>NC_090445.1:750174160-751424160 GCF_031143425.1 Pleurodeles waltl | reverse complement strand
ACTCGCTTTCCTATATCTGCCATCCATTACCATTATCAGAAGACTTTTAGAATATAAATTAGTAGATCAATTGATTACTGGTAGCCTTACAAAATAGGTTTTTTATTTGTAACTGTAATGGTGGCTAAATATTGCATTGTTTAACAGCATTCTCCTGTTGCAACAAAGTAGGAGAGTGTCAAGTACTTATAATTGCATATATCACAGATGTAACACTTCATTGAAAACTGATTGCTTGATTCATACTTTGAACATTTACAAAGGTTGTAGCCTAGCAGAAGAGAAACACCTGCACTACTTATGTAAATATGTTGATTTGCTAAATGAGCACATATTGAGTTTTCATGTGTCATTTCCCCCAAGTAAAGGTTTTCTTGTACACAGGAATCCCCTTCCCTTTTGAGTGATCACAGAATTGAGTCTGAAAGCAGGAAGAGAATAATGCTGACAGATTTGCAGAGCATTGACCTAAAAAAGGGAACAGAGATCCAGGTACTACTATATGCCTCTCATTTAATATCGGCAACATGTACATTTTAAAATTATTTTCCATTGTGGTGTTTATATATGTTCGATGGCATGTGTAGCTGCAGATACACATGCTGTGCATATCCCGCCATCTAGTGTTGGGCTCGGAGTGTTACAAGTTGTTTTTCTTCGAAGAAGTCTTTTTGAGTCACAAGATCGAGGGACTCCTCCCATTTCGGCTCCATTGCGCATGGGCGTCGACTCCATCTTAGATTGTTTTCTTTCTGCCATCGGGTTCGAACGTGTTTCTCTGCGCTCTGTGTTTCGGATCGGAAAGTTAGTTAGATATCGTGAAAATTCGGCGGTATTGTTTGCGTTCGGTATCGGGTGAGTTAGCACAGATCAACACCGAATTTGGAAGAGCTCCGGTGGCCCTATGGGGTTTCTATTCCCCGGCGGGGCCTGGTCGGCCCGACCACGTGCGTCTACAAGACTAATGGAACGGACCCCATTCCGCTTCTGCCCCGAATGCCACAACAAGTATCCTTACACAGATCAACATTTGGTCTGTAATTTGTGTTTGTCTCCCGAACACAGAGGATACCTGTGAGGCCTGTTGAGCGTTTCGATCGAGGAAAACGCTGAGGGACCGGAGAGCGAGAAGACTTCAAATGGCGTCGGTGCCGTCAGGACACCAAGGCTTGGAGGAAGAAGAAACCTTCTCCATTGCTGACTCGGACGAGGCCGAAACAGAACAGATGCCAAAAACTGTGAGTAAAACAGCCCCGGCCAAAACTCACGTTAAAATCATCAGAGCCCAGGGGACGTCACCGCCAGCAGGCCATGGCTTAACCCAAAAAATCGGTGACCGTCCATCGGCACCGAAAAAGGCCACATGTGTCGAAGTCATCCGACTGCGGTCGAGATACCGGCACAGAAAAGACTCTGCCCCGAGACGCCGGGTCAGAACAATCTCAACATCGAGATACCGGCACCGAGATGACTCAGCACCGAGAAATCGGTACACCGAAACACAAAAAAGTGGCTTCGGTGCCGAAAAAGACGGCGGAAAAGGTTTCGATCCCGAAACATCCAGCTTTGGAGCCGAAAACAAGTTCCTACACCGAGGAGCAAGGGCTTTCCACACATGCAAAGCCATAAATTTGGACAGGAGCTAGAGGCAGGGGAGCCTGATGATACACAGAGAAGGCTCCATATCCAAAAAGAGTCAGGGAAAATAAGAACTCTCCCTCCTATAAGGATGAAAAGGAAACTGGCTTTCCAAGAGAAGGATAAACCACCACAAGCAAAGGTGGCAAAACAAGCAACTCCGCCACCATCACCTCAGCGCTCACCGCAATCATCACCAATCGCTAGCCCACCTATTGTGCAATCTCCAACACACAAGCATGAGCCAAAATGACCCAGATTCATAGGATCTTTATGATGCGCCTGTGTCAGATAACAGTCCTGACTGTTACCCAGCAAGACCATCACCACCTGAAGACAGTACGGCTTACATGCAGGTGGTGTCCAGAGCAGCTGCTTTTCACAATGTAACACTACACGCAGAACCTATCGAAGATGACTTTTTATTTAATACTCTGTCATCCACACATAGTCAGTACCTGAGTCTTCCAATGCTACCGGGAATGTTGAAACACACAAAGCAAATATTTCAAGAACCCGTTAAAGGCAGGGCCATTACTCCTAGGGTGGAGAAAAAGTACAAGCCTCCACCAACAGACCCTATGTACATTACGCAGCAACTGACACTGGACTCAGTAGTAGTTGGCGCAGCACGTAAAAGGGCGAATTCACACACCTCCGGAGATGCGCCACCACCCGACAAAGAAAGTCGCAAGTTCGACGCAGCGGGAAAAAGAGTGGCAGCACAAGCAGCCAATCAATGGCGCATTGCGAATTCACAGGCTCTGCTGTCAAGATAAGACAGAGCCCACTGGGATGAAATGCAACACTTTATTGAACATCTGCCCAAAGAATTCCAAAAACGTGCACAACAGGTGGTAGAAGAGGGCCAAAGTATCTCAAAAAAACAGATACGTTCAGCAATGGACGCAGCAGACACAGCTGCAAGAACTGTAAATACAGCGGTGACAATTCGGAGACATGCATGGCTACGCACCTCAGGATTCAAGCCCGAAATCCAACAGAGTGTGCTTAATATGCCTTTTAATGGACAGCAGCTGTTTGGGCCGGAAGTGGACACTGCTATCGAGAAGTTGAAAAAAGATACAGATACGGCCAAGGCCATGGGCGCGTTCTACTCCCCACAGAGCAGAAGCACTTTTAGGAAGACACAATTTAGAGGGGGGTTTCGGGCTCAAACCACAGAACCCTGAACTTCACAAACCAGGCCCACATACCAAAGCCAGTATCAGAGAGGAGGCTTTCGGGGACAGTACAGAGGGGGACAGTTCCCTAAGACTAGAGGGAAGTTCCAAAGTCCCAAGACCCCTCAAAACAAACTGACTTCTGTGTCACAAATCCCCAACACGTAACACCAGTGGGGGGGTGACTAAAAGATTTTTACCAAAATTGGGAGGAAATAACAACGGACTCGTGGGTCCTAGCCATCATCCAACATGGCTATTGCATAGAATTCCTACAATTACCACCAAATGTGCCGCCAAAAACACACATGTCCAAACAACACATGGATCTATTACAGATAGAAGTCCAAGCGTTGTTACAAAAAGATGCAATAGAAATGGTACCCAATCATCAAAAAGGGACAGGGGTTTACTCCCTGTATTTTCTCATACCCAAAAAGGACAAAACTCTAAGACCTATATTAGATCTCAGAACACTAAATCTTTAAATCAAATCAGATCACTTTCACATGGTGACACTCCAAGACGTAATCCCCTTGCTCAAACAACAAGACTACATTAGATCTCAAAGATGCGTACTTCCATATACCCATTCATCCTTCACACAGGAAATACTTAAGGTTTGTAATCCAAGGAATACATTACCAGTTCAAGGTGTTACCATTCGGAATAACAACAGCACCAAGAGTATTTACAAAATGCCTTGCAGTAGTAGCAGCACATATCAGAAGACAGCACATACACGTATTCCCGTATCTAGACGATTGGTTAAATCAAAACCAACACCCAAAGACAGTGTCTTCACCACACAAAAAACGTCATAGAAACCTTTCACAAACTAGGGTTCTCACTAAACTACCAAAAATCACACTTACATCCGTGTCAAATACAACAATACTTAGGAGCAACAATCAACATAAAAAAAGGGATTGCCACTCCAAGTCCACAAAGGGTACAAGCATTCCAAAACGTAATACAAAGCATGCACCCAAACCAAAAGTATCAGGTAAAACTAGTGATGAAACTACTAGGCATGATGTCCTCATGCATAGCCATTGTCCCAAACGCAAGATTACACATGCGGCCCTTACAACAGTGCCTAGCAACACAATGGACACAAGCACAGGGTCAACTTCAAGATCTAGTGTTGATGGACCGCCAAACACACACCTCGCTTCAATGGTGGAATCCTGTAAATTTAAACCAAGGGCGGCCTTTCCAAGACCCAGTGCCTCAATACGTAATCACAACAGATGCTTCCATGGTAGGGTGGCGAGCACATCTCAACCAACACAGCATCCAGGGACAATGGGACATTCAGCAGAAACAACTTCACATAAATCAGCTAGAACTACTAGCACTATTTCTAGCGTTTAAAAGCATTTCAACCGCTAATAACCCACAAACACATTCTTGTCAAAACGGACAACATGACAACAATGTATTACTTAAACAAGGAGGCACACACTCATCACAACTGTGTCTCTTAGCACAGAAGATTTGGCATTGGGCGATTCACAATCACATTCGCCTAATAGCGCAATCCATCCCAGGAATTCAAAACCAGTTGGCCGACAATCTCAGTCGAGATCGCCAACAGATCCACGAATGGGAGATTCATCCACAGATACTGCAAACCTACTTCCAAAAGTGGGGAACACCGCAAATAGACCTATTCGCAACAAAAGAAAACGCAAAATGCCAAAACTTCGCATCCAGGTACCCACAGCCTCACTCCAAAGGCAATGAGTTATGGGTGAGTTGGTCAGGGATATTTGCGTACGCTTTTCCCCCTCTCCTACTCCTTCCGTATCTTGTAAACAAATTGAGTCAAAACAAACTCAAACTAATACTAATAGCACCAACTTGGGCACGACAACCTTGGTACACAACATTACTAGACATGTCAGTAGTGCCTCATATCAAACTACCAAACAGACCAGATCTGTTAACTCAACACACAGTGGATCAGACACCCAAATCCAGCATCACTCAATCTAGCGATCTGGCTCCTGAAGTCTTAGAATTCGGACACCTACACCTTACACAAGAATGTATGGAGGTCATAAAATAGGCTAGAAAACCTACTACAAGACATTGCTACGCAAATAAATGGAAACTATTTGTTTATTACTATCAAAATAATCAAATTCAACCATTACACGCGTCCGCAAAAGACATTGTAAGCTACTTACTACACTTACAAAAATCTAACTTAGCTTTTTCGTCCATTAAAATACATCTCACAGCAATTTCTGCATATCTGCCAATTACACATTCAACCTCACTATTTAGAATCCCAGTCATAAAAGCATTTATGGAGGGTCTAAAAAGGATCATACCACCAGTACCTTCGTGGAACCTCAATATTGTATTAACACGACTCATGGGTCCACCATTCGAACCCATGCACTCTTGTGAAATGCAATACTTAACTTGGAAAGTAGCCTTTCTAATAGCCATCACATCCCTCAGAAGAGTGAGTGAAATACAAGCCTTTACCATACGAGAACCCTTTATACAAATACACAAACATAAAGTGGTTCTACGCACAAATCCCAAATTTTTGCCAAAAGTTATATCACCGTTCCACTTAAACCAAACTGTGGAACTCCCAGTGTTTTTTCCACAACCAGACTCTGTAGCTGAAAGAGCATTACATACATTAGACATAAAAAGAGCTCTAATGTACTACATTGACAGAACCAAACAGCTTCGCAAGACTAAACAATTGTTTGTAGCTTACCAAAAACCTCATACAGGAAATCCAATATCCAAACAAGGCATTGCCAGATGGATAGTTAAATGTATTCAAACCTGTTATGTAAAAGCTAAGAGAGAACTGCCTATTACACCAAAGGCACACTCCACTAGAAAGAAAGGCGCCACAATGGCCTTTCTAGGAAATATACCAATGACAGAAATCTGTAAGGCAGCCACATGGTCTACGCCTCATACATTCACTAAACATTACTGCGTGGATGTGTTAACAACACAACAAGCCACAGTAGGACAAGCAGTACTAAGAACATCATTTCAAACAACTTCAACTCCTACAGGCTAAACCACCGCTTTTGGGGAGGTAACTGCTTACTAGTCTATGCACAGCATGTGTATCTGCAGCTACACATGCCATCGAATGAAAAATGTCACTCACCCAGTGTACATCTGTTCGTGGCATGAGACGCTGCAGATTCACATGCGCACTCCCACCTCCCCGGGAGCCTGTAGCCGTTATAAGTTGATTAAAAGTAAACTCGTACATTTGTAAATTTGTAACTATAAACCTTTTAGTCACATTATGTACATACATACTTACTCCATGGCATGGGCACTATTACTATATACACAACTCCTACCTCACCCTCTGTGGGGAAAACAATCTAAGATGGAGTCGACGCCCATGCGCAATGGAGCCGAAATGGGAGGAGTCCCTCGATCTCGTGACTCGAAAAGACTTCTTCGAAGAAAAACAACTTGTAACACTCCGAGCCCAACACTAGATGGCGGGATATGCACAGCATGTGAATCTGCAGCGTCTCATGCCACGAACAGATGTACACTGGGTAAGTGACATTTTCCATATATATATATAATTATTTTTGCAGCATGCTACTTTTGTTTGATTAGAAAATGGTAACAACTTTTAAGATTTTGAAGTATGTTTCAGTATTACGAATTTTATGGCCACTTTGGTCATTAATTACAAAAAAGTGCATTACAAAAGTGCAAAAAGCAAAAGTGTACTGCTTGTTATGTTTGTTAAATTCAGTTTATTAATTCTTTCTTCAGGGCACTGTTTTGGGATTCAAGAGCCCCAGTGATTTTTTTGTGCAGATTTACTCTGCCGAAGTTGCAGAACATCTGAGCAATGTTTCGCTTACTCTAAAATCAATGTACAACAGCGTGACTGCCAGTGAAGGTTATAATCCAGTTAAAGGAGAAGTCTGTGTTGCTAAATATTCTGTTGATCAGGTAATGTACAATAAATTTTTGCATGGCAGATTGAGAACTTTTGTTTAACCGTGAAAGATTGTTCTTGCAAATTGCCTTCTAGCAAATGGCTTTTGTGGTCCCCATGGGAGACTGTTTATATATTTGTAACATTTTATACAAAAGTGTGCACAGTAGTTAAACTGATAATCTTGTAATGAAATTACACTTTAATCAAATATCGAAGTCTTAGTATGCTACCATTTAACATGCACATGTGTTACCCATTTATCATAATATGTTCTGTAAGGTGCAAAAATTGGACAACCTAGAAAGTAATCTTACATGCTTTAGGCAGAACCTACAGATCTTTCTCTTGGAAGTTATCCAGTAGAATCTCTGGGTGTGTTACTTCAATTGCAGGATGAAGTAATTGCTGGCTGTTTTTGGAGCACTGTCCTTGCCATTTCATAGCGTAATAGGAGTTTTGGTAATGGAGACCACGAAGTGTTGCATAGTGACAGGTTTCAAGAGGCAGGTTCACAGTATTGGAAGATGGGGCACTAGGCCAAGGCCATGAGTAGCAGTCCTTTTAAAATTAATGAGTACGCAGTGCTGTAACCTATTTCTTTCAGGTATGTTAGCTTAAATGGATCAACTGATTAAACCTGACTGGACTGCAAACCGCACCTCCCTCCACCCCCAATAAAAAAAATGCTTTGGACTGTAAAATTATACTCCAACAGAAGAGTGCTGCATCCTAGATGATATGGAGTTATCAGTAACTTTACATATATGGGTGAAACATGTTGACACACCCACCCTTCTCTCACATCAGGCTTCGTATTCCTACTTATCTCCCCTGCATATGCCGCCTTAATCCTAGCTCATCTCCAGTGGATGGTAAAACGTTGGTGACTGTGTCCGAAATGGCAGCTGTGGGGTGATTTTGCAAATTGCGTGGGGGAATATTGGAGATATTAGGGTGCCATTTTTGCTGAATTCTTGCTGTGTGAGTAAAGGGTAACATGACACTGGAGCTCATCCAAAGACAGACCGCAAAGTCACACAAGAATATGTCATTTACACCTTCAAAACTGGTGAGAAGGGACCCCGAGTTAGGTTCAGAACAATAGAGCAGGCTGCCATTAGGGCAAACCCTGTTTTACTGAAAATGTAAGCATGGTCCTAGAAAGAGCTTCATTTTTGTTTCTTGCAGTTCACTGAGAGACTAGTTAATAAAACATGACTTCTAGCTAAATTATGCATGTTGCATTACAAAATTAACAAGCTTTGACATATTCAGTAGGGTTGGCTTTTCTATTGACATAGATTCAAAATCTATGTAGAAATATGTAATGCCTTACAGCTAATCTGTGATGTGGAGAACTGTATAGTGTTAATTAATAAGTGTTTCCCTATGATATGACCATTATGCATGTGTTCATAGTGGGTTTGATAGTGTGTTCCATGTTCTGTACTTGCTGTGACTTGAGTGTTGGAGTTTATTTCAAGTGGGTTACTCACTAGCTGGCAAGGGTGACACCACACTTGGGTTGCTTATCCTAGTAAACTTATTTATTTATTCTCTCCGGATTCATGAGTCACAAAAAAACAAATCAAATTGGCGGAAGTTTGGCCAACCAGACATTGGAGAGGTTGACTCAAGAAGTGGATCCACTCAAAGAACTATTGTAGTGAGTAAACAGCACGGGTTCAACCACTGCATCACACCACTGTGCTATTGCTGTCCTGCAAAATAAGCAATTTAATATTTGTTAGAACAGTGCTGGCTGTTTATACTGTTTACCTGCTGTTCAGTTCTCATTGATCTGGAAGCCAGCCGAGTCCAAACTGACTCCTAGTGCACTGTTTCCCAGCAGTGAGACTCGGCGCTCCCTTCGGAGACCTAGTGGAAGGATTACCTGTCGTACGTGGATGACTACTGGTCAGTGGAACACTTTGAGACTCAGCCAGGCAGTGTTGCTTGGTACTCCACTAGGGGCCAGATGTACAAAGCTATTTTGTGGTGTGAAATTCGCCTTTTGTGACCGCAGAATGGCTTTGTTGCATGTACTATCCCTATTTTACGAGTTGGTATCCTGTTACTGACTCGCAAAATATAGATTACAACTCGCTATTAGGAAGGGGCGCTCTAAGGGCGTCCCTTCCTATAGCGACTTGCAGGCCCTTGTACTATTGTTTTGTGACCATGAATGTGATCGCAAAACAAACACAGTTGCCACCAATTTCAAATAGGTGGTAACTCATTCGCAAACGGGAAAGGGTCCTCTTTATGAATGGGGCGCCAAACTTTTTTCAGACTAGGCACTGTCTACTCTGAAAAATGAAACTGAAACATTTCATTTTAATTTTTGTAATGCATCTTGTTTCCCTTTAAGGAAATCAGTCTGCATTACAGAAAAAAAACTGCTTTAAAAAAAAAAAAAAAAGCAGTCAAAGAAATGGTGGTCTGCTGACCTCCAGGGGCCACCATCCCTGTGAGTGCAGCCTTTCCCAAATGGGTCACGAATTGTGACTTGCCTCATGAATATTAATGTGGCAGATCCCTTGCGACCAATTTGGGGATCATTAACAGTGTCTCAGAACTTCAGGACATATTGTTTAGCGACTCACAATTTGCGATTCTTAAACAAATCACAAATTGCGAGTCGCAAAAAAAAAAAATGGTTGTTCATTTGGTCCCAGGATTGTTCCATTGGTGACACAGAGGCAGAGTTTCACATTGAGTTCGGCCTACCACCTACTGCTCTTGATTCCTCACCTTATGAATTCTCCCAATGCACCAGCATCCGACAGAAAATCTTCTTCCCAGCTCTCCACGTCGACGAGGACGTCACAGTTGCACGGCTCTGCGCAACTCCGTCTGACGTCACTGTGCCAGTAGGAGGTCCTCGCCTGCGTGCTGACGCCAGTTCCTTTTTTCCGTGCCTTCGACGCTAATGGTTTTCTCCTAGCTCTTGCTACTGTTGAAGGTGTTCCATCTTGTTTCTGGTTACAATGTCTCCTCCTAGAAAGTCGGGGTTTAAGCCTTGTCGAGAGTGGAGGGGTCGCATGTTGGTTACCGACCCTCATGATGATTGCCTTTGGTTTTTAAGCTCCGAGAATGACGTCGAGGACTGTGTATCCTGCCAGAGCATGAATCCAAAGGCTCTGAACAAGAGAGCAGCCAAACTCTTTTTGGCTAAGGCGAAGAAAGGACATAAGAGACATCATAGATCATCTTCTCACACTTCGTCGAAGAAGCGACGTCGTCACAACTCTCGGCATCGTTCGGCTCGGAGCCGTTCAAGGTCCAGGTCTCCATCTAGATGGCGACGTGGGAGGTTAGTCCAACTGTGACTCCACAGCCTCAAAGCCCTCAGGCTTCTCCGGCGCCGTCGGTTTTCGAGGTGGTTGCACCTCCAGAGAGTCGTTGCTTTTCACCTGCGGCGCAGGATTTGGATGCTCAATTGGTGCAAGTGCCGCATGGAGACCAGCGGTATCCTGCTTTCCCGGCTCTGGGAACTGATCCGGCGGCATTTATAAATGCCATGTTTAGTATGTTTAATGTTATGGCCCCTCCTGGTGCACTGGCTGGTCCCACGTGTCCTTTGACATTTACGTTAGTCTCCACGGCTCCTTTACAAGGTGGCGCAGTTTCTGCCCTTTTATCCGGCTGAGGGTGCCGGTTCGGTGCCGATGACGTCGCCTTATAGACCTGCGGTGCCGGTCTCATCACCTTTTCAGTCAACGCTGATGACGGAGCCTCAGGTGACCACAGAGCCGATGGGATCCGCTCCGGCACCGGATGGCTCCGGATTAGACCGTAGTCAGCCTTCTCCTGGTCTGTGTCTATCAGTCTTGAAGCCGGTGTCATCGACGTCGGCTAATTCTGTGTCTACGCCAAGGCTAGAGGCCAGGCTGAGGTCGCGCAGAAAAGCTTTAGGAGGAGCAGGAGTACCAAAGGCAGCTGCTGGGGGAAGGAGAGATTGAGGAGCCATTGAGGGAATACTAAGACTTGACTCAGCCGGAATGGGACCTTTCTTCTCCAGGGAAGTTTATGGAGGAGGCGGCCTCTTTCCATACTGTTGTCAGGAAGGCAGAACATTTTTGGGCTCTTCGGTTGCCTGCTGCAGAGGTCAAAGCTAATATTCTATCCGAAGTCATGCATCCTTCTTCGGCTTCAGCAGAACCATTAGTTCTGTTTAATGATGCTCTTTTGGAGCCTATCTTAGAGGACGTCCCCAGCTGTCAACAGATCTGTGGCAAGGAGGTATAGGGTGGCTTCTGGCGATCCAGGATTTTTGCCGAAACATCCTACCCCGGAGAGTCTAGTTGTTCAAGCCTCTTTTTCCACATGGTTTGCACCTGGCGCCTTCCCTGTGATTCCGTCGGACACGGAGTCCAAGAGGATGGAGTAGTCGGCGAAGAAGACTTTTTCTTCTTGTAGTATGGCCCTCAAAGCAGCAAACGCTACCTGTGTATTAGGTAGATATGTGCACGCCCTGATGGGCACAGCTAAAGCTATGGTTCCAGACCTCTCGCATGAGGTGCAAGGACAATTTGGAGAACTCCTGTCAGATGCTCAGGCGGCAGCTAAACAGATTATCCAGTCTGGTCTGGATTATACAGATTCGGTGGCCAGGGCGAAGGGTACCTCTATCGCAACCAGGAGGCATACATATTTGAGGTCCTCTAGCTTTTCTTTGGATGTCCAGTATACTCTCTTGGAATTGCCTTTTGATGGGGAAAAGCTTTTTGGTGCTAAAGCTGACTCTGCCTTAGAGCGCTTTAAGGGCAGTAGGGCCACAGCAAAGTCTTTGGGTCTGCAGGCTTCCACTACTACCCCTTTCTGGTCCTTTCGGAGGTTCAGGGGTTTTGGTCGTGGAGCCATTTACCGTGGGAGACCTCAGTTCACAGTCCAACAGCCTGCCAGCCTCCCATAAAGGTCCTTTAGAGGGCAGGGAAGTTTTGGACAAGAGGGCCCACCCTGCATCATCATCTTCCTCTGGAGGACAACAACAAGGGAAGCAGCCCTAGTTTTCTGCCCATTTTCAGCCATTCTTTTTCTCAGAGAGTGGGATTTAATCACATCAGATTCCTGGGTTCTGAATATTGTGAGGAAAGGATATGCTCTTCCTTTTCAGGAGTTTCCCCCTCCCATCCCTCCTCGTCCCTTGTTTTGTTCCGAAGGCCATCTCCTGTTGTTGCAGAAGGAGGTTCAAATCCTGTTATCAAAAGGTGCTGTGGAGTTGGTTCCAGAGCAGGAAAGGGGTCAGGGTTGTCAACAGGAGAAATTCAAGATGCTGACTCTGGCGCAGGTGCTTCTGGCGTTGAACAAAGAGGATTGGATGGTGTCTGTCGACTTGCAGGATGCTTACTTTCATATCCCTATACTCCAGTCGCACAGGAAGTACCTCCGGTTTGTGGTGGGGTCGCAACACTACCAGTTTGCGGTCCTTCCGTTTGGTCTCACTTCAGCACCTCAAGTCTTCACAAAGGTGATGGTGGTGCTTGCAGCAAGTCTCAGGAGGAATGGAATATCTGTATTCCCTTACCTGGACGATTGGTTGATCAAAGTCAAGTCTCCGGAGCTTGTGGTGCATCATTTGCAAATGACCACTCAGTTGTTGTTCAGTCTGGGGTTTTCGATAAACGTGCCCAAATCTCACCTGGAGCCCTCGCAGTGCCTCCTGTTCATAGGGGCAGTACGGGATACAGCATTGAATCGAGCCTAACCCCCCCCCCCCCGCCTTGGCGGATTCAGGACATCCAGGTGTTGATTCCAGTGTTTCAGAATGGAGCGGTTGTTCCAGTCCTCAAGGTCCAACGCCTGCTCGGTCTGTTCGCTTCTTGCATTCTATTTGTCACTCATGCGCGTTGGCACATGAGGGCTCTCCAATGGTGCCTTTGCAAACAGTGGGTTCAACACAAAGGGGCTCTCAAGGAGTTGATATCGATCTCCAGAGACGCTGCAGCGGATCCACGATAGTGGGCTGTGGACAGCAGCCTTTCTTAAGGAAGGCCGTTTACACTGCTGCTTCCGGTGGATAATCATGACGGATGTTTCCACTCTGGGGTGGGGAGCTCATCTGGGATACCTGGAAACCAAGGGTCGTTGGTCTCTAGTGGAACAGACTTTTCATATCAATATGTTAGAATTGTGGGCGATACCTCTGGCTCTCAAGGCCTTCCTCCCGTCCCTTTGTGGTCAGTTAGTTCAGGTCCTGACAAACAACACTACTGCGATGTGGTATATAAACAAGCATGGAGGGGTGGGGTCGTACCTTCTCTGCAGAGGGGCTCTGGTCCTGGGTTCAGGACCATCGGATTTGCTTGGTAGGGAATCATTTGGCCGGAGTGCTCAATGTATGTGCAGACACTCAGTTGACATTTCTCGGCCGATCACGAGTGGCATCTTCATCCGGATTTGGTCCTTCACATCTTTCAGATGTGGGTTACTCCAAGGGAGAACGCGCACTGCCCGTCGTCCTGCAGCCTCCAGTATCCGGTGCAAGGAGCTTTTGGGGGCGCGTTTCAGATCTCTTGGTGTGACAAATTGCTTTATGTGTGTCTGAGGGTATTAGAGCCCACTCCACCAGGGCTAAGTCCGCCACTTCGTTCCTGGCAAGGGGGGTTCAGAGGGTGGATATTTGCAAGGCAGCAACTTGGGCATCCCTCCACACCTTCGCAAAGCATTATTGCTTGGACTCTGAGGTTAGGAGGGACGGCCATTTTGCATGATCTGTGTTGCAGGATTTCTTAGTGTAATCAGACAGGCACCCACCTCTGAGTGTGCTACTGCTTTGGGACACTATTCATAAGGTGAGGAATCCACAGGTAGTTGTATCCATCAGAAGAAGAAGTTACATACCTTCGGTAACGCTTTTTCTGGTGGATACAATACCTACCTGTGGATTCCTCACAGTCCCACCCACCTCCCTGTTGCCTGCCTGGTTACACTAATATATGTGGTTGTATAGGTGTATGTATATATTATTGTTTTTTCCTGTATATATAAATGATGGTTTTGATTATATTGCATCATGGAAGTTTTATGTATATATGTATTTATTGAAGTTATTGTGGGGTCGGTTCTCACCTGTTAAAGTGTCACTTCCTCAGTCTAGCAGTAAATTTGGCAAACCCAATTAATGACCAAAGCCAATGACAGGTGTGTGAGTCACTACCTGTAGCAAATTACCATATTTCTTTTCATGTTACCTCCAATTTCTGGATGTTTGTCAGTATGTTTTGCCTGTCTCACTGGGATCCTGCTGGCCAGGACCCCAGTGCTCATAGTTTCTAGCCTAATGTGTGTGTTGTCAGTAGTGCTTAACTGTCACTGAAGTTCTCCTAACCAGAATTCCAGTGCTTATGCTCTCTCTGCTTCCAAATTAGTCAATATAGTTTAGTGGCTTGATATTCCAATTCCAGTTGGCACACTGGACCCTCCTTATAAGTCCCTAGTATATGGTACCTAGGTACCCAGGGCATTGGGGTTCCAGGAGATCCTTATGGGCTGCAGCATTTCTTTTACCATCCATAAGGAGCTCACACAAACCTTTCTTCAGGTCTGCCACTGCTGCCTGCATGAAATAGTGCACACACTATTTCACAGCCATTTTCACTGCATTTAAGTAACTTATAAGTCACCTATATGTCTAACCTTCATTTACTGAAGGCTAGCAAAGGTGCCCCCATGCTGTCCAAGGCCAATTCCCTGGACTTTGTGAGTGCAGGCTTACCAATACATGCGTGCACTACATATAGATCAATACCTATATGTAACTTCACAATGGTAACTCCGAATATGGCCATGTGAGACATCTAAGTTTATAGAATTAGCCCCCCATTCCAAATCTGGTATTAGGGGGCCAATCCCAGACATCCTAGGGGCTCCACCATGGACCCCCAGTACTGCCAAACCATCTCTCTGAGGCTTGCACTGCAGTTACAGCTGCTACCACCTCAGACAGGTTTCTACCCTCCTGGGGTCTGAACAGCTCAGTCATAGGAAGGCAGCACAATGTATTTCCTTTGGGAGCAGGCTGTTACACCCTCTCCCTTTGGAGATAGGTGTTATAGGCTTGTGAGGGGTAGCCTCCTAGAGCATCTGCAAATGCTTTGAAGTGCACAGATGGTGCCCTCCTTGCATAAGCCAGTCTACACCGGTTGAGGGACCCCCAATCCCTGCTCTGGCGCGAAACTCGACAAAGAAAAGGGGAGTGACCACTCCCCTGTCCATCACCACCCAGGGATGGTACCCAGTCCTCGCCCAGTGTGTCCCTGGCGTAAGCCATCTTTTTTTCCAATGTGTGGGGACAGTGGAGATCTCGGAGTGACCAGTGCCAGCAGGTGACATCAGAGACCCCTCCTGATAGGTGCATACCTGGGTAGGTAGTCAGTCCCCCTCTCAGGGCTATTTAGGGTCTCTCCTGTGGGTGTCTCTTCAGATTCAGCTTGCAAGACTCCTCCAGGAATCCTCTGCATCCTCTGCTTCAGCTTCTGACCGTCGGATCAATCGCAGACTGCTTCATGAACCGCTGTAACTGCAACAAAGTATCCAGGACGACTCCTGTGATCTGCAACTTCAGCTTCAGCCAGCATTTGCAACCGTTTCCAAGGTGTGCATGCTCTGAGGACTCCCTGTCTTCACCCTGCACCACAAGAACTGAAGGAATCTCCGGTGGAGTGACTGAGTCACTACCCTGCTCCTGCAGGCACCTTTTGAGACGATGACCGGTTCTCTGTGACTCCCCTCTTGATGACAAGCCTGCTCCCTGGAACACACGTGGTGGACTAAAACGACCCAGACTGTCCTAAGGTCCAGCTGTCCAAGTTTGGTGGAGGTAAGAGCTTGCCTTTCCGGTTTGCGACAGTACCCCTGTGCACCGCGTCATCTCCAGCTCCTTGGGCTTCTGGGCACTTCTTCCAACAATCCTTTGTGCACTGTGTAGCCCAGGTCCCAAGCACTCCATCCTGTGACACACAACTTGCTGAGTTGTTCTCCGGCGGCGTGGAACCTTCTTTTGTTGTACTGCACCAACCGCAGTTTGTACCTTCTTTGTCCCCGTGTCCTTGGACTCCCGTGGGTGCTACCTGGTCATCTGTGGGCTCTCGCCAGTGTTGGGAGCCCCCTCTGCCTCCTCAGTCCTAGTTGAGGCCCCCAGGTCCCTCCTGGGTCCAGGCAGCGCCATTTTGACGCAAACTGTGATCTTGCTTGAACCAAGGCTTGTTGGACAAATCCAGCGATGCAGATAGCCTGCATCAAACATCTCGACGTGGGACATCTCCTGCACCAGACAGGAACCCGCAGCCATCTTCTTTGGTACGCTTCTGCAGCTTTCTTCTAACCGGCAAATCCTCTTTTGTAGTGTGGTGTTTTCTTACACTACCAGCACCCCTCTACACACTACACTTGCCTAGGGGGGAATTTGTGATTCGCATTCCACTTTCTTAGTATATGGTTTGTGTTTTTCCTAGGCTTATTGCATTCTATTGTATTTTCTACTGTTTGCACTATTCTATGACTACTTACCTGATTTTGGTCTCTAATGTATATATTGTGTATAATAATATCGCCAGAAGGAGTATTGCCTCTTATATAGTTTTGGCCTTGTCACTAAAATAAAGTACCTTTATTTTTGGTAACACTGAGTATTGTCTTTATTGTGTATAGGTACTGTGTAGCTATAGTGGTATTGCAGGAGCTTTGCATGTCTCCTAGTTCAGCCTAAGCTGCTCTGCTACAGCTAACTCTAGACAGCCTAAGCTGCTAGAACACTGCCTACATTTCACTAATAAGGGATAACTGGAACACGTATAAGGTGTAAGTACCTTAGTGACCCAGTGCAAACCAGGCCTGCCTCCTACATTACCATACTTCAGATAGAGCTGTTCTACATTAAGCAAAGAATATAGAAACTGTGGGCATAAATGACATGTTGCCAGATGTACAAACATAACAGCAGAGGTAGAGTAGCTTTGTTTTTCTGAGAAGTACAAGCAGATTCAGAATTGCCAGTCCTAGTTCGAATTTTGTGCATAAGTGATACTGCTGATAATTGTAAAAAAACAGACCAAAGCAGAATTATAAATCAAAAAGAAAAAAGTGCAATTAACAGTAAAGTCTCTGTCGATGTATTTAGCAGAGTGACTGCACATCAGGCTATTGCATAATGATATAAATCTGGGACAATAGCAATGGGAAAAATAGACATAATAGGTTACATGTTCATGGAATTTGGGTTTCAGGATAAGCAGAAACAAGGGTAGGTGTATGTGGTGGAAAGAGCACTACTAGAGAAGAAGTTTGGGATACAAAGGGAAATATACATAAAATAAAGGTGAAAGCCGATAAACTTCCAGTTCAACACCAGGTTAGGAAAGATCTCCTATTGGTAAGAGACAAAGTCAAATGAATGTGCAGTGACACGATAAGCGATATGTTAATCAAACCCATTGAAACATCCAATTGAATTTTCCTGTGGTGATTACAGAAAAAGGTAGCGTACAGTTAAGGTTTTGTGTGGACGTGAGAAGTTTGAATTGAAACGTTGTGGATAGCTTTTCTTTGCCAAATATCATTGAACTTCTGTTATTATTTAAAGGAGGAAATATTTTTCCCGGTTAGTCTTTAAACATGGCTATCACCAAGTCAAATTGCACAACCATTTTAAGGCTTTAATGGCATTCATAACCATGTAAGACATGTTTTACTTCAACAGAACATCCTTTAGTTTATCCTCAGCTGCAGGAGCCTTCCATAGAATGATGAGTTAAGAGTTTAAGGGACTGGACTACTGTCAGGGTGACATATTAGTGTTTAACGACACTGTAGAAAACCACAACATAGCAATGAAGCGAACTTTAGACAAAGTTACTGAACCACGTAAGAGAAATGTACATTTTTGGTAGAGAAAATTGAATGTTTAGTATATATCTTGTCTGCTGAATCAGACTTAAAAATGTGAATTGTTTTTATTTTTTTAATTTTTTTAGCTATAGAGATGGCTCTGTACCCTCAAGATGGACAGCGGTTATTTTTGTTTCTTGGTCTCATCGATGACTATGCTATATGTTAGACTTAGCATCCTTGGCTTGGTCTCCCCTACCTTTTTGTCTCAGTTTCCCATGTTGTGTGCTGGGCTCTGTTTATGCTGTTTTTGTTACTCTGGGCACTTTACCACTGCTATCCAGTGCAAGTGTTCCTATGTGAATTGTTTGTGTAATTGGCTTCCCATGATTGGCATATTTGATTTACTAGTAAGACCCTAGTATGCTGCACTAGAGGTGGCCAGGGCCTGTAAATCAAATGCTACTAGTGGGCCTGCAGCACTGGTTGTGCCACCCACATTAGTAGCTATGTAAACATGGCTAAGACCTGCCACTGGAGTGTCTGAGTTCAGTTTTAACTGCCAATTCGACTTGAAAAGTGTACCCACTTGCCAGGCCTAAACCGTCCCTTTTCTTACATGTAAGACCACTCTTAAGGTAGGCCCTAGGAAGCCCCCTGGGCAGGGTGCAGTGTATGTTTAAGTTAGGACATATACTAACGTGTTTTATTTGTCCTGACAGTGAAATACTGCCAAATTCGTTTTTCACTGTTGCAAGGCCTGTCCCTCTCAGAGGTTAACATGGGGGCTACCTTTAAAACTGATTAAAGTGTAGGTTCCCTTTGGGAGCGGATGGACATGTGGAGTTTGAGGTCTCTGAGCTCACAATTTAAAAATACATCTTTTAGTAAAGTTGATTTTAAGATTGTGTGTTTGAAAATACCACTTCTAGAAAGTGAGCATTTTCTTGCTTATACCATTTCTGTGACTATGCCTGTTTGTGGATTCCCAGTCTGGGTCAGTTTGACAGTTGGGCTGGTTGCACCTCACACTAGACAGTGACACAAAGGATGCTGGGGTGTAGCCTGCATATCCTGATGAGCCATCTGCACTGAGGGAAGGGGAGGAGTGGTCACTTACACCTGAAAGGGCTGTGTCTGCCCTCACAGAGTGGAGTCTCCAACCCCCTGGTGTGTCTGGGGCCTGGCCTGGGCAAGGCAGGATCTTACAAACAAGGAAGACTTTCCTTTGAAGTAGGCCTACTTCAAAGGCAGAAAGGGGTATAAGAAGGGCACCCATAACCCCAGAAAATTAGATCACTGCTGGAATCAAGAAGAACCTCTGCCAAGGAGAAGAGCTGAAGAGCTGAGGAGAAGTGCTGCCCTGCTCTGCCTGTGACTGTGCTTTTTGGAGCTATCCTGCAGTTGCTGCTTCTGCATGTGAAAGGGGACAAAGACTGGACTTTGTTGTGCATTCTTGCTTGTGAAGAATCTCCAAGGGCGTGAACTGAGCTTACCTCCTATTGTTGAAGTCATAGGGCCATCAAAGACTTCCCCTGCCAGCACCTGAACTCTCTGCTGAGACTCATGCTATTACAAGTGGTACCCTATCCAGTTCCTGGGCCCTTGAAAGGTGAAGCTGGCAGACAGACTGAAAATCCACGCAAAGGCCGCTGTGTGGGGAGATTTTCGACACGGCTAATAAACAACGCGCCACCAGCTTCACAGCTGAAATCAACTCTCCACCTGCATCGCGGCTGGAAGATCGACCCAACGCAGCTGGTGAAATGATGTGCAACACCCGCTAAAGAAGGCTGATAACGACGCAAACCCCTTGCAGCGTGGTTTTGTGATACTGTGTGACCTGATTTTTCACGCAACATCGATGGGTGCGGAAAAACAATGCAAAGCCTGCCCGGACCCGAGTTGCCTGTCCGGCTCGACACATCACTCTCTCTCGGAAGAGGAGAAACAAAGCACGCCGACCTGACCCGAGGAGGAACGACGCACGTCTCACCTGCGAGTGAGAAATCAACACATCGCTAGCCTTTTCCCATGCACACTCGCCCGTGCGGTCTTATTTTGATACTACCCATGTACTTTTGTACACTAGCAACATTCTCACTATTTTCTAAAGGATTTAAGACTCTTATTGTTTGAAAATTCATAACTTGACTTGTGTATGTTTGATTTTTGTTGTTTTGTCTTGTTTTGTTTAGATAAGTATTCTATGTTTTTCTAAACCTGTGTTGTCATTTTGTAGTGTTTTCACTGAATTACTGTGTGTGTACAAATACTGTACATTGCTTCTAAAGTTAAGCCTACCTGCTTGATCTAAGCTACCAAGGGGGTGAGCGGCGGATAATTGAGGGTGATTCTCCTTTACGCTGACTAGATTGAAGGTCCTTGGTTGGAAAGGGGGTAACCTGACTGCCAACCAAAGACCCAATTTCTAACGCTATATATATATATGTGTGTGTGTATATAACAGCAAAATGCTTGAGTGCACAAATGAGAAAGGGAAAACCCTCAGGATGTATGCTTTGATAACATAAAGGATTCAGTATGTACTGCTGAAATATAGGTTTCAGTCAACACTAAGCGTAGGACCATAGTAACAGTTGTCGTCCGTGCACCTGAAATGGGCGCAATATTGTATGTTTGACACCAGATCTGAAAACTGTTGCATTCATCTCTCACTTGTTGACTGAAACAGACCAACATTACTCTGTGATCTAGAGAGGAGTATGGGGTCTATGGGGCATGGAGTACTTTAGGACATATCTTTGGGGTAGGCAGGGGTATGCAAATCACACTTTATACAGACCATAAGCCCTTAGTGAAGATAATGTATTAAAACATTCTGCAAGACTGGCAAAATTGATGGCTCATCTCCAGGAATATCAGTGTATAGTAGAGGACATCTCAGGGTGGAGAAATGTCCAAGATATTAGTATTGCCTTCCGAGTTACTATGAGAAAATGGACAAAGAGGCTGTGTGGTCCACTGAGAGAGAAGGGACTGTGCCAGGTGTAAGAGATGTTACTGATTGGAGCTGAGGCGTAGTGACCAGAGACTTAGCATTCTTTTGAGATGGAGGCCGATGAAATGTTGGGATGAGTATTATGTTTGATTTTAAGAAGTGGGAGTTGAGAGAGTACTGTCTGAAATTCTTTGCAATCATACCTCAAAGTAATTGAAAAGCTTTTGTTGTGTGCAGATAATAATTTGGGAATAAATACTTTCCACTGGTTGGGGGTAATGAAAAAGTTGTTATTGCACACAGTGTACACTTTGGTCAGACATTAATGAAAAAAGATTGAGTGTAGAATTTCGGCATGGATGTTGACATATCTTTGTTGGACCACTGCACTGATTACGTAGAAGGAGAGATAAAGTTGAGGGTGGGAGAGTGAATGGTATGTGAGGATGTTATAGTCCTGAAGAGGTCTACACCTCTCCAGCACAGTGTTCGTTTTAATTTTTACTGTCCCAGTATCAGGAGTTAGAAGGTACCTGACATTTGCTTTGGTGATTGGTGATTGATGTACGTTTAAAGTAATTAGTTGTGAAAACTATTTCTGGATATTACCATGTAGCCGTTAATAAATAACTTAAGACATTTTTTAAGAAGGGTATCCTTCTGTCCTTAACATGGATAATAGTACCCAGTTAACATCTGAGAAAATGAAAAGCTACCTTTCATTTTGCAGAAATAAGCATTGAAGTATCTCGCTTAACAACCAACATGCTAATGGAACAGTCAAGAGAACAAATTATATGATGAAAGGGAAATTCAGTTAGCACAGGCGAGTAAACATGACGTGAAATGATGGCTGCTGACTCCGTTGAGCATACTATAGCACTCAGAATGAAGTGACTAGTCGTTTGTTATGGTAAGGGGAAGAAAACAGAGTACTACATTGATTCCGGTGTGGATGAATAATTTGGCGAAAGACAGTGTAGAGTTGAGTCGCAGACATGATAGTTGGTTTATAAATCTAAAGCTTGGAGATTGGGTCAGGGTGAAATCTGGTTGCACAAAAACGGGTTGAGCCAAATTTGTGGCTCTTTAAGGTTAAAGAAGTACATCATTGGTGTTTTGTTCTGATGAATGGGGATATGGAAAGTAGTGAAGAGGAATGTAGTACTTTCATCGTGATGAGGGGTGACTAGAGTGTGTGGCAACAATGTGGAAGGTGGGTGTGAGAAACTAGGGCTGATTGCAGAGGCCCCATAACTTTTTGCCCCCATTTTCCACTTTATGCTGGTGTTTTCCTGACTCTGATGGTGCCCTGGGTACTGCTAACCAGTCCCAGGGCCTGTGCTCTGTGTAAAATGGATATGCAAATTAGGCTAATTATAATTGGCTAAGTTAACCTACCTATAAGTCCCTAGTATATGGTAGGGCATGTAGGTTTAGGGACCACAGCATAGGTGGTGCACACCTAGGTGCATTGCTGAGGTGCCCAGTGTCATTTTAAAAGCAAGCCTGCCTTGCTGGCTGCTTTTAAATTAAAGTTATATGCAAATTCGACTTTGGAATTAAAGGTACTTCCAAAGTCTTAAACTACCTTATTTTTACATATAAGTCACCCCTAAGGTGTGCCCTATGTGCCCCTAGGGCTGGGTGCCATGTAACTATAAGCAGGGACTTTATAAAAATAGATTTATAAGCCCTGGTGAGGTAAAAACAGCCAAATTCGTTTTTCCCTCATTGAAGTAAATGGCCTTCATAGGCTAGAATGGGCAGACTTTATTTTAAATTTTAAAGTCTCCTTAAATGTTACATACCAAGAATTTGGTATCAAATTGATTGTTATAATAAATCCCACAACTTCCAGTTGTTGGATTTAATATAACTAGTTCAGGTAAAAAGTTTAGACTTTACCTAAAAAGTTGCCAATTTCAGCTCTGCATTGTTTTTGCTGCTGTGCTCTGATTGGCCAGCCTGCAGCAGCTTCTGCCAGGCTACTTTAATGAGGTGTGAAGTGGCCTGGCTTCACACAAAGGAATGTGCTTGGGGGAGAGAATCTCCCCTCAGCAGATGGTGAGGCAGGAAGGGGGAGGGCTGCCAAACTGGTCTTCAAAGGCAGAGAAGGACATCTGGAGCACCCAACAACACCCCCACATCTTGCAACCCCAGACAGCTAGGTGCCCCCTTGATTAGATTAGGAGAGGGCAGGAGAGGGGTGTGTTTATGATTTTTAGCCACACCAGTGGGTGGGCTCAGCCAGATCTCTCCTCCAAAAATCAGATTCATCCATTTTGGATTTTTAGAGACTGTTGCCTTCTGGGATGGATTTTTGCCACACTTCCCAGGAAGTGGTCATCACAGGGGGACGACCCTGTACCTGATTGGAGGATCAGGACCCCCCTGCTTTTCACCCAGGAGCAAGGATAAAACTGGCAGACCTGACCCCACACCTCAGATCCCCTCCAGAATTCAACAAGAAAGGAACTAAAGAAGAAGGACAGCCCTGCTGGACCCCTGGCCTGCACCTGGACCCTGCACTCAGAAAGACTGCACCAGCTGCACACTTGGGCTTCACCACAAGAAGGACTTTGCCTGGCTTCCACTGGTTCAAGGAGGGACTCCCTGTTTGCTACAGGTGAAAAATTGCTATCCAGAGTCCCCTGCACCAACTCCTGAAAAAGTGACCAGCTGACCACTGTCCAGTGGCCAAAAAGGAGTTTGCGCCAGGTGCATTCTGGGAGTTGAAGTCCGCACTTCCCAAGGACCATCACAGAACTTCTGGACCCTTGGGGTGAGCTGTGGACCCCAAAAGAACCTTAAAAGAACATCTGGGTGAAGCCCCAGAAGTTTGGAAAAGATTGGAGAATTTTTGAAAAAAAGCTCCATAAAGTGACCGACCCGACGCGGAAATTCTAGCCGGCTTGCCTCAACCGCGACCCGGCCTGACTTCGTGGTTCGTCCCGGTAAAGAAAAACATCCAAAAAAGAGACTAAGTCCGAACGTAAAAAGTTGACCGGGACCTTCCAGCCATCGTATCCGAGAAGGGCTCCACGGACGTCGGATCAAGATCCAGGTTTACCCCGGTCGAAGGATTTTCATCTCGAAAAAACGACTAAGTCCGAAGGTAAAAATCACCACTGAGGAAACCGACTTCGCGTATCCGGACAAGGGCTCCAGGAGGTCGGATCCAACTGGCAGGTTCGTCCCGGGGAAGAAAAACATCAAAAAAGAGACTAAGTCAGAAGGTAACTTTTTAACTGAGGCCTCCCGCGACTTGCAGGGCTCCATCGCGGTCGGCCTGAAAGTTTGACTTTGCCCCGGTCCTGGTGCAACCAGATGACCCGATTGGCGCTTTTTGTTTCTAAGCGCTAGAAAATAATAATACTTTAAAAATTCATATCTCCGGTTCCCCTGAACCGATTTTAATTGTTTTTGTGTCATTTTAAAGATAAAAATATAAGCTATTTTTATAAATTGGTTTTGGATTTTTAAACTGTTTCCTGTGTTTTATTTAATTACTGTTTTGTGATATTTGAATGCTTTACACTTTGTCTCCTAAGTTAAGCCTTGACGCTCGATGCCAAGCTACCAAGGGTAGAGCTGGGATTAATTTACTGAGACCTAACTGTACTTATGTGGAGGTTTGTGGCTTGTTGCTAGGTGTAGGTACCTACCTGCCTTACCAATAACCCATTTTCCAACAGTGGGGTTGGAGAAAGTAGAGTTGTGGACTGGGGACATGGGACGCCAGGAGTGAGTATTGAGAGTGAGCTCATAAGGGGAAGGAGGACTTGAAGAGTGCTAAGATATTAACAAGAGTATGTGAGATAATGTTTCATTGCATAGTAAAGGAGCAAGATGTGTTGTGCCCCGAGCCAGTTGTGGTGTGGAGAGCAACAAAATCTTTATTAAGTGTTCTGTATGACGTAGCCATTATCCATGTATTCATAGTGTTTAATATAGTGTGCTCTATGTTCTGTACTGGTTGTGACTTGAATCTTTGGAGTTCCTTTCAGCTAAATTACCCGCTGACTGGTAAGCACATACCACACCCTGGTCAATTGTATTAATAAGCTGATTTATTCACCCTCTTTGGACCTCTGAGCCTACACCATAACACATAAAGGCATAGATCACACAGGCATTCAGAGGAATAACAAAGCATCTTTACACATGAACACACATTTCCAAATATCCATGCATGCACAGACTAACACAGTGACAGACACATCACACCTGCAAGGACCTGTACTCACGCATCCACTGAGGCAACTCACCGATTCATCCATGACTGTGGGGCGTCACCGCTTTCCATTCCTTAGCTATTTTGCGCTTTGCTAGCTGCAGTCCTAGAATAAAGCAAGGACATTTTATACATATCCCCGCAAAGGTCTTTTTGGAGGTGGAAGAGGGTGAGGTGCTCCTCCAGGACCTACCGTGATCCATGCATGCATGCGTGCCATCACTCCCTGTCAGAATTTGTCTAACTCGGGACAGCTCCACACACCTGGATCGACCATAAGGAGTTTTCCCTCCAAAGGATTGAATTTGGGGAGATCAGAAAGGGTGGCTATGTATGAGGTTTGCGCTTGGCAGAGCTTGAGATATTTATGAAAGTGGCTGCTGTGTAGTTGATACTCAGTCTGCAAGGACTAGAACGTTTTGAGGACTGTGCCCTGCATTACATCCCCAAAGGTTGAAATCCCAATGCATTTCCATTTACGGAATCTTTCTATTGCGGCCACCTGTGGAAGCACACAATTCCGCTATAGCAGCATTTGCCCTGTTAGCCCACCCTCCACTTTATGCTGTGGCAGGAGGAGCGCCAACATTTTTCACCACTCTAGTCACTGGGGGAAGATCGTCCCTCCTGCCATACAGGTATGCCTCAAGAGTAGTACCTCACCATTGCCCATCTATCTAAGGCATATGCTGGGTCTCCCCAAGCGCAATACCACCAATCATTTATATTAATAGGATGAGCTGCTTGGTTGTATGATTCGACGTCTGCCTCTATGCCCCCACAATTGGGAGATTGAAATCATTTGTTGCGGCCAACTTGAGGAGTGTCCACCCCCTCCCAAAAAAAGGCTTTAAGGATGTACTTTAGCCACTGCTGCAGGATGTCTTCTGGGAAGTTTTGCAGTTGATAAATGAGTCTGGGTAGGGACACCATCTTAAAGATGGCTGACCGTTAAGCCAACGGATCAAGGGAGCACTCACCAAATCTTAATGTCCTCCCACATGCAGACAAGCAGCGGCTCCACATTGGCTGTCCATGCCACCTTCTCCCATGGGGATACAAACACATTGAAATATTGAAAGCCTGAGATAGTGACCCGCAGTTCAGGTGCCCTTCCAAGCCCCTGGGGGCTAGCACCTATCGAAAAACTGTAGGCTTGGGGATATTGATATGCAGGCCCGATGTCTCCCCAAATATATGAAGGATATGCAGTATTCCGGGCCCTGGGGACTCGGGCGTGGTAAGAAAGAGAACATCACCTGCGTATAGTGCATTCCAATCAGAGCGCCCCCCGTCAAAGCCCCACGCTTGCGCATCCATCCTAACTCATACTGCCAATGGTTCCATGGCAAGAGTGAAAAGGAGGGGTGGGGGAGTGCTGGATGTAGCCCTGTCATGCCCCTTGCTTTATGTGGAATGTATCTGACCTGACACCTGACACCCACACCAGCGTTTTTAAGTCTGTGTAAAGCAGGTTAAGGTAAGATAGGAATTAGGCTCGAAGTTCAGGCATTTGAGGAGGTTAAACAAGGATTCCCAATGCACCAAGTTGAATTCCTTGTTGGTATCTGCTAGAGTGATTGCTGCTGGTTTCTCCCGTCTATTTGCCAGTGCCTGTGCATTATATGTGCCAAATATTATGACGAGTCTCCCGGTTGGGTATAAAATCGGCCTGGTCAGGGTGTATCAGATCCGGGATGTGTTGTATCAGTCTATTTGCCAGCACCTGGGCTAAGATTTTGATCTCCAGGTTGAGTAAAGAGATTGTGCGATATGATGAATGATCCTCCGCTGGCTGGCCCGGCTGTAGGAAGACCACAATCTCCACATGATGCCAATCTGAGGGGCAGGAGGGTGGCGGCTGTTGCGGATTCGATCACCCCTAGTACATGGTCACATAGTTTTAGTATGCATGGTTTAAATAACTCACAGGGGGACTCATTGAGCAGGGGCCTTACCTATGTTTTACCCCGCCAGAGCTGTGGATAGATTGTCCATGGTGATCTCTGCATCCAATGACACAATCAGTTGGGGAGAGGGCCTTGAGGTGAAGTGTCTGCATGAATTCCTCTCTCTGCACTCCCTTTAGTTCCACCTTCCTAGCGTACACCCCCTCAAAATATGAAGTGTAGCTGCTTGCTAGTCCCTCTTGGTCTGTTAGCAAGGTACCTGACCCATCCTTGATCATCTGAAAGCAGTGAGCGAAGAACATACTGACACAATCTATGGAGCATTTGACTCAACTTGTCTCCTTATTGATATAATAAAGTCCGCTGATATTGTTGCTGCACCAGACTGGGTTGTCTGTGTGCCACCTAGCTGTCACTACGGCGACCCTTCGCATCTAGGTCTCTAATCTGGACCTCAACCTTGATTAATACTTGTCTTACGCTGTCGTTCCCCAGTGCAGTAGCTAATGTCCGCTCCAGCAATGTGTGCTTCATTGCCTCACACAGCGTCACTGGGGTTGCAATAGAACCCAAATTATGTGTGAAATAATAGTCAATGAAGTGTTCTGTGTGTTTACGGTTTTATGGGCTCTGGAGGTCCCATGGTGAAAGGTACCAGCAGAACATGTCGTGTTGGCAGCCCATTTGAAGCCTGAGAGTCACCAGGGAGTGGTCAGGCAGTCCTCTAGGTAGTTTGGTATTGTCTAACATATAGGTACGTGGGACCAGAAAGTAATCAGGATGGAAGTAGGAGGCATGGGCTGTCAAAATAATGTGTAGCATCCCCCTACCAAAAGGTATGGTGAGCCTGCCAGATGTCTGTCAGACCTAGGGCTGTTGTGAAAGAGGATTAATGTGTTGTCCCAGTCTCCGGTGCCTGTCCTCATGGATGCCGCCTGTCCTCATGGGTGCCACCTATCCACACCATGGACACCACCTCCTTCCAGTCACTCCCTCCCAGTACCACAAATCCACCAGGAAGTCCTCCCAAAGTCCTGTCATTAGGTCTATATAGGATGGTCTGAAGTAGTGGGGGAGAGGGAGGGAGCCTATATCCAATGTAAGGGATTTGCCTTAAAGTGTGTCCGTGCTAGTGGTATATAGACTATATCTGACGATGTCTTGGTGTGTTGGAATAGGTCTTCGTTTTTAATCAGTATGCTGGTGCACAAAGAGCCCTTGGAAACCCTGAGTAGTAGACCTGGGTGTAGCCATAGCAGGTCAGGCAAAAGACTTTATTCCCAATGAGGTGCTTCTCTTGTAACAGTAGAACATTAGCCCCACCGTCCTGTCCTGCTTGAGAAACACCCCTTTTAACTTTCTCTGACAGGCCATTGACATTCCACAACATGACTTTTAGGTGGCCTGCGGGCCTAGGCTGTGGTTGGCCTCTCATAGCTTGCCGGGACGGTTATGTCTATATGAGAGGCATGTGAAGGGTGGGCATCAGGGAGGCAAAAAGTGTAACAAAAAGTAGAATGTGAGAACGTAAAGTACATTGTGATACAACATCTGACTAAGAAAACAACCAAACATACCCACACCCCACCTATACTTCAATAATTAGAATTATCTGGCGCAGGGTGGACCATCGCTATTCCCCAAATAGGAAGCCCCGCCCAGTCTGTCCCAATGGATCCCCACACCAAACATTAAGAAACTATTTGGGGAACAAGTAGTAGCTGATTCTCACTGCCACCTTCATAAATGTACATCTCAAAACTACCAGAGGCACCATTAGGGATGTGGACCTATGCCACTGTTACTACGATGATTCTGCGCCAGATGTCTGAGAGGTCTGGGGGCCCCTCTGCATCTGATTTGCCAGTTGGCCGGGGTTTTGGGGAGTTTATCTTTTCTATCCCTTAGAGAGGGATGAGAGTCCACAATGCGGAAGAGTGTGGGGTCTCACGTGGATCCTTTCTTCTGTCCACTGAAATACATCTTCCAGAGAGTCAAAAAAAGAGTGTCTGGGACTGATGGATCTCTTTCAGTTTGGCTGGAAAGAGAAGCATATATTGGATATTCAGCTCTCGTAACCGTTGTTTGGACGCCTGGAAGGATTGACTCTTTTGCTGTACTAGTCTGGTGTAATACAGGAAAAATCATTGTAGTGTAAGATTGGTATAGGATGTTTCCTTGGAGTCGGGCATGTTTAAGGATGGTGTCTCGGTCCATATTATTGAAGATTTTTGCTATGATCTGGTCAGATTGGATGGCCCACACGAGTCTGGTGGGCCCGCTCAATTAGAAAGCTTGGTCAGAGGGTATCCTGGGGTATAATTTTGTGGAGCCACTTGTTACAGAAACATTCCTCGGGGAAACCAACAAATCGGAGGTTGTTGTGGCACGCCCAGCCCTCCTCATCCTTCACCTGCACTGCCAGTTCCCTGATCACGAAGGTGAGTTTTGCCACATTTTGTTGTAGGGATGCAGCCGAGTCTCAACTCCCGAGATCCGGGTCTCCGCATTGGCGATATGCTCCACTGCATTTCGGATGTCTTGGTGGACAAGGTGACGTCCAAGCCCACTGCGCTGCTTTTGTCTTTGAGAGCGTCCGGTGACTGTGTGATGGCTGCCAAAGGTGCAGCATTACCCAGAATTGGCGGTTCTTGTCCATCCACTCCTGACGTCGAGGCAGCACATCTCTAAGACGCAGCCGCCGTGATCGGTGTCCAAGCCACGCACCCCTGAGAAAGGCACTGTTGGTTTAGACTGACACTACCTTGGGTCCTAAGTCATTGAAAATGTACCACAGTATGATAATAGATGTTTTTATGTGCAGAGTACACTGCAAAGTAACCTTCTTCTATATTTTTTTTTGTTTTTAATGCTTTCCACAAGTTACGCAAAACTTAGCAATCCCAAAATTATGACTTATCAACTTTTTCCCTCAGTCTATACTTCAGCAGCATGTATTAATCAAATACATTTGTTTCAGATTGGATTATATGTACTTCCTAGTTATAGTTGAAGATTAAACACTGAAATGTGGAAGTTCACAGAAATGTATAGCTGCAGTTTCTTTTTACACTAGGGTCCTGAGTCATCTGGACTCTTTGAACATTATCATACAGTGACAATTGACTGAACATACACTTTAAAATAATTGTGGGAGCTGCAGTCTACTGGCGTTAATGCATTGGATGTTCTACAAACCAGCTTAAAGTCCCCTGCCTGGGCTGCAACAATAGGACATACATACAATTCAGAGCAGCAGCCCTCAGCCTGCTATAGGACACCTCTTAGGAGTTTAGCGCCTCTAAAAGTGTAGGGTAAAGCTTGTACTTGCTTGAGTCACTCTCTCTCTCTCTCTCTCATCTTCTGTCAAGTTCTCCCACAAACTAAAAAATCCTGGGTAAAGAGGGAGGTTGTGGAAATCATTGTCCACAGGACCTTATGACATATATGCACATAGATCAACACAAAAGGTCACAGAAATAGTGAACACACATGAAGAGCTACAGTCTCACACAATGCATATGCAGTTAGACAACACACAAGGACGCTGCCCAAAACACTATCTATCTGGTCCGGCAAAGCGTTGGACAGACAGTTTAATGCATCCAGTGTACAATTAATCTGTAGCCTTTCTGGTAAAGAAATAATATTGAAGTGAAAAACGCTGTCTCAAACCCTATTTTCCTTGACAGCTTCTTAGGAAACCTATTTTTTTTTTTTTTTTTTAGTGCAAGGGCGTCTTGGCGGTCTTTCGACATGTCAGCTATGATGTAATTTACCTTGTCCTGAATGATTTAATATGAGGTGATATGCAGTGTATGACTGGTGCAAGTTATGATTAGTTTACTGAGCCGTAACTGGTAAATTGCAGTGGATTTGTAGTTTTTTGTAACCATAAGTGTACTAGAACAGTTTTTTCAGTGACTTTCAGAGGTATTTCCAGGTCATAAGCTAATATACTGTGTGCAAATCTAACTAACTTCACTTTGGCTTTTTTTTTTAAATAGAATTTCTGTTTATTATATTCCTCATTGACCTGTTTTTATGAACCTCCTTCTTTACAACAAACCATCACTGTACAAAAATATTGCCTGTGCGTAACTCTGTACACAAGCAGTAGTGGACAGCTTACCCGAACAAAGCATGGCATTTAGACATGTGAATGAGGGGTTTGCTGCTGAGTGCAATCCTGTTACCCCTTGTATTAGGAGTGTCTAGCCAGATCCTATTCACAAACTATTGCAGGGCAGCAAACCTCTATGTGCTGCCTGTGTGCAATGCAGTGGGTCCAAGCCCTAGTCTCTGGCAGAGACCTTCACTTGATCCTTTGTGGGTGTATAGCCCCAGCTGCAAACGACTATTGGCTGTGTGCAGTGGAGGTGGGCTACCTAAAACCCATTCTCCAGGGTTGTCTGACCCAAACTATGTATATCATTTGGCCATGCAAACTATTGGTTGTCTATGCCCCCACCATCTGCAGTGCACAGCCTTTGTCTTTCCACTGCAGGGACTAACTGCAGCACCTGGCCTCCAACTGACCCTGCAGTCCACTGTCCACGGGCATCTGACCCCATTACGTCATGGCATTCGGATGATGGTGGTGATCTCCTCTTCCACTTTTTGCCAGTCTTCTCGGGGTGTTTTTGAACTCTCCCTGCTTTATGCTACAGCCTCTTCATCTTCAGACAGGAGTACTCCTTTAGTTGAATGACCTTGATGCATTTTCATGCCACTGGTTTTGAGCAGGTAAATCCTTGAATGCTTTGTAAAACTTGGTCACATAAAAAGCATCTGGCCTTATTGACATTGATGTTTTTTTCTCCTAAACCTCTGGCTCTTTTTTCTATATGTTTTTTCGGTTTGCAATTTTTCTGTGGCTCTAATAGAAACAGTGCTACTGTGTGGTTGCAAGATTAGGAAAGCAGGACTTCTTTTCTGTGTGCCGCAATTCCAGAACCCAGAATCAGAGCCTTAAATTGTCTAACTTTTAACAAAGTTAAGTTTGATAAGATTACCTTGTTCTTTTGGTTCCAGGCTGTGTTTTTGCAAACTACAGTTGAGAATCCACAATTGTACCTTTTAATATTTCCATATTTTTCTTGAAAGTTTTATGGAATTTTCTGTAGTACAAAAGAGGACACTTCCATCCCTTCCCCACTCTCCTTCCCCATGTAACAGCTTTGCAGGTAGAATGGTTGCAAAAGTAGGCACAACATCTGAATTACAAGCAAAGCAATAATCTTACGCAGTTCTAGTTAAGAGCATAAAATGACAATGGGAGTCTCTCCCTAAGGTACAAGTCAGAGTGACCTTGGGTCTAGGACAATCATAGACCAGGTCTTTGCCCAATAGGTAGTTCATAAAGGGATGGCATAGTTCATCAGATTAATGGTCCTTATCGATGAGACTCCATGACAGTGTCTTCATGATAAGTATCTTGAGTTTGAGCATTCATTCCTCCATGAATGTCTCAAAGAAGGTCTTCCAATACAGCACCACAACCTGTTTCGCAGTTAGTAACATTTTCATTTTTATTCTTCAATCTGCCTGAGATAGGGGCGTCATTCCCACAGGTTTGAGACCCAGAACTAGAAGGTAGCATGGCCGGTTTCATTGGGTATCCATCATGTATCTGTTTCAGCTTAGCAGATTTGACACACCACAGGGTCAAGGGTTTATACATTCTTTCTTTTTTCTGCACACACTTAGGAAGTGGGGAAATATCAGTCCGGAGTTTCTCCCAAGATGCCCTGGGGGTGGGGTGGCGGAGAATCTGAGACCACTGGTCCGTATAGGGCCATCATTCCAGGTCATGGATTGTCTTACTTAAAAGTGCCAAAATGGAAAGATTGGCCTTTTGGACCAGCGTATGTGGTATATTCTTCCAAGTTGTTAAGGGATGGTTGGCTGCCATTTTATTGCCCAGATAAAGGACCGAATGGTGTAGTTAGAGATATTCTATGCCCTCAGTTTCTTACAGTTCAACGTCCATTTGCTTTTTTGGAAATCTTTAATTCTCCCATGCCAAAAGCTTCCAAGCCATAGCTTCCTGTCCCCTACCCCTTGTCCCAATGCGTCAACAGTTCTTTTCCATTCCCCGGAGAGAAATCCACATTGCCTAGCAAGGGTGTAAAGGTTGTTAGCCTGCTGCCTCAGATGAGTTTATGCCAGATCTCAAAGATGGCCTTCAGAATCTCTGAGAAGTAGCCCACTGTGGGTCCAGCTCATTTGTGGTGCTAGGAGATGGCCCAGCGTCTTCATCTCATACATGCTGCATCCATTTTGACTCAATGGCGTTTGGTCTCATATAATTACCATACAAAGAATATACTGTGTTGCGCCGCTCAATTCTATCTTAGCATGTCTGGCAGGCCCAGGCCTACAGTCCTTATTGAAGCTCTCATATGTTTACTTGACACACAAGCTTTTTACCCAGCCCACATAAAATGGTCTATCGCATTGCAGGTCTTTCATATTCCTCTATGTGAAGTTAACCCTTAGAGCTTGGAAAAGATAGAGTAAACAATGTAGTATGTTTTGATTAATGATGGCTACCCTGCCCACCGAAAAACATGTAGGTGTTTCCATCTGTTTTGGTCATTTGTAATAGTCTCACGTAGGCGGCCATCATCAAGGAATGAGTTCTGTAACGAATAATGCGAAACAGTTTTTACAACATTGAACCAAGTCATTGCCATCGTCACTTTCCGTAATATTGCGTACGCAAATGCTAATGCGCATCGACAATGTAGTCGTCATTGTTCACCACCAACTGGTCTCTTTTGTGACCTCTGAGATTCCGGAGGTTGTCAATCTTTAGCACTTGCATTTGCATGGTCACCGTATGGGCTAGTTTGTTGTGAAGGCCTACTAAGCAGGCACTGCAGTTACTAGTTGCGGAGGTCCAGCTATGAGTGTAGGGCCTCTGCCACTAGTGACCTCCCCTAATGCCACCTGCCAGGAGTGTGGTGTCTTCGCCACAAGTACAGAGGCCCGTTGTCAATGGGGACCTATATTTGGTAAGCATGTGCTGGTCTCCTTGCTCAGAACTGTATTGACAACCTCTCGACTGAGAAGCATCAAGTTACTTGTGAGTTGCTTTGCGTCATATATTAGGTTTCTCTAACCATTTCTTAGACCTCCAGTGGTGCTACTTTCCCCATTCACAGGTGACTGGTTGCTCCTGAAAGGGCCCCAATGTCTCCCGGGCCTCTTCAGGGCTGTGCATTGTGTGGGATTTAGCAACAAGTTCAAATCAAAAAGCTAACGGAAAGGCCCAGTAGTAGCAGATCTGCCACCTACGAGGATTTGCCATCACCAAGACCAAAGGGCGCCTCTTATTCAAAGTGGTCTGGGAGAGGTTGTGTATATCTCGATCTGTTGTTTCTTCGCTTTGTCCTGTCCTTCAGCTGTGAAGAGCCCATCTTACCAATGATATCTCTTGAGCTGGAACAGGGTGCAAATCTTGGCACCAAGACTCTGTGGGCTTGACTAATAGGGATCTCACAGGCATGAGTTCTATAACAAATAATGCAAAACCGTTCTTACAACTAAGCAGGCCTGAAGATCTTCCCTTGCAATTGACTCACCTCCATATCCCCTTTTAACAGTCATAATGAACGCTCAGCTGGCTGCATTTTTTGGAGAACAACGTTCTGCTTGATGATACACAGTTTGGTTTCCATAGTGGCCACAGTACAGAGTCAACACTCTTGGCCATGGAGTAAATCAGGGTCTCGGTGTACAAGAGTGGCAATGCCTCTATTATCCTGCTTGACCTATCTGTGGCATTTGACAAAGTCACCCATGACTTTTTGATTGACCCATTACAGAGCTTGGGGGTCCAGAGCATTCCTCTTAACCTACTGTGATGATTCCTAACAAATCACATTCAAACGGTCTCCTTCAAAGACTTTACATCAGAACATTTTACGCTGCCATGTGGGTTACCACAGGGATCATCATTGAGCCAGACACTCTTCAATTTGTGTTACCCCGTGGTAGCCTTAATTAAATCATTTGGGTTGTTGCTGGTTTCTTATGCTGATTGTGGTTTCACTAATCTGACAAGGGTTCTGATATGATTAACACCTTTCGGAACTGCTTGAGTGCATTGAGCCTTTGGATGGACAAAAATGTCTTAAACTAAATTTGTCAAAGACAGAAGTAATTTCGTTTGCCAATAATCCAACTTTCTGGTCCCCCACTTGGGTGGCCTGATGAATTACGTACCTTCCGACGCTGGTTAAGAAGGTAAAAAACCTTGCTGTTCTAATCGATGGCAGGCTTGCGTTTAAAGAACAAGTCAATGAAGTTATCCCTGCATCCTTCTCCCTGCTCATTGTGAAGAAAATCGCTCAATTCTTGACCTTTGACATGATAAAGATGGTCGTTATTACATTACTTCAATCGATAGCTTCCTGTAATAGTCTGTACCAAAATTTGCCAAAACAATGTTTGAACAAAATGCAAATTTTGCAGAACTCAGCAGCTTGTATGCTGCTGAAGGTCCCTAAATTTGGCTCAGCCTCACAAGGCATTAGGAGACTGCACGGGCTGCCCATTTAGAAGCGCATAATTTTCAAGGGCCTTTGTAAGGCCTTTAAAGCACTTCACAGCCTTTGTCCCATTTATCTTAGGGAAAAGGTTTTAGATTGTCTCAGCCCAGCAGGGCTCTCCTCTCTAGCTCCACCAGATACCTGGTTGTTCACATCTGAAAATTCTGCTAAAAGCAGCCACCTCCCTATTAGGGTTGAGGAAAGCCCTGAAAAACTGTCTGTTTAGGTGTGATTAGCCATTATTTTGGATCAAATCGCCTGTCACTTGTCGCACCTGGGTATACGATGTGCTTCATAAATTATAAAATCAAATATTGAGTTCGGGGGGGGGGGGGGGCTTCTTGAGGTGTTGGGTAGGGCAGAGACGGTGCTCCCCAGGATATGTGCCCCCAGCAGTCTCCAAATGTGTGCAGTCGCCACAGCCTCTTTAGCTTGAGTGTATTTGTTGGGGAAAATTTTCACAGGGTGACCGTCTGTTGTGCGGCAATCAAGCGAAAGCCCCAATCTCCACCTACAGCCCTCCTCCACTTAGGGATGTTAAATGCCGGTCCTTCAAGCTGCATGGGGGAGAGGCAGAGCAGGCACAAGAAGTTTCCACAGAAAATGCAGATTGCAGGACGGTGGAGGAAGCAGGTTTTGTACAGTGCCTGTGGACCATTCCAACTCTGTCACGCAGCAGGCTCTCTCCTCTTTGGCCAGACGCACTACTCCCACCATGACCTCATTTTCACTTTGCGGTCCACTGGGTAGGCCCAAGATGGTGGCCGCTGCTTTCACTCATCATGGTGATTGCTTTTGTCTGAGCTCAGGCTGGGTGCTTCCTTGTTTCTCGGGGTGTCATGTCACTATGACCTTATCGCTGTACCCAAGTCATGGTCCAGAGTCGTGGTGAGAGGGTGGTTACTGGGGTCCAAGGCATGGAGCTCAGGGGCCAGACTCCACACTCATCCAGTTGCAGACCAACTCCAGATCCCAACAATTTTGATTGTGTAAGCTTTTTTTAAGTCACTTTACCAGTAGCTAGAACCCCTGCTCCAGAATGTTACCTTGCTTTATTGGAAGATTAATGTATCCTTGTAGACCAGTGGAAAGATTTTATTGGTTCCTGTGAATGTCTTTTTCCAGTTTCAAGTAGTTCTTGACATGAGAGCCAGACAGTTGTTTTGCTGCTTTTTCCTTTTTTGGGGATTAAAATCTTTTTTGCATTTAACAATGGCTGTTGGAGATGATCAGCAGCAGGTGCGAATTCCAAAGTTCCATGCTGAGGAGAGCAACAAAGATCAGGGAGCTCCCTGCGTCAAGCTTTGCATGTATCAACTGAGCTCATTGTTTCATTTTTCTTCACATTCCCTCCAGTAGTAGTAAACTTAAAAAAAAAAAAAATAATAATAATAACCCTTTCATCAAAGTGACAATCACTGAGTGCCAGAAAAAAACTGCGCTATGAAAGCCCTGGAAAACACATTTCTGGAACATCTCCAATGCACAAGTGTCTACATGAATGGCAATTTTAATGGAGCAAAAATGAACAGATGCCCAGAAGAGGTTTCATCTTCACGGTCCCTCCTGGTGAGAGATTGCCACAAGATGGTATTCAGCAGGAGCAAGTTGAAAGTGATCCATACTTTGTCAGGAATGTCGTGCACTGCTTGGTCTGTCAGACAGTGATTTTCATTGGCGAGCAGAGTGCACGAGCATTGATTCGAGTTCTTCCACACTAGCAGACTTAAATATCCATGTTCCTATTAATTTGTCAAATTAGCATTTTCCCCCTCAGAATTAAAACACAAATATACTAAAATGTTTATAGACTAAAATATAGTTCTTTTTAGAACCAACTTCTATGGCTTAAAGATAAAAATGTATGCTTATTTTTTTGTCTTTGAGTCTGAATGAGACTGTTCAAGTGATATGCATGAGATTGATGATTGAGTGAAACAGTACCTTAGTGAGATAGTGGGCAATTGCATGCAACTAAGCATCTGAGGGATAGAGGTTGTGGTGCGGGGTTGTTTGCAGGGCCCAGTCTCCAATCTCCGATCTCCAATCTGGCATCCGCTATACTGCAGATTGACAGTCTGTAAGGTGCACTGTGATGCCTGGTGAAACTCTCTGTTCAACCCGCTGCATGTAGACAACCCCTGCTATTCACAACTTTTGCCTGCAGGACCTCACCTTGTAGGCAGTGCCACTGCACACTGCCTTTGGATGTGTGCTGTGAGATTTCCTCAAAGGACTTGCCTACTGCAAGCCCTTGCACCCCACCCTCCATGAGCAGCCAAAGGGATGTGTGCTGCAGGTACGACCCGCATTCATAGACAGTCAATCACTGCTGCCGGTAGCCATGTGTTGTGTTGATTGGCTTCAAAACCCGTCTTCCACAGCTTTCAACTGTTCTCAGTGAGGGTCTGCTGCAGAAGAGACCCGTAGTCCACAACCATTCAATCCAGAGGCTGACTGGAGAGCCTTTCTTCTTGTCAGGCCTTGCACCCAAGTCTGTGAGGGTTGACAACAAACGGCACGCAGCCTGCAGCGCAGAGGAGGGCTGCAGGGTCTTTCCTATAGCTAAGCTGTGCCCTACTCCCTCCATGGGCATCCCACTGCTTGTTGCACATGTCCTTGGGTAGGCTGAAGGTGTGTGAGCTATACTCATTCTCCACAGGTGCCAGTGTCCACTGAACACTGTTTTTGGTTATGTGCTTTTCACTACACCGTCCATGGCCATCCAACCCGCTGGATTCAACAAATTAAGCACACAGAAATCCCCATATGCTACAGGGTGGGCTGTGTCAGGGGACATCGCCCCACTCACCGGGGGTATTTGACCCTGGTTGCACATTTCCTTTGCCGTTGCACAGGATGGGTGGGTTGGTTAGCTGTTCTGCCCTGTTCAAACCCTCTTTGGGTGTCTGCCCCCCACCCCCATGCTGCACCCAGACATCGGCCATGTCCAGTCGGTGTGCTGCAAGACCCTGGCCTCCGGTAACATCTTGTGCCCCCCTCCATGGGCATCCAAACCCCCCTCTCTGCCCCATTGTGCATGGCCTTAGGTTAGAAAAGTGGATGTAACCAGCAGTCGGCCTCAATCTCTGGCATTCACATCCTCTGGCCATGGGCAGCAAGGGTCTATCACAGAAGTAGCCTTTGCCCCACAGGTTGCGAACCCTTCCAGCGCAGAGCTTATGGCTATTTTCAATAATTTTGGGCTGTAGAGCCTGGTGGCTATCTGTTTTCATTCATTGTGGAAATCATAGTCCTGTAGTGAGTGCTCCTGCAGTGAATGCTCCTACAGTGGCGCTTTGCTCTGTTTTAGTTTTCAAAGCTAGCTAACCATATGATGCGAACTCATGACTCCGTATGCTTTGACCTCCCACTCAGATTTAACCATTTTGTGAAATTCTTTCTTAAAACGTTGCGTCTGGGATCTCTCCAATCTCTACATATGCTTTACTGTTTGTTTATGCATCATGTAGCCTACCATTGTTTTTTAAATATACAACTACGATTAGAGACTGCTTGTCTTTGTATTGTTACATTAGCATAGTTAATAAGCCTATTGTAGTATTGTGCAACCTATTGATAGCAAAGCATTCAGTCTAAGAAGAATATAAATGAATTCCCCTCAAACTTAAACATGAAAATTCTTTTTTGATATTCTTTATAAAATCGCTGTATTTTGTGCAACCACTGTTTTTTTCTCAATATTATTGTTTAATAATGGTCAACACTACAGCCTGAATATATTTCTCATGTGCCCTGTAGTTACTGTTCCTCGTTGATTGCCTCATGGCTTACTGGTCTACAGACCCCCTGGCCCTAAAAAAAAGTTTTTGGAAGCCCTCAGTGAGTTCCTTGATGCAAGTATACAATACTCTAATTTTTCAATAGTAGGAGATTTCAATTTTTATTTGGAAGATGTCTCCGACAAGGATTCTAAATTGCTTATTGATGACCTGAATGGATTTTATTTGAATTTTTTGATAAATACACATACTGCAGGTAGCACTCTAGACTGAATGTTTTCAAATCACCCTGACCTACTTTGGGAGGAGACCGCTTCCTGTTACCTGGTCTTATCACATAATGGTGCGATTTAGTATCAATTTTTACCTGTGACAAATAAAAACGCTAGGCAGGTAAAAGCCATCAGGGCCTGGAGTAAAATAAATAGGAAATAATTAACTGAGATCTTAGAAGTCTCAACACCATCCTTATGTGGCTACCTTAATGAAGACCTAGATAGAGATTTCAACTGGATTAATGAGGCAGTACACTAGTTGGACCCCATTAAGATGATGGTACAATCATAGAATTCACCGAGCAGCTCCCTGATGCACTCACTCAAGGAGCTGAAAAAGACTTGCTGGTGACAAAAAAGTCTGGAGGAACAATTACTCCTTAGAAGAGAGAAAAAATGCAGCCAGGTTATTCAGAAGTATAAATCAATGACAAAGTTGGAAAAGACCAATTTTTTCACAGAAAAGATCAAACTAGCTGGCCAATACTAAGTACTAGTCAACAGCTTTGTAATTATTAACCATTTTTTTTCTGTGAAAAGGGAAAGCCCAGTTATGAGGAAACAAACTTTGGGCCCTCTGCCTTCTCCTGTATCGAACACAGAGAATTTGGGAATCATGTTTGATTCCAAATTTATCTTCACGGATTAGACCAGTCAGCTTGTAGCGGCCTGCTTTTTCCTGCTGAAAACACAAAATAACATTTTTCCCTTTATTCCTTATGATCTTAGGAAAACAGTTATCATTTACCTGTATTTTTTTTAGACTGGAGTATTGCAAAGCCCTCTATTTGGGCTTGCAGCAAAGAATGTTAAAAAAGTTGCAGAGGATACAGAACGAAGCAGATTATCTGCTTAAAAATATGAAAAGATTTGACTGTCTTGATAGCTTTGGAGGAACTATGTTGGCTCCCGGTTAAAAAGAGGGTCGCTTTTAAAGCGCTGTGTACAGCTCACAAAGCTCTTAATTTATCTGTCCGAGTACCTTAAAAAAAAGATTCTTGTTGTATTCACCAAATAGCTATTTATGATCTGCAGTCTCCCAAAAAGTGGTGGTGCCTACAATTCACAGAGCCTCTTTGGGCGGTTGAAGTTTTGTTTACCACACCACCAAGCTCTGGAATTATATTCCGGAACATTTGAGAGGCCAGTCCAACCTACATACTTTTAGAAAACAGTTGATAACCAGTTTTTTTGTTCTTCTACTGCAGTATTGATCATGGTCGGTGTAGTGGACTTGTCAGTAGACTCCTAGCACAAAGACGACTTCGGGCATATGCTGTGTTTTACAAAAATAAATCAAATTAAATTATCTTGCCACTTAAAGACCTTTATCCTTTTGAACACATTATATATCATAGACTATAATGAAAATAACTCGCCTACACAAAACGTGGTTCTCAAAATACATATTTTGTGACCCTCTCTGAAGTAAGCCTTCCATTGAAAATCTTGATAAGCCTATTCAGCCACAGATATCTCCTCATACAGTCTGTGTGATGAACTCTGTTTCAGTGTTGAATGCTGTCCTCTAGTGATTATCCAGGGTCAGACTATGTTATCTAATTAGAATTAAACTTTTTTAAACATGTGTTGCATTTAAAAGCATTGGCTGACCTTGACATTACCTTAATATCTTAAGCCAATAACAATAGGATGCTTTCTTCTCTACACTCATTTCAAGGGTACCATATTGGAGCATGTTTCTAATCACATATTCACCAAACATGGTCTGCTGTCCAGAAGTGCTACAACTTTAAAATTATTGTTAATTTTCTTTTCATCGCAGTTTCAACCAGTAACTGAACAGGCTATACCAGTTTTGTCCATAGATAGACAATCCCAGAAGCGTCAACAAACTGACTTCTGATTAACACAGGAGCCAATGTATGGTATCTGACTACTAGACCATTAGTTTCAGCATGCCTCTCCAAAGACATGGAGTGCCTTTTATAGCAGAAGGCAGTAGGATCTTCTATTTATAGGTCAGCATAAATCACATCATGAACACAAAGTTTCTTCTCAGTGCCACTTTACTTTATGAACATGTTTTTATATTTAAAAACATTCAGTTTCTTGGAACAGTGTTTCCTCCATGGTTCTTAGACAGAACCCCTTTTTACCACATGCTTCCCCCATTGCTCCTATTAAAAAAATATAAGTGGGTCAGTAATCCCATAAGCAGAAACAGTTAGGCACAGGGGATGGCCTCCAGGTAGACGTTGTGCCAGACCCCGCCTCTGCAGATGGCCACCCCCTGCTGCATCTACAGTCTTTGATGTGTGCAACAATGTTGCTCCACTGTGCCTAGCCTCCAGGCAAGCTCTGTATCTTCTACCAAGGGTTGTGGGGTTGCCTTGCATCTTACCCAGCATCTAGTGAATTCCACTCAGAAAATGTTTGCTCTGATGGATACTTTTAACTGCAGATTATTCACTTTTAGAATATTCCTAAAATGTCAGACTATCTTTAACTTTCATACCAGTGATCTGTATGCCAGTATGTGATGCTCTGCATCTCGCAGTACAATCTGTTTTTCTCAGAAGTAGCGGTTCTGAGCCACCCATAAGTGCCATCCTTCATGCTGACATCTCATCTTTTCTTTCCATGTGGATCTGGACCTCCAATGCAGTTTATTTTAATCAAATATTTTACTAAGGTTTTACATTTTTCCAAACAGAGTTTGCAGTTAGTTATTCAAATTGTTAAGCTCATTTTGATATTCTTTCACTGAGAGCACACTTAAAGCCTCTAACCATCATACTGACATTCTCAGTCTCCACCACTTCAGAACACATTTCCCATCAAGTTGTATGACCTATAGGCCAGTCTGCTGCTGTGCTAGGAGGGAGACAAAAATAGTGCATCAGATGGTTGAAGGAGGATGCTCTGTTGGGGACACCATTCCCTTCAGATCTTATGATGCTTATTCGGGCATCACCTGGCGGCATATCTGGGCCTTTCCAAAGGCAGAAAGTGATCAAGCCCCATCATTCACTGTTCCAAGACTAGGGGCTCTGGGTCTTTCCAGGTTCTGCGATGTTCCTCTTGGTTACTACAACTCTGAATCACAGCAAGGCCATTTTACATCAGTTGCTATCTATTGTCTCCCTAATATGAAGAAGGGTAATTTTGGGAAGCATAGGTAACTACCAGTGCAACACCTCTGCCAGGCATGCAGGTGCCCCCTCCCCGAACAGAATCAACGTCTTGCATTCCTAGATTGTGAAAAGTCTCCGCTCAGGAATAAAAATCTTAAATGAAGCAATGAGGACGATACTCCCATCCTAAAGAGCATATCACAATATGGCAGTTGCAAATATCTCATTTGTAGTACCCTGATTTTCAAAGCAACCACTGTGTCCTGGGGAGATGCGCTTGCTTCAAGGCAGTCATTCTTTGTCAGCCTACGTCTTTCTCCCAGGATTCCAGCAGTTTATCAATAGTCTGTCATATTGGCGACTAGGGAGTGGTAAATGTTTGCGGTTTTGTCATCTGTCTAGCAGCACTTTAGCCTGTGTCCGAGTTGTGATCTTGAAAGCTCCTGTAAATCAGTAATGTAAAACATAAGTGCATGCCACAGCTGCAGGTATTGGAAGATTTGTCTACGATGAAGATTATATTCCTCCTGTTATTTTGCAAATGGTTTCAGTACAGTCTTGGATTTATCGCCCAGTTTCGGGATACCTGTAGTATCCCATCTTTCGAATCCCTGTAATTCAGACACCTGCCGCATCTGGCATCCAGTCTACAATGGAGTAGACCAGTTGTCAGTTTGCCTGTCAAGGCCCTTATTGTCTCATCCCTTACCTGAAATTCCACCCTTGTGCAGGTAGGAGATCAGTAGCAGCTGTCTCACGTATAAACAATGTCCCATCTTGCATTGCCATTTCTCACTAGCAAAATGCTGGATCACTGATCCTATCATACCACAATATGTTAAGGATAACCTGATGAGAGGCTCCGTTGTAGGAGGTGAAATCTGGGAATGGCTATATCCGCTCAAATATGGAGTTGAGAGATTTTAGCATAATGATACTAAGGGGCTGGTGGTTTCACACGAAAACTGTGTTGCAATGATACGGGTGAAAAAGGACCAAAGGACGTCAAATTGAAATTTCTGTAGTTGAAAAAGCAGATAGGATAGGGCCTTCACATTAAAAATTGCAGAGCATAATAGGATAGTGGGAGCACTGACCAGTACCACAGGTCCCCAGTCAACCGATTAAATTGCAACTGAATGTTCTTTTCCTAGGCTAAATGAGTTGTGTGTGTCAGAGACTCCCAAGGTGTCTGAATCCCCGTTGGAGCACCCTCAATTCGCCCACCTACACGATAGACTGTGGAGAGGTACAAACTGGGACACCAGAAGTTTTGGTGTGGTTAATAGTAAATTCCTATAATCTGGAGAACCCTGGGTCCAGAATGGTGGTGCTAATCTCGCACATAACTTCTGATCAAGATGGCCACATCCATAGTCACCTGAAAAGCTAGTATAGAACACTTGAGAGAATCCCACAGGGGCTGGACCGAGACTGTGATTTCCCTCCAACATGTTGTTCAGGTAGTAAGACTATGTCAAGGCATCTGACTACCTGCAGGACTACCCCTCCCTTGACTCTGGCCAGAAGAGCAGTAACGTTCCATGTGAGGATACTAACTTGTCATTGAGCTTCTATCCTATGAGCAACTCGGGGTGACCTTTAGGAGTACAGTGTGATCTTCAATGTGCAGTATGTGAATCAGAGTTGCAGTATGCTCTCTTTAGGCCCTGCCCGCTGTGTACCTCATTGCCTCTTTTTGTAGGGCCACCCCCAGTTTCTGGACTGATGCTGTTGGTTTTCCAACTCAGAGTGCTCTGAAGCCCGCTAACCAGACCTCAATGCCTGTGACCTTTTGGTTAGACCTCAGTGCCTGTGCCCTTATCCTTAAACAGGCTATACTAATTTTGTCCACAGATAGACATATCCGAGAAGTGTCAGCAAACTGATTCCTGATTACCACAGGAGCCAATTCAGGGTATCCGTCTACTAGACCTCAGTGCCTGTGCCCTCATCCTTAACTGAATGTTGAACTGACTTTTACCCAGTTGAACAAAGTTAACATTCTTGTAAGACCCTATTAAATGCTACCTAGAGTATCCAGGACATGTGAGTTAGACCTTTGCAGGAATTGCAGCACTAGTTGTGCTGCCCTAGGTGAGACACATGTAAAATTAGACCTCCCAACCCGCAATTTGCAGGCTGGAAGAGCTGCATTTAAAACGATTGCAAAGCCAGACTTCCTGCTAGGATGTGTGTAAGTCTCTCTTATGGCAGGCCTGTTGAGTCCCTGGGTAGGTGCAACAAGTCCCATGGGCAGAACATGTAATTGTATGTGTTCTGATAGTAAAAACACAAAACTATTGTTTCTACTATGGAAAGCTTGATCACCCAATTGACGAGTACACAGATACATGCTGACCTCTTAGCTGTGCCAGCTCTGGACAAGTGCAACCAAAGTGAGTCATCAAAGGTATCAACTTGTTATATTAATCACAACCAATGTAACGAGATGCAGTATGCATCTTTAGCAAAGTTGACGCTTTGTTGCCCTTAGTCCCCTGTACCCATACTGGTTGCACATGGGGTCCTGTTGCTGAGACAGCTTTCTGCCCTCTGGGGGAGACGTGCTAACAGCTTCCAGAAAAGAATAGAATAAGGGCCTGATTTGGAAAAGGTGTCACCTCCCTTCTGCATGAAGCCACACTGGTGTTGGCCCAAAAGGTAAGCTTCCAAGGAGAAAACTCCCCTTTGAAGAGCAAATGGATAACACTTGGGAGATGGGCTGCTCCATTGTTTAGGCATACAGGCTGGCACTTGGGACAGAAGAGGGGACACCAATTGCTGAACCTGTTTTCTAGGTCTCTGTAGCCCCCTTTAGTTGACACTTGTCTGGGTTGGGCTATGGAGCTCCAAATGCCGGGAGAGGGTTCCTTTCCATCTTAGAAGTGGGCAGAATGGTGCGTCCTGGGAGCCCCAGATGCCTCAATTCACAATAAGTGGTGATCAGGTGGAAGTCAACTGGTGGCCCATTGGCCCCTGACCACATCCTGACCTGAGGGCATTTTATGACTATAAGTAGGACACCCCTTGCATCCCCAACTCAGATCTCAAATGGAATGGAAGAAGGACTGTCCTGCTACACTGTGGAACCTGGACGGACTGAACTTGCGTGGACTGCACCTACATAATGTGGTGGCTAGCAAAGGAGAAGAACTGAGCCTCCTGTGTCCTGCTCAAGGGGAAGTAGTCTCGAGAGCCGAGCCAAAGCAAAGAGACTCCCAAGGGTCAGTGAGCTGGCCTCCTGTTTACAGCACAGATACTCAACAGCTGAGAAGCCTGCTGGGACAACAATTTGTTAGCCCAGAATTTTCAAACCGCTGCCAACCAGCAGCAAATACCAGGACTCGATGCTCAAAGTTGCACCCAAGTTCGCTGATCAAGAGTGTCGTCGTAGCACAGCTGAGACCTCCATACAATGAGTTATGGGCCCAAGAAGGTTTGACTGGTGACCTTGATACTGGGTGACTTGTAGTCCAGTGGCAGCTGGAATCCTGCCAACATCAAGAGGACTTAAAGGAATGTTGACCCTGTGACCATGACAGCGTCATTCCTTTTGTGGACCGAGGAGTAGTTTATAGTAAGACCTCCGTCAACCACATCGCAGCCATAGCATCCTTTGAGCACCTTCAGCATTCTTCATCCCTTGCATGAGTACAACTTCCATAGGAAAGCTATGCAATGGATAAAAGTGCCTGGAACAGACTGAAGACTCCTTCACCTGCTAAGGTTACTGTTTCTGAGGACCTTGCTGGTGCCGTTGGCTGGCTCCCCAGTGGAGTTGAACACCTAAAGTGACTGTATTACACCTCACCCACATTATTTAGTGAAAAAGGTTTGTCACATTTTTTGAGTTTGTCAGTGCTTGTTCGTAGGTGAGTGAAATGCTTTGATTTTACTATACCTTGTAAATTCTATATCTACTGAGCCCTAGGGTGGATCTTTTTCATGGGAGTGTCTAAAGCTACATAAAATCAAGTCTATTTTTATGAGCTGGTGTCAGATTTCTTTGGTTTCTTGTTGATTTCTTCTTCAGTTTTGGTACAGTTTAAATGCTTTACATTTGTTTCTTTGTGTAAACATTGCTGGTCAGAGCTACAGCTACCCAGGTTTGAGCTGACGGTTTGAAAAGTGAAAACAAAGGTTTGGTAAGTGTACTACAAGTTGCACAACCACACCAAAAATACACCCAATTTCCTCACACCTTACTATAGTGATTTGTTTCCCCGTATCCTGCACCCTCCCTAAATTTTGAAAACCAGAAGTTTCTGTCTCGGAATTAACAAACAACTGTTGCCAACTGGACAACTTTGCTAAAACTCTATCCTCCTAAACCTAATTCCAACTACCCCTCCCCATATTTCAACCCCCAAACTAAAAAGACTGGGCCAGTACATGCCAAACACCTCTCACAAGAACTAGGAAAGATATCTGTCGTCTATCCAGATCGGGACTCCTTTGTGGATTGGATGTCTCCTGCAGAAGCAGGACATTGCAATTTAGTACTGTTGGTGGTGCCTCCTCCGTGCGATGTTGTCATACAGGATGCCACGACCACTTATTTCCAGGACAATGACGATGGTGAGGTATGCTGAAGCACTCTATGGAATGCTACAAAGGCCGTTATTAGTGAAATCGTAATCCACACCAGAACTCTAGAGAAAAACGGGGAATGTTAAAAAGAGGAGCTGTAACTTAAATGACTTGCTCTCTAGAGACACATCACAAACCGGATTACACCCTCCCCACTCATAGAGCCCTATGCAAAACGAGATGGGAGCTGGAGCAATTGCCCATGTGCAGTGCAGCCAAGAAGCTACTGTATTAAACATGAAGCAAGTTTAATAGGAAAATGAGGAAAAGACCAACAGGCTGCTAGCCTACAAATTTACAGGCCCAAGTGCGAAACCATATTGATAAAGTCTTAGACACTCTTGGCATCCCTCAGACCGAAAACGAAAAACATTTTACACCAGACTATCTATTCCCAGGTACACAAGACACTTATTTGGTGGGCTGCCACATTCTATTCACTGAGGCGAATGGCCTCTTGATGGAGGTAGAAATAACAGCTGAGGTTCAAGTTTCCATATGCAGCATACTGCAGGAAAGGCCCTGTGGCCTGTTCGTTTCCTGGCCTCCTTTTACAAGGTGTTTATACAGGGCCACTGGCTCTAGTGTTAAGTAATTTTTTTTTTTTTATGGTCATAAATTGAATCATTAAGTCCTATTTAATGCCCTTGCTGCAACTGTCGCGTAGGCTCTCGTTATTCTAATGTCACTACTGGATTTCGAGTGGCAGAATCGCCTGTGGTGTGGGAGACTGAGTCTAACCCAGTACAGGTGACACCTCTTGCTCCAATCCGGGTTCTGCTCTTGCTAAGTAGCAGTGCCTCATCTCTACCCAAGGGCAGGGATGATTGAGCAGCCGAGCGCATGACATAACTGGTTTCTCAGGGAAGCCGTGGTTACTCAGGTCTCATCCTTTTCTCTGTTACATTAGTTTCACATACACAATGACAAACCGAGGCAATATATATTTCAATAATACTTTAATAACACTACTGCATCTTAGATAGCAATGCATGGACTGCAATAACCAGGACAATACAGCATGACAAGATTAAAATTGTGACAAGAAGAGTAAAATAAAAATAATGCTACCATATTGTCACTAGAGTCAACAGACTAATTCCTTCCTAGGCTATGATAGAGCACAGCTTGTTAAGCTCTAATTCTGCCCTGCATGTTCTCCTGGGAAGCCATCATCCCCCATACGTGAGCAAAATTCTGAAGTCTGTAAAGACAGCTGTAGCGAAGCATTCGGCATACAGTCGTGGTTCTCTGGCTGTAATCTTCCTCTAACGTGTAAGGGACAGGGAAGTGTTTTTATAATAAAACAGCTGGTGTTCTAAGAAAATGTCCCCACGTAAGAATGTGTATTTTCTATGAATGTCACAGACTAAACTTATACCACGTTCAGCGGGAACCTATCTTGCTGCTGCCTCGAAAGAAGCACAGTGTGAGCAAGAATTTCTTGTTTGAGAACAGAGTGCTTGCCTAGGCAAAGACAGTCAGAGAGAAAATAAAACAAGACCGTAAAAGTGTCTACTGTAACAATAATAAAACAAAGCTGAATAAAATACATCTAGGTTAAAGTGCACAGCGGCAGGCCTAGTATTTTAAAATAACGTGTATGAAGCTATAACTAAAAAAAAATGGCAACACAACACCCTTCCCTTGTCGGTTGAAGGTGGTTCAAAGCCTAGATATACTTAAAAGCTACTAAGCTCAACCCAAGATATATATGTAAAAATGTCAACAATGACAAGTTAAAAGGAAACAGGAGCGTATAAAAGGACAATTTAAAACTGTTAACATGTGGCATATAAGGGACCGAATTTCAAGAGTCAGAGTTATTTGTAGAATTTCCAATCGATTCCAGGACAATGGAGGACAGGAAATCTTCCACTTCAGCAGGTGTTAAAGTTGGAAAGGCATCGCCGAAAAGGACCAAGGAGCAGTTGTGTTCCATAGCCTGAGCCTCCGCCAAGGCGGCATTCCGTGGTGTGCCCAATCATGAGTAAAGTGCCACATCCTCCAGGAAGGGCAACACTTAAGTAGCTTCTCGTAGCAAACGCCCCTTCAACGCGCATGTCTGGTAATGAGCCCTCAGCGAGAACATCAACAGATCAGCATCCAATGAAAGCAAGCGCTGCGTAGAAAGACAAACTTCCTGTGCATGTTCCAAAGGGCACCAGAGGCGCCGAAACACAGGCTGCACACAATGTAAAGCCGGTCTGAATGACAGAGACCAGTCACACCCTAATTGCTCCCGGAGTGCTGCTCCAAAATACTCCATCATGCGTTCATGGCTCAGCTGCCCTGAAGGGAGCTCTATCGTTCCTTCTAGTTGCGGTGGGGCAGCCATTGCACATAAAAAAAAATAGCAACAGCAAAACGCCAACTATTTAGGCCAAAGTTATTGGAAATCCCCCTAAAATACTGGAGAATATAGAGTGGATGGCTGATGGTATTATACTGAATATGGAGGAGAAGGTGTGAACGAAACCAGAACCAACAACCTTAAAGAAATTTGCAATTCCAGTACTACTGGATGCATTAAATATCCGTCCCACAAGTTCACCAAAGTGTCTCGGAAAGTTGGTACTTAAAAGGGACTGTATCTCTGCTGATGACCTTGCCACCTGAAGTGCATAGGTCTCGCGTGCAGATGGAAGAGCCACATGCTTTTGAAACAATAAAGCTTTGAGTCTGCTCAACTTGTCAAAATTAACATTAGAAGTGGCATTATAAGGCCAAATGTCTTTCATGCCACTGAGACATTTGTATGTGAAGGGTAGCTCCCACACCTCATGGATGTAACTCCCAGTTTTTCATATCTGTCTACCGGAATGTGTTTTAAAAAGGATGTAAATTGTAGTGCGGAAATAGGCAGATTAATGACCCTGTGTATTAACCATTCAGCATATGGTATTTTAGCCACAGTAAAAGGCAATTTTTCTAATTTTCCGATGTTTAGCATGACGTAAGTTGCTTCTTTCTTAGACATTAGTTGCTGTTGTCACGTTAAATTAAAAGAAGAAAATATGTCCCTCGCGCTGACATATTGCCAGGGAACGCGACCCGCCTTCAGTGTTTGAAGCGTCCAGCCCGACTGCATGATTGACCTCAGCTGACTCTGTCCATAATGTAAGGAAGACATATCTGTATAATGTCTATAGCAGACGAAACAATGTTATTTAGAGTATATATTTGATAGGACAGGGTATTAATCCCATTATCTACAACAGCTAATGCCTTATCTAAATTTTCCTGTTGTATTTGCCTTAACCGGACAGCTGCTTCTTGCTGTGAAAGCTTCCAAATTTCATTATATAATTGATATAAGAAGCGTTTTCTGTGTTTTTATGTGGAGCCTAACAGGAAGTCCTGTAAGTCGGTGTTATTAGATGGGAGACTGAGGTGTTCTCTGTGTCTATTGAGGAAGTCTTTAACCATTGCTGGCAGAGTTTCCCTACACTGTATGTTGTTAATATACCCTCATGTTCGGACGATCTATAGCCCGGGTCCAGCCAACTTGTTCTAAAACCCTTGAGGAGTTAATAAAATGTTTATGGCACCCATTAGTATCTATTGGTCACAATAACCTCCCGCCAGAATGTGTCAGTGAAACATTAAATGTGGCATTCTGGACCCATTCATTGAGCTGATCTTCAGCTACATTTATATATTTTTGCCATTTAAAATTCTTTGCAGGGGCAGGTATACTGGGTGTGTTCAATTCCTTAATCTTTGCTAAGCCTAAACAACTCGTTTGTTGTACTGTTTCATTTAAAAATATAATTTGAACAGGTATCAGGCATGCTCTAAATAAAGCTCCCTTCCCCCGTATTTGCCAATGTCTAGTTCCCCACACACTCTTCAAGTCAGTCGACTTCAGCCAATATTCATAGCTTTCTATACTCAACGGGGAAACAAAGGAATCCGAATATACAAATTTCGTATTTGTCAATAGTATGCGTATGTTTTCTGTAGGTGGCAATTTAAAATAATACGATTCTGCATTTTTAATATTGTGCCCAGAAAAATATGTAAACTTTTCAGAATACGCTTTAGAACTCCCTTCTGGTGGAGCAGGACAAAGTTCCTATTGTGTATAATTAAAAACAGTCTTTGGGCTGCTTGCTCTGTGGATGAAATCGTGCCCATAATAATTATAGCAAAACATATCACCATAATTTTCTCTATATTGATAAACATCTTTGTTTTCAAATACAGTATAAAACTGCAATTCAGTCATCATTGAATCAACTTTTTTCACATACCAATCATCAGAAACAACCCCGGGTATTTTTATATTGTTCATTGAAAGTTTAAACACATATGATATTTGAATGTCCTCCGTAGGGCCGTATATATCAAACATTACTTTATCCCAAACAATCCCATCAGAAATTTGTATAGCGGAAATGTTCACGAAAGACAAATCTCTGCGGACTTTGTGAGACGAAAAATGTGGTTTTAGGACCTTATCCACCTGTTCAACTGCTGATTTTTCAGGAAGAAAATTACCATGTATTAATAAAAAGAAAGTGATGTCAAACCCGATCCAAAGCAGGAAAGCTAGTACACACAAAGAAAGCCACAGATAGTTTCATGGAAGAACGAAGTAAGTTACTTTAAGCCAATTTATGAGCTTACATGGTTTTGACAGTTCAGGTGTCGAAGAGGCGAATAGGTCCAAAAAGTCATCGTTGATGTCGGCAAAGAATCCAGAAGCAGTTTGTGTAAAGACTAGAGCCGTAATTGTTGGTGGAGTTGGTGTTTCCTGTGGCGGCACCGAATAAATAGCACCATCCATCTGTGTCGAAGCTGTATCAAATCTATCAGTAATATCCGTATTATTTGATGTCGGTGGAACTAATGCAAAATCATTTTCCACCGGAGAGGTGTCCGTGTTGCTGCTTACAACTTGTAGAGGAACTTCTTGATCAGTAGTGAGAGGGATTCAGGAACTACTGGCAGTTCCTTTTGGTCAGCTGTGCACGATCGGCCACATGGTGTAGTTTGACATTGTCGATAGAGACAAAACGATTTTCTTTGGCACCTGCCAACGTTGGTAGAATGACAGTTCTGGTACCGTGTATTCCCACGACTGGGACTTGTGCACGGTAAGAAGGACCAAATTCCTTTTTCACAACAACCTTTTCACGTACTAGCTCCCCAACTTTAGGAATCCAGCCTGTAGGCGTTACAGGTACATCCTTAATTCCTATGAAGGCAGCACTGGCAGAAGAGTTGTCGTCACGGAACTGTTGTAATTCCTGTAAGACAGTGACACGTTCATTTATGTCAAAAGGTGTTTTTGACGCCTCCACGCCAGGACCATCAAGTTCTAGAACATACTTTTGAGTTCCGAACAGGCACTCATATGAAGTACGACCCCCCAGGGACCTTCTAGGGATTTTTTTTTAGTGCTCTCTAGACTCCATCCAGGTGATTAAGCCAACTATGACCTGTACCTAGGACTCTGGCTGTTAAGGATTGTTTTAAATCACGGTTTAATCGCTCCACAACATTATTTCCCTTGGGATGAAATGGAGACGAGTACTGGAGTTGGACCCCCAGCGAAGACATGGCGTCCATAAAAGCCCATGAGGCAAAAGAAGGGCCCTTGTCAGAGTGGAAAGCCGCAACTGCATATGTACTGATAAAGACGTGCAAATCTTTAATAACAGTCTGAGCGTCAGCCGAGTGTTGTGGCCACACCCTTAGAAATCTGGAGCAGGAGTCAACAGCGACTAGGATATATTTGTATCCGATGTTAGTTGACTGCAATAGTCCAAGTACACACATTGTAATGGTTTGTTATAAATTAGGAGGGGTGTCTGCGGTGGGCGTTTAGCTGTGGAAACTTTGATTTGTTGGTAGATGTCACAACAAAGGACATACTGCTTGGCCTCCTTTTATAGGCCTGGCCACCAAAAATTGGCTTGTAGCAATGATATTGTAGCTCCCACAACAGCATGGGCAGGTACTGCCCCCTCATTTGTTGCTTTAGTCAACTCTAGTCTTGTATCTTTATTGGGAATTTCTCAAAACCCTACGCCTGGTATCTTAACTTCAGCGTTTAGACAGCCTCCCATTCAGTAGGAATATTTAGCAGGAAATGCTTTTGGATAGGGCGTACCATCAGCCATAGCTTTTACGGCAGCCCATATATCTGCATCCAGTTTCGCTCCTGAGCGAGTTACTGCAGCAACAGTAGCTGTAGCAACTGCTGACTTTGCGGCTTCATCAGCCAGTGCATTCCCAGCCACGTGCATTTCAACACGTTTGTGTCCAAGTGTATGCACAACATGGACATTTGGTAGTGTTTCCTTCAGATCCGCTACCTTCCCCCACAGTAATCCGTGTTTAATGGTGTTGCCTTTAGAATCTCTGAACCCCTTCTGGCGCCAATAATGCAGGTATTCGTTGAAGGACTGGACAATAGTACGAATCACAAACAATCAGCGTATGCTGTGCAGGATCTGTATGTTCCAGTGCCATCACCAGAGCTTTCTGCTATGCTAGTTGTGCTGTGCAATCCCCTAGGCTTTGTGAAAATGTATGTAGGGGACAACATTTTATTATCCTCCATGTAGCTACTTAGGACTGCGCAAGCAGCAGAGTATTGGTGCTTTGTGTCAAATGCAGGTTGTGCAGAGCCATCGGTGTACATGACTCTGTGATAGTGTTCAATAGGCAGTGTGTTTGCTGGAACTGGGTATTCTAGTTTGTATTGCAAAAATTCTTTAGTTTGTAATTTTGTGTCAAAAATGTAATCTACATCAGTGGCTGTCAAAGACGTGGGCCATTGGATCCAACATGGATGCAATGCTTTTGCGTTAGGAACGCTGGCTTTTGTGACAGCCTCTAGGGCTGGGATTGGAGAAAAGACAATAATGTGTTTGCCCTGGGCTAGAGGTCTTTCTTTAATGACAGCCATCTGAACAGCAGTGAGAATTTTCTCAGTGGGAGCAAAGCGTTGTTCTGCTGCAGAGTATAAATGTGATTTGTATGCTATTGGTTCGGTCTCACTCTCATTAAAGGTTACTTAGGTGAAACCGTTTGCACCAGCAATTACTCTGATGGCCAAGTGTGTTTTGTTGTCCCTTGTGTGTAGATGTTGTGCTGCAAGCATGCCTGTCTGTAAGTCTCTGAGAATGCGTGTGTTAAACTGTCCAACATTTACTTGAAAAGTCAGGACACATTAAATCATATAAGGGTTTTATGCGTGACGCATGATCTGGAATGTAAGTTCTGCCAAAATGTAGGAAACCCAATAGAGATTGGAGTTTTTTAAATCGTATTTGGAGGTTGTAATTGTGCTCATTTTTCTAAAAATTGTGGTGCTAGGCTCTTTCCTTCACTCAGTAGCTCATACCCCAGAAACGGGACGCTGAGGAAGGCTATTTTTGTTTTTTTTAAGTTGAATTTGTTGCCAAATTCAGCAAATCCCACAACAATGCGGGCTACCCATCTTAAATGTTGTAGTAATTCATCATCCGTAAGATAGATATCCTCTACATAGGACAATGCTTCAGGGTCAATGTCATGTAAAATTGCAGTCACACGAGTTGTGAACAGTGCTGGGCTGTTCTGGTAACCATGAGGTAAACCACAGAAATTGTTTTTGAGAACCCAGTGCACTGAAACTTAAGTCAAGTCTCTACTTTCAGGTGCTATATTCTGGCAGAAGAAACCATTGGAAATGTCCAGTTTTGTTTTGTATTTTTTGTGCACTATGTTTATTAGCGCTGTGCTATGTGAGTTTTGTATAGCATATGTGCGTGTATGACTGTTTAAGTGTCTGCAGTCTAAGACTATCCTACATGAATGATCCGGTTTAGCAACAGGGAATAAAGGATTGTTCATTGGGGAGACGCAGGGTTCAATTACTCCCTGGTACTCTAGTTGTGTGAGGATTTCTCTCACAGGTGCTTTTGCATCATGTTTTACTGGATACTGAGGTTGAGGTTCATTTTTAATAGGTATTACGTGGTAGGGGGATTCTTTATCCTATCCTACATGGTTGCTATATAACGTGGGTGCCTGCGCCAATGCCCAATCAATGGCGTAGGATTCAGCGAGTTCCTCCGGAACAAGGGGTGAGAAAGAAGGTTTAATATCCTCTTCCCGATATGGGCAGGTACGGACAAATTCAGGTGGCCAATCTTGTTCCGCCAATCAGATATCATATATATTTACCATGCAATCCCAAAAGATTGCATCTATTGTGCGTTCAATGTCTCCTAACTGCAATGTTACTTTATACACCCTATCAGGCGTGGAGACTTTCATGTCAGCTGTTTCTACTTGTAGAAAGTCATCAGTTGCTTTCACCTCCAGATGCTCTAGAAGACTCCGGTGAACTATTGTGACCTCTGCTGCGCTGTCTAGAAGTGCTAGTGTTTATCCTGAGGTCCCATATGGGGAAATACCGCTTTCAGTGCATTTATTTTTTGTGCTAACCAAAACAGAGTTTCCTCTCGTTTGGCGGGGGCTTCACCCATAATTGAATGTACAGTTGCAGGGTTAATACCTGGTGTCACTGCACGTGGTTGCGCTGGAGCAGCACATGCTGGGTTTGTATTCAATGTTTGCTTTACAAACTTTACTAATCGTCTGTATATTGCTGTCAGTACAGTATATAAGCGACGAACCTCAGCTACTGCTTTTGCTACCGCAGGATGAGGTCTATAAGTGGCCAATAAAGGCCAGGTAGGACCATCATTACTTGGAGGACCCAACCAAACTGGTAAGATTGTGTGGGGTACGGCGCCATCAAGCAATTATTACGTTATTGATATAATAGAGGTATTTCTAAATATGCATATGCTCTGCATTGTCCAGGTACGTTTGCAAGTGTATAGTGATGAAATGTGTTTGTGTTCCCATCAACTGTTGGAAATGTGACTGAAGAATAAAATAATTATGTTCTATAAGCTGCATCTGTGTCAACAACCAATGTAACTAGACCTCCCTGGGCCGTTAAGCCATGTGCCTATAAATGTGCATTCAGGAGTTGTCTCATACTTACTGCAATTGCTACCTGTTGCGGATACGCCATAATAGTTGATAATTTTGTTCAGAGAAGGCACACCAAATAGGGATTATCCTTTTAGAGTTCCAGCTTGAACAACCTCGAGCATCAGATTGGATGACCTACTTAGCCAAGGAGGAAATACCACGGACGTCTCTGCATATAGTACAGAGGTGTCTTAGTATATAGTGAGACAGAGATAGTCGGGAGGACCCTATAATTAGAGCCTGACTGATCGTTGGCAGCGCCATTTCACGTAGGCTCTCATTATTCTAATGAGACTACTGGATTTTGAGTGGTAGAATCGCCTGCGGTGTGGGAGACTGAGTCTAACCCACTACAGGTGACACCTGTCGCTCCAATCCGGGTTCTGCTCCGGCTAACTAGCAGTGCCTCATCTCTATCCAAGGGCAGGGATGATTGGGCAGCCAAGCGCATGACATAACTGGTTTCTTAGGGAAGCCGTGGTCACTCAGGTCTCATCCGTTTCTCTGTTACATTAGTCTCACATACACAATGACAGAGGCAGTATATATTTCAATAATGCTTTAATAAAGTAACTGCATCTTAGATAGCAAAGCGTGGACTGCAATAACCAGGACAATACAGCATGACAAGATTAAAATTGTGACAAGGAGAGTAAAAACATAAAAATAATGCTACCATATTGTCACTAGGGTTAACCGACTAATTCCTACCTAGGCAGACTATGATAGAGCACAGCGTGTTAAGCTCTAATTCTTCCCTTCAGGTTCTCCTAGGAAGACATTATCCCCCATACCTGAGCAAAGGCCTGAAGTCTGTAAAGACAGCTGTAGCGAAGCATTCAGCAATCAGAATACAGTTGTGATTCTCTGGCTGGAATCTCCCTAAAGTGTAAAGGTCAGGGAATTGTTTTTACAATAAAACAGGTCGTGTTCTAAGAAAATGTCCCTATGTAAGGATGTGTATTTTCTATGAATGTCACAGACAAAACTTATACCTTGTTCACCGGCAACCTATCTTGAAAGAAGCACAGAGGGAGCAAGAATGTCTTGTTTGAGAACAGAGTTCTGGCCTAAGCAAAAACAGTGAGAGAGAAAATAAAACAAGACCGTAAAAGTGGCTGCTGTAACAATAATAAAGCAAAGCTGAATTAAATACATCTAGGTTAAAGTGCACAGCGGAAGGCCTAGTATGTTAAAATCACTAAAATGGCTACACAATAAAACCTGGGAAAGACTCAGCGGATTGTTGTGAATACTCTCCGATAGCTTTTCTCCACAAGGACAAGTGATTTTTCACTTCTATGCTGGTATTGCACCTACACATGTTCCGGGCCAGCCTAATATTTCCCCAACAGGCAGGTTTCATCAGGAATGACCACAGGAGGCATATTATCATGCAAGCAGTCCTTGATAGAGAGGGCTAAAAAAAGAAAAAAATCACTGAAACCTGATGGCCTTCAATTAAGTAAACTGGCTATACATGTCCTGGGTATTGGACAAGACCCGGTTAGGCCCCTGCATGAAGCAATTTATATGAGCAAACTCCCAGAACCAGCCATCTTCATAAAGGTGAATGGTGACTATTCCCTCTGGGGACCCATCCCTATAGGTAAAAGACAGGGGTGCCGGTTATCCCTTTTAATTTTCGCATTGGCAATGGAACCGTATATTCAGATGGTGCAGAATAGCCCAGCCATAAAAGCCAGGGTGCTGCACAGAACTGCAAGCTGGCAGTGTATGCAGACAGTGTTTTGTTGTTCCTGATGGAACCAGAGATTTCCATATCAGCCCTAAAGGAGATACTTGTAGTCCTCGAGGCTGCCTCTGGCTTCCTCATAAACTGTAAGAGGTCTTGCAGCATCTGAATAGCAGATGACACTGTGCACAATCAGGCATTTCTTGGCCATCACGGGTTTATCTTGGCAAGGGAAATCCCTAAAATCCCTAAAATCCCTAGGCATATTTTTGTCAAATACCACAGCCGCCCTATTTTAGAGCAACCTCCGACCACTGCTGCAAACTCTTTATAAAGATCTCTACCAGTGGGTTAAGTTAGAGATCCTGTGAATGGAAAGGCTGACACTGGTAAAAAATAATTTTCTATTCAGGTTCCTTTATGTGGCTCAAACTGCCCCACAGTGCTTTACAAACCCCTGATAAAACAGATCCAGACTAAATTCTTGGCCTTCGTCTGTAAGAACCAATCTCCCAGAGTTCCAAGGGCTACTTTATATAAGAAGACGATGAAAGAGACTTGTGCTTTAGTTTTAGTTTTAAGGATTTATAAAGCGCGTAGTGACCCGAAGGCATCCCAGCGCTAAACCTAACCTGACCAGTGCTAGCAATAGGAGAATTCAGAGAGCTACCTACAGAAAAGAATGGTTTTAAGTTTTTTTTTCTAAAAAGCAGTTCTGAGTGTTCATGACGGAGTTCAGAGGGAAGATCATTCCAGAGACGAGCGGCCTTGGTGGAGAAGGAGTTGGCCCCCCAGGCTCTCTTAGACCGCAAGATGGTCACAAGTCGAGAGGAGGAGGACCTTAGACTTCGAGAGGGGACATAAAGATATAGCCGCTTTCTGAAGAACATTGGACCCTTATTTTGCAGGGCTCTTGCAGGGTTCTTTCGAAACAGACTTGCATCCAGGCAGCTCAGCTCTTGACTGGAATCATATCCTGGTGTAAAAGGGTGGGTGCATGCTGAACAACACTATCCCAGATACTACTACATATCTTACTTTCGTTCACCTGAGGAGCTCACTATGGGAAGCAACATTTGCACCAATGACCCTGATCATACTGGAATACTATTCCCTTATGCACAAGAAGCATGCTATCACACACCTTTCACTGCTCTCCCGGTCATACAGAACCCGGATTTTCCACTGGGACACACTGACAGCCTATTCAGGCCCTCCTCCCCTCTCCAGCACGCCCTCCCCCATTTTCCCCCACTCCTCCACCGCTATGTACTCCTTTTTAGGGAAACGTTATTCAGATGGAGAAATGCCCACTCGAGAAGAGATCCGAAAACCTGGCATTGCAAAAATAGCAAACGGTTTCCAGCTTAGACAACTGATGCACTGGGCTGGTTCTGGAGCACTAAAAGATAATGCATCCAGTTGAAAAACTTAACTAGAGACTATATTTGGGGAGAAGATACTTGAGAAACGCATCACGTTCCTGCCGCATGTGATATTGGACCTCGTTCCTGAACACAATACACTATACTGGGAGAGGTATCTTGGCCAGGACACATCAGATGACACCTGGAAAAAAAATTGTCGGAACAATGAAATCTTCCATCTGCATATCACACAAATAAAACCTATACATATGCCTCACAAGATGGTACCTCTATCCCACACAACTCCATGCGATGTTTAGAAGCCCAGAATTTGCTGAGAAAACCGTGGCAAGAGGGGCTCCTGCTGTACCCCTTAGTGAGCTTGTTGGGGCAACCTCTGTGAAACTATTGTACACCTTTTAACCACCCCATGTGGGAAACTTATTACTCTCACCTATTCGCTGGCGGCACAAGTGGCAATTGCACAGTTCTGCAGACTACCCTCTCATTTGCCGATTTCCATTTGGTGATGTCGGATATGATCCATTTATGCCCTTGAAAAGATAGCTGTGCTGGTGTGCGATAGAATGGACAAGTTGAAAGCAACCTACCTTCCCTTTTGGACCTTGATGAAGCATGACAGGCTAGTGGCCTAATCCCAGTTGGGTCCCGGAGCTGGTTTGGACAGTTAAGCTTCATGTAATTGTCTCTAGTTCGAGTGGGATATTCATACATTCTCTTTCCTCCAGTGTTGATCTAAAATCATATTCCATTGCTTATAAAAGTGAAGGGCAGTAATGTTGGAATGTGGCAATCTGAGTGTGACAAAGCTTTTATTGTGATGTTCTTGAATGAAAGAAAAAGCAAAAAAACAATGTGGTATAAAAAAATTAAAAAAAGTAATGAACTAGCTCTCTACGTACTCAAATGGCATCTGTGGACCTACCCTTTATGTAATGCGGAGGGTCTAAGTCTAGATGCTAATGACTAGCACTATGCCTTGTCGGTTTCAAAGAAAGAAAAGTGTTGCCAAGACTTGACCTCAATTCTTTTAGAGTAAGCCTTTTACCTTAGATTTTACAGCTTCTCTTCAGTAGTTAGTGGATGCTTAGTAAGGTTTCTTTCCAACAGTTGTTGGATGAAATGGTAGAACTCTCTTGGGCACCTAAACTCAGTTAAACCATGTTGGTTCATGAAGTTTTGAGAATGGCTCACAAACTCTTCCCATGAGCTATTATGGACTAGTATAGAGTGAGCAGCAGCCTACCAGGTACACAGCAGGGAGTTATATATTCGACCCCTACATCTCTTCACAATCAACCGGTTTCATGAAAAGTAACTGACTGTGTCTAATATATGCTGGTACTATACATGAACAATTATACAATTATTAAAGGATTAGCAAAGGGGAACAAAGCAAAGAAGTTCCAACATGAAATTGGTTACATAACTCTTGCATTATATTGTGCCACAGTGAAGAATGCAGCTGAAATAATGTCTTACATTACTCCCTGTATATTACCGTAGAGCACAATCCTGAGAACCTCAGTAGTCCAGTGTTACTGTTCAAAATGTCCTTCACAGATATTTAGCAAGATGATCTCATCTCTGTATCAGTGTTTTGGCTGGCTAACAGTAGAAATATTTGTGTAATGGCAGCACGATTGGCCCAAGAATTAGTTATTTTAGTTATTAGACCTCAAAATGTTGATGAGAAGATTATATTTGAAAACAACATGGGTATGTGAAATGCTCGACCCAAAGGGACTGTACACCATATTAGTAAATCAGCATTAACTAATTTGATTTTGAAAGGACAACAAATATGCTCAAAATCTAATTAGAGCAAGATTATGTTGTATTTCAAAACTGATTTATTATCAAGGGGAAATTTAGCAGGTCAATACTCTCTAATCTATTGATAAGCGCCACAGTAATGTTCCCATAGGTCGTATTGTAGGACTGGGAGCACTGGTGTCTGTGCAAGTTGTTCAGTATAATGATTCTAGCAATGAGAAAATAAACTGAGTTAATGGAAGCCGGAAGGTTTGCACTGGTGAGGCCTTGGATAGGGAGCTGAATCAGTACGCTTTTTTTTGCCAGATTGTATAATATTGTGCAGAACGTTTTCTGTTCCCCTTGCTAGTGTGGGTGGCTCACAAATCTGAAGAAATAGTCCATGGAACTATGAAAATAAGTTAATATAGTGAAGGAATTGTACCATTTCAATAAGTGTTTGCATTATTGTTACATTGTGTGAAGATGTTCTTTTCTTTACAGTGCTGGTGTCGAGTGGTGGTTCGGGATGTGGATATTGCGTTAAAAAAATCACAACTACTATTTATAGACTTTGGAAATGAAGAAGAAGCTTCACTGGACAGCATTTATCCCCTACACATTAATGTTGGACTCCACCCTCCTGCTGTGAGTTTTATTTTTGGCATGCTAATGTGATGTGCCTTTCATTGGCTGTTTATTAAGTTTCAGCAGGATATTAATCTTGTTACACAACCAGAGGAACTCTCCAAGATGTGTAACCAGGTTAACAAGCCCAATTAGAGGAATTTACATAATTATGAATGTCCAGACAAAGGGTCTGATTCCACTGAAGATTATGTATTTACTATTTTCCTGTATAGGAATTTTAAGAAATCAAGCAAGAAGAATTTTGTTTATTAAATCTTCTTATAACACTATCTCAGAATGTAACAGCCTACACGTTTTGGTTTCAGTGGTTGTTCAGTTGAAATCCTTTTATGTTATGCTTTGAACACTTCCTGAATTAAAAGCCGTTTAAGATCAGTAGTTGGCCATTGCAATGGGTAGTGAAGAACTTCAGCCATGCCTCTGTGCATCCCTGGTACCTAGAATCTGGAGAAAACTGATTTCGACATCGAGCAGAAGGCATGTGGCCTCAAACCATGCTTCACATTTGGACTTTGAGTTCACTGAGCAAACACCTCACATACTATGTCTGCTCACAGGAGGTTCAACGCATGGCCATCATGTATACAGAACTCACTGAGCTCAGGTTTTGACCATAGTTAGTGGAATTGTTTGGAAGAAATTATATTCTTGCACTTATTCCACTTGTCACAAGCTTGAAATTCATCTTTAATGTTGTACTTGTGTAGACAGGTATGCTGTGGTGAAGTTTTAATCAGACCTTAATTTGTTACCCTCACTGTTAGTTGCTTCATGTGTATGTAAGCGCATTATTAATCTACTGTAACTGGTTGTGAGAATGTATTCTGTGATTGTTGCATAATCAAAAACAAAACTGGTCTAAAAACAATGCGGAATCCATATCAGACAACACAAAATGTACCTTGGTCTTGGGTAAAGCAGTTTGTGCTGCTCTGCTAGTAAACCCTATACAGCTCAGGTAAAAAAAAAGTTGGTTTTCCACATTTGCCCATTGCTATCAGAATGTTTTCTGTGTATCATTTCATATTCCTTACACTGAATATTTTCATACATTCACACACTTCTGCTTCCTAGGATTCATTGCAGTATTTCATTTTTGAACCCCAGACTTTGTAAGGTTTCTTGGGGCAACCCATATCTTTGATTAAACACTTCTAAGCAAGCATACTCTATTTCATGCCTGAGGACTATTTTTCTAGGGTCTGGACCACAGGCTACCCCGCAGTCTGACAACATCTCAGCAAACAACGATTAAACCCAGATGACCAAATTGTTTTACCTACGGTAATGGGGAATTTGCACTCCATATTTCTAATAAGTTAAGTTTATCCTCCTCAGACAGTGTGGTCACCATAATTGAAATCAAAGTGTTGCTTTCCCCATCCGAGAACCTCCTCCATTTGGAAAAGCACAGACTATTATGGAACAAATCTCCTATTTAGCTGCAGGCCCTAAAATAGAGAAGGATCTATTCTCCAAAGTGTCAGTAGGGGGCACCAGGTGCAGTATACTCTTTGTAAGTTACACTGATCTGAATCTGCCCTTGATAGCAACATTACTTGGGGAATGAAACTTTTCCTCTCAATCTGGATCATCAATATCCCCTAGTTCTACTGCCCAGCATCACAGCACTCTTGGGAAAGTGTGTGGAAAGTTATTATTCTGGGTTTCATAAACAAAAGAAAATGCTTTTATTTAGAGCACACTGGTACAAACCCAATAGGCAAGCCCCATATGCCATCTGCCAAATATATGTAGTTGACTCATTTCTAGTGAGTGTCTACTTATCCACAGAGAGTTCAGACCAGTGAGTGTAGTTGCCAATCCTAGTTTGCTTGTAGCTGTCATCTGTTCCCTAATCACATTGCTACTTAGTTTGGTAGGTATTTAATTTGAGCAAATCCACATAGCACTGCTGGGGTTATCAAGGCTAACCAAAGTAGGCTTGCCCCCCTGAAGGGATAGTTTCTGTTGGGTAGAAAAGGTCCATTCAGTCCTTAGTACTAAATGTGATGCCCATATATTGGGGACCACAACACCATCATCATGCACTGTCTGAGCCAATGTGGTTAGTGGCCTCCATCCCATAACAGAGTGCAGACTGTTGTATCAGCTTTTTGAACTGGAAAAAACAAAAATCTGGAATTCAGTAAGGCGTGTTCGGTGAAATCTCGCAGGTTTGATAATTTTATGGAGCCTTGTTCTGTCTCACTTAGAGAGGCATTAAACATTGTCTTTGCGCAGCCCACCCTTATCTCCCATAACATATTTACGCTTTCTTGTTTTCAGTGTGCTTTCTTTGAATTCTGTTTTTTTGTTTTCAGTGTATTGAGGTTTTCGAAGCTTGAGTGTCTATCTAATGTTTTATCCTTTTCCATTTCAATTTTTCCATTCCTGTTGTCAATTTCAGTTTTCTGCTTCACACCCCTTTCTTCTAGTCCTCCCTTGAATTTGCTCTTTCATGTAACTTTTCATTATTTCCCTCTTCTCAACATCACTCACTCCTTTTTCCAGTTGATATTTTCCCATCCAATGTCAAGAATGTACATGACTGGATATATTTGGACCTCATTAAGATTTCATTGCAGCAGAAAAAATGTAAAAGTGTGAGCATTAAACACACCATCCTGCTGCTCCTCTCTATAGTCACATTGTAAAGATTGGCTGAAAGTGAATGTTCTACTTAGCATGTTCGGTATATATTGTGGGATCTGCCATGCACCATTACTGCAAACCAGTGTTATGTTTTGTTTGAGAAAGGAAAGTGGTAATAGATGTTATACCACTATCTGATATAGACGTTTTTCCACTGCCTCTGCTCATAAAGGAGAAGTCTGCTAAGGAATTATTATGCATGATGTTGACAATATGACAACTGTGCTGTTTTATAGGAAGATAGTGGAAAGTAAAGAAATTGCATGCTCTAATGCTATCCTTTAGCAGTTTGACAGTGTAGGTCACGCTGTTGTGTGTGGAAAGGCTTTTGTATGTTGATAGGTATTACATGCAAGACAGACCTGATGTGCACTCCATAGCCATGTTTTCATCTTAGAAACTTTGTGTCTTCATCTTAAGAAACTGTCTTCATCTTGAGAAACTTTGTGTCTTCAAAGTAAGAGCACAGAAAAAGAAAATGTTTCACTTTCCTGGGAACCAATTGTTCTCCCATATTGGATATTTAATAGAGTCACATGCTTGAATCATTCCCCATCGTCGAAGTGGGAGTTCCACGGTACAGTTGCAAATCGGTACTGCATAATACACATAGCCTATAATGGCTAGATAACATTCACTTTAGTAACCTATCTACTTTATTAAAAACCAAACTTTAGCCAATCATGTGACAGTACCCTCTAGGGCACTCCCCACTGAGGCTTAATTCCCCCAGATTTTCTACTGCTTGTCATGTCATGGCAACCTACCTGAACTCTGCTCAGTTTATTGCCAGTTTTTCTCATTATAAGAGGCTCATTCATCAGGAAAGGCCTTCCAAGATCTGACTACTCAGAATGTCAGAGCCAACAAAGAATGTACTTTTCTATTACCTTGTGGAACTTGTGGGAAGAAGAGACTTCATTTGGAAGACCCACAGAAGGATTATATTTTGTCTATATCTTTCACATAAGATAAATGATTATAAAAAATGCCCCTATTTTTCTTTTAAAACTCTTAAAGGTAGAGAAGGGTGACTTCTTATATGGCTCCAAAAATTAAAATCTAAGTAGGCTTTGATTTCTGAGTAGGATGGTGAGGATTTCTGAAAAGGAGAAGTGAGGTCATGAAAAAGAGAGGTCACATTTTTGGAGGTCTTCAGAGTCCCTAAAAAAAGACATTAAAAATGAGCCATCATGAGTCTTCAAGAGAACAAAGGACATCAGGAGAGTGCTCTCACAAACAGAAAAGGAGACAGTGTCCTCAAAAAAAGTAAGGTCTGACACTACCACTCCCTCCCCTAGTTTGGCATTGCATTGTAAAAAACGATCCTCTGTGCCGTCGACATTAACAGGCATACCTACCTCAAAATTATAGTCGTTAATGACATCCACACAGACAACTACTAAGTCAGCTATAATGACAGTCAGTGGCAACAACTGCAATATTAACGACGGCACCACAGATGAAGATACAGTCTATGATGGTAGCACATGTGATGAAGAAACCAACAGTGACACTCTGGGCGATGCCGAAAGAGGTCTCCGTTGATAAAGATTACAGTTGGATCATTGATCACACAGTCAACGAGGGAACTATACAATTGGATGCTTTAAGACTGGAGTATAACTCCCCAAGCACAGTTTCTCCTCTCCAGCTAAGCCCTTACTTGATGCAGATGATTTGGATGATGGGCTGCCTGGAATGGCCCATTGTCCTTCTGACCTGAATGTTAAGTATCAGGACAAAGAGGAAGAGAAATATGATGATTATTATTCCTCAGGACTACAGCAATGTATAGAGAAACCTGCTCAACATATGGGCCAATTCCAGGATTATGGTCACCACCAGCTTCAAGATGGCATGGTTCAAGTGGCAATAACTTTGGTACAAGACCTTCAAGATATGCTGCACGTCTATTACAGGAGATTTCTAGAACTTTCGAAGGCTGCATCTCCATCACAGCCAGTGCGTCTGCCGCAATCTCGCCAAGTGCAAACCTTCAGTCTGTGCACTCCACATGCTTTAACTATGCCTCTGACACCTAAGAGAATAGCAGCTTTGAATATTGCAGTGCTGCCTACGGATGAGGCAGTCTCAGGATAGAGAAGAAGGGGAAATCCCTGGCATCCTATCAGTACCTAAGGATTGGCATGATTACCCAAATCCAGCTCTATCTCTGCCTGCACCATATCCGGTGGATTCTCCGTCTGATGACATTGGAGGATTCCATAATTTGAAGGAAAAATCCACAAAAAGGTTTCCATTAGCATTGACTATTAAACAGTCAGAATATTTTTTTAATGACTTTAGGAAACCTGATCAAAAATAAGCTAGGCAAGCCCTGTAGTAGATTTTATTTGGGAGGGAGATGTTAAAATAATGAAGAACCCAGCTAAGTGTCTTTGATTTACCTAGACTAGGTAAAAAATAAAAATAAAAAAAAGCACCAAAAAGCTCACTAGCATGCCTGATTGTGTTACTACAGAATCTAGTTTTGGATGACCAAACAGCTAAACATCTGACCAAGAATCTATTCATGCTTCACTCAACGCTATCTTATAAGGCTGCCGCTTAGACAACATTGGGAAATGCTTTTTCACTATGGCAGCAACTACTGTTCATGCCACCAATTCATTAGCTATTCTTGGCCGTTATGAAAGACAAATATGGTCAGACATCACCGCATACAAAGATCGATTGTTGGAAAGCATAAAAGAAGCAAAAAAAAATCCTACAGGAAAGGTAAAAAGAAAATCCTTAGAAATTATACACTGCAATGGATACTGCCTTGACTGTTTTTTCCCAGCTAGCAGAAGCTGCTGTTCACACAAGACAAGAATAGTTATAAGCCACATCATTCGGACTGGAAGTTCTTATCAAAATTTTGTGCATACCATTTGATGGGGAAGTGTTGTTTGGAAAGCATATGGACAATGTTGTACATTCAGTTAAAGCATACATGGATACTGCAAGATCATTAGGTACTTTGCAGGTGAGACTACCTTTTTGAGAAGTAGGAGTAAGAGGGTTATTTGCATATACAGGAGGATATTAGTCATATAGATATCAGATCTTTCAACAACAGTATCGGCCTTTGTATCCTCAACAGCAACTTAGACAACCACCAACAGCAGCTTATACGAAACTAGCTCTGAGATGTAAGCAATCTTCTCAAGGGAAGGATGCTGGTCGAAAACAGTGACAAATTGATTGTGCTGGGTACACCCTCTCCTTCCCAACAATCAAATGGACCCAAATCTCAAAATATTTACATAAATGGAAACTGGTAACACCAGAAAGGTGGGCTTTGGATTTAACCACCTGCTTTCATACTTAGAATTCACTCAGACCACCAAACACTATGCGAAATGGAGCAATAAAAACAGTACCTCTCTTCAAGAAAGGAATGTGTTTCTATTCCCGATTTGCCTTAATACGAAAGAGAATAGGAGAATGGTGACCCATTTTGGATCTGCAGAAGCTAAACAAGTACCTAAGAAAACAATCCTTTTGCATGGTTACTCCTCAGGACATTGTGCATCTTTCCAATCGCAGGTATTACATGTCAACTTTGTATTTACAGAATGCCTACTTGCATATCCCCATTCACCCAAAACATTGCAAGTTCTTGAGATTCATAGTGGGTGGCAGTCATTACCAATTCAAGCTTCTCCCTTTTGTGCTGAAATCATCTCCCTGCATTTTTGCTAAATCTTTAGCTCCAGTAGAAGCTCATTTAAGGCAAATGGGTTTCCAGGTATTTCCGTTACCTCAACAATTGGATTATAAAAGCACCAATTTCTTATCAGGCAACAAAAGAAACAAGGGCCTGTCTAGCAGTATTCATTACTCTAGGTCTTGCCAACAATCAGCAGAAATCTTTGATCTGTCCTTCAACAAAAATAACGTTTCTCAGCAGTACTGGATACATGACAAAGTATTCTTATCACTAGAAAGGCGAAAAAGACTCAAACTGTTAGTGTAGAAATTACTAAAAAGAAAGTTCGTTTTGGTTCGCCTCTTTAAGTCTTTTCTGGGGATGGTGTCCTCTGCCATTTCCCTAGTGCCCTATAGCCACTTCACAATGTGGCCTTTATGGAGTTAGACAAACAAGGGCTTCATACTCTAGTATTGTTCAGTGACGTAATACAGATCTTTGTGTATAACAGCGATTTTACCTTGGTGGACAAAGGGTGCCAGTCTGTCGACCAGATTAACTTTTCTACTTCGGATACCTGAATTTGTTATTACCACAGATTCTTCTCTAGAAGTGCGAGACACTGTGTCAAATGAAACTTCATATAAATTTGTTAGAACTCAAGGCCACTGCATTGAGTCTGCAATCATTCATTACCAGGATAGAAGATTCATCAGTATTGATTTGCACAGAAATCACCTCCAGTATGCATTATATAAACAAGCAAGGGTGCATAAGATCTCTAGCTCTATCGCAGGAAGCGGAAGAAATGTGGAAACGGGCGCTACAAGAGCAAATAAGACTGGAACCTATTCTAGGGATACGTTGAGCAGAAGCAACTATTAACCTATGAGAGCTCATCCAAGGAATTCTAGAAAGGGTTTTTGTTCGGGAAGCAGCCTAAAAAACAACGCGGGGACAACAATGGTCATTGTCCATGAAAGCTGAGCAACGCTTTAGTGAACAACACTATTTTCCTCTGCCTTAATCACGCATGTCTGAAGAACAAACATGCATGGTTAAGGCAGACGAAAGCAGACGCTGGATCGGAGAGGGTGTGGTCAGGTAAGTGGGGCTAGGGGGTAGTTTTAGGGGCGGGGTGGGGGTAGTTTTATTTTTTAGGGGCGAGGTGGGGTGGTCGGGGTAATTTTAGGTTATAGGGCGGGGTGGAGGGGGTCGCGGTAGTTTTAGGGGCACAGTGGGGGTTTGGGTAGTTTAGGTTTTAGGGCCGGGGTGGGGGTCGTGGTAATTTTAGGGGCGGGTTGGGGTAGTTTTAGGGGTGAGGGGTTGCAGTAGTTTTAGGGGTGGGGATTGGGGTAGTTTAGGTTTTGTAGGTGGTTGGGGGGTCAGAGTAGTTTTAGGCGTGGTGGTCGGGGTAGTTTTAGGGGTGGGGGTTTGGGTAGTTTTAGGGGCAGGGGTTGGGGTCGTTTTAGGTTTTAGGGTTGGGGAGGGTGGTTGCAGTAGTTTTAGGGGCGGGGGTTGCAGTAGTTTTAGGGGCGGGTCGGGGTAGTTTTAGGGGTGGGTCGGGGTAGTTTTAGGGGTGGGGGTTGGGGTAGTTTTAGGTTTTAGGGTTGGGGTTGCAGTAGTTTTAGGGGCGGGGTTGGGGTGGTTTTAGGGACGGGTGGGGGGGTCGCAGTAGGTTTGGGGGGTGGGAGGGCGAGGTAGTTTTAGGGACAGGGGTCAGGGGGTCGCATGCTGGAACCATGCATGCCATTCCGCGCATGCCTTTACAACAAAAAATCGTTGTTAAGGCATTATTGGTAACTACACAGTTGTTGTTCCGACCGTGTTGTTCAGGCATGCGTGGTTTGAGACACAGGAAAATTGAAAATGCCGGTTTTACGTAAGTTGACACAAAAAGCAGCGTGTTTTCAATTAGATGGTCAGGGATCTTTGCTTACACTTTTCCCAGATCCTGTTACTTCCAAGACTTCTCAGCAAAATGAAGAGGAAACCATGCCGAGTAATTCTGATTGCCCTAAGATGGCTGACAGCATTGTTTCACTGAACTACTGCTCCTTTTGGAGAAGTCTCACATTCAGCTAAAACCTCTAACTGGATTACTGATAATGAACCTCAACCAAGTACTTTATCCGGGCACAACCTCCTTGCACCTATCAGCTTGGCCCCTGACTTGAATGTGTTTGCGAGCATAAACATTCTACAGGACTGTAGAGAAATTATTGCGAAAGCCTCCGATGATATTACAATAGGAAGTATAAACTGAAATGGAAGTGTTTGTTTATGGTGGCAAAAATAAACAATTCACCCGCCGGAGCAGATTCTCCCCTATCTATTACTATTGGAACAATCAGGTTGGTACATGCTTCAATTAAAGTGCATTTAGCAGCAATTTCAAGATTTAGAAGATCCCCTGGTTCACCATCCCTATGATCTAGTAGGGTGATTAAGCAATTTCTTAAAGACTTTTCAGAGTATTCCCTCTTATATTCCCTCTTATAAAGAAACCTCCTCCATCTTGGCAACTTAATACAGTGCTTGCACAATTAATGAAGGCTACATTTGAACCTGTTAACAAAACAGATATGACATTTTTAACATGGAAAATGTCACTTTTATTGGCTCTTACATCAGCAAGAAGAATTGGCAAGATGCAGACCTTCACAATTAAAAAGCCTTATATGCAGTTCATGGGTCATAGTTTGGTTCTCCAAACCAGTCCCAAATTTATTAGCAAGGTCTCGAAGGATTTTCATTTAAATCAGCTTGTTGTCCTGAAGACATTTTTTCTAAATCTGGAAAGTGCAGCCAAAAGATCATTACATATTGGATGTTAAAAGATGCCCAAATTTGGTTTGCATCGGACAGAACAGTTTAGGAGAACAGACCAGTCGATGGTGGCATATGAAAATCATTACAAGGGTCTTCCAGGTTTCAAGCCGAGCATACCTCGATGGATGTCAGAGGCTTCCCAGCTTTGTCACTATAAGGCTGGCAGACCGCTGATGGATAAAGCACACTTATCAGATATGTTTTTACGATGGCTGATGTGTCCACTGGTGTACCTCTTGAGAAAATATGTTGAGTGGCAACATGGAAGAACAGGCACATGATCACACATTGCTACCTGGCGTCGTCAGCACAGTGATGTGACTGTAGGACAAGCATTGTTCCACCATTTGTTCCAATCAGGTGAGCCCTTTCTATTCTTTTACTCCATCTTCCTCTGTTGTGTCATTGTCCTTTTGATTGTGCAAATGTTCTAATGCTATCTGTTTTGATTGAAGCATGTGAATAGCTGAAACATCCAATGCTGGGGAAGAATATAAGTTACATACTTGTAACTGCAGTTCTCCAGTATTGGCATCTTTCAGATATTCAATTTCAACCTACCCTGCTCTCCGGAGAGGCTGCTCCTATTTTTTATGGGATTATCTTTCCACCAGTGCTTGAAAAGGGGAGTGAAGCCTCTAGAAGGAGCTGTCACCTTATTGGCTGAAGTTTGGTTCTTAATTAATGAATGTGGCTAGGTTACTCTAGTGAATGTTTTCTAGACATTATAGGTTATGTGTGTAAGGAAATGCCTTCCTTGGCATGGTTACCCCCTGACCTTTTACCTTTTGTTGATGCCATTGATGATTGAAAGTGTGCTCGGACCCTGCTAACCAGGACCCAGCACCAGTGTTCTTTCCCTAAACTGTACCTTTGTTCCCACAATTGGCACAGCCCTGGCACACAGATAAGTCCCTTGTAAATGGTACCCCCCGATACCAAGGGCCCTATTGGAAGGTCTCTAAGGGCTGCAGCTTGTCTTATGCCACCCTGGGGACCCCTCACTCAGCAGACGCACACTGCCTCACAGCTTGTGTGTGCTGGTCGGGAAAAATGACTAAGTCGACATGGTACTCACCCCAGGGTGCCATGCCCACCTCTCACTGCCTGTGTCATTGGTAAGTCGCCCATCTAGCAGGCCTTACAGCTCTAAGGCAGGGTGCTCTATACTACAGGTGAGGGCATATGTGCATGAGCACTATGCCCCTACAGTGTCTAAGCAAAACCTTACACATTGTAAGTGCAGGGTAGCCATAAAGAGAATATGGCCTGGGAGTTCGTCAAACACGAACTCCACAGTTCCATAATCTGGGAAGTTTGGTATCAAACTTCTCAGCACAATAAATGCACACTTATGCCAGTATTGGATTTAATGTAAAATACACCCAGAGGGCATCTTAGAGATGCCCCCAGAATACCAGTCCGACTCCTAGTGCTAGGCTGACCAGTTTGTGACAGCCTGCCGCAACCAGACGAGTTTCTGGCCACAAGGGGTGAGTGCCTTCGGCACTCTGTGGCCAGCAACAAAGCCTGTACTGGGTGGCGGTTCTTCTCACCTCCTCCGGCAGGAATTGAAACACCTGGCGGTGAGCCTCAAAGGCTCATGCCTTTTGTTACAGCACCCCAGGGCATCCCAGGTAGTGGAGATGCCCTCCCCTCCGGCTACTGCACCCACTTTTGGTGGCAAGGCAGGAGAGGATAATGAGAAAAACAAGGAGTCACCACCCACCAGTCAGGACAGCCCCTAAGGTGTCCTGAGGTGACCCCTGCCTTTAGAAATCCTCCATCTTGAGATTGGAGGATTCCCCCAATAGGATAACGGATGTGCCTCCTCCCGCTTCCCCCCCCACCCCCCCAAATCAGGGAGGAGGCACAAAGAGGGTGTAGCCACCCTCCAGGACAGTACTACTGCCCCCCAGACCTAAACACACCCCTAAATTTAGTATTTAGGGCGACCATGAACCCAGGAAATCAGATTCCTGCAACCTAGACAAAGGACTGCTGACCGGAATGCCCTGCAGAGATGACTGAGACAACAACTGACTTGGCCCCAGCCCTACCGGCCTGTCTCCAGACTCAAAGAACCTGCACAGCGACGCATCCGACAGGGATCAGTGATCTCTGAGGACTCAGAGGACTGCCCTGAACCCAAAGGACCAAGAAACTCCTTAGAACAGCGCACTGTTCACCAACTGCAACATTTTTGCAACTTTGAAACAACTCTCCCTTCCTGCCGGAAGCGTGAGACTTCACTCTGCACCAAACGCCCCGGCTCGAGCTCCAGCGAACAAACACCGCAGAAAGGACTCCCAAGTGACTGCGATGACGTGAGTAATCTGAGTCGCCCCCCCCTGCACTCCCACAGCGACGCCTGTAGAAAGGATCCAGAGGATCCCCCTGACTGCGACTGCCTGGTAGCAAGGAACCCAACGCCTGGACCAAGCACTACACCAGCAGCCCTCAGGACCGAGAGGAACCAACCTCCAGTGCAGGAGTGACCAGCAGGCGGCCCTCTTCCTAGCCCAGTCGGTGGCTGGCCCGAGAAGCCACCTGTGCCCTGTCTGCATCACCTAAGTGACCCCCGGGTCCCTACATTGCTTCCTATAGCAAACCCAATGCCAACTTTGCATACTGCACCTGGCTGCCCCTGTGCCGCTGATGGTGTGTTTTGTGTGCCTGTTGGTGTCCCCCCCCCCAGTGCTCTACAAAACCCCCCTGGTTTGTTCCCCGAGGGCGCAGGTACTTACCTGTCTGCAGACTGGAACCGGAGCACACCTGTTCTCCATAGGCGCCTATGTGTTTTGGGACCTCCTTTGACCTCTGCACCTGACATCTCCCTGTGTTGCTGGTGCGGTGACTTTGGGGTTGCCTTGAACCCCCAACGGTAGGCTGCCTATGCCCAGGAGACTGACTGTGTAAGTGCTTTACTTACCTGAGAAACTTAACCATACTTACCTCCCCCAGGAACTGTTGATTTTTGCACTGTGTCCTCTTTTAAAATAGCTTATTGACATTTTAACCTTTACTGTGTGTACTACTGCTTTAATTCAACGTTCCATACTTACCAGTGTGAAGTACCTTGCATTTTATGTACTTACCTCAAATATTGAATCTTGTGATGGTAAAATAAATTAAGAAAATATATTTTTCTATAAAAAAATATTGGCCTGGAGTAAGTCTTTGAGTGTGTGTTCCTCATTTATTGCATGTTTGTGCAAATGTTTGGGGGGGGCAGCCCCTTAAGCAATGGTCACTCCCCAAGGGAGCATATTACTGTTGGCCATACTTATTTTTGGAAAGCCCATCTGCCCTGCGCCAAGGGTGGGGGCAGAAAGCCAACCAGGGAAGATTTGTATTTGTTATTTTCAAAATAGGAGGGGGCCAAAGTTGTTCTGCTCATATCGGCCAATTACCCCCAATCCACCCCCGGTTTGGGAGGGGGGGGCATCTGGGCTGGGGGGGAGGAAGGGTTGGGAGGAGCGGGTGCAGAAAGTCTACTAGATGCCAGGGAATAAAAAAAAATAAAAAAAATGTGTTGGTGGCTACCAACCAGTATGGGCATGGATATGCCCCCACCTCTCCCCCCACACACACTAAAACATCTTATCCCATGGTAAGCAAGAGGATATTGGATTATTTTGGGTTTTGGATCCACGCAAGTCACGCCGCCCTGGACTCCCTCTGGTGTCTAGTTTTCAGAAATGTCTGGATTTGGTAGGTTTCCCTATATGGCTGCCAAAAACGTAGGTGCCTGCCTCCCCATTCCCCCCCCCCCCTCCCCCTAAAAAGAGAGGTAGTTTTGTATTTGATAACTTTGATGTGTCCAGGTAGTGTTTTGGGGCATTTCCTTTCGCGGGCATTAGGCCTACCCACACAAGTGAGGTATCATTTTTGTCTGGAGCCTTGTGGGAACGCTGGGTGGAAGGACATTTATGGATCCTCCTCAGATTCCAGAGCTTTCTGTCACCAAAATGTGAGAAAGTGTGTTTTTGGCCAAATTTTGAGGTTTGCAAAGGATTCTAGGTAACAGAACATGGTTAGAGCCCCACTAGTCACCCCATCCTGGATTCTCCTAGGTGTTTAGTTTTCAAAAATGCACAGGTTTGGTAGGTTTCCTTAGGTGCCTGCTGAGCTAGAGCCCAAAATCCACAGCTAGGCACTTTCCCCCAAAAAAGCTGTTTTCTTTGGGAAAAATGTGAAGTGTCCATGTCGCGTTTCCTGTCGCGAGCATTAGGCCTACCCACGCAAGTGAGGTACCATTTTTATCGGGAGACTTGGAGGAACACAGAATAGCAAAACAAGTGTTATTGCCCCTTGTCTTTCTCAACATTTTTTCCTTCCAAATGAAAGACTGTAAAAAAAAGACGTCTAATTGAGAAATGCCCTGTAATTCACATGCTAGTATGGGCACCCCGGAATTCAGAGATGTGCAAATAACGACTGCTTCTCAACACCTTATCTTGTGCCCATTTTGGAAATACAAATGTTTTCTTGATAACTATTTTTTATTCTTTATATTTCACCAAATTAAATGCTGTATACCTGGTATAGAATGAAAACCCATTGCAAGGTGCAGCTCATTTATTGGCTCTGGGTACCTAGGGTTCTTGATGAACCTACAAGCCCTGTGTATCCCCACAACCAGAAGAGTCCAGTAGACGTAAAGGTATGTTGCTTTAAGAAAATCTGACATCGCAGGAAAAAGTTAGAGTGAAACGTGAAGAAAAATGGCTGATTGTTTTTCACCTCAATTACAATTTTTGTTTATTTCAGGTGTTATTTTCTGTAGGAAAACCTTGTAGGAGCTACACATATAACCCCTTGCTGAATTCAGAATGTTGTCTACTTTTCAGAAATGTTTAGGTTTCCGGGATCCAGCATTGGTTTCACACTCATTTCTGTCACTGACTGGAAGGAGGCTAAAAGCCTAAAAAATTTCTAAAAATGAGAAATGTCTCAGTAAAATGCCAAAATTGTGTTTAAAATGTGGTTTTCTGATTCAAGTCTGCCTGTTCCTGAATGCTGAAAAGCTGGCAATTTTAGCAATGCAAACTCTTTGTTGATGACATTTTCAGGGTAAAAACAAGAAGCCTTGATCTTCAGCCCTTTTTTCCCATTAAAAAAAATAAAAAAAAATTTTGGCTGTATTTTGGCTAATTTCTTGGTCTCCTTCAGAGGAACCAACAAGCTATGTGTACCTCTAGAATCCCTAGGATGTTGGCGGAAAAGAGGACGCAAATTTGTCGTGGGTAGCATACGTGGACAAAACGTTATGAGGGCCTAAGCGTGCACTGCTCCAAATAGCCAAGAAAAGGCCTGTCACCTGAGGGGGAAAAGGCCTGGGCAGCGAAGGGGTTAATGTACCATCTAAGACCCTCAAGAGGGAAGGAAAAACAAGGGCCACTCTAAAGCCTACGAGACTTCCCTTCGCTGATCCGTCTGTCTGAGCCACAATGCCTGTACCCCCGTCTGATGGCAGATTTTGCATAACTGCTGGTATCTGCTTACCTGTACATGTGCCGATCACCAGAGAGGAGGCAACTGGGATGTTCCCCGGAGCCCGAAATGTCCAGCCCCAAGGGGTCTTCAGGCTGGCATGCCATTGTCAACTCTGGACAGTTTTCCTCCCTCTGCCCTTAGAAATGATCACAGCCTTCCGTCTTGGGTTCTCAGGATAGACTTTATTTCATGGCCGGGAGACCCCCTGTAGTGCTGCATGCAGGTCGCATAAAAGGAATAGTCCCAAAGATCATCTGACTGCATCCAATATTTACACACACATCAACAGGCATTCAATACAATAGTTGATGATTATGTTAGAATCCGGCAGGCACATCTGTTAGTCATGTGAGTTCTTTCTCAGCCTCTATCTTGTTTGTAAGTGAACGCCCTACACTCCCTTGTCTGGTTTTTTTTTGCTGCTTTTAGACAAGATCACCGATTTTGTTGTTTAGAACTGTTTGTCTTCTTTCTCTGTCTTCGCCTTGTGACTAATCTATATACTTTTTTTTTTTGCATGCTCGTTTGGTTGAGTGGCAAAAAAAGGAATCTCTTAAGACGGGTTTAAGGTTCTGTTCCTATCTCCTCAGCTTACAAGCACTGAGCACCTTTTGTACAGCAGTAAAATTTTGAATACAGGCACAATTTGTCTCTTCATTTACTGAATACTTTGCTTTTCATATCGTTTCATTTTTCATCACATGGAGCACTTGTATGTTTTTTGAAGAATAAATTGCTGACACTGCACAGTTGACTACAGGGCTATTATGTTATATTTGGGAGTTTTGTTAAGTATGAAGCAGGCTTTAAGAGATTTCAGAAGGCCACTGATTTTCAAAACAAAATAAGAATATAAAATTGCAGATAATATACTAAAATAAATATAATTGTATTGGCATTTAAATCCAAATATCCTATTTCTTCTAAGGATCAAATAACTTTTGAGGTAAACAGTTAAGTATTTATTCTAGTAGATATGCTTGCTTGAAACAATGTTGGTAGATGGTTTCCTGCAAGAAGCGTTCAAAATTCAGCATGTATTTATTTAGATAATTCATCTGGAAAATGTAATCATAGCTATACATTAACACATAAAGATGAGGGAAAACTTCCTAATCCAGTTGCCAAGTCCTCATGAAGCATTTCTACTAACCAGAGCATTTCCGCATGATGGGGCAAAGTTCCATACTTTAAAAAACAAAGGCTTTAAATTTAAATAGAGGTAGGATAAAATATCAAACATACAACATGAAATAAAGTGCTCACAATTTTCAAAGTGCATGTACATTTCACTTCATTCAATTTCGGACAAGCAGCCATGTCTGTAATGGAAAACAAAGGGTTTAATCCTACCTTAATTTAATTTATCTGTCCCTCGTTTGATGATTGGGTGATTTATCTTTCTACAAAAACAAATCTGTGTCCCTCAATGTAGATCTAGTCAAATTTAACTGAGCATTGGATTCCAAGTACTTACTGTTTTTTGCCAATTAGATCTCCAAAGCAGACAGACTAAACATAGTGGAGGGAAAAGTCTTGGGTACTTCCAGAAAGTTGACCTAGGAACGCAGTCCGCTCGTGAATTACCACTGTCTTTTTGCTTTGTATCTCACGCTTACTGGCTTTCATTTGCTGGTTTTATTCCAGGCTCAATTTGTCCCTCCCGCTACGTAAACCGTGTTTTCTGCATCCTTCACGTAAACTGTGTTTTCTGCATCCTTCCGCAAACTAGTTCTCTTTTAACATACCTTTAAATCTTTGTATTTTGTCACATTTCCTGTGTATTCAAAGACAGAGGTGACATTTCAGGCTTTGTCTTCCAAGGACACTTGTTTAGTTTTCTTTCTCAGACTTCATAGTGAGAGGATTTAAGTGACAGTCTTGCTGCATATTGGAAGTGTAAATAGTTTTTTTTCTAGCACGCACAACGTTTAAATGAAGTATGTAAGTATTTCAGAATATATTAGAATTATGAACGCACGAATGAAGCACATTTTTTCTTATATATGATGTGTGTTGGAAACACATACATTAATCTGGTCAAAACAAATCGTTAAACTAGGTGATGCAATTTCAACACATTGTCATCAGTGCACCATATAGTTTTAATAAGAAAACTGTATGTCTGTGCAAATGTAATGGTAATTTCAAAGGAAAATGTGTTGTCTGTGATGATAGTGTGCTACCACAACATTAAAACTCCACTCCACTCCACACCACTCCACTGTAGGAGGCTGTAGAGTGTAAAGCTAGGTACACTGTGCAGGGGGTCCAGGCAGCCACACGTTGGTTTACAGGGGTAAAAACGAGATCACCCAAGGCTCTAATTTTTAAGGTGGCTTGGTCTAGCAGTTAGGCCTATCTTGGAGAAGTGCAAAGCATTTGTTGCACTCACAGCATCAGTCTTGCAACTCACACTCAAATTAATAAATTGAGACCAATTTATAAAAAATACTTCAGATTTTTATGTAATTTAAGACCAAGATCATCAAAATTGGTAATTACGCACCACAGGAATCAATGAAAATCATATAGTTTGTTAACCAAGTTCTTCTTTTGGAAGTTGGTTGAGGTAGTCGGTGAGCTCACTGTGCCAAATGGGGAAGTTGGGTGGCTCCTGGTTCCGGCGGGAGAAGGTCTCTGGAGTTGGTGCAGGGCTACTGCTGGGAACCACTTGGAAAAGCACTGCACAGGTAAGTTTAAAGATGGATTCTGGGGGCCTCCTTGAAGTATCGAGGTCGCAAGGGGTGGGGACCCTTAGGGCACAGCAGGTTCCTCAGTGCAGGGCACAGGGTGGCCGGGTGCAGAGCGATTCTGTGAACCAGGAGCTGAGCGCAAGGATGGCCTCAAAAGCAGGAGGTAGGTCAGTTCAAGGGTCGATTGCAGGACAACAGGGCCACCTGATGGGAGGTCTGGGTTGTTTCTAAAGTCCCTCAACTGGGTCTCTCGTCTGATCTTTTTTTCAGCCGCGGGTAGAGTGTTTTTCCTGATCTCTGGAGTCAGGTGACCATAACCCATGTATGGGTACGATTCAGTTGCTAGAGGGCGCAGTGCCATCAGACTTGGCACACTGACAGGATTTGTCCTCCCGGATGTGGGAGTGAAGTTTGGTCTGGCTGTGGGGTCCGGCTCCGGAGTTAGCATCTGGTCAGTGAAGTGGACCTCACTGGCTTGTTTGTTCCTTGTGGATTTAGAGTGGTACCTTCACTCTGGAGGGAGTCCTCTGGTAATCTGCGAAGCCTGGAGGTCCTCTGGGGTTCTTTAGAGTTTTCCCAGTTGTCTGCATCTCCTCAGCGGCGATTGTGGAGTCCTGGGTTCAGCAGGCAGGGTTTGGCAATTCTTTGATAAAGCAGGTCCACAGTTCTTGTGCCTTGGAACTTCTTGTTGCTAGTCTTCTTCTGTCCATCAAATCTGATTTCCTGGCCTAGAAGTGCCCACTAAATACTGTACTTAGTGGGTGTTTTAGGGGGAACCTGGTAGTGGCCAATGGGTCACTGTAGGAAAGTACCATCTTGCCTGGCATGTTACTCCCATATTCCACTGTATATATGTTGTTTTAGTCTGTCTCACTGCGACCCTGCCAGGCAGGGCCCCAGTGCTCATAAGTATGTGCCCTGTATGTGTTCCCTGTGTGATGCCTAACTGTCTCACTGAGGCTTTGCTAACCAGAACCTCAGTGGTTATGCTCTCTCATTTCTTTCCAAATTGTCACTAACAGGCTAGTGACCAATTTTACCAATTTACATTGGCAAACTGGAACACCTTCATAATTCCCCAGTATATGTTACTGAGGTACCCAGGGTATTGGGGTTCCAGGAGATCCCTATGGGCTGCAGCATTTCTTTTGCCACCCATAGGGAGCTCTGACAATTCTTACACAGGCCTGCCAGTGCAGCATGGGTGAAATAACGTCCACGTTATTTCACAGCCATTTACCACTGCACATAAGTAACTTATAAGTCACCTATATGTCTAACCTTCACTTAGTGAAGGTTGGGTGCCAAGTTACTTAGTGTGTGGGCACCCTGGTACTAGCCAAGGTGCCCCCACATCGTTCAGGGCATATTCCCCGCACTTTGTGAGTGCGGGGACACCATTACACATGTGCACTATACATAGGTCACTACCTATGTATAGCGTCACAATGGTAACTCCGAACATGGCCATGTAACATGTGTAAGATCATGGAATTGTCACCCCAATACCATTCTGGTATTGGGGTGACAATTCCATGATCCCCTGGGTCTCTAGCAGAGAACCCGGGTACTGCCAAACTGCCTTTCCGGGGTCTCCACTGTAGCTGCTGCCAACCCCTCAGACAGGTTTCTGCCCTCTTGGGGTCCAGGCAGCCCTGGCCCAGGAAGGCAGAACAAAGGATTTCCTCTGAGAGAGGGTGTTACACCCTCTCCCTTTGGAAATAGGTGTGAAGGGCTGGGGTGGAGTAGCCTCCCCCAGACTCTGGAACTGCTTTGATGGGCACAGATGGTGCCCATCTCTGCATAAGCCAGTCTACACTGGTTCAGGGATCCCCCAGCCTTGCTCTGGCGCGAAACTGGACAAAGGAAAGGGGAGTGACCACTCCCCTGACCAGTACCTCCCAGGGGAGGTACCCAGAGCTCCTCCAGTGTGTCCCAGACCTCTGCCATCTTGGAAACAGAGGTGTTGGGGGCACACTGGACTGCTCTGAGTGGCCAGTGCCAGCAGGTGACGTCAGAGGCTCCTTCTTATAGGCTCTTACCTCTCTTGGTAGCCAATCCTCCTAACCTGGTAGCCAAACCTCATTTTCTGGCTATTTAGGGTCTCTGCTTTGGGGAATTCTTCAGATAACGAATGCAAGAGCTCACCAGAGTTCCTCTGCATCTCCCTCTTCACCTTCTACCAAGGATCGACTGCTGACTGCTCCAGGACGCCTGCAAAACCACAACAAAGTAGCAAGACGACTACCAGCAACATTGTAGCGCCTAATCCTGCTGGCTTTCTCGGCCTGCCTTCACCCTGCACCCGAAGCTCCGAAGAAATCTCCAGTGGGTCGACGGAATCTTCCCCCTACTAACTCAGGCACCAAAAGACTGCAACACTGGTCCTCTGGGTCCCCTCTCATCCTGACGAGCGTGGTCCCTGGAACACAGCAACTCTGTCCAAGTGACTCCCACAGTCCAAGTTTGGTGGAGGTAAGTCCTTGCCTCCCCACGCTAGACTGCAAAGCTGTGTACCAGGTGATTTGCAGCTGCTCACAGCCAAGCCTGGGTCCCCAGCGTCGTGGGACTCCCCTTTGTAACTTTGCGTGGACTCCGGTTCACTCTCCTTCCAAGTGCCTGTTGGGGTACTTCTGCGGGTGCTGCCTGTTTCTGTGAGGGCTTTCCGAGTTGCTGAGCGCCCCCTTTGTCGCCTCCTGCAAAAGGCGACATCCTGGTCCTTCCTGGTCCTCAGCAGCACCCAAAAACCTCTACCGCGACCCTTGCAGCTAGCAAGGCTTGTTTGCGGTCATTCTGTGTGGGAAAACCTCTGCAAGCTTCATCGCGACGTGGGACATCCATCTCCCAAAGGAGAAGTTCCTAGTCCTCTTCTTTCATGCAGAACTCCAAGCTTCTTCCAACCGGTGGCAGCTTCCTTGCACCTTCAGCTGGCATTTCCTGGGCTCCTGCCCACTCTCGACACTGTTGCGACTATTTGACTTGGTCCCCTTGTCTTACAGGTATTCAGGTCCGGAAATCCGTTGTCAGTGCACTGCTGGTGTGTGTTCTTCCTGCAGAATCCCCCTATCACGACTTCTGTGCTCTCTGGGGGTAGTAGGTGTACTTTACTCCTACTTTTCAGGGTCTTGGGGTGGGGTATTTTTCTAACCCTCACTGTTTTCTTACAGTCCCAGCGACCCTCTACAAGCTCGCATGGGTCTGGGGTCCATTTGTGGTTCGCATCCCACTTTTGGAGTATATGGTTTTTTGTTGCCCCTATACCTATGTGCTCCTCTTGCAACCTATTGTAATTCTACACTGTTTGCATTACTTTTCTTGCTCTTACTTACCTAATTTTGGTTTGTGTACATATAACTTGTGTATATTACTTACCTTCTTACTGAGGGTACTCACTGAGATACTTTTGGCATATTGTCATGAAAATAAAGTACCTTTATTTATAGTAACTCCGTGTATTGTGTTTTCTTATGATATTGTGCATATGATATAAGTGGTATAGTAGGAGCTTTGCATGTCTCCTAGTTCAGCCTAAGCTGCTTTGCCATAGCTACCTTCTATCAGTCTAAGCTGCTAGAAACACCTCTTCTACACTAATAAGGGATAACTGGACCTGGAACAAGGTGTAAGTACCTCTGGTACCCACTACAAGCCAGGCCAGCCTCCTACAGTCATCTACCTTAGGATGGCTACACCCACTAAGTGACCACTTTCTGTGGACAGAGGTCACTTCCCTACACCTGATTGGCTATTTTCATTCCATCAAAGATGGAAGAAAATGAGATGGAGAGTCCACTTCGCATGCAGCACCTCAGGGGTGATGCATGCCAAGTAGGGCCGCCACTCCTGTCCTATGTCTGTTTTCCCGTAGTTGCTCCCGCCAGAAGTTGGTGATTGCAATGGGAGAGACCATCTGCTGCTAGTAGCAGGCCTTGAGCTCACCAATAGGTCAGTGCACATTCCTGAGGGAGGGGGCGTTAACACCTCCAGCCAGGAAGGGCTTTGTTCTACATCCCAGAGGGTAGAGGCCCTCACCCCACTGGTGCAGGTTTATGTCTGGAGGTGGCTGGCTGGATGTGACTGGCTAGCAACCATGCCCGGGTAGTTAGCTTTTGCAGGGGGCACCTCTAAGGTGACCCCTGGTTACATTTTATAATAAATTCAACACTGGTACCAGTTTGGATTTATCATTCTGAGTTGTTTAATATCAAACAACCCAGGGATCAGAGTGGCCATCATGTAGCTGTGAAACTGAAACTCGTACTGACCAGTGTCCAGCATGTGCCTTTAAAATGGCTTCTCAGTTCACTCATTATGTCCCAGGTTTGGCAAAGACACAGTGGGGGCATATTGCTCATGCAGCTATGCCCTCACATATAGTATAGGGCACTGTCTTAGATCTGGAAGGCCTGCCAGAGGGGTGACTTATCTATATTGCATGCAGTGTGTAGTAGACAGGGCACACAGGCAGTGTGCCATGTTGAGTTTGCATTTTAGGATTTCATCAGGACACTCAGTCTGCAATGGCAGTGCTGGGTGTATCTGGATGCATGGCCCTAGAGAGTGTCACAATCAGTGCTGCTGCCCTCAGTTGCCTACCCGTAGTACCCCATGACCTGGGTACCTAAGTACCAATTACTAGGGACTTATTTTGGCAGCTAAAGGTGTTGCCAATTATCTTTGTAATTTTTAGGTAAAGAATACTGGCACTGGGAACCTAATTAGCAGAATCCCAGTGCACTCGAATCCAAGTTGTATCCAGAAACCAGGCAAAACGTGTGGGGGGGTGACTACTGCAACAGTGCCAGTTTTCCACATCCACTCTACTGTGCATCACAGCACTGCAATCTACTGTGCACCAATCCACTTTGTACCACTCCAGTTTACACCACTCCTCTGCACCATTCCTCGGCATTGCAATCTATGCCACTTAAAACTACGCCACTCTACTCTGTCAATGCACTCTTCGAAGCTCTACTTCACACCACTGCACTCTTATCCACCGCACTTTACACCACTCCAGTCTAGGCTTCACCAGTCTACTATGTACAACTCTACTCCACTGCACTGTACTCTACGCCTCTCTGCAACACTGCAATCGGTGCCATTGCTCTCTGTGCCAATACACTCTATGCCAACACACTTTACTATGTAAGATTCAACTCTATGCCCCTGCACTCTACGCCAGTCCACTCTATGCCACTCTAATTTACTGTACACCACTGAACTCCATGCCTTTGCACTCTAAGCACTTTACTGTACGCTATTGTACTCTGTTGCTTTCTACCCAATTGCACTGTGCTCTGTACCACTTCACTCTATTCTGAAACAATCTATGCCACTGTGCTCTACACCACTCTACTCCATCTGCACCACTTCATGACACTGAACTCTACCCCACTCTACTCTTAACCACTGCACTCTACGCCAATGCGCTCTGCACATCTGCACCTTGCCCCTGTAGTCTACTCTGGATCACTGTACTGGACTCCACTGCTCTCTACACCACTCTAATCCACTTTACACCACCACACTTGGACACTATAGACTGCAACTTTGCACTTTCTGCCACTGAACTCTGCCACTCTACTCTGCACTGCTCCAGTCTATGCCACTGCACCCTAAGCCACTATACTCTACTCTGCTCAACTGTGTCTCTGCTCAACTCTACACCACGGCACACTCTGCCACTTGACTCTACTCTGCACTCTTTGCCACTCTACTCTGCACCACGCTGCCACTGCGCCACTCCACGTCTTCTGCATTCTATGACGCTCCATTGTACGCTACTGAATTCAGTGCCACTACACTCAATGACACTGTGCACCAATGCACTCTACACCAGTCTGCTCTGCTCTAGGCCACTCTATTGTATGCCACTTTACTGGACTCCACACTATGCCACTCTAATACACTACACTCTTTCATTCCACTCTCCGACACTCTACTCAACTCTTTGCCATTCCACTCTACGATATTCCACGCCACTCTACTTTACACCACCAACTTTTAGCTATGCTGAACAGCAACCACACTGGTTGACAACATGGCTAAAACATCGGCAAAACCAATAGCTTTTGCATTGGCCAGACCTGGTGGCTTTGTCAATGCTTCTCTTTTTTGTTTTTGAATAGGGCTGGCCTGTGGGAAGATATAAATGTTCTCATCACAGGAAGCGTGTCACCAGTAGAGAATACCCTGAACCTGCATTGTCCTATATGTGGATGTTATGTGTCTCCACTTCAGTTTTTTTTAAAATGGAGAAGCGAGTAACAAGAAGCATATACCGCAAGAGAACACTTGACCCACCATATCAGCTCACAGGCTGTCCCTTGACTCCAAAGCCAACCCTAGTGACTTCAGAGCAACTGTGCAAGAAAACACAGTGCAGCTGCAATACCCATGGAATAGGAAGTGTGTTGGCAGAATCTAATACCTCTATTAGCACCATTTGAACTGGACAAACAAGCATAAACAAGGTACCTGGTGTCCTCAGTTCATGTAATTGTCAGTATAAAAGTCTTCAATTCACTTGAGCTAGCGTATCAGATGTGTGCATTGGGAAGCTGTGGAGGAATTACAGGCAGATAGATGTAGTACTTCAGAAGTTTGCAGATAATCATTATGCCAGTGAAATGCGACACATATCACCCTCCGGGGGCGGAATTGGGGCCTACTCAACCCTTTGACAATCAGAGGGCCCAAAAGAGCCAGAGTGCCGCTCTGTCCTCTCCAACCCCTTGGATGCCTTTGAAAGGCACCAACAAGTCTTTCTTAAAACCTTAACTGCTGCACCCCTCCCCAAGTGCTGAGCCCTTTTTTGGCTATTTAGGGTGGTTCGCACTTAGGTCGCCAAACCTTTTTCCACCTAAGCTATTCATGCCAAATTTGAGTCCTTTTTTCCTAACATATTGGGAATTCCAAAGGTACCAAGGTTTTTTGGTTCCCCTGGAGGAAACTGAGAAAATGTGCAAAATGTAGCTAAATTTAGATTTTTGGGGGGCAGGCGGGAGGGTTGAAATAGGAAAAAAGTGCTCCAGAGAAAAGTGTCTTTTTCACTTAAACGCCATCAACAAACAGTTTGGTGTGTTAAAGTCACCATCTTCATAGCTTTGAAGAACACACAGAGCTGAATTAAAAAAATATATATTGTTCGATGGCATCTGTCGCTGTAGATACACATGTTCTGCATAGTTCGCCATCTGGTGTTGAGTCGGAGTGTTACAAGTTGTTTTTCTTCGAAGAAGTCTTTCGAGTCACGGGACCGAGTGACTCCTCCTTCTGTCTCCATTGCGCATGGGCGTCGACTCCATCTTCGATTGTTTTCTTTCCGCCATCGGGTTCGGACGTGTTCCTGTCGCTCCGAGTTTCGGAACGGAAAGTTAGTAGATTTCGGAAGATTTTCGTCGGTATTGTTACGTTCGGGATCGGCGTAGTTAGATTCAACACCGCATCGAAGATCGACGCGCTCCGGTGCCCTTCGGGGTACTTTTCGATCCCCCGTCGGGGCCTGGTCGGCCCGACCGCGTGTCCAACACCGCCGATGGAACGGACCCCGTTCCGTTTTTGTCCCAAATGCCACAACAAATACCCGTATACAGACCAACATTTGGTCTGTAACCTGTGCCTGTCACCTGAGCACAGTGAGGAGACTTGCGAAGCCTGTCGCGCGTTCCGGTCCCGAAAGACACTCCATGACCGTCGAGCCAGGAGACTTCAGATGGCGTCCACGCCGACAGCGCACCGAGAGTTCGAGGAACAAGAGGAAGAAGAAACCTTTTCGATCCACGAATCGGACTCCGAGGAATTCGACGATCAAAGAACCGTGAGTAAGACGTCGAAAACAACACATAAGAAAAGTGACAAGGCCCAGGGGACTCCACTGCCACCAGGCCATGGCTCCACCCATAAGTTCGGTGACCGACCATCGGCACCGAAAAAGGCCCAAACAGTGCCGAGATCGTCCGACTCCGGTCGAGACACCGGCACGCAGCCTTCTCGGGATCGAGAAAGTGCTGGAGAGAAGCAACGACACCGAGATAGCAGTGTAGAAACGGCTCGACGCCGAGACAGCGGCACCGACGAAGATCGACGCCGAGAGGTTTCGACTCTAAAAAAGAAAAAAGCCACCTCGGAGCCGAAAAAAGATACAGGCAGGGTTTCGGTGCCGAAACAACCCGTAACCGACCCAGGTCCAGGCTCTTATACAGAGGAGCAATCACTGTCCTCTCAGATGCGAAAGCATAGGTTTGAGGAAGAGCTGTAATTCACCGAAGTGGACCATACGCAAAAACGTATTTTCATACAGCAGGGAACAGGAAAAATAAGTACCCTTCCCCCTATTAGGAGAAAAAGGAGACTGGAGTTTCAAACAGACCAGGCGCCACAAACAAAGATGGTGAAAAAGGTGACTCCGCCACCCTCTCCTCCACCTGTAATTAACGTCTCACTGACGCAAACTCCGTCACATTCCCCGGCTCACACCACCATGAGCCAAGGTGACCAAGATCAAGACGCTTGGGACTTATATGACGCCCCAGTGTCGGACAACAGTCCGGAGGCATATCCAACAAAGCCCTCACCACCTGAAGACAGCACAGCATATTCTCAAGTGGTGGCTAGAGCAGCACAATTCCACAACGTAAACCTCCACTCAGAACAAGTCGAGGATGACTTTTTATTCAACACCCTCTCCTCCACCCACAGCTCCTACCAAAGCCTGCCTATGCTGCCAGGTATGCTTCGGCACGCAAAGGAAATCTTCAAGGAGCCGGTCAAAAGTAGGGCAATAACGCCAAGGGTGGAAAAGAAATATAAAGCACCTCCTACAGACCCTGTTTTCATCACCACACAGCTGCCACCAGATTCCGTCGTAGTGGGAGCAGCTCGGAAAAGAGCCAACTCCCACACATCTGGGGACGCACCACCCCCAGATAAAGAGAGCCGCAAGTTCGATGCAGCTGGGAAAAGGGTCGCAGTACAAGCTGCAAACCAGTGGCGCATCGCTAACTCTCAAGTACTACTTGCGCGCTATGACAGAGCCCATTGGGATGAGATGCAACACCTCATCGAGCATCTACCCAAGGAACTTCAAAAAAGGGCAAAGCAGGTGGTTGAGGAAGGACAGAACATATCAAATAACCAGATACGATCTTCTATGGACGCAGCAGACACAGCTGCAAGAACAATTAATACATCTGTGACCATTAGAAGGCACGCATGGCTAAGAACGTCTGGGTTCAAACCAGAGATACAGCAGGCAGTGCTCAATATGCCATTCAATGAAAAACAACTGTTCGGACCAGAAGTGGACACGGCAATCGAAAAACTTAAAAAAGACACTGACACTGCTAAAGCCATGGGCGCACTCTACTCCCCGCAGAGCAGAGGAACCTACAGCACCTTCCGCAAGACACCCTTTAGAGGGGGGTTTCGAGGTCAAGCCACACAAGCCAGCACCTCGCAGGCAACACCGTCCAGCTACCAGGGACAGTACAGGGGAGGCTTTCGGGGCCAATACAGAGGAGGGCAATTCCCTAGGAATAGAGGAAAATTTCAAAGCCCCAAAACCCCTACAACCAAGCAGTGACTCAGATGTCACTCACCCCCTCCACACAACACCAGTGGGGGGAAGAATAGGTCATTATTACAAAGCATGGGAGGAAATAACTACAGACACTTGGGTCTTAGCAATTATCCAACATGGTTATTGCATAGAATTCCTACAATTCCCTCCAAACATACCACCAAAAGCACAGAAATTGTCAAAACAACATTCCGACCTTCTGGAAATAGAAGTTCAAGCACTATTGCAAAAGAATGCAATCGAATTAGTACCAAACACACAAACAAACACAGGAGTCTATTCACTGTACTTCTTAATACCAAAAAAGGACAAAACACTGAGACCAATCCTAGACCTCAGAATACTAAACACCTACATCAAATCAGACCACTTTCACATGGTCACGCTACAAGAGGTGTTACCATTGCTAAAACTACAGGACTACATGACAACCTTAGACCTCAAAGACGCGTATTTCCATATACCAATACATCCATCTCACAGAAAATACCTACGGTTCGTATTCAAAGGAATACATTACCAATTCAAAGTATTGCCTTTTGGTTTAACAACCGCACCAAGAGTCTTTACAAAATGTCTAGCAGTAGTGGCTGCACACATCAGAAGGCAGCAAATACATGTATTCCCGTATCTAGACGATTGGCTAATCAAAACCAATTCACTAACAAAGTGCTTACAACACACAAATCAAATCATACAAACCCTCTACAAACTAGGTTTCACGGTCAACTTTGCAAAATCCAACATTTTGCCGTGCAAAATACAACAATACCTGGGAGCCATAATAGACACAACAAAAGGAGTAGCCACTCCAAGTCCACAAAGAATTCAAAATTTCAACAAGATCATACAACGCATGTATCCAACACAAACAATACAAGCAAAGATGATATTACAACTCCTAGGCATGATGTCTTCATGCATAGCCATTGTCCCGAACGCAAGACTACACATGAGGCCCTTACAACAGTGCCTAGCATCACAATGGTCACAAGCACAGGGTCACCTTCTAGATCTGGTGTTGATAGACCGCCAAACTTACCTCTCGCTTCTATGGTGGAACAGTATAAATTTAAACAAAGGGCGGCCATTCCAAGACCCAGTGCCACAATACGTAATAACAGATGCTTCCATGACAGGGTGGGGAGCACACCTCGATCAACACAGCATACAAGGACAATGGAACGTACATCAAACAAAACTGCATATAAATCACCTAGAAATGCTAGCAGTTTTTCACGCATTGTGGGCTTTCCAACCAATTATTACTCACAAATACATTCTTGTCAAAACAGACAACATGACAACTATGTATTATCTAAACAAACAGGGGGGGACACACTCAACGCAGTTGAGTCTTCTAGCACAGAAAATATGGCGATGGGCAATTCACAAACACATTCGCCTAATAGCGCAGTTTATTCCAGGGATCCAGAATCAACTTGCAGACAATCTCTCTCGAGATCACCAACAAGTCCACGAATGGGAAATTCACCCCCAAGTTCTAAACACTTACTTCAGACTCTGGGGAACACCTCAAATAGACTTGTTTGCAACAAGAGAGAACGCAAAATGCCAAAACTTCGCATCCAGATACCCACACAGGCAGTCCCAAGGCAATGCCCTATGGATGAACTGGTCAAGGATATTTGCCTACTCTTTTCCTCCTCTCCCTCTCCTTCCTTATCTGGTAAACAAATTGAGTCAAAACAAACTCAAACTCATTTTAATAGCACCAACTTGGGCAAGGCAACCCTGGTACACAACACTGCTAGACCGATCAGTAGTACCCCACATCAAATTGCCCAACAGGCCGGATCTGTTAACACAACACAACCAACAGATCAGACATCCAGATCCAGCATCGCTGAATCTAGCAATCTGGCTCCTGAAATCCTAGAATTCGGACACTTACAACTTACCCAAGAATGTATGGAAGTCATAAAGCAAGCCAGAAGGCCGTCCACTAGGCACTGCTATGCAAGTAAATGGAAGAGGTTTGTGTGCTACTGCCATCATAATCAGATCCAACCTATACACGCAACTCCAAAGGATGTAGTGGGTTACTTGCTTCACTTACAGAAATCTAGCCTAGCCTTCTCTTCCATTAAAATACACCTTGCGGCAATATCTGCATACCTGCAGACTACCTATTCAACTTCCCTATATAGGATACCAGTCATTAAAGCATTCATGGAAGGGCTTAAAAGAATTATACCACCAAGAACACCACCTGTTCCTTCATGGAACTTAAATGTTGTCTTAACAAGACTCATGGGTCCACCTTTTGAACCCATGCACTCTTGCGAAATACAGTTCCTCACCTGGAAGGTTGCATTTCTCATCGCCATTACATCTCTAAGAAGAGTAAGCGAAATTCAGGCGTTTACAATACAAGAACCTTTTATACAACTACACAAAAATAAAGTCGTCCTAAGGACTAATCCTAAATTTTTACCAAAGGTTATTTCACCGTTCCACCTAAATCAAACAGTGGAACTACCAGTGTTCTTCCCACAGCCGGATTCCGTAGCTGAGAGGGCACTACATACATTAGATGTCAAAAGAGCATTAATGTACTGCATTGACAGAACGAAAAACATCAGAAAGACTAAACAACTATTTATTGCATTCCAAAAACCTCATGCAGGAAACCCATTATCAAAACAAGGTATAGCCAGATGGATAGTTAAATGCATCCAAATCTGCTACCTTAAAGCAAAACGACAACTGCCCATTACACCAAGGGCACACTCAACCAGAAAAAAAGGTGCTACCTTGGCCTTTCTAGGAAACATCCCAATGCAAGAAATATGTAAGGCAGCCACATGGTCTACGCCACACACGTTCACCAAGCACTACTGTGTAGACGTGCTATCCGCACAGCAAGCCACAGTAGGTCAAGCCGTGTTAAGAACGTTATTTCAAACCACTTCCATTCCTACAGGCTGAACCACTACTTTTGGGGAGATAACTGCTTACTAGTCTATGCAGAACATGTGTATCTACAGCGACAGATGCCATCGAACTGAAAATATCACTTACCCAGTGTACATCTGTTCGTGGCATCAGTCGCTGGAGATTCACATGTGCCCACCCACCTCCCCGGGAGCCTGTAGCAATTCGGAAGTTAGCTTCAACTTTGTATATTTGTATATATATTATTTTAGCCTTAAATAGGTACATACTTAGTCACTCCATTGCATGGGCACTATTACTACAACACAACTCCTACCTCACCCTCTGCGGGGAAAACAATCGAAGATGGAGTCGACGCCCATGCGCAATGGAGACAGAAGGAGGAGTCACTCGGTCCCGTGACTCGAAAGACTTCTTCGAAGAAAAACAACTTGTAACACTCCGACCCAACACCAGATGGCGAGCAATGCAGAACATGTGAATCTCCAGCGACTGATGCCACGAACAGATGTACACTGGGTAAGTGACATTTTCATTTCTTATCACAGATTTGGCATTTTTTAACAAGGTAAGCCATTTTTCCTACTTTATGTGCTTAGAACCTAGTTCCATCTGTGGTAGAAATCAGTGTGAATCCGATGGGTGATCCACGAAAGCTGTAGATTTCTAAGAAATAGAAAAAATTCTGAATACAGCCAGGGGTCATATGTGTAGATCTTTCAAGGTTTTCCCAAAGAAATAAAGTGTTAAAATTTTTTTGAAATGAGTAGGAAAAAATTGCCTTTGTGACATTTTCATCTCAAACTTTTTGTCACGATGGCCGAATTACTAAAGAAATTTAGTATTGCCCTTCGGTCGCTGGCAAATGTAGAGTTTGTAGGCTCTTCAAGCACCCCTGGAACACGGAGCTAACAGCTGAGCTGCACTGTACAATGTTTTTTCTTTGTTTACTGAGTATAGATCAATTCATATGATGAAATGTGTAGATCAAAAAATGTGTCAAGGAAGCCCATGTATTTCTGAATGAGGCATGAGATATGGAGTTTAGGAGCAGTGGTTATTTGTAATCCCTAAAGTTGAGAGTACCCGTACTGGCATATGATTTAGAGTGTATTTTTCAGAATATCTTTTTACTTGCACACACTGTCTTATATTTGGAATGCACAAATGATGCAAAATCCAATTGGTAATAATAAATGATCAACTATTCCATGCTCCCACATGTGTTGTACTATTCAATGCACCTCACTTATGTGGATATGCTTAGTGGCCGTGACAGGATACTGCCCAAAATGCAACCTGAACACAGCACATTTTTCCCACTGAAAACTGACCCTTTTTTCCATTGTGGTTAGCTGTGGAATTTGTGCCCTAGCTCAGCTGACTCTGAGGAAATCTAGCAAACCTGAATATTTTTCAAAACTAGACAGCGAGGGGAATCCAGGGTGGATTGACTTGGGTGGCTCAGTGGAATTTCTGACCCAGAATCCCTTGCAAACATTAAACTTTGACTAAAAAGGCACTTTTTCTGCACATTTCTGTGATGGTAAGTTCTGGAATTTGTGAGGAGCCACTAAGTTACAACCCACATGTTCCCGAATAGGAAGGGTACCCTACTTGTGTGGGTGAGCCAAGAGACCACAACAATAAAAAGGCCATAAAATGTTATGTTGATAGGTAAGCAATAGGGGTAGCTGCAATATTTGGGGTTGTGCAACAATATAAAGCACAGATTTTTTTTCTTTTTTGAAGACTAGAACACCAGGGCAAAACAAGTTAGTGTGCATACATGGATTCCATGTTTTTTTCATACCCACAATGCCCTGCACCTCTTAAACTTTGCCTGAATCACTAATTTTCCTTAAATTTCTGTGGTGGAAATTTTATGAAATCTGCAGAAATCCACAAAATTCCTAACGCCTAGCGTTATCCCACTTTTGGCGATAAAAATGCTGTACCTCTTGTGTGGCTGGGCTTAGTGCTCGCTCCAGAAATGGATCAGACTGAGGTCATTGGGAGTCCCATTCCCCACAAAAATACTGCAGCAGTGTAAACTCTGGTGTCTAGTGGACTTTCTGTTCCCGAAAGACTAAAATGTTAATATGTAGTGTAGTCATATTTGTAAAGGCTGCTCCCACTATCCCTTGTGCCTACTGGGTAGATTCCTGCTTAGAGATCGCTATCCTGTGGGTATCCCCAAGCATAGGTGCTGTTGGAAAGGGGAGTGTCTCCCCTTTCCAGGTTGTTTTGCTTCACTGCTGACTGAGCTGAAATATACACACACGCACACACACACACACACACACACGCGCACGCACACGCACACACACGCACACACACGCACGCACATACACGCACACACACACACACGGTTCTTGAAGGAAGGTCAGTACATCTGAAATTGCACGTTCTTCAATCTATAAACAGCAAATATATATGTAAAGATACAAATACATATATATATATATACTGTACGTGTGTGTGTGTGTTCGATGGCATGTGTAGCTGCAGATACACATACTATGCATAGCTCTTCCGACATCTAGTGTTGGGCTCAGAGTGTTACAAGTTATTTTTCTTTGAAGAAGTCTTTTCGGAGTCACAGGATCGAGTGACTCCTCTCGGTTACAGTGCGCATGGGCGTCGACTCCATTGTTAAGATTGTTTTCCCGCAAAGGGTGAAGGAAGGAGTGATAGAGTATAAGAATATAAAGCGATAACCATGTAAATGTATATACGTATGTACAAATGTTATACTTGAACAACTACAGGCTTCCGGGGAGGAGGGGAGGGTGCATTGGAATATGGAGCACTACATGCCACAAATAGAAGAATACTGGGTAAGTGTCATTTTCCGTTCGAGGGCATGTGTAGCTGCGGATACACGTTATGTATAAACTACAAAGCAGTTAGTCCTCCCAAAGAATTGTGGTGACTAGCCTGTAGGAGTTGAAGTTGTTTGAAATAGTGTTCTTAAGACAGTCTGGCATACAGTAGCCTGAAAACATCAACACAATAGTGTTTTGTAAATGTATGAGGAGTTGACCATGTGGCCGCTTTACATATAACAGCCATTGGTATGTTTCCTAAAAATGCCATTGACACACCTTTCTTTCCTATAGAATGTGCTCTAAGAGTGATTAAAAGTTGTCTCTTTGCTTTGATGTCGCATGTTTGCATTCATCTAACAATCCATATTGCTAAGCCTTGTTTAGATATAGGATTACCTTTATGTGGTTGTTGAAAGGCAATGAAAAGATGTTTTGTTTTAGCAACGAAAAGTTGTTTAGGAAAACAAATCTTTAGTTATGTCTATGTAGTACATAAGAGCTCTTTTGAGATCTAGAGTATGAAGAGCTCTTCCTGCCATAGAGTCTGGCTGTGGAAAAAAGACTGACAGTTCTACTGTTTGGATCTTGTGAAAAGGAGATAATACTTTTGGTAGAAATTTTGGATTTGTCCTAAGTACAACTTTGTTTGTGTACTTGGAAGAAAGGTTCCTCAAGAGTGAACGCCTGTATTTCACTAACTCTTCGTAAAGAAGTAATAGATACAAGGAAGGCAACTTTCCATGTTAAAATTAAATTTGACAAGAATGCATGGGTTCAAAAGGTTGGCCCATGAGTCTAGTAAGTACGAAATTTAAATTTCAGGAAGGAACAGGTGGTGTTCTAGGTGGAATAATATGTTTTAATCCTTCCATGAAGGCTTAAATCACAGGAACTCTGAATAGAGAAGTGTGCTGAATATTTTGTAGATTCTCAGATATTGCAGTAAGGTGGATTTTGATCGATGAGACAGCTAAATTTGATTTTTCCAAATGAAGTAAGTAACATACAATATCTTGTATAGATGCTTTAAGTGGGTCAGTGTTTTTAGATTGACAGAAGTAGACAAATCTTTTCCATGTGTTAGCATAACATTGTCTAGTGGTAGGTTTACTTGTCTGCTTAATCACTTCCATACATTCTGATGGAAGTTTTAGGTAACCAAATTCTATGACTTCAGGAGCCAAATCGCTAAATTGAGAACTCTGGGGTTTGGGTGCCTGATTTGACCTTTGTTTTGTGTTAACAAGTCTGGTCTGTTTGGGAGTTTTGAATGAAGTACTACAGACAGATCTAGGAGTGTTGTGTACCAATGTTGACGTGCCCATGTTGGGGCTAGGAGTATCATGGTCAGAGATGTCTGACGTAGTTTGTTGACCAGAAAGGGAAGGAGAGGGAGGAAAGCGTAAGCAAATATCCCTGACCAATTGATCCATAGAGCGTTTTCCTTGGATACTGGATGTGGGTGTCTGGATTGGGCATTTTGTGTTTTCGTTTGTTGTGAATAGGTCTATTTCTGGTGTTCCCCACTTTTGAAAGTACTTTTGAAGTACTTAGGAGTGGATCTCCCATTCATGAGTTTATTGGTGATTACTGTTTAGGCGATCCCTAGCTGATTGTCTATTCCTGGAATGTATTCTGCTAATAGATGAATATGATTGTGAATTGCCCAGTTCCATATTGTTTGGGCTAGCAGGGACAGTTGAGATGAATGTGACCCGCCCTGTTTTTTGAGGTAATAAATGGTGGTCACAGCCAATAATTCTAGGTGGTTTATGTGAAGTGTTTCTGTTTGGGATCCCGTTCCCTTTGAATCATATGATTGTTGAGATGTGCTACCAACCTATCATTGATGTGTCTGTTATTATGGTCTGAGGCACAGGATCTTGGAATGACCGCCCCTTCATCAGATTGCTGAGATTTCACCATTGAAGGGACATGTGTTTTTTGGCGGTCCATTAACACTAGATCTTGAAGTTGACCGTGTGCTTGAGACCATTGTTGGGAGAGGCATTGTTGTAAGGGTCTCATGTGTAGTCTTTCATGTGGAACTATGGCTGTGCAAGATGCCATCATTCCTAGAATTTTCATGATAAATCTTACAGTGTATTGTTGATTTGGCTGTATGTGTGGGATGAGATTTTGGAAAGTCTGAATCCTTTGTGTATTCAGATATGCGAGGGCTTTTTGAGTATTTAGAATAGCAACTAGATAAGGTTGTACCTTTGCTGGTTGAAAGTGTGATTTCTGATAATTTAGAGTGAGCCCTAGTGTATGCAGGGTTTGTATTACATACTGAGTGTGTTGTTGGCATAGTATAAAATTGCTTCATTTTATTAGCCAATCGTCTAGATATGGCTAATTCTTCTTAAGTAGGCTGCTACTACTGCTAGACATTTTGTGAACACTCTTGGAGCTGTTGTTATGCCGAATGGCAAAACTCTGAACTGGTAATGTTTTCCTGCTATGACCAACCTGAGGTATTTTCTGTGAGCTGGATGGATGGGTATATGTAAATACACATCTTTGAGGTCTAAAGCAGTCATGTAATCTTGTTTCTGTAGTAGTGGGATGACATCCTGCAGAGTTACCATGTGAAAATGTTCTGACAGGATGTATAGATTGAGAGGCCTGAGGTCTAGGATAGGCCTTAGAGTGCAATATTTTTGGGGAATGAGGAAGTACAGTGAGTATACTCTTGTTCCCTGTTGAGAATGGGGGGGGGGCAATTCTGTTGCTTGTTTTAGTAGTAGGGATTGTACCTCCTGTTGTAACAGAACATTGTGTTCTGGGGGCAATTTGTGGTAAAGTGGTGGAATGTTTGGAGGGGTGGAGATTAATTCTAGGCAATAGTCATTGCGGATAATTGATAACATCCATATGTCTTTGGTGATATTTTGCCAATGAGAGTGAAATTGCTGTAGTCTTCCCCCCACAGGAGATGTGTGTGGTGGAGGAGTGTGAAAAGTCACTGTTAGGATGGTGTAGTGGCTTGGAACGTGCCTCTGTTTATGAAATATTGTCCTCTATAGGACCCTCTAAACCCCCCTCTTTGATATTGTTTCTGTTGTCCCTGTTTTGGATGGGAGGTGGAAGCTTCAGAGGATTGTGGTTTAAATCCTCCTCTAAACTGTTTGCGAAAGGAGCCTCTATATGGTGTGGTGTCTAGTGCTCCCATTGCCTTTGCAGTATCTTAGTCCTTTCTCAGTTTTTCTATGGTGGCATCCACATCAGGTCCAAATAAGTGCGGCCTGTTGGATTTCTGGTTTAAAACCAGAAGAGCGGAACCATATGTAGGAAGTTGGCTCTGCATATACTATATCAAAGTGAGAGATGGTGTGCACAGAGTCTAAGGGGTTTCCCCTAGAGGTAAGATAGTGTCAAAATAAGATAATTCTAATGCTCTATTTTGTGGTAGTATGGTCGAGCAATAAGCTTATCAGAGGGTAGTGGCAAGCATTTGTTGTACACACACAAGCAGTACATGAGGAACACACACTCAAAGACTTAACTCCAGGACAATAGTTTTTATATAGAAAAATATATTTTCTTTATTTTAAGAGCCACAAGTTCAAGATTTGAACTAAATACATAAAATGCAAGGTACCCCACATAGGTAATTTAGGAACTTTGAATTAGAGCAGTAACATACACAGTTTTAGTTGAAATGGTAGTAAGCTATTTTAAAAGTGGAAACAGTGCAAAAATCAACAGTTCCTGGGGGAGGTAAGTAATGGTTAGTTTTAGGGGGGGGAGACGACACAAGTAGGCACACAAAACACACCCTCAGCGGCACAGGGACGGCCGGGTGCAGTGTGCAAAGCAGGCGTCGGGTTTTGTATAGGAATCAATGGAGGGACCCAGGGGTCACTCTAGTGGTGCAGGCAGGGTACAGGGCTAGGCAGAGGGTCACCAGGTGGTCACTCTTGCACTGAAGTTCAGTTCCTTCTGGTCCTGGGGGCTGCGGGTGCAGTGCTTGGTCCAGGCATCGGATTCCTTGTTACAGGCAGTCGCGGTCAGGGGGAGCCTCTGGATTCTCTTTGCATGCGTCGCTGTAGGGGTGCAGTGGGGTCGTCGTCTCAGGTTACTCACGAGGTCACAGTCGCCTGGGAGTCCTCCCTGTAGTGTTGGTTCTCTGGAACTCGAGCCGGGGTCTTCGGGTGCAGATGGTGAAGTCTCACGCTTCCGGCAAGAAGAGTGAGGTCTTTAAAAGTTGCAAGAAAGTTTAAAAGTTGTTGTTTAGCAGAGCCGCTGCTCACAGGAGTTTCTTGGTCCTTCAGGTCTAGGGCAGTCCTCTGAGTCCTCAGATGTCGCTGGTCCCTGTCGGTCGGTCGGTCGCTGTTGCAGTTTTCTTCAAGTCAGGAGACAGGCCAGTAGGGCTGGGGCCAAAGCACTTGTCATCTCCATCGTCTCTGCAGGGCTTTCAGGTCAGCAGTCCTTCTTGTTTCAGGTTGCAGGAATATGATTTCCTGGGTCACCCCTAAATACTACATTTAGGGGTGTGGTTAGGTTTGGGGGGCAGTAGCCAATGGCTACTGTCCTGGATGGTGGCTACACCCTCTTTGTGCCTCCTCCCTGAGGGGCGGGGGGCACATACCTAATCCTACTGGGGGAATCCTCCAATCTCAAGATGGAGGATTTATAAAGACAGGGGTCACCTCAGCTTCGGGGCTGTCCTGACTGGTGGGTGACTCCTCGTTTTTCTCATTATCTACTCCAGCCTTGCTGCCCAAAATGTGGGCAGTGGCCGGAGGGACGGGCATCTCCACAAGCTGGGATGCCTTGGGGTGCCGTAACAAAAGGCATGAGCCTTTGAGGCTCACCGCCAGGTGTTACAGTTCCTGCAGGGGGAGGCAAGAAGCACCTCCACCCAGTACAGGCTTTGTTCCTGGCCATAGAGTGACAAAGGCACTCTCCCCATGTGGCCAGCAACTCGTCTGGTTGTGGCAGGCTGGCAGAAACTGGTAAGCCTAGCACTAGGAGTCGGACTGGTATTCAGGGGGCATCTCTAAGATGCCCTCTGGGTGTATTTTACAATAAATTCCAAACTGGCATCAGTGTGCATTTATTGTGCTGATTATTTTGATACCAAACTTCCCAGATTTCAGTGTAGCCATTATGGAACTGTGGAGTTCATGTTTGACGATCTCCGAGACCATATACTCTTTATGGATTCCCTGCACTTACAATGTCTAAGGTTTTGCTTAGACACTGTAGGGGCATAGTGCTCATGCACATATATGCCCTCACCTGTGGTATAGTGCACCCTGCCTTAGGGCTGTAAGGCCTGTTAGAGGGGTGACTTACCTATGCCACAGTCAGTGAGAGGTGGGCATGGCACTCTGAGGGAAGTGCCATGTTGACTTAGTCATTTTCTCCCCACCAGCACACACAAGCTGTGAGGCAAGTGTGCATGTGCTAAGTGATGGGTGGCATAATACATGCTGCAGCCCTTAGAGACCTTCCCTGACAGGGCGCTCAGTACCAGGGGTACCATTTACAAGGGACTTACCTGGGTGCCAGGGCTGTGCCAATTGTGAGAACAAAGGTACAGTTTAGGGAAAGAACACTGGTACTGGGGCCTGGTTAACAGGGTCCCAGCACTCTTTCAGTCATAACTGGCATCAGCAAAAGGCAAAAAGTCAGGGGGGTAACCATGCCAAGGAGCCATTTCCTTACACCATGCATGCCTTCTTATCCTAATGGCAGTATTTACACTCCTTGCAGCTCTATCAGCAGCATCTAGGGCAGACCTTATCTGGTTGTTACTTATATCCTATCCCTCTTTCTACAAACTGTTGTGCTCTCTTTTGATGCTCTTTTGGGATGTGCTGTATGAATTCTTACATCTCATCCCAGAGGGCTCTATCATATCTGGTAAGAAGTGCTTGCAATTTTTCAGTTCGCCATAGGTTAGCCGCTTGCGTGGCTACTCTCTTGCCAGCAGCATCAAACATTCTACATTCCTTATCAGGTGGAGGAGCATCTCCTGATGTTTGGCTGTTAGCTCTTTTCCTAGCTGCACTCACCACTACTGAGTCTGGAGGAACTTGATGTGTGATGTAATCTGGGTCTGTAGGAGCAGGTTTGTATTTTTTGTCAGTTCTACAAGTAAATTACTCTAGCTTTGACAGGCTCACAAAACATTTGGTCGCCATGTTTGACCATTCCAGGCAACATGGGGAGACACTGGTATCTAGACTGAGTGGGAGACAGAGTGTTGAACAAAAAGTCCTCCTCGAGGGGCTCAGTGTGCATAAGCACCCCATGGTAAGCAGCTGCCCTAGAGACTACCTGAGTGTAGGCAGTAGTGTTCTCTGGTGGAGAAGGCTTGGAGGGGTATAGGTCAGGATCATTGTCTGGAATAGGATCAGGGTCATACAGATCCCAAGGGTCCACTGTATCTCCATGGGAGTATTGCGAGTGTGTTGGAGAAGGTAATGGTGGTAGACTATTGTGTAAAGGTGAAACGGAAAGCTGTGGAGAATGAGAGGTGCTGGTTTCTCCTTTTGTTTTTAAACTTTTGCTGGTGGTTGAGCAGAGTCTAATTCGTCTTGAAAAGCCTTCTTTTTGTCTTTAAAGGAGATGCAGCCAGAATTCTGCCAGTCTCTTTATTTATATGGATTCTAGATTCTTTCACCCATAACCTCCAATATTGGTGGAATCTCGGTGTCCTCATCAGAAGGTCTGTAAGATTCTTGCATCCGCTTCGAGATTTATTTAAGTTTGCTTGAAAGTCCTTGTTCCTCTGTGTATGAGGATTTTTTTCAGCTCCGAAGTTTGAATCTTTCGGTCCTGAAAATGAAGTCGGCTGTTTCGGCTCCGAAGCAGGACTCCGAATCTTCGACTCCGAGGAGTGAGGATGCTTACTGGAGTCTGAGGTGGAACTTTTAACTGACTTGCTCGACTCCGAAGTGGACGGAGGAGTGTCCTTTTTTGGGCACCGAACCCGAAGGTCAGTCGACGACAGTCTTGTTTCGGGCCGAACCATGGCCTTCAGGCAGTGGTGTACCCAAGGCCTTGGGTTGTTTTTTATATATGGGTGTAGGGCCAGACGTACTCGCATGCTGGCCAGCTGATAGGTCCATCTTCTTCCGATTCCTGCTCGCAGTCGGTATCTCGAATGGAGACTGCTGTCTGCGCCTGTTCTTTTTCCATGATGTCGAGATGTTCTGTACTTTGACACGATTTCTAATCTTTGGGTTCTGTGATCTCTCAAGGTATTCTTGGATCTGAATGATTGTCAGGTTTCGCAGTCTTCTTCTCAGTGGTCCGGAGAAAGGCACAAATTACAAACCAGATGTTGGCCTGTATATGGGAACTTCGTGTGGCACCGAGGGCAGAATCGAAATGGAGTCCGATCCATCATGCTTCCACGCGGTAGGCCCGAACAGGCCCGAGTCGGGTGCACGCACCCAGAAGGGTGAAATCTAGAGTCTGAAGGTACTATCAGTTCGATGCTAGGTGGAAAACACATTTGAAACAATACAGACGATTAAATAGGTTTTCTAAGGTTTTCCGATTTGTAATCTCGGAGCGAGAGGAAACACGTCCGAACCTGACAGCGGAAAGAAAACAATCTAACAATGGAGCCGATGCCCAGGTGCACTTTTACTCTGTTTTACCCAGGCACCCGTCCAAAATTCAGAAAGTCCTGATAAACAGGAAAACGCATTTGCCAAGACATTATAAGGCATTTTAATTTCACATGCATTTTCAGCTGCCTTTGACTTCTTGCCAAACATATTTTTACTTTTAAATCGTACACTTTCAACCTCCAACCATCCTTCGGACTGGGACAAAATGTTTTGCTTCACTGCTGACCAAGCTGAAATACTCACGCACACGGAAAAGAATCTCTGGAATGCAATTCTAATTCTAGGAAAATACATTTAATAAATCACTGAGTGGTTTGTAAAGGAAGGTCAGTACAACTGAAAGTGCACATTCTTCAATCTATAAACAGCAAATATATATGCAAACATACAAATACCTATGTATAGGTATACATATATATATATATATTCATACACAATGCAAAGCAAATCATTAGTAAAAATTCATCACCCTGGGGCACAGTTGCTCCTTGATCTTTCTCTCAGTAGCCTCAAGTCGTAGACCCCCAAGATCGACTGTCTGTAGAAAGAGAGATCTACCCTCACGGGAGATGTCAGGAATTGACTTCTCAATCCTGACTGAGATCTCCCCGCCGTCACTCCTGAGGCTCTTATATACCTTAAACAAGCCAAAAAGGAGATTTCTCAAAAACTACACTTCACTCCGCAATTGGTTGGTCAAAAATGCTGGCTACTTCAAGTCAGTTTTGAAAGGAACACATTGAAATTGGCCAAGATCCCAAGGTGCCCTCTCTCAAAACCAAACTGTTCCCTGCCGTACCATAAACATCCTAGCACACTCTTATCAGCCTAAGCTCTCGATGAGAAAGAACACGCAGACACTTAGAATAAAAACATGAGCAAAAAGCACATTGCATAACATGGGCACGGAAAAATACTTGCAGCCTCTGCATTTCTAACATCTGCATATCTAAAGTAGCAATGGCTAATGCTAAAATAAAGTCAACAAGCAAAATGAATCTGGTGGTCACTCATGTGATGGTGTGCTGCTAGGCTAAGTGTAACGTGGAGTCAGTGGTCAAAACACAAATATCATTACACAGCTTTCTTTCCCAAGTGAATCAGTGATCAGGGGGCTGAGATATGCCTTAAAGTACTGATTGATTGAAAGTAAAAGAAGCCCATCAGCTCACCTTACTTTCACTTTTACTGCAATGATGTCTGCGTGCCGCTCATGACAGTAAAAAAAGAAACTGCACTCAAAGGGTTAAGAAGCTTGGAGATGCCCTTGAGAATCCAATAGGCAACAGCCACCATGAGCATAATATGAGGGCAAGGCATACTTCTTACACCAGGAATACATCAGTGATGCTAGGGAAGCCTGACGTAGATCATGGTGAACGGAGTGTGGTGCCAACATTTCCCAGAGTAGGCAGTGTTTCTATAAAGAGCCTTAGAGGGTTATGGAACTTCTAGGCATGTTGGATCCAGATGATGTGTATTATCTGCGCTCAGCAGATTGGATCGCAGAGGCTAAGGTAGCCCAACATGTGGGCAGCTGAATATGGAACCCGATGGACAAATAGGTTAAAGAATCACCCAAAGCAGAATGCCTGAATGTTCCCTGACAGGGGAAGTAGGTTTAATTACCTGCATAGATGGATACATCTATTACCAACCTCATAAAAGGCCCTAGGAAATTAATTAACTGCTTCTTGAAATACTATTAGGACAAAGTTCTTGGCATATTGGGACCCCTAACAACAATCTAAGATGTAGCTGAGAAGGCCAGAGCAAATGGCATCCCTACTGGGATGGACGCAGAAAAGTGGTCTGCATTTTGTATGTGTTATCCACTGAAAGACGAAGGTTCCTATCAATTAGAATCGACCTAAGGTTGGACGAATTAGCTACCCCAGAAGCAGGCGCAGTGGTGAAAGTGGTCTTTGTGGAGACCCTTTAAAAAGAAATTGAGTGAATTTGCACCACCTTCTCTTGCTTAGAGAAGGCACTACAATCTGTGCCGAATTCCCTTGTTTTGAAGGTTTGGGATGGATTAGAGGCAGGGGACTCTCGGCAACTACCCCTCAAAACAGTCCAGCAGCGTTCTGAAGATACAAAATGAAGACAAGTTTCCAGTGGCAAGATCCAAGGCTGAGGAAACAGAGAAGCCTTCATAGTGCCATAAATAAATAAGGGCAGACCTTCCGCTTAGTAATATTTTTTTTTATCCCAACCATAATTTGGATGAAGGTGATTCCTGCACACATGGAGGGAGATAATAGAGAGCACTGTCAACAGGGGAAATATGCCTCTCAGTCCCTGGCGCCTCCAGCCATTGCAAAACAGATTAAGTGTTATCTTGCAGGATCAGAGCCACTCTGTCAGAGACAGGGTCCAATATTTTATCCAGAGGGGGCAGGCCATCACAGTGGACAAATGTGTCCTACAAATTGTCTCCTGGGGCTATGCCCTACCTATTCTTTCTATCCCCGCTGCATCTTACATCACCTTCAGGGCAGCTGTCTGAGGTCTATCTGTTTGTTTTGCAGCCGGAAGTGCAGACTCTTTTTGCCAAAGAGAGGGTGCTGGCCTCAAGAGTAGGAACTCATAGTTACTCCCACTACTGCCTTGTCGAAGAAGGACTGAGCTCTCTGTCTAGTTTAAGATCTTTTCTCTCTCAACACCTTCCTCAGGAAGGGCAAATTCACAATGCTAAAGCTAGCACAGGTCCTGTCTGCTTTGTACCTAGGGACTGGATGGTGGCATTTTACCTGCAGGACGATTAGTTTGACATCCTGTATCCTGTATCCTGTAGGCCCATAGGCACTACTTGCAGTTCACAGTGGGTCAAGAGCATTTTTAGTTTGTAAAGATTCCGTTCGGACTCACTAGTTCCCTTGGAGTGTTCACAAAAGTAATGGCAGTGGTTGAAGGATATCTGTGAAGATCAGGGTTACCAGTCTTCCCTCTACTTTGTTGACCAACTCCTGAAGGTGTGCTCGCTCCAGGCAATCACCAACCACCTCCAGATGACTGTGAATATCCTAACATCGTTGGGTTCACTAACCACTGCGGTTAGAAGTATCCATCAGAAGAACGCGTTAATTACTTTTGGGAACTATCTTTCTGGTGGTTACTCTAACAGTAGATTCCTCATCGACTCTCCCATGTCTCTGTTCTGTGAACTGGACACTTAAGTGTCAACAGTTTTGGATTTTTACCTTTCATCTGTTTAAACCCTAAGAGTGGCTTGTGATCTGATTGAATAATGAAGTGAGTGCCAAACAGGTATGGCCTCAGCTTTTTCAAGGCCCCGACCACAGCAAAGGCCTCCTTTCAATAGCTGACTGTAAGGAAATGCCTCCTTGGCATGGTTACCCCCTGACTTTTTGCCTTTGCTGATGCCAAGTTATGATTTCAAAGTGTGCTGAGGCCTGCTAACCAGGCCCCAGCACCAGTGTTCTTTCCCTAAAACTGTACCTTTGTCTCCACAATTGGCACACCCTGGCATTCCGTTAAGTCCCTTGTAACTGGTACTAAGGGCCCTGATGCCAGGGAAGGTCTCTAAGGGCTGCAGCATGTCTTATGCCACCCTAGGGACCCCTCTCTCAGCATACACACTGCTTGCCAACTTGTGTGTGCTGGTGGGGAGAAAATGACTAAGTCGACATGGCACTCCCCTCAGGGTGCCATGCCAACCTCACACTGCCTATGGCATAGGTAAGTCACCCCTCTAGCAGGCCTTACAGCCCTAAGGCAGGGTGCTCGAACTCCACAGCACCATCATGGCTACACTGTAAACTGTGAAGTTTGGTATCAAACTTCTCAGCACAATAAATGCACACTGATGCCAGTGTGCACTTTATTGTGAAAACTACACCCAGAGGGCACCTTAGAGATGCCCCCTGAAAACATACCCGACGTCCAGTGTGGGCTGACTAGTTTTGCCAGCCTACCACACACCAGACATGTTGCTGGCCACATGGGGAGAGTGCCTTTTCGCTCTGTGGCCCGGAACAAAGCCTGTACTGGCTGGAGGTGCTTCTCACCTCCCCCTGCAGGAACTGTAACACCTGACGGTGAGCCTCAAAGGCTCACCCCTTTGTTACAGCACCCCAGGGCACTCCAGCTAGTGGAGTTGCCCGCCCCCTCCGGCCACGGCCCCACTTTTGGCGGCAAGGCTAGAGGAGATAATGAGAAAAACAAGGAGGAGTCACAGGCCAGTCAGGACAGCCCCTAAGGTGTCCTGAGCTGAGGTGACTCTGACTTTTAGAAATCCTCCATCTTGCAGATGGAGGATCTCCCCCAATAGGATTAGGGATGTGCCCCCCTCCCCACAGGGAGAAGGCACAAAGAGGGTGTAGCCACCCTCAGGGCTAGTAGCCATTGGCTACTAACCCCCAGACCTAAACACACCCCTAAATTGAGTATTTAGGGGCCCCCAGAACCTAGGAAAACAGATTCCTGCAACCTGAAGACGAAGAAGAACTGCTGATCTGAAGCCCTGCAGAGAAGACGAAGACACCAACTGCTTTTGCCCCAGCCGTACCGGCCTGTCTTCCCACTTCAAGAAAAACTGCAACAGCGACGTGTCCCCCAGGGTCCAGCGACCTCTGAAGCCTCAGAGGACTACCCTGCATCTAAAAGGACCAAGAACTTCTGAGGACAGCGTCCCTGTACCAAAGAAACTACAACTTTGCAACAAAGAAACAACTTTTAAAGGACTGCACGTTTCCCGCCAGAAGCGTGAGACTTTCCACTCTGCACCCGACGCCCCCGGTTCGACTTGCGGAAAACTAACTCTACAGGGAGGACTCCCCGGCGACTGCGAGCCCGTGAGTAGCCAGAGTTGACTCCCCTGAGCCTCCACAGCGACGCCTGCTTAGGGAATCCAGAGGCTCCCCCTGACCGCGACTGCCTGCTTCAAGGAACCAGACGCCTGGAAAACACTGCACCCGCAGGACCTGAAGGAACCAGACTCCAGTGCAGGAGCGACCCCCCAGGCGACCCTCTTCCTATCCCAGGTGGTGGCTACCCCGAGGAGCCCCCCTTGCCTGCCTACATCGCTGAAGATACCCACGGGTCTCCCCATTGAAACCTATTGGAAACCCGACGCCTGTTTGCACTCTGCACCCAGCCGCCCCTGTGCCGCTGAGGGTGTACTTTCTGTGCCTGCTTGTGTCCCCCCTGGTGCCCTACAAAACCCCCTTGGTCTGCCCTCCGAAGTCGCGGGTACTTACCTGCTGGCAGACTGGAACCGGGGCACCCCTATTTCCATTGAAGCCTATGTGTTTTGGGCACCACTTTGACCTCTGTACCTCACTGGCCCTGAGCTGCTGGTGTGGTAACTTTGGGGTTGCCTTGAACCCCCAACGGTGGGCTACCTTGGACCCAACTTTGAACCCTGTAAGTGTTTTTTATTTTTTTTGCACTAAGTGTCCACTTTTAAAATAGCTTATTGCCATTTGTGCCATAATTGTACATGCTATTGTGATAATTCAAAGTTCCTAAGATACCTGAGTGAAATACCTTTCATTTAAAGTATTGTTTGCAAATCTTGAACCTGTGGTTCTTAAAAAACAACTAAGAAAATATATTTTTCTATATAAAAACCTATTGGCCTGGAATTGTCTTTGAGTGTGTGTTCCTTATTTATTGCCTGTGTGTGTACAACAAATGCTTAACACTACCCTCTGATAAGCCTACTGCTCGACCACACTACCACAAAATAGAGCATTAGAATGATCTCTTTTTGCCACTTTCTTACCTCTAAGGGGAACCCTTGGACTCTGTGCATGCTATTTCATACTTTGAAATAGTACATACAGAACCAACTTCCTATACTGACCAACGCTTTTCGCTGGGTGTCAACCTTCTACTGATAAAAGCTACAGGTTGATTCTGACCCTCTTGATTGAGTTGAGATAGTACTGCTCCTATTCCTGTTTCCGAAGCATCGGTCTGGGCAATGACTTGTTTTGAATAGTCTGTGCTTTTAAGAATTGGAGCTGAGCATATGGCCTTTTTCAGGGCATCAAAGGCCTCTTGATAGCTAGCTGTCCATTGTACCTTTTTAGGCATCTTTTTAGGTGCAATATCATTCAAGGGGGTCACAAAGGAGCTGTACCCTTTAACAAATCTCCTTTAATTCCCAATCAGGCCCTGAAAGGCTCTGACCTGAGTCTGGGTAGTTGGAGCAACCCAATCCATAATGGTTTGGATTTTGCTCTGTAGGGGGAAGAACATGGCCTCCACCTACCAGGTGGCCTAAGTTAACCACTTTGCTCTGTCCTATCTGACATTTTGTAGCCCTGATAGTGAAGCCTGACTTTTTCAAGGCCTCAAGTACATTCCTGAGGTGGACCAGAGGTGATCCTGCAGTTGGAGCTAAAGACCGCAATGTCATATAAATATGCTGCACAAAAGTCTTTCAGGCCTGCCAGAACTTGATTCAACAACCTGCATTTTTCAGACCGAAGGGCATCACTGTGAAGTGATATTGCACACCAGGAGTGGAAAATGCTGTTTTAGGCTTAGCAGCATCAGTCAATCTGATCTGCCATTGGCCTGCAGTTAAATAAAAAATGCTGAGTTACTTGGTTGCAGCCAAAGTATCAATCAGCTAATCCGCCCCGAGGATAGGATGAGCATCAGTCTTAGTGACTGAATTAAGGCCCCTAAAGTCTACACAAAACCTCATCTCTTTCCACCCTGGGAATGAGGCTTTGACAGAAGTACTACTGGACTAGCCTAAGGCTTGTCTGAGAGCTCAATAACCCCTTCCTCAAGCAGCTTTTGGACTTCTGCCCTGATGTATTCTCTGACATCGTCAGGGTGCCTGTAGATTTTACTCTTAACAGGAAGACTATCACCTGTGTCCACATCATGTGCTCATCAGGTTTTCTGACATGATGACAGGGAAAAGAGTTCAGAAACTGACTGAGGACCTGTCTGCAGTCCGCTTTTTACTGTTCAGTGAGGCAATCTGCAAAGACAACCCCATCCACTGAACCATCAACAGGGTTGTGGACGAGAAGGTCAGGTAGAGGTTCACTTTCTGCTTCCTGCCCTTCATCAGATGCCATGAGTAAGGGTAGCCCTGTCATAGTTAGGTTTAAGATGGTTCAAATGAAGTATCCTGTGGGGACTTCTTGGAGTTCCCAAGTCAACCAGATAGGTGACCTTACTTTTCTTCCACTGTTGTGTGGGGGCTACTCCATTTGTCCTGGAGAGTTTTTGAAGCCACAGGCTCTAAGACCCACACTTTGTTCTTGCAAGTAAACAGTCAGCACAGCCTTTTTGTCATGCCACTGCTTCTGAAGCTCCTGGCAGGCCTCAGTATTTTTGGAAGCCTTCTTAAGGTACTTTGCCATGCGAGAATATAGGCCTAGGACATAGTCAACAATGTCCTGTTTGGGGAGTTTGAGAGGTTGCTCCCAGACCTTCTTCGCAAGACAGAGGATCCCTATCTGGCTGACCAAACAAAAGTTCAAATGGGATGTAACCCACTACTTTTTGTGGAACCTCTGTAGGAAAAAAGAAGGCAAGGTAAAAGGCCATCCCATGTCCTTCTAAGTTTTTCTGAGAGTCCCATGATCTTACCTTTAAGGGTTTTGTTGAATCTTTAAACCAACCCATCTACCCAGCTCCTTGTGGATGCTAAGGAGTAGTGAATGTGTATGTTACACCACATCCCTTTCACATTGCTTTGAGTTACCCAGACATGAAGTTTGCACTTCTGTCGAAAACAGCCTCCTTCTGGAAGCCCACGCTGGAAAAGATTCCAGGAAGTCCTTGGCCCTCAGGAGCTGTAGTGGTCCTAAGGGAAATGGCCTCTAGGTACCTGGTGACATGGTCCTCCAGCACCAGAATAAATCTGTTCCCAGATGCTGTAGGAGGGTCATGGGGACCAACATTGTCAATCCCTACCCTCTCAAAGGGAACCCCAACCAAAGGTAGTAGGATTAAAGGGTCTTAGTTGTGCTATGTGACTTGCCACTGGCTTGGCAGGTGACACAGGAGTGACAAAACTCCTTGGTGCCTTCAGACATGTGGGGCCGTAGATGGTGTGGAACAAGTCTGTCCCAAGTCTTACTTTGCCCAAGATGTACTGCAAGGAGAATGTCATGAGCTAGAGTCAATAAGAACTCCCTAAACTTCTGGGGCATGACCAACCTCCTGGGGGCACCAGGATTGCGGTCCCTAGCCTCAAAATAAAGGATCCAAATTGATGAGTAAATCCACTGACATCCCCTGCCTCTTCTGCAGGAGCTTGCTGCTGGGTCCTTCAGGAGAGTGGCAGGAGTTCTGTTCCAAACTCAATTCCTCCCTGGATGGCCCCCTGCACCCAAGAGCTCTGCTGTGTCAGGCCCAAGCTCCTCTTTTGTAGTTTCCTCATGAGGGGCAAGATCATCTCAGTGAGGAGACTGATCCTCTCATGACTTTTGGGCAGAGAGTAATTTCTTACCCTACCTACCTCTCTTTGTGGGAGCTGGCTGAAGTTTTAGGCTCCTGATTCTTCTGGTTTCTTGGCATGTGCTCTAGTAGTCATACAGACATTGACAGGGATGCTCCCATTGCTACATGGGCCTGTAACTCCAATTCAGCCCAGGAATAGGTCTCCAAATCATTGCCCATTATACATTGTAAAGGAATAGAGGAGGACACTACAACTCTTTTAGGGCTAGTACACCCTCTTCCCCCCACTAAAGTTAACAACTGCCATGGATGGCACTTAGTGATGTTATCAGCATTGGTGACTTGGTAATTGTGACCAAGTAAGATTTGCTCATCAGACCCCAGTTTTTCATTTACCATGTTGAAACTTGCACCTTTGTCCCTGTAAGCTTCTGCTTCAATGCCGTTTGAGGGGGGTACTGTCTGTATGTCCTCATATTAGGAGGCCAGGCAGCCAGAGTGGCAAGGTCAATGCCACCCTCTGATAGTAGGACACCTTCAGTGGCCTCTCTGATTAGGCCAGAGTCTGCTGCAGTACCCAAGTTGAGCCCCGATACACCCTTGGTTGAAGTACACTACCAGTGCTATTACTAGGGACACTAGGGGGAGTGGTAGAAGTACTGTTCTTGGTGCTTTTCTTACAACAGTTGTTATCCCCTGTCCTAAGGACCTTTTAATTTTCTGGATCTGTAGAAGACTGTATTCTTATCATAAGATTTGTCCCCATCCTTCTCCTGAGACATAGAAGCATTCTTCTTCTTTTAGTCACCCCCACCATGGGATTTCTTACTCACTCTTGGGAAGAGGTCACATCAGATTCCACCAAGTATCGGTGCAGCTTATCAGACACACAATTGTTAACAATGTGCTCTCTCATGATGAGTGTACTGCCCTTCATAGTACTGCCATCTAACCAGCCTTCCAAAGTGTTAGCTGCACAATCAACAAAATCTACCCAGTCTTGAGAGGACGTCTTCTGAGTTTCCGTGAACTTAATCCTGCACTCCTCAGTTGTGAGCCCAAACCCAGCAATCGGAGCCTCCTATAAGGCTTGGTAGTTGTCTGCACTCTTCTCTTACTGCTAACAGTTTATCTCTACCTTTGTCTGCAAAGTAGAGCCACAGGCTAGCGGACTACTGCTTCTGATGAACCTTCTAGAGTTTACAGGCCCTTTCTAAAGCAGTAATCCACTGATGGATATCACCCCCAGATTTGTATGGAGGGGACTGTCCTGCTGAGATTACTGGAATCTAAGGTGTCTTCCCTGAACCTGTACTCTATAATGCTGCCACCATGGGGTTCTAACCCCAAATTCTTCTTTCCCTGCCCATCTCTAGGGGTAAGTACTAGAAATCCCAAGGTGGCCGGGTGCAGAGCTGTTATCGAGCCGGGTGTCCCTTAGGCTAACACAGGACCATCACAGTTGGATTTTTATGGATTCAGGATCCTTCCCTGTGGACCCCGAGGAAAACAGTTGGCACAAAGAAGGTTGGAGAGTAACCTCATCCGTGGATACCTGGAAGACCAGAGTAACTACACCAGGGAGCCTAGGTGCACAGTGGTGAACTGGGGTCGGAAACCCTTATTGAAGTCAATGGAAACCTTGATTGTCCAGCTGCTGTCGCGAACTGTTGACCAGGTCGATGGAACCAAAGAGTGGATTGCGGACATGAAGAACCTGAAAAGAAGGGGACAGTGTCCAGAAGCCTTGGAGGTGTCCAGGCCATGCAGGCAGGCAATGCCCCCCCTCTTGGAGGTGAGGTTTCTGCAGGACGGTGAAGGAAGAAGTCCAGCTGCTGAGTCCAAGGGGATGCAGTAGATCCTTGGAGTTGCCCACTATCTGTCCCACGTCAGTTGCTGGGTGCAGGAGGGTCAGTGGCCAGCAGGACCACCAACAAGCCTTGGCCAATGGAAATAGCTGATGAAAGGGAGGTTGCAGGTTTTGGAGTACCAGCAAGGTCTTAGTGGCTCAACCCTTGCAGGGCAGTCACGCCAAACCTTCAGCAGGAAGAAAAACCAGATGGAGTCGACCCCACGAGTGACGCAGTGACAGGGAGGCACAGTGGAGCCTCCACAGCACAACAAAACAGGAGTCCCATGTCTCAGGAGCAGCAGAGTGGAAGCTGATCTTGGAGTTGCAGAGTGCTGGGGGCTGGGACTTTTTGGAGCTCAAAGATCTCTTGTAGGAAGAGCCACCATGCCTTGGCAAGAACAACAGTCGCTGTGCCCAGGGGTTCCGTTCTAGTGGCTTCAGCAAGGGTCCACTGTCTCCCTAGTCAGAAGACAAGTTAGACCCCAGAACCACCACCTATGAGCAGAGCGTTTTTATTGGCCATGGGATAGCAGGATCCACCAGCCAGTCGTTGTCGTCTTGAGGCTCCCTGCGGATGCAGGGGAGTGACTCCATCACTCCAAGGGAGATTCCTTTTTTCTTCTTGGATGGAGGCAGGTTCCTTGTGACCCTGGAGGATGCACAGTCACGGATGTTGCAGAAATTTTACAGGAGCTGAAAAAAGTGTTGCAGTGGGAGCCCTCCCAACAGGATACAGTCTTGTTTGAGTTTCAAAAGCAGACCAGCAGTGGTTCCGGAGGCCAGGAGCAGAAGATGTCTTGCAGAGAGTTCTTTGAAGAGTCTTGCTAAACGAATCTGAGGTCTCACCCTCCAGGGAGGCCTTAAATAACCCTAAAAGGGGGTTGGTCACTCTCTGTAGTGACCCACCTATTAGAGGGGGTCATCTACCTGACCTAACCAGTCAGCTGCTCCCAGGGGACTCTGATCACCTGGTTTCCAAGGTGGCAAAATCAACCGGCCTCCTGGCAGAGCTCTGGGCACCTCCCTAAGGGAGAGCTGGACAGGGGGGGTGGTCACTCGCCTGTTCTTTTTGTAGTTTCATGCCAGAACTGGAACCAGGGTTTCCTGAACCGGTGCAAACCAGATTATGCAAGGAGGACACCGAATGTGCCCTTCAAAGCAGTCTGGTCGTGCTGAGAGGCCACCCCAGCCTAGAGACACCGATTACAAAGAGAGGTGGTCACACCTCTCCCTTGCAGGAAATTCTTTGTTCTGCCTTCCCCTGCTTGAGTTAGGCTCATTAGCAAGAAGACAGAACAGTGCCTGGGGTCGGCAGCAGCGTGGGCTGCCAACCAGACCGTAAAAGGCTGCACAGGCAGAACTGGGGAATCTCTAAGGAACACCAAGAGTATATGGGATCATGCAACTAGCACTGGAATCGGTGTAGTTGCATGATTTCAACATGTTTGATACCAAACATGCATAGGTTCAGAGAAGCGTTATGTAGTTGGACCACTCTTCTTGACCAGTGTCCACTATACTATAAGATGGCTTCCCCGAAATCCAGGGAATGAATTCTGGGTTTTGTAGGGATACCCTTGTCATGCAGGGGTATCCTCACAGTTAGGGACACGCACCCTGCCATTGGGCTGAAGGGCCTACCGGAGCAGTGACTTATAGTGTCCAAGTGCAGTGAATGTGATATAAGGCAAGCCTCATATCTAAAGTGAAAGGTGCATGCACCATTTCACGCAGGCTGCAATGGCAGGCCTGCAGATACAGTTTGCATGGGTTCCCATGGGTGGCATAATACATGGTGCAGCCCATGGGAGTCCCCTGGTTTACCCATACCCTGGGTACCTACGTACCATATAGTAGGGACTTAATTGGGTGCACCATTATGCCAATTGTGGGATATAAAGGTTTTCCAGCAGCTGGATTTAGAGGAGCGTGCAGAGACACTATTGTCCCGATTAACAGGATCCCAGCGTACCACAGTCTAAACACACCGACACCAGGCAAAAAAGTGTGGGGGGGGTGGGTAACTATGTCAGAAAGATGCTAGTTGCCTACACCCTGGAGGTCAAAGAGGGTATGTACGACCACATAGCATCCTCAGCTTTATGGTATACTGCAACCAATCAAATAGGCTCATGCCAGTCCATGCAGCCAAATTACAGGTGTGGGGAGTGCTAGACCATGTTAGTGTTGAAGTATCTGGGGGGCCTTCACAATCCCTCGCACCATTTAGATAATGGCCTAGAGTGCAAGATGTCTACCAGGCTGCAGTCATCTTGCAATTAAGGTAAGGGTCAATCACCGCTGCGAGCAGGCACCTCACGCTGTCAGACTGCAGGTAGCTTTGAGGCTGCAGTATACACCGCATGGGCCCGCAAGGCCCCAGTGCCGCACCTGGTTGGCGAAGACTGGCACAAAACCGCCCCAGGAACCGCCCCAGAGTGTGCCACGTGGCTCCACTCACTACCCATCCTGCTGCAGCCTCCATGGAGTGCAAGCCTAGCCAACCGCCACCAGAGTCTAGGACCGAAGCGGCTGGCCACATCCCTTCCCAACATTGCAGTCCGAAGTGACTGCCGAATCCGCCAGTGCCGATCGCCACCCTAGTGGGGCTAGATAGCCTTCATCTGCAATTCCAGGCCTGGGTGCGCCGCCCTGAGGCCCTGTTAGCCATGCGGTCCTCGCCCAGGTCCCGCTTTCAGATCAGCTCTGGCGCCCTCCACACACAGCCCGGCAGTCTCAGGGGGTGTCCCCGACTCCCAGGTATGAGGGAAGCAAAGTTCAGGCAGAATGGGTTCAGGATGATGTAGGATATCGGGTCCTCTCCCGGGAGCTCGTCTAAGTCACGTCCGCCATCTTACACATCTAGGCCATGCCCACCCTCCACTTAATTTTTATGCGTAGTGCAGGTAAGGTCCTAGACCTCCAGCTGCCGCCATTGCTGTAAAAATTAATATATTGACTGAGGTCCTGCAACCAAGCGAGACTGCTTCTGAGCCCCTCATCCTATTCATTGAGGCCCTGACTGATAGTTTTCTAGTGTCTTGGATTAACTTTGCACTGGGCCCCCAAGTGAACAGGAAAATCGCCAAGTGCCTGCTATCTGATCTTTTTGTTACAACACCCTTCTCCTGAGAGTCTTGTGATGCAGGTACAATCGATTGGACCAACCCAAGCTATTTCCCTGCCACTCCCCCTGATAGGGAATCAATGTGAGCGCGGACATTTGGGAATTTCCTCTTTTCATCAGCTAGTTTTTCTCTGCGTTCGATCAATGACTCACGCTTGCTAGGTCATTATACTTATGCCCTCTGGGAATCGGTCGCATATGTCCTCTCTCGTCTACTGAACACCTTCGCCCTGTCCTTTTGTTGACAATTTAAGATAGTTGTGATGCTACCAAGTTCACAGTTGTGACTTGTACACCACTGACTCCTTTGGATGGGCTGTAAGGCACCAGCATTGCCATACTTCGCCATGAGCAGGTGAGATTGACTGGGTTCTCGGGCAACGTCCAGTCCTCTTTGATGGACAGGCCCTTTGATTGGACTTGCTTGTTTGGAGACAAGTCTGACCCCCACCCACCATGAGCATTTGAAGAAGAGTAGGGCTCCGCTCGCTCTGTGGGCCTCTCTGTCCAGCCTCACTAGTGGCAACAGTTCCATTGTTCTTTTGTGACTTTGGCTGAGGTGCCCTTTACCACCACCTTGTCCCATCCCAAGAGGGAACCCAGCAGTTTTGTAGGAGAGGCTGTGAAGCCCACCACGGCAAAGGTGGGCATGCTTCTCAGTCGAAACCTCATCCACCTCCCTCATCCCTGCCCCACTTGCCAAACCTCTTAAGTGTAGTCTTACAGTGTCACAACCACCTGGTGGGAGGCTGTGATGCTATTAATTGTGTTTGACCAATGACTTTGTGTTTCACCACTGCACATATTAGTTGCTCAATGTTCACCAGTAGCACATTACATGTTGTGTTCAGTTTAACTGCCTATTGGCTTTAACATGGCATTAGCCATTACATTCTGTATTTAGTTTAGCTGCCTATTGGCTTTGAAATGGCATTAGACATTACATTTGGTATTTAAGTTAGCGGCCTATTGGCTTTAACGTGGAGTTGGACATTGCAGTTGAGACATTGCAGATGAGCTGTGTTTTTCCAAGCTGTGTTTTTCCACATGATAGACCAAGCTGTGTTTTTCACACCAGATCCCAGCTGATAAGAGCGCGTAGATTTTGTGTTTACCTCTTAATCCAGTCTGAGAACGAGTGAGGCTCGGAGAATTGGCCACTCTCCAGGTTTCTTCGGTTCTCACACTGAGTTTGCTTTTAAGGATGGCTCTGGACTACAGCAGAGTTAGATTGAAACTATCTTGACTTCAGACAGGAACCAGACATCAGTTGCCTGTCTCCCGCTTGGGTAGAAAATCTATGTTCGATGGCATCTGTCGCTGTAGATACGCATGTTTTGCAATAGCTCGCCATCTGGTGTTGGGCCGGAGTGTTACAAGTTGTTTTTCTTCGAAGAAGTCTTTCGAGTCACGGGACCGAGTGACTCCTCCTTTTGTCTCCATTGCGCATGGGCGTCGACTCCATCTTCGATTGTTTTTTTTCCGCCATCGGGTTCGGACGTGTTCCTGTCGCTCCGAGTTTCGGAACGGAGAATTAGCTAATTTCGGAAGATTTTCGTCGGTATTGTTGCGTTTGGGATCGGCGTACTTAGATTCCACACCGCATCGAAGATCGAAGAGCTCCGGTGCCCTTCGGGGTAGTTTTTCGATCCCCCGTCGGGGCCTGGTCGGCCCGACCGCGTGCTGAAGAACGCCGATGGAACGGACCCCGTTCCGTTTCTGCCCCAAATGCCACAATAAATACCCCTATACAGACCAACACTTGGTCTGTAACCTGTGCCTGTCACCTGAGCACAGTGAAGACACCTGTGAGGCCTGTCGTGCGTTCCGGTCCCAAAAGACACTCCGAGACCGTTGAGCCAGAAGACTTCAGATGGCGTCCGCGCTGACAGCCCACCGAGAGTTCGAGGAGCAGGAAGAGGAAGGTACCTTCTCGATCCAAGAATCGGACTCCGAAGGATTCGACGATACACAAACCGTGAGTAAGACGTCGAAAACCACACAGAGAAAGATTTACAAGGCCCAGGGGACGCCACTGCCATCCGGCCATGGCTCCACCCATAAATTCGGTGACCGACCGTCGGCACCGAAAAAGGCCCAAACAGTGCCGAGGTCGTCCGACTCCGGTCGAGACACCGGCACGCAGCCTTCTCGGGACCGAGAAAGTGCTGGAGACAAGCCTCGACACCGAGATGCCGGTGTGGACACGGCTCGACGCCGAGACAGCGGCACCGAAGAAGATCGACGCCGAGAGGTTTCGGCCCCGAAAAAGAAAAAAGTCACCTCGGAGCCGAAAAAACACGCAGACAGGGTTTCGATGCCGAAACAAACTGCAAGCGACCCAGCTTCAAGCTCTTATACAGAAGAGCACTCGCTAACCTCCCAAATGCAAAAGCATAGGTTTGAGGAAGAGCTACAAGCAACTGATGTGGACCATACGCAAAAGCGTATCTTCATACAGCAGGGGACAGGAAAAATAAGCACCCTTCCCCCCATTAGGAGAAAGAGAAGGTTGGAGTTCCAGACTGAACAGACACCACAACCAAAAGTGGTGAAAAGAGTTACCCCACCACCCTCTCCTCCGCCCGTGATTAACGCCTCACCAGCACGAACTCCATCACACTCCCCAGCTCACACCACCATAAGCCAGGGTGACCAAGATCAAGACGCATGGGACCTATACGACGCCCCAGTGTCAGATAACAGTCCGGAGGCATACCCTACGAAGCCATCTCCACCAGAAGACAGCACTGCGTATTCTCAAGTGGTGGCTAGAGCAGCACAATTTCACAACGTAAGCCTCCACTCAGAACAGGTCGAGGATGATTTTTTTATTCAACACACTCTCCTCCACCCACAGCTCATACCAAAGCCTGCCTATGCTCCCTGGTATGCTCCGGCACGCGAAAGAAATCTTTAAGGAGCCGGTCAAAAGTAGGGCAATCACACCAAGGGTGGAAAAAAAGTATAAGGCGCCTCCTACAGACCCGGTTTTCATCACTACACAGCTGCCACCAGACTCTGTCGTTGTAGGAGCAGCTAGGAAAAGGGCCAACTCTCACACATCTGGAGATGCACCACCCCCAGATAAAGAAAGCCGCAAGTTCGATGCAGCTGGTAAAAGAGTCGCAGCACAAGCTGCAAACCAGTGGCGCATCGCGAACTCCCAGGCACTACTTGCGCGCTATGACAGAGCCCACTGGGACGAGATGCAACATCTCATTGAACATCTGCCCAAGGACTTACAAAATAGGGCAAAACAAGTGGTTGAGGAGGGACAGACCATTTCCAACAACCAGATCCGCTCCTCCATGGACGCTGCAGATACAGCTGCACGGACAATTAATACATCTGTAACTATCAGAAGGCATGCATGGCTCCGAACGTCTGGATTTAAACCAGAGATTCAACAAGCAGTTCTCAATATGCCTTTTAATGAAAAAGAACTGTTCGGTCCAGAAGTGGACACAGCGATTGAGAAACTCAAAAAAGATACGGACACTGCCAAAGCCATGGGCGCACTCTACTCCCCGCAGAGCAGAGGGAATTACAGCACATTCCGTAAAACGCCCTTTCGAGGGGGGTTTCGGGGTCAGAGCACACAAGCCAGCACCTCACAAGCAACACCGTCCAGTTACCAGGGACAGTATAGAGGAGGTTTTCGGGGACAATATAGAGGAGGGCAATTCCCTAGAAATAGAGGAAGATTTCAGAGCCCCAAAACCCCTACTACTAAACAGTGACTCACATGTCACTCACCCCCTCCACACAACACCAGTGGGGGGAAGAATAAGTCATTATTACAAAGCATGGGAGGAAATCACTACAGACACTTGGGTTCTAGCAATTATCCAACATGGTTATTGCATAGAATTTCTACAATTCCCTCCAAACATAACACCAAAAGCACAAAATTTGACAACACACCATTCCAATCTCCTGGAGATAGAAGTGCAGGCACTATTGCAAAAGAATGCAATCGAATTAGTGCCAAACACACAAATAAACACAGGAGTTTACTCACTGTACTTTCTGATACCAAAGAAGGACAAAACGCTGAGACCAATCCTAGACCTCAGAGTAGTGAACACTTTCATCAAATCAGACCACTTTCACATGGTCACACTACAAGAAGTATTGCCATTGCTAAAACTACACGACTACATGGCAACTTTAGACCTCAAGGATGCTTATTTCCATATACCAATACACCCATCGCACAGGAAATACCTAAGGTTTGTATTCAAAGGAATACATTACCAATTCAAGGTACTGCCTTTCGGATTAACAACCGCACCAAGAGTCTTTACCAAATGCCTAGCGGTAGTCGCTGCACACATAAGAAGGCAGCAAATACATGTGTTCCCATATCTAGACGACTGGCTAATCAAGGCCCATTCGTTAATACAGTGCTCAAATCACACATCATATCATACAAACCCTCTTCAAACTAGGGTTCACCGTCAATTTCACAAAATCCAAAATTCTGCCGCCCAAGGTACAACAATACCTGGGAGCCATAATAGACACATCAAAAGGAGTAGCCACTCCAAGTCCACAAAGAATTCGAAATTTCAACACCATCATACAACGCATGTATCCAACACAAAGGATACACGCAAAGATGGTACTACAACTCCTAGGCATGATGTCTTCATGCATAGCCATTGTCCCAAACGCAAGACTGCACATGAGGCCCTTACAACAGTGCCTAGCATCACAATGGTCACAAGCACAGGGTCACCTTCTAGATCTGGTGTTAATAGACCGCCAAACTTACCTCTTGCTTCTATGGTGGAACAACATAAATTTAAACAAAGGGCGGCCTTTCCAAGACCCAGTGCCACAATACGTAATAACAACAGATGCTTCCATGACAGGGTGGGGAGCACACCTCGATCAACACAGCATACAAGGACAATGGAACGTACATCAAACAAAACTGCATATAAATCACCTAGAACTTCTAGCAGTTTTTCAAGCACTAAAAGCTTTCCAACCGATAATAGTTCACAAATACATTCTCGTCAAAACAGACAACATGACAACAATGTATTATCTAAACAAGCAGGGGGGGACGCACTCCACGCAGTTAAGCCTGCTAGCACAAAAGATTTGGCGTTGGGCAATTCACAACCAAATTCGCCTAATAGCACAATTTATACCAGGGATCCAAAATCAACTCGCAGACAATCTCTCTCGAGATCACCAACAGGTCCACGAATGGGAAATTCACCCCCAAATTCTGAACACTTATTTCAAACTCTGGGGAACACCTCAGATAGACTTGTTTGCGACAAGGGAGAACGCAAAATGCCAAAACTTCGCATCCAGATACCCACACGAACAATCCCAAGGCAATGCCCTATGGATGAACTGGTCAGGGATATTTGCTTTTCCTTCCTTACCTGGTAAACAAACTCAAAGCAAACTCAAACTCATATTGATAGCACCAACTTGGGCAAGGCAACCCTGGTACACAACGCTGCTAGACCTATCAGTAGTACCCTGCATCAAATTGCCCAACAGGCCAGATCTGTTGACACAGCACAACCAAAAGATCAGACACCCAGATCCAGCATCGCTGAATCTAGCAATCTGGCTCCTGAAATCCTAGAATTCGGGCACTTACAACTTACCCAAGAATGTATGGAAGTCATAAAACAAGCCAGAAGGCCATCCACCAGGCACTGCTATGCAAGTAAATGGAAGAGGTTTGTTTGCTACTGCCATATTAATCAAATACAACCATTACACACAACTCCAGAACATGTAGTGGGTTACTTGCTTCACTTACAAAAATCTAACCTGGCTTTCTCTTCCATTAAAATACACCTTGCAGCAATATCTGCATACCTGCAGACTACCTATTCAACTTCCCTATATAAGATACCAGTCATTAAAGCATTCATGGAGGGCCTTAGGAGAATTATACCACCAAGAACACCACCTGTTCCTTCATGGAACCTAAATGTTGTCCTAACTAGACTTATGGGTCCACCTTTTGAACCCATGCACTCCTGCGACATACAGTTCCTAACCTGGAAGGTGGCATTTCTCATCGCCATTACTTCCCTAAGAAGAGTAAGCGAGATTCAGGCGTTTACAATACAGGAACCTTTTATACAACTACACAAGAATAAGGTCGTCCTAAGGACCAATCCTAAATTTTTGCCAAAGGTTATTTCACCGTTCCATCTAAATCAAACAGTGGAACTTCCAGTGTTCTTTCCACAGCCAGATACCGTAGCTGAAAGGGCACTACTTACATTAGATGTCAAAAGAGCATTGATGTATTACATTGACAGAACAAAAAACATCAGAAAGACTAAACAACTATTTATTGCATTTCAAAAACCTCATGCAGGAAACCCAATATCAAAACAAGGTATAGCCAGATGGATAGTTAAATGCATCCAAATCTGCTACCTTAAAGCTAAACGACAGCTGCCCATTACACCAAGGGCACACTCAACCAGAAAGAAAGGTGCTACCATGGCCTTTCTAGGAAACATCCCAATGCAAGAAATATGTAAGGCAGCCACATGGTCTACGCCTCACACATTCACCAAGCACTACTGTGTAGACTTGTTATCCGCACAACAAGCCACAGTAAGTCAAGCCGTATTAAGATCATTATTTCAGACTACTTCCACTCCTACAGGCTGATCCACCGCTTTTGGGGAGATAACTGCTTACTAGTCTATGCAAAACATGCGTATCTACAGCGACAGATGCCATCGAACTGAAAATGTCACTTACCCAGTGTACATCTGTTCGTGGCATCAGTCGCAGTAGATTCGCATGTGCCCACCCGCCTCCCCGGGAGCCTGTAGCAGTTTGGAAGTTACCTTCAATTATTTATATATGTATCATCTCAACCTTAAATAGGTGCATACTTAGTCACTCCATTGCATGGGCACTATTACTACAATTCAACTCCTACCTCACCCTCTGCGGGGAAAAACAATCGAAGATGGAGTCGACGCCCATGCGCAATGGAGACAAAAGGAGGAGTCACTCGGTCCCGTGACTCGAAAGACTTCTTCGAAGAAAAACAACTTGTAACACTCCGGCCCAACACCAGATGGCGAGCTATTGCAAAACATGCAAATCTACTGCGACTGATGCCACGAACAGATGTACACTGGGTAAGTGACATTTTCATTCTCGCAGTTGAACGGAGTCATCAACTTGAAGTCCCAGAAAGATGAAGCTGAGTATAGGTCCTATAGCCTTGCCCTACGGTGATGCAATTTTGACTTTTATGCTTTGCTTTGAAATTATGCTGTAATATAATCACATGTATTTGCTGTGTACATTGCAACTGAGAAGTACTTTGATATATTTTGCTTTCATTGCTGCGACTACTTTTGAACGTGTGCTTCCAACCTACTAATTTCATCTCTCAAGAACCTCGTGGTGACGTAATGATAACAATAAATGTCTTCTTTAAACTCAGAAGTGCATTCCAGAGAGGTTCTGTAAGCTTGGTCATGAGATAAGAAAAGGAAAGCAGAACAGAGGCAGAATCCATCGATTCTATCCGGGTTGGAAAGCGATCACCTTTAACAGGTGGATTCTGCAAATTGTCCACAATGATTATGCCCTACCTTTCCTTTCTTGCGCAGGTGCTTTCCACTGTCCACCTAGCAACCGAATGAGGACTGCCTCTCCATTTTATGACTGGAAGTGTAATCTCTTTTGGCCAGAGGGTCTCTTGATAGGGTGCCAGTGCCAGAAGTAGGATGATTGTTAACTCCTAAACTTTTCTGGTGCCCAAGAAGAACGGAGATCTTCTGCCTTTTCTAAATCTACACTCTCACATCACCTTCTTTTGGAAGAAGAAATTCAAGATGCTTACCCTGGCCCAGGTATTGTCTAGTCTTGACCCTTTAGACTGCATGTTGGTGTTGGACCTGCAGGGCACCTATTTCTATATCCCCTGTGTTGCTGGCCCATCAGCACTACCTACGGTTTGTGGTGGAAGAGGACCATTTTCAGTTTGCTGTGCTCCACTTTGTGCTCACCAATGCCCTCTTGGGAGTCCACGAAAGTGATGGCGGTGGCGGCACACCTTTGTAGGGCAGGGATACCAGTCTTCCCCCTACCTTGATAACTGGCTGTTCAAGGTGGTCTCGCCCCAGGTGTTCGTCAACCACCTAAAGACTACATCACAGATCTTGTCATCTTTGGAGTTCACTATAAACATGCTGAAGTCACACCTGACTCCGTTGCAGATGCTCCTTTCCATCTGTGTCATTTTGGACCTTTGCCCTGGTAAAAGAGAGACCATGACATTCAGGCTATGGTTCCGATCTTTCAGCCTGTGTCCTGGATTTTGTTTAATTCAACTCTGAGGCTGCTGATACAGATGACCTTCTGCATCCTGGTGGTCGAGTATTGCAGGTGACCTAGGCATGCTCTGCAGTAGGATCTGAAGTCTTAGTGAGGCCAACATCAAGGGAACCTCTCAGACTGAGTCCAGGTTTCGGAGGATACTCTGAAAGATCTGCAGTATTGGTTACTGGAGCACAATTGGTTTAGCGGCTGAACTTTCTATGTTCCCCACCCAGAGCCAACAGTGGTGACTGATGCATCTCTCCTGGGCTGGGGTGGTCATCAGGGAGAGGTGGAGATCCGAGGCACCTTTCAGAGCTGACAGCCTTCTGGTTTGGAGCTGAAAGCCTTCCTTCTGTCCATCAAGGTAAGATTGGTAGATGTGCTCATGGACGACACCATCGCCAAGTAATCCTGCAGCAAACAGGGTGGTGGGGTGGGGGTTATGGACCCTCTGCCCCGATGCCTTGCGCCTTTGGAAATGGCTGGAGCAGCAAGGAATCTTGGTGAGTCATTTGGCAGGCTTATTGAACGTCAGGGTAGACTAACTCCGCTTTCGGTGCCAAGCAGATCACTTTTACAAATAGAGGTTCCCACGGTCTCTTATGCGAGTTTGAGGAAACTTGGTTAAAACTTTTTGCCTCCTCAGAGAATGTGCACTATCAACAAATCTGGGCATTTGAGTTTCCAAGACATCTGTCGCTTGGAGATGCTCTCTGCCTCAGTTGGATCATACGAGTCTTGTTTGCCTTTCTGCTAACACCACTCCTGCCCGAGTTCTCAAGAAGACCAGGACAGAGTAGGCCCGAGTCATCCTAGTGGCTCCTGACTGGCCACTGAGAGTATGGTATCCACAACTCCTGGGCTTGACCATCGGTCCTCTTATCAGGCTGCCCCCCAGGAGTAACTGCTGCTGCAGCAGAAAGATAGCGTTCTCCATCCTGGCCTTCGCAATCTTCTCCTTCATGCATGGAGATTAAGCAACACCAACTGAATGCCTTCGATCTCCCTCCAGGTGTAATTGTTATGTTGGCTGCCAAACATCCCTCGACAAAGACTATATGCCTGTTGCTGGGATAAGTTTGTGATTTGGTGTAGCGCACACCTGTCTAACCCTCTCCAAGCCCAGTTATCAAATGTCCTTTTTATTTCATCTCTCATCTGGCATGGCCTTGTTTGAGCACTGGTAAAGGTTGTCTTTTGGCCTATTCAGGCTATGATTGCCTGATCAGCCTGCGTTACTTAAACTACAGTTTGTAGTGAGGTATATGATAGGGCTGCAGATCATGTTTCCCCTTTTCCTTTTGTGGGGCCCCTATGCAACCTCAATGTTGTTCTTACTTATTTAAAGTGGACTCACTCCGACATGTTGCACAGCTCCTCACCACCAAAACTCTGCATGATGTGTGAGCTTTAGGGTGTGCAACTATAAGCCACCTTCTTATTGGATAAGCTGGTGCTGCAAACGATTACACCCTTGTTACTGAAAGTTGTGCTGCTGTTGCAGATCAGTCAACTCATCACCATGCTGGCAGTCTGTGCTCTGAGGAGGAGGAGGAGGATCTCCCTCGCTTTGACCCCCAAAAAGTTCTCAGCTTCTACATTGATGACACCAAAGACCACTGAGTGGACAATCAGCTTTTTGTGTGAGTTGCTGGAGCTAAAAAGAAAGGAAAGGCTCTTTACAAGCATACCATCGCAAGCTAAAGAGTGAGCTGCATTTAGATCTGCTGTGCATTGCATTGAAGCAGCCCTGGAAGGACGGTGCACTCATTTTAGGAGTAGCCAAAGGTGCTACCACTATGTTAGCACAGAAAAGGTTGCTGACCTAAATACTTGCCACAAAAGGATGATGGACAAGTGCTGAAACTTTTCAAGCATTCACCCCCACTCACAGATCTGGGTTTAATCCACCGTTCTTTTGCCCACCATGCCACCCCAGTTCAGACCCAGCCATATGTAAATCAGTCTTGACCCTGCTCCCCATGGGAACAGTCCAGCGTGAACTGCCAGGCCAAGTCGTCCCTGGACCAGAAGGAAGCGGCCTGGGGCCCATTTAAGGGTATCTCCCCTCATCAGCCAGGCTAGCTTGCATCCAGGACCCAGTGAGCAAGGGACCCACGTTTGGGCACTTAGGGTGACTTTAGGAACACAAAAGGATGATGGACGGAGTGCTGACATTTTTTGATCACTCACCCCCTGTAGGAGACTGGCTCAGTTTATGGTGTACACATGTGATGTAGCACCCTATACTGAGTCCAGGCGACCCTTAGTGATGGTGTTCAGGTGTCCAGATAGCTAAAGTTCTCTAGGGGTAGCTGTGGTGAGCAGCTAAAGCTTATCTCAGAGGAGTGTAAAGCAATTGCAGTACCACAATAGCCAGTCAGTAACTATCCACAAGAAATAACCACACCAGAAGCTGCAAAAATAAATGTTTTTTGTTACAACAATAAAGCTATACTAACATTGGTATAGCTCCACCTGGAGATACCAACACACAAAAAGATGCACTTGGCAACAAGCAGGAAAAGAATAAAAATACATGGGACCTTATGGGGATCCAAACCATATACTAAAAGTGGTGCAAGAATGGAGGTGCCAAACCAAGGTAAGTGTTAGGATCCCAGGGGCACGAGGAGCAGGAAATCACCAGAGGTAAGTACTAGACATTTCACAGGAGCCCGGGTGCAGAGCTGTTATCAAGCCAGGTGTCCCAAATGCTAACATAGGACTGTCATGGTTGGATTTTTATGGATTCAGGACCCTTCCCAGTAGACCCGGAGGATACCATTTGCCACAAGGAAGGTTGAAGAGTGCCCCCACCTGTGGATACCCAGAAGACCAGAGTACCTGCACCAGGGAGTTGAGGAGCATAGGAGTGAAGTGGTGTCAGAAACCCTAGTTAAGTCAGTGGATGCCTTGTTTGTCCAGCTGCTGTCTCGACCTGTGGACCAGGCCGGTGGAACCAAAAGGTAAATTCCGGACATGAAGAAACTGAAAAAGAAAGGAATAGTCTTCTTACCATTCGAAGATGTCCAGGTGATGCAATGCCCACCCTCTTGGAGGTGATGTTCCTGCAGGACGGTGAAAGAAGTCCAGCTGTGGAGTCCAGGGCGCTGCAGGAGATCCTTGTAGTTACCCACAAGCTGTCCTATGTTGGTCGCTGGATTGCAGAAGGGTCAGTGGCCAGCAGGACCACCAACAAGCTTTGGCAAGCGCAAATAGCAGTTGAAAGGAAGTTTGCTGATTTTGGAGGACCAGCAAGATCCTAGTTAATCGGCCCTTGGAGGTGAGTCAGGGCAGTCTTTCAGCAGGAAGTAACGCCAGCTGGAGTTGGCGGAGCCCCCACGAGTGAGCCACTGGCAGAAGGCACAGGGAGACACAGTAAGGCTTCCACAGCACAACAAACTATGCCGCCTGAGTTTGGACCCAACCATATGCAAATCTGTCATGACCTTGCTCCCCATGGAATAAGTCCAGCCCGAACTGCCAGGCCAGGTCCTCCCCGGACCGGAAAGAAGTGTCCTGGGATCTGTTTCAGGGTATCACTCCTCAACAGTCAGGCTAGTTTGAATCCAGTGGCCAGAGATTTGCCCAGATCCAGGTCCCTTGCTCACTGTGCCACTGGATTCGAGCTAGCCTGGCTGATGAGGGGTGATAGCCCAAAATTGTTTTCACAAAAAGACCCCCAACTCCATTCCTTCCTTCATTAAATCCTACTTCCTCCAGTAGAGCAATAATGAAACTTAAACAGTCAAAAAAGCAACATTTTTGTATTTATATTTATATACATTTGAGCTCTGCGGGGTTTATATACGTTTGAACTCTGCGGGGGTTGACCTCAGCTGACTCAACATATGTAAAGTTTACTCGAATCCCTGATAAAGGAACTTCAGAGGCCACCATTACTACGTGGTCAGCTGTGAGCCCAAGGGACACCATCTTGGATGAAACAAAGACTTTTGAGGATTGGGGCATTGAGCTTCTGAAGCCACATCCACCGAAATATCCCCATTTGTTAATATAGCAAGAGACCCCGAGTTCCTCCACGAGCGTGTTGAGGGGTGCATTGGTCGCCACCCACGACTGGCTCCCGACCACGTGAAAATCTAAAAAATTTCTCATGCGCCAAGAACCGAAGACAGGTAAGATGCACAATAAATAGCAACAACAACCTCAATGCCTGGTGCCAGTCGGGCAACCCCCACAAAGGAATGTCAGAGAACCGTTCCTAGCTCGAACCCCCAAGGCTGTCCTCAAGCACGGACCCTACATACAAGGTCTAAACTCAAAATCACTACCTGGAATGTGGCAGGTTTTAGGTAAAGTTTGACAAGCAAACCCTCGCTGACCTATCTGGACAGGAGTGACATCCAATTCCTACAGGTTCCATGGGCATGGCATTAGCCAGCAAAACACACCAGTCTCTTTGGCCGCCCATCAGGAGATCTCTCAATCTTCATCTAACACTCCTGCATGATCAAGGATGTGGTCTTAAATTGAAATTTCCCAGCCTGGTAGGCAGTGCTGTTTTTGGTACATCATGTTTTAAGAGGCACCCCCTCCTCCTAATAAATTGCTATCATAGTGTATATCTAAACTGCCTGCTATCAAAGTTCTACAGAACAGCTTAGAGGATCTCTTCTTGGAGTTTGCCCCACACAAAATCTTGCTAGGAGATTTCAACATCAGGGCAATGGGGATAACTGATAACCCTTTATGTAAAACCACAGAACAGGAAACATTTAACAACCTCTTGCCTGTTTACCACTTACTTTCTGTAGAATGTATATCTCATATCAAGACCCTCATGCGCAGTTCCCTGCTATGTTCAGAGGAATTTCAGCCAGTTACTATGTTTTCCTATCAGCCAGCAACCTGGTTAATCTGGAGATCCCTGATCGCCCTGAAAGTGTTAAGTACCCTTAAGCGTAACGCTTTTACCTAAATGCTGCTACGGTCGTCAGTATCCCAGAAGTGGGCCAACCTATGCAGGCCGAAGCATTCTGTCTAGTCAAGAGAAACAAATGGTGACCATCAGACACCTCCAAGGTGGGGTAAGTGGCTGTAAGACCCAAGCTCGGAGATGAACTTCAACTCTCAGGAAGACTTCTACCACAGATTGGATGGTCTAATAATCAAGTTAAGGGATCACTTGCTGGGATCTAGCGCCTCCCAGCAATGCTCCAAGACCCTAGTGAAGGAGCAGCATGTACAGCCGTACAACAGGGCCATTGTTACTGCACGAAGAGCATTAAAAAGAGTAGTCTGTGCTCACAAGCTAAATCCAACCGCAAACTCAGCAAAGATTGCTGTTAAAATGCGTAAAAAAAACTGTGTTTCTGCCCAGCGGGAAACAGGGCCTTTACATTGATGCCAGCGTCTAATGGAGCCTGCGCCAATGTGGCAGTGCGGCAGGTGCAGCAGCACCCGTCACACATTTCACTGCCTGTAATTCTGGCAGTGAAATGCACAACGGGGCTGTGCATGGGCACCCCTGCACTTCCCATGCCAAGTACATGGGCAGTGCAGGGGGGCCCCCCCGAGTCACCCATTCCGCCAGACTTTCCCTGTCAGTGTAAACTGCCCAGAAAAGGATGGCGAAATGGGACTCCTAATCTGCAGAAACATATTTGTGTCTGTTGGGCACACCAGTGGCTGATTTCAGCCCGTGGACTCACCTGGGAAAGGAGAGGGCCTATAGACTCTGCAGACATTTGTGCAGATGTCCCACGCTCAACGTCCCTAGGAAATCCTTTCTGAAACCAATTTATCTAAAGAAGGAAATGCTCTTCTACCTGAAGGCTTCTTTGCTGTGCTTCTCCTACACTGAAACAAGATTCCTATTTGGGTGTAGCAAATATGTCAAAATGCTTGAGGACCTACTTCAGCTCCGTCGAGCGGATCCCCTCTGTAGGAAGCCGACTTTGTATATTCTCTCAAAATGAGATATAGTGTGCACATAATCCAGGTGTTCCCCAGAGGCTTGACCGAGGCAGTAATAGATAATACTGATCCTCTATTTGTGGTAGTGTGGTTGAGCAGTTAGGCTTATCAAAGGGTAGTGTTAAGCATTTGTTGTACCCACACAAGCAATAGAAGAAACACACATTCAATGACTTAGTTCCAGACCAATAGGATTTTATTTAGAAAAATATATTTTGTTAATTTATTTCTAGAATCACAAGATTCCGTTTGCAGGTAAGTACATAAAATGTAAGGTACTTTGCATAGTTATAATCAGAACTTTGAATGGGATCAACAATGTATACAGTTTTCTTTATAATGGCAAAAAGATATTTTAAAAGTGGACACAGTGCAATTTTCATCAGTTCATGGGGGAAGAAAAGATTGTACAGTTTTACAAGTAAGTATTCAACTTACAGTTCATATCTTCAGGTTTTAGGTAGTCTGTCGTTGGGGGTTCAAGTCAACCCCAAACACCCACCACCAGCAACACAGGGCCGGTCGGGTGCAGAGGTCAAAGGAGAGCCAAGTTAACGTGGGCTTCTATGGTGATAGGGGGCTCTCTGAATCCGGTCAGCCAGCCACATATCTCGATTACATTAGTCAAATTAAACCAGGAGTACTCAACCAAAGTCCAACTTGAAAAAGTCAATACAAAAAGATTTAAGATGCATAGACAATAAGTAAGGTCCAGTTCTTGTGGACCAAAGAATACTGGAATTCTGGTAGGAAGTAACAGTTAAGAAACAGGTAAAGGACATTTTTCAGAAAGGAGATAAAAAATGAGTTTCTGGGGAAATGGTTTAGGTGTGGAAAGGCGTGACATATGGCCAGTGACAAAACTTGTCTTGTCTTTGAGGTGGCATACTATCTTTGAAAGAAAAGGGGGCATTTTGCTACTGTATGCAAAATGAAGCATTCTGAAGGGAGTCCTTGAGGTTTATGATCACAAGCTGTAAGAAGATAATTACCTAGACTTTGAGTGTGGGCATATCGTCCTGCAGGTTTCTAGTGATGAACAAAATAATGCTGTTGATAACATATAAATAAATGGAGAAAGAAGAAGGTTTTTTGATTCTGGCACAGAAATCCCAATTGTTTCAAAAACATTTTATAATGAAAAACTCAAGGGAAATGTTGTGTTATAGAAATCTGACAGTAGGCCCTTTGCATATGGGGGACGCTAACTACATGGGTATTTTTGGGGTTTGATAGAGCACCAGCAACCTTCCGTCAATGCAAATAATTGTCACAGAAGGAGGACAGTATTTTGAGTTGATTTCATCAAAAAGATATGGGATTGATGCTTGATCCGAAAAATGTTCCCTAATTTTGTTAAAGGAAAATTTTGAATGCATAGTATTGGCATATGTGAGACATCTGAGTATATGTTACTTAGGATGCAGGAATAACTTTGTTCACAAGAGACGTTTTATTGATAATTTGCAACCGGCGTGTGGGAAGGTTCGAAGTGTCCCAGTGGCTATGAAAGAAGAAATGTGATTTGAATTAGAGAAACTCAGAAATGAAGGACTCATTGGAGAAGTTCAATGAATGGTTGACAGCTGTGATAACAGCAAGGGAAGGGAAATGGAATGTAGCTTTTGTGTATTGACCTTAGGGAGCTTAAGAAATTTGTGGTCATAGACAGATATCCCTTGCCTAATGTTACAGATATGCATATTTTGTTGGATGGTGCAAAAGTGTTTCCGCCGCATAGACCTCATATCAGCTTACCACCAGATGAGGCTCGATAAGGAGTAACAGCATCTTACAGCATTTGTTACTCCATTTTGGACTTTCAGGTGTGCCAGGTTAGACTCTGGGTTGGTTTCTGCTGCATCAGCATTTCAGAGAGTCCTAGAAAAAGTATTGAAAGATTTAGATAGAATAAGGACCTATCAAGATGATATTCTAGTGTTTGGGAAAGATGTGATTGAGCATGATCAGAGGGTAAGACAGGTGCTAGGAAGACTTGAAGATTCTAATCTCACTTTAAAGCTGTAGAAATGTAAGTTCAGGAAAGAGTTCATCACTGGCGAGGGTGTAACTCCCAAAGAAGTCTTGGTCAAAACTCTATACGTAATCTGAAATTGCCTTCCATTAAAGAAGAGTTAATATGTTTTTTGGTGTGGTGGAATACTATAATAGGTTTGTTAAGGGTTTTGCTGAAATCTCCACATGTATGAGAAACAACCTTAAAAAAGGAATAGAATTTATATGGAACAGTGTATGCGAAGAAGAATTTAAGGACATAAAGGCAAAGGTGAGCTTAGTGCGCAAACTGAAGAACCTGAACCCCAAAAGCAAGTCCATTCCCATGACGGATGTTGGGCTTAAGGGATTAGGGGCAGTATTGCAACAGGGTGATCAAGGCTCATAAAGGCGATTTTGTTTCTATCACTGAGTTTGAACGTACCAGAAAAGCGGTACTTGGTCATAGAAAGAGAGAGAGATAGGCAGTTGCATTGTTCTGGACCTTGAGGAAGCTAAAAAAAAATTTTGATGGGTTGTTGAGTTTGAAGTCGGGACAGACCATAAACCTTTATGTAGAATATTTAAGAAAAAAGGAATAGATGCAGTCTCAGGTAGAATTGCTAAATGGATGGTTGCTCTTCAAGGCTATGATTTTGAAATATAGTATATTCCGGGAGTTGTTAACAGCATAGCAGATTCTCTCTCCAGGTTAGTATCAACTGACGAGGGAGTACATTTAAAAAACAACGAGGATAATCAGGAGGAGTTCCATCTGGAGATGGTGTGTGAAGTTGGTACTGCCATGGTGTCAGAAGGAAAATGGCTTTCAGAACTGGAATCCAACAAAATTTTACATTAAGTTTTGTCTTTGTTGAGAACCGTTTAGGGTGGAAAGAGTAAAGGGAGTGAGGAAAGTAAGACTTTCTAAGGAGTCCTGGATGAATTGTCAGAAAATTACGGATTATTGTTTAGGGGACCCAGACTTTTCCCCCCCAGTACCATGCTAGAAGAACTGATATCCCTAGCTCATTATGGCCATCGGGGAATGTCCAAAACCAATGAGAATGACGTAGTGGTAGCCATGTATGGACCTCGAAGTGGAAAGAATGATTAGGGAGTGTATGCAATGTGCTCTAATTGAAAAGTTCATGAAACCAAGAGTTTAGAACATGGTAATTAGAGAATGTCCTGCTGGTCCACCGAAGGAGGTTTTCTTGGACATCCTTGGCCCAGTACATGGTGAGGGGTGTGAAACTTAGCTAGCAGTTTTGATGGGCATGTACTTGAGATGGCCTGACGTTTTCTTCACACGAGGTGCTGAAACCAAACGTAATTACGTTTCTGAAGGAAGTGTTTGGGAGGGAAGGCATACCCAGAATATTATTTACAGACAGTGGTGTACAGTTGGTGTCTAGAGAAATAGAAAGATTCTTGGGTACGTGTGGTATAAAAAATAATATATGTGAGCTGTACATCCTCTGCACTACTATATGTATGGCCACAAATAATGGTTTGGCATGGAAGGAGGAAGTTTGCAAAAGATTTGTGGAATACAGGGTCATCCCGCAGTCTACTATGAGAAGTACTCCATTTGATGTGTTTCAGGGTGGACAACCTAGTACTCAAATAGCTCTTAGAGAGGTCAGTGATTTGAAGGGAAAGACACACTTGATGGATGAAAATGAGAAGTGGAAGTTGAGAGAGGAAAAGAAAGTGCAAGAACACAAGCAAAACTATAAAAAGGAGGAATTTAGTGATGGAAACGAGAGTGACTGTTGGCAATCGTCACGATAAGGAAACCAATGGGTAAAGAGGGAAATGCTAAACTCTCTAAACATATAAAGGTCATAAAGAATTTCACCAAGGCAGTAAAGACAGAAGATTGTATATGGAATATGAACAGGTTTGTGCTGTAATAAGAAAGGATACCACTGGAAGGAGTTTTAGGTAGTCAGGAATTCAAGAACAAGATTGAAACCAGAGTAAGGTCTCTCAGAGACATTAAAGCTCGCACATATCTGAAAGATTATATAAGATGACTTGCACTTTATGAATGTATCATGGGTTATAAGATGACTTGCACTTTATGAATGTATCATGGGTTGATATATTGTACTAAAGAGGTGATTCTTTTTCTATTACTTATAACACTGTACTTGTATTTTGTATCATGTACATATGAGAAGAAACATTCTTCTCATTGTTTCTACATTCATATTGTACTTTAATGTTTTTAATGTTATCTAAATCTCATATTTTGCTTCACACAGCTAGAAGAAAAATCTCAATGTTTTTAATTATTACTTTTACATTCATTCTGGTTATCATCATTCATATTTTTATCACGTTTGGTGAAAAGGGAGGGTGTGTAGTATGTGTGACATCTTGGGCTCACATTGTTGGAATGTAATGAGTCATGATGTAATAGAATGTGGGAGGCTGGCTGGTGGTTGGAATGAACAGAGCTGGAGTAGCTGGATGGGACTTTTCCATATAGAGAATAAACATCTTCAAAACATATATAATGATCCTGTATTCTCTTCTGGCACACTTTGTCACCCAGGATGCATTTATTCCAGTGATCAGTAATGTCTTAAATGGACAATGAGTTTCTGTAAAAGCAAAGCAGTTTTGGCATTATGGGTAAATGAGCATGATTAAGGTCGAGAAAGTACTTGTGTTAATTCCTGTCTCTTATATCTTCCATTGCCAGAGGACAATTGAGCTCTTTATTTGCTGATTGCCCTGCATGCTATGGCTCCAAGCATTGTTAAAGGTGAGGTGTAAGTAGTTTGTAAGTGATTTTTGTAACCTGTCTAAAACCAGGCAGTGTGTTTAGAAGATGTTTTCTCTGGCAGTTACTCTTTTGACTGTTCTAGACTGTAAGATATCAGATGGTATGCAGTGAAATAATGACATATCTTGCTAGAAATGCAACAGAGAAGAACTTGGGTCTTTGATGATGAGTTGTTGGTTGAACTAGACTTTTCCTATCTGTTGCTGTGGTTCTCTGATCAGTATGGCTGCAGAATCCATGTGCAAGGCTCGGGAATTTACATTGTAATAAAATATAACGTAGCACTCATAACACAGTTGACTGCAGGGAATGCTTTTGAAAGGAGTTTTGTAGAGATGAAAGGAAAGGATATAGAACAGGGAGTTAATAGAGAGGAGATGAGAGACCCGGTTATTTCCAGGACTATAGTTGTAGGGCATTGTTATTGGGAGGGGACGACTCAACAGAAGGAACTCCCGAATCTTTCAGTGGAGGCTTTAAGGAGGCGCTCAGAGGGGAACCTATGTCTGTATTCTATTTACACACTTTAAAAAGGACTGGGCAAGGGTGCAGTAATTCTTAAAAGGTGCTTATATTTCTTGTTGTGGAAAGATGATTGATGCATTCCAACCCCCCCTTGATGGTCATCTTTTCCAGAATATACAGAGGAGACTCCTTGTAGAGAATATTGTGTACCAAATAAATAATTTTGAAGTTCTATTAAACATCAGATTTGTACATTTTAAAGGTTAGTCAGGACAGCAGAGATGTCCTCAATGCATCATTTGCTACAAACCAAAGGGGCTCCTGCTAGAAGGGTTGCCTTCACTGATCCTAGGCAGACATCAGGTATTTTAAGTGCAGTCTCATAATTCTTTGTTGACTGGATGTGATCTTGGACTGCTGTTAGTCTGGTTTGGAGATAGTTGCTCTTGATGTCTTTTGGAAGTGTGCTCACATTGAGCATCCGTAGCCACGTAGTCAAATGTACTTGAAAAGATGCTTCTCCCTGGAGATTCTGCACCTCCTTGAATCCTCCAGGTACAAGACTGGAAATGTAGATAATTGATCTCACTTCCACATGTGGCACTTCAGTGACCCACCCAGGCCATGTAAGGCACCACCTGAGTACTCAGACATCAGTTTCTTTCCCCCCACCTCATACATTTCGATGGGGTGCAGAGTTGTCCTAGAAACGATATCCCAAAAAGTTATTTTCGCACTGCTAAATAGGTAGAAATGTCTTATCCAAAATTGTCAGGCTTTAGGTGAATTAACTTTTGTGGCAAGCAGCAACCACTCTCTGACCTGCATGGTGGGTTTGTATGTCGGGCAGCAACTGTGATTACAAACCACACGAGTTGTACAACCCCTTCCAAGCTAAGGCCATCAAGAAAGTGAGTGGCTAAACTTTTCCTGACATGGGCCCTGGATGAACAAAGGGGTAAACAACACCTTTCCTGCCTCAACTTAGACTGACAAATCCGTAATGGGGCTTCTTCCAGGTGTAGACAGAGGCTTTTAAGAGGGGAACAGAGGACATATCCTTCACCTTCCTGACATTATTCACTCTCCAGGGGTAGGTCTTATAGTTGGAAGCTTTGTTCCCCTACTTCACCCTCAATGTTGATTTGGGTGCCAGGGTTGTTCGAGGTACCAGTGCTGAATTTGGCTCTGGTCTTGACATGGAATCTTGGTATTTCCAACCCCTTGCACTGACCCAGTGAAGATCTTGACCTTCACCCAGGTGATGTTGGCTGCCTTTCAGAGGAGCTGCACCTGACTCCCTTGAGTGTGTCCCGAGGCCTCAAGGAGCATTTAGGGCCCTGAACAAGGCTCCAGCTAGCATCCCCAACCCCAACGCGTATTGATGCTGCTGGACCTCCCCATAACACTATTCTGACACTGGCTGAACTGATCCCACCACCCAAGTATGATTGCTCTGCCATCTGTGCTTGTGCCTTCTTTAGATTTTTAAACTCTTTGGCAAACCTTTTAATGACTACAGCCATATTGGCCATGTGCTGGCACTTGGCACAACAGTTCCTTACAGACCTTTGTTTTGTAGAGAATATCTAGATAGTGGAGCTCTTTGGCCCAGACTTGATGACAGCAGTGAGGTGACCATTTTCTCCTCTAGCTACCAATTCACAGATAAGCTTGCGACGTGTGCAAAATGCAAGTGGTGAGAACACCTTTCTGAAGGTGGATCTTGAGTAACCTACACAGACTCCCTCCAGTCTAATTGCCATATTATTAGCTGTCTTGCACAAGCCTGTGGAGGCCCTTGACTACAGTTGTCTTTTGAAAGGAACAGGGTCAATCCAACTTTCTTATGGAGAGCTTGCAGCCTGCCTCATTGGATTCGCTACTCCCCTCGTGGGGTATTGATGGACCACATTTTATCGGCATGGGATAAGCCATCTTCTGACCTGATGGTGAACTGGAAGGCCTCTTTATGCTATTGCCGGTGCTTGGTGACTCAGGGTTTCTGATGACTCTTCTACCACTTGAACCTCACCCCATGAGAACCTTATGATTCAGCCTTCTTCCTCCAGGCTGACATCCGACTCCTTCCCCTCCCCACAGGGAGTTGCCTTGAGCCCATGAGGAGGAGAGTATTTTCTTTTGGGGGGGGGGGTGTCCTTTCCTCTACGAGTGTGAACTATCCCCTCCCTCACTTCTCCTATGCTTTGTGGGAAACAGCACAGTTGACCATACTGAATCTTCCCAGCCATCTTAGTTATCATTATGTTGAGATTGTTGACCATACTGAATCTTCCCAGCCATCTTAGTGATCATTATGTTGAGATTGTGCAGGATCGGCATGATGCATCAAAATAAATTCTACATTGTTGATTGGACAGTGGATTCAGTGGAGTGGTCTGTGGGCTCCTACGTTTTCCTCCACTGCCACATTTGGAGGTGCTGTTCCAGGTTCTTGGATGATGTCCAGGAAAACCTTATGGACATTCCCCTTAGGAGATTCTTACCTTTTCTGCAGAATCCTAATCTGAACTCCACAAACTTTCTCCACCCTTCTGCCCCACAGTCTTGCCCAAAGGAAATCCATTTAGCAGATAGTTGCCTCATCAGTACGCGTCCCATTGTAACATTTAAGTAAGAAGAGGAGGCTAAAGAGCACAGCCAGTAATTGAGTCATTAGGGTGCATTTTGCAAGGAATATATTTGTGCTTACTTCCACAGTCCTACGTTGGCGCTGGAGCTGGGGACCCCCCTAGGTATGTCATCTGAAATGGTGAATCTGTTTCCCTTAAGCAATCCACTAGTGCCTTTCAGGCCGTGTCCAGTGAACCTGGTCCTCACCTAGTCCCCTACCTAGCTTCTCTCAACTGCACCTCACCCTCATATCACGCCCACTTCTCAAGTTCCCTACACCAGGTGGTGACACGGGGGCCCCTTGGAGCTTTCCAGTGCCTATTGATAACTCTTTGTTAAAATAAAGGCTAAGTCTTGCAATCTACTTGTGACCTTAGTCTTGGCGCTGTGGGGAAAACAGCTGAACAAGCAATGTCTCCAGGAACAAGGAACCCCTTTCATGGTGGCATCAGCTACCACTGTTGTTATCTCTTCCCAGTAAGCAGTCAGCAAGGGGCAGCTCCGACAGCATGTGTGGGAGTTCCAACCCCACCTCCCTGCATCTCGGACATGACCTTCTGACCATGCTGAAATATCTATTTATTCTCCCTCGGATTAAGTACTCCCTCTCTAGGGTACAGAAGGTGATTAGTTTGAATCAAGCGTTCCTAGATACCCTGGGTACCCTCTCCAGTAGAATTGCTTGTTCACGCTCAGATATAGAAACTCCCATGTCCTCCTCCTGTCATCTCTGCAGGTTTTCTTGGGGCTTCCCTAATTGCCTAATATAGATATGTGACTGCTTTGACTGTGCCGGAGGACGAAACAGTATATTGGCAGCTTATATGAGATCGTGGTTCTGGCGTACTGGTTTCCCAGTGCTTGCGGATCACGGTAGTCACTGCCCTGTGAAGCAGAAAGTGGCCATGGGGTAGATCAAATTCTGAGGGAAAGTTCTCAAACGGGAGGAGTTCCTCAGCACAGAATAAATCCCTGCTGTCCAGTCCGTCAGCCTCCCCAGGTTACCATCACGGGGTAGTGCTTCTAGCATAGTCATACGTATTTCTGTCAAATACGGAACTTGCATTTGTGTTCTTTGTAGGCATCTAGTCCGGCAATTACGCATTACTCGGAATTCATGGGTTTCACTATATATGTGTTCTATATTCGAAACATCGTAGCCTCTCGACTTGTCCCGCCAATAGCTCCTTAGTGTCCAACAAAAGTTTGTTTTAAGTCTGGGTGGCCTCGCTTACACCTCTGTTTCCCTCAAGTCCTACTCCATAGACATGACTTCCTTTGATAAAGTACATCTGTCCCTTACCTATTCGTCTGTGCACTGCCCCCTTAGCACCGTCTTAAAGGCGTCCCACTCTATCTGGGGGATGATTCTGTGCCACTTTTGTCCTCAGAGTATTGCCTTATGCATCCTCCTATCACTTCCCAACATACTGGATCCTCTAATGATTCAGATTTCAGCCTGCAGGTGGGAATGCAAGGCCTAGGACGCTCCCATTTGAAGTGGAGAAGAACCGGGTTGTGGTCTGATATTGTTCTAGCTAAGTATTCTACATCATATACGAAGCTGTGAACATCAGTGGTGAAAAGGAACATATCTAGGTAGACATGTAATTTGTGGCAACTCGAAAAAAAAAAAATAGTCCTATGTATGTGGGTGCATGTGGCACCAGGTGTCTATTAGCCGCCCCTCTTGGTCTGCCAGTCTGCGAAGAGACGGGCTGTCCTGATCACTGGTGAGTCCCTCAGTGGAGGGTTGGAGCGGTCAACAGTAGGGTCCACTATGCAGTTAAAGTGGCCCCCTCATGATGATCAGTTGTACTTGATAAGGGACAAATGGCCCGACAGACTTGTTAGGAATATCCCCTGATCTGTGTTTGGGACAAATATGTTTATGATCGCTGTCGTGGCCCTCTTGCTGGCCTGTCACCACCATATATCTACCCGCTGGGTCAATCAGGGTCCTGTGTGTTGGAAAGGGACTCCTGCACATACCCAAACCATTGTTCCCCTTGCATAGACAGAATAAGTAGTGTATAAGTGTTCCCTTGTGTAGGCAGAATTAGTAGTGTAGAAAACCTGGCCTCTCCACCTCCTCTACAATGCTTTTCCTTCCTTGTCTGTTAAGTGTCTCCTGCAGGAGTGTGATATAGATTCCCCTTCTCTGGAACCTGTGGCTTTTGGCTTTGCTCTTTGTCGTGGCCCTTGTGGATTGTCTTCTCTGGGATTTCTGACTAGGTCCAGGCTGTGGATTTAGGACAGCCCAGTTCTGCATCTCTTGTGGGGTCTGGAAGAATTGAACTCCATCCGGTGTTGTCACCCACAGCTGAGCAGGAAACATAATTGTGTATGGTAGTCACAGTTTCCTGAGGTTTTTCTTCAAGTCCAAGAAGGTAGAGCGCTGTTTTTGCACTTCCCTTGTAGAGGCCAGTAAGATCCTAACTTTACTATTTTCGATTATGAGGTCTCCCTTCTGTCTGACTAGGCTCAGAATGTGGTCCCAATCTTTATTGTCCAATAATCTGTCCACCACCGATCGTGGCAGAGCCCCTGGAAGCAGAGGTCTTGCCCGGCAGTCTATGCACTCTTTTCAGAGCAAAAAATGGGGAGAGGCCTTCCATTGCCCCTTCTTCCTGGATCCAGCACTCCAGATAGTCGAGCATGCTGTTCCTTTACACTCGCTCCCCAATCTCTTTTCAGAGTCTTCTGCCTGCAGTTCCAGGCAGACGAACCTTTGCCTCCATGATGGTGAGGCACTTATTTACAGACATCATAACTGGGGGAACCTCCACCAGTTCTCTCTCTGCCGTGGTGATTGCCTCTGCCAGGCAGTGATGGTCATCCCTCAAGATCCCCATGTCCGCCAGCAGGGTGTCTATTTTGGTCTCCAGCACCTGCCTGGAAGCTGTTATAGGTTGCAGAATGTCTTGAAGAGTGGGACCTTTAGGAGGACCAGGCCATGAGGCTGGTCCCCCTTTTTCTTGTGAGGAGTCAACACCCTCCCCCATAGTCATGCCACCAGTGACCAGCTCTTAATTGTGCATGACCTTTCCTTTGTTAGTTGGGAGTTAGTAGGTGTCATTTGGGTTTTGAAATGAGTTCTCTCTCGCTCTCCCTCTCCCTCATCGATGTGGAAGGTAAACTGGGTAATTGTGGGGGACTGTCCACTAGCGATGTTTGTTGCTCAGTATGTTTATACTTGTGCAGGCCAGGAGATGTTAACAGTAGCCCCACTAGGACATCAGGAGTGTTAAAAGTAACCTGGAGGCCCGTCAGGCAACTATGCTGGCTAACTAACTCCCTTGGTCCACCAGTAGCTCTCAACCACGGGGCTTCAGTTGAAAAGATGTGGGACACTGTTAATGACCAGGGTCCCTCGTCCTCTAGGGCATCGTGACTGTCCGGTAGGGCAACACTCACTTGGGCCCAGTGGTATTGTGGTGAGGGGAAGCACCTCTGTTCAATTGCCTTCCCGCGCTATTTGCATAGAAGAGTGTGGTGAGCTAATAAAGACTGCAGGGCCTGGGTAACAAAGATTTCAGGAGCAGCAGGCTCCTGTGAGCTCAGGAACGCGGTCTATCCCAAGATGAGCCCTTAATTATCTGTGCCATTAATCTTGGGGGGTGGAGGGGATTCAGCATTCCCAGCCAAAAACAGCCATCAGTGAGGTTGTTCTCATCTTTGGCGTTTGTCGGTGCAGTTCTACCTGCGCCATTTTGGTAGTTAGTGGAGATATCCTGGGCTGAGCAGCTTGTTTGGTTGAAGCACTTGTTTTTCAGCCATTGATAAGGCTAATTTGTAGCTTCAGTGCATCGCTGCTCACTCTCTATCCTCAATGAAGCTATGCCCCCTCCTCACTGCCCTGCTCTCTGCTTCCCTTCTCTGCCTCTCCTCGGAGCGTTCTCTCTTCAGGCCAGCAGTCTGCCCCTCCTGCTCATCTTCGAGGGAGTTAACTCTTCAGCAGTACACTCACCACTGCCAATCTCCTTTAGCTGCTTGTGGCATGAGTCCCTGTGGCATGCCTTTCAGCGATCCCATGTCTAGGATATGAACCTGGGCCCCCTCACTTCTCTTTCAATTGCCGCCACATGGCTCACGTTCACCATCATGTGATCATGGCCACATGGCCCCTTTAGTACTCCACTGTCTACTCTAGGGGGGCAGCAGCAAATCGCCATCCGCCGATCACGGCCTGCAATAGGGGACCCAGGGGCACCGTGGCCACAGGACAGCTGGTGATTTGAGCTTGGGCTGGGCTCCATCACGTTTTCGCCTTTAACTACAACTCAGCTCGTGGCCGCCATATTAAGACCACGCGGTTCTCTTAATTATTTGCTGCAGCCGCCGTTCTGCACCAAATGTCAGCGATCCATTTGACAATGGATGCGCTTGGGTAACGGGGGAGGGACCACAACTCTGATTAAGTGCCCCCTGAGCAAGTCATTGTCTGTAGGTTGGCGCTAGATTGCGGGTTTCCTGATAGGAGTGCCCCGGTCTATGCATCCGACTCCATTGGTGTCTAGCCACACCCGATACTTGAAATCCCTTATATTGGACTCTTGATTCCATCCAATTGGTAGGCAAACCTATGCTCTTCTCTCCCAGGACTTACTGCTCCCCATGTCCTATCCCTTTAGTCATGTTAGACAGCCTTTCATTCCAACATCCATCTGCACAGAAAATTAAATCACTACATTTCACATCATCCCCCTGCAGAGGAATTGACATCACTGCACTGCCCATCATCCATCTGCACAGGAGGTGATGTTACTTTCTGCCTTCTCCCTTCTTCAGTCAACTCTTCAAGGCATCCCACCAAGTCTCCTTAGCAAAAGACAAGTACAGACAAATGAAATGCCTGTTTGGTCCAGTCTAGCCAAAAATGGCCTTGAACCCCCTGATCCACTGAAATGTACAATTTAAAATTAAATCATGGGCCTTACCCAGCACCTAAGTCTGCAAAATTACACCTGGACCACTCTGACTTGAAAAATCACATAACATTGTGACAGCACATAGACTAAACCTCGGACACATCCTACCAGCTACCACATACCTTAACATTCAGTCCAGGGCTCATTAACACTCCCTGTGCAGTACAACACACACCAGGCATTGCAGACCTCATCACCTCTCAAAAACGTACACCCTCTTCATCAACACGGTTCACATGGCCCTCACATTATAGACATTATCCTTCCCACAGTCTACTGCATTCATTATTTGGACTGCACACATAAGGAAGATGTTTTGCTGTCATCCTTAAGACATCCAGGTCTTGCACAGTAGGCAAGCAAGTAACACAACACCATAGAACTGCTGGCAAGTCTCATCTGCATCTGACTGCCCCTTCCATCGCATTTTCTGGCCTCCTAGGCAGAACAGGGATTTCTGAAGAATTCTCAGATGTTCTCACCACCTCATGCATTCGACATGCCCATGCCACCCTCTTCTGTGACTTCAACCTCGAGACAACACAAGCCTGGGTGGTCCTGCTTCTTGAGCCTCAAGATGAAAGCTGAGTTATGAATGCCACCTGGCGGGCACCCATGACTGTAAACTCTAACCATGTATGAGGAACCTGTTAAAATCTGTGGGTGGGGGTCAGGCACCTTATGCCACATGTGTTCCACAATTTCACAAGATGATACATGCAAGCTGCCAGTCTAGGAATCCTGCTGCGATCCTACTGATTGCGACAGAGACGGGGGCAATCAGCTTGTGGTTGTTACAGCATCCACCCCTTCAAGCCCTTTCCTCTGCTGTAGTTTACTAGGTTTGGTATTTACTTTTGTTCCTTTTACAAAGTGTTGGACAGATGACCGCTGCCAGTCTGGCCTGAGGTTGGAGAGTTGGGGCCTGTTTTGTGTGAATCCAGTTTAAACGGTATGAAGATGTTGTACACTGTGTAGAATGTGGCACAGTGGACATGAATCCAAAGGTTGGGTAGCTGTTGGGTGGAGATCAGTGGCTCCTTACTTGGGGTAGGGAGGAGCAGGAAGGGGACAATATTACTGTCATCATGAAGATTAGAATAACAAAATGTTCCTTTCTTACCTGGAAATGTCAGGGGGGATAGTGTCTACCAGCAAACTATACAATATTCTGGTGTTTTTTAACCTACTGGAGTGACGGTCTACATTCAACAAGCCGTTCATAAGGTGTTTACTCACCACTGTGAGGAGTTATATTGGGAACGAGACCCAATTCTTGAGGAAGTCATAGAAGCATTCTTAAACAGAGCAACGCTGCCGTGGTTGACTAACAAAGACCAAGGTGCATAGGGCGAAACCATCTCCGAGACGGAAATCATAGATGTCATTAAGGAGGTGGCACTGGGTAAAATGGCTGACTCAGAAGGTTTACTGCTAAAATTGTATCATACCTATGCAACACTTCTTTTGCTAAAACTATCAGAAATATATGCAAAGGTACTAATAGAGAAGCCTTAATAGTCTCCATTCTCAAACCTCTGGTGATGCATCGGATGCGTCTGCCTATCGACCACTTTCCAAGCTAAATTTGGATTTATCTACATACTCTGATACATGAGGAACTAAATGGTTTTAATTCTCAAAGGGATACCTCCTATAACATTCAACGCTTTATGCTTTGTCCTAGTTGAGACCCCCACTGTCTTGCCACCCTGAAGTAGTGGTTTTTGTCAGTCGATATACGGAACTCATTCGACACCTTGTGGTGAGACTACTTAAGAGCAGTCATTTACTATTTATAAGAGCACTAGGCAAGGCTGCCCGCGCTCTCCCATTGCTCTTTTCATTAGTGGTTGAACCATTTGCTGGTATTCTCAGAACTGGGAGTTGAATAGAGGTGTCCAGCAGTGCGATTTAGAGCATGTAGTCTTGCTATATGCAGATGATATGCTTTTATATTTGAGAGAGTGCTGGGACATTACCCTGCTTTGGAAATCTCTGGATGGTCTACCACACAGTATATAGAAAGCAGAATTTGGAGCTGGGTACTGGCAAGAGGAGCTGCCCTCTGCTTTGAGGAATGTAGAGACATTCATAAGAAACCCTTGGCAGATCATGGAGAAAGGAATGCATTAAATCTGCCGGTAGTTCAGTGGGGATAATGGTTAACGCCTCCTCCCCATTTTCTGACTATCCTTCGGTGGCTGGAGATACCTGGCCCTTTCATCCCCACCACCCTGAGGTAGTGGTCTTGTCGACAGACATACAGAACTCATTCGACACCTTGCAGTGAGACTACTTTAGCAGTCATTCTTGAATTAAGGTACCAGGCAGGGTTGCCCTCTCTCTCCCAGTGCTATTCGTGTTGGTGGTCGACCCATTGGCTAGTATCCTCAGAACTGAGGGGCACGATAAAGGTATCCAGCGGTGCAACATAAAACATGATATATGCAGACGATATGATATGCCTATGTATAGGAGAAAAGGACAAATGGGGGTTCTGTGGTGCGTTGGCCTCCTGGAAGAACTTGGAAGGGTATCCAGGATGTGCACCAACTAGAGGATGAAGTTGCATTCCTGTGTCTTTGGAGCTGCGGGCCCCTTGGGGACTGTGCAGCAATTGAGAATTTTAAGTACCTGGAAGTTATAGTTTACCATCTGATGTGAATGCAAGAGGGTAATTTGAGGTGCCCTTTGCGGACTCTGAGACTCCTTATGGCTAGAATAGCCCTCGAAAAATGGTCATACTGCCACACGTCATCTACTGTTATGCAAATCGTATGTTTTGGATCCTGAGGGGCTGGTTCTGATCCTTGAATACACTACTCCAGGAATTGGTATTGGATGGAAGGCTCAATAGTGTGTCCATGCCCAACCTTCAGCAGCCTATACAGGGCAGACGCCTTGGAGGTCTGCACTGCGAACTTTATTATTTTGTTTCGCAGCTGCAGTGGCCTCCTCAATGGCTGTCTAGGGCTGGCCTTGTGAAATTCTGGACATTTGGAGAGACCCATAAAAAGGTGCTCTGCTTGTGCTGATCTTAAGGGCTAAATCAGACCCCTTGTGGAATCAAAACCTCCTCACTATAGGCCTTCAGTGTCAGAAGGGAGCACTCAAACAATTGGGGCACGACACCCTATATGCCTCTGCAAAAGCCCTTGTACGATTGCCCACCTCAAAGGGGGCATGAGCAAAAGGACAACTTTGGAGAAAGTAATTCTGGGGACTGCTACTCAGGGCACCTTTAAGAGCCTGGAGTGTCTGATTGAGGAGAACAACCTCCTGGGCACTCAACTTTTATTTTATGGGGGATGATGCTGGTGAGCGTCAGCTCGTGGGGGATTTAGACTCCGAGTTTCCAACCACCAAAAACTACTGCATGTTCTACTGACTTTTGGCTATGGTGGCAGCTTGATCTCTTGACTCCACAAGACTGATTGACATTATCTCAGATTGTTTGCCGACCTAGAAATCCAGTGGGAGATCATAATAGGCAGAAAATCTCATGGGAAGGAGTGGGGGTAGACTCACAAACACACCTACCTAATTTCCCGAAATACATGTTTGAAATTCACTTAAACTACTGATGCACCACCTATCTTACGCCCCTCAGATTGACCACTATGCTGCACACTGCTGATTTGAGCTGTCCCAGATTTGTCTGTTAACTTCACCCATATGTTTTGAAGTTGCCCAGTGATGTGACCTGTAGCCAAAAACGTCATATCAGACCTGGAGAGAACAGTAAATAGGCAGATGCTCCACACTGGAGATTTGCTTTTTCAGCCTACGTAGCTGACGTGCCGTAAGGAAGGCTGGCTAGAAGTTCTTAGATTTGTCTGTGGGTATAGCTTGCTGGTACATTACGCTACATTGGAAATCACTGGATGTCTGCCATGCAGTAGATGGGAAGCAGATGTTGATAGCTGGGTGTTGGCAGAAGGAGCTGCCCTCCGCTCTGAGAGGCATTTGTAGGAGTCCCTTGGCAAAGCAGTGGATGGAAGTAGTGGTTAGCTTCAGTGAGTCAGGGATGCGTTAACTCTGCAGGTAGTTTTACGGCGACGATGGTGAATGCCCCTCCCCATTTTTCGAATATCCTTGTCACTCTGATTTACAAATCATTGCACATAGAAAATGGGGGATTCTTTACCATCTAGAATGATTGTTAGTTTAAACTGAGTATCCTAGTAGGCCACTGGATAGTCATACGCTGGACTCTTGATTGATCATCCTTATCACAGATGAATATGTGCTAAATGATTGGGACCCATGTCCAAAAGCAAACATCTATAGTGTATGTCTACCACACTGTATCATGCTGAGAATATACTGGCATTGTTATTACAGAGTTGTAAAAACTTAACCTTTTCTTTTTTTAAATCCAGACCTGGAGGTCCTGTGCCCTCCTGAACTCCACCCAACCAAGACAAAATGCCTGTTATTTGCCAAGAACAATAAAGTACGTACAAACTTGATGGTTTAGAACCACAACTTTCACAGAATGCCAAAGTCACTTGTAGTCACCCTGGACACCAACCTCACCTCGATAAACACATTCTGTATCAAATTTCAAATACATTTCTTAAGCGCACTACTCACCCAGTAGGGTCTCAAGGTGCTAGGTGGCAAGGTGTAGGGGAGGGGGTTACTGCTTGAAAAGTCATGTTTTCAGGTGCTTTCTGAAGCTTAGGAGGTACTGAGTCTTGTGTAGGTTGGCGGAGAGGGAGTTCCAGGTTTTGGCGGCGAGGTGTGAGAAGGATCTGCATTGGATGCGGGGGACTGTAGTGAGGGCGAGGTCGGCTGAGCGGAGCTGTCGAATTGGTATGTGGAAGTTGATTTGTTCGTTCAGGTAGGCCGGTCCAGTGTCGTGAAGGGCTTTGTGAGCGTGGACAAGGATTTTGAAAATGATCCTTTTGTTGACGGGCAGCCAGTGTAGGGATCTGAGGTGGGTGGAGATGTGTTCGTGGCGAGGGAGGTTGAGGATGAAACGTGCAGCTGCGTTCTGGATTCGCCAGAGTTTTCTCTGAAGCTTGGCTGTGGTCCCTGCGTAGAGGGCTTTGCCATAGTCCAGTCTGCTGCTTATGAGGGCCTGGATGACTGGTCTTCTTGTTTCTAAAGGAATCCATTTGAAAGTCTTGCGTAGCATGCGAAGGGTGTTGAAGCAGGAGGATGATATGGCATTGATTGGCTGAGTCCTGGAGAGAGATGGGTCCAGTATGATGCCAAGATTGCGTGCGTGGGTGGTGGGTGTTGGGGTGGTCAGAGGGTGGTGGGCCACCAAGAGTCGTTCCATGATGTCTTGTTGCCAAGCAAGCAAAGAGGACCTGGTGCCAGCTCTCTCTTCCACAGAAACTGACATTGTTAATTCTAAAAATTACTTCAAGCCTTCATATGTTTGCATCTGAATGGTTTTGGAACCCTACTGCATGGCCTCTCAGACTCCACACTGGCACTCCTTAAAGGCATCCTGCATGCTGCAGTGTGGCTCATCCATGGCCTAAAGAAATAAACACAACTCCATTGACTCCCCTTGCTGGCCCACACTATCTTCTAATCTAAACCAGTGGCATCATTTACAGAGCCATCACGACCAGTACCCTTGGTTATCTTCATAACACCACCATCTCTGATGGGTCTTGACACACCCACACAAGAACACAATCAGACTGCAGACCAAGAAGTTAAAAAAAGACAGCAGGCCTTTTCTCTCTGTGCATCCCAAGATCTGGAAAAAACATTACTGTGTCCGTCAAGACCGCCCTAGTACATCCCCAGTTTAGGAAAGATATAAAGTCTCACCTTGTTAAAGAACACTACATAACAATACATGAACCAGCCACAACCAAGCTACCTTTTCTATCACTCATAGGATTTATGCTAATCTTTTATCTTGTACAGTGCTCCTCTACCTTTTAGCCAGGTTCACATGATAGAAACATTATTTATAAACATGCCCACATTCTGCAGCAGGAGTTCTGGCTCTTCTGAAATAATTGGTGAAGTTTGTTCTGGCGAATTAGCTAGGGCAGGAATGCTGTTCGTTTTTCTTGTTACCAAAATAGAATGTGACCTTTGTATTCTGTATATTTGCCTACTGCACATTCCTCTTCAAAGAGAAAGTAAAAATGCTCCTGCTGACATAGGTTCTTTTGACATTCGAACTGGAATGCTGGATTGCGTCCCTGAACTAGCATATTCCATGTTTTCACTTACTAATCCTAGGGCCCTGCAGGAGACATCCGCCTATTACCAGTTAGCGATCCTCGTTTTTCAGTTAAAATCTGCACCTCGAGTGTTCACAAAGGTAATGTTGGTGGGTGCTGTATATCTTTGAGGGATGGCAATATCTTTATTTTTGTACCTCAAAGATGAGCTGGTGATGACAGGCTCACCACAGCAATTGTCTGATAACCTGCAGATCACGATTCCACTGCTCTTTGAGCTGGGATTTTTCATTAGCCTCCCCCAAGTCTTCCAGCGTCATCTATTCATCAGAACAGAGCTGGACACTGTCGCCATCAAAGCCTTCCCCTCTCTCAGTAGGCTCAGGACTTTGTCTGTAATATTAGTGATTCTGGAGGGAGTGCTTCTTCTGCCCTGACTGTCCTCTGCCTCCTTGTATCATTCATCTCGCTGATCATGTATTGTAATCTCTAGTGGCCAAAGCTCTTCACTTGGCCTAGCAGGGGAGTCCTCATGGAGTCCTCATGGATAGCATTGAGGTTTTCTTGAAAGTAATTAATGACCTTCAGTGGTGGCTGTTGAATGATGACAACACATGCAGGATAATGTTTTCCCGGCACCTCATCCCTCAGTTGTAGAACTCATCTTGATGTACTGGGGTTTGGAGGCCTTGTGTTTGGAGATGCTGAGGCTATGGTCATGGGTCATGGCCCATAATGTCTGTCTGGTCATGAACCATCTGTTAGGCTTCCTGAACATTTAGGCCAACAAACTCAGTTGGCGCCATCTTGCCGACAAGTGGCACCTTCAGCTAGAGGGGGTCCAATCCATCTTTTCCCTCTGAGCAGGCACCCAGTGGGTCTTTCACTGCAAGGAGATGTGGGAGATGCTTGCTGTCTGCAACAGCTGTGCCTTCTCATACCTAGAGCCTGGTACGGCCTCCCGCCACACATCAGGGCCTCTTCCTCTCTTCTTGACTTTAGAGAGAACCTGAAAACTTAGCTTTTCGAGTAAGCCCCCAGGGCTGACCTTGCACATTTGCTACATAGCGCCTGGATACCCTCACAATTGATTAGGCTCATATAAAGACAACAGTAACATAATGGGAAAACTTAAATCCATGCTGTACCTTTCCTGTTTTCCCTCAAAAACAAAACCTACTACACACACCAGCACAACACAATCTCATGCACATTACTTAATACTTTCAATCACAAACTAGAAACATACACCCACTCCTACCCTCCTGACTGCACAAATAGTACACACCCAAAACCAACTCTACTGCCAAGCTCAATGCAGCAACTCTCTTCTAACCGCCTCTCATCCATTGGACAATTTGAAACTTTACAGCAAGACCCACATGCTGCATCACCGCCACTAACTCATACGCCTTCCACCCTAATCAGATGCAAACAAATTAAACATGCCACTCTTCACAACTTCATGTATACTGCACAACACAGCTCACTGACTCACTCTCAACTGCCAATTTCCACCACCTACACACGCATACCCATCAAAATGCCTACTTAGCCTGCTGGATGGAGAATAAGATACCGAAAAGCTACACTATTGCGATCCTCATACAGTAAATAGCAGCACTAACGGGACACCTGCTACAAGTCCATGAAATACTGCTCATTCTTCCACAAAACAGACACCACCACCAAAACACTGTCTCTAAACTACCTACTAATAGATGCTCAGTTGCTCTCTTAAAAGCAAGCATCAAGACCTTCTCACTGACAAACAACCTGACTTACTGTTCATAACTGAATCGTGGTTGGGAGATGACATGGCTCCATTGTTGCAATAAGCCATTCCTCTAGGCTATCAAACTATCACACCAAATCGTACAAGCAAAAGAGGAGGTGGCCTGGCTGTTGTATTCAAGTGAACATCAAATATCACTAAAGTTGACCATGTCTTCATAAAAGGTTGTGAGGTCCTCTTTACTAGATGCAGCCCTACCATCTTCTTCCTGTTGAAATTTCCTTCTTCTTTAGAAATCTCCACCTAGCAATGCAACATTGCCAGGCATACGTGTAGTCATGCTTTCAAACCTGATAACACTGCACTCAACCTATGCATTCTCAGTGAGCTAAGCATTTGGTTTGACAAACCCAATATGCCCCATCTGAAAACAATCTTCACTGGCTTTGACGAACTCAACTTACATCAGATCGTCCCTTTGCTGGACACATCCTAGATGCCGTTTTTGCAAATACAGAACTTGTTAGCTTTTAAACCATTACTCCATTCACATGGTCAGACCACCATTTCCTTGTTTTTCAACATAAAACACAAAAAGCAACACACCTAATACTACCTTACATGCAGCCACCTATCGACCATGGAACACACACTATTTTGAACATTTGGAAACACAACTAACATCCAATACAGATCTAGGCAAAATAAATAATTCTGTTCAAAAACTATATGAGTGGGTACTGGAAGCTTTTGATCCTAATACCATTAAGAACAGTAAAACAGGACAAAAGAAAACAGGCACCTTGGAGAAATACGGAGCTAAAAGAGATAAAACATCAAATTAGAAAGCTGCAAAACTCCTGGCGCAAAAATAACACTAATCAAGACAAACTTCAGCTACAGAAACTTAACAGATTCTACAAGTCAGGAATCAAAAAAGCTAAAAAATAAAATAAAAAAAAATACTATTCAGACAGAATTCAAAATGCTAAATGTGCAAATAAAGAATTCTATAAAATTCTCACCAAATTTCCTAAAGCAAACTGCCTAGAAAGGAGCTCATCACATTACTCAAGAATTCAGACAAACTGGCAAATCATTACACAACCAAAGCAGACACATTGGACTCCTATTTAGTAAAAAAAAAAAAAAAAAAAAAAGGAAAACCACCAGTACCGAACCCTTTAAAAAAAAAAAAGTTGGATCTTAAAAAACAGGCAAAAAGTGTGTGTGTATGTGGGGGGGGGGGGGGGGGCAGGGGCTACTGAACCAGAACCCAGCTTCCTACATATAGATATTCATTAGTTTTGGTTAACAAATGTACATATTACATTTGGTTATTATTCTATGTTTACCATCTCTATAGGTGAGTGCATTAATAAGTACATTTTATTATAACTATCTAAAATTACTTCACTATGAAAAAAATATATTTATATGTATATACACAGCTTAAAGCACAGCAACATTTTAAAGCCTGAGTTTATCAAATACAACTCAAATATATATATTTATATATATATATATATATATATATATATATATATATATATATATATATATATATTTTGAGTGTAATATATCTATACACACACACACATACTTGTGTCTTGACAATGCTAAACCCCTCTGAAGAGCTCTAATGAGAGCGAAACACGTTTCAGGGGTTGCTTTACTCATTCAAGGTTGGCTTGGACAGTATTTGACCAGTCCAAAGCTATAATACTGTGCCTGGAGTGGTAAAACTCTTTTGTCATTTTCCAGCTTGGCGAGGATGACACTGTGTCAATCCTATGCTTAAAGATTTTGCTGTACAAATGGCAAAAGACTTTGTCACTATCTAGCTTGGCGTGGATAGCACTGTGCTGATCCTATGCTTAAAAACTTTGCTAGATAAGCAGACATTTGAGGTGAGCAAATCTAGAGTGTCGCTGGTGTTGCAGGGTGCTCCTTACTAGAGCTGCTCTCCACCTAAAATTGGGAACTTCCCAGAGTTCTCCTTTGTTTTTTGCATATATATATATATATATATATATCATTCCACAAAAGCTGCTAATGTTACCGAACAACTTTCAGATGGGTGCCTCCTTCGTGCAAGTAGCAAGCACGTGAAATACAAACATCAAACAGGCTCCACTTCCGAGCCTCCCGGAGCACTCTTGGAATTTACAGCCACATTAATTTCATCTCCCCAGCATGACGCGTTTCGGCAACCTGCCTTTCTCAAATGCCAGTAGTGAAAAGGACATTTAGACACAGGTGCTTAAATAAGTTTTTTTCATTGCTCTTTAATCATGGTACTTGTAAGTGAAAAGGGACTTGCGTTCCCCATTGAAAACATAGCTAAGAGCGCCGCCATCATATTGTGTCTTAGAAGTTGTTTACATAGTCCCAGTCATGATTTTACTCCAGTGGATTATAATACCAAAGTGGTTTCTGGGCACATTCCTTCAACCTTTGTATCCGGTGCACTCTCAGTTTAAACACTGTTGTTAAATATCGTGTCTTTCAAAGCATGTCAATGTCCCTTCATAAATAAATATGCTGTGCCTCATCAAACCGTATTTTTGCCCATAATTTCTCAGCGTTTTACTCTAACTTTTTCCTGCAATGTCAGATTTTTTTATAGCAAAATACCGTTACGTGTGCTGGACCTTTCTGGTTGCAGGGATATATAGGGCTTGTAGGTTCATCAAGATCCCTAGGTACCCAGAGCCAATAAATGAGCTGCACCTTGCAATGGGTTTTCATTCTATACCGGGTACACAGCAATTCATTTGCTGAAATATGAAGAGTGAAAAATAGGTATCAAGAAAACCTTTATATTTCCAAAATGGGCATAAGATAAGGTATTGAGCAGCAGTGGTTATTTGCCCATCTCTGAATTCTGGGGTGCCCATACTAGCATGTGAATTACAGGCAATTTCTCAAATAGACGTCTTTTTTACACACTGTCTTACATTTGGAAGGAAAAAATGTAGAGAAAGACAAGGGGCAATAACACTTATTGTTCTATTCTGTGTTGCCCCAAGTCTCCTGATAAGAATGGTACATCACTTGCGTGGGTAGGCCTAATGCTCGCGACAGGAAAGGCAATATGGACACATCACATTTTTACATTGAAATCTGATGTGTTTTTTGCAAAGTGCCTAGCTGTGGATTTTGGCCTCTAGCTCAGCCGGCACTTAGGGAAACCTACCAAACCTGCACATTTTTGAAAACTAGACACCTAGGGGAATCTAGGATGGGCTGACTTGTGGGGCTGTGATCAGGTTCTGTTACCCAGAATCCTTTGCAAACCTCAAAATGTGGCCAAAATATCACTTTTTCCTCACATTTCGGAGACTGAAAGTTCTGGAATTTGAGAGGAGCCACAAATTTCCTTCCACCCAGCCTTCCCCCAAGTCTCCCGATAAAACTGATACCTCACTTGTGGGGGGTAGGCCTAGTGCCCGTGTCAGGAAATACCCCAAAACACAACGTGGACATATCACATTTTCACAAAGAAAACATAGCTGTTTTTTGCAAAGTGCCTAGCTGTGGATTTTGGCCTCTAGCTCAGCCGGCACTTAGGGAAACCTACCAAACCAGCACATTTTTTAAAATTAGACACCTAGGGGAATCCAGGATGGGGTGACTTGTGGGGCTCTGATCAGGTTCTGTTACCCAGCATCCTTTGCAAACCTCAAAATGTGGCCGAAATATCACTTTTTCCTCACATTTCAGTGACAGAAAGTTCTGTAATCTGAGAGGAGCCACAAATTTCCTTCCACCCAGCATTCCCCCAAGTCTCCCGATAAAAATGGTACCTCACTTGTGTGGGTAGGCCTAGTGCCCGCGACAAGAATAGCTCACACAACGGTCAATGTTGGTACTTAGACAAGGCAACTGTTGACCCTGGGGTGATCCATTCCTTATGCAGGCACTAGGTATAGGCACTCAAGTGGGGTAGTGTTTTTATCAGGACAGGTGAGGAATCACTGGGTGGTAGGATTTTTGTGGATCGCAGCATATTCCAGTAGTTTGTGTGACAGATATGCAAGAAACATTTAGTTTTTATTCAACATTTCAGCTTTGCAGGGTATTCTGGGTAAGAAAACTTTGGGGAATCCACCTCTGTGGACTTCCCCAGGTGTCTAGTTTCCAGAAATGTTTGGGTTTAGTATGTTTCCCTATATAGCCGCTGAACCCAGGACGAAAAACACAGGTGCCTGCCTTACAAAACCAATTTTGTTTTGTGATAGATCATTTTGATGTCTCCACAATACAATTTGGGCAGTGGAATTTGGGGCTGAACTAAATTGGGGAGCTCCCAAGAGAGCACCCTCTCTGTGCTTGCCCCTGCATTCACCTGCTCTCCGGGTTGGGCTAACCCACTATTGCCTTGTTGCACAGACTGTGCTTGTGAAGGGACAACAGGACTGCCCTCATCACCTCCCTCACAATTTACTGGAAGGAGTTATCCAATGGGACTTCTCCAACTGAAAAATCACTTCGAGTCTGCGCCATAGTCCTATCCCTCAGATGCTGGCTTAGTATCTTCAGTCTCAGTCTCTGATCCTATGTCAGAGCTGTCCTCTATAACCAGAGTGACGTCAGCAGCTGTCATCCATCAAGATGCCCATCTCTGCTATTGGCTAAACTGTTGCTCTAAAACACTAGCCTACATAGACCGCACAAAATTGCTGGTGTGTGTGTGTGTGTGTGTGATACGTGCAACAGTAGAGGCCACCTTACCTGCGCTTCTTCCCTCAATCAGCACATTCTTTCAAGACACTCATACAGGTTTTCACATACCATTCGTCACAGTCATTAGCACTTCCTGCGCCCAGTCCAACAATCATTATTGGTGCTCCCACTCCCATGTCCTCCTCCTTGGATTCCCTCATTACCACCCAGCAAACGTGCTCTTCGTCTCTCCATAGACACCCCCCACATACATTTCATTTGTATTATAGCGCAGGTAGTGGCTGACTTTACTAATGTACACAGCTATTTACAAAAAATACAGATTTGCTCTTTGCAGTAGTCCTATAAACCTTCTGCGCTTCTTTATGGCACTAAAACTGCCACTAGACAAAAGTCTGATCCTTTTGTAGCAGAAACGTAATCACAAGACTTACTTGACTTCTTTATTGCTGCCTAAAAGCTACAGTTCAAATGTGTCAGTTGAAGTATGTGCACTGTGTTGAAGCTGCAACTGCAAGACAACTGGTGGCAAATATATATATATATATATATATATATATATATATATGTTCGATGGCATGTGTAGCTGCAGATACACATGCTGTGCACAGTCCGCCATCTGGTGTTGGGCTCTGAGTGTTACAAGTTGTTTTTCTTCGAAGAAGTCTTTTCGAGTCACGAGACCGAGGGACTCCTCCCATTTCGACTCCATTGCGCATGGCCGTCGACTCCATCTTAGATTGTTTTGCCCGCAGAGGGTGAGGTAGGAGTTGTGTATGCTAGTAATAGTGCCCATGCAATGGAGTGAATGCGTATGTACATAATAAAGTTTTAAGTAATATATTTACAAATGTACAAATGTTTAAGATCTACTTCTAAACGGCTACAGGCTCCCGGGGAGGCGGGTGGGCGCATGTGAATCTGCAGCGACTAATGCCACGAACAGATGTACACTGGGTAAGTGACATTTTCCGTTCGATGCCATGTGTAGCTGCAGATACACATGCTGTGCATAGACTAGTAAGCAGTTATCTCCCCAAAAGCGGTGGTTCAGCCTGTAGGAGTTGAAGTAGTTTGAAATAATGTTCTTAATACAGCTTGACCTACTGTTGCTTGTTGTGCAGTTAGCACATCTACACAGTAGTGCTTGGTAAATGTATGAGTCTCCCCTTTCATACAAGGCCTTCCCAAACGTGGGGAAGGGCGTTTGGGGCCGTTTTCCTGCTCCGATGGGGAAAACAACACTGTGGCGGCGCGCTGACGTCACAAAGTGGCGGGTGGGGGGCGGGGGAAGACATGGAAGCTCTTCCGTGTCTCCCAGCGCTAAAAAAGAAAATCCTCGGGTGCGATGCACCCGACGGTTTTTGAACCCCCTCTCTGGTGTTGGCCACTGGTCGTGACCTGCACCAGCGAGGTATTGCAGGCATCGGCTAGTGGCTGACGGACGCATTAAAGGGGTTAAAGACTGTTATTGATCAACATTACCTCGTCTCTGTAAGTTAGTAAGATGTGTGCTTTGTCTGTTTTATCCTTCTTTCATCGCATTCTCTCCTTACTGGCTGGTTCTTAGGACCTAGGCTTCTTTCTTGCTGAAGTTTGCCACCTTGTTTCACTTGGGTCAGTACATTGCTCTTTAAAGTTACTACATGCCTTCCTATCTCAGTAAACAGGAGGAGAGGCTGCACCATCCTGGATGTTTGCAGGGCTATCAGTTTTACATTGTTCCCGGACTATGCTGCTTCCATGAATGGCAAGGCAGTTCTGAAGCAGATAATTCCTGCTGGGTCAGACGGTGCTGAGGAGAAGCCTCCTGAGGGCATCACGGCTTATTCAACCAGAGTGAAGTCCGCTTCCTCAGCATTGTCCAGGAATCAGCCGGGTTAAAAGGTACTTTGGTCCATATTCTAACTAGACATTATTTCCTAGACCCCCCCAATGGCTATTTTGCCAGATTTGTGCTGCAACAGGTCCTACTGTGACTATCTTATCAGGTGTGTAGATGTGTTCTGTTCCACCTCCCCATTGACACCCCCCCCCCCCCCCCCCCCAAAAAAAAAATCCCCTGCTGCATAATCCCCACACACAAACACTGCTGCAGTTCCACGTATCAGTATCATCCTGATACCTGGAGATTCAAGTGGTGAGGAATCTGTTGAGCATTGCTGAAGGTAAGAAATTTGTAGATTTTTGGTGCATTTTTTGGTGAGGGTATTTTTTATTATATTTTATGGTGGCTCAACCTTCATTTAACTGGGAGATTAATGTAAGAAGTCTGTTTTTTGAAGATTGGTTCTAAAAAGGCGATGAACCATTCAGGTTTGTGTTTTGTCTTATGTCAGTAAGAATTAAAATGTCAAACACAAATGATTCCCATAGCTCTTTCTCTTAATAATAATGTTGGGGCTACAGCACAGTCTTCAGTAATATGCCAAGTGACAGCATATAAAGATTGAATAGAGTTTTGCCTAGAGAAGCATACCTTGTTTTTTGTTGGAAGCAACAGTCTTAGTCACATTTGAATCATTTAAATGCTGTTCTTTTTTTTGTACATGTAGAGTTTTGAGAAGGACTTGTCTAAAGTATTGGCAGCCGCACATTTAATTCAAATAGACTCAAAAGACACAAGACACCTATGTCTAGCCTCTGATTGATTATAGATATTGCAGTGGTTTCGGCTTGAACAATTAAGCTGACAACTTGTTAGTTCATAAAGGCATATTTGTGCTTTCAGCCACAGACATTATAGCATTACTAAAGGAGTCAGCAGATTTTTTAGCTTTTCCACCTGATAATTTCTAGCATTACATTGATGATGTAATGCCTGTGGCTTGGACTGTAGAGCTAGGCTTAAAGGTTTACTGCCAACATAGACCTAACTCCACTGCATTAAAAGTACATTTTCTTGTTGGAGATCATTTTCTTGTGAATACCATGTCAATGGACACTGTCTGTTGTTGTGATCTTATTTCTACAGGCTATTCAGTGTGCTGTGGCAGACGTTGTTCCTGTGCAAGAAGTTTGGACACAGGAATGCAATTCTACAATTGGGCAACAACTGCTGGGACAGTACTGTACTTGCAAAGTTGTCGACATGCAACGGGGGACTGAGCGCTGGACAATGGATGTTATGATCACTAGCATTGGTAAGACTGCTGTTGTGTGAAGAGTAAGGTGCTTAACACCAACCATGACTTCATATCTATTTCTGGGGAATCTTATAAGTAGATTGAGGTCTATCCAATGTTGACTGCTTCTTTTTAATAAAATGATTTAATTTGATTTTCAGCTAACATTGGTTTCACAGTTGTGGGTTGAAGAAGGTGCTTAACACTAACAATGACTTAATAGCTATCTCTGGGAACTTTAGTGTTTTGGTTTTCAACAGTAATAATACCACAAGACGAGCGTATCCCACAACTATCACAAATAAGTCCTGCATCCGCGATCAAGGACAGGTGTTATCTATGGAAATTTATGTGAGGGTAGTGTCAAGCAGTGTTTCTTGTTGTTGAACTTTGCTTCTGGGTTAAGTATGGGCAGTGCACCATCAGTAGTATTCCCACCATGTGGGGGACACCCCCTTGCCTTATCGCCTTCATGTTGGAACAGTGGTCCGTATTTGTCTTCCAGTCCTGTGACAGTGAGTCTTTAGAACTCCATCCATGTGCAGTATCCCTTTTAGCAAGCATACAAGCCAAGGAACAAATGAACTTCTGAAATCCCCCCAATACCCAATTAGAACTAGAAGAGACACCTTGGATGTGAGTTAGAAGGAACTGCCCAGTATAGCTATCAGTGAGTTTTCAACACCGGCCTAGAATTGTTGAATGGTTGGGCATTCCCAGACCATGCGAAAGGATGTGACCATCGCCTTTAAGCATTTAGGATCCGATCTGGTGCCTATTTTCCAAAGCCTCTTGGATGTATGGTAGACCTATGGAGATAGTTGAAGTGAATCAACTGAAACAGACAGCAGTTGTGGAACATCTAGGCCTCTCCATTTGTTCAGGCCCACCAGTCCCTCCTGCCACTTGACACATAAAATGTCCAAAGGATCAGTTGCATTGGTTATGAAGGAACAATAAATTATTGATATGTCTGGGACGACCAGTGGTGTTTAACAACAGTTTATCTTTTGTTGGGTTAAGTTCCAGCAAAGTCTCCAGTAAGCCCGTAACAGTTTCAAGTATATACTTCAGTTGATATGTTTGTTGTTAAAATGGGAAGAATTGAGAGTTGTACAATCTAATTCCTCTTGTAGCTCCGCAAAGAACTTCCTATGGCTACCTCTCCTAACATCTCTGTAGTTAGAGAGCCTTACTACCTCCCTTGCAATCTAGGGCACAGTTGGAGCTCACAAGCCATTCTCCTGCCCAGTGTTGTTGTGTGCGTTTTTTTCACAACACCGAATATGTCGCAGGGTGTTCTGCCACACTATTAGTTCATAGCCTTGTGGAATGAGACATTGATCTTGAAACAATGAAAAAAGTGGGGATGGGAGGGGAGACGCTGCTCCACTCAGATACTAAGAAGTTGCTCTGCAGTGAATGAGCAAGCAGGGGAGCTCTGGCGTTTGATGTTTGAACCACGGTGTTTGGTCTGTGGTGTCTTGACTGTGGGATTGGACCAGCAGACCTCAGAGGTTCCTTGAGATTATTGCTTTGTAGCTTAGTTGTTTCGCTCAGCCATCCGTTCTCCACCTGATGGAGATCTGCCCACTTTTGCTGGACGCCAAGTATCACTGATGCCACAACTGTGAGTGTAGTAAGTGCAGTCGAGTGATGTTGAGGAGGAGGAGCAGAGAAGGTAGGGGAGTGATCTTAGTGAGCATAAAGAATTGAAGGCCTTGCTAACTTTTTTAGGCCAGTGCTATCTAGGGAGAAGAGCATTCTCTTTAGCTCCCTTTTATGTACAACTGAGACGAGGGATGATGTGAACATCCTGCAAAGAAAAGAAGTAAGAAAGTTGCCTTGCTTTTCAAATGGCTTTTACTTATGACCCCATATAGAGATTATCTCAGAAGCGGCCAACAGGGCTCATTTTATACAGTCCCTTAACATTGTGTGTTACCATGATTTCTTCACCTGTGTGTCTGCCACCACACGTCCTCTGGGTGCTCTCTTTAGCGAATGCTGTGGGAAGTCACTGCACACGGAGAGGTGTAGAGACCCTGGGCCTCGAGTGACTGCATAGATTTATTTTACAGATAGGTAGGATAAATGAAGGCTACTCTGTCCATGACATGGCTTGAGATTTCTGAACCGAAACTATTCTAATATGTTCCCTTTTTCCCGTTTGTGTACTGAAAGTAATAAGGAACCACCATCATCCTTCAGTGTACAATACAGGGCTATTTCCTCAAATAATGACAGCAAGAAGAGTATGCTCTGGAAGACAATTTTCCATAAGAACTTGTTTAAAGAATGAGCTTCAATCCTATTTGAAATAGAGCTCGACACTTAGGGGGTCATTCTGACCCTGGCGGTAGCCTACCGCCAGGCCAACGACCGCGGATGCACCGCCAACAGGCTGGCGGTGCATCCATGGGCATTCTGACCGCGGTCAGAAGCAGAAAACCGGCGGTGTCCCGCCGGTTTCCCGCTGCCCTGGGGAATCCTCCATGGCGGCGCTGCAGGCAGCGCCGCCATGGGGATTCCGACCCCCTTACCGCCAGCCTGGCTCTGGCGGTTTTGACCGCCAGAACCTGGCTGGCGGTAACGGGTGTCACGGGGCCCCTGGGGGCCCCTGCAGTGCCCATGGCACTGGCATGGGCACTGCAGGGGCCCCCTAACAGGGCCCCACCAAGATTTTCAGTGTCTGCCAAGCAGACACTGAAAATCGCGACAGGTGCAACTGCACCCGTCGCACCCCTTCCACTCCGCCAGCTCCATTCGGAGCCGGCATCCTCATGGAAGGGGGTTTCGCCCGCCAAAGTCAGAATGAGGCCCTTAGTGCTTTGAAAGGCCTAGCAGTGATCTGAGCTTACTTTCTGAAAGATGAGGAAAATGGTAAGATACTGCAAGATCATCTTGCAGTCGACAATCTCTTGAAGAAAAATAGGTTGCAGACTGAAAGGAATCTAAAAAGAAGAAAGTTCTTTAAGAAAACTTAGCTGACAATTTTCATATTTCATCAAAGACTACTAAATCAGTCACATTGATTTTACCCTTTCAGACTTACATATTATTATGGACAACACCACAAAGCTGAATGTTTAAAAAAAAAAAAAAAAACAATCAACCTTGAGCGACCTCCCCACAGCCTCAAAATGCATCTGATAAATTTTTCAGCAGTACCCCTAGTATACAGTCATCCTGAATCTCGGAGCTATTAGTAACTTCGGAATTCGATCTCTAGCCATCTTGTAATCTTCCAGGAAACTATGTCCAATATTCAAAAAAATTCCAGTGCTGGCAAAGAATTTTTGTCCTTGCTCTTTTGGAAAAATCAATTAATAACTGAACATATTTTGGATTCTTTCTCTGCAATTTTGTAAGGTTTCTTACTAAAGGTAGTTGAAAGTTCAGGAAGGTGTCCTACTGAAATTCAAGTAAAATCTAGCCAAGTTCCAGGTAGAGATGTTGCAGTTGATCAGCAAGATCAGTTCTTAACACCCTTCCCTATTCTTCGCAACTTTGATGTTCAAGTAGGTCAGTCATGTTTTTAAAAAATGAACGTAAAAGGCAATAAGAGTAACAGAAATGCCATCAATACACTTATTAAAAAGTCTGTCAAGTTGTCTGAAGCGACCGTTATAAGAGATACTGAAAGTGATTCTAAGACACACATGGCATTATTTATGATTTTCCAGATTGACTAGCCAAGACATTCTCTCCCTTGTGAGAACAATTATGGTCAAAAATCTAAGAAAAAAACAGAGAACAAAAAAACAACACAGAATATGTAAAAGACGGACAGTGAAAATCTGCTTTGTCTCAGTCTCTGAGAACGTGGCCACCTCTTTGGACAAAAGTGATCCCTGTATCACATCTAATCCGACTGACTCCTGAACTCTGCGTGACATTCAGCCAACAGTTCCCCTCGAATTCCTTCTTAAAAAGGTTATCAGGCGACAAATTCCATAACTTCCACTAGTTTCTTTAATGCCATTGCCAAATCATTTTCCCAAATATTCTGAATACAGCCACTATGGGAACTCACAAACTTTGCTTGTACCAAACATGGCTATCTGCACTAATATATCTTTGGTCCTGGGCTATATTGAACTTTTTGATCAAAGGATATCCTTGAATAGAACGTTTCTTTTAAATTGCTTGACTGAAATTAACGCATTGAAGATGGTATGTAGTAATGATATACACACAGTCATAGTTTTGTATTTGCCTCATAGTATGGGATCAAGAGTGACTTTAATTCCAGAGTAATAGTTTGATTCTGTAAAATTGTGACTACTTTCTTAGTAGAAGCATTGACTTTATCCCTTACCCTCTCTAAAAAAGGGAAATAAACTCTTGGTTTCCACTTAGGACTTTATTCGAGTGAATTGAAAGAGAAGTAATTATTTCCGGGGAAAGCAGAATATTGATTTTATTACAGATAATGGTAATGCAACTTGGGTCTTAAGTGAAAATGATGAAATATCCCAATGGAACTGGCTAGCTGGTACAATTAATCAAAAGTGTTTGCCACTAAAGATTGGAAATCAACTATTTTAATAGTGAATGAAGAGTTCTTCCCAGGAACATGGCACTTTCTCTGGTAACTCTACAAAAAAATGATTACTTAATTTTAAACTAGATATTGTTTGTGTAGGAAAATGGCTCCCTGATGCAGTTACCCCCCACTGTTTGCCTGATGCTGACTTGACTGAGAAGTGTGCTGGGACCCTGCTAACCAGGCCCCAGCACCAGTGTTCTTTCACTAAAAATGTACCATTGTGTCCACAATTGGCACACCCCTGGCACACAGATAAGCCCCTTGTAAAAGGTACCAAAGTCCCTATGACCAGGGAAGGCCCTTAAGGGCTGCAGCATATGTTGTGCCACCCTACGAGACCCCTCACCTAACACATGCACACTGCCATTGCAGATTGTGTGTGTTGGTGGGGAGAAAAAGGCAAAGTCGACATGCCATACCCCTCAGGATGCCATGCACACAAAATACTGCCTGTGGCATAGGTAAATCACCCCTCTAGCAGGCCTTACAGCCCTAAGGCAGGGTGCACTACACAACAGGTGAGGGCATAGCTGCATGAGCAATATGCCCCTACAGTGTCTAAGTCTGTTCTTAGACATTGTAAGTACAGTGTGGCCATATTAAGTATATGGTCTGGGAGTTTGTCAAAACGAACTCCACAGCTCCATAATGGCTACACTGAATACTGGGAAGCTTGGTATCAAACTTCTCAGAATAATAAACCCACACTGATGCCAGTGTTGGATTTATTAAAAAAATGCACACAGAGGGCATCTTAGAGATACCCCCTGTATTTTACCCAATCCTTCAGTGCAGGACTGACTCGTCTGTGCCAGCCTGCTGCTGAGAGACAAGTTTCTGCCCCCCTGGGGTGAGAGCCTTTGTGCTCTGAGGACAGAAACAAAGCCTGCTCTGGGTGGAGATGCTTCACACCTTCCCCCTGCAGGAACTGTAACACCTAGCAGTGAGCCTCTAAGGCTCTGGCTTCGTGTTACAATGCCCTTGGGCACTCCAGCTAGTGGAGATGCCCGCCCCCTGGACACAGCCCCCACTTTTGGCGGCAGGTCCGGGGGAGATAATGAGAAAAACAAGGAGGAGTCACCCACCAGTCAGGACAGCCCCTAAGGTGTCCTGAGGTGAGGTGACCGCTGCCTTGAGAAATCCTCCATCTTTAGTTTGGAGGATTCCCCCAATAGGATTAGGGATGTGCCCCCCTCCCCACATGTAGGAGGCACAAAGAGGGTGTAGCCACCCTCAAGAACAGTAGCCATTGGCTACTGACCTCCCAGACCTAAACACACCCCTAAATTCAGTATTTAGGGGCTCCCCAGATCCCAGGAAATCAGATTCCTGCAACCTGAAGAAAGAAGAAGGGCTGCTGACCTACAAGCCTGCAGAGAAGGAGGAAGACAACTGATTTGGCCCCAGCCCTACCAGCCTGTCTCCAACTATGAAAACCTGCTCCAGCGATGCATCCGACAGGGACCAGCGACCTCTGAAGCCTCAGAGGACTGCCCTGGACTACAGGACCAAGAAACTCCAGTGAACAGCGGCCCTGCTCAAAACCAGCTACTTCTTTACAACAAAGAAGCAACTTCCAAGGACTTCACATTTCCCGCCGGAAATGTGAGACTCTAGACTCTGCACCCGACGCCCCCGGCTCGACCTGCAGAAAACCAACACCTCAGGGAGGACTCCCCGGCAACTGCGAGCCAGTGAGCAACCAGAGACAACCCCCCTGAGCTCCCCCAAGCAACGCCTGCAGAGAGAATCCAGAGGCTTCCCCTGACCGCGACTGCCTGTAACAAGGGACCCGAGGCCTGGAACCAACACTGCACCCGCAGCCCCCAGGACCTGAAGGAACCGAACTTCTACGCAGGAGTGACCCACAGGCGACCCTCTGCCTTGCCTAGGTGGTGGCTGTCCCAAGAAGCCTCCCCCCCCCCCCTTCCCCCTGTGCCTGCCTGCACTGCTAGAGTGACCCCCGGGTCCCTCCATTGAAACCCATACAAAACCCAACGCCTTCTTTGCACACTGCACCCGGCCGCCTCTATGCCGCTGAGGGTGTGTTTTGTGTGCCTACTTGTGACCCCCCCCCCCGTGCTCTACAAAACCCCCCTGGTCTGCCCAATGAGGACGCAGGTACTTACCTGCTGGCAGACTGGAACCGGAGCACCCCTGTTTTCCATAGGCGCCTATGTGTTTTGGGCACCTCTTTGACCTCTGCACCTGACCGGCCCTGAGCTGCTGGTGTGGTAACTTTGGGGTTGCCTTGAACCCCCGACTGTGGACTGCCTATGCCCCAGGACTGAGATTTATAAGTGTTTTACTTAGCTCCTAATCTAACCTTTACTTATCTCCCCCCCAGGAACTGTTGATTTTTGCTCTGTGCCCACTTTGAAAATAGCTTATTGCCATTTTTACAAAGACTGTACATTATATTGTTTTCATTCAAAGTTCCTAAAGTATCTAAGTGAAGTACCTTACATTTAAAGTATTAACTGTAAATCTTGAACCTGTGGTTCTTAAAATAAAGTAAGAAAATATATTTTTCCATACAAAGACCTAGTGGCCTGGAAGTGTGTGTTCCTCATTTATTGCCTGTGTGTGTACAACAAATGCTTAACACTACCCTCTGATAAGCCTACTGCTCGACCACACTACCACAAAATAGAGCATTCAAATTATCTACTTTTTCCACTATCTTACCTCTAAGGGGAACCCTTTGACTCTGTGCACACTATTTCTTACTTTGAAATAGTATATACAGAGCCAACTTCCTACAGTTTGCATCTAGGAAACTTGCTGGTGGGGTGGGTGGGGTTGCAGTTTAACTTCTGATGGATACAACTAACTGTGGATTCCTCACCTTTTGAATTCACCCTTGCGCCAGCCTCTGGTGGAAAATCTTCTTCCTAGCTCTCCACGTCGACGAGGACGTCACAATTGCACGGCTTCACGCGACTCCGTCGGACGTCACCGTGCCAATAAGAGGTCCTCGCCGGCATGCTGACGTAATTTCCCTTTTTTCCGCGCCTTCGACGCTAACGGTTTTCTCCGAGCTCCCGCTTCGGTTGGAGGTTTCGTTTTGTTGCTATCAGAATTGTTAGTTACAATGTCTGCCCCTAGGAAGTCCAGTTTCAAGCCATGCAGAGAGTGCGGGGCTCACATGTCAGTCACTGGCCCTCATGAAGATTGTCTTTGGTGCCTTAGCTCTGAGCATGACGTGGAGGAGTGTGTGTCTTGCCAGAGCATGAATCCAAAGGCGTTAAAGGAAAGGGAGGCCAAACTCTTTTTGGCTAAGGCGAAGTAGGGTCATAGGAGCCATCGTAGATCCTCTTCCCATGCTTCGTCGAAGAAGCATAAGAAATGGCACCGTCATGACTTCCGCCGTCGTTCGGCTCGGAGCTGATCAAGATCGAGATCTCCATCTCGTTGGTGATGTGGGAGGTGAGTCTGACAGTGACTCCTCAACCCCAGAGCCCTGAGGCTTCTCTGGCGCCATCTGTCTTTGAGGTTATGGCGCCTCCGGACAGTCCTCAATTTTCACCTGCTGCTCAGGAGTCCGATGTTCAGCAAGCACAGGTGCATCAGGGAGACCAGCAGTATCCTGCCCTCCCGGCTCCGGGAGCGGATCCAGCGCCATTTTTGAATCCCATGTACTCTATTTTCAGTGCGATTGCCCCTGCTGGTGCACCCGCTGGTCCCACAGGTCTGTTGGCATTTTCATTGGGCTGCCCTGCTCCGCACAAGGCGGCTCTGTTTATGCCATTTTGTCCGGCTGAGAGTACCGGACCGGCGCCGATGACATCGCCTCGAGGCCCTGTGGATCCCATGACGTCGCCTTCTAGATCTGTGGCGCCAACTTCATCACCCCGTCATCTGGCGCGTTGGTGAAGCCGCGATCATCCTCGGCACAATTAGGATCCGTACCGGCACTGGATCCGAGTGATGGATTCAAACAGAGTCAACCTTCCTCTCCTGTTCCACGTCCGGTGTTGAAGCCAGTGTCTTCGACGTCGGCAAATTCCATGTTGACGCCAAGTTTGGAGACTCGATTGAGGTCATGTAGGAAGGCTTTGCAGCTCTTAGAGGAGGAAGAGTATCAAAGGCAGTTGGAGGAAGGAGAGATTGTTGAGCCCTTGGGAGAGTATCAAGGCCTGGAGTCGGCCAGTGGACTGGATACTTCCCCGGAATGGGACTTGTCTTCACTGGGGGAATTTACTGAGGAGGCAGCTTCTTTTCACGCAGTGATTAGGAAGGCAGCAGACTTTAGAACTTCCATTGCCTGTGGCGGAAGTTAAGACGAACATTTTAACGGAGGTCCTGCATCCTTCTTCGGCTTCTGCAGACCCTTTGCATCCACTCAACGAGGCTCTTACGGAGTCCATATTAGAACTTTGGAGGAAGCCTGTACCGTCGCCTCTTGTGAATACAGCTGTGGCAAGGAGATGCAGAGTAGGGCCTGGTGATCCGGGCTTTTTATCACAACATCCTACCCCGATAGTTTGGTGGTTCAGGCCTCTTGTTCTACACGGTCTGATCGAGGCTCCTTCCCTGTGGTTCCATCAGACAGGGAATCCAAACGGATGGAGCAATCCGCAAAGAAGACTTTCTTGTCTTGCAGCATGGCTCTCAAGGCTGCAAACGCTACCTGTGTGCTTGGTAGATATGTCCATGCCCTCATGGACTCCGCGAAGGCCATGGTTCCTGACCTGCCGCAGGATGTACAGAGACCATTTGGAGAACTCCTGTCTGATGCGCAGGTGCAGCAAAACAAATAATCCAGTCTGGCCTGGACTCTACGGACTCGGTGGCCAGGGCAATGGGTACATCTATTTCTACCAGGAGGCACCCTTGGTTGTGGGCCTCTGGGTTTTCTTCAGATGTACAGACCAGTTTGTTGGATTTACCTTTTGATTGGGAAAAACTGTTTGGTGATAAAGCGAACTCTGCCCTAAAGCGCTTTAAAGATAGCCGGGCCACGGCGAAGTCTTTGGGATTGCAAGCCTCCTCTGCTACACCTTTTAGGTCCTTTCGGAGGTTCAGGGGATTTGGGTGTGGCGCAGCCTATCGAGGGAGACTCCAGTCCTCGGTCCAGCAGCCTACCAGCGTCCCATATCAGTCCTTTTGAGGGCGGGGGAGGGTTAGGACAAGATGGGCCACCCAACACCACCCTACGTCATCCTCTTCCTCAGGAGGACAACAGCAAGGGAAGCAGCCCTAGTTTTCTCCCCTTTATCGACCATACTTCTCCTGTAGGGGGAAGATTACGTCTTTTTCTCCACAAGTGGGAGTTAGTTACATCAGACTCATGGGTTCTAAATATTGTGAGAAAAGGATATGCTCTCCCTTCTCAGGAGTTTCCTCCTCCCATCCCTCCCCGTCCCTCGTTTCGTTCAGAAGACCATCTCCTGTTATTACAACAGGAGGTTCAGACCCTATTGTCAAAAGGTGTGGTGGAGTTGGTTCCAGATCAGGAAAGGGGTCAGGGTTGTTATTCAAGATACTTCCTGATCCCCAAGAAGGACTGTCGTTTGAGACCGATCCTAGACCTGAGGATGTTTAATTGGTTCCTCAAACAGGAGAAATTCAAGATGCTGACTCTAGTGCAGGTACTTCTGGTGTTGAACAAAGAGGATTGGATGTGTCTGTCGACTTGCCGGATGCATACTTTCATATCCCTATTCTCAAGTCGCACAGGAAGTATCTCCGGTTTGTAGTGGGGTCGCAACACTAACAGTTTGCGGACCTTCCGTGTGGCCTTACTTCAGCACCTCAAGTCTTCACAAAGGTGATGGCAGTGGTGGCAGCGAGTCTCAGAAGGAAGGGATATCTGTATTCTGTTACCTGGACGATTGGTTGATCAAGTCTCCAGAGCTTGTGTTGCGTCACTTGCTGATGACAACTCAGATGTTGTTCAGGTTGGGTTTTTCGCTAAATGTACCCAAATCTCACCTGGAGCCCTCTCAACGCCTCCTGTTCATAGGGGTAGTACTGGATACAACATTGAATCTGGCCTATCCTCCTCCTCAGCGGCTCCAGGATATTCAAGCGTTGATTCCAATTTTTCAAAATGGAGCGGTTGTTCCAGTCCTCAAGGTCTTATGCCTGCTCAGTCTGTTCGCTTCTTGCATTTTGTTGGTCACTCATGCAAGTTGGCACATGAGGGCTCTCCAATAGTGCCTCCGCAGGCAGTGGTTTCAACACAAAGGGGATCTCGAGGAGTTTGTAACAATCTCCAGAGATGCTGCAGCGGATTTACGATGGTGGACTGTGAATGGCAACCTTTCTCAAGGAAGGCCGTTTTCACTCCCTCCTCTGGTGGCCGCGGTCATGACGGATGCTTCCACTCTAGGGTGGGGAGCTCATCAGGGGGACCTGGAGATCAGGGGTCGTTGGTCTCCAGTGGAACATTCTTTTCATATAAATCTTTTAGAATTGCGGGCGATACGTTTGGCTCTCAAGGCCTTCCTCCTGTCCCTTTGCGGTCACTCAGTTCAGGTCCTGACACATAACACTACTGCGATGTGGTATATAAACAAGCAGGAAGGAGTAGGGTTGTATCTTCTCTGCAGAGAGGCTCTGCGTCTCTGGTCCTGGCTTCAGTACCATCGGATTTGCTTGATAGCAAATCATCTGGCCAGGGTGCTCAATGTGCGTGCGGACTTTCTCAGTCGGCATCATTCGGCCGATCACGAGTGGCGTCTCCATCCAGATCTGGTCCTGCACATCTCCAGTGAAAGATCTGTTTGCCTCGCAGGAGAACGCACACTGCCTCTCATTCTGCAGCCTCCAGTATCCGGTGCAAGGAGCTTTTGGGGATGCGTTTCAGATCTCTTGGTGCAACCAGTTGCTTTAAGCTTTACCCTTGATTCCTCAGGTTCTGAGGAAGATTCAGCAAGATCGGGCTCAGGTGATTTTGATAGTCCCGGATTGGCAAAGAAGTGTGTGGGACACGCACCTTCTCCAACTTTCACTATCTCCTCCGCTCTGTCTCCCTCTCAGGGCAGACCTCCTCTTGCAGTCGCAGGGGCAGGTTCTACACCCCCACCTCCAGAGCCTGCACCTTCATGCCTGGAGATTTATCGGGGCAACCTGAGTTCCTTTTCTCTCCCACCAGATGTAGTGGATGTTATTTTATCGGCCAGGCGACGCTCCACTAAGTCAGTTTAGGCCTGCAGGTGGGCAAAATTCGTGGTTTGATGTGGAGAAAAGGAAATTGATCCTTGTGAAGGCCCACCTTTCTAATATTGTGTTATTTGCTTTGGACTTAGCAATGAAGGGTTGTGCAGTGGCTACTGTTAAGGGTTACTTAGCTGATCTGTCATCCTTTCTTTGCCTCCCGGATCAGCCCTCATTGTTTAAATCACCTATTGTAGTTAAGTTCCTTACGGGTTTACTTAATAAGTTTCCTCCCACTCCTTTTCAAGTGCCTCATTGGGACCTAAATCTTGTTTTAACCTTTTTAATGGGGTCACCTTTTGAGCCCATGCACTCTTGTCTGATAAGGTTTTTAGTGCTTTACACAGTTTTTCTTGTTGCCATAACCTCGGCTAGATGGGTTAGTGAGCTTCAGGCTCTTTCTGTTAAACCCCCCTTTACCTTGTTTTTCCCAGATAAAGTGGTGTTGAAAAGCAGGGCGTCTTAACTTCCAAAAGTTGTCACTCCTTTTCGTGTAGGGTAGACTACTACCCTTCCATCATTCTACCCTCCTCCTCACCCCTTGAAGCAGGCAGAAAGGCTTCACCGCTTGAACCCTAAAAGGGCGCTTAGTTTTTACATTGAAAGGACAAAGGACTTTCGCCTGGAAGATCAGCTGTTCGTGGGGTATATTGGACAGAGGAAGGGCAGAGCAGTCCATAAAAGAACAATCTCCAGGTGGGTTATCCTTTGTATCAAGATCTGCTACTCGTTGGCGAAAAAGTTTCCCCCTGAAGGGTATCGGAGCCTATTCCACCAGGGCTAAGTCCGCTACTTCGGCCCTGGCAAGGGGGGTTCCGGTGGTGGATATTTGCATTGCCAGAACTTGGGCATCCCTCCACACCTTTGCAAAGCATAATTGCTTGGACTCTGAGGTTTGGAGGGACTGCCATTTTGCACGATCTGTATTGCAGGATTTCTTGGTGTAATCAGACAGGCACCCACCTCCGAATGCGGTACTGCTTTGGGACTCTATTCATAAGGTGAGGAATCCACAGGTAGTTGTATCCATCAGAAGAACAAGCTACTTACCTTCGGTAACGCTTTTTCTGGTGGATACAATAGCTACCTGTGGAGTCCTCACAGTCCCATCCGCCTCCCTGTTGCCTGTATGATTGCACTAGGATATGTGGTTGTATAGATGTATGTATATATTGATATTTTTCCTGTAAATATAAATGATGGTTTTGATTATGTTGCATCATGAAGGTTTTGTGTATATCTGTATTTATTGAAGTTATTGTGGAGTCTGTTCTCACCTGTTCGCCTCAAAGGCATGTAAAATATTGGTGAAACCGACGTCGGCACGCCGGTGAGGACCTCTTATTGGCACGGTGACTTCAGACAGAGTCGCATGGAGCCGTACAATTGTGACGTCCTCGTCGACGTGGAGAGCTGGGAAGAAGATTTTCCGTCGGATGCTGGTGCAAGGGTGAATTCTTAAGGTGAGGAATCCACAGGTAGCTATTGTATCCACCAGAAAAAGCATTACCGAAGGTAAGTAACTTGTTCTTCGCACTTATTATACATGGTCCTTTTGAGAATTTCATTCATCCCTCAATATAATTGAATGTATGAGGGTTTGTAGAAGGATCAATCCTAAACTGGTAGATGATTAGTGCTCATAGTGAATATGTATGTTTCGCCAGTACTAGGAATACTCTATTAGCTAAACATTGTTTTCACTTCTCTCAAATCACTTCATCTGAAAGAAGTAAATATAGAGTTGTAGTAGGTGATCTTAATGCAAAGGGGACAAATCCCGCAATTTGTTTTCTCTGTCATAGAAAAGAGTCTATAAAATGCCTTCTGCAATATATCTCCCAATGAATACTTGATTGTGGGAACCTAGGAAACAATCTTCCTTCTAGGTACGTCCACAGCTCCACTGAAGGTCTATATTTTTAAAATTATTTAATGGTATCATCCATCTTCAGTCTACTGTCTGACATGAATGTGATCAATAAATCTTGTTGTTCTTATTAATTTCTGTACTGAAGGAATAATGCCTTGGAATATTAAGGAAACTCTTAATTGGCCTGGTGGGGAGGTAGCCACTATGGTGGCAACCTCCCCATCAGAAGTTTGGCGGACAGCCTAAACTATCCGCCAAACTTATAATAAGGCCCAGAGTCTTTATTGGAAAAGAAACATTTCTTACATAGGAACAGCAGGTTTAAGAAGGGCTCTATTATAAAATGTACCTGGACTAGAGAAATCAATAGATTAATTAGAAGAGAAGTTTTATATCATTCCCTTGAGAGAGGGAAAATAGTTAACCTCTTAAAAAGGAGTAGAACCAGGCAGAGAGTTGCACTTAAAAAACAAAAGTCAGATTGTACAAGTATAGAACAAAACAAGGCACTCACACAGAAAAATACTAGGAAATATTGGAAGCTCCATGCATATTCCTCCGGCAGTAAGTCCCAATACAAGCCAAATTTAATTGGTGATGGAGAGTGGGCTAATTACCTCTCTGAGCTATGTTTCTAATATGCCTAAGGCAGATTTGATGTGTCTCGAATTTGAAAACTATAAGTTGTCTAGTATTGATAGTAAATATGACCCAGCTAGAAAAGAACAGAAAAAGGCCTATATTTGTAGGACCAGATCCTCTGGAGCAGTGGGTGCAAATGAAACACCTATTTTTGCATTAAAAAGAGAACCATCTCTTTGGTCTACTTTTCTATTTCCTTTGTTTGAACATTGCTATTTAAGCTGTGTACTCTCAAAGTCTTGGAACAGGAGCATTATGTTTCCAATAAGTAAAAATGGCTCTCAGAATCATCTCAACAACTATAGATGTATGTCTCTTTTGGACTTAGTTGTGAAGGTGTTTGGCAGATGTATCTTGGTGCACCTCCAAGGTTGGGCGGTTGAGAATAGGATAATTCACACTGAGCAAGCAGGCTTTAAGAAAAGCAGTTCCACGCTGGATAATATCACTGTGCCTCAGCTGATTAAAGAAATAGGGTACAAATCATGGATTAAAAAGGGGCTTTGATACACTTGCCTTCCACATTTGATTACATTGCTAGACCTTTGCTTTGGGAAACAGTAAGTATCCCTTAGTCCCTACTCCAGCTAATCATTGTATTGCATCTGCCAACTTAGTGTTGTGTTCACTTTGGTGGAAACCAAGGCCTGTTTTCCAATATTGCCTTAGAAAATGGCTTAAAATAGGGCTGAATGATGGCACCTTTATAGGTTACATTGCAACTTTGATTCGCCCTGTGTGTTATTGACCCAAGAAGATGCACTGAAAAAAAGGAAACAAACCTCTTGTCTATATTATGTGCCCAAAGGGCCTACAAATACGTTTGAATATTCTTCAGCAGTATTCTGAAGGACATTATATAAAGATTAACATATCAAAAAGTAAATTGACATTTAATGGAAAAAGATTGCAGAGGAAATAATGTTTGAAAGGTATTTGGATAATGAGAAGTTGGAGATACTAAAACCATAACTTATTTGGGCATAATATTTCCTTACAATCTAAATGAGAAAGAACATCTTCTGCAAATATCTAGTAAAGTAATCTCCCTCACTAATGGACGGAGAATGTTTTATAACTCTTTTTGACACAGGCATTTTGTACTTCTGTTATTACTGCATAGTTTGAAAGTACCCCCAGTCTACTGTATGGTATTGAAAATATTGATGTTGTCGTAGTTTGGACTCTTGCTCTGAGCAAGACTGCTGGTCTCAGGATGACAGTACTTTCGTTTGTAGGTGACTAAGGGGGCCACCGACCACGGGAGCACCGCCAACAGGCTGGCGGTGCTCCCACGAGCATTCTGACCGCGGCGGTTCAGCCGCGGTCAGAAGCGGCAAGTCGGCGGGCTCCTGCCGACTTACCGCTGCTCGGGGGAATCCTTCATGGCGGCGGAGCGCGCTCCGCCGCCATGAGGATTCTGACCCCCCCCTACCGCCATCCTGTTCATGGCGGGAAAGCCGCCATGAACAGGATGGCGGTAGGGGGGGTCGCGGGGCCCCTGGGGGCCCCTGCCGTGCCCATGCCAATGGCATGGGCACGCCAGGGGCCCCCGTAAGAGGGCCCCGCAAAGTATTTCAGTGTCTGCCTTGCAGACACTGAAATACGCGACGGGTGCCACTGCACCCGTCGCACCTTCCCACTCCGCCGGCTCGATTACGAGCCGGCATCCTCGTGGGAAGGGAGTTTTTCCCTGGGCTGGTGGGCGGTCTATTGGAGACCGCCCGCCAGCCCAGGGAAAAACTCATAATACCCTCCGCGGTCTTCTGACCGCGGAGCGGTATAATGGGGGCGGAATTCTGGCGGGCGGCCTCCGCCGCCCGCCAGAATCAGAATCACCCCCTAAGTCTCTTCCTACAACTAGTTGTAACTGTTGTCCAAACCTTACTGGCTCACTAGCAGTACCTCACCAGAAACACAATAGTTAAAGGTGATTTGTAGCAGTCGCTTACGCATGGACTCAAAGTAAGATATCTCAGGGTTGTCGTGGTTAAACGGAAATTACCCTTTTCTCACAGATATATTATGTCTCATACAAACAAAGGCAATAACACAGATGCAGTGAAGTTATAATAGTTTTTATTTAACATAACTGCAATTTGTGATAAGTTGCATGAACTGCAATGATTAGGATAATGAATATACCAAGCAACAGTATTGTGAAGAAGAGAGTCATGGTTATAAAGACCCCCACCATTTTTGTAATATATGAAAGAAATATATATATATGTATGAGATGGAATATGCCCTAATACCCTAATGAGAATAGGCCTAACCTCCTACCTAAAGGAGAGCTGGGTTTGCTAAACCTAATCTGCAAAAGCCGTGTCCGTGAGAGGAGCCCCCAACCCTCGTTACCTTGGAATGAGGTCTCTATTTCAGACTCCTTAGGGACACGAAGACTGGGTCAGCATCAAGACGACTGCAGCATCGGTATCAGCGATGGTGGCGATGCCCTCTGGTCGGAATCCCTCTGATTATCTGTCTGAAGTGTGATGTATTTATACAGATCTACAAGGTCCCCTGACGTAGTGTATTTCAAAACAATAGATAACAGGCTTGCTTGGGACGGCAATTAATATCAACAATCCCTCGAAAGTATAGAGATGGAAATTCACTAAGTGTGAACACCTACTGTTTGTTTGTCTTTTCTGTTTGATCTTGACGCCTTGGCGCAGTGACACTGATAATAAAACTCATAGCAAGTGGCCTAACTATAAACAAGGCAGCCATCTTAGAGGAAATAAATAATTAAATGGGCTAAGACAGAGCAAGCTAAGTAGGTTAAAAGTCACTAGGTGACGGGGGCATGAGTTTACAAGCCTACGGCTAAGCTAACTCCTGCTATCCCGTTAAAACAAACTTGGATTCACTACAATGTGTTAAAAGGGTCATTACAGTGAAGGTTGAATTTGAGTTCCTTCTGTGCTGTGCGGGCTACTAGGCTTGAGGTTGAATTGAGTATCACTTTTTGTGCTGGGCTTAGTAACAGTTCTACGTAGGGGGCTTTAGCTTTTTGATAGCTAAGAGAACTCTTCATAAAAATGTATGTAATTAGACATTTTTGAGCAGAAGAGAGATGATATGGTCTTTTATTGAAATTTCATCTACGATCTGAAATCATTTAAGATCAAGCAAAATGGCTTTGAAGCTGTCAATGTTGCAAATGATATGTCAGCTAAAAGTCTTCTTGAAACGTCAGTGTTATGTAGGATGTTAGTTTCTGCTCAAGAAAGGGCAAATATAAATCAGGTGTATCCTTCTGTATTAAGAAATAAACCTCAGCCATTTTAATGTGGAACTTGGATCATGGAATTCTTTGTCTGTTCCCTTTTACTAAAAAATGAGTAGTATTTTACTTCTGAAGAAAGTAACAGACATGTGGCAAAAGCAATCTTTTAAGGATAGCTTATGTGAATTAAGTGGTAATGGAGTACAAGATCTTGATCATATAATTTGTGTAGTTTTACACTGCATTTTTTGGGTTGTCTATATCTGAAGCCAATTTTCATGGCATCTAATGTCCGCTCTGTTGAAAAAGCTTGTCATCTTTTATTATTTCCGGAAAATCAAATGATATGTTTAAAAAAAAATTAAAACTTTTTTTATATCAATATTAATATTGCACTATTTGTTTAAGTATTTTTGTGGACCTCTTTGGAAATCTATGGGGAATCCAAGATGGCGGCCGGATTTCCCGGCTGATCGCCACTACCGCTCTAGCCCATCCCCAGACCACACGCGGCTCTCGCTCACCTGCAGCCGCGGACGCTGTGCGCCGGCAGCACGGACCGCTGCGGGCGCTTTTCGGCTTTCTGGTGGTCCCTGCCAGGATCGGGGCAGCAACGGCAGGCACCGGTGGGCCCCGCAAGAATATGCGAGTGTGACGCTCGCTCCAGACCCGCGCTCTTACCCCTCTCGGCTAAGCGCGGTTCCCGCCGCTTCCTGGCAATATTAGTTGGTGTTTGGGGCGTGTGGGACGCTCGGATGGCGCCGAAGATAAACAGGACTCCTCGCTCCTTACGGGCACGGCAGAACCAAGACCCAGGAGGAACCAGAAAGGATAAAAAGCTACCGGTCCCTGGATCAAAGGAGCACAGCAATCTTCAAGTGAAAGGGGGCCTGCACAAAACAACCGACATGGAAAAAGACGCAAGGTACTCTGTTCCAACAATGTTTTCTAGCGTGATGCGGCCTAAGCAAAGGTCCACGGAAAAGGCAGCTCGTGATGCGCAACCAAACGTGTTAGGAGTCAATGATGAGCATGTACCTGTTGCATTTACATCTCCTGAAGTATTCACTCCTATGTTCGATGCAGGGGGGAGGGAGCCACCCTGTCAGGAGACCGCCAGTACAAGCCCAGGAAATAGCGGGGAGGGGGTGGCCCTCCCCCCAATGGGGGGTGCGAAGCTATCCGAGCAGGAACTTAAGGAGTCAAATCAGAGGTCTCAGGAATCCATTCCAGAGAAATGTGTAGTACAATCTAGTCCATCAAGCTGCAAGTTAAATTTGCAACAAATTGACGATATGGCCAAGTCCTCAACGATATACGAGACTACCTCCCCAGCTCCTGCCCAGAGGGGAAAAGAGGCGAAACCAACAAACATCGATCAGGGGCCATTTGATACAGCAGAGAGTTTTTTTTCTCTCTCTGTTCAGTCTAAAGACTCCAATTTGGACGAAGAAATTCCTTTAACAGATTCAGATATCGAGAGTAGCTCTGCTGCAAGTATCTGGGTATCGAACTACTTAACATGCAGAAGAAAATCAGCTGAGCAAACTGAAGCCAGGAGCAGCTCAGGGGCCAAGCTTAGGAGAGACCCGATCAAGCCTCAAGAGGAGGATGGTGAAATGCAGTGGAATTATACGGCCACCCAACAGGCCTTTTCGAAAAGGGATTCGGCCTGTAGTACTCTGGTGCCCCCCCTCCACGGGCGACCTTGCAGAACCTCCTTCTTTGGATCTTATCTACAGGACAATGGTTCAGAATCATGAACAGACTCAGAGGGAGAGCAGGAAAATGAAAGCAGCTAGCAGACAGCTACAACTATCTATTAAAAAAGTGGTCAAATCCTGTCAGGATATTGGTGTACGCATCGCCACTATGGAGACTTGAACGGAAGAGCTGGAAATCAAAGTTAAAGCAGCAACAGCACAGACGACGACACAAGGGCAGCAGATCTCGGATATTCAATGGAAACTGGAAGATGCTGAAAACCGTCAGCGGCGGAATAACTTGAGGATCTTGGGTATAGCAGAGGACCTCGAGGGGCAGGATACTAGGGCTTATATAGTTTCACTTTTTAAGCAAGCATTCCCAGACTTGAATGGTTGGGATTGGGAAAAGGAGATTCAGAGAGCACACCGTTTTCCGCTAATGAAGAAAAAACAAGCTTTGACTGCTACTAATAGAGACCAGAGTTACCCACGGGCCATTATAGTGTATTTTGGTAATTTTTTACTGAGACAGGCTGTGTTTGAAAAAGCCCGCCCCAACTCAAAGGTGACGGTGGAAGGTGTATCATTCTTTAGTAGGCCAGACTTCGCACATGCCACTGTAGAAAGACGGTGGCGACTTAGGCAGATGATTGCTCAATTTCAAGAGTTGGGGGCGGAAGCCTACTTGCTAAGCCCTGCGCGTCTAAAAGTTGTCTACAAAACAACTACAAGATTTTTTCTTTCAGAAATTAAGGCGGGGGAATATGTACAGCAGTTGAAAACTGCTCAAGTGCAGGGGGTACGGGAGAAGGGGGGGGAGGGACTGCTGTGAATAGTTGTTTATATGTAAATGTATGTGATACTGATTGGGGTGTTTTTTTTTTTAACATCTATCCGTTAAGGGTTTTGATCGGGAGGGTGAAGATGAGGGGCCGCGTGTATTGATTGGCAAGCCATAAGTGTGTGAAGGTGTTTTATGTATGGGTGGGCTAACGGGACTGGCAACTACCATCTTACAGGCTCAGAAGCCTGGCGATTCCATTTGTAGGGGTAAGGGTTGGGGGGTGGGTTAGAGGAGGGCGGGGAGGTCACAGGGACAAAAAGGATAATGGGACACGCAGTAGGGGGTGCGGGGATGGCTCTTATCAGTGGAAAAGGTGTCAGGGTGTGAAAGCAGCAAAGTTGATTAAGGCATACAGGGGAACTAGAAGGATCAGCATCCATAAAAAATGGGACAGCAAAGTGAAATACGTATCGCTACAGTGAACGTTTGTGGGCTCAATAATAACAAGAAGCGGCAGTTTGTAGGAGAGGTTTTCAAGTCATGGAATGTCGATATTATTTGTATGCAGGAAACACATATTCCAGGTACACAAAAGCAGCTAATGGAGTTTTATGGGTGGAAGCTAGCGGTTTTTACACAACAACACACAACCACTAGAGGGGTAGCGATATTAACTTGGATCAGTACTCTGGTTATACATAAACAATTTGCTGATAATCTTGGCAGGCTTGCTCTGTTGGAATGCTCGGCTAAGGGACTAAGGTTCACCCTATGTTCTATTTATGGATTTAACACAGATGATCCTGAGATACTGGATTGGCTTAATTTAGAACTTACGAATTGGGCAACACCTATCATAATGTGTGGAGATTTCAATATACATTTAGATAGTAAAGAACCCATTCAGGAACAAACACTCTACCTGGGTAGAAAAAACAAAGTTTTTAGGGCACTTCAGTCATTGGCCATTAATCATGGCTTGATCGACGTCTGGCAGTTGTGTTGCCCCCAGGATTCAGGGTCCACCTTTTTCTCTGCTCCGCATAAGAAATTAGTCAGGTTAGACTACTTTTTTGTGACAGCCTCTCTACAAAACCAAATAGGGGTCAATAGACTTCCTAGAATTATATCAGACCACAACCCATTGGTTTTGGCTTTGGAGACAGGGAGAAAGGGCCCGCAGCCGAGATCTTGGACATTTGATAGGACACTATTAGCTGATCCAGTGTATATCCATAAAATGAAGGAATGGATCCCTGAATTTTTTAAGATAAATCAGGGTTCTGCTTCTTGTCAGATAGTTTGGGATACTTTTAAAGCTGCTGTCAGAGGAGAAACCCTGAGTTATGGGTTAAGAAAGGAGAAAATACGCATGGATCAGCTAAAATTAGTTCAGACAAAGCTGGTTAAAGCTGAGCAGCGACTAGGGGAAGTGATACGCAGTGGAGTAGATATTTCAGACATTCTGTGCGATGTGAATATCATCAAGGCAGAAGCCGCCAAGATTTTCATGGATAAGGCTGCTGCAAAATTTTTAGTATACCGTCAGAAATGCTATGAGTATAGCGGGAAAGTGGGCCAACAGCTGGCCTTAAGAATAAGACAAAAGCAGGTATTTGGGAGTATTAAAAGCTTAGTGAATGAAGAAGGGCGGATGGTACATAACGGTCCTGAGATTATGGAAGTCTTTAGACAATTCTATCAAAAATTATATACCCAGGAAGAACAGCCCCAAGAAGAGGAAGGGATCGATGCCGCGGGCAATGAGATATCAGGTCAGTTAAGAGAGGAAGATAAGGCAGCTTTAGAAGCACCTATGACACTGGAGGAATTGGATGTAGCAACTCGTGCCTTGGCAAGTGGGAAGGCTGCAGGGGGGGGATCTAATTCCACTAGAATTCTATAAAGTTTTTTTTGTGGAGATATATAAACAGCTACTTAACTTATTTATTGAAGTACAAGCAGGGGCTCCTCAACCGGCCTCCTGGGGGGAGGCTAAGATAGTAGTTTTTTTGAAAAAGGACAAGGAACCCACTCAGCCTGGTTCATATCGCCCAATCTCTTTAATTAACAGCGATGCCAAAATCTACGCTAAAATACTTGCTAGCCGCTTGAGTTTGGTAATTTCAGGCTTAGTATCTCCATGGCAGCATGGCTTCATCCCGGGGAAAAGCACGGCAGATCATATAAGACGAGTTATTACGTTACTTGATGTTAGTGCAATAGCCAGGCTTCCCATGGCAGTAATCTTGTTAGACGCGGAAAAAGCCTTCGATCGGGTCCATTGGCCCTTTTTATGGTCTGTCCTGCGTAAAAATAACATCGGTCCCGGGTTTGTCAAGGCAATTCAACAGCTTTACCAAAACCCAATGGCTACGATACAAGTTGCCGGGCTAAAGTCGTCCTCAATCAATATTCAGAGAGGCACGCGACAAGGGTGTCCGTGTTCACCACTGCTTTTTGCGCTATATATTGATCCCTTGATCAGGAATATGATCCGGAATGGTCGGATCATGCCAGTCTCATTGAAAGGGGGGTGTACTAAGATTTTAGCATATGCAGACGATATCGCGGTGGTGACCACGGACCCCAGGACTGCTATATTGGAAATAGAGCAGGAAGCCCTGCAGTTTGGGAAAAGATCTGGTTATTTGCTGAACAAGAGTAAATGCCAAATATTGGTGAATGAATCAGTAGATTTTAAGGACGAGCGGGTGCTGACACAGGTACAATATTTAGGTGTTAAACTTACAGCAAACCTTGACGAAGTGGTGAAAATAAACATGGGCCCAATTTTAACAAAGACTAGGAAAGATCTCGCTCGCATTAACAATCTACACTTGTCACTCATGGGACGCTGTAATGTGATAAAAATGGTGTTCTACCTCTTTAGAACAATCCCCCTAGAGATTGGGCAAGATTGGTTTAAATTAATAGAGGGATTGGTTAATAGCTTCATTTGGTCTTATACAAAGCCGCGCCGGGCTTTCCATTATATGACTCTCCCAAGAGAGCAAGGGGGGTGGGCACTTCCCAATTTTAAACTTTATTATTTGGCAGCAGTGCTTCAGTATGCACAGATACTTTATGTTACGGATAGACCCGGGCAAGATGCTCTCCCTTCGATATATACCCTGATTCTGGGCAAAGAAGCAGACGCAGTCTTCCTGCGGATTCTGGAACCCAGTTACTATAAAAAGGTTAAATTTAAGGTAATTTATGCTGCATTTAAGGCTTGGACCCAGGTTAAGCGCAAGATAGGTATAGGACGAATCTGCCACTACACTCCCTTGTGGATTACCCCCACGCTTCCAGCAATATCTAAAGATCACTATTGCTTGAGGTGGAGTAATCGGGGTATTCACAAAGTCGGGGACTTGTTTCACTCTGGCAGCCACCTCAAATCTTTTGAGGAACTGAGTGCGGAATTTGCGCTGGAAAAAATAGACTTTTTAATTTTTTTACAGATTAGAGCCTTTTTACTAACTAGTATGACCCAAGGTTGGCACACGGATAAGATTAAGCTAATGGAAGTCTCACGACACCCCACTAGCTGCGGTATTAAAAATCTGTATCCACTGCTTTTAAATTCTATACAAGATGACCTGGCGACATTGGTTAAAAAATGGGAAGCACGGGTTGGAACTAAAGAGACAGAGGTTTGTGAGCCTATGGAAATGGCACGGACTGTTTTAGTGTCTGCTGGCCCGCAAGCTCAACACTTTATGGTATTGTATAATTTATATTATACACCTGCTAAGATTGCGAGCTGGGGCAAAACGGCGGGAATTATGTGTCCACGATGCGGTTGCCCGAAAGCAGATCTCTGTCATATGTTCTTTCAGTGTGTAAAACTGGGAAGTTTGATTACTGGGATATCCGATATATTGGAGAAAATCTTGAAACAGTCTATCTATCTGACACCTCAAATGGTTTTACTGGGAGTTGATCATTCAGTCTGCAATAGTCGAGATAGATACTTTCTGTTCATAGCAATGTCAGTATTTCGTAACTGTATAGCATCTCTGTGGCGTGATGTCGATCCCCCACGGTTCAATCAATGGTTTTCACAACTCTTATCTATGTATCACCTGGAGAATAGCCTTTATGAACTAAAAGGAGCAGCGGCCTGTAAAAGATTCACTAGAGCTTGGGCACCTCTCTCCGTATGGCTCTTGGGCCCCGAGAACGTGCCGACTATATAAGTAAATTTATGAGATTCCTAAGAATAGAAACTATTATCATTGACTCTTGTTCAGAATGTTTGCTTCACCTGTACGACAATATTGATGTATTTATGCTTCCTTTTTTTTGCATTTTTTTCCTCTTCATTATTGCAAACATGTAACTCGCTGCGTGTCCTTAAAATAAAATAAAATAAAAAAAGGAAATCTAAATATTAACAATGATGAATACAAATAAATCCCCCAAACATTTATCTCCTTCACCCAATTTACTTCTCCCAGTTTACTGTGAGGCCTGCGACTGATGTTCAGGAATTTTAAGTTTCCTGCCTCCTGTAGTGGGCAGATCCTAAATAACGAGCAGAACATCATCCTCATAGTATGATATGCAGTCCTTCATCCCACTCCAGTGCATCCCTCCTAAACCCATTTGCCTCTAGCTCACTGACCAGGGCAGATACTTCAGAGGGGATGTGGGGGTATTGCTATCTGGTGCCCCTCTCAATAGGAGAGGGGTTGGACATTGCTCCTTTAGCCCTCACTCAGGGCCATGGAGTCAAATAGAGTATTCTGATACAACCCACTAATGAGGTACCGAAGTTCAAGTCAGTGCCTTTCAGTATTCCAGAATGGCTAGTGCTAAGGTGCCTTCGTGGCCCCTGACATTTGGCCAGGGCCAGCTGGAGACATCTGATGATCCATACATCTTCTGTATTAGGCTATCCACGTGTCCAACCAGGTGCACCATATGACTCTTGAATTGGGAGTTAGTCAACTCCACCTTCCGAAGAAGAAAGGTCCTCTTGTGTTATATAGTCTTTATTCTAGTTCTGTCAGTTGTATCTGTATGATGACCATGTCTGCATCCCTCTTCCTTCTCCTTCCCTTGAAATAGGGCAGGTAATTAACCGCCACATTTTCAGCGTCCTTTGGGCTGGGCCATATGAGCTGATCCGGACTGGTGAGTGATCAGAAATCCCTCTGCAAAATATATCTACTCTTGCGACATATCTGTCATGGGGAAAACAGAAAAAAAAAATCAATCTCTGACAAGTTATGACCTCCAGGGGTTCAAGTAAAGGTATTGTCCTCTGTGTGCCAGAGGCACAAAGTATCTCTAACCCAGGGACTGACTGCCTGTGGGATCTCTGTGTAGGTAGTCTGTGTGGGCACCATGTATTGTGTCTAGTTCCATTACTGCATTGAAGTCTCTGATTACATGCTTGCTTGAAACGGTGTGACCAGAAGCAGGTAAGTTGCTTAAGGGTGTCACCATGTAGTGTTGGGGGGGGACATACAGTGTAAGAGACCAGCTCTGCCACTGCACCGTAAACGATATAGATGTATCTTCCCAGTCCGTCAGTCTCGACCTGCCCCCCTCCCATGGTAAAGGATCATTGAAGCAGGCTGGTGCCCCCCTCCCCATGTCCCCGCCTTCCAAAAGAAAGCATAGTTAGAGCTCATAAGGTGAGTCTCTTGCAAGAATAGGACACTAAATGCACGTTTGATCAGTTGCATGACATCCCCCCATTAATGTCGGTATTCATACCATTAACATTCCAGGATTGAATCTTGTGTCCATTCACGGTCTACCTTGTTGCTGGCGTCTGCCATGTGATGTATACCTTAAGCGGTTTGTCTGCGGTTGGTCAACTAATAACCAGTTCCGAAACAAAAACCCCCAAATCATTCATCATCTCCACCCTTCGCTTCCTTCCCAGAAGCATATGTTGCTTCAATTTTAAGTCTCAAAGTAAAGGAAACCAACAGAAACTAGAGGTATAATAGTATAATCATTCCTGGGGCTGAGAAAGCGATTTTAGTTGGCCCCACAGTGGTCGCTGGATTGCATACAGCCACAGAGGCAGTATTATGTTGGAAGTTCAGTCGTGTGTGGTCGGCCAATGCAGAATCTTCAGGTATATTGTCTCCTGCAGAGAATGAGAAACACAATTTAGGGTTTCTGACTATTGGGACGTTTAATCAACGTCTCCTGTATCCAACCCCTGCATTCCAGGGACTCCCATTCCGTTGTCTCTGCATTCTTCCTCGGTGGGCCCAAGGTTAGGAGCTGTTTGTTTCAGGGCCTGTCCTTCTTCCAGCCAGTCCAAGTCTCTCTCTTGCGTGTCAAAGAAGTAAATCTTATTTTTGTGTATGACCTTTAGTTTGGAAACAGAAGCATGCACTTAAATTACTGTTTCACCTCTGTACATGACTGGCGTTGTTGTTGAACTTCAATTGTGTAATATGTGAAGATCATGACTTACGCTGAGCCACCCTGTATATTTTCTGCTTTCCGGGTTGTCCACAGGATAGCACCTCTGACTGCATAGTTACAAACATGAGCAGTCAAGTATGGGCAGTGCACTAGGAGGAGGGCAAGGGGCCGGAAATCTGTGGGCTCTTTTGATTATAAAGCATGGGAAAATGTCATCTGAGTACCCACTATCTCAGGTAGGTAGTGATGAATTATCTTGGTTTAGGGATATCCGCTCCACCACTGTCTTGATGTTAAAATGCCTTAATCTTCCATCAGTGTCCTCTGTTCAGCCTTTCAGCTTTGTAACCTCTGTTACTCTGTTGACCTGAGGCTCTCCGTACATCCAGTGGAGACAGTGGGCCCTGCCAATCAGCTCTTACCTCAGGTCCTGGGTGCCCCAGCAGAACCAGGTAGGCCCTGAAAATCGTGCGACACAGGCTGTTCAAGGTTTCCTGGCAGTCCACCTCTCCTGCCACCTGTAGTAGGCTTCTCCCTCAGTCATGAGGAGGACCATAGCCACCCAGTTTTCAATCCTTTTGGCACTTATGTCATTTTCCTGTCAGCCCGGTGTCAAACCAATGCCCTTTACATGATCAACAGCCAGCTACTAGGTAGATGGTCTGGTCTCTTTGATCTTCCATACTGCAACTGGCTTCCAGTGCTGCAGTTATCCGCTTGAAGCCCTGGCCTCAATAGGTGGTGTGTGATCCCGGTGTGCACACATCCACTCTGAATTCTTTGTCCTTCCATCAGCATCATGGGGTAGCAAGACAGGTATGCAGGTCCCTGACCCTCCATGCAAATGGCACTGCCTCTGAGACCTTGGTTTATGGAGGATTACTGGAGTGATGCAGCAGAACTCAGGAAAGATCGTTCTCCATCTCCGGCTGCTTGGCCTTGGCCCACATTAGACTCGTAAGTGCAAAAAGAGATCTACTAATCAAGGTTGCAGAAGCCTGGAGTTAATCAGTTAGGTACTGGGGACGGAACAGTTCTGCCCTCAGCCACTGTGGTCGTGTGCTGAAGGCGGAAACGTTCTGTTCTCCGCACGCAACCAGCAATTACTCCAGTATTGGAACTTTCATAGATTCACATGCTTGAATCATTCCCCGTCGTCGAGATGGGAGCCCCGGGTACAATTATATAAGTAGTGTTGAAATATATTAACACAAGGACCCTAGGCCTCTTCAATTTAACAGTCTATGAGAGTCATTTTAAGAAAAAGGATCAAACTTGAGCATCCACCAATCATACGACACCACCCTCTAGAATCCTACTGAGAGAAGCTCAGATTTTCTACCGCACGTTGTGCTAGGGAGTCTCCTCAGAGCACTGCTCTTTCTTCACATTTTTGGATTAGCTTTAAGCTATTTTTTCTCTGCTAAAACTTGTTTTGACTGATTGGGTTTAATACCTACAACATGTCTGACAAGGACAAGAATGGTTTACTCAGAAATTGTAAAACCTGTGTAAGAAAAGACTACACTCTGACAACCCTTATTAGGATTGCATATACTGCCTCTATCCAGACCACTCAGCCAAGGACTGTAAGGTTTGTCGTACCTTTTCCTCTAAGACTCTTAGGGATAGAGAAGGCAGATTATTGATTTGCTGCAGAAATTTAAGTACAGAGATAATCCAGTCTCGGCTTCTGATAGTAATGACTCTTCAATATCCAAAAAGTCATCAAAAAGGGCGAGATCAGACACCAGATCTCCTTCCCAACAATCAAGAAAAGCCCACAAAAAGACAGCCTCAGGGTCTTACAAGGGCCGCAGCCCCTCTACTTCACCTCAATAATCTTTCAAGAAAGTTGAGGGAGGTCATGGAAGAAGCTCAGAAAGACATAAGAAGTCATCCTCTGTACCACCATCTGGGCCTTTCGAAAGGCACTCATCTACTTCTGCAGCTAAGAATGTACCGTCGACGACTGACTCGTCGTCGACTAGACCGTCGGTGAGTGCTTTTTCACTGTCGATGACCACTTCCACTGTTCCACCGTCGACGGCAGTTGTGATGACATCGTCGACGGCAAGTACCCCACCTTCGACGAGAGCAGTGTCGACGTTATCGTCGACGAGGATTTACACCTCATCATTGTCGACGGCGGTAACAACGGTATCTGCTTTACCATCGTCGACGGCAGACTCTTCGGTAAGGCTGTCGATGATCAAGATCTCCATGCATTCGTAGGCGACATCTGCGCCGTCGATGAGGGAAAAACAAAAAAAAAAAACAAGAAAGACTTACCCCAAAGCACACCTACCTAGTAAGGTGACCCCTCTCATACCAGTACACTTGTTAGAGGGGGATGAAGAGTCAGACGACGAGGGTCCATTTGGAACAGCCCATAGCCCCTCTCAATTAAATGTCAAATATCAGGAGGATGAAGACGAATTTGGTGAAACTTACGACCCTCAGTACTATATAGGAGATCATCAATATCAGGAAGGGGCATACATACCAACCTCTTTGCTATCTGACCTCCAAGCAATGCTGGTGGATTACAGTAGGTGTTTTCCTCCTCAAGGGGAGCAACCTCCTCCGTCGCCCGTCTCCAGGGTTACCACTCCACGTCAGAGGCCGACCTCTTTGCCACTAGCGAATGTGGCCACGCCGGCTATGACTTTACCTCAGGACACTGATATATCGGAAGGTGATGAGGAAGAAGGGGAGTTCCTTGACACTCACTCCTCCTCCTCCTTCCCAGTCAAAGGTGGATTCCCCGCCAGACGACATCGGGGGATTTCATAATCTTCTGGAGAGAGCGACTAAACGTTTCGCTCTGCCAATGCCGTCCAAGCAAACAGATTGCTTCTTATATGATTTTAAAGAGCTGTTCCAAAAATCTGTGCGCTCTATTCCACTGGTCAACTACTTATGGGAAGAAGGGTTAAAAGTGATGCACAACCCTGCTACTGTCACAGCAGTGCTGCTCCAACTAGACAAAAAATACAAGGCACCAGAGAATGCCCCAGCATGTCTTATTGGTCATCCTCATCCGGACTCAGTAGTGGCTCAGGCGGCACAAAGGAAGTCTAAGAATCCTTCCGCTCCGATTTCTGCACCTCCAGACAAAGAGGGTAGATGGCTAGACAATATTGGAAAGAGGTTCTCGTCAATGGCTAGCCTAGTGATGAGTGGCTAACTCCCTGGCGGTGTTAGCCAGATATGACAGACGGCTATGGGCAGACATCGCCCGCATATTGACCAGTTGCCGGAGGATGGAAGATCAGAGGTGAGGAAGACGTTGCAGGGAGGTCAGCGCACGTCAGCGGCACTCATAGACTGTGCAATGGACATAGCCACGACTGCATTTCTCCAGCTCACAGGTGCGGCTGTACTTAGAAGGCAAGGCTGGCTAAAGACTACTTCATTCCGGCCTGAGGTACAGAATAAGATTTTAGACCTACCTTTCGATGATGAGGCTTTACAATCTATCAAATCCGACACAGATAAGGCGAGATCATTAGGGACTCTCCAATTTCAGAAGCCTTCCTTTCGAGCTAGAGAACGTGGACTGCCTTCTTATAGGGGAGGCTATCAGCAATCTAGATACTCAACTTATCCTTCCTCCTCTCAGCAGTTCCATCAGTACTACCCGCAAAGACTACCACCACAAGCAGTTTATCCTTCCTCCTCTCAGAGGTTCCAACAATACTACCCGCAAAGACTACCACCACAAGCAGTTTAATTTTAGATCTGGCTCTAGGGGATGCTCAACTCGCCCTGCTAAGGACTCTGCTCATAGAGCCTGATACATCCAAGGCTCCGGCTACATCCAACCCTCCTCCTCTGGTTTTAGGCAGAAAGATATCCCTGTTTCTCAAGCAATGGCAAGTCATCACATCAGACAAGTGGGCCCTCCAATTAGTGAAACAAGGCCACACTTTGGAGTTTGTCCAACTACCTCCCTCCAGTCCTCCTCGCAGGACTCCATCAAACTATCCAGAACAGCTCAAGAGGGAGATCAACAAGATGCTCCTCAAGGGAGCTATAGAGAAAGTACCTCTGTCACAGCGAGGGAAGGGGTTTTATTCCAGGTTCTTTCTCATTCGCAAAAAATGGAAGGACTTGAGGCTGATACTCGACCTCAGAGAATTAAACATCTACTTGAAAAAACAGTTGCTCCACATGATAAGCCTACAGGATGTCCTTCTGCGACTGAATCAGGGAGATTTCATGTCTACACTAGACCTTAAGGACGCATATTTCCACATTCCCATTCACCCAACCCACACAGTACCTGAGATTCATGGTAGCCGGAAGCCATTTTCAATTCTGTGTCCTCCTTTTTGGCCTAAAGTCAGCTCCCAGGATATTTACCAAATGCCTAGCGCCTTCCTCAGGAGGGAAAAACGCCAGATATTCCCATATCTCGACGATTGGCTGATAAAAGCAAACACCTACGCAGGAGCACACAGATCAACAAGAAGGTGCGTTTCCTTACTCAACAGTTTAGCCCTCACCATCAACTGGGAGAAGTCCAAACCTCTACCATCACGCAGTATCACCTTTTTAGGAGCCAACCTGGACACTCAATCCACCATAGGTAGAGAGACAACAGAAAAAACTGCATTTCAGTTCGCCTTCCCAAATCTTTGTTGGGCATGATGTCATAATGCATACCTCTGGTTCCTCTCTGCAGACTGAAAATGTGGCCGCTACAGGAGCAGCTCAACCTTCAATGGCTCCAGATTTCGGAAAGCTTCGAGGATCGGATAAGCATAACCCCAGCAATAGTCGAAGCTCTGACATGGTGATCTCAAAAGCATCATCTGTCTGTCAGCCTTTCCTTTCTACATCGTCCAGCTCCGTGGACTATCACCACAGCGCCTCTCTGGAGGGCTGGGGAGCCGTTTTGCAAGATCTTCGAGTAAGTGACAAGTTGCCACTAGAGTTGAGGGCGATGCACATCAATCTGCTAGAGCTCAGAGCAGGCTTTTCTTCCAAAGATAGTGGGATCAGAGGTAGTAATAAGAACAGACAACACAACTACGATGCATTACCTCAACAAACAAGGAGGCACAAGATCTCTCATCCTCTCCAGGGAAACACCCCCCCCCCCCCCCCCACCCCCCCCATGGCATACATCAGAGGTACCGCCACCACGTGATACTGGCTTTTTTAGATCTAGGAATATGAAAACGAATAGTTTGTGCAGCCAGAATAGCCAAAGCCATTATCGTAGATGTGCCCTCAGCATGCACCAAGAAACCTTACCCACCATAACCAATTGGAGTATAATTTTGAAGAAAAAAAAATTTATGAAGGGAAGAGTATGAATGGGGGCATGTATGATGACATGCAAGATGCGTGTTTGTAGTTTCATGGGCTATTTTATATTTATTGTATTACATTGAAGAGTTCCAATAAATCATGTTTATAAGTAATCATTGCGGTATTATTGGTTTGTAGACCATTATCTGTACAATGCACATTATAACTTTCCATATTTAACGGGAGATAGAGATTCCAGAGCTTTCCATCACAGAAATGTGAGGTAAATATGTTTTTGTAGTCAAGGTTTGAAATTTGCAAGGGATTCTGGGTAAAACAACCTGGTGAGAGTCACGCAGGTCACCCCATCCTGGATTCCCTCAGTGTTTACGGTTAAAAATGTCCCGGTTTGCGAGGGTTCTTTCAGATGCCAGCCAGCTACCCACTTTGCAAAAAACTGGTCTGTTTTACGTTGAAATATATGATATATCCATGTTGCGTTTTGGACCGTTTCCTCTTGCGGGAAGTAGGCCTACCCACACAAGTCAGGTACCATTTGTATTGAGAGGCTTGGACAAACAAGAGAATAGTAGAACAAGAGTTATAGCCAATTGTATTTGTCTACATTTGCACCTTCCAAATGTAAGACGTTTAAAAAAAAAAAAGTAATTTTGAGAAATACCATCTAATTCACATGCTAGTATGGGTACCCTCAAATTCAGAGATGTGCAAATAACCCCTGCTTCTAAACACCATATTTTGTGCCCACTTAAAAAATGCATAGGTTACCTTGATACCTATTTTTCACTATTTATAGTTTACCAAATGAATTGCTCTATACCCGGTACACAATGAAAAATCACTTGGTTTCTTTCGGAAAAACCTTGAAGGTTCTCCACAAACGAAACCTCGTTGAATTCAGAAATGTGTCTAGTTTTAAGAAATCTGTACCATTCCGGGTTCCACCATGGGTTTCACACCTATTTCCACAACAAACTGAAAGGGGACACGCTAAACTCTTTTATCGGGCAGGAGCCCTTTAAACAGCACGTAGCGCTCCCGCCACTCGGGACGCGCTAAACTCTTATCGGGCAGGAGCCCTTTAAACATCTCTTCTCATTGGGCAGGAGCCCTTTAAACAGCACGTAGCGCTCCTGCCACGCGGGACGCACGCGGGCGGCGCCCGGGTCCGTCCTGCGCCCGTCAGCGGCTGACAGAGGCTGGGCTGGGCCACCCCCCTGACATTTACCACCCAAGCAGGCCTCATTGGACTTAGCCCCATTTGCTATTGCCAACACTGTGTTCCCAGTAAGCTGCTCTACTCAAACTGACACCTTATAGTTCAACCTTGCACTAACTTCCACTCCAGATGGACAAAAGGAAAGCAATAGAGGCTGGGGCCGAGGTTGTGCTAAAAGCCAAGCGAAAAAGACATAAGCATGCTGCTAGCAACTGCGTCATGGACATAATCGACTCTCTCCTGAGTGAATGTAATGGAATATTAACCTGCCCCCAGGGAAATAATTCTATTGAAACTGGGGGGGAGCCCTCACCAATCAACAGGAAGGATGGTCCTATGAAAATCGCTGAGATTTTTGTGAAATGTGGCCAACAAGTCACTGACACTACAGGGCAGGGCGAGAGCAGGAATGTTATCACCCATACTGCCCCTTCTCTAGTAGAAGACCTACCACTGGGCACAAACGATTTCATCCAGCTCAGTAACCGCTTTAATCCCTTAATCAACACCCCTGAATCACACGATGACATCAATCCAGGCACCCTGGCAGATGGGCCAGCAGCCACAAACATGCATTTTCCTCACGTAACCCCACAGCATATTGAATGCATACAAGATCTAAAAAAGGAAGTTATAGAACTCAAGCTTATGGTTAAATCCTTAATAGCAATAGTACAACAGCTAACTCACGCAAATAACACGGCCACCACGAACCTTGCCCAAAACCCAATCCTATCAGGCATCACAACAAACCTGCCCATCTTCTCAGCTTCCAGCCATGTCGGCCCCCTCCCTATCTGAGATAAGACCACAAACTCATACCAGACATCCTTCTTCCACAATTCAGGCATAGGAAATTCACTAGACGTCCATCACAAAACCCACGAGCAACACTGCCTCAAAATACTTTGCACAGCCTGCCACTGATCGGTCCCATTCAGGTAATATAGTTCTAATGGTTAACGTTCCCAAGTTAACCACATCGACACACAAGAAAGGGGCAGACTCTATCAAAAACAAAGCTATCCATTGGATTCGCCATGTTAGAGGCTGCCGCTCCATAATACGCGAGGACTTAATTAATGTAGTACGACGGCCAGACCCGGGAATACATTTTGACATCCTAAAACTGACACTTAAGGACAGGACCATGGTGAACAATTTGGTTGCCCTAGATGCAAGAACAAGCCCACCAGCACACTCACGCATCCAGTTTAAATACCCCAGGCCACCTATGCACCACGAGGAGTGCCCGAGTTACCACCCAGCAGAAAATTTATCACTCCTGGTAAAAATTATTGACTTACAGCCTCACCTAAAATCTATGCTGGCAAACCTTGCAACCTTCTAACATCTATCACCCCCAGGTCTGCCTTAAACCCCACCACTGTCTGTCCATGTATTCTCTCTCCTATCCATGATACCAAGACCACTGCCAGTCCACTGAGCAAACACGTCAACGATGCACCCTTCATCTTGCAGGCGCATTGCCCACCAAACCAAGTGCCGCTGGCTAGGCCTGCAAGCACCTCCCGGATCAGGACCAGGTCAGTTCCAATAGAGGAATATCACCAATCACCTCAGGCCCCACGGGTAAACATTGTTTTTGACCCACTTCTTCCCACTCAACCACATCTGCCAGATCAACCTCCGACAGCCAACCATACAAACCCCAGGCATCTAGACAGGATAGTTCAGCCACTGACTGGGGTAAGACTTGTCTCGTGGAACGTGGCAGGTTTGAAATCTATTCTCCCCCTTCCATCCTTCTCCTCCTTTATTGATGAACATGACATATGTCTTCTCCAAGAGACATGGTCACTCGACCCACTTTTTCGAACAGGCTATTCAAACTTCTACATCCCCGCTGTGGCCAGCACGAGAGGCAGGCCCTCAGGGGGTCTGACCATCTGGATCAAAACATCACTTAGCTGCCACATATCACAGCTACCTACCAACTCTCCCGACCTGTTAGGCCTTCGTCTATCATTTGGGCCTGACTCTGTGGTGAACATCTTTAACATCTACACTCGAGGGGTCAGTGGGGGTCAAGTCTCCAAAACCCTCTGTGCCCTCGTAGCCCTCTTACAAAACTATCCTGCCATCATAAAACCATTGTGGCAGGGGACTTCAACGTCACATTCGAACCCCTGGACTGGGACGATCTCAGGTCCACTAACGAGGAGGATCAAGCCTGGTCTATCCCTGCCCTGTCAATCCCACCCATCAAGAGATGGACGAAGGTCGCTGTCCAGGTCAAATCACTGACCATGGAGTTCGGGCTCAGGGCGTTAAATGGCAGAACCAAATCAGACACCAATAGCTGTCACACGTTCAACAAAACCAATCACACCAGCAGAATCGACTACTGTCTATTCGACATAAGACTATGGCCTTTAGTCATCGACATGACGATCATTGAAAGGACTGAAAGCAATCACAACCCTCTCTCTGCCCACACATTAGCTCTAGGTAATCTCCCATCCACGTTTAACTCCCCAGCAGTAGCACCTGAGGGTATTAGCCTGGCCAACAATAAATGACACTTAAAATGGGACAAGGTCGTGGCTCGGCCCCCACTCATCAACGCCGCTAATAACACTCCCTACCAGGAAATAAGCTTAATCCACTCCTCCTGTTTCAGGGACATCGCAGCCCACTTTTCAGTGCCCCCAGCCCATGAGAACAAACGACACATAGGTAGGCACCGCTGGTTCAACAAAACGTGTCAGTCCCTTACCAAGCGCTTAGTTCAAGCCATTAAATCCAAGGACCCCACTGCCATCCGCGTAGCTAGGAAGTCCTATAGATCTGCAATACGCAAAGCCAAGCGTGACCAAGATAATAAATGGTGGACAGCACTCAGTGACGCTGTGCGCGAGAGGAACCATAGTCTGTTCTGGTCCCTGGCAGCGCGAGGCCCAGAATCCAGTGGTTTGGACATCGCAACCAATATTGCCCCGAAAGACTGGGTAGTTCACTTTAGTAGCCTGTACTCCCCTGACCATGATAGCCCCATTCCTGTTTGCTTGGGCCCCCACCTATATCCCTCATTAGCACCCACCACCGCAGCACCCCTGTTGTTCTCCCTAAGCGACATAACCTATTCCCTAAGCACCTTAAAACGCGGCAGGGCCCCTGGATCAGACTGCGTCCCAGCAGACCTGTTCTCAACAGACCTAGCATCCTAGTCAAGATACCTCACCATCATAGCAAACGCAATAGCATCTGGGGCGCAAATCCCAGAGTCCTGGAAAGCGGCTTTTGTTATTCCAATCTTTAAAAAGGGCGACAGATCACTTCCCTGCAACTATAGACCTATTAGCTTAATTGACTGTGTCCAAAAAGTCTTCTGCCACTGCCTCCAAGGAAAGATCGAAGAATGGATGACTGAACATGATATCCTTAGCCCGCTCCAAGCCGGTTTCCGGAAGAAAATTTCCACCACTGATCAAGCCCTCAGATTCCTATTATTATATTGGAAAACAGTGCTCATTGGTAAAGGCAGCCTTTATGTAGCTTTTGTGGACCTCAAATCTGCTTTTGACCTAGTACCTCGCAACAAACTATGGGACACTCTCTCTCGGATGGGAATCCCGGAGCACATTCTTGCCATACTGATACGACTCCACGAGGACAAATACGCACGAGTCAGGTGGGGCAACAAGGGTCAACTAACTGATAGAATCCATGTTTCCAGGGTTGTGCGGCAAGGGTGCGTCCTTGCCCCGACCCTCTTTTCCCTGTATATCAATGAAATCGTTCCCTCCCTCCTCTGATTGCAGGCTGACGCACCTTCACTTGGCACACAAAAAATCCCAGTCTTACTCTTTGCCGATGACACTCTTCTGATATCCAAGACCCCTAGCGGCCTAAGGAAACTCCTTACGTGCTTCGTGAAATTCTGCTCATCACAGGGACTCGAAATCAACGCCTCGAAAACAAAACTAATGACCCTCAATCCCCATAGATCTTTTTAAGGGAAATTTACTTTAGAGGGCTCCACACTTGTGAAGGTGGGCATTTTCAGCTACCTGGGCTTAACATTCACTGACATGTCTTGGAAACCACACATAGGAAAACAAGTTCTAAACTAAAACAAACAACAGGGGTACTACTAAAAAACTTTCACCTCTCACACACAAAACCAATTCGCCCAGCATTACAGTTATACGAAGCCCAGGCCGTCACCTCAGCGCTTTACTGGGCTGAACTATGGGGCTATACCAAAACCCAAGACTTAACCACTGCTGAAAATAACTTCCTGAGAAACCTCGTGTCCCTTCCGCAAAGTACCCCACTGTTCCCCCTTTTTAAGGACCTCGGTATCAAACGCATTGGACACAAAGCCCGCCTGCGACCTCTGCTGTACTGGCGGCGTCTCAGGACCACCCCTGAGCTCAACATTTTCACTGAAGCTCTACAAGTCATTCCAAAAGCCGACCATCTTCACAAAATCCCATGGCTACGACGCATCAAGGGTTCACTGTACTCACTCGGGCTAAATGATCTCTGAACTCACCAGCCACGTCCGTCTTCCCCTCGAAAAGTGAACTAAAGAAACTATATTGGCAAATGGCAAATTACGAAGACACAAGGGCTGCACTCCACACCACACTATCTTGTGATTTTGCCAACCTAAAAGAGTCATGCAAGTACGAAGCTTTTTGGGACCTAATCACGGCCCCAAGGGAAAGGAAACTGTACTTCCAGCTCCGCATTGGCACACTCCCATTAAGTCTTCTCACCAGCAGCTGGTCACACAACGAATCAACCGCATGCCCAGCTTGCAAAGCCCCCGTCGAGAATCTCCCTCACGTCCTTTTTGCCTGCCCCGCGTACACCGCCCCTCGCAGGAAATGGCTGGCCCGGCATGCAGACTACTGGGAGTCCGCAGCTCTGAGCTAGCCCTGCGAATCCTCAGATCAGACACTAGGCCAACGCTAGTGATCGCCGTCGCCAAATTCCTCGGAGCTATCTGGCTTGTTAGAGGGAAATCCCTTCTGTATAAAGACTCCAACTAAGACTGTCCCATTGTCCTGTGCGAGCGCATTTTATTCCATTTTTATTCCATCGTTTCTTATCTTTTACTCCCTTTTTATCATTATATTTATTATTGTAATTATCATTTTGTGTATTTATTTGTATTTATTACTGCTTGCGCTTCTTTGGCTCCTGTAGCCGCAATAAAACTCCTTTGAATTGAATTGAAAGGAGGTCTGAAAGCACAAAAACTAGGATGACAAAATTGTGTTTGAAAATCTCAATCAAGTCTACCTGTTACTGAAAGCTGGGTGTAGGAAGTTGGCTCTGTATATACTATCTCAAAGTAAGAGATAGTGTGCACGGAGTCCAAGGGTTCCCCTTAGAGGTAAGATAGTGGCAAAAATAGATAATTCTAATGCTCTATTTTGTGGTAGTGTGGTTGAGCAGTAGGCTTACCAGAGGGTAGTGTTAAGCTTTGTTGTACACACACAGGCAATAAATGAGGAACACACACTCAAAGACTTAGTCCAGGCCAATAGGTTTTTGTATTGAAAAATATATTTTCTTAGTTTATTTTAAGAACCACAGGTTCAAGATTTACATCAAACACTTTAAATGTAAGGTACTTCACTTAGATACTTTAGGAACTTTGAATGAAAACATTATCATGTACAGTCTTTGTAAAATGGCAATAAGCTATTTTCAAAGTGGACACAGTGTAAAAATCAACAGTTCCTGGGGGAGGTAAGTAAAGGTTAGATTAGGAGGTAAGTAAAACACTTACAAATCTCAGTTCTGGGGCATAGGCAGCCCACCGTTGGGGGTTCAAGGCAACCCCAAAGTTACAACACCAGCAGCTCATGGCCGGTCAGATGCAGAGGTCAAAGAGGTGCCCAAAACACATAGGCGCCTATGTTCCAGTCTGCCAGCAGGTAAGTACCTGCGTCCTCGGGGGGCAGACCAGGGGGGGTTTTGTAGAGCACCGGGGGGACACAGGTAGGCACACAAAACACACCCTCAGCGGCACAGGGGCGGCCGGGTGCAGTGTGCAAAGCAAGCGTCTGGTTTCAGGTAGGAAACAATGGAGGGACATGGGGGTCACTCTGGCGGTGCAGGCAGGCACGGGGGGGGCTTCTCTGGACACCCACCATGTGGGCAAGGTAAAGGGTCACCCGGGGGTCACTCCTGCATTGAAGTTTGGTTCCTTCAGATCCTGGGGGCTGTGGGTGTAGTGTTGTTTCCAGGCGTCGGGTCCCTTGTTACAGGCAGTCGCGGTCACGGGGAGCCTCTGGATTCTGTCTGCAGGCGTCGCTGTGGGGGCTCAGGGGGGTCGTCTCTGGTTACTCATGGGCTCGCAGCTGCCGGGGAGTCCTCCCTGCGGTGTTTGTTTTCTGGATCTCGAGCCGGGGGTGTTTGGTGCAGAGTGTGAAGTCTCACGCTTCCGGCGGGAAACGTGCAGTCTTGGAAAGTTGCTTCTTTGTTGCAAAGAAGTAGCTGGTTTTGAACAGGGCCGCTGTTCACGGGAGTTTCTTGGTCCTTTAGTCCAGGGCAGTCCTCTGAGGCTTCAGGGGTCGCTGGTCCCTGTCGGATGAGTCGCTGGAGCAGGTTTTCGAAGTTGGAGACAGGCCGGTAGGGCTGGGGCCAAAGCAGTTGTCATCTTCCTCCTTCTCTGTAGGCTTGTAGGTCAGCAGTCTTTCTTGTTTCTTCAGGTTGCAGGAGTCTGATTTCCTGGGATCTGGGAAGCCCCTGATACTGAATTTAGGGGGGTGTTTAGGTCTGGGAGAGCAGTAGCCAATGGCTACTGTCCCCGAGGGTGGGTACACCCTCTTTGTGGCTCCTCCCTGTGAGGAGGGGGGGACATCCCTAATCCTATTGGGGGAATCCTCCAAACTCAAGATGGAGGATTTCTCAAGGCAGGGGTCACCTCAGCTCAGGACACCTTAGGAGCTGTCCTGACTGGTGGGTAACTCCTCCCTGTTTTTTCTCATTATCTCCTCCAGCCTTGCCACCAAAAGTGGGGGAAATGGCCGGAGGGGCGGGCATCTCCACTAGCTGGGATGCCCTGGGGCGCTGTAACAAAAGGGGTGAGCCTTTGAGGCTCACTGCCAGGTTTTACAGGTCCTGCAGGGGGAGGTGAGAAACACCTCCACCCAGTACAGGCTTTGTTCCTGGCCACAGAGTGACAAAGACACTCTCCCCATGTGGCCAGCAACATGTCCGGTGTGTGGCAGGCTGGTAAAAACTGGTCAGCCTACACTAGAAGTCGGGTAGGTATTCAGGGGGCATCTCTAAGATGCCCTCTGGGTGTATGTAACAATAAATCAGTCTGCATTTATTGTTCTGAGAAGTTTGATACCAAACTTCCCGGTTTTCAGTGTAGCCATTATGGAACTGTTCAGTTTGTGTTTGACAAACTCCCAGACCATATACTTTTATGGCTACCCTGCACTTACAATGTCTAAGGTTTTGCTTAGACACTGTAGGGGCATAGTGCTCATGCACATATGCCCTCACCTGTGGTATAGTTCACCCTGCCTTACGGCTGTAAGGCCTGCTAGAGGAGTGACTTACCTATGCCCCAGGCAGTGTGAGGTTGGCATGGCACTCTGAGGGGGAGTGCCATGTCGACTTAGTCATTTTCTCCCCACCAGCACACACAAGCTGAGAGGCAGTGTGCATGTGCTGATTGAGGGGTCCCTAGGGTGGCATAAGACATGCTGCAGCCCCTGGAGACCTTCCCTGGCATCAGGGCCCTTGGTACCAGTTACAAGGGACTTACCTGTGTGCCAGGGTTGTGCCAATTGTGGAGACAAAGGTACAGTTTAGGGAAAGAACACTGGTGCCGGGGCCTGGTTAGCAGGGTCCCAGCACACTTTCAAATCTTAACTTAGCATCAGCAAAGGCAAAAAGTTAGGGGGTAACCATGCCAAGGAGGCATTTCCTTACACTGGGAAGATGTTTTTTTAGCACTGTAAACCTTTTGTTGATGCCATTTGCAGGGGGGAAAACACTTTCTTCTGCAGCACTTTTTTTTGCATTTTTCCCCCCAGAAAACCATATTTATTTATATTTTGGCTAATTTTCTCGGTTCCTTCCAAGGAAAACCACAAATTCTGGGTAGCTTTAGAATCCCTAGGATGTTTGGAAAAAAATTGATGCAAATTTGACGTGGATAGCTTATGTGGACAAAAAAGTATGTAGGCCTAAGCATGAACTACCTGAAACAGCCAAAGAAAGGCTACGCACTGGGGGAGCAAGGGGGTTAAAAACCAATCCTGTTGAGCTTCACTTAGGTTCCTATTCTGTGAGTCTCCAGCAATTTACAAAAATACCTTTTTTATTCTTTTCCTCTTATTGGTGGTTTTTGGCCTTGCAAATAGTGAAATACTCCATTTTTTTATTTTTATTTAATCATCCATCTAGGTGTGCCTGATACTAGGTGTTGTATGTTATGACTTCAGATTTTTTGTGAGTGCCAAACATTGTCTAAGGCTGTGGTGATCGTTTTAGTTTTGTTGTATGTTTTTTTTTTTTTTCTCTTTCAGCTCTAAATTCCACTTTTTAGCATTTTTCAGTGTTTCCATTGTCATTTCTATTACTAGCTATGCTTGCTGCGCTTTAATTTCTGTTTTGTGTCCCTTTACTATATTTAAGTTGTTTTGCTGTTTAATGTTGCTTTTCAAGTATCAACAATCAAGTTATAGTATCAAATGAAACTACACTATTCTTGTGTACATGCCCTTTCAACTGTTTGGTACCTTTTCCTTTAAAATGTGATTCGGAAATGCCCTTTTGATTCATCTTCTTTTGAAGGAAACCTTACCAGTAGTAGGAATAATGAGTTAGTCAGCTAAGGCAGTTCTTAATCTAGGCATGAAGTTACGGTTAAATCTCACTTTGGCATGTCACGTCGCAGATTTCGCCAGTTTATTCGTTTATTAACTGAAAATGCTTTATTACCTCTTTATTCTTCTTAATTTAAGCAATAACATTCTGGTGGTCAATGCGGTTGTTTAGTTTAGCCTGCTGTTGACTATGGAAACAATGAGCTAGATAAATTGTTTCTTTGCATGCAGTTTATCTAGTATATCTCTGCATTGCTGATGTAGGATGCAAAATAACCACAGCATATTTCACCAATAGTTTGCCAGCTACATTTGTTGTGGGTCCATAGGAGAGTCCAGTTCAAAACTGTTGGCCATAGGCAAGTCTACTTCTTTTCTCACACGTTTCTTGCAACTAAGGTGTTAGAAATGGGGTCTTTGGTTGACAGTCAGGTTACCCCCTGTTCAAGCAAGGACTCTCACTCTAGTCAGGGTAAAATAGAATATCACCCTCAGCTAACCCCTGCTTACCCCCTTGGTAGCTAGGCAGAGCCGTAGGCTTAACTTCAGAGTGATAGGTGTAAAGTATTTGTACCAACAAACACAGTAACTTAATGAAAACACTACAAAATGACACAACACCAGTTTAGAGAAATAGGAAATATTTATCTAACCAAAACAAGACCAAAACGACCAAAATCCGACAAACACAAGTCAAGTTATGGAATTTTTAAAGATTAAACTCAAAAATAGCGCTTAGAAACACAAAATGCTTCGATGAGATGTTAAAACGGAATCGTGACGGAGTCGTTCCCAACAAGTCAACACCAGCAGCGCCAGACATGGAGTCGCGTAGACCCCCAAGTACAGTACCTTTGCTGAAGAGTGAAAACAAGTCGATGCGCGAAGTCGGGGATCGCGGCGTCTGTGCGAAATGTTGAATCCGCGCACTTCGTGCGGCGTCGGTCACGACGTGGTGCGGCGACTTCCACGGAGTCGCGGACTTCAGCAGGGCTGCAGCGGCGTCGGGCCTGCGTAGGTCGTCACGTTCCAGCGAAGATCACGGAGTCGGTTGCAGGCAGATTCAGCAGCGGCGGCGGTCCAAAGTTGATCTCTTGGTTTTCCACCAGCTTTCCTTTCAAGGGCCCAGGGACTGGATAGGGCACCACTTTTCAGAGCAGGAGTCTCTCCAGAGACTCCAGGTGCTGACAGAGAGAAGTCTTTGCTGCCGCTGAGACTTCAAACAACAGGAGGCAAGCTCTAAATCAAGCCCTTGGAGATTTCTGCACACGATGGAAGGCACACAAAGTCCAGTCTTTGCTCTCTTACTCTGTCAGAAGCGGCAACTGCAGGATAGCTCCACAAAGCACAGTCACAGGCAGGGCAGCACTTCTCTTCAGCTCTTCTCCAGGCAGAAGCCCTTCTTATACCCAATTTCTCTTTTGAAGTAGGCTTACTTCAAAGTAAAGTCTCTTCTGAATGTGAAATCCTTCTTTGTCCAGGCCAGGCCCCAGACGCTCTCTAGGGATTCGGACACTGCATTGTGTGAGGACACACCCCAGCTCATTTTGTGTCACTGTTTGGTGTGAGGTCCACCCAGCCCAACTGCCAAACTGACCCAGACAGAGAATCCACAAACAGGCAGAGTCACAGAAATGGTATAAGCAAGAAAATGCTCACTTTCTAAAAGTGGCTTTTTCAAACACACAGTCTTAAAATCAACTTTAGTAAAAGTTGTTTCTGATGGATACAACTACCTGTGGATTCCTCACCTGATGAATACTCCCATGGCGCCAGCATTTGACGGAAATCTTCTTACTAGTCTCTGCACGTCGACGAGGACGTCACTCTAGCCCACGCGACGCCGTCTGACGTCATACAGGCAATAAGAAGTCCTCGCCGACGTGCCGATGACAGTTCCCTTTTTTCCGTGCATTCGAAACGGTTATCTTCGAGGGAGTTACTGTTACCTTCGTGGTTACAGTGTATTGTCTGCTGCGTAGTCTTCTCTGCGGTAACAATGTCTCAGAGGAAGTCGGGTTTCAAGCCCTGTCGAGAGTGTGGGGGCAAGATGTCAGTTACAGATCCTCACTCCGACTGTCTATGGTGTTTGAGCTCCGACCACGACGTCTCGACTTGCGATTCATGTCAACACATGAATCCGAAGGCCCTCAAAGAGCGCGAGGCCAAGTTATTCATGGCAAAGTCAAAGAAGAAGGAGAAACATCATAAGAAGTCTTCTTCGCCAAGGTCTCACCGGCGTCATCGAGACTCCCGGCGCCGTAGAGACTCACGACGTCACTCCAGCAAGGAGTCTCGTTCGAGGTCACCTTCGGCTCGGCGTCGGAGGACTTGGGAGGTCAGCCCCACGGTCACGCCGCATCCATCGACGCCGTTGCCCTCTCCGGCGTCACCGACTTCACCTGGTCAGGCGTCAGTGATTGAGGTGGTGCAGCCTCTTGTGTTTTCTCCGGCGTCGCAGACGTCGAGGCCGGCGTCGGGGTCGCCCTCGATCCAGGCACCCCAGTATCCGGCTTTTCCCACTCCTGGAGCCGATAGTACCGCGTTTCTTAATGCAATGTATACCATCTTTCAGCAGATGGCTCCAGGAGCTGCTCCGGCTGGTCCTTCGGGGCCCTTGGCCTTTTCGTTGGGTGATCCTGCGCCTCTTCGGCCGGCACCCTTTATGCCCTTTCTCCCTTTTGGGAATGTGGGCTCGGCGCCGGTGCCGGCGTCGGTGGCCGCTCCGGTGGCTTCGGATGTTTCGGCCCCGGAGGTTGCCCCTCCGTCGAAGTCAGGATTTTGTCCTGTGACTCCGGTTGGTCCATCGGCTCCAAGACCTCGTCCTCCGGCTCCTGCCTCGGCGCCGAAGCTGCCTGTGGCGCCGGACGCGGCGTCAGATGCTTCTGGAGATCGGCGCCGTTCTTCGACGTCGGCGGAGGCCATGTCGACTCCGCGTATCGAGGAGAGACTTCATTCGAGGAGGCGTGCTCTCCGTCTTTTAGAAGAGCAAGAGTACCAGCGAGTCCTAGAGGAGGGAGAGATTGAGGACTCTGGAGACGGACTGCATGGTCTGGATACAGCCAGTGGGCTGGACACTTCCCCTGAGTGGGACCTTTCATCTCCAGGGGAATATACGGAGGAGGCTGCTTCCTTTCATGCTGTGGTGAGGAAGGCAGCGAGCTTTTTGGACCTGCCTTTGCCGGTGGCAGAGGCAAAGCAGAATTTGCTGACAGAGGTATTGCATCCGGCCTCTGCTGCAGCTGAGCCTCTCTTGCCATTTAATGAGGCTTTGCTGGATCCGGTGTTGGAGGTGTGGAAGAAGCCGGTGTCTTCCTCGGCCGTTCATAGGGCTGTGGCCAGGAGGTATCGAGCTGCACCATCTGACCCTGGCTTTCTCTCTAGACACCCTACGCCGGAGAGCTTGGTGGTGCAAGCCTCCTGTTCCTCAAAGTCAGCGCCTGGTTCCTTCCCGACGGTGCCTGGAGACAGAGACTCCAAGAAACTGGATGCGCAGTCCAAGAAAATATTTTCGTCATGCAGTTTGGCGTTGAAGGCCACCAACGCCACGTGCATTCTGGGGAGGTACATCCATGCGCTGATGGATGATATTTCGTCTTCATTCACGGAGCTTCCCCAGGGTCTTTTGGATGTGGTCTCGGACGCCCAGGCTGCCGCGACCCAGATTATCCAGTCTGGGCTGGACACGACCGACTCGGTGGCCAGGGCGATGGGCACGGCTGTGGTGGCAAGAAGACAGGCCTGGCTCCGAAACTCAGGGTTCTCTGCGGATGTGCAGTCGACCCTGCTGGACCTCCCGTTTGATGGGGACAGACTGTTTGGAGCCAAGGCAGATTCAGCCTTGGAACGATTTAAGGAGAGCAGAGCCACAGCCAAATCGTTAGGACTGCAAGCTCCTTCTTCCTCTGCCTCTTCTAGAATTTTCAGGAGGTTTCGGGGATTTGGGCGTGGCTCTTATTCCTCTTCCTTTCGGGGGAGGTTCCAGCAACCCGCCTCTTCCCTCCCCTATAGGTCATTTAGAGGGAGGGGGAGGGGTGGGGTCCGTACCAGAGGAGCCTCTCAACAGCACTCTGCCTCTTCCTCGTCCTCTGGAGGGGTGCAGCAGGGGAAGCAGCCTTAGGCTTCCACCGTTTCCCACTCACTCCTCTCCTGTAGGGGGAAGATTACAGCGTTTTCTCCACAAGTGGAAGTCTATCACAACGGACACTTGGGTTCTCGGCATTGTGGGAAAAGGCTACGCCCTTTCCTTTCGGGAGTTCCCGCCCCTCATCCCGCCCCGCCCATCTTATTGTTCAGAAGAACACCTCCTGTTGCTAGAACAGGAGGTTCAAGTCCTCCTTTCAAAGGGCGCGGTAGAGTTGGTCCCAGAGCAGGAAAAGGGTCGAGGTTGTTACTCAAGATACTTCCTGATTCCCAAAAAGGATGGTCAGTTGAGACCAATCCTGGATCTGAGGATCTTGAATTGGTTCCTCAAACAGGAAAAGTTCAAGATGCTGACCCTAGCACAGGTGCTTTTGGCGTTGAACAAGGAAGATTGGATGGTGTCTGTCGACTTGCAGGATGCTTACTTTCATATCCCGATACTCAAGTCGCACAGGAAGTATCTCCGGTTTGTGGTAGGGTCGCAGCACTATCAGTTTGCGGTTCTCCCGTTTGGTCTTACTTCAGCACCTCGAGTCTTCACAAAGGTGATGTCAGTGGTTGCGGCGGAGCTCAGAAGGAAGGGGATAGCAGTATTCCCTTACTTGGACGACTGGTTGATCAAAGCCAAGTCCCCGGAGCTTGTGTCGCATCATCTGCAGTCAGCAACCCAGTTGTTGTTCGACCTGGGCTTTTCGGTGAACGTGCCCAAATCTCACCTGGAGCCCTCTCAGCGCCTCCTGTTCATAGGGGCAGTACTGGATACAACATTGAGTCGAGCCTTTCCTCCGCCTCAGCGGATTCAAGATATTCAGGAATTGGTTCCAATGTTTCGAAATGGAGCGGTAGTTCCAGTCCTCAAGGTCCTTCGTCTGCTCGGTCTGTTCGCCTCCTGCATTCTGTTGGTCACGCATGCTCGCTGGCACATGAGGGCTCTTCAGTGGTGCCTCCGAAGGCAGTGGTCTCAACACAAGGGAGATTTAGAAGGTACTGTCAAGATCTCCAGAGATGCTGCTGTGGAATTGAAGTGGTGGATTGCGGGCAACAATCTTTCACAGGGGAAGCCGTTCGCGCAGTCGCCACCAGTGGCCACGGTAATAACGGATGCCTCCACCCTAGGATGGGGAGCTCATCTGGGGGATCTGGAGATCAAAGGGCTTTGGTCTCCAGAGGAACAGGTGTTTCATATCAATCTGTTGGAGTTACGGGCTGTACGTTTGGCTCTCAAGGCCTTCCTCCCATCCCTTCGTGGTCAGTCGGTACAGGTCCTGACGGACAATACTACCACGATGTGGTACATAAACAAACAGGGAGGAGTAGGGTCGTACCTTCTCTGCAGAGAAGCTCTTCGGCTATGGTCCTGGGCAAAGGACCATCAGATTTGCTTGGTGGCAAATCATCTGGCCGGGGTCTTGAATGTACGTGCGGACAGTCTCAGTCGCCAATTCTCGGCAGACCACGAGTGGCGTCTCCATCCAGATCAAGTCTGTTTAATCTTCCAGATGTGGGGGTTTCCTCGGATAGATCTGTTTGCCACTCGGGAGAACGCGCATTGCCCGTTATTCTGCAGCCTCCAGTATCCGATGCAGGGAGCGTTGGGGGACGCGTTTCAGATAACCTGGAGCGACCAGTTGCTTTACGCGTTTCCCCCCATACCCTTGATTCCTCGAGTGTTGAGGAAAATTCGCCAAGACCGGGCCCAAGTCATCTTAATAGCTCCGGATTGGCCAAGGAGGGTATGGTACTCCGACCTTCTCCAACTCTCACTGTGCCCTCCGCTCCGTCTCCCTCTCAGGGCAGACCTCCTCTCGCAGTCGCAGGGGCAGGTTTTACACCCCAACCTCCAGAGTCTGCACCTACATGCTTGGAGATTGAACGGGGCAACCTGAGTTCCTTCTCTCTCCCGCCTGATGTAGTGGATGTTATCTTAGCGGCCAGGCGACACTCCACTAAATCTATCTACGCTAATAGGTGGTCTAAATTTGTTATGTGGTGTGGAGAGAGACAGATTGATCCCTTACATGCTCATCTGTCACATGTTTTGTCTTTTGCACTGTCTCTAGCGCAGAAAGGTTGTGCAGTAGCTACCATTAAGGGTTATTTGTCGGCCTTGTCAGCCTTCATTTGTCTTCCAGACCAACCATCGTTATTTAAATCCCCTATTGTTCTCAGATTCTTGAAAGGTCTTCTGAATCAATATCCTCCAAAACCATTCGTTATGCCTCAATGGGATTTGTCCTTGGTCCTGACTTTCCTTATGGGGTCCCCTTTTGAGCCTATGCATTCTTGCCCCTTAAGGTATTTGGTTATTAAAACAGTATTCCTGGTAGCTATAACATCTGCAAGGAGAGTGAGTGAGTTGCAGGCCTTATCGGTTAAACCCCCTTATATAACGTTTTATGGGGATAAGGTGGTGTTGAGGACCAAGGCTGCTTTCCTTCCGAAGGTTGTTTCACCCTTCCATTTGGCTCAGACAATCACTTTGTCCACGTTTTATCCTCCGCCTCATCCTTCAAAGGAGGAAGAAAGACTACATCGCCTGGACCCAAAAAGGGCGTTGAGCTTCTATATCGACAGAATGAAGGATATCAGGCTGGAGGATCAGCTGTTTGTCGGATACGTGGGCAAGAGGAGAGGAAAGGCAGTCCACAAGAGAACACTCTCCAGGTGGGTTGTTCTTTGCATTAAAATCTGTTACTCTTTGGCAAAGAAGGATCCGCCTGAGGGCATTAGAGCTCACTCCACCAGAGCTAAGTCGGCCTCTTCGGCCTTGGCCAGGGGTGTTCCTGTGGTCGACATCTGCAAGGCCGCAACTTGGTCGTCCCTTCACACTTTTGTGAAACATTACTGTTTGTACTCTGAGGTCAGAAGGGACGGTCATTTTGCACGGTCAGTGCTGCAGGATTTCTTGGTTTGACCATTTAGGCACCCACCGCCGGGCGTGGTACTGCTTTGGGACTCTATTCATCAGGTGAGGAATCCACAGGTAGTTGTATCCATCAGAAGAACGAGTTACTTACCTTCGGTAACGACTTTTCTGGTGGATACATTAGCTACCTGTGGATTCCTCACGGTCCCACCCGCCTCCCCGTTGCCTTTTTGGTCTCTCCAAGCAATCCTTGAGTGTGCTCCTTTTGGTCTTCAAAGTTGCAATACATTTTGCATGTATGATATTTGTATATATGTGTATATTTATATATAAATCTATATATATATTGGGTATATGCATGATTCGTATGTATAAATATATTTATTTGTTTAAAAAAAAAAAAAAAAAAAAAAGGTTATATTAAATCTACAGCTATTTTATTGCAATGTTGTGTGATTTACAATATTAAGAGATGTTGCTTTGCTCTTTCATTGCATTGGGTTATTATTATTCTCATGCACGTAAAAAATGTTGGTACTGTCATCGGCACGTCGGCGAGGACTTCTTATTGCCTGTATGACGTCAGACGGCGTCGCGTGGGCTAGAGTGACGTCCTCGTCGACGTGCAGAGACTAGTAAGAAGATTTCCGTCAAATGCTGGCGCCATGGGAGTATTCATCAGGTGAGGAATCCACAGGTAGCTAATGTATCCACCAGAAAAGTCGTTACCGAAGGTAAGTAACTCGTTCATTTTTAAATTGTGAGCTCAGAGACCTCAAACTCCACATGTCCATCCGCTCCCAAGGGGAATCTACACTTTAATCAGATTTAAAGGTAGCCCCCATGTTAACCTATGAGAGGGACAGGCCTTGCAACAGTGAAAAATGAATTTAGCAATATTTCACTGTCAGGACATATAAAACACATTACTATATGTCCTACCTTAACCATACACTGCACCCTGCCCTTGGGGCTACCTAGGGCCTACCTTAGTGGTGCCTTACATGTAAGAAAAACGAAGGTTTAGACCTGGCAAGTGGGTACGCTTGCCAAGATGAATTTACAGTTAAAACTGCACACACAGACATTGCAGTGGCAGGTCTGAGACATGATTACAGTGCTCCTTATGTGGGTGGCACTACCAGTGCTGCAGGCCCACTAGTAGCATTTGATTTACAGGCCCTGTCACCTCTAGTGCATTTTACTAGGGACTTACTAGTAAATCAAATATGCCAATCATGGATAAAGCAATTACATACAATTGACTCAGAGTGCATATGCACTTTAGCACTGGTTAGCAGTGATAAAGTGCTCAGAGTTCAAAAGCCAACAGCAACAGGTCAGAATAAATAGGAGGCATGAGGCAAAACGATTGGAGATGACCCTGCATAAGCAAAAAAGTCCAACACAACCCCCTGCCAGCCTTAAAGCCAGGGGAGAACAATCAATACCTTGATGTACTTCCCTCATTGGGTCAATAGAACAAGGACCCAGGCCCACAACAGCAGGGGCATGTTCCAGTTCTACGCCTTCCTGACTCAAGTTGGAACCCTCGGTCCATACTCTCAGGGCCCACTAAGCTCACTCATGGGAAACCCTTCCCCACATCTGCAGACACCATCTGTGGAGCACCTAACTTTACTTTGCTCACAGATGTATGCCAGTGGGCAGATAGTACGACTAGGGCCAACACAGTGGTGTTGCCCACTCCACCCCTGGGGTGTGACTCTTGTCTCCTCCTCCCCCCGAACTCTGTCCACCAGGACAGCAAGCCACAGTGACCGCTGACAACTGTCAGGGATGAGAGCCTAACCTCAGGCCTCTCCAACCACTATGACTGTAGAGAGTGGGGGGGCGGTAGCCCCGGGTGCCTGGCATCCTTTGACCACTCTCTCTTCCACCAGGTCAGGGATCTCAACCTGACCCTGGTCCTCCCCTCTGGAGATCTGTACCCTCCCTCCAGGAGCGGCACCCCTAGAGTCAGAAATTGTCAGGGTGCTTGTTGAAGCAGTCCTGCATAATTCTTCCACCAGTGCAGGGCTGTTAACCTGCAACTGGTCCTCCAACCTGGGAACTGTGCCTTAAGGTTGGATCAGGGCCAGGGGTGAGGCTTTCGTCCCCATGCCCTCCCTTCTGGGGTCCTGCACCCCCGACTAGGAGTGGCCCTCCCAGAAGACAACATGGTAGATGCACTGTTAGCAGTAGCCCCTTCCTCCAGGTCAGGGGGGACACCCTGAACCTGGCCTGCCAATCCAGGGTCTGTACCCACAGACTGGACCACTGCCTGGCAACCCAGGACTTCCTGGGGGGCATACCTACCCCCCACCAGGTCAGTGTTTACCCTCTGAACCTGGTCATCCAACCCAGAGTCACCACACTGTGGTTGAACCATTGCCTGACACACCAGGACTTCCAGGGGGGCACATTTACCCCCCATTTAGGGACACACCGTCCCCAAGGGCCACACAAGAGTCTGGCTGGTGCAGGTCTCCTGACCTCTGCCCATCTGACAGTCTGGATTCCCTCCAACCCAAAAATAGTCTCACCAAGGTCATTCCAGGGGGGCTCTGTTCTCAGAGCTGACCCCTGATCCTCCAGGTTCACCTCTGGGGTCCGCAACCCCCTCTTAACCCTCTGTCTGGACTTCTGCACCCCCTCACTAGGAGTGGTACTGTTAGACACCAGAACTGGTGGGATGTTGGCTACAGCCCCCACCCCCCCAAGTTCTCGTGACACTGTGGGGTCTCCCTCAACAGATGGCACTATAGTACAGGCTAGGCTCCCCTTCTGGTGTTCCCTCATGGAACCCTCCAGGACCTGGGACCGGATCTTGGGCACCTTGGGCCTCAACCCATCCCCATCCCCATTCACTCTCCTCTGAGACTGGACATGGGGTCCCTCACCCATCCCACTACACTGGGACCTACCTGGGACACTACATTCCTTCCCTACTGCACCTGGTTGGGAAATACCTAGACCACTCCTCTCAGGAGCACCCCTAAATGCCTCTTCAGAGACTCTGGTACTCACCCAGAGGTCTGCCTCCATTGTAAGTTCCCTGGGGTCAGAGAACTCACACTCCACCTGGTGTTGGCGTAGCTCTGGAAAATAAGGACTAGATATATGCCCTCCAGCAATTACATCACACAGCCCCTCACATGAATTAACCAAACTACCCCTCACCCAACCATCCAGTGACTCTGCTTTGAAAAAGCACCCCACATCACCCTCCTGACGCTGGTGAGACAGTACCTGACTGCCCCTGACACTCAACCCACACTCTTCTGGGATTAACCAGGACTTCTACCTGGGGGGAACCCGTCTCCCTGGCACTCTCACCTAGAGTTAGTAGGGTGTCCCTCCCACCAGTAGGAATATGACTCCCCATGCCAGTTCCCCAATCCACCTCAGGGACCCTGTGCATCACTGGAGCTACCTCATATCCCTGAACCTCCTGCTGTGTTAACTCCCTCCTTCAAGTAGGGCACCACATCTCTGGGCATGTGCACTTCTTCAGCAGCACTGGATATACAATTGTTGCTGCCACCATTCCAGCTGGACTCAGCCCTCATGACTTCCAGCTCCTTCATTTTGAGCTCATAATCCCAAATCCTCTTTTTGATCTCTAAGTCCCTCCTCCTTTCTTCCAACTCCTTCTCCCTTTGCTTCCTCAATTCCTTGAACTTCCACCGGTGAGCCCTCTCTGCAGGTCTGTCCTATAACTATTCAGGAGTCAGACCCTTGGGTGACACCCTGCTACCCCTCCTGGGGACCCTCCCCCCAGGTGTAACCGGTACCTCCACTACACCACTGTGTACCATCTGCACTTCCCCACCCATGTCCTCCTCCTCTGTGTGCCCACCAGCCTCCTTGACTGTCCACGAGGCCCTCTGTGCCTTTTGCAGCTCCCCCTCCCTGATGGAGCGTTCAGTGGGACAAGATCTTTAAGGAACTGTTTCAATTGAGCAACTGAGTACTCCTTCAGTTTCTCTATTTCAAACACAGCTCCAGCTGTTGCAGCTCCAGATTGAGACATGATGGTAACAAGTGCAAAGTTCCAAAGGCAGAAAATAAGTTCCCAATGAAGTAAAAAGAATCAGTCAAGGGATCAGCAAAATCATGGAAATAGAACAAAAAAGGAGTCCTAAAGAGAAAAATGAAAGATCATCAAACAAGTAGTATGTGGTCACGTAGTGGTCTGCACTAAAAAAAAAAAGTAGTGTACACTTAATCACTGTATGTCAAGTACAAATACAAGTCCAAATCCCAACCGCTGATCACCAATGTTAGAAATGGGGTCTTTGGTTGACAGTCAGGTTACCCCCTGTTCAAGCAAGGACCCTCACTCTAGTCAGGGTAAAAGAGAATCACCCTCAGCTAACCCTTGCTTACCCCCTTGGTAGTTTGGCAGAGCACTTGGCTTAACTTCAGAGTGCTAGGTGTAAAGTATTTTTACCAACACACACAGTAACTTAATGAAAACACTACAAAATGACACACCAGTTTAGAATAATAGGAAATATTTATCTAAACAAAACAAGACCAAAACGACAAAAATCCGACATACACAAGTCAAGTTATGAAATTTTAAAGATTAAACTCAAAAATAGTGCTTAGAAACACAAAATGCTTCGATGAGGTGTTAACACGGCGTCGTGACGGAGTCGTTCCCAACAAGCCGACACGGAGTCGCGTAGACCCCCAAGTATAGTATCTTTGGTGAAGAGCGAAAACAAGTCGATGCGCGAAGTCGGGGATCGCGGCATCTGTGCGAAATGTTGAATCCGCGCACTTCGAGCTGCGTCGGTCACGACGTGGTGCAGCGACTTCCACGGAGTCGCGGACTTCAGCGGGGCTGCAGCGGCGTTGAGCCTGTGAAGGTCGTCGCGTTCCAGCGAAGATCACGGAGTCGGTTGCAGGCAGATTCAGCAGCGGCATCGGTCCGAAGTCGATTTCCTTGGATTTCCACCAGCTTTCCTTTCAAGGGCCCAGGGACTGGATAGGGCACCACTTGTCAGAGCAGGAGTCTCTCCAAAGACTCCAGGTGCTGGCAAAGAGAAGTCTTTGCTGTCCCTGAGACTTCAAACAACAGGAGGCAAGCACTAAATCAAGCCCTTGGAGATTTCTTCACAAGATGGAAGGCACACAAAGTCCAGTCTTTGCCCTCTTACTCTGGCAGAAGTAGCAAGTGCAGGATAGCTCCACAAAGCACAGTCACAAGCAGGGCAGCACTTCTCTTCAGCACTTCTCCAGGCAGAGGTTCCTCTTGATGTCCAGAAGTGATCTAAAGTCTGTGGTTTTGGGTTCCTTTCCTATACCCAATTTCTCTTTTCAAGTAGGCCTACTTCAAAGTAAAGTCTCTTCTGAATGTGAAATCCTTCTTTGCCCAGGCCAGGCCCCAGACGCTCACCAGGGGTTCGGAGACTGCATTGTGCGAGGACAGGCACAGCCCTTTCAGGTGTAAGTGACCACTCCTCCCTTCACTCCAAGCACAGATGGCTCATCAGGGAATGCAGACTACACCCCAGCTCCTTTTGTGTCACTGTCTGGTGTGAAGTTCAACCAGCCCGACTGTCAGACTGACCCAGACAGGGAATCCACAAACAGGCAGAGTCACAGAAATGGTATAAGCAAGAAAATGCTCACTTTCTAAAAGTGGCATTTTCAAACACACAATTTTAAAATCAACCTTACCAAAAGTTGTATTTTTAAATTGTGAGCTCAGAGACATCAAACTCCACATGTCCATCTGCTCCCAAGGGGAATCTACACTTTAATCAGATTTAAAGGTGGCTCCCATGTTAACCTATGAGAGAGACAGGCCTTGCAACAGTGAAAAATGAATTTAGCAATATTTCACTGTCAGGACATATAAAACACATTACTGTGGCGGTAATTACAACATTGGTGGTAAAAGCCGCTTACCGCCGCGCAGAAGACCGCCAACACACTCCCGCGGCAGCGGAAATCTGCCACAGCTATTATGACCCACAGCACGGAATCCGCCAGAATTCAGACACCCACACAAGTCCGCCACAGCAAAGGTCCGTGATAAACTTGCAAAAACAAAACCTTCACCGTCATGCCAACAGAAGTACGCCCACACTATCACAACCCACGAATCCACGCGGCGGTCTTTCAACGCAGTATACCATTGGCGGTACACACCGCCACGCTCAAAATACACACACATTTACAAAACACAGCCACATTGGACAATTCAAAATACACACACCTGATACACATACTCACACCACTCCCACACCACTATAAAATACCCCCCCACATCACCCACAAACCCCAACGACCACAATTACTGAGAGAAGGCCAGAGAGAGACACCACCATCAACAATACTAGCATCCACAGGCTCACAACACCATCACCCACATAACTTCTACGCACCTCACACTACACACCACTACATATCAGCACACTTATCACCCCACACACCACCCCACACATCACCTACACCACCCCATGGGACGGCAAAGACATCCCAGGTTCTCGGAGGAGGAGCTCAGGGTCATGGTGGAGGAAATCGTCCGGGTAGAGCCACAGCTATTCGGAGCACAGGTGCAGCACACCTCAATTGCAAGGAAGATGGAGCTATGGCGAAGAATAGTGGACAGGGTCAACACAGTGGGACAGCACCCAAGAAATCGGGAGGACATCAGGAAGAGGTGGAACGACCTACGGGGGAAGGTGCGTTCCGTGGTCTCAAGACACCACCTTGTGGTTCAGCGGACTGGCGGCGGACTCCTACTTCCTCCCCCACAACTAACAACATGGGAGGAGCAGGTCTTGGCGATTCTGCATCCTGAGGGCCTCGCAGGAGTAGGTGGAGGAATGGACTCTGGTAAGTCAAATTTTAACTATTACATCCCCCACCCTAACTGCATGCCAGCACATACCCCCATCACTCCAACTCCTCACAAATGTCCGAACATCACTAACCACACATCCTAACACCAAGCCCTGCATGCAACAACAAAGCATGGCACACATCACTAAAGCATGCCCACTGCACATACCCATACACCCCCCTAAACCATCATCACACAAGGTCCCACACAGGAATGCAGGCACTGGGGTGCACGGTCACCCACCTGTTGCACACCATGGCACACACAGATGTAATAAACATCCTTTTATACCCCTGCAGGACCCCTAGCCAACGTCACCGGACAGGAGGGTCCACACATTTCCACACACCCAACAGAAGACGCCCACAGTGATGACAGCAACTCTGTCCAACTGGATCTAGATGACCAGCCTGGCCCATCGGGGACCTCTGGACAGTCGGTTCCCCTCACCCAGTCACAGGCCACCACACACCTTCCCCCCTCTGGAAACACCAGCACAGCACTCACACAGTGGGCCCATACCTCCGTCCCCAGGACACGTCAATCAGCAGTGTGTCCACCACTACAGGGAACCCAGGCTAACCCACCACCCCAACAACAACAGGGACCTCGGGGCAGTGGTAGTGGGCACACAGTCCAGGGGACGGAGGCCCAGGAACACAGGGGAACTGGGAGGGTTGCTGTGCGACAGGGGCCGGACAGGCCCAGTAAACCCACTCTCCATGAGGCCCTCTCCAACATCATGGGAGCCTATGACCACTCCCAGGAGACGATGGCAACTGTACTGGCCAGGTTTCAGGAGACCCAGCGCCTGCAGGAGGCACAGTATTTGGGTTTCAGGGAGGAACTCAGAACCATCAATTCCACCCTGGGCACCATCGTAGGGGTGCTGAAGGAAGTACTCCACACGAGGAGGGACACTGTGGCACTACAAGGGGCCCCTGACACTAGCCTGGACGATGAACTGCCCACCACCTCCGCCGGCGCTAGTGGACAGGAGTCACCGCCACAGGACCACCACACCAGCACCCCACCCCCTGCACAGGGACAACCACCTCGCAAACGGTCCCTGAGATCCAGGACAAAGACAGAGAACGATGCCAAGACCTCCGCCAAGAAATGAGACCACCCTGAATGTCATCCTACTGTCCCACTTTGTCACCCTGTCCATCCTTAAACTGCCCCAGCTCCACTTCCTATGCCCATTAGGTCCGCTCGATCACCCTCCTAGTTCGCCCATGGGCCTCATTGTAGCGTTCCTCTGCCCTTGTCCTGGGATTCCTCACTGGGGTCAGTAGCCATGACAGGTTGGGGTAACCAGAGTCACCTGCAAATGGCGAGGGACAACCGTTTGACACACACTAACCTGTAGGGATATCCCCAGACCCAGAGAACCATTCCCACTGTCTTGCTTCCAGGTGCTCACCTAATAGCCCCACACGGTGCCTCCGGAGTTGACCCATCACATAAGGGATGATGCTATTCCGCAGGATGTAGGCGTCATGCACTGAGCCAGGGAACCTGGCATTCACATGGGAGATGTACTGGTCTGCCAAACGTACCATCTGTACATTCATGGAATGGTAACTCTTCCGGTTTCTGTACACCTGTTCACTCCTGGTTGGGGGGGGGGGGGGGGGGAGGTGGTACCAAAGCCACATGTGTCCCATCAATGGCACCTATGATGTTGGGGATGTGTCCCAGGGCATAGAAATCACCTTTCACTGTAGGCAAATCCTCCACCTGAGGGAAAACGATGTAGCTCTGCATGTGTTTCAGCAGGGCATACAACACTCTGGACAACACGTTGGAAAACATAGGCTGGGACATCCCTGATGCTATGGCCACTGTTGTTTGAAATGACCCACTTGCAAGGAAATTGAGGAAACAGCAACAGGTCAGAAAAAATAGGAGGCAGGAGGCAAAAAGATTGGGGATGACCCTGCATAAGCAAAATAGTCCAACATAAGGTATAAGGCCTTCTAACTTTTCACTCCTTAATGTTCCACCTATACGTATGTGTTGCTCAAACAAGGAAGCTTTCTTTGTGGCAGCAGCTAAATAGTTACACACTCCTTCGGTCAATCTTTGCAGTTAATCTTAACTGATTATTTCAAATTGTAGATTATTTACTTTATGAATATTCCCCAGGCATTAGACTGTATCTCGAAACCTTAAAAGCTGTACTTCTGTGTACTGGAAGTTGGTGTCGTATTACTCCACAGCAACGCTGTTACTATCTGCGAGTGACCATCTGAGCTGCGTTTAAGCACCATCCATGTGTGCTGATGTGAGTTCCTTTTTTTCCCCTTGCCCCCTAGAAGGCGATCTGTAGCTCCCCATTGTTCTGGTGTCCAATTCTTTTTCACACATCCAAGTGTGCAAGGAAAAATATTACCCCCTAAAACAGTAGGGTTTAAAATCGTGTGGTGACTGTCACAGACAGATGACTGTGATGGACCCTCGCAAAATCTGTTTGTGATGCCTGGGGTGGGAGCACAACCTCAGATCATACAACAATTGTGCCCAAATGTGTCTGAGAGACCCACAGGACTGTGAGGCTAAACAGTAATATCCAACAGAAGACTACTACATGATGTGATCTGTTGAAGTAGAAAGTAAGGTATTTTTCCCGTTCCCGCAGTAGATCCCTCCTGCAGAATGTTGCTGTTGATGTTTGTGGGTAAGTCCAAGAAAAGGCTCGTGGCAGCAAAGTAGCAATCACTTCCTTCATGCCTCTGAGACTACAAAGAGGGTGCCAGTGTGATTTCCGCTGGCAGATCCTCCTCCTGTGCCGTCTGTGCCCCTCGCACACACATTGGATTTAGCAAAGGCTCGGATGTTGACTTTAGTTCTAGTTCCATCCCCTGCAAGGATTCCTTTGGCATTGGCGTCAATGCTGTGAACTCCAGGGGAGGACGTACAGCCCATATTCCTATCCAAATCAAAGCAGAATCCACCATGACCTCCTCCAAGATCACTCTCGGCTCCAAACACCACACAGCCTTTGAGCAGACTTCTAATGCTGATATTTTACCCTTACTACATGGCAGGGCCCAGATTCTACTGAATATTTTCAGCACAGTGATAACTGTGCTAAATGGGACATCTATGTACGCCAATATGACAAAAATAAAACTGGTATGAAGAACTTCAGAATGCCATGGGCTGGGCAATGCCCCAGATACTGGCATTGTGTACCAACCTCCCCCACATTCTGCCACAGAGGACAGCACCTCATTTGCTGTTACGCGAAGGGCAGCCGAAGGTCCTAATTTACAATTTCCCACCATGGAAGTGAAGACTAATGTATTAATGGAAGTACTGAAGCTTGGTCAGGCTCCCACAGACCACTGTTGGGCACTTGTTTAGGTATGCCTGTGAACTGACAAGTTGCTTGTTGCCATCTCACTGCATCAGGCGACACAGCCTTCTCACTCAACACCATCGAGTCTGATGGTACAGGTTGCACCAAAGTTGTCTGAGTTTTGTTGTTATCTCCCTAGCCCAGTTTGGACTTGCTTTTTATACTGTTAAGTGCTTGTTATCTGCAAGTCTGCCTTTTTTTTTTTTTTTTTTTTTTTTTTTTACAGTTGCCAGATCAGCCTTTGTTATTTAAATGACCTGTTATAATGAGACTTTTCACACTATAGGCTTCTACTAAAATCCTCTGTGATGCCTCAGTAGGACTTGGTCAGTCCCCACATTGTTGATGCACAGACCTTTTGAGACACTTCACAGTTGGAAACAATGCCCATCTGTCCTCGGTGCACCGCAGGGCACTCAATGTGTACGAGTTATAGGTACCTTAGGCTGCAAGTTATATTTACTTGAATTAACTCTAACTGCTGAATTTCTCTGGTTTTGTGCGAATAAATTCAGAACCTAACTAGAATGTCCCTGTAACCTTTGTTTTTTTAAGTGTGTGTGTGTATATTGATCTATCTATATATTCTATAATATATATAAAAGTGTGTTTCTCATTTTAATTCCCATAGGGATTTTGAACACCGCTACAGATAGAAATGCTGGATGGAATTATGCCAAATTTGATAGAAAGGTGGCTTTTGTTCCAGAAAGCATGCTTTTTGTTACTGGGTGTAAATCTATTCAGTAGTTATTGAGATATTTAAGAAAAAACAAATTTGTATATCTGGGCGGAGCCTAGGCACAGCTCTCTTAGTGAGATCTGATTGGCTGCCATCACTTCAACCAGGAAGTGCTGGGTGCCATCTTGGGACCAATATACGTGATAGTACCCCATTTAAATGTATTGTAGTGAATGGCAGGTTTTAAGGTCACAAAAAGGAGACCATATAAAGAGTGATAACCGATTTTAGTTACAATGTAAATCATTTGTTGATGGTACCATGCTAATTTTCGAAATTTTGGTGCTTTCTATGATGTTACCCTTTGAAAAGCATTCTGCTGTGATTTCATGAACCATGTTTTCTGATGATTTTCCCGTACAGGTTATGGAATGTGTTCCGGGAGCTAAAATGAGAGCATATTTTCTATAAATTCACACTAGCTTTCTCAGTCATACGAGAATAAAGTCTGACATTATCAATAAACATATACTTCCAACAGGTTCAGCCTGTCAGTTGATTCCCTTGTGTTCTACTGCAGCCTCCCAGAGTGTTCTAAAGAACAGCTAGATTGCTAACAGCCTTACTTCTGACAACAAATTGGCACACCTGAAGCCATCTTAATTGAATAAAACTGGTAAAACTTAAAACATTTAATTTAGAAAGGAACAAAATGAGGGAGTTGATTTTGTCATAGAAATTATGGTTAGTTCTGTAGAAAGAAAACCTAGGACATTATTTCATTAAAACATTCTGACAAGCATACTGAAACACACAGTTTCAACACCAGCAGCAGACTGCCAGTTAACTCCCTGATGATCAGCAGCTTACAGTGTTATTATGAGCAACTATATTGCCACATTCTGAATTGATGCCAACAATGTGGCATATCTGAATTCCATCTTGATGGACTCAAAGTCAGTGGCGGCTGGCAGCTTTAGGAGGGTGGGGGGCGGGCGGGATACACACACACACTCACACACTCATTCTTTCACACACACACGCACATCCATTAACAACACTCATAACACTCAAACATGCACGCGCGCACCAAACATTCAATTTAAAACATCACACACATACACACACACTTACCTTCAGCCTCCAGGTCCCAGGGGGGTTGGGACTGCTGCCTTCCCTCATTGGCTGACCTTAGGTCAGCCAATGAGGGAAGGCAGCAGTCTCAGCCTCGTCACAGAGCGGGATGGGGTCAGTGAGACTGCTGACCCCACCCCACTCTGTGACGAAGTGTCACTGATTGACACTCGCCCTGGGCACTTCAGGGCTTAAACTGAAGCGCCCAGGGAGAGTGTCAATTGGTGACTCTTTCCTCGTCACCCAGGGGAGGGCCTTGAGGCACCTTTGCTGAGCCGAGGAGGTCACGCCCATAGGAGCTGTGACCTCCCCAGCCCAGCAAAGTTCAGCTCAGGCAGCCAGGAGTATGCGCAAATCGCATGTCTGCTCCTGGCAGCCTGAGCTGAACATGGAGAGTGTCTGTCAGGCTGACCTTTGTTCAGCCTGACAGACACTCATCATGAGGGGCAAAAGGTGGGGGGGCGTGGCCCCTCCACCCTAAAGGACGGGCCACCACTGCTCAAAGTGGGAAAATGAAAGCATTTTCTACTGGGGATACTGCAGTAAACAAGTAAGTTAGGGAGATTCATACCAAATAAGTCTACCAAGATGTCCACCAGAGGAGAACAAAGCACAAATATAGCACACACATCACCTAAAAGTATAGCCCAATATTTTTCTACTTTTTTTGCAGTTTTGTATAACCAAGGTGTTGGAGTGCTTTACGTGAGCATCAGTTACATTACATAGCTAAACATTCATTTTGGTACATAAAGATAGCAAAAAATGTAAAAGTGCTTGATCCTATTTGATAACTGAGAAAATGTCTTTATTTTATTTTTTTAGAGCACTAACCATCATTTTTATCGGAATAATCAATCTAATTTTATAATTTCTGAAATAAATACTTTAGGTATTACAGTTTTGATTACATCAAGATGTCGTCAGGTGTGCCACACTTGTGTAATGATAGAATGTTACCAGTCTAGTTGTTCATTAGAGTCCTGTGGGGAAGTAGAGGTCTCACATCATTGAGGACAGGGAAGAAGGTGCAGAGGCAACAAGTTAACCTCGCTGGGCAGGGGGGAGGGGCCGTAGCAGTACAGCGGACCATGGAGGGCAGGTGACATTGGTGGGGGGCAGGGGCAACAAACCAATCCTGCAGGGCAGGCAAGAGAGACCATTGAGCGCAGAAGGATAAGGCAGTGGCAGAACAACCATGTTTGCCAACAGACCTGTTTCAGGCAAGGGACTCCCGATTTCTTTTTTTTTAAAGCCCAAAAGGGCTTTATTTTATCCACCTCCTGTAGGAAAATAGCACCTTTCTGACATAGTTACCCCCACTTTTTGCCTGGTGTCATTGTGTAGACTTTAGTACACTGGGATTCTTCTATCCAGGATCCCAGTGTCAGTGTTCTCTCACTAAATTTAGTAGGTAAGTAACTTTTACACCCCACAATTGGCATACTGGTGCACCCATGTAAACCCCTATTATATGCCACTTGGGTACACCAGGGGCCCCCCTTGGACTGCAGCATGTATTGTCACCCCTGGAGACCCATGTAAACTGTGGCCACAGGTCTGCCATTGCAGCCTGTGTGAAATGGTGCATGCACCTCTCACCCCAGTTATAAGGTTTACCTTATATCATTATAACTGCACTCTGATCCTATGTCATCCCTAAGGTAGGCCCTTCAGCCCAATGTCAGGGTGCATAGTTCTAAGTGTGAGGGCACCCATACATAAGCAGAGGTGCCCCTACAAACCCTAGACTCCAATTTCTGGGCTTTGTAAGTGCGGGGAAGCATTCTTTAGGTACGTAGCGGACTCTGGTCAACACGAGATGCCCAACTACATATAATGGCTTCACCGAATCTAGTCATAGCTGATAGAAGTTGCATATTCCTCACCATAGAATTTTCCCCCAGGTGTCAGACTGGATCTGGAAATTTTTTCTTTGAGCCATACCCTTGCACGTTGGTAGGTGGCGTTGGTCGTCTCCGCGGGAATCGTTGGCGTTGTAGTCGCCATGATGACATCGGGAGTACTACATAGACGCTGCCTGTGACTTTAGTTATTTTCCTTCTGCACCATGCGCTGATCCAGAAAGAGCTACCGTGGTCTCTTTTTGAACGAGTTCGACCGGTTTGTTGAGTTTTTTGGTGCGTCAAGATGTCCCTGTAGACCAGTTTCAAGCCGTATGAGGACTGTCAGTGCATGATGTCTGTGACGGATCCGCATCGGGTCTGTTTGTGGTGCTTGGAGCGCGACCATGACCCGAAGTCGTGCTCCGAGTGCCAGGCCATGCGTCCGAAGGCCTTGAGCCCTCAAGCTCATGGCTGCCCGGCGCTCGACTCCGTGTAGGTCCCAGATTCACTTCAGGGGAATGTCTTGAGACTGTTCGCGGAGCCACCACCATTCTTCTTCCTCCAAGTCTTCAGGCACAGGTAAGAAGAAGTAGTCGTCGAAGCGGTCACAAAGCCCTTCGACTTCACACCATTGCTCGGCTGATGCGATGCGGGAGGAGAGTCGATGCTCGAGGCCTCCTTCTTCAGAGCCTACTTCTGGGTCTGCTCCATGCTTCCATGGGAGCCTGAGCTACCTCCACCCAATTAAAGGATTTTTATGAGGACATGCGCCCCATTTTTGGGTGGACTGACCCCGATACTGCGCCTTCGGGCCCAAGGGGTTCGGTCGAGGGGCCTTTGGGTTCCGCACCGGCGGCTTCAGCGCCAGCCACGGAGGTCCACTCGCGGACCCACACCGACATCGGTCGTACCAGTGAGACCTTCTCCGGAGCCGGTTCGATTGTCGATGCTCCCGACGTCGGTGGTACCCACCATCAACGTCGACCCGATCCTTATCCCCGACGACTCGGAGTCAGAACAGCGTTGACCAACTCCACCTCTATCTTTGATGGGGCCTACTCAACCCAGGTCGGATTTGGACCCTTTTCCTTATGAGTACGAATTCGGGGAAGGATTGGAGGGGTCCTTGGGCTCTTAAGAATACCAGGATGAACCGTCTTTGGACTGGGCACAGGAATTGGGCAAAGCCAGTGGACTGGAGCCTTCTCCAGATGCTGGAATGCTGTTTCCTCCTACCCTGGCTACGGTGGAGGGAGCAACTTATGCTATGGTGGTCAGCAGGGCGGCTGTTGTCCTTGAGCTACCTACTGTACAGGTCGGGTCCAATCTCCTGACAGAGGTGCTTCAGCCAAGGGCTTCCACATCTGAGACCCTTTTGCCATTCAGTGAAGCCCTCACCGATGTTCTTTTGGGTACTTGGTCCAAACCCAACACAGGGGCTCCTGTAAACAGGACTATTGCACGCATCCATCGGCCCACCCCAAACGAACTTAAATTCCTGTCCCAACACCCCACGACTGAGAGTCTTGTCATCCAGGCTTCCTTTCCCTCAGGTGCATTTCCTTCTGAACCCCTGGATAGGGAATCAAAAATGCTTGAACAATTTGGGAAGATGATGTTTTGTCTTGCGCTGCGGTCCTTGAACACTGCATGCCTTTTGGGCCTCTCTACCCACTCTCTGTGGGATACGGTCGCGCAAGTTCTTCCACAAATACTGTAGGTGGCCCGTGCTATAGTATCCCAAGCTGTCAACGATAGGAGAGATGCAGGGAAGTTCATGATCTGATGTGGGCTGGACACGGACGACTTTCTGGGCAGATCGGTTGTACGATAGTGGCTTTGAGACGTCATGTCTGGTTGCGTACTTATGGTTTTTCTTGGGATGTCCAACTGTCTCTTATGGACATGCCCTTTGATGGTTCCTGTCTCTTTGGAGACAAGGCGGACTCGGCCTTGGAGAGATTCAAAGACTTGGTCCCTTGGCCTTTCCGCTGCCTCTCGCTCCCAGCAGTCCACCTTTCTCCCCTTTCATGGCCATGGAAGGGGGGGCTCCCTGTCACGTCCCCCACCCAGCCACCGTGCCACCCATGTTGTTCAGCCACTGTGTGGTCGGGGACGTGCAATCCTGCATGTGACAGGGAACCACAGGTCTGCCCAGTACACCCCTGCCCCCGCTGCAGCCTCCAAACCCTCCTAGTCCGTCCCCTCACTCCAGTCCAGTTAGCGGCAGGATTTACCATCACCTGCCCCACTGGGAATCCATCACTACAGACAGGTGGATTTTACAGATAGTTCGAAAGGGCTATTCCCACCCCTTCAAATCTGCCCCACAGGCCATGCCTCCATCAATCAGCCAACTTCCGGAGGATCATTTGGCACTTCTCTGCCAGGAAGACGCTGCTCTCTTGGCCAAGGGAGCCATAAAGAAGGTCCCTGTGCCAGATGTAGGTTGTGGTTGTTATTCCTGCTACTTTCTGGTGCCGAAAATGGATAAGGGCTTACGTCTTATCCTACACCTTTGGGACCTCCGCTACTTCCTCAAGAAGGAGAAATTCAGAATGCTCACCCTGGCTCAGGTCCTGTCTGCCTTAGACCCAGGATACTTGGTGGTATCGTTGGACTTGCAGGACGGTTATTTCCGCATTCTCATCCTGACTGCCCACAGACGTTACCTATGATTCGTGGTAGGTCACAAGAACTATCAGTTTACTGTGCTCCCCTTCGGCCTTATCAGCGCCCCTCTGGTGCTCACAAAAGTGATGGCGGTGGTTGCAGCTCATCTGCACAGGTTAGGGGTCTTAGTCTTCCCCCTGCCTCGACGACTGGCTGTTGAAGGCAGACTTGCCCCAGAAAGTCGTCTCCCACCTTCAGACTACGGCATGCCTCCTGCACACGCTGGGGTTCACTATCAATGTGCCGAAGTCACACCTGACTCCCTCTCAGATGCTCCTTTTCATCAGAGCTGTTCTGGACAGAGTGCAGTTTCAGGCTTATCTTCCCGAAAATCAGGTCCAAGATAATCAGGCTATGATTCCGATCTGTCAGCCTCTGTCTTGGGTTTTGGTGAGACTGACTCTGAGGCTGCTGGGCCTCACGCCCTCCTGCATCCTGCTAGTGACACATGCCAGATGGCATATGTGGGCTCTGCAGTGGGACTTGAAGTTCCAGTGAGCGCAGCATCAAGGGAATCTTTCCGGCATGGTCCAGATCTCAGAGGGGACTGTGAATGACCTGCAGTGGTGGCTTTCGAATCCACATTGGGTCTACAGCAGATCCCTCACCCTTCTCCAGCCAGATCTATCCATAGTGACAGATGTTTTGCTTCAAAGGTTGGGGCGGCCACATGGGAGAGGCGGAGATCAGAGGCCTCTGGTCTCCGGCGGAGTCTGAGATCCCTATCAATCTTCTGGAGCTCCGGGTGATCAGGCTTGTGTTGTAAGCATTTCTTCCCTCTCTCAAAGGGAAAGTAGTGCAAGTGTTCACAGGCAATACTACCGCCATGTGGTACTATAGCAAACAGGGTTTGGGCCCTGGACCCTTCGTCAGGAGGCACTGTGTCTCTGGACATGGCTGAAACATCAGGACATTACCCAGGTGGTTCAACATCTGGGGGGTTCTCTCAGCGCCAGAGCGAAGAAACTCAGCCGTTGATGCACAGCCGATGACGAATGGAGTCTCCATTTGGAGGTAGCGCAAGGTCTCTTTCAGTAGTGGGGAGAGCCTTGGTTAGATCTGTTCGCCTCCGCAGAGAACAGGCAAAGTGAGTTTTGCTCATTGGAGTTTCCAAGGCGGCACTCGCTCAGAGACACTTTTGGTCTCGAGTGGAACTTCGGCCTCATTTCTGCCTATACCACTTCTGCACAGAGTTCTCAAGAAAATCAGAAACGACCGGGCCCAAGTTATCTTGGTGGCTCCGGACTAGGCACAGAGAGTATGGTATCCAGAGCTATTGAGCATGGCCACTGATCCTCCACTCAGACTGCCTCTTCGGGTGGATCTTCTGTCGCAGCAACAGGGGACGGTTCTCCACCCGAACCTGTCCAATGTCCGCCTTCATGCATGGAGATTGAATGGCGGCAGTTGACGACTTTTGATTTTTCCACCCGAAGTCTGTGATGTAATCTTGGCAGCCAGGCGTTCTTCCACCAGAACAGTATACTCCTGTTGTTGGCATAAATATGTGGCATGGTGTACCAACAAATCTGTTGATCCCCTCTCTGCTCTGCTATCTGAGGTTCTTTTGTTCATTCTTTCTTTGGCCGAGTAGGGCTCTACTTTGGGCTCCCTTAAAGGGTTTTTATCAGCCATTTGGCTTTTTGTAGGCTACCTGATCAGCCCTCACTCTTTAAATCTCCTATTGTGAATAGATTCCTTAAAGGTTTCACCCATTTATTTCCTCCGCTCCATTTATCATGCCACATTGGGACCTCAAACTTGTAATTGGTTACATAATGTGTATACCCTTTGAGCGAATGCACAATTGCCCTTTACAGCTCCTGACTTTCAAGACTTGTCTTTCTTGTTGTCATCACTTCTCCTCGCAGAGTGAGTGAGCTTCAAGCTCTTCCGAACCTCCATTCTTGTCTGTGCACCCTGACGAAGTGGTGTTGCGCACTAAGGCTTCCTTCCTTCCAAAGGCTGTTACGCCTTTTCATGTATGCCAGTCCATCACCTTGCCTACTTCTTACGCACCCCCACATCCTTCCCATAAAGAGGAGAGACTCCACCTTCTGAACCCAAAAAGAACATTGGTGTTCCAGCTAAATCGTACTAAAGATTTCCGGGTGGACCATCAACTCTTCGGGTATGTGGGTACGAAGAAAGGGAAGGTGGTGCAGAAACGTACCATCTCTCGATAGGTACTTCTTTGCATCAAGATGTGCTACGCTTTGGCCAAGAAGCCACCCCCTGAGGGCTTGCACGCTCACTCCATCAGAGCAACTGCTGCTTCCACTGCGTTAGCACGCGGAGTTTCTGTCATGGATATCTGCCAGGCAGCTACGTGGGCATCCCTGCACACATTTGCGAAACATTACTGCCTGGACAGTCGGGTCCATCGAGAACGCTACTTTGGTCATTTGGTCCTGCAGGACTTTCTAGCATGATCTTGGTTCGCAGCCCACCTCCGCGTATGGCATTGCTTGGGTATCTATTCTAAGGTAAGGAATCTGCAGCTAGAAGTCTCTATCAGATGTACAAGTTACTTATCTTTGGTAATGAAATATCTGGTAGAGACATATTCAAGTTGCAAATTCCTTACCGACCCACCAATCCTCCTTGCTTGCGAACTGATTGCTAGGGACAGTGATTCCCCCTTCAGGTCCTTAGCTGTGGTGCACCAATCTAAGTGTTCTTAGCGGCTCTGCGCTTTGGCGTGGAAAGTCGTTAAAAGAAACTGATGTCACTGCACTGAGGCGGCGTCTATGTAATACTCCTAACGTCATCACAGTGACTACGATGCCAACGACGTCACCTACCGACGTGCAAGGGTATGGCTCTCCGGATCTAGTCTGACGCCTCGGGGAAAATTCTAAGGTAAAGGAGTATGTAACTAGAATATGTCTCTACCAGATATTTTATTACCGAAGGTATGTAACTTGTAAGTTTGGTATCAAATGTTGGAATCATTCACCTACACAGATTACAGTGATTGTTGCTTGATACCATGTATTCTGGGGGTTCCCTAGGGAAACATCCATGACTACCTGTAGCGTTGCAGGGTCTCGATACCAGTCTGTGCTGCTGCCACACCCAGACACTTTTCTTCCCTCCTGCCAATGAGCCTAACTCGAGCAGGCGAAGACAGAACAAAGGATTTCCACCTCTCCTTTAGAAATAGGTGTCTCCGAGTTAGGGTGGGCCTCTCTCTGAGTCCTTCCAGACTGCTTTGAAGGGCACATTTGGTGCCCTCCTTTTCTTAAACCTGTTTGCTCCAGTGCAGGAGCCCCCGGCTACCACCCAGAGCTCTGCCAGGTGGCCACTTGATTCTGAGATCATGGAAATAGGATGAGCAGAGCCCCGTGGGGGCATCTGACTGGTTAATCCAGCTGAGTAACATCTCTGATCCCACTCTGATAGATGGGTCACTGCAGTAAGTGTCCATCTCTCTTACTGGTTTACTAAGGGCTCTTACTGGGTTACTTAAGGGCTCCCGTGGGGCCCTAGATTTGTTTGTGAACCCGTCTGAAGACTCTTCTGCAACTTGGACACTGGAACTGCTGCTGGACTTTGCCGGGACCCAAAACAAGACTGCATCTACTAGGAGGGCTCATACGGCAACTTGGTGCTTATGGATTGCAAGTATTCTGCAACCTCCGTGGCTGTGCATCCTCCAGAGTCACAAGGACTCTGCCTGCAGTTAGGAAAGCAAGAAGGAATCTCCTTTGGACTGAAGGAGTCACTCCCTTGCATCTGCAGGCACCTCAACGACTGGTTTGTTGATCCTGCTGTCCCACGGGCTCTCCAAGGCTCTACAACACAGGTGGTGGTTCTGTGGCCCTCCAGAGGTCTGACCTGTCTGCTTTGCAACCTAGAGTTCTGTGGTCCCTTGCTGGAGCCCTGTGCACCTCTACTGTTTGTCATTGCCAAGGCTTGTTGGCTCTTTGGTACAAAGAGCTCCTAGCTCCAAGAAGCCCCAGCCTTCAGCACAACACAGCACTGAGAATGACGTTGTCTCTGTAATTCCTGCGACATGGGCACACTTCTTTGCTGTGCTGCTGAGGCCTCCCTGTGCCTGCTGCCAGAGGGTCCTGCTGGGGGCTCCAACAATACCTGCTGTCTCTCCTGGTTGCTAAGGGCTGACCCTGACTTATCTCAAAGGCTGAGTATCCTGGACCTTGTTGGTCCCCACAATTCAACAACACTCCGTGCACCGCTTTCTTGCATTTGCCAAGGCTTGTTGGTGGTTTTGCTGACCATGACTCCTCTGCAATCCGACGGCCAATGTGGGACAGATCGTGGACGACTCCTGGGATCCTCTTGCATTGCCTTGACTCCACAGTTGCACTTCTTCGACCACCGTCCAACCGGAAATCATCTCATGGAAGGGTGGGCATTGCCCTCATGCACCGCCTGGGCACTTCTGGTTGGTCTGGACTCTGGCCCCTCTTTCCGTAGGTCCTCTTCTTCCAGAATCCACACCTGGGTTCCACGGACCTAGTCCACGGTTCACGACAGCAGCTGGACAACGGAGGTCCCCATTGACTTCAACCGGAGGTTCCAACACAGATTCACCTCTATGCACCTCGGCCCTCTGGTGTCAGTACTCCGCTTCTCTGGGTATCCACGGGTGGGTGCACTCTTGAACCTCCTTGTCCAAACGGGTTTCCTCAGGGACCTCTGGAAAGGGACCTAAAACGCAAACTCCAACTGTGACTTCCCCACGTTATTCTATTGACACACCAGGGTAACATCTCTGCATATGGGCACCTGGGGAAACCTTCTTGCTTACCATTGGTGTTCTGGTGCATGGACTCGGACAACAGAGGGTAGGGGGGAGATGGATGGGTAAGCAAGCTAACTGTTCAGGGCTGGTGAGAAGGGCAGTTAGAGAACATCGGACACAGAAGGCTGTAATGTGGGAGCAGGGCATGGACTTGGACAATGGATTGCAAGGAGGAGGGTGGGTGCAGGAAGCTTGGGTGGGTGTAGCACAATGCCAGGCCCTGCGTCCAAGCTGCCTCCTCCCCACTGTGCTTTGCAATGGACTTCTTACTTAACTTTAAGAAAAGAAACCTGGAAATTCACTGAAAAAACAAAGGTTACAGGGCATTTATAGTTAGGTTCAGATTTTACACAGACAAAACCATATAAATTCAGCTGTTATATTTAGCTATTTCAAGTATCTTTAACTAGTGCCCTGAGGTAACTAGAACTTATGCCCTCCCCATGCACAGTTTTATCAATAAATTTACTGCAAATGCTAGTGATATTATCAATGATGTCAAAGAAGATGTCATGAGTGATGGAATAACTGTGATAATTAGCAGTGCATGGCGAGGGGATGAGTTATGGTTACCTTAGGGAAGATTTTAGTTACTTGAAATAACTCTTAACAGCTGAATTTCAATGGTTTTGTGCGTGTAAGATCTGAACCTAACTATAACGTCCCTGTAACCTTTGTTTTTGTTTTTGTGAATTTCTAAGGTTTTTTAAATTAGATTTCCTAATTATAACATCCCTGTAATCTTTGTTTTTTTTCGTGAATTTCTGTATCTCTTTTTAAAGTAAGGTAATATATAATAACCATACAAAAACAACCACCGTCACATCTGGCCTCCGGCCTGTCACTCCCCTGCATGCCTTTGACTTTGTGCGGCAAGGGTTTGGTGTGTGTGGGTATTTTTGTTGTTGTATTTTTTTGCCTTGGGTTTTGATCTCTGGATCCATCACAGGGTTATACTGGCGACCAGGCTCACCCCTGTGGTTGATCCACCATTTGGATTCTCCCCCCCCCCCCCCCCCCCAAAAAAAAGGGGATGTTTTCTGCCCATGAGCGGTCCCTCAGAGACCCCACCAGGTGTCCTATGGAGTCAGGACAGCTCTATACTGACCCGTTATATGTTTCACTTTTGTAATCCCCTGGCAGACCGAGAAACAAAGTGGCAGCTGCAACTTGACTTTTAGTTACAGCCGGACAGTCGGGGCCTTGCTTTTGCCACAGGTGGATCCACGATGGATGTGCGTCCCTAGACATATATTTTCTTCTTCCTCTGAAGACTCTAAAACTACTGAAATGAATTGCACCAAATTACAAAAAGCAGTCATTTGGGACCAAGATCTAGCTTTCTGACGAATTTGGTATAATTCTGTTCAGCGGTTTGAGCTGTAGTTATGTCTGAAATACCTATGGGGAATTGCATGGGGAAAATGCATTTGGGACCCTCCTCCCCACCCTTTTTTTTCAGCCACGCTTGACCAATCACTCCAACACTTTCAAGACAGCAGCTGAAGTGAGTTGTGTACTAGTTTGTAGAATTTCGTGAAGATTCATCGAAAGGCACAAAAGTTACTGGCAAAACAAACAAAAAAACGCTTTGTCTTGGAAGCCAGGTCCTAGCAGTAAGTAATTTTCTACTCAAGACCTGCTGATTGCCTCTTCCGTAGCACCTCCATTTGGATGGATGGAGATACGACAACTGCAAGGTCCTCAAACATAAATGTGTTAATGTTTTAGGTGTTCAAGTTGGAGACACATCTCATCACTTCTTTTGAAGCATCGTCTAAATAAAGACTTTTGGCTTTTAGTGAGATAAAAAAACAGAAACAGTCCCAGGGCCTCGAAGGTTGAATCTACTCTCTTGTCATTTCCTGTCCGCAACATGACTATAAATGTGAGAATGGAAATTCCCCCATTGGTTCCAGATGTCTTGCTGACTGAAGTGATGTTACTCTGCAGAGGATTTCCTGAAATTCAGAGCTGGTATCTGAGTAAGATTTTAGAAGAAATCACATGAAAAATCGTCAAGGAGTTTCTGGAGAAGCTGTGGAAATACCTGGGTACTTGAGTCTGCCTGACTTGCTGAAAGATGCGAGCAAAATATATCCTGCAGAAGCAGATTTCCCAGAAAATCAAGCCGCTGTGCTCAAGTTAAACGGATAACCAAAAGTGGGTACTAAATTAGGAACGACGCAGGAGCCCCCACTGGTTGCTGCAGTAGCTCAGCCTGCCTCACTAATTGCTGATAAATCACAATTGCAGTGCTGCAACCAAGAAGATGGAGAGGGAGAAGTGCTGGAATAGACCCCAGTGTTGGTGTGTTGGAGTGTTTTTCTACTTCCCAGTCATTACGCAAATCACAGCTATCATACTGAATTAATCAAAAGAAGCAGCGACTGAGATTAAATTACTGTACCTATGACTAGCAAACACTGTGCCCAAAACCTGCTTGTGACCTACAGATCTGCATGGACAGAAGAATTACCAACACTTGAGGGTGGGCTCTTTTCTGGTTTGGAATTTAAGAATTTTCATTTTTAATCTTTCACCCTGTAGAGTCTGTAGCAGTACTCATTGACTAGTAATGACTGCAGTGAGCTCCCGATCAACATCGGAGAAAGTGGACTTTTTGGCATACACTCCAGAGAGAGGGCCTCATGCTGGGTACATTGCTGCTACAGGTAAATACAGCGCCTTTGAAAGTGTCCTCCCCATAATTGGTATTTAGAAGGGCCTTCTAAGCCTGATACATTTTTACTTGTTTTGCTTGTAGTACTGGTTATAGAACCCGGTGGACATGTATTTTTTGTGTAATATTTTGTTTTGTTGCAATAAAGTAATTTTCTTTTGTAAATATGAACACTCGTTTGGACAGATTTTATTGCATGCGATTTGATACGTTTTGACTTCTGCTTTTCTATGGCTCTAACTCCCTGAGAAGCCTTGGACTGCTCCTCCTGCTGCCCCGACCTGAGGATCAAGGGCTAAAGATGATGTTCAGTATGCAGTGTCACAGTAGGTGAGGCCCGAGGACATCCTCCATTAGCACTGTTGTTGCTCTGTAATCCCTGCTTGCCTCATGGCTCCTGAATTCGTTCTGGCATACACCCATTAAATCAAATAAATTGTGGCTGCTTCCGCATGTAGTGAAAAAAATCACTATGGCTTGAAGTGAGTTTGATTGTTAACCATTTTTAATCTTCACTTTTTGATTTGGTACTAATCAAATTATGTTCTGATTCAGCCTTTGAACTGGATGATAATGTTAACCTGGTTTAGCATATTTAAATTCTTTTAAAAAGAAAGAATATTTGGGTTATAGGGCCTTGAAATTTATATATCTTTAATCTTTTGAAAAATTTGGTTCGAGATTTTTACTGCAAAGTTGGTAGCAGTTTTAAATTGTCCTTTAAAATTTACGTGTATACCCTCAATGCTGCTTCTCATATTTAACCCTCCCACAAAGTGTACATTTCAAATGTTGCTGATATTTTGGATGGAGAGCAACTTCGTTCTTCAGAACTATAAGAGAAGATGCAACCCTGCGAGCTGCCATATTTTTCAATATCTTATGGTTAAGGTGTTTGTTCAAGAGACATGATACACAAGTGTATGCATGTTTTGTATAAGTCCAGCAGGTCAGATGCATGGTGAATAGCCATGCAAAACATTAAAGGATAATGAATTAGAATGAAAATAATTTGAACAGTCATTGGGCTTGCTTAAAATCTGGCATGGAACTAACTATTCTGGACAGCCCTGATATCCCGTAAGTGCTAAGATCAGAACTTAATTTGTTTCAATGTAAATTTGCAATGGATTACGCAGAGGAAGCTGCACATCTGTATTCTGATTGACGTATATTTGGCACTTGAAATATGCTACTTCTGATGGACACTTCTGGCTGCAAATTCCTCACTGCTTGAATACTCCTACAGGCACTGGACTGGTCCAGAAAGATTTTCATCACAACTCTACCCCAACAGTAGGGCCGCTGTAGTGACAACCCTATGACACCCTGAATTCATAAAGCACTCACACTGATGTCCTTTCCATTTTTTTCACAACTTTGATGCAGTTACAGAGCTTGGTTCTCCTAAGAAAAAAATCTCTTAAAGTGCAGCAACCTGTCTTCTGCCAAGAGATCAGGGTTTAAGCCTTGTGGCAAATGTGAGGGGCATATGTGTAGGAGGCTGGCCTAGCTTATAGTGGGTACCTGATGGTACTTACACCTCGTGCCAGGTCCAGTTATCCCTTATTAGTAGATTAGTAGTGTTCTAGCAGCTTAGGCTGATAGAGGTAGCTATAGCAGAGCAGCTTAGGCTGAACTAGGAGACATGCAAAGCTCCTACTATACCACTTATATCACTTAGCACTAAATCATAAGAAAACACAATACTCAGAGTTACTAAAAATAAAGGTACTTTATTTTAGTGACCATGTGCCAAAAATATCTCAGAGGAAATACTCCCTTAGGAGGCAAGTAAAATACACAAAATATACACACAAACCAAAATCAGTTAGAAAAGTATTGCAAACACTGTAGAATACAATAGGATGCAATAGGCCTAGGGGCAACACAAACCATATACTCCAAAAGTGGAATGAGAACCACTTAGGGACCCCTGGCCTAGTGTAGTGTGTAGAGGGACGCTGGGAGTGTAAGAAAATACTAAGGGTGTCCAAGATACCCCACCCCAAGACCCTGAAAAGTAGGAGTAAAGTGACCCTACTTCCCCAGAAACACACTAAAGTCATGATAGGAGATTCTGCAAAGACCACAACTGACTGCAAAGCACTGAAGCCTGATTCCTGGACCTGAGGACCTGTAAAGGAAGGGGACCAAGTCCAAGAGTCACAAAAGTGTCCAGGGGGTCAGGAGCCCATTAAACCCCAGATGAAGGTGCAAAATGGCTGCCTCCGGGTGGAAGAAGCTGAAGATTCTCCAACAACGGAAGAGGCCAGGAACTTCTCCTTTGCACAGAAGGTGTCCCACAGAATGCTGGAGGATGCAAAGTTGTTTCTATGCAGAAAGACCGCAAACAAGCCTTGCTAGCTGCAAAGGTCGTTGTTGAAGAAAATGGGTGCTGCCCGGGCCCAGGAATGACCTGGAGGTCTTCACTTGGAAGAGGAGACAGAGGGGGCCTACAGCAACATAGAGAGCCCACGCACAAGAAGGCAGCACCCGCAGAAGTACTTGAACACGGGTTCGAGAAAACTGAACACAGTGGTTGTCTCAACACTACAAAGGAGGGTCCCACGAAGCCGGTTTTCAACTCAGCGAGTTGAGCAATGCAGGACGTGTGCTGGGGACCTGGGCTGTGCTGTGCACAGAAGCCCTAGCAGCTGCAGTTCACGCAGCACACAGGATTAATGTCTAGCGAGGGGAGACAAGGACTTACCCCGCCAAATTTTGACATATGGACCACTGAACTGTCGGGGTCACTTGGATCCAGCACCTGTGTTCCAGGGACATCGCTCGTCACAATGAGAGGGGACCCAGAGGACTGGTGAAGCAGACGTTTGGGGAAGATTCTGTCGACCCACTGGAGATGTCTTCTTGGCTTCCAGTGCAGGGTGAAGGCAGACAGCTCCCAGAGCATGCACCACCAGGAAACAGTTGAGAAAGCTGGCACGATTAGGTGCTACAATGTCGCTGGTAGTCTTCTTGCTATTTTGTTGCAGTTCTGCAGGCGTCCTGGAGTAGTCAGCGGTCGATCCTTGGCAGAAGTCGAAGAGGTTGATGCAGAGGTACTGTGGTGAGCTCTTGCATTCGTTATCTGAGGAAAAGCCCCCAGGAGAGACCCTAAATATCCCTCAGTGGAGGATTGCCCACCTAGTCAGGTAAGCACCTATCAGGAGGGGTCTCTGACATCACCTGTTGGCACTGGCCACTCAGATGCCTCCATTGTGTCCTCACACGCTGGATTCAAGATGGCAGAGGTCTGGGACACACTGGAGGAGCTCTGGGCACCACCCCTGGCATGGTAATGGACAAGGGAGTGGTCACTCCCCTTTCCTTTGTCCTGTTTTGCAACAGAGCAGGGCTGGGGGTTCCCTGAACCGGTGTAGACTGGTTTATGCAAGGAGGGCACCATCTGTGTCCTTCAAAGCATTTCCAGAGGCCAGGAGAGACTACTCCTCTCAGGCCCTTAACACCTATTTCCAAAGGGGGAGGGTGTAACACCCTCTCTCAGAGGAAATCCTTTGTTCTGCCTTCCTGGGACTGGGCTGCTCAGACCCCAGGGGGGCAGAAGCCTCTCTGTGGGTTGGCAGCAGCGATAGCTGCAGTGAAAATCCCAGAGACATGGTTTGGCAGTACCCAGGGTCCATGCTAGAGCCCCGGGGATGCATGGGATTGGCACCCCAATACCAGATTTGGGATGGGGGAGGACAGTTCCATGATATTAGACATGTTACATGGCCATATTCGGAGTTACCATTGTGAAGCTACATATAGGTATTGTCCTATATGTAGTGCACGTGTGTAATGGTGTCCCGCACTCACAAAGTCTGAGGAAATTGCCCTTAACTATGTGGGGGTACCTTGGCTAGTACCAGGGTGCCCTCACACTTAGTAACTTTGCACCTAACCTTCACCAAGTGAGGGTTAGACATATAGGTGACTTATAAGTTACTTAAGTGCAGTGTAAAATGGCTGTGAAATAACGTGGAAGTTATTTCACTCAGGCTGCAGTGGCAGTCCTGTGTAAGAATTGTCTGAGCTTCCTATAGGTGGCAAAATAAATGCTGCGGCCCATAGGGATCTCCTGGAACCCCAATACCCTGGGTACATCGGTACCATATACTAGGGAATTATAAGGGTGTACAAGTGTGCCAATTAGAATTGGTGAAAATGGTCACTAGCCTATAGTGACAATTTTAAAGACCGAGAGAGCATAAGCACTGAGGTTCTGATTAGCAGAGCCTCAGTGACACAGTCACTACACAGGGACACACCTTCAGGCCACAGACTATGAGCACTGGGGTTCTGGCTAGCAGGATCCCAGTGAGACAGGCAAAAACAAACTGACATAGAAGTAAAAATGGGGGTAACATGCCAGGCAAGATGGTACTTTCCTACACCTGGCCTGGTAGTTTGGGTTGGACTGTTCCCATGATGAGCAGGGTCACGTCTGATTTCCATATGGCTGGGTCCAAACTGAGTTGGCATGGTGGGCAAAAAAACGATAGATTTGGATGCGGCCCGGGGCGACTGCCAGGGGCTGAGTTTATTTTAAGCATTTCATCCATCACCTTGTTGTTTTTGCATTTGACGCACTGGCCAAGAAGCAACTCGCTGAGAGCTTGCATGATCATTCCACCAAAGCCAATGCTTCAAACCCTGTGTTAGCTTGGGGAGTTTCTGTCACTGTCATTTTTCAGGCAGAGACCACAGGAGACCTACGAGTGCTCCAGGAGAAGGAAACCTTGTGCTAACGGACACCCTTGCATCCGTTGCCCCTGGACCAAAGGTGCACTGACGTCCCTGAGGACTCCACGTTTGCAGCTTACTGGGTGTTTGCCCCCCCCCCACCCCCACCCCCCCCCCCCCCCCCCCCCCCCCCCTCCCCCCACCCCCAGCCGTATGCTGCAGCCTAAATCTACAGACCAATACCCATTGAAATACATTGGGAAACATGACACGTATTGCACCTCTGCACCCGGTTGTCCCGTTGCTGCCCGGTGTGACCTGTTGGTGTGCTCCTAACCCTTGCCAAGTATTTACCTTAAGTCTACAAGATTGGTCCTGTGAGTCATCAATAAGTGCTTGTTTGCTGACTGTTTCCCTCCCTTAGGTTAACATTGAAGAATTCTGAGATTGCACTTAGTGTTGATTTTGAAACTAAAAAGTAGTTATGCTTGAAAGCGTACCTTATAACGAAGTTCTTGGTTTTAAAGTATACTTAGAAAGAAGTGTTATTTTTCTAAATTGGTCTTGGATTTATTCATTGAGTGTGTCTCATTTTTTGCCTCTGTGAGTACAACAAGTGCTCAGCACTACCCTCTGATAAGCCTAACTGCTCGCCCACACTACCAGAAAATAAGAGCATTAGTCCTATCTACTTTTGCCTCTGCTAACCAATTGGGAATCCACTGGACTCTCTGCATGGTGAACTACTTATAGAGAGCCAGCTTCCTAAAGTGGAGTACAGATTCTCCCAGAGAAATACCTTCCAGTCCCTCGTAATGTAAATACCCAGATAGTGAATTCCTCGGTGGTCATTCCGCACATGCCCCAGGATTGGACCCCATTAAGGTCTAAGGTTAAAGTCTGAATTGAGCTTAGGAGTGATTATAATCACCACCACAGAACGCACAGTGTCTGTAATTCCATGGAAGTAAGTTTCAGTGGTTAGACATAGCTTCTCCACCACCTTCCTTCTCTTTAGGGGTCAGTTGTTCAATCTCCAACCTTGGTAGCTCCTCTTAGGTTGAGTTCTGATTCCCCCCAGAATTGGGGAGTGATCAGATATTCCCCTAGCCAAGGGTCTTACATTCAGGAACTTACGAATGTTCAGTCCCTGTGCAAATAGATAGTCAAGACATGAGTTAGGAGCCGCCCAATAGAAGGAGAACTATTTGACAATGTGTTGTGGCGCCTCCACACGTCTAGCTGCCCATTTGTATCTGCGAATCTCCAAAGGTGTGGACCTTCACTTGCACAACCTGGTGTTACCTGCCAATCTCCTGAACCGTAGTGAAGTTAAGGAGCCCCCTCCCACCCACCCCTTCATATCAACACCCAGTAGAGCAAGGGGAGGAGGACTGCACCCTAGAACATGTAAACCCACAATTTGTAAGCAAAGTTGGGGAGTAAATAGAATCTAGTACCAGAAATGTACCACCTTACCTCCTCACTAGCAGCCAATAGTTACAGTTTTGACCTCTCACCACTCTTTCCACTTTCAAGGGGAAGGATTTCATGATCAGTAAGGCTACCTCTCAGGAGTCAGAAGTGTATCCTGCATCATGTATAAATCAATACTCCACTCTAGCATTCTGCAGTTCTTTCCCATAAGGTGGGTCTCTAGATGAAATACTGTATCTGGGCTCCGACGCATCAAATATTGAAAAACAATGTCTCTCTTAATTCTGCTGCACAGCCCATTCATGTTCAAGGAGAGAATTTGTATTCTCCCCCTCACAGTGCAGCTAAACTACCTGCCACCCCAATCCACTGAGAGCCTGAGTACCCAGAGATTTTAAGCCAACACATTATAAAACATGAACATCACAAATGTATCAAAGATACTGTAGGAAAATGCCACTGATGGCATGGTTACCCCCTAACGTTTTGCCTTTTGTTGATGCCAGCTTTAATTGAAAGTGTGATGGGACCCTGCTAACTAGGCCCAAGCACCAGTGTTCTTTCCCTAAAACTGTACCTTTGTCTCCACAATTAGCACAGCCCTGGCACACAGGTAAGTCCCTTGTGAAAGGTACCCCTGGTACCAAGGGGCCTGTGGCCAGGGAAGGGTCTGTAAGGGCTGCAGCATGTAATATGCCACCCTGGGGCCCCCTCACTCGGCACATGCACACTGCCTCATAGATTGTACCTCAGGCAGTGTGCTGGTGGGGAGAAAAAGACTAAGTCGACATGCCCACCACCCACTGCCAGTGGCATAGGTAAGTCACCCTTCTAGCAGGCCTTACAGCCCTAAGGCAGGGTGCACTATACCACAGGTGAGGGCATTGCTGCATGATTACTATTCCCTTACAGTGTCTAAGTCAATTCTTAAACATTGTAAGTGCAGCGTAGCCATAAAGAGTATACGGTCTGGGAGTTTGTCAAACACGAACTCCACAGTTCCACAATGGCTACACTGAATACTGGGAAGTTTGGTATCAAACTTCTCAGCACAATAAATCCACACTGTTGCCAGTGTGGGATTTATTGAGAAATGCACACAGAGGGCAACCTACAGATGCCCCCTTCATGCCAGCCCAACAGCTAGTGCTAGGCTGTCTGGTCTCTGCCAGCCTGCCACTTCCAGACAAGTTTCTGGCCACATGGGGCGAGTGCCTTTGAGCACTCTGTGACCAGGAACAAAGCCTGTAACACACGTCGGGGAACCTCAAAGGCTCAAGACTGGTGTTAGAACACCCCAGGGCTCTCCAGCTAGTGGAGATGCCCGCCCCCCAGACACAGCCCCCACTTTTGGCGGCAAGTCTGGAGGAGTTAATGAGAAAAACAAGGAGTCACCACCCTCTAGCCAGGACAGCCCCTCAGGTACCCAGAGCTGTGGTGACCCCTTCCTTAGAAAATCCTCCATCTTGGCATGGAGGATTTAGCCCAGTAGGATTAGGGATGTGCCCGCCTCCCCAAAGGGAGGAGGCACATGGAGGGTGTAGCCACCCTCGGGGACAGTAGCCATTGGCTACTGCCCTCCAGCCCTAAACACACCCCTAAATCTAGTGTTTAGGGGCGACCCTGAACCCAGGAAATCAGATTCCTGCTGACATAACAAGGTCTGCTGACCTGAAAACCCCACAGAGAAGGAAGACAACAACTGTTTTGGCCTTAGCCCTACCTGCCTGTCTCCTTATTCAAAGAACCTGCAACAGTGACACATTCTGAGGGCCCAGTGACCTCTGCCGACTCAGAGGACTGTCCTGCAACTCCAAAGGACCAAGAAACTCCAGTGGACAGCAGTTCTGTCCAAAGCAACAAGAAGAAGCCATCTTTAAAGGGACTCCCACTTCCCTCCTGAAGCGTGAGTCCCCACCACTCTGCCCCCGACACCTGCGGCCCGTGTCCAGAGAAACCTCAGAGAGGACCCCCAGGCGACTCCAACGACGTGCCCACCCTGGGCCGACCTCTCTTCACCCCCATGACGACGCCTGCAGAGAATCCAGAGGACCCACCTGACCGCGACTGCCCAGTAACAAAGAACCTGATGCCTGGAAGAGGCACTGCACCCGCAGACCCCAGGCCCGTGAGGAACCAACTCCTGGTGCAGTAGTGACCAGCAGGCGGTCCTCACCTTTGCCCAGTGGTGGCTGGCCCGAGAAGCCCACCTGTGCCTTGCTTGCCTCGTCAGAGTGACCCCTGGGTCCCTCCATTGATTTCAACACAAAACCAGACGCCTTGTTTGCACACTGCACCCGGCCGCCCCTGTGTCGCTGAGGGTGTATTTTGTGTGCCTGTTTGGGACCCACCCAGTGCTCTATAAAAGCCTCCTGGTCTGCTCCCCAAGGACTCAGGTGCTTACCTGTTAGCAGACTGGAACCAGAGCTCCCCTAGTCTCAATAGGCGCGAATATCATTTGGGCCCCTCTTTGACCTCAGCACCTGACTGGCCCCGTGTTGCTGGTGCTTGGGGTTGACTTGAACCCCCAGCAGTGGGCTGCCTCTGCCCTGGAGACTGAACTTGTAAGTGCTTTACTTACCTCACAAACTTGTACAGGAACTGTTGAATGTTTGCTGGGTCCACTTTTAAAATAGCTTATTGCCATTTTATTCCAAACTGTGTACATTACTGTTTTTATTCAAATCCTATCTATACATATGCCAAGTACTTTACAATCAATGTACTTACCTGCAATCTGAATCTTGTGGTTGTAAAATAAATTAAGAAAATAATATTTTTCTACAGGGAGTGCAGAATTATTAGGCAAATGAGTATTTTGACCACATCATCCTCTTTATGCATGTTGTCTTACTCCAAGCTGTATAGGCTCGAAAGCCTACTACCAATTAAGCATATTAGGTGATGTGCATCTCTGTAATGAGAAGGGGTGTGGTCTAATGACATCAACACCCTATATCAGGTGTGCATAATTATTAGGCAACTTCCTTTCCTTTGGCAAAATGGGTCAAAAGAAGGACTTGACAGGCTCAGAAAAGTCAAAAATAGTGAGATATCTTGCAGAGGGATGCAGCACTCTTAAAATTGCAAAGCTTCTGAAGCGTGATCATCGAACAATCAAGCGTTTCATTCAAAATAGTCAACAGGGTCGCAAGAAGCGTGTGGAAAAACCAAGGCGCAAAATAACTGCCCATGAACTGAGAAAAGTCAAGCGTGCAGCTGCCACGATGCCACTTGCCACCAGTTTGGCCATATTTCAGAGCTGCAACATCACTGGAGTGCCCAAAAGCACAAGGTGTGCAATACTCAGAGACATGGCCAAGGTAAGAAAGGCTGAAAGACGACCACCACTGAACAAGACACACAAGCTGAAACGTCAAGACTGGGCCAAGAAATATCTCAAGACTGATTTTTCTAAGGTTTTATGGACTGATGAAATGAGAGTGAGTCTTGATGGGCCAGATGGATGGGCCCGTGGCTGGATTGGTAAAGGGCAGAGAGCTCCAGTCCCACTCAGACGCCAGCAAGGTGGAGGTGGAGTACTGGTTTGGGCTGGTATCATCAAAGATGAGCTTGTGGGGCCTTTTCGGGTTGAGGATGGAGTCAAGCTCAACTCCCAGTCCTACTGCCAGTTCCTGGAAGACACCTTCTTCAAGCAGTGGTACAGGAAGAAGTCTGCATCCTTCAAGAAAAACATGATTTTCATGCAGGACAATGCTCCCATCACACGCGTCCAAGTACTCCACAGCGTGGCTGGCAAGAAAGGGTATAAAAGAAGGAAATCTAATGACATGACATGGCCTCCTTGTTCACCTGATCTGAACCCCATTGAGAACCTGTGGTCCATCATCAAATGTGAGATTTACAAGGAGGGAAAACAGTACACCTCTCTGAACAGTGTCTGGGAGGCTGTGGTTGCTGCTGCACGCAATGTTGATGGTGAACAGATCAAAACACTGACAGAATCCATGGATGGCAGGCTTTTGAGTGTCCTTGCAAAGAAAGGTGGCTATATTGGTCACTGATTTGTTTTTGTTTTGTTTTTGAATGTCAGAAATGTATATTTGTGAATGTTGAGATGTTATATTGGTTTCACTGGTAATAATAAATAATTGAAATGGGTATATATTTTTTTTTGTTAAGTTGCCTAATTATTATGCACAGTGATAGTCACCTGCACACACAGATATCCCCCTAACATAGCTAAAACTAAAAACTACTTCTAAAAATATTCAGCTTTGATATTAATGAGTTTTTTGGGTTCATTGAGAACATGGTTGTTGTTCAATAATAAAATTAATCCTCAAAAATACAACTTGCCTAATAATTCTGCACTCCCTGTATATAAAAACCTATTGGCCTGGAGTTAAGTCTTTGAGTGTGTGTTCTCATTTATTGCCTGTGTGCGTACAACAAATGCTTAACAATACCCTCTGATAAGCCTAACTGCTCTATCACACTACCAAAAATAGAGGATTAGTATTATCTATTATTGCCTCTGTCAGTCTTCTTGGGGAACCCCTGGACTCTGTGCACACTATCTCTCACTTTGAGATAGTATATAGAGAGCCAGCTTCCTACAGATACAGATTGAATTTAGTACCCCTTTCTCAAACACAATTTGTTCCATGTCTAGAAATTAAGGTGTATGGACGAATCTGTCTCAACAGCATGCAGTTCAGATGCCGGTGTCTGGACTCAGACTTTCACTTCTCTCAAGTCTCCTCTGTCTACGTGGATGTCAGCATTTCATCTATATTGGTAGCAGAATTGGCCTCAGCATTGTTCATGTCAGCAGGATTATGTTCTGTTTGGATGGAGCCAAACAATGTCCATCCCGCCTCCCAATCTTGGGGGTTCCCCAATCTGTTAGTTCTCTGTGGGATATTCTTTTAGTCTGGTTGCCCCCCAGCGTTCTACAGATGCACAATGTGGCACCGCTCTCCAGCCAGTCCCTGTCATCTTCTGCTGTGTGGAAAGTCAAGGATCATCCTACTGTTATTAATCTGTGCTTGGATATTCTTTTACTTGAAGTGTTTGTTTACCTCATTGAAGGACCATCTTTGCTTTTGACCAGCCAAGGGAAGGTCAAGACATACCCTTATAGGAGTAGTATCATAACTCAGATCTTCATGCTTCCTGGCAGCCTGTAGGATGACATCTCGGTTATGAAAGTTGAATATTCTCTCAATTATTGTTTGTGGTGACTGTCCTGGTTTTGAGGGTGATAACGGATCCCTATACACCTTTGTAACAGAGAAAAGTTGGACATTCCTTTTGGCTGAGGAAGATTAACCTGTCTTAAACAAATAGATCTACACTCTGAGGCTTGGCTCCCTCCAGGAGCCCCACCTGACAGAAGTTATTTTGTCTCCCGTCCACATCTTTTAAGTCAAGGCTGTACCATGCCATTTTCTTTTTCAAGAGCAAGTGCAGAGGATCTCAGTGTCGCCACATCATCCTGTAGTGTTGTAAGCAAAGTTTCAGCCTGCTTCACTTTTTCACTAACTTTTTTGAGGTCCATGTAGAGTTGCCCAACCTCACTTGCCACGATATCAATATTAGATTCTAGAGTGAGTTAAATGTCTTTTAGGACCACCTTGATATCCTTCAACATTGACTCACCTTTGGTAGTTATTGCCTTCAGTTGGTGCCAGGAATATTGAACTGTACCTCCTAATATCACATATATTCCTGGCAGAAAGGCATATTTTTCTATCTTGGTTTGTTGTTGTAGGAACGTCCCTCTTTCTGGCATGGTATCCCCCACGTTTTTTGCCTTGTGTCAGTATGCTTAGACTGTTTTCACTGGGATCCTGCTATCCAGGACCCCAGTGATTGTGCTCTGTCCTCTAAATTTGGTTGTCTTGGTGCCCCTTTACACCCCACAATTGGCATACTGTTGTACCTCTGTAAGTCCCTAGTATATTGTTCTTAGGTACCCGGAGCATTGGTATACCAGGGTTCCACCATGGGCTGCAGCATGTATAATGCTACCCACAGGAGCCCATGAAAACTGTCTGCAGGCCTACCATTTGCAGCCTTCATGAAAAGGTGCTGGTCACTACACCAGGTCACTAAGTCACCCCTATGGTAGTCCCTTCAAACCCTGAGGGAAGGTTGCAGGTCCCTGTGTGTGTGGGCACCCTTGCAGGTGCAGAACTCCAGATCCACTTCCCTGGCCTTCATAAGTGCAGGGAAACGTTTTCAGCTTTGAACTAGCCATTGTTCACTATCTGTGGTCCAGCTACGTAATGGTATCAAACATGTCGGAATCATACCCCAATACTGATGCAGTATTGGTGGCATGATCCCATGCACTCCGGGGGCTCCTTAGAGGACCCCCCAGTACTTGCTCCTACTATTCTTTCAGGGTCGGGGAGCAGCCTACCCTGCTGCAGCCCCTCAGACTGGATTCTGCCCTCCTGCTGCTTGACCAGCTCGTGCAGGGGAAGGCAAAACAAAGGATTTCCTGTGGGAGAGGGGTTCAACCTCCTCTTCTTCTGGAAATAAGTGTTGCAAGGCTGGGGAGGGGTAGCCTCCGCAGGTCACCGGTCTGCTTTGAAGGGCACAGTTGGTGCATTGCTTGCCGAATCCGGTTTGCATCAGCCCAGAGACCCACAGTCCTTTCTCTAGCACAAAACTGCACAAAGGGCAAATTTGGTACCCTCCTTGCGTAATCCGGTTTGCACCAGTCGAGGGATACCCCCCGTCCTTGCTCTGGTGCAAACTGCACAAACAAAAGGGGAGTGACCACCTCCCAAGGGGTGGTGCCCAGAGCTGCTCCAGGTGGTCACTTTAATCTGCCATCTTGAAAATAAGATGGACAGAGGTCCCGGGGTTTGCAACAACCATCCCCCTCAAATTCTACAGTATAGTCTACATTAAACCAGAATTTTCACAGAAAAATCGATTTCTAAATTAACTTGTCATTTATTACATAGGAGTGGACAAAAGTCACCCCTAATAACGTCATCCGCCTACCCTCACCAGTCAGATGCTCCCAAGGGTGGTGCCCAGAGCTGATCCAGGTGGTCACTTTAATCCGCCATCTTGAAAATAAGATGGACAGAGGTCCCGGGGAGTCCCGGGGAGCATCTGACTGGTGAGGGTAGGCTGATGACGTCAGTTTCCCCACTCTGATAGATGGTCTCCTTGCAAAGTGACCAAGTCCCTTTTAAGGCTATTTAGATCCCCAGATTCAACATGCAAGACTCCACCAGGACTTCTCTGCAACGTCCTCTTCTGCTCCTAGTCACTGGAAGCGCTGCAGGCTTTCACAGGATCCAAACAACACTGCAAAAGCAAGACGACCTCTCAGTACATTGTTTTCGCAGCTCTTGTCAGCAACTTGCTAAATTTCCGCTACTAGGCTCAGCAAGACTGAAGCTGAACCAAAGAAGGAATCTCCCTTGGAGTGAAGGAGTCACTCTCCTGCATCTGCAGGGATTTAGGGAAAGACTGTCTGGCTGCTGGGATCTGCTGTCTTCTAGACCTGCAAAGATTCTCCAACACAGGTGGTAGTTCTGAGGGGTCCTCTTTGCCTTCTCTCCACCTTGGGAGACGGTGAGCCCTTGCATTTTCCTTCAAGATGGAAACTGTGTGCATCGCGACTGTTGCAGCATCCAAGGCTTGTTGACTCCTGCTCCGAGGGATCTTCAGTCTCCAAGTAGACCCGGACCCCCCAGCACTCTACCTCTGCAAGGACAGTCTCCTCTCTGCTGCTGCAGCGATGTGGGACTCCTCTTCAGGTGTGCTACCTGGGTCTCACTGCGACTTACTGTGCCTGCTGCCAGTGGGTTGCTCGTGGGGGCTCCTACTGCTTCTGCTGCCTCTCCGGTCTCCTGAGGGTCAGCCTGGACTTCCCTGCAAGGGTCGAGTCCCAAGGACCTCACTGGTCTTCTTCAGCTCTGCAAAACTCCAACAACTCCAGTTGCATTTGCTTATGTGTGGTCCTCCTGACCACTGGCCCGTCTGCAATCCGGCGTCTGTCGAGAGGCAGCTCCTAGGAGACTTCAGGGACTCCTCTGGAGCGCCTGGACTCTGCAGCTGGACTTCATCCACCACCATTGACCTAGATCTTCACCCACAGAAGGGTGGTAATTACCTCCTTCCCCACCTGGACACTCCTTTGTGGACTTTACTCTGTCTGCTTCTTTTACAGGTCCTCTTCATTCAGAATCCACCATTGGGTTTCACTAGCCTGGTCATGTTTTTGCCGTATTCCATGGATGAGTCTCCATGTTAGCCTATGACACATCCATGTAACTTACCTCTGCTCTTGTGGTCGCTGGGGTCTTCTAGATTATAACTCTTGGGGTTCCACTCTCTCCCAGCCCTTGGCTAACTACTCCATATCCTCTGGTGGGGACCCATTCTTGCATTCCACTTTTTTAGAATATGGCCTGGCCCCACTATAGGGCCCTTGTTATTTCATGCTATTTCCTAATACCTGTGTATATTTTGTGTGTACTGATATCCAGAAGGGGGTTTGCCTAGATTAGTCTAGTTTGGTGTTCCTTTAAAAAAAAAAAAAAAAAGTACCTTTTATTTTTGCAACACTATGTGGTTCCTTTCATGTGTGATAAATTACTGTGTAACTTCTGTGGTATTGCAAGTGCTTCACACGCCTCCTAGATAATTCTTACCACTCATCACAGATACCACTAGAGAGCACTGGCTACCTAGACACTGTAACACTATATAATAAGGGTTGCCTGGACCCAGTATAAGGTGTAACACCATACGTGTCCACCACACACTGGGCCGGCCTCCTAGATTTGTGCCTTTTTAGGTGCTTGTTTACTTCCCACAAGGTCTCCAATTCAATCTCTGTGCCCACCTCCTATGTGGCAGTGGTTATTACCGGCCAAAAAAAGGGGCTCCACATATGGTAGTATGGGTTGTGGGCTACTTATCGCTGCCAACCTTAAGGGGTGAGTGTTCCCTCCCTGAAGGCCACCCGATTTTGGCCCTGTGGTCTTGCAATCTAGATCACTGGCAAGGGTATTGGTCACTACGTGGGGCACAATAGTGGAGTGGGGAGGAATTGACACTTGTCTCCAGATTTTCACCAGGCTGCGACTACAGGAGTTTGCTGGATGCTGGTCTTCTGCAACGTTTGTCTGTCCTATATGAAGATTCGCTCACCCACCTCACTTTTGGGGGTTGCTAGCAGCTAATGCAGTGTGCAACCACAGGCTGAAGTTGCTGCTTCCTCCACACTCCACTCTGTCCCATCAGGGACTGTTGAGACCCACTCAGGCTGTGACTGCGATTTGTGTTTGGAAGGCATGTGACGTCCTGATGTCGACCACTCTCAGGCTCAGACCTTCCACTCACATTCCTAAATGGATGCGGGGGAACCCACACATCAGCTGCTGTTTTGGGTCGCTAAACTGCACCAGTGCCAGTGGATACCACTACCTGCCAGCAGTCATTTTTTTTCAGCATGGCTCTATCATTCCATGGGCTCAAATGTCTGTTAGTGAGACCTGCTGCTCTTCTGCAGTGCCTCAGACAAAGCACCGTCAACTTCTATATGTCGCGTTATTCGGGTCCACAGATTGGGGCTTAAACAGAATATCAAGAGACAAGGCTGCAGCAGAACTGAAGCCTCTCCAAGGTTCTGCCGTCTAGTCCCAGTCTTTGTTGAAAAGTTCTGAGTCTATGGTTCTGGGTGCACAACCCCAGAATGTTGTTGGTGGGTAATCATCTGACGGGGTTGGTGAACACCAGTTCCCAAGACTTGAGTCAGCGATAACTTGCCAGTCAGAAGTGGCATCTCCATCTGAAGGTTGTAAAGAGCATCAGAGAGTAATGAGGCACGCTTCATGTGGATCTCTTTGTCACTTACTTCAGTTCACATTACCTGACGTTCTGTACCCTTCAGCATCTGTTGCAATGAGCGTTTTTGTTGCGGTGGAATTTTATTCTTCACAGTACAGTTTTTCCCATACTGTAGATTCCTTGGGTTCTGAGGAACATCCGCCAAGAACGGGCCCAAGTCAGTCTAGTGGGTCTGTATTGACTGAGAAGATTTTGTATCTATCTATCCCAGTGTCCCCTGCTTCATTTTCCACTCAGGGTGTATCAGCTTTCCCAGCCAGGTAGGTAGGTCCTCCATCCCCTTGCATGGAGATTGAGGGAGGGGGGCATTCTGCCTTCCATCTGCCTGTTGATGTGATGAATTTGATATTACCCGCCAATAGTTCTTTCAGCGAATCCCTTTACTCTGGTAGGTGGCACAAGTGTGTTGCTTCCTGTGCAGATCAGAAGATTGACTCTATGAAAACTCTGCTGTCTATTGTCCTAAAGTCCATTCTGCTTTGGCCCAGGAAAGTTGCCCTGTGGGTTCAGTCATGCGGTATCCAGCAGCCTACTCTGCTTTCCTTTGCCTTCCATGTCAACTGTACCTTCTCAAGTCCCCCATTTTTTTTTTTTTTTTTTAAATGATGACCCCTTTTTTTGTTTATACCACCTTCTTTTATTATGCTGTTATATGTTTTGAACCTTGTTGTTGTTTTATGGAAGTTAAATACAACGCACTTCACAGTTGTTTATTAAACCTTTTTAATTGTTAAGAGTTTTCCTGTTGCCATTACTTCCACAAGGCTGAGCGTCAGGCTTCCTTTGCCCACTTCTTCCCTCCGACAACTTGTTTCTTCGAGGAGATGACCCTGTAGGAAGCTGGCTTTCTGTATGGTTCACTACAAAGAAGTGCACCTTGCAGAAAATCAAGTAGATCCCCAATTGGTTTGCAGAGGCAAAAGTAGAAAGGACTCATGCTCATTTTGTGACAGTGTGGGGGAGCAGTTAGGCTTATCAGAGGGGAGCGTTAAGCATTTGTTCTACTCACAGAGACAATAGATGAAACACACACTCGAAGAATAAATCTGAGACCAGTTTAGGAAAAATAACACTTTTTATATGTATTTTGAACCTTAGAACTTCATTATAATGTAAGTACGTTTTTAAGCATGAATTCTTCTCACTTTCAAAAATCAACACTTGCAATTTCAGAGTACTTCAATGTTAACCTATAGAAGATAAACACATTCAGCAAACAAGCACTTCACAATGACTTACAGGACCTGTCTTGTAGACTTAAGGTGAGTACAGGGCAAGGTTCAGGACCATTCCAATATGTCACTCTGTGCAGCGTTGGTTTGGCTGGGTGCAGAGGTGCAGTGCGCCATCGGGTACCTAAGGTATTTCAATTGGGGATTGGTTCCCGTTAATTTAGGGTGCAGGCTCTGGCTGGGGGTGGGGGGGGCAGTCGGGCACAACCAACAGATAAGTTCCAAACGTGGGGTGCTCGGGATGTAGGTGCACCTTTGGTCCTCTTCATCAGGGCCCAGGTTTTTCCTTGTGCAGGAGCACTCGCGGTTGGGAAATCCTGTGGTCTGAGGCTGCAGGTGTCGTCGTGGAGTCCAGTAGGGGTGAAACCACAGTGGACTCGAGCTCAGGAGAGATGGGGGACGCGTTGACACCCGGGGTCCACTTCAATTCGGGCCTGCGGCAGTGGTTGCTTTAGGTGTCAGGTTTCTCTCACCACAGATGCTGCGGCAGAGGGGACCTGCGTGCAGAACCTGCAGGTGACTTCAGGGAGTCCAGGAGGAGTGAAACCACAATGGACTCGGACTCTGGACAGCTGGAGGACCTTGCTGGCACCATAGGTTCACTTTCACTGGGTTTGGTGACTGCGGTGCAGTGGTGTCTTCAGGTGTCTGTTCTTTGCGGTTCCGGAGGCTGCAGAGTCCTTTTTGTAGAGTTGGTTTGGGAGCAGGTCTGATGCTTACGGGAGACTTGTCGTTTTCGAAGGCAGGTGTCATCCCAGGTTTCTGGAGGTTCGGCTACAGGACTCTGCATCTTCTGGTGCCGAGTCCGTTGCGGAGTGGAGACAGGCCAGAAATGTTGGTACCAAGTCAGCTGCCTCTTCTTGTTTTCTGTGGGTGCATCTGTTCTTTGTCCTTTTCTTCTTAGGTCATCAAGATCAATGCCAGGTGGCAGCCAATGGGGTGCCCACCTTTAGAGTGACTAGACCCTTTTTTTGACTACTTTAGTTGGGAAGCGGGCATATCCCTCACCCTAGTGGCCTAGTTCCTTCCAAACCAAGATGAAGGAATTTAAAAAGTGGTGTCCACTTTAGCTTGTCCACCTTAGACTGGCTTGAAGTAGGCACACCTCCAAATACGCCTAATTTTCCTGCCTGTCTTGCTGCTCAAAGTGGGGTCAGGACCTGGGGAGTGGGGGATCATCTCGACCATTTGGAGAGCCCTGAGTCACATTACAAATGTGGCTAGGTCTTTGAAGCTTCCTGCCCTGGAATGTCCATCCCTCCTGGATGCAGTGTCAACACACCTGACCAGTGCAGGCTTTTGTCTCTGGACTCCGAGAGCACTGGCTCTCACCTAAGGGGGGTCAGAAACGTGACTAAGGTAGTTTAACTGGTCAGGACCGGTCAGTTAACACTAATAGCTGCCAGGTTTTCAGGGGGCACCTCTAAAGTACATGTATTGGTAAATCCTTGTCTAGCATCAGTGTTGGCTCACCAATGCGAGATGTTTGATGCATAACATCCCTATCTTCAGTGAAGCCATCATGTAGCTGGGGAACTGGTATTGACCAGTGTCCAGCACATTTGTTTAAAATGGCTTCCCTGCTCACTTACTATGTCTTAGAATCGACAATGACATATCAGGGGCATATCTGCTTGTGAAGAAATGCCCTCCCATGTAATATAATGCACCCTGCTTTAGAACCGTAAAGCCTGTTAGAGGGTTGATTTATATATATTGCATGCAGTGTTTATGGAACATTGTACACAGGCTGTGTGCCATGTGTTTTTAATTTGTCTGCGCTGTGACATGCAGTCTGCAATGGTAGACTGTCATGTGCTTGGTGAGGGGTCCCTTAAGGTGGGCCAATTCGTAGTGCAGCCTTTTGGAACCCCCTGTAATACCGCAGGCACTAGGTACCAGGGGCACCATTTACTGGTGACTTACACATGGTGCTAAAGGTTTTGCCAGTTGGGGAAACAACTGTGCAGTTTTGGGAAAGAGGTCTGGCGCTAGGGAACTGGTTAGCAGAAACCCAGTGCACTTTCAGTCCAAATCACATCAGATACCAGGCGGGGGCGAAAGTGGGGGCGAACAATGCCGAAAAGGGTGCTTTATGAACTCTATTGCTAAACATGATTTAGCCCCAGATTTCTATGATGCTCATCCTGTGCTCAAAATGTGTGCTGAATACAATTTTTATATACTTACACGTAGTGTGAAGTCTATTTGTGGTGCTCAGCATGCTTGTGGTGGGGAAGTGCTCTGCCCTTGCTTTAATCATTGCCTCTGTGATAAGCATGACTGCTCTGTGCCAGGCTACCCAAAGGTAAACACAGGTTATACACTGAGTGTAGTCCCCCACCCCTGACGGAAGTGGCAGAATTCTGCCTGGCTGGGACCTTCCTGCGGCCCACCAGAATTTGCTGCCACCCACCCAACCAGCTTCCCCACTCTGCCAACTTATTTTTAGGAACAGAGATTCTCTTTCAGGGCCCTAGTTGTGACGCATCAGTGTTCTTTATGGCTCTGCGCTTCTGGTGTGTAAAGTCGTGAAAAGAAACTGACAGAGTGGCACCTGTATATAACCTGCAATCTGGCGCAGGCAACACCTTTGATGGACAAGGAGTCGATTGAAGGCACCTAACAGCACACAGAGGTACTGCTTGAGAAAAATCTTTCGATCCAGACTAATGCCTGGGGGAAATTCAAAGGTAAGGACTCTAGAACTAGATATTGTCTCCCACAAATAAGGCGTTACCAAAGGTAAGTAACTTGTCTGTCATCATTGTTGTTGATGGCATTGTGGACTGCCTGCTTGATCTGGCGGGCTACGTCTTCAAAGATTTTATAGGCCGAGATGCCAAAATGTGGAAAATATTGTGATGTATCTTCAGTTTTCTTCTAGATCTAGCTGATAGTAGCCTTTGTTCAAGTCAAGTTTGGGGACCACTGTGGAGCTATTTGAGTTGGGCAACAATATCAGCTACGTGGGGTCCTTGATGTCTTCCTGTTCTGGTGCTATGTTGAGATGCCTCATGTCAACGTACATGCTGACATCTCCTTTGGTGTCCTCTTTTCGGGACGAATATTATGGTTGAGACCCATGGAGTTGAACCTTTGGAGTGTTCTATGACATCGAGCATCAGTAAATTTGTTATTTCATTTTCATTTGCCCTTTGGAGGTGAAAAGCGATCTTTCAGTGTCTTTGTGCCACCAGGTGGGTATCCTCATTGATATGGAACTGAACTCAGATCTAGACATCAAAATAGGGATTGGAATCATTCTGTTAAATCCAGGGTCGTGTGAATATGATAATTGATGGTGATTAATTCAATTTCCACAGCCGTCGCGAAGCTGAGGAGACAAGCACCTGAGGCTGTGCCTTGTAGTGGATGAATGGTTGTGTGCAAGGATTTTTTCTTGTGCTGTATCTTTGCCGTGAAGGATGCACAGCTGTTAAGCGGTTTGGATGCAGTCCATGAGTATACACGTAAGTTTGATGGGTTGAGGTCAGCTGGTGGCTAGAGTTCCCGGAAGTAGTCTAGTGGATGATATTGATAGATTTTCTCCTGTTGATGAGAAAAGGTATGGGGTAGTCATTGACCTTCAGGTGAACCACTGGGCATTTGTTTTCTGTGCCCTCTGACTTCATTTGCATGACTTCCCTTTGCCATAGATTGTGGCTATCCTCTCTTGTACTGCAGTCTCTAGGCACATGATGTGGGGGACTGATATGCATCCTTTGAAAATGTGGACATGAGTGCTTGTTTATTTTTGTTAATAATGAGAGACTGGAGCCTGCCAGTGCTGGTCAGAGGGTTCCCTCCAGCGCACATGTAGATCCTTATCCGGTAGACTTCTAGCTGCAGATTCCTTACCTTAAAATTATCCCCAGGCATCAGATTGGATCAATAATTTTTCTCATGAGCAGTGCCCCTGTGCTCTGGCACGGGGTGTTTTTTGTCTCTGCGTGGTGCCACAGATGCCAGAAGTGATGTTTGCGCTGCCTATATAGGCGCCACTGAGGTTCACTGATGTCATTTCTTTTCTTTCAGCCCCAGTCAGGGCAGATCCGAAGGAGAGCTACCCCTTTTGACTTATCCTTTATTGACTGTTGTCAACTTCTTTTTAAGGTTTTTCTCCCTGGTGTGGCACGGATGTTATCAAGGAAGGCTGGCTTCAAGCCCAGCAATGCTTGTCACCGCTCGATGTCGATGAGGAACCTGCATCATTTATGTCTCTGGTACTTCAAGCTCAACCATGACCTGCAGGCCTGTGCTGATTGCCATCCTATGAGCCGGAAGGCTATGAGGGAGTGATTACTCAAGCTCCTGGTGGCTCGACGTGCTACACTGCAACGTTTGAGGTCTCAGTCTAGAGGAACGTCCCGTGAGCGGTCACACAGCCCAAGATCTTCGTCACACTCGAAGTCGTCTGGTCACTCGGGGAAGCAACATAAGAAGAAGTCGAAGAGATCTTAGACTTCACCTCGTCCATTAACCGACGAGACGAGGGAGCGTCGTTAGTTGAGGTCTGGCTCTGTGGTAGACACAGTTCCTGGGCTGTCCATCCCCGCCTTCCTTAATATCGATTGATTCCCACCCAACTTCAGGTTTCTGAAGTCATGCACATCATATTTGGACAGCCATTCCTTCTGGACTGCTTTTGGGCCTGAGGGTTTGAATGGGACCCCTTCTATTTCCAGTCGGACCACTCTGGCCTTGGTGTAGGAAGCTGCCTCTCCAAATGGTGTACTAAAAAGAAGCACACCGTGCAGAGACTCCAGTGGATCCCAAATTGGTTTGTAGAGGCAAAATTAGATCGAACGAATGCTCTATTTTGTGGTGCTGTGGGTGAGCATTTAGGCTTATCAGAGTGTAGTGCTAAGCATGTGTTGTACTCACAGAGACAATAAATGAGACACACACTCAAAGAATAAATCCGAGATCGAATTAGAATTTTAGTGATCAGGCAAACACTTTTTCAAACATGAATACTTTTCAGATTCAGAAATCAAGACTTAATTCAGTTTTTAGAGTTTTTCAATGTTAACCTATCGAGGAAAACAATGTTCAGCAAACACAGGGTTAATGATGATTTATTAGGTCAATCTCCGGGAGTTAAGGTAAGTACTGGGCACTGCTGATAGCAGCAGGTCACTCCGGCAGCACTGGGGCGCCCGCTTGCAGGGGTGCAGTAAGGCATTGGGTGCCCAATGGTTTCCTCTGGGAGTTTGGTCCTTGTGTAGAGGCTGCAGGTTCTGGCTGGGAAGCCAGTAGGAGAGAACAGACAGGTAGGTTGTAGGCTTGGCGTGCTTTGGGCCATAGGTTCACCTTTTGTCTTTTTCTCCAGGGCTGTCGGATGGCGGGGTGTTCCTAGGCGTTGGGATTCCTCATCCGGGGACTCCCATGGTCAGGGGTTCCAGGGTGTTGAGGCTGCAGGCATCATCAGGGAGTCTAGCTCAGGGGATTTGGCACCAGTGTCCCACTGCAGATGGGATCAGCGCCGACAGGTTCAGTGGTTGCTGGACGTGTCAAGTTTTCTCTCACCACAAAGCTGTAGGAGAAGTGGCCTGTGTGCAGGGGCAGCAGGTGTCTTGGGGAGTCCAAGGTGGGTGAGACCACACTGGACACAGACTCTGAACAGCTGTGAAACCTTGCTAGCACCACTGGTTGGCTTCACCTCAGGTTGGGGACGTCTGGTGCCCAGGTCACTTTGGGTGTCGGTCTTTGCAGAGTCCTTTCTTGAGACTTTGTTGCAAAACAGAGCTGCTGCTCACTGGAGTATTTATGGATGGCAGACAGTCCTCCTGGGTTTCTTGGAGGCTCAGCTGCAGGACAAAATCGTCATTTGAACAGAGTCCGTCGAGGTCAGTAGGCAGGTCAAAGGGCTGGTTCAAGGTCAGCTGCTTCTTCTTTTCCTCTTCTGCAAGTGCAACTCCTCTGTGTCCTTTACTTCTTAGGTCGTCAGGATCTGAGTTCTGTGGTTCAGTGGTGCCACCTAAATACTCAGTTTAGGGGTGTTACAGGTAGTGCCAGGTGGTAGCCAATGGGGTGCCCACCTTTAGGGTGACTACAGTCTTCCTATGACCGCTTCTGCTGGGAAGTGGCATAGCTCTAACCCTAGTGGACTAATTCCTTCCAAAGAGGATAGAGGAATTTAAAAAGTGTTGACCTCTTCAGCTCGTCCACCTTATGGGTAGGACTGGGATGAAGTAGGCACACTTCCTAATCTGCCTAATGTTCCCACCTATGCTGCCGCCAAAAGTGGATTAAGGATAGGGGGCTCCACCACCTGGAGAGACCTGGGTCACATTACAAAGGCGAGTAGGCCTTTGAAGCTTCCCACCCTGGAATGTCCGTCCTGCCTGGGTGAGGTGCTAACACACCTGAGCAGAGCATGCTTATGTCTCTGACTCTTGAGAGCACTGGCTCTCAACTTGGGGGTATAGAAACTCATCTATGGTGGCTGAACTGGTCAGGAACAGTCAGTCAACCCACTAGTAGTTGGTATGTTTTCAGGGGGTCCCCTCTAAGGTGCCCTCTGGGTGCAGTTATTAATAAGCCTCTCACTGGCACCAAAGAGGGTTTATTTATCTGAGATGTTTGGTACCAAACATCCCTATATTCAGAGAAGTCATTATGAAGCTGGGAAACTCGTGGTGATCAGTGTCCAGCACGTGCATTTAAAATGGCTTGACTGGTCACTTGCTATGTCTGAGAATCAACAAAGACATTGCAGGGGCATATCTGCTAAATGCAGATATGCCCTCACATGTAATATATTGCATCTTTCCTTTGGGCTGGAAGGCCTGCTAGAGGGGTGACATATATATTACATGCAGTGCTAGGGGACGTGGTACACAGACTGAGAGCCATGTTGTGTTTTCAGTTTTGGACGCATCGTGTCATGCAGTCTGCCGTGGCAGTCCTCATAAAGATGGTGCTGGGTCCCTCAGAATGGTTTAATTTGTGCTGCATCTGTTAGGGGCCCTCTTCAGTACCCATGCCAGGGGTACCATTTAGTAGGGACTTACAGGGGACTGAAGGGCCTGGTCACTTGTGGATCAAAGGACCAGGTGTCTTGTTTTTATAGAAGGGACACTAGCACTGGGGACCTTGTTAGCGGGAACCCAGTACACTCCAGTCAAAGTTGCATCTAAAAACCAGGGAAAAAGTGTGGGGTACTGCAACCGGAAGTCAGCTCCCTACACTGGGCAACTGTCAGGCCCCTAGGATCCACCCTTGGATCGGGACCGATGCTGGTTGTGCCAGAACGACCCTCCCTGGTGCAAGGCCCAATGTTGATGCTCACGTTGCCACCGGCATCCACCATCAACTTCCCCCAAGCATCCCCCCTCATTCTGATCGCCGGAGTTGGAAGGTCATTGACCGATGCAGATTCCGGGATCGACTAACGCCTTGTCTTTTAGGTTCTTATGAGGTAGGACTCAGGGAGGATTTGGGGGCAGGGGGGGGTCGTCACTGGTACTCTGAGGAATACCAGCTTTTCAAATTAACATGGGCCGATGTGAGGATCTACGTAAGGCCAGTGGTCTGGACACTTCTACAAATACAGGCATGCTTTCTCCCCCTACCATGGCTATGGAGAAGGGGCCATTATTTGCAATGGTGGTGCAGTCCTCGACATTCAGTTGCCCTCAGTGCCAGTCAAGACTAATGTCTTGACAGAGGTGCTTCAACCGGGACTGTCCACCTCAGAAACGCTACTCCCCATTTATCAAAGCCCTCACTGATCTCCTTCTTGGGACTTGACCAAGCCCAGCACAGATGCTCCTGTGAACAGGACGATTGCTCAAGGGCACTGCCCCTGGGTACCCACTCTTCCTCACCCAACACACCACCCCTGAGTGCTTGGTGGACAAAACCTAAACTTTCCACGTAAATCATGACACAATCTATACCTTGTCCCCTGATAGAAAACGCAAGAGGCTGGACACCTTCAGGAAGATGTTTTCTTCTACCAGCCTGGCCCTGCAGTCCATGAACACCCCATGCCATTTGGTTCACTGTTTCCAGGATCTGTGGCATACGATTGCGCAGATAGTGGCAACTGGCCAAAAGGAGGCATGGGTCACAATCTCCCAGGTTGTTTTGGATGGGAGAAACACAGCTAAGTTGACAGTGCGCAATGCGTTGTGAACCGGATACCACTGACTAACTCACCAGAACTGTTACATCAATCGTGGCGTACGGCGCCATGTCTGGTTGAGGACAACTGGCTTTTCTAGGGGTCTAAGTAACACTTATGGACATACCCTTTAATAGTTTCCGTCTCTTCGGAGCCAAGGTGGATTTGGCGCTGGAGTGCTTTAAGGTGAGCAGGGTTATGGCCAGGTCTTTGACCCTTTCCATGGCCCCTCGTCACCCCAATGACCCCACTCTCCTTTTGTGGCCACAGAAGGGGCTTCTAACTGCACCTTTACCCTCCCAGCTGCTGCATACTCCCCAGCCTCTACTAGGCAAGGGGGTGCAGTACTCACAGCCCCTGTGGGTTAGGCAGCCAGCAATCTGGCCAATTCACCACCTCCTCACCCCCTTTTTCCCGGCAGCCTTAGTTTCCAAACCCTCCTAACCTGCCCTTTTACCATTAGGGGCACCCAGTTGGCAGAATGCTTGGCCATCACCTGCCTCACTGACAGTCCATAACATGGCACAGGTGTGGGCTTTACAGATTGCATGAAGGGTCCTCTCCCTCAACTTTGTGACGACCTCTCCCCTATGCCACCCACTAACGACAGGCTGTTGGAGGATAGTGTCTCTTTTCTCGATCAGGAAGTGGCAGCTTTTTTGGCCCAGGGAATCATAGAGAGGGTGCAGGCGCCAGAAGTGTGGGCCGTAGTTGTTCTACCCGCTACATTCTGGAGCACAAAAAGGACAGTCCTCCTTCCTATCCTAGACTTGAGCCCCCGTCTGGCTCTTCTTCAAGAAGTAAAAGTTCAGGATGTCCACACTTTCTCAGGTCCTGTCCCCAGAAGATTAGATGATATCATTGGACTCCACATCAACCTATTGAACCTCTGGTCAATCAGACTAGCATTGAAAGCCTTTCTATCCTCCATTAAGGGAAGGATAGTGCTTTGTTCAGAGGTCCTGCTTCTCTGGACATGGCTAGAACGTTAGGGCATTTCCCTGGTGATTCAACTCCGGAGTGGGAGCAAGGTCTTTTTCAGCCGTGAGGAGAGCCTTGGTTAGATCTGTTTGCCACTGCAGAGAACGTGCAATATCTGCACTTTTGCGCGCTGGAGTTTCCAAGGGGGCTCTAGCTCAGTGATGCTTTTCCTCTCAAGTAGAGCGCAGGTCTCCTGTGTATCTTTCCTTCCATACCACTCCTGCCCAGGGTTCTCCAGAAGATCAAGTATGACTGGCCCAAAGTAATCCTTTGGTATCCAGGGCTTTTGAGCATAGCCATCGGTCCTCCAATTAGGCTTCCTCTTCGGGAGGATTTTCAGTTGCAGCAGCAGGGGGAAGTTTCTCTACCCTGTGCTGTCAACGGCCTGCCTTCAAGCACGGAGATTGAACGGCGACAGTTGATAGCTTTTGACCTTCTGCCTAAGTCTGCTGTGCTATCTTGACAGCCAGGCATCCCTCTTCCATAAGCATATATGGCTGCCGTTGGGGTAAGTTTGTCGCGTGGTGTGCAGAGAAACAGTTTGATCCTGTCTCTGCTCCCCACTCTCATATCCTTCTCTTTATCTTTTCTCTCGCCCAGAATTGCTCTACTCTGGGCACCCTGAAAGGCTATCTTTCTGCCATCTCAGCCATCGCTCTTCAAATCCCTTGTTGTAAATAGGTTCTTGGAAGTACTGCTATACATTTCCACCTCTGCCCTTCATCATGCCTCAGTGGGACCTTAGACTTGTCCTAACGTTACTGATTTGCTCTCCTTTTGAGCTGTTGTATAGTTGTGTCCTCAGGCTCCTTATCATCAAGATGACTTTTCTGGTTGCATCAGTGAGCTTCAGGCTTTGTCATCCAAGCCTTCATATCTGAACATCTGCCACAAAAATTAGAGCGTTATGTGGTCTACTTTTTACCTCTGTAAACAAAGGAGGGGTTGACTGGACTCTCTGCACAGTGCACTTAATTTTTGTAAACTATATAGAGAGCCAGCTTCCTACAGTGTGGATGCAGTTGTGGAGGTGTACGTGTGATAAAGCGCACCCAGGGGATCTGGAGGGTAGGCACTGCGATAGGGCCCTGTTGGGAGGGCTGGTAGCAGTGGGTGCAGAGAGGTACCTGGTGAGGCAGTGGTGCAGAAAACAGGTGATGCTTATTGCTGGTGTTCTCCCTAAGTTTGTTGGCCCACTGTAAGTTTGCGAGGTGCTGTTGGTAGAGTGCCTCTTCCGGCTGAGTGGCAGTGGCCCATGCACGTAGCTGGGCGATGTGGTACGAGGGAACACCGCAGTAGAGGGACCCTTAGTGTGTCACCATTGTTCCAGGCTTCAGGCCGATGCAGCAGGAGTGGGATGGTTCACTGGAGGATCGCCTTTCTTTCTTTTCGCCAGCTGTAGCATTCACCAAAAAGGAGGCGAACAATGGAGAGGCGGTGCAGCTTGTCTTTATTTCTCTGCTCTTGCATACTACTTCTTATTGGACCCACACTGTCCTGCGAATCCTTCTACTTCTGACTTGCTTCCTGCTGTTGTCTCAAGACGGTTGCAGTTGTTCCCCTTTAGGTTCTAATGCTGACTCCACAAAGAGCTATAAAATTTGTCCTGATCAATGATTAAACAAAATATTATTTAATGGATTAATGCCAAGAAAAATATCCAATATTGATTTTAACACTTAAAAGCCTCTAGCCCTCGCCTAAGTTGATGGCCTCTTTGATTTCATAAACTTATTATTCTGACTTGACTAATTTTTTCTGTGATAAGATAGCGTTCCTTTTCCACTGCTTTTAATTCAAATTTTATGCCCGATAAACTGCTATCTTCTCCACTGTCAAGGCTGAATTTTTTTCCTCTAACTGTTGTTTTATCCTCTTCTTGATACATGCTCAACTAGATTTCTAAGAACTATGGCCCCAGTGGTGGCACCTGTGGTTACCTTTTCACTGTCTCTATCAACCGGTCAGGTTCCTGTTTTTTGCAAAACAGATTTTCTTTTTTCTCTGCTAGAGAACCTTCCATGCACCTTTTAGATTTTGCTAACACTTGCACCATTTCCTTTTTCCCTAAGGCCAGAATCATGGAGAGAGCGATGTGAACATTCAGCTCTCATGGTATATTGAAAAAAAAATGCTGTCCTCAACACCTGTCAACTCGGATTTCACCGCACCTCAGCACTGAGACTGTGTTGACATGTACCAGTAATGATACCCATATGATCTCTGATGTAAGAATCTCGGCTGCCCTCATTCTCCTGGTTTTCTAAGCGCCCTCCAACATGGTCTTGCATAAGTTACTCGTAGAAAGGCCTAGTGCTGCTGGATTAATTACTATTCCTAGCTCGTTCATATTGTTTCTGAGTGTAAGGTCACATGCTGTCCATATGTCTCCTTATCGGTCCTCTTATTGGCAGCTCAGTTGCATGGTACTTTGGTAAGCCCCACTCTTATTAATGTATATGTAGCTTCTTTTGCTTCCTTCAGGCTACAATTTCATTCCTATGCAGAAGACACGAATATCATTTTGTGGCTGGAGAGAAAACAATCTACTATCCAAGATCACTTTCAACAGAGTTTGAAATCTGTGGCTTGTTAAATGAGTGCTAATTAACTGAGACTGAAATGAAATAAGACTCTGGTCTTAGTGTTCGATACTCTGTCGATCTGGTCCTCTAATTGGTGGCCCCAGTGTCCTGCCACATGTCCTAAACTGAGTTCCAGATCCTGTAATCTAGGTATAAAAATCCTTGATGTCAAACTTTCGTTAAAGGCACATATCAGTAAACTAATGGCCACATGTTTACGTGCAATAAAAATTAACAGAAAAATTGTTCCTTTTGTGACAAGTTCCTCCACGAAATCTCAGGTTCAAGCGCTCATCACCAGCATACTCTATTGTAATTCGATGTTTGCCGGTCTCTCATCTCATCTTATGTATAGAATCAACTCATCCAGAACATATATTCTAATATTTCTTTTCAGCTAATTAATCTCCATTCGCATCCGGTATGCAAATGTTAAATTTTTCAGCTCCATTCTTTTCTTTTACAGCAGCCCATGATGCCGAGCCTACTAACTACATTACCTCTTTTCATCCATTATTATCCCACTAGACTGTTGCGCTTGAGCTCTGCTTGTCTCATTTCCACACAACGATTCTAGACATCCCATACCATTGGTTGAGCCTTCTCTGTCATCACATCTTATGTTTAGAAAACCATTGCTTTACTTATTTGTGTAGAACCCATGCTCATGCACCTATTTTGTGCCAGGTCTCCTTTGGGTATTCATGTGTTTTATAAAACTCACTCATCAAAGTTGTTTGGGATCCCACATCTTCCTACAGCTTTGAGCTAGTAACCGCTTTATAAATCTGTGTGTAGTGTGAGAACATTGAGTACAACATAGCGATGAATACATGTGTTTTTCAAAGTCTGAGTATTGTGAGACCTACAGCAGTTTACCTGTTGCCATGCACGATGCTGAGAATGAGACATCTGAAACGTTATTCTTGATAGTAGTAGAATTATAATTATTGTAAAATACAATTGCTATTAAATCAGCAATAAACATGTTGATTTAGCATCTGGGAAGTCTAACATAATCTGAATATTTCCTTGCAGGAAAATCCCTAGGGGACCTTCTTGTTGAGAAGGGATATGGCTGCAAACAAATTGATCTTAAGAATGATACATCAAAGACAGGTTAGTAGAGATTAAGACTGTAAAATCTTATTTTTATCTATTGTTAATTGTAATAAGTTTGAATTAATGATTGGGATTGTTTGGTTAGTTCTTGGGGTGTGGTACAAATATTTGGTGTATGTAGCTACATTTTTGTTTGTTGAGTTTCTGTGACTAAAGGTTCCTCCTGTAACTTTGGCTCCTTTTTTCTGCCCAAGATTGCACTGTGTATGTGTAAACCTGAGAAGTTTCTCTGTGTTACATGTCCTAAGTGTCCATATCTTAATAATTTGCACATAATATACATGTGTAACGTGTCAACTAGTGTTTGTGCCCTGATTCGTATTCACTTTGTTTCTATAAATATAACATTAAATGTGAACCCTGGATGTATTTACATCAAGACATTATCATGAATTTAACAGAAAATACATAATGCTTTATATCTTAAGCTGGGTCATTTCCTCTTCCCAGTTATCATTTCTGCTGTACTTGACATAAACATTGGAGCTTGTGAGAAATACTGTCTTGTGTGCACATAAGGACACATCTTAGCTCTCACCTTTCAAATTAGATTCATCTAGAAATAAATCCTAAATACAAAGAGTGTTATGTAACAAGGCAAATCTCCCTCAGATCACAATCCTTTTATGGCATTTGAAATTTCACACATTCTAAATCACTTAACTTGATCCTGTTTTGTGCAAAATCAATAATTTTTTTTTATCCTTTCCAGGAAAATCCCTTTTCTTGAATGTCTCAACAGAATGTGACAAAATATAATCAGTGTATCTTTTCACCCTGGTCTTTGGAAGCATTTAAAACAGCGTCATAACGTTCCTTTAGCTGCCTGTGATTACTTAATCAAACAACTTTCAGCAATGTTATGTTCTTCCCAAATATGAAGACTGTAGTGTAGTAGTTCCACAGATGGTAAATAAACAGGTTTAAATTACAGCTTTTAGTTACAAGTATTTTGTTCTATTCTATTTCATTTTATACATACTCTTTGATAAAGAAGCAATCTTAACAGTCCTAGAGACTTTCATTTAGATATAACTGAAGCTCAGATTCTGCTTTCCAGATCGTTGCTCATCAAACATGCTGCTTACATTGATGGAAAATATACATCGAATTCAGGTGCCTCTTCTGTGATTGAATAGCCCTCAATTTCCACAAATTGTTTCAAAAGTATGTTGTAGGGTAAAGAAGCTAAAATTATTTAATAATATGTGTACATATATTTCTGCATTGTAGGAACTTTGATAGTCCTAAACGCTGAATATTTTGTGTTCCCTGCACGGATGCTGAAACACCTTTCAACATAATGTACTTAATGAGATTAACATTATAGAACGTTATTAATCCATTTTTATTTCTTGGGAAATATTATATGTTAGTGTCAGAGATGCCATTTATTATCTGAATGCTGGAATCTCTGTTAAAATATGATTAACTTCTTGGTGTACATCTCCTGTCATGAAAAACTCCTTTCAGTGCGGGAAGATAAAAATGCAGCCTGAAAGGCTTTCATGGAGAAAGGTCAAAATAAAGCCTGCTCTTTTAAGAACCTGGGAGTATTCCCTGTCTACTATGCCTTGTACCAGCAGTTGCCTTTCAGAACCAGTTCTTTTTTTCCAGTTCCTTCAGGCAGGATCTTAGAACACCTCTTTGAGATTTTCCACCTCTGGAGGAATACTATTTTCTAGTCTGGAAGATTTTTAAACACATTTTACTCAACATCTTCCCTCTCCTGTTGCATAAACTGTTGTTTACTGACTGACGTGTTTTCTCAGAATTCCTTCTTTATTTACCAAATGTCCTTCATGTGGAAGAGAAATTCTGCATCTGATGCACACAAAGTCTGTGTAGTATACCCGTCTCCTTCACCTCAGGTAAAAGGCTGTGACATTGTTTTAAAAAGATAGAAAATAAGTAAATAACACTGAAAATCAGGGTGGGCATCAGATTTAAAGGTCTGATGCCAGACTTAAAAGTAGGCAAAGAAGGAAAGAAAAGGCTTTTAAGATCTGATCTTCTTCTGTAAGCGTTGCACAATCTGAAAAAGACTCCCACAGAAGTAGAGCATCAGATTAAAAAAAAATTGTCTAGAAATTGTCAGACATACCATTCTCACTGAAACCCACAGTGTCATTGTAGAGATGATCATCGCCTACATGTTCATCGCCAGGAGAGGGATCCTAAGTGAAACGTTGACAGCACTCACCGTCAAGGCACTCAACCTCAACTGCAATGTAAGCGTCTCTCTCGACAGTGAAGACCACAATGGCGTTCTCCCATTCACCACCACCGAGCACACAATTGAGTCAGGATTGGTGTATACAACATTAAAAAGACATAGATCACCGTCACCGATGAAAAAGCCTTGTATGACATTAAATCCTTCTCCCCTGATGTCATGAAGAACCCAAGTTGTGTTATCTTCTCCTGGCTGGTCTGGATCTGCTTCCCCCATCCTACAACATCTCATTATTTCAGTAAATAGTGCTTACAAATGGTTAACATTAAAATACAGCTTCTTTACCACTTAGTCCTTTGAAGCCCATAATACCTTTGGAAGATTCTTTACAAACACATCTAGTACCATTAGTTTTTCCACCAATCAGAAGGGATTCAAAAGCAACTTCCATGTCACTATTCTGGAAATGGAAACCCCTTTCACCATTTCCAACAACGCCACTCATAACATTGTCTAGTAGGAGAGATAGATCTTATTCTAGATCAAGAGGAAGATCACCTTGCAAGAACTCAACACATACCTCATGTACACCTAAAATCACCACCAGAGTCACCATCTAGAATATCCCTTACAGACGATATTCTTATGTTCCAGGATGTCTTAATTCGATGGGCTACAAATTAAACATCACTTTATGCACTCCTCAACTAGCAATTTCTGTTATCCTTGAAAAGCTTCAGTCAAGAGAAACTCTGACACCCCTGTTGCCTCCTATGCCATGTTTGCTTGATATTGTGGAAGAGAAATTCATTCATGCTGCACCTGTGAAAGTGGCAACTTCCTGTCTGCTAAAGAAGTATAAGCCTCCGTGGAGGCGACATAGAATGTCTTCCAGCAGAGAGAAGACTTCTGAATTGATGTCTTTGCCTCCACTTAGAACTTGAAATGTCAACACCTTTGCATGCTGAAGTTCCCAAGAAGTCTGTCTCATGACGACGCATTCCCCCTAGTGTGGAGCATGGGACTCATTTAGGTCTTCCCACCACTACCTTTCCTGTCCCCCCCAGGAATGACATGGCCCAAGTGATACTGGTGTTTCGGATTTGGCCAAGAAAATGTGGTATCCTGAACTACTGGGCATTACCTCCTGTCCCTCCCTCGCCTTCCTTTCCCAACCAATGAGGCTCCCTGCCTCCCCCTAGACCCCTCCCTTCTGAACCCCCCCCCCCGCCGCCTCCTGTTCTTTTTGTCTAGCCCGCTAGACTTACCTTCTCTTCCTCCTCCACAGCAGGGCCTTGGGGGCCTCGTGTTGACTCTCGGCGGGGTGGTGCTCCTCGCGGTGGGTCCCCTGTCGGTCGCATCTTCATGTGGGTCGGCGGTGCTGCCTTAGGAGATGCTTCTTCCAAGTCGGCTGGCTCTCTGGTGTCTGGGGCTGCCCTTCCGGGTCTTCGCCTCACATGTGCTGGGCTGATTTGCCGGTTGTGTGGATTTTCATGGATACGGTAGAGCGGGCGTTTCTGACCACTTTTTTTGTTTTTTTTTCTTCTTGTTTTTGGGTTAATTACTGCGCTTTTCCCATTTGCTGCTTTTGGATGGGGGGGGGGGGTGGATTTCTCCTTTATTTTACTGGATGCTGTTGGCCTCTTGGGTACATTTCTTGTTCGGATTAGGTGGAGGCAGGTTCCTTCCAAACAGCGCAGGATTGTCTCTTCTTCTTCTTCGGGGGAGGATGTTGCGGTTCCCCTTTCCACTCCTGGTGGACACCAGGTTGCGCTGTGGGTTCCTGCGCCTCATGTCCAGGGAGGAGGTTCAGGACATGATTGAGGTAGCTGTGCCTCGTGCTCTTCAGGCTGGAGCTCCTAGGCCTGGACGTTCTCCTGCCTCCCGTCCTTCGGTGGCGACAGAGGGGTCCTCTTCCTCTGATGATGAAGCCCCTTCTACTTCTTCTGGTGGGAAGTATTTCTCCAGGGAGGAGATGTGGGATGTTCTGATGCATGTTCGGGACAATTTAGGGTTTCCTGTTTTTCAGCCTTCGGGGACTGATTCCCACTTGTTCCTTCAATATCAAACGCCTTCGTGGTCTGCCATGCCTTTCCAGGGCCCTGTTAAGGATATGGTTTTCCATGAGTAGAAGGATGTGGGCAAATCTCAGGTTCCGCGCTTCCTTCAGAAATTGTACTTACTGGATGGGGAGGAGGTGTTGCCCCCTTCCGTTAAGCTATATTCCATTTTAGCTTTATTGGCAAGACGGTGGTCAATCCTGAAGACTGTGTTCCTGCTGATGCCACTGACAGGAAGGTGGATTCGGGTCTGAAGAGGGCATTTGCTGCGGTAAATTTAGCCCTCAGAGCTGGTATTTTTTCTGCTTTTTTTGCCCAATCCTTGGTGCAGGATTTTGACAACCTGCGGTGGCTGTCCAGGAGTGTTCGGAGCTGCTGGCGGTTATTGAACAACAGGCCAGGTTGCTGGCTGACATGTCGTCTGTTGTTGTCCGCACTTCGGCTCTGACTTCGAGGGCTTTGATTGGGGCTCGTAGGTCCCTCCGGTTAAGGATGTGGAAGACATATCCGGGGGAGAAGTCTGCTCTCCTGCAGCTTCCTTTTGAAGGTTGCAATTTGTTTGGGGATCAGTTGCCTTCCATGCTTTCGAAAGCTTTTAAGGAGAGGAAGCACGCCTTGCCTTAACAAGGGGTTTCTTCTGGCAAAGGTTGGCGGAAGCATTCTCGTTCTTCTCCCAAGTTTGATCCCAAGTCTTTTTCTTCCAGGAAGGGTTGTTTTCAGCCCTGTTTTTCTCCTAAGAAGTCTGCTCCTTCAGGTCGGGGTGGCCTCAAGAAGGGTTCCTGACAATCACTGTGGGCCTGGCAGCGCGCCGGTTGGGGGTCGGCTGAGAGACTTTCTTCACTTTTGGCAGGAGGATGTCAGGGATCGCTGGGTGATGGACATTGTGAACAGAACAATGGCTACGCCATAGACTTCGACGTGGTTCCTCCAGATAATGGGGTTCGTCCTACGCCACTGCCTGCGAACGGTGCCCAGAGGAGGGCATTGTTGGAGGGGGTCCGGGACTTGCTCATCAAGGGAGCCATCTCCAGTGTTCCTGTGGGGGAGAGGGGTCTGGGCACTTATTCCATCTTGTTCCTGGTTCCAAAGGTGTCAGGGGTTTTTTGTCCAGTCCTCAATCTCAAGTGGGTGAATTCCTGGATAAAGACTGTGCTTTTCTGGATGCTATCCATTCAGTCAGTTTTTCTTCTGGTCGGTCCAGGGGATTTCCTGGGGTCTCTGGATCTGCAGGATGCTTACCTGCATGTTCTAGTGGCCCTGTCTTCTCAAAGGTTCCTCCGCTTTGCTGTAGGCCGGGGCTATTTTCAGTTCTGTGTTCTGCCGTTTGGCCTCAAATCCTCTCCCCGGATTTTCACCAAGGTGCTGGCTCCTCTGGTAGCTCTTCTGCATTCCGAGAGTGTGTTTGTCCATTCGTATTTGGACGATATTCTGATTCAAGCTCCCAATCAGGTTCTGTTAAGGAGTCATCTGGCCCGGGTACTGTTGGTTCTGCAAAATCACGGGTTTTTGGTCAACTGGGGGAAGTCAGATTTGGTCCCTTCCCAGTATCTGGTTTTCCTCGGGCCCGCTTTCTGACTCTTCAAGGCTTGGTGACTGTGTCGGAGAAACGGTTGTTGTGCCTCCAGTCGCAGGTGTTGTCGATCTTGTCGCAGAAAGCTCCCCGAGTCCTTCAGTGGTTGCGTCTGCAGGGTTATTTGGCGTCGGTGGTTTTTCTGGTACCTTGGGCGCGGTTTCATCTTCTTTGCCTGAAGAACTGGTTTCTCGTTTGTTGGTCTCCAGTTTCGAGATCTCTTCGGACAAGGATTCCTGTGTCGGGGTTTGTTCGCAGGGAGATGGGTTGGTGGCTGGTGCCTGCTCATCTTCGATTGGGGGTGTCTTTGTCTCCTCCTCGGCCGGTGCTAGTGACGACCGATGCCAGCCTCTCCGCATAGGGAGCTTGGCTGGGGTCGGCTCAGGACCAGGGGTTTTGGTCACCTGTGGAGGCAAGCTGCTCCTCGAATTGGAGGGAGTTGAAGGCAGTTCTTCTTGCTCTGGTTCATTTTCATGAATCCCTGAAGGGATTGGATGTTCTTATCCGGACGGACAACTTGGTGACCAAATCTTACGTGAACAGGAAGGGTGGGACAAGGTCGCGGTCTCTGTTTCGGGTTGCGAGGGACATTTTTGTTTGGGCTCAGGAGTGGGTTCTGTCTCTGCGGGCCACCTACATTCAGGGGGTGGTCAATGTTTGGGCGGATCTGTTGAGCCGGGTCATTCCTTCGTCCCAGCTTTTCTCCCTCCGATTGTCTCTGTTCCGTCGACTGGTTTGCCTGTGGGGTCTTCCGGTGCTGGATGTATTTGCCTCCCCAGAGAATGCGAAGGTGAGGCGCGTTTGCTCCCGGTTTTGCTGTCATCAGGCTTGGGCGGTGGACTGGATGTCGTGTCCTTGGCCTCAGGATCTTCTGCACGCATTCCCGCCCTTCCAGTTGCTCCGTGCTTTTCTGGTGAGGGTACGTCTTCTGAAGGCCAGGGTTCACTTGATCGCTCCGCATTGGCCACAGGCGAATTGGTTTTCGTTGCTTCGGTTGATGGCCTCCGGTCACGTGGATTCTCTGTCCTTCGCCTCGGGAGTTTCCTTGCCTCCCTCTGGGGTCGTTGCGGCGGTTGCACTTGATGGCTTGGAAGTTGAACGGAGGGGATTGACGAGCTTGGGGGTACCGGTCATTTTGAGTTCAACTTTGCTGGCTTCACGGTGTCATTCCACGTTGCTGTCTTATGGTCGGCAGTGGAAAGTATTTTCTGCCTGGTGTTTGCAGTATCGGTTGGATCCTGCAGCAGCTTCTGTGTTTGAGGTGATGCAGTTTCTACAAGATGGGGCCCAGTTGGGTTTGTCTGTGGCTTCACTGCGTGTGCAGTGGGCTGCGATTCAGGCTTTTCGGGGTCCGTGGCATAATCTGTCTGATGAGGGTCGTTTGATGCCTAGATTTTTTCAGGGCCTTCTTAACTTGTTTCCTCGTCCGGTGCGGGCCTTTCCTTCCTGGGATCTTTCTTTGGTGTTGGAGGTCTTGGCTGTTCTTCCCTTTGAGCCTCTGGAGTCATGTGACTTGCATCATCTGACGTTGAAAACTTTTTTTCTGGTGGCCATTACTTCAGCCCGCCGTTTGGGGGAGTTGGGGGCTTTGGCCTGCTCTTTTCCTTTTTGTAAGGTTTTTCCTGATCGGGTTGTGCTTGTGCCTGTTCCCTCGTTTGTTCCCAAAGTGAATTCCGCTTTCCATGCTCGGCAGGAGGTTATCCTGCCTGCTTTCTGTCCCGATCCTTCCTCGGCTGAGGAGGTTCATTTGCATTCTTTGGATGTACGTAGGGCATTGTTGGAATATCTGCGGGTGGTTACTCTTTTCAGGAAAGGTGATTCCTTGTTTGTTAATTTTGGTCCGGCTCGGAAGGGGGAGAAACCGTTCACTGCTTCCTTGAGTCATTGGGTCCGCTCTCTGATTTTGATGGCTTATTCTTTGCAAGGGGTTGTGCCGCCTCTGGGGATCCAGGGCCGTTCTACCCGGGGTATGGCTGCTACGGTGGCTGAGTTACAGGGTGCTTCTGTGGTGGAAATTTGCAGGGCAGCTACTTGGGCCTCTCCTTCTACTTTTGTTCGTCATTACAGACTGGCGGACTTGGGGGGTTTGGAGTCGGTATTGGGTCACTGTGTCTTGTCCTCTATGATGCAATAGGGGGGTTGTTGTCCGGTGTCCTATTTAGTTGTAATTAAACTTGTTGCAACTCAGTGTCTGTCTCCTATGTTTCTCTTGCTATATCTCATTGGTTGGGAAAGGAAGGCGAGGGATGGACGGGAGGTAATGCGTCTATTACTTACCGGTAATGGCATTACTCCTAGTCCTACTCCCTCGCCTTCCTCTCCGTTCCCTCCCGCCCTCCCAGTAAGGAACGCCTGAGTTGCTGTTTTGGGCTTGTTTCTGTACAGGAGGTGGTTGGGGGGGGGTGCTTTTCAGAAGGGAAGGGAGGGTCTAGGGGGAGGCATGGAGCCTCATTGGTTGGGAAAGGAAGGTGAGGGAGTTGGACTAGGAGTAACGCCATTACCGGTAAGTAATGGACGCATGAACATTTGTCTTCTAAACAAGCTGCCAGTTCTGGAGAATCTTCTGTTGCAGCAGTAGAACATGGTCTTGTACCCCGGCCAGCTCAATTTACACCTCTGTGCTTCTAGATGTAGTGATGGCAGTTGACTGCATTCAATCTTCTTCTTTAAGTTGTTTGTGTCATCTTTGCAGCCAGGCATCCTTGTAGAAAGGGTTTTTATGCTGGATGCTGGTTCAGGATTGTGGTTTGGTTTGACCCCTTTAATACTGACCCATTCTAGGTTTTATTGTCAGATGCCTTGTTGTTTATCTTTGGTCTTGCAAGTACTTCTACTGGGTACATTTAAAGGTTATCTGTCACTCCTGGCAGCCTTTTTGCGTTTACCGAACCAGTCATCCTTCATATCACCTGTTGTGATATGAGTTCTCAAAAGACTAATCTACATGTTTGCTTCTAAACCCTCTATGATGCAACACAAGGCCCTTAATGTGGTCCCTACTTTTATACTGGACACTCCTTCTGAGCTGTCCTCTAAGTCTCCTTACATGAAGATGGCCTTTCTCATTGTGATAATATCACCTCGAGGCTCAGACAGTCCAGGTGCCCAACACTACCTTCTTTCCAGATAACCTGCTGATGTGGACTGTACTGGCTGTGGTACTCCCTTTCATTTCCAACATCCCATCACACTCCACCTTCTTAGATAGACCTGACCTCTCAAAAGAGGACTAAAGACTCCATTGTTTGGATGGTAGAAGAGTGCTGAGCTTTTACATTTATTGTACCAAAGACCATTGGGTGAGCAATCAGCTCTTTGTGGGGTTCTCTTGGGTAATGAATGGCAAGACAGTGCATATAAGGACTTTATACTGGTGTATAGCCCTTTGCATCAAGATATTTTAGGCATTAGCCAAGCAGCAGCTTCCAGAAGGATTGAGGACTCATTCTATCAGGGCCAACGCTGCTACCACTGTCCTGGTGCACAAAGTGCCTGTCCTGAATAGTTAAGGCTGCAACATGGGCATCAGTGCACAAGTTTGCAAAGCATAATTGCCTTGACCATGAAGTCCAATGTAAAGGAAATTTTGGCCGTAAACCCACCAGTGGATGAGGTATCTCTTGGGTAGCTATTCTAAAGGTGAGGAATATGCAGTTATAAGTAAGATCAGAGGAACAGGATCCTTACCTTTAGTAATGCTTTTTCTGGAGAGTAATGTAACTGCAGATTTCTCACAGCTATCCCACCTCCCTTCTCTGTGGAATGTACACCTTTTCATCTAGACAGATGCCAAATTAGAGATCTTCACACTTGATTAATGAATTGAATTTTGAGTTCCGCTTCTGCGGGGACAGAAGGTCAAGAAGGAAATTGTCTGTGTGCTTGGGTAGCACTTGTATGCAGCTCCAGCCGTCACTTCTGGGGCCGAGAGGTGTCATTGCAGAGCCACATGACTCCACCTGTTGGGAAGCAGAGACTATGCTGAAAAATCTTCCATGTGCAGTTTGGCAACTGGGGTATATGCTGTGGGTGCGGAATATGTAGTTAGATTATTGACCAGAAAGAGCGTTACTGAAGGTAGGTAACTCGCTCATTTTCAGTGGGCTCAGAGATTGGGGTTGCTGGATTTGTGTTTCTAATGAATAAAGTGAGGCTTTGGTTTACTTAAACTTCGATTGTTGCTCTGCAGATTTTCTGCTGATTTTTCTCTGTGTCCACTTCTGCTGTCTGAGTAAATCTTACTGTCGCTTATTCTGTGGTAATTTTAAGTACAAGGTAGATATCAAAACCCAGTTATAATTTATCTGATACAGTGCATTTAACCTTTAAAGCAAATCATGGAACTCTTTGAAAGGGCATTTGTTTGTTCAGATAATTCATGTATTTTGATTTAGCATTTTATGGCCATTTAGTGACTGAATTTTTGCAACTTTCAAACCATCATTCTCAATGTCCAAATATTACGACATAGTCCTCAGTTCAACACACTTTTCTTTTACCTCCGCTTCTGCAAAAAGTTAATCTTGCCTGCATGATTGTAAACTTTATGTAGCATTGTTAAATCTACTTTTTACTTTCTCTTTTTGCTTGTCAGCTCTCGAGGTACAGAGAGATCTAGCCCAAATCACTCAAATAATGGTTTTATTTCAGCGTATTACACATCAATCTGCCTAATTCGTTAAGTTTAAGTAGCAATGCTGTCATATTTCTCCTCAGATATGTAATCTGCATTTTCATATTTCCAAGACAAATTTGCACATGAATGAAATAATTCAGCCTTATTGTCTCTCTGGTAAATTGTACATGCGTTCAAAAACCAGCAATGCAAAAGTAAGATTTTTGCAATATCACTGGGAGCGTTTTAATACTTTTTTTAAGTACTCAAACTCCTTTGGGAGCAAAAATTACAATTAGATGCGCAAACCCATTTAGGTGCATACTCCCCAGATGTTATGATGTTTTGTTTAGGTGCAGGGTCAGTAACTACAGAGAGAAATTTAGTAAATTGTCACATTAGGTGTAAAAGGTGTGTATCGGTATACCACCACATATTGTCGATAACACATTGAGGCACAATAGCTCCCTCAATGTTGTCTCAGCATGATTGTGCTAAACTTTTGATGGACAGATAACACATTAATGTTTAAAACAAGCAGAACTGTCTTGTTACATTTAGGTGTAATTCACATAAATGTATAAATTCACTGTTGGAGCAACTTCAAAGGAGTATGGTAGGGGCACCTAATCATACCAAGATGTGAAAGCATGTTTATGTACAAAAATTAATTTAGGTGAAAACAATCACTCTACCGTAGTTCATATATGCACTTTTTTCTTCAGATAACTATTTGTCAATTAAAGTATGTTTTCAGTGGGGGAAGCCTTCTTTCAAACACTGTACGTTTATCAGATAAATCCTTCTGGTTACTGCTTCTAAAGAAAACATTGAACTGCGTGCATTGAAATGGCAGCACTCCGTAGGAGGCAGAATAAAACACCTGATAGCCAATAGTGTGTCTAACCTGTAAATGACATTATCTTAAAGCAGTGCCTGAAGGGGGCTGGCCAAAAGCCCACTCTGTGTGTTTCCTAAAAACAAAACATTTTACCTACAGCTACACCATCCTTCAAAGATTTTGGGATTTGAAGAAGCAGAGCCACATCCACTCTGGCCAAAGTGCTTGTGGTCCCATAATCTCCTGGAATATCTCAAAACCCTCATCTCATGAAATTGTGTAATTTAAAAAGGGTTGCCATCACCCACCCTCTGTCTGCTCAGGAAAGGTGAGTGGCTGAAAAACAAACCCATTCTTACTCATTAACTAGTCACACATTGCAGTCTACATTTCACTGCTGGGTCTTTACACATTTTTGTGCCGCAATTGTATTTTATGTTCGTTTTTTTACATTCATGAACCTCTGTTTTAGTGCAGTCAAGACTATGCAGCATTAATGAAAAATTTTATTTTTATTTTTTGTTGCATTTCACAAACAGACAAACCTAAATCCTGGAATGCTAACCCAAAATAAATGATGCCCTGAATGTCTGACAAGAGAATGTGAGTTTTCCCAAGCATTATAGTGTGCGCACTCAATTATTTAGTATTAGCATAGACTTTAAATTGTTGTAGACTCACTGTCCACTTAATGATAGATATCAAACTATGGACTATATTTGAAGTACAGGGGTGTGGAATTTAATAAAATATCTACTTGTCCATGAAACACCTTGCTTCATAAACCTACTTGTCCTGTAAAAAAAATAAATCCACTTGTGCCTTTTAGAGGGGTGATAAATTATGGCGGCAATATCATTATATAAGAACTCTGATAATAGCCTCTTGGATTATGCCAGGGCTCATACTATATGTGGATTTAAATTGTAGCAATTCTCACATTTTGTCACCTTTCTACAGATCTACATACTAGCATTAAGCAATAGTTCCCGGTTTAGAATGTGCCTTTGAGTCTGTGCAAACCTACTAACTTGAATGTTTTAGGGGTTTTCACCAGCTCTTCTACAATGTTTTCCCATACTGAGAAATGTTGGAAATGCACTCCTGAGTAAAACTTCCTCCACAGTTGAAAAAAAAAAAAGTGGAGGAAAAGTGAGCTTGTAAACGCTCAACAGATTTTTGCATGCTCAAATGAACATATGCATATTTGCTTGTTCTAAAATGCAGTTCACAAATATTTTCTAAGAGTATGACTTCCTGGCTTACTTTTGTGAATTCATGAAAGCTGTAAATCTGCACCAATGCAAGGACAAATACAATGGGTGCACTTTTGTGACTTTATTTAATAATTGGACCCCTAGTTAGGTCTTGAGTTAGAACTCTGTCTTTTTCTGTCTATAGACTGTGAGTGACAGCATTCAGCTGTATCACAAGGAGCATATTGACACACAAGGTAGTTTTGTTCAGTGCCAAGGACTACTGTGGCATTATGTGCTTTTTGAGACAAAAAATATTATTGTTTTCTGCCAATGTTTGTTATAATAGTCCTGGGCCTGGTAGCTCCAAAAATAGTTGAACAAAAACCACGTCAAAAAACGCATTGACAAAACCAAAATGCTGGCCACAAATGTCAAACCTATTGGTTTTGCCAGTGATTATGTATTTTCATGTTTCTCATAATATTGTTGAAACCGGTTGCAATGACTTTCCATTATGAATATTTTTTGCGGAATAATAGCATGCATCAATACATTTTACTCCAGTATTGGAACTTTCAAATATTCACATGCTTGAATCATTCCCAGTCATCGAGATGGGAGTCCCCGGTGTAATATAAAAACTATGCCCAATTGCATATTAAAGCTCTAAAAGTAGTTGGTCTCTAACTTAGAAACATTACACAGTTGTTTTGTCAAAAAGGACCAAACTTAAAAGACAACCAATCAGCTCTTACCACCCTCTAGAACCCTCCTGTGAGCAGCTGACTTCCTCAGATTTTCCACTGCACGTCGTGCTAAGGAGTCTCCCTTGAGCTGTGCTCAGTTTTTCTCTCAAAAATCCCTTCTGAGGAGATTTGGATTATTTTTCTCTTCAGGAGTTAAAGGTGGGTGTAGAAAAGTAGCCTCTTTCTAGCATGGTTACCACCATTTTTGACCTGTTTGTGAGTGTATGTCAGTGTGTTTTTACTGTGTCACTGGGATCCTTCTAGCCAGACCCCAGTGCTCATAGATAAAAACCTATATGTCAGTGTGTTTTGCCTGTCTCACTGGGATCCTGCTAGCCAGAACCCCAGTGCTCATAGTTTGTGGTCTAATGTGTATGCCTGTTTAGTGCCTAATTGTGTCACTGAGGCTCTGCTAATCAGAGCTTATGCTTTCTCTGCTTTTAAATTTGTCACTGTAGGCCAGTGACTTAATTTACCAATTTCAATTGGCACATTGGACCCCCCCTTATAAGTCCCTATTAGATGGTACCTAGGTACCCAGGGCATTCGGGTTCCAGGAGATCCATTTGGGCTGCAGCATTTCTTCTGCCACCCATAGGGAGCTCAAACAAACCCTTACACAGGACTGCCATTGCAGCCTGCGTGAAATAGTGCACACACTATTTCACAGCCATTTTCACTGCACTTAAGTAACCTTTAAGTCCACCTATATGTCTAACCTTCACTTGCTGAAGGTTAGGTGCAAAGTTACTAAGTGTGAGGGCACCCTTGCACTAGCAAACGTGCCCCTACATAGTTCAGGGCCATTTCCAAGGACTTTGTGGTTGCGGGGTCGCCATTATACGCGTACACTACATAGAGGTCAATACCTATATGTAGCTACACAATGGTAACTACGATTATGGCCATGTCTAAGATCATGGAATTGTCCCCCCATTCCAAATCTGGTATTGGTGAGCCAATTCAATGCATCATGGGGGCTCCACCGTGGACCCCCAGTACTGCCAAACCAGCTTTCAGTGGCTTGCACGGCAGCTACAGCTGCTGCCACCTCACAGACAGGGTTCTGCCCTCCTGGGGTCTGGGCAGCCCAGTCCCAGGAAGGCAGAACAAAGCATTTCCTCTGAGAGCAGGGTGTTAAACCCTCTCCCTTTTGAAATAGGTGTTACAGGATGGGGAGGGGTAGCCTCCCCCAGCCTCTGGAAATGCTTTGAAGGGCACAGATGGTGCCCTCCTTGGATAAACCAGTCTACACCGGTTCAGTGACCCCTTCTCCCCTGCTCTGGCGGGAAACTGGATAAAGGAACGGGGAGTGACCACTCCCCTGACCATCACCACCCCAGGGGTGGTGCCCAGAGCTCCTCCAGTGTGTCCCAGACTTCAGCCATCTTGCTTTGCAAGGTGTGGAGGCATTCTGGAGGGCTCTGAGTGGCCAGTGATGGCAGGTGACGTCAGAGACCCCTCCTGATATGTACATGCCTGATAAGGTAGCCAATCCCCCCTCTCAGGACTATATAGGGTCTCTCCTCTGGGTTCTCTTCAGATTCTCCTTGGAACTTTCCTTCAGGAATCATCTGCAACAACTTCAGACTCTTCTGACCTCGGATCAACTGCAGCCTGCTCCAAGAAACGCTGTAACTGCAACGAAGTGTCTACAAGAGACACTTTTCTTCATCAACCTCCGCTCCAAGTCTGCAACTGCAATAGTTTCCACTGTGTGCATGATCTGGGGACTCCCTGTCTTCATCGTGCACCAGAAGGACCTAAGAAATCTACTGTGGAGTGACGGAGTCACTCCCCTGCTCCAAGCAGGCACCTTCCAAGGCGACGACCGGTAGCCTGGGACTCCTCACGGTGACGAGCGTGCTCCTACTGACACACAGGGTGGACATCATCGACATAGACTGTCCTGAGGTCCTGCTGACGAAATTTGGAGGAGGTAAGACCTTGCCTTCTGCGAGAACGACGGTAACCCTGTGTATTGTGTCTTCGCCTCCTGAGGCCTCTGTACACTCTTTGCAAAATTCCTTCGTACACATCCTGGCCCAGAACCCCAGCACTCCACCTTGCGACGCTCAACTTGCTGAGTTGTTCCCCGGCAGCGTGGGACCTTCTTGTGTTGTGCTGCATCAACCGTGTTTTGCACCTTCTTTGAACCCGGATCCAGCTGCTTTGGGGGTGCTGGCTGGCAAACTGAGGGCTCTCTAAAGTGCAGAGCCTCCTCTTCCTCCTTACACAGAGTTGAGGCCCCCAGATCCCTCCTGGCTCCATCCAGCGCCATTTTGATGAAAAACACACTTTTGCCATAGCCAAGGCTTATTGGCGCCTTCCAACACGAAATCTCACTGCAACGATCTTCACACCGTGGGACATCTTTTGCATCACGCAGGAACCCGCTGGCATCTTCCTAGGACTAACCAGGCACTCTTCTTTTACACCATCTTCTAGGTTGGTAGGGGCTCCTGTCCTTCCTGGAACTTCATTCGACTTCTGGACTTGGGCCCCTTCCTCTGCAGGTCTTCAATTCCAATAAATCCAGCAGTTGTTCTTTGCAGACTTGTTTGGCTGCTGCAAAATCCCCAAAACGAGGTGTAGTGTGTCATAAGGAAAATTGCAGTACATTACTCCTGCTTTTCTGGCCTCTGGGGTGGGGTAATTTACTTACCTTTACTGTATTCTTACTCTCTCAGCGATACTGCGCACACAGTACACTTGTCTAGGGGCGAATTTGTGATTACTCCAGTACTGGAACTTTCATAGATTCACATGCTTGAATCATTCCCCGTCGTCGAGATGGGAGTCCCGGTACAATTTTCACAAGTAATGTTAAAACATATTGAAGAGAAAAAGGCCCTAGGCCTCTTCAATTTCATAGTCTATCAGAGTCATTTTGTGAAAAGAACCAAACCTGATCCTCCACCAATCAGGCGACAGCACCCTTCAGAACCTCCTGAGAGAAGCTCTAGCACCTCAGATTTTCTACCGCACGTCGTGCTAGGGAGTCTCCTCAGAGCTCTGCTCTGTCTTCACACCTTTATTCAGCTCTTTTTCTTTCAGAGAAACTCATTTATTTGGATTTGTCAGCTATTTTTCAACTATGTCTGACAAGGAAAATAAAATTCTCTTTAGTGACTGCAAGAATTGTGGGAAGAAAATACTTCATTCTGAAGACCCTCAACAAGACTGCATTTACTGCCTGTACCCAAATCATTCAGCCAAGGACTGTAAGATTTGCCGTACTTTTTCTTCTAAGACCTTAAAAGATAGAGAAGGCAGATTATTAATATGGCTGCAGAAACTAAAGCATAGGAAGGATCCAGTTTCTGGTTCTGAGAGTGAGGAATCATCAACATCCAAGAGATCAACTAAAAGGGCAAGATCACACTCTAGATCTCCCTCACAAATCTCAAGGAAAGCCCTCAAAAAGACTGCTTCAAGGTCTTGTAAGGGTCGCAGCCCATCTTCTTCCCCAACTAAACTCTCAAGTAAAGAGGGGAAAAGACATTCTTCCAGTTCTGAGAGGCACAGGAAATCTTCATCTGTTCCACCATCTGTGCCTTTCAAAAAGCCATCCTCTGTGACTGGAAAAAAGGCCTCGCTGACTGATTCCCCGTCGACGGCACCGTCGGTGGGCACATTGCCGACGACGACAGCTACTTCAGGATTTCCATCGTCAACGGCTCCGTCGGCGACATCGTCGTCGAACACCACCATTGACGAGAACTGCAACGACGACATCAGCGTCGACGACCATCTACACCTCGTCATCGTCGACGGCGCTGATGTCAGTGTCAGCCCTACCGTCGTCGACGGTAGACTCGTCGGCGAAGCTTTCTGCTATTAAAATAACGGTGCGTCCAGCATCGACGGCACCGTCCATGACAAAGTCAATTTACACGTCGTTGACGAGGGAAAAACATCAAAAAAGAGGAGAAAAGTTAACTCCAACCCACACATCACCTAGTAAGGTATCCTCCCTGGTACCAGTACATCTTTTGGAGGGAGATGAAGATTCAGATGAAGATGGGCCTTTTGGAACAGCCCACAGCCCCTCTGAATTGAATGTAAAATACCAGGAAGAGGAGGAATATGAGGAAGCTTATGATCCCCAGGCTTACTCTGAACATCAGCAGTATCAGCAGGGAGCGTATATTCCTTCCGACCTGCTTACTGGCCTTAGAGCGATGTTAGTGGATTACAACAGAAGGTTTCCTCCACAAGGAGAACAGCCTCCTCCATCGCCCATTTCTGGTGTTTCTACTCCACATCAAAGACTAACGTCTTTGCATCTCACAGATGTGGCCACCCCGGACATGACAATTCCCTAAGACACTGACATCTCAGAAGGAGATCAGGAGGAAGGAGAGCTCATAGACACTCACTCAGAGTGGGACGAGTATATTATTCCTGCTCCATCTTCTCCTTCTCATTCGAAGGTGGAGTCCCCACCTGAAGACATTGGAGGTTTTCACAATCTCCTAGAGAGGGCAGCCAAGCGTTTTGCTTTATCGCTACCTACGAAGCAAACAGATTGTTTCCTATATGATTTTAAAGAGCCCTTTCAGAAGTCTGTGCACTCTATCCCGATGGTGAACTACCTCTGGGAAGAAGGCCTTAAAGTCATGAGTAATCCGGCAACAGTCACAGCAGTTTTGCCACGTCTGGATAAGAAATACAAAGCTCCTGATGATGCACCAACATGCTTGACAGGACATCCTCCTCCAGATTCAGTAGTAGCTCAGGCGGCTCAAAGAAGATCAAAAAATCCTTCGGCTCCGATTTCCGCGCCCCCAGATAAGGAGGGTAGGCGGCTAGATAACATAGGAAAAAGATTTTCGTCTATGGCCAGCCTAGTGCTTAGAGCTGCCAACTCCTTGGCTATTTTGTCTCGATACGACAGACAGCTTTGGGCGGATATTGCACCTTTTATTAATCAACTGCCAGAAGACGTAAAATCAGAGGCAAATAAGACTGTACAAGAAGTTCAACGCACGTCTGCAGAGCTTATAGACTGTGCAATGGATATAGCGACCACGGCTTTCAGACAGCTTGCAGGTGCTGCTGTATTAAGAAGACAGGGCTGGCTCAAAGCCACCTCATTTCGCCCAGAAGTCCAGAATAAAATCCTAGACTTACCCTTTGATGGCCAAGCGCTATTTGGGAAACATGTGGACGAAGCCCTACAGTCAATTAAAACGGACACGGCAAGGTCATTAGGGACCCTGCAATATCGAAGATCGTCCTTTCGTCCTAGGGGCCGTGGCCAACCCTCTTACAGAGGGGGATATCAACAACAGAGATATTCTTCCTATCCATCATCTTCACAACAATATCGTCCATACTACTCCCAAAGGCAACCGACTCAACCAGCCTATAGTAGACCGGCGGGCCGTGGACGTTCAACCCGCCCCGCCAAAGATTCAGCTCGTAGAACCTGATGTTTTCGAGGTGCCGGCTACGCTCAGTCCTCCTCCTGTCACCCTGGGCGGGAGAATTTCCTTATTTCTTAGTCAATGGCAAACCATTACGTCAGACAAGTGGGTCCTACAATTAGTGGAACGGGGCCATACTTTAGAATTTGTCCAGATACCTCTCTCCAACCCTCCCCGCTGGGCTCCTTCAAGATATCCTCAACAACTCAAAGAAGAAGTCGACAAGCTCCTTCTCAAGGGAGCTATAGAGAAGGTGCCTCTGGCTCAACGAGGAACAGGATTTTATTCCAGGTTCTTCATCATTCGAAAAAAGTGGAAGGATTGGAGGCCAATCCTCGATTTAAGGCAACTAAATCTATACCTAAAAAAGCAATCGTTTCGAATGATCAGCCTGCAAGACGTCCTTCTGCGTCTCAATCAAAGAGATTTTATGTCATCACTAGACCTCAAAGACGCATACTTCCACATACCCATCCACCCTGCCCACAGAAAGTATTTGAGATTCACCGTAGCCGGGAGCCATTATCAATATCGCGTCCTTCCCTTCGGGCTCAAATCAGCCCCAAGAATATTTACCAAATGCCTAGCACCAGTTGCAGCCTTTCTCAGGAGAGTAAAGCACCATGTCTTTCCATACTTAGACGACTGGTTAATAAAGGCAAAGACTTACGCAGGAGCACACAAGTCAACAAGAAATTGCGTTTCCTTACTGACCAATCTCGGATTCACAATCAACTGGGAGAAGTCCATCCCTCCAGCAGTACGCAGTATTACTTTTCTGGGAGCAAAACTGAACACGGAATCCGGCATGGCATGTCCCACGTTAGAGAGACAACAAAGATTACTAACCCTAGGGAGTTTCATACACAGAAGACGAAAGGTTACAGTCCGTCTCTTCAAATCGCTATTGGGCATGATGTCTTCATGCATACCTCTGATCCCTCTGTGTCGGCTAAAGATGCGCCCTTGCAGGAGCAGCTAAACCGTCAATGGCTCCAAGTATCAGGCACTTTCGAAGACCGGATACAAATAACTCCGATAATGATCAAAACTCTCAAGTGGTGGTCTCAAAAGCATCATCTGTCAATCGGTCTCTCGTTTCTTCAACAGCCAGCCCCGTGGACCATAATAACAGATGCCTCACTGGAAGGCTGGGCCGCAGTATTACAGGACCTGAAAATAAGTGGCAAATGGCCAACCCATCTGGCATCAATGCATATCAATTGGCTAGAACTCAGGGCAGTGCACCTCGCCTTACAAGCGTTTCTCCCAAGAATCTCTGGATCGCGAGTGGTGATAAGAACGGACAACACCACTACGATGCACTATCTCAACAAACAAGGAGGTACAGGATCTCTCACCCTCTCCAGGGAAGCCCAAGCGATCTGGAACTGGGCCGCGCAGCAAGGCATCACACTATCGGCGGTACACTTGGCGGGAATAAACAACAAGGCAGCAGAAGCACTCAGCAGGCAGAAATCGGACTGCCACGAGTGGGAACTAGAACAGACAGTACTGACCCAGATTTGTTCCCAGTGGGGAACACCAACAGTGGATCTGTTTGCGAAGAAGGACAACGCCAAATGCCAGTTCTTCGCAAGTTGGCATCACCAAAAGGGATCTTGGGGGAATGCGTTTTCGATAGTCTGGTCAGACATCTTTGCTTACGCCTTTCCTCCCATTCCGTTGATCCCAAGGGTCCTCACGAAGATGAAAACAGAACCGTGCACTCTCATACTGATAGCCCCGTACTGGCCGCTCCAACATTGGTTCACAGAGCTCCTCATTCTGTCAGTCAAACCTCATATTCCACTGGAGCCGTTACCTCATTTACTAACAATGAACAACGGCCAAGTTCGGCACCCCGATCCGCAGTCAATGCTGTTATCAGCATGGCTCCTCACCACAGAGAATTTGCGCATTTGAACATCCCGCAGGACTGCAGAGATGTTTTGTCAAAGTCCAGAGCGGATAGCACTAACAAGGCGTATCAGTGTAAATGGAAAAGATTCTGTGCCTGGTGTCATCAGCGTCAAATCAACCCTCTACTCTCACCACCAGAAGAAATATTGCTGTATCTCTTACAGTTAGCTCGATCTGGCCTCGCACACTCGTCTATTAAAGTTCATGTAGCAGCCATAGCTGCATACAGACGTTCAGATGACACACCCTTGCTCTTCTCTTCTCGGCTGATTAAGAGATTTCTAAAGGGACTTTTCAGGGTTTACCCTCCTTTCAGACCGCCACCTCCTTCGTGGAATTTGAATATTGTTTTGGCACAACTGATGAAGCATCCATTTGAACCGATCCACCCTGCTTCCCTCAAATACTTGCCGTGGAAGGTTGCCTTATTGATAGCTCTTACATCAGCTAGGCGGGTCAGTGAGGTGCAAGCGCTCTCCATCCAAGAGCCATTCCTACAGCTTAAACAAGATAGACTACTAATGCGCACTAACCCGCATTTTATTCCAGAGGTTCCGTCAGACTTTCACATGAATGAACCTTTGGTCTTCAAGTCTTTTTTCCCTCATCCATCTACTCCAGCGGAGAGGGCATTACACTCTTTAGACGTGAAAAGATGCATTCAATTTTATTTGGACAGGACTAAATCTTTTCGGCGCTCTAATCAGCTATTTGTGGCGTACAGTGCTCCTAGGAAGGGGTACCCGCTATCCAAGCAGAGTATTTCTAGATGGATCGCCTCTGCTATTCGCTTCTGCCATCAGGCAGCGGGCAAACCTTTGCAGTCATCTGTGCTTGCTCACTCGACGATAAAAGTCTCATCGTCAGCGGCACTGTTTGCCGGAGTGCCACTACAAGACATATGTAGGGCAGCAACATGGAAGAGCTGTCATACCTTCACTAAGCACTATTGCTTGGAGTCCCTCTCGCACGGAGAGGTAGCTGTGGGCCAGGCGGTTCTCAGGAATCTCTTCAGGTGAAGGTGAGCCATTTCTCCTACATCCCTCCATCCTAGAACAGGTATGCACATTGGGAAAAAAAAACAAAAAAACAGAAATGCATCTAAAGAGAAGAGAACGCTATCATAATCCCATAAGTAAGTGGGTTTTCAGACATTGATCATGTTACAGTAGTGTCTTATGATGTTTTATTACTGTTTTGTTATTCAAATTTCATCATGTATCTTCACAGGTATATCTCTATATATATTAGAGATAAGTAGATAGTTATATATATATATATATATATATATATATATATATATATATATATATATATATATTTTGTTTATTAAAAATGTTGTCATTTTACAATGTGCATAGTTATTGCTTTCTACTCTGATTCAAGCATGTGAATCTATGAAAGTTCCAATACTGGAGTAAGAAAATAAGTTACTTACCTGTAACTGTAGTTCTCCAGTATTGGAATCTTTCATAGATTCACATGCGACCCACCCACCTCCCCGGAGAAGCTCACTTCACCTCTTTCTTTCTATTTATACATATATTCAACATAATATAAGCACTTGTGCTTGGAAAATCTGAGGTGCTAGAGCTTCTCTCAGGAGGTTCTGAAGGGTGCTGTCGCCTGATTGGTGGAGGATCAGGTTTGGTCCTTTTCACAAAATGACTCTGATAGACTAGGTAAGTCCTTTGTAACTGGTACCCCTGGTACCAAGGGCCTTGATGCCAGGGAAGGTCTCTAAGGGCTGCAGCATGTCTTATGCCACCCTGGGGATCCCTCAGTCAGGACATACACACTGCTTGTCAGCTTGTGTTTGCTGGTGGGGAGAAAATGACTAAGTCGACATGGCACTCCCCTCAGGGTGCCATGCCAACCTCACACTGCCTATGGCATAGAAAAGTCACCCCGCTAGCAGGCCTTACTGCCCTAAGGCAGGATGCACTATACCACAGGTGAGGACATAGGTGCATGGGCACTATGCCCCTACAGTGTCTAAGCAAAACCTTAGACATTGTAAGTGCAGGGTAGCCATAAGAGTATATGGTCTGGGAGTCTGTCATGCACGAACTCCACAGCACCATAATGGCTACACTGAAAACTGTGAAGTTTGGAATCAAAAATTCTTAGCACAATAAATGTACACTGATGCCAGTGTACATTGTATTGTGAAATACACCCAGAGGGCATCTTAGAGATGCCCCCTGAAAACATACCCGACTTCCAGTGTGGGCTGACTAGTTTTGCCAGCCTGCCACACACCAGACATGTTGCTGGCCACATGGGGAGAGTGCCTTTGTCACTCTGTGGCTAGTAACAACGCCTGTACTGGGTGGAGGTGCTTCTCACCTCCCCCTGCAGGAACTGTAACACCTGGCAGTGAGCCTCAAAGGCTCACCCCCTTTGTTACAGTGCCACAGGGCATCCCAGCTAGTGGAGATACCCGCCCCCTTCGGCCACGGCCCCACTTTTGGCGGCAAGGCCTAAGGAGATAATGAGAAAAACAAGGAGGAGCCACTGGCCAGTCAGGACAACCCCTAAGGTGTCCTGAGCTGAGGTGACTGACTTTTAGAAATCCTCCATCTTGCAGATGGAGGATTCCCCCAATAGGATTAGGGATGTGCCCCCCTCCCCTCAGGGAGGAGGCACAAAGAGGGTGTAGCCACCCTCAGGGCTAGTAGCCATTAGCTACTAACCCCCCAGACCTAAACACACCCCTAAATTGAGTATTTAGGGGTCCCCAGAACCAAGCAAGATAGGTTCCTGCAACCTGAAGACGAAGAAGGACTGCTGACCTGAAGCCCTGCAGAGAAGACGGAAACACCAACTGCTTTGGCCCCAGCTCTACCGGCCTGTCTCCCCACTTCAAGAAAAACTGCAACAGCGATGCGTCCCCCAGGGTCCAGCAACCTCTGAAGCCTCAAGGGACTACCCTGCATCTAAAAGGACCAAGAACTCCCGAGGACAGTGGCTCTGTTCCACAAAGACTGCAACTTTGCAACAAAGAAGCAACTTTTAAAGACCACACGTTTCCCGCCGGAAGTGTGAGGCTTTCCACTCTGCACCCGACGCCCCCGGCTCGACCTGCGGAAAACCAACACTACAGGGAGGACTCCCCGGCGACTGCAAGCCCGTGAGTAGCCAGAGTTGACCCCCTGAGCTCCCACAGCGACGCCTGCAGAGGGAATCCAGAGGCTCCCCCCCCCGACCACGACTGCCTGCTTCAAGGAACCCGACGCCTGGTAAAGACACTGCACCCGCAGCCCCCAGGACCTGAAGGATCCAAACTCCAGTGCAGGAGTGACCCCCAGGAGGCCCTCTCCCTAGCCCAGGTGGTGGCTACCCCGAGAAGCCCCCCCTTGCCTGCCTACATCGCTGAAGAGACACCTGGGTCCCCCATTGAAACCTATTGCAAACCAGACGCCTGTTTGCACTCTGCACCCGGCCGCCCCTGTGCTGCTGAGGGTGTACTTTTTATGCTGACTTGTGTCCCCCCCCGGACTGCCTTCCGAAGTTGCGGGTACATACCTGCTGGCAGACTGGAACCGGGGCTCTCCTATTTCCATTGAAGCCAATGCGTTTTGGGCACCACTTTGACCTCTGCACCTGACCGGCCCTGAGCTGCTGGTGTGGTAACTTTGGGGTTGCCCTGAACCCCCAACGGTGGGCTACCTTGGACCCAACTTTGAACCCTGTAATTGCTTTACTTACCTGTGAAACTAACAAATACTTACCTCCCCCAGGAACTGTTGTATTTTGCAGTGTCCAATTTTAAAATTGCTTATTGCCATATTTGCCAAGACTGTACATGCTATTGTGATGATTCAAAGTTCCTAAGATACCTGAGTGAAATACCTTTCATTTAAAGTATTGTTTGTAAATCTTGAACCTGTGGTTCTTAAAATAAACTAAGAAAATATATTTTTCTATATAAAAACCTATTGGCCTGGAATTGTCTGAGTGTGTGTTCCTCATGTATTGCCTGTGTTTGTACAAAAAATGCTTAACACTACCCTCTGATAAGCCTACTGCTCGACCACACTACGACAAAATAGATCATTAGAATTATCTCTTTTTGCCACTATCTTACTTCTAAGGCGAACCCTTGGACTCTGTGCATGCTATTTCTTACTTTGGAATAGTACTTTCAGAGCCAACTTCCTATTGTCTCTAAGATATTTTTGGTACTGTCACCCAAATACCTTTTTTTTGGTAACACTGAGTATTGACTTTACTTGGGTATAAGTACTCTGTAAATATAAGTGGTATTGCTTGAGCTTTGCATGTCTCCTAGTTCAGCCTAAGCTGCTCTGCTATAGCTACCTCTATTAGCCTACGCTGCTAGAACACTACTACATTTTACTAATAAGGGATAACTGGACCTGGTATAAGTACCCAAGGTACCCACTACAAACCAGGCCATCCTCCTAAAGAGGGTCAACCTGGCTACCATGTCAGAGATACCAAAGAAAGGGCTTTTTAGAGCCTGTGCTACCTGAATGAAGAAATGACTGCATGTGGATGACCAGCATAAGGACTGCATATATTGTCTCTATCCTAGCCATAAAACTAGAGACTGCAAGGTATGTAGGGCCTTTTCTACTAAGACACTAAAAGACAGAGTAGGTTGCCTTCTACTTTGGCTACAAAAACTGAAATCCAGAGACAATCCAGTTTCTGATGAGGACAGTGCCTCTTCTTCTGTGTCTGTGGTAAAAACACCTGTGAAGAGACAAGCTGAAGCTTCTTCAGAAGAACCACCCAAAAGTGCTTTCAAAAAATCAGCTGAGGTGTCCTCAAAAATATGTAGCGCATCAAAGTAGGTGAAATCTAAAGCATCAAACTTAAAATAAAAAAATAAGCCTGTCTCTGAGCCTTCAGCGCCACCATTCAAGGTAAAACATACCTTCAAGAAGCCAATTTCTGCACCGTTGACGGGATCATCATCGACAGTAACACCAGCGACGGCTCATACCTTAACAATGACATCCACCATTGTCACACTGTCACTGGCAACGGCCGACTCTTCGTCGACAGTCTGCTCATCCTCATCGACGGCATGCCGTATCTCTTCGCAGCAGTCTTCTTTAATGAGACTTACCTTGTCGACGGTAATACCGTCGACGCTTCCATCGAAGGAACACCTGTTGACGATGACCCTGCCGACGACAGCCTTGTCTTCGATGCTCCTACCGTCTGGCATCATTGATAATACTCCAACCGCCACTGTCTCAGCCGTCGACGCTTCCACCGTCGATGACAGTCGATCCTTCGCCACTCTCATCGACGATGCCACCGCCGATGATCATTTTGTCAACACCACCACCACCGTCAGCGGCATCTCATCTCTCATGAATGATGATTATTACAACAAAAGTACAGAGACCATGTTCCTTACCTCTGCTGTCGTCGGTGGACCAGGCTGCGCAAAGAAAGGTAAAGTACCACAATCTGACTCCCTCAGTAACATCTCTTAGTAAGGTTTCGAGCCTTTTACCTTCACACCTGTTAGACGAGGATGACTCAGAGGAAGATGGCTTTTTTGGAGTGGCCAGCAGCCCTTCCCAATTACGGGTTAAATGCCACAAGTGTTCGGGTGACGATGGTTCCTACCATGACCAAAGCTATTATGAGCAGCAACAGTCTGGGCTGGAAGGTCTTCCTCCCGGGTTGGTTTCGGGCTTGCAAGCAAGGTTGGCAGACTATAAGGAGCATTTTCCATCAAAACCTTCATTGGCGCATCAGCCAATACTTCCGGCTATGCCACCAACTCCCCAGCAGTTCCAACAACCACCTCATATAACTCCACCAAGGCCACAACTTTCTACACTTTCTACACCAATGCAAGGACAAGTCTCTTCTGATGAGGATGCGGAGGAAGGAGAAATCCAGACTGGTAATGATGAGTGGGATGATTATATCATACCAGCACCTGCATCTCCTGCGACACCTGTTGTAGAGTCTCCACCTGAAGACATTGATGGCTTTCATAACCTACTAGAGCGAGCGGCCACACGGTTTGAACTTCCGATGCCTGCAACTCAGCAGGATTGCTTCCTCTACGGTTTTTAGGAGCCTCACAGAAAGATGGTCAGGGCTATCCCAATAATTGATCATGTTTGGAGCCAGGGCTTAAGATAATGCAGAATCTTGCAACGGTCCCTGCAGTGCTGCTGAGGTTGGACAAAAAATATAAGCCCACTGATGATGCTCCTGCTTGCCTCTCAGGCCACCCGAAACCGGACTCAGTGATTTTGCAAGCTGCTCAACGTCGCTCCAGAAACCCTTCCACACCGTTGACAATACCGCCAGATAAAGAGGGGAGACGCTTAGATAACATCGGCAAGCTTTTTTCCTCAGTATCTGCTATTGTGGTTAGGACGGCCAATTCCCTTGCTCTACTTGGTAGATGTGATTGGCAGCTCTGGTCAGACATGTCTCAATCCTTAGAAGAGCTCTCGGAGAGATCCAAAACAGAAGCAAAAAAGGTGCTCATGGAGGGCCAATGATCTTCAGCGGAAATCATTGACTGCACACTTGATATCGCCGCCATGGGCTTTAGACTGCTCGCTGAGTCAGCTGTCTTGAGGCGTCAGGGTTGGCTCAAAGCCACTAACTGTCGCCTCGAGGTGCAGACAAAAATTTTAGATCTTCCCTATGAAGGAGAGGTGCTTTTCGAAAAGCACGTCGACGACCCCTTCATACTTTAAAGTCTGATACGGAGACAGCAACGTCATTGGGCACTCTACAGTTCAGGAAGGTGCCTTTTCGAGGAGCCAGGGGCAGAGGTCAACCTTTCGCGGAGGATACCAGCACTAGGCTCTGTATATACCATCTCAAAGTGAGAGATAGTGTGCACAGTCAAAGGGTTCCCCTTAGAGGTTGATAGTGGCAAAATTAGATAATACTAATGCTCTATTTTGTGGTAGTGTGGTCGAACAGTAGGCTTATCAGAGGGTAGTGTTGAGCATTTGTTGTACACACACAGGCAATAAACGAGGAACACACACTCAAATACTTAGTCCAGGCCAATAGGTTTTATATTGAAAAATATATTTTCTTAATTTATTTTTAGAACCACAAGATTCAAATTTGAGGTAAGTACATAAATTGTAAGGTACTTCACATAGGTAAGTATAGAACTTTGATTTAAAACAGTAGTACACACAGTTGTGGTTAAAATGGCAAATAGCTGTTTTAAGAGTGGACACAGTGCAAAAATCAACTGTTCCTGGGGGAGGTAAGTAATTGTTAGTTTGTCAGGTAATTAAAGCACTTACCCAGTCAGTCTCCTGAGCATAGGCAGCCCACCGTTGGGGGTTCAAGGCAACCCCAAAGCCACAGCACCAGCAACCCAGGGCAGGTCCAGTGCAGAGGTCAAAGGAGGGCCCAAAACACATAGGTGCCTATGGAGAACAGGGGTGCTCCGGTTCCAGTCTGCTAGCAGGTAAGTACCTGCGTCCTCGGGGAGCAGACCAGTGGGGTTTTGTAGAACACTGGGGTGTAGGGGGAACACACAAGCACACAACACACCTTCAGTGGCACAGGGCGGCCGGGTGCAGTGTGCAAAGTAGGTGTCAGGTTTGCCATAGAAAACAATGGAGGGCCCCGGGGGTCACTCTGGCGATGCCGGCAGGGCACAGGGGGGTTTCACGGGCCAGCCACCGACTGGGCTAGGATGAGGGCCGCCTGCTGGTCACTCCTGCACTTGTAGGTGGCTCCTCTGGGTCCTTGGGGGTGCGGGTGCAGTGCTTGGTCCAGGCGTCTGGTTACTTTGTTACAGGCAGTCGTGGTCCGGGATCCTCTGGATCCTCTCTGCGACGTCGCTGTGGGGGTGCAGGGAGGTCGACTCAGTGTGTCCACGTCGTTGGAGTCGCCTAGGCGTCCTCTCTGCATTGTTGGTTTCGCAAGACTCGAGCCGGGGGCGTTGGGTGCAGTGTGTGAAGACTCACGTTTCTGGCGGGAAGTTTCTGGACAGAGACGCTGTTCTGGGGGGTTCTTGGTCCTTTAGGTGCAGGTCAGTCCTCTGAGTCCGCAGAGGTCACTGGTCCCGCTGGATGCGTCGCTGTGCAGTTTCTTTGAGTCTGGAGACAGGCTGGTAGGGGTGGGGCCAAGTCAATTGTCGTCTCCGTCGTCTCTGCGGGGCTTTCAGGTCAGCAGTCCTCCTTGTTGTAGATGCAGGAATCTGATTTCCTGGGTTCAGGGTCGCCCCTAAATACTCAGTTTATGGGTGTGTTTAGATCTGGGGACAGTAGCCAATGGCCACTGTCCTGGAGGGTGGCTACACCCTCTTTGTGCCTCCTCCCTGACAGGAGGGGGGCACATCTCTATTCCTATTGGGGGGAATCCTCCTAAACCAAGATGGAGGATTTCTTACGGCAGGGATCACCTCTGTCAGGACACCTTAGGGCAGAGGTCTTCAAAGTGTGGGGCGCGCCCCCAGGGGGGGCGCAGCATCTTCCCAGGGGGGGCGCGTACTCCACCTCACCTGTTTCAGCTCCCATTATTGATTTCGACGTAGAAAGCACGTTTCTTCTAGGTTTCTTCACTTGTTTTAATAACTTGCTCGCTGATTGGTGTAAGAGTGCACAGCAGCCAATCAGCTTGCGGCACCATCAGCAATTACGTCAGCACTGACGTTCCACCAATGAAATGGACAGCCAGCAGCACAGATGCAGGAAGTGCCGGGAATTTTGGTGCATAAAGCTCGCAAATCAGTGCTTCTTCAGTGCTGTGCTTCGCTTCCTGTTTGAACTCACATCTCTGCCTGGTTGCTGCCTTTACCCACGAGGATACTTTGATTTATCTTCAGCATCGACCCTTCTGGTTTCCACTGTCTGGCTGCGAGGGAGTTTCCATCGGCTCCATTCTGCACAGACAGGTAAGCGTTAACAGCTTTTTAAAAGGCTTTGTCCTTTTTTCTCCCTGCTATTGGAATGTTTTGTGTTTGGGAAAAAAGAGGATGTTACATTTTGGGCCAAGGCAGCTGATTTTCGTTTTTGTGCCCCCAGCTTTCACTTTTTTGTTATATTTATTGCTCTGCCTCACATATGCTCTTATCTATGAGCAGGGCTTAGGCTGGCATTATGTGTGCCAGTAAAACCTACAGATCCTTTGGGCCTGGAGACTGGTTTATGTTTGTTTGTAAATGCAATATAATAGCTGCCAGGTTTTATTTTGCTTATGTGGGACATGTCAGTGTTTTGGTGAACTTGTGTGCAGCTTTCCCATATTTCATGTAATGATTGAGAAACGGCCTTACAGCACCTGCTGCGAGCCTTAATTATGTTTGCAATGTCACTAGCTTAATTCCCTTTTCTATCAGGGCTTGTGTGGCATCATAAAAAAAATACAACAACAACGCACACTCAACGTAAGGTCATTGTTTATTTTATAATTAATGCTCCCAGTTTTCTGTTTTTACTGATTTTTAAAGATAAATGCAGACAGAAAACAATGTTCCCTGTCTGTGCTTATTTTTAAAAGTGGAAAAATATTGCACATTGAGCTCCTTGTCAGCAACTCTCCATGCTGTCTTTCATGAATTACAGGCAACAGCTAAGCAGATAGAGAGCATGGGGAATTAAAAACCGAATAAGATTCCCTCAAATATACTGTGAGTGTGTGCATTTATATATACACGTTTTGTGATATGTCTTTTAAATTAGCAATAATGCGAAGGGTATAAACTAATGTTCATCAGTTAAATAAATGTGGAAATATACCATTTTGCAACCTCTGGGGTTATCACTAAAATGTATTGAAAGGTTTTCACTGTGCCTGTCACTGGGTCATAAAGTTGTTCAGAATACATGTCCATACTACTGTTGGCCTCTGCAGAGCGCACATTTCAGTAATCACATTTGCCAATTTTAATTGTGATTCCATGCAAAAGTGTGTGAAGGAAATAGACTGCTGTTGAAATATTGACAAAGTAAAGCAAATTCTGTGCTTAAAGGAGTGTGTGTGGAGGACAATGAAGTAAAGGAGCTGCTAGGAAGTATATGAAGGATCAAACTTGAAATAATGGAAGGCTATTATGGCCCTGCCAGAATTCAAAGTCTTAACTTTATTTTGTACAAATCATATCTTATCGGCACTCAGGACTTCATATTAATTACATATCAATACATAATTGTATTGGTCTTTCGGACCAGGCAGCAGGAAATTTGTAGGCATGTCATTTACTCCCTTACCCCTCACTATCATTGTGGTCTCGGTGGGAGCTTTAATGGTGCCTCACCCGGGAACATGCAAGTAACTTTTCTAAAACTTTCTCTCATCGTTGCAAGGGAAAAAGCCACTTGATCGCTAGACAGAGGACTGCTATTCAAACAGCCGGATCATGAGGAGTGAAATCCAATCTGCCCAAGGAAGGCATTGCAATAAGAAGGTAGAGATTTTTTTTGAGTGACGGCTGAAGGGGCAGTGCTAAAGTACTAGCTCACTAAACTTTGAAAAAGTAACTTGCGGAGCCTCATTGGCGGTATGTGTGTCAACATACTGCAGCAGTTTTGGGAGCACTTACCAAAAGCTTTAATCACCTGGAATTAATGTTTATCCATGCACCATGGAACTATTCTTTTATCCATATTTTATTTTACATGGAAGAAGATATTTTTATAGAGACTTTTTTTTTCTTTTTTTTTTCCTATATTTTAAAAACCCACTCTACTTCATGCAGCTGTAAAATTGCAGTCATGTGCTGTTCATTAACATGAAGATTTGGCATTTTGTGTCTTAGGTAAAGCACACATCAGACATGGATCGTTTTCTGCTGTCAAAAGACAGTAGGGCTCCCAAGCGAAAGGCCGAAACAGAAACAGATGGAGAGAGAAAAACTGTGAAATTAAGGAAGTATGATGCCTCCTATTTGGACTTTGGTTTCACCTGCATTGTTGTTAGTGGAGAAACTAGGCCACAGTGTGTGGTTTGTGGTATGACCTTAGCTAATGACAGCTTGAAACCAACAAAACTAAGGCGTCATTTGGAAACACAGCATGGGTCTATAGTAGCAAAGAGTAGAGAGTTTTTTTCCAGGAAGTTGCAAGACATGACTCAACAGAAGGAAACCATGAAAAATGTAGCCTCCACCACAGCAAACGCATTGAAAGCATCTTACCAAATGGCATACCATATTGCCAAAAACAAAAAGCCATTTACAGATGGAGAAAGAGTCATTCTCCCAGCAATGCTTGACGTGGCTACAACAATGCTTGGTGAAAAAGCAGCAGAGAAGTTCAAAATAATACCCATCTCAGACACAACAGTTTGCCGCCGCATTTCGCACATGTCAGAAGATATACATGGACAGCTCATAGCTCGGTTGAAATCGAGTTGGTTTGCTTTGCAGTTGGATGAAGCAACTGACTTGTCAAAGGCAGCACATTTAATTGCTTATGTCCGATACTGTTATAAAACAGTAATACTGGAAGACTTTTTATTCTGCAAGCCAATCAAGGGACGAGCAACAGCATCTGACTTATTTGACATTATCAATGACTTCCTGGGTCTTCATGGCTTAAAATGGAAAAACTGTGTTGGAATCTGCACAGATGGGGCTCCTTCCATGTGCGGTGCTAGGGCTGGCCTAAAAGCTAAAGTGTTGACAGCGGCTCCACATATTCTGTGGACACACTGTATGATACACCGGGAAGCCCTTGCTGTCCAAAACATGGATGGTGAACTTCAGGATGTTTTGAATTCTGCTGTTAAAATAGTTAATTTCATAAAGACCCACCCAACAAGAGCTCGCCTGTTTGCAATTTTATGTGCAGAAATGGGAGCTGAACATGATGGCTTGCTGCTTCACACAGAAGTCCGATGGCTATCCCGTGGAAAAGTTCTGAATCGCATTTTTGAATTAAGGAATGAAGTACGGCAATTTCTTCTGGATTTGGACCCCTGCAAAGCAGAACAATTATGTAGTCCCCAGTGGATTGTGCTTTTAGCATACCTTGCTGACATCTTTGAGAAATTAAATTCCCTGAATCAATCTTTGCAAGGAGCTGAAATCACTTCTTTTATCATGAATAAAAAAATATCTGCTTTCAAGAAGAAGCTGGAATTATGGAGGAGACTAATTGAAGTTGGCCAGTTTGAGCCATTTCCATGTTTAGTCGATGCTCTTGAGGAAACAGAATATAACCTTCAAAATGTTGCAGAGTTAATAAAAAATCACCTGACATCACTCAGCGACAGTTTTCACAAATATTTTCCTGAGGAAAACAATCATTTTAATGACTGGGTCTTTCAACCATTTCTGGCAGATGGGGGTATCCATCTCCCAATCCGCATGCAGGAAGAACTAATTGATCTCCAGAGTGATCGCACACTGCAGATGCAATTTAGCAAACTCTCCTTGGGGGAGTTTTGGCTGAAAATGCCTGCAGAACATTCAGCTTTGAGGGAAAGTGCTATCAAAACTCTCTTGCCTTTCAGCACATCATATTTATGCGAGATTGGGTTCTCAGCACTTGCGGTATTGAAGACTAAGTATCGCTCAAGAATGGAAGTGGAGCAGAACCTCAGGCTGGCAGTAGCAAAAATTCATCCACAAATTGACCGTCTGTGTGGTGAAAAACAGGCACACCCGTCACATTAGTTTTGAAAGTATTATGTCAAATTCTGTGTCATAGTGAACAATAAAGCTGCATTGTAAATTGTTCTGTGTAAACATTTTCTTGGAGGCTTTTCATTTGAACTGTGTAATAAGCATCTGTCACCTAGCCACTGGTGCTCCCAAACCTTCAGTTTACTAGACACTCTGAATTTGTATAGTAATGTTTCCCATATATGATCTGGACTCCGCGGGTGGGGGTTGCCGTCGATGATGCAGAGTACCAGCTTCCAGAAATTTGCGTCAGGTGGTGGGGGGGGGGCTCGATGCCGAAAAATGTTTAGAATGGGGGGCTCAGTATAAAAAAGTTTGAAGACCTCTGCCTTAGGGTCTGTCCTGACTGGTGGGTGACTCCTCCTTGTTTTTCTCAATATCTCTTCCGGACTTGGCGCCAAAAGTGGGGGCTGTCCGGAGAGGCGGGCATCTCCACTAACTGGGATGCCTTGGGGCGCTGTAACAACAGGCATGAGCCTTTAAGGCTTACCGCCAGGTGTTAAAGTTCCTGCAAGGGGGAGGTGAGACGCACCTCCACCCAGTGCAGGCTTTGTGCCTGGCCTCAGAGAGACAAAGGCACTCACCCCATGTGGCCAGAAACTCGTCTGGTGGTGGCAGGCTGGCAGAAACTGGTTAGCCTAACACTGGTGCTTGGACTGGTATACAGGGGGCATCTCTAAGATGCCCTCTGTGTGCATTTTTTAAGAAACCCCATACTGGCATCAGGGTGCATTTATTGTGCTGAGAAGTTTGATAGAAAACTTCCCAGATTTCACTGTAGCCATTAAGGAACTGTGGAGTTCGCAATTGACGGACTCCCAGGCCATATACTCTTTATGGCTACCCTGCACTTACAATGTCTAAGGTTGGGCTTAGACTGTGTGCCAGGTCTGTGCCAATTGTGGGAACAAAGGGTAATTTTAGAGAAAGAACACTGGTGCTGGGGCCTAGTTAGCAGGATCCCAGCATTCTTTCAATCATAACTAGCAGCAACAAAAGGCAAAACATTAAGGGGGGGTAACCATGCCAAGGGAGGCATTTCCCTTCATACAGTCTTCCATGGGATCTTAAAACATCATATCCAACGCTGGCGGCAAATAACGAAGGACAAGCGGGTGCTGGATGTAATTCTATTTGGGCACCTGTTGGAATTCATTCAGATTCCTCCATTAATGCCTCTGTCCCAGACCCGACAAACACATCTTCGCCTGCTCCGTTTAGAAGTAGCAACCATGCTAAAGAAAGGATCCATAGAGGTCGTTCCATATTCCCAGAGAGGGAAGGGTTTCTACTGCCGCTTCTTTCACATTCGGAGAATATCTAGCTTATGGAGGCAAATCCTAGACTTGCGGGAGCTGAACAAGTACCTCAAGAAACAAACATTTCTAATGGTCACCCTGCAAGATGTCCTCCAGCTTCTAAACAGAGCAGACTATGGCGTCTCTAGACCTTCAAGACACTTACTTCTGTGTTTCCATTCATCCACTGCACAGTAAGTACCTGAGGTTTGTGGTCAACGGCAAACACTTCCAGTTCAATGTTGTCCCCTTTGGGCTACATTCAGCACCACGAATCTTCACCAAATGTTTGGCCCCAGTTGCAGCCTACCTAAGGAGAAAGGGGCACCAGTGTTTTCCTTATCTAGACGACTGGCTTTTGAAAGCTCCAAATGTCCAGTCAGCACGAAAGTCAGTCAGGGCGATTCTGCACCTTTTTAAGGACTTAGGCCTTACACTAAACAAGGAAAAATCGTTCCTTCGACTCAGTTAGCCTGCCTGGGGCTATATTAGACACGCAACAGGCCAAAGCCTATCCAACGCTGCACAGACAAAACAAGTTTATCTCCCTAGTGAAGCGATTCCAAAGAAAAAGCTGTCTTTCAGTTTGCCAGTACAAGTCCTTACTAGTCATGATGTTGTCATGAAGAAGCCTCATTCCGTACTGTTGGCTGCACATGCGTCCAATTCAAGAGGAGCTGTACAAACAATGGACACAGGCACATGGATCCGTAGAGGACACGGTCCTCTTAACACCGCACATGATCCCCTCCCTCGATTGGTGGACAATCCCCGCAAACATCTCAAAAGGTCTCAACGTCTTGCCACAGATTCCTCCAATGATTGTAACGACGGACGCATCACTCACCGGATGGGGTGCATGCCTGCAAGACCTTCGGGTGAACGGAAAATGGCCCCCTTATCATCTTTTTCACATACACCTTCTCGAGCTGAGAGTGGTGTCTTATGCCTTGCAAGCTTTCCTTCCAAGGATTCGAGGGTCAGTGGTGCTTGTCAGGACAGACAATACCACCATAATGCAGTACTTCAACAAGCAAGGAGGAATGCGTTCCCATCTGCTATCTCGAGAAGCGCAGACCATCTGGAAATGGTGCAATCAGCACTCAGTCCACATAACAGCGGAGCATGTCCCAGGCCTACAGAATACCATTGCGGATTCGTTGAGCAGGTTGGCAACATCCCCTCACAAGTGGGAATTGGATCAGCAAACATTAGATGGAATATTTGACCAGTGGGGAATACCGAATCTGGATCTGTTAGCATTCTCCTAGAGCGCCAAATGCCTACATTACGCAAGTTGGCATCACCAACATGGATCATTGGGGGGGGATGCATTTTCGATCGCATGGTCAGGGATCTGTGCATACGCCTTTCCTGCGATCCCTCTCCTTGCAAGGGTGATCAGGAAGATGAAGTTGGAACCCTGCCAGATGATCCTGATAGCTCCAGCGTGGCTGCGTCAACCTTGGTACATGGAGTTACTTCTTCTGTCTGCTTGTCCACCCATCAGGATCAGACCAATTCCGGAGCTGCTTACCATCAACTGGGGACAAGTAAGGCACCTGGATCTCAAGTCTCTGAGTTTGTGTGCATGGATCCTGAATTCAATGAATTTGTCCATTTAGACCTACCAGCTGAGTGCAGGGAAGTGCTAGCTAAAGCACAGGGAGCTAGCACCATTAAATCATACCGCCTAAAGTGGAAGCAATTTTGTTTGTGGTTTGGAACCCAGAATGTACACCCTCTCTCCTCTGCCCCGGAGGCAGTGTTGCCGTACTTCTTGCAGCTAGCCTGTTCTGGACTTGCCCATTCGTCAATTAGAGTCCATTTGGCAGCTATTTTCCGATACAGAAGGATACCAGGTAAACCATCCTTATGTTCTCTGGGATTAGTGAAGCAAATCTTGAAAGGTCTCTTCAGATCCTTTCTTCCAGTGAAACCTCTACTTCCAGCATGGCAACTTAACATCGTCCTTGGCCAGCTCATGTTGGAGCCTTTTGAGCCCATCCACAGGGCAGACATCAGGTACCTCACTTGGGAGGTGGCTCTCCTTCTCACCCTTACTTCGGCAAGAAGTTAGTGAAATTCAAGCTTTCACTATTCAAGAACCTTTTAGGTAATTCAAAAAAGTTAGATTGATTATATGCAATAATGCCAAATTAATTCCTAAGGTGCCTTCGGAATTCCATATTAATGAACCAGTGATGTTAAAATCTTTTTTCCCGAACCCTCAAACTACTGCAGAGAGGACCCTGCATTCACTTGATCTTAAGAGATGCATAAAATTCTATCTGGACAGACCAAAGTCATTCAGGGAGACCAATCAGTTGTTTATAGCTTTCAATGCCGCTAGGAAAGAGCACTCTGACGAAACAAACTATTTCCCGAGGGATTAAGGACGCACTCGTTTTCTGCCATCTGAAGGCAGGTAGACCACAAGTGTGAGAGCGCATTCTACCAGAACTATATCTGCGTCCTGTGCACTGTTCACAGGTGTGTCGATTCAGGACATCTGTCGTGCTGCAACATGGAGGACAACTTGCACCTTCACGCAGCACTACTTCTTGGACACAGTCTCGCTTCAGGATGCAGCTGTCAGTCAAGCAGTCCTTAGAAACCTGTTCCAATGAAGGTGAGCTAAATATTTTCTTCCCTCAATCCGCTTATTCTGTATTATCTCACATTTTCTTTAAAAGTTATTCCTTTCTACTCCTCAGGCTGTAGACTGTAAAGATAGGTTCGATGGCATCTGTCGCTGTAGATACACATGTTGTGCATAGCGCCCGCCATCTGGTGTTGGGTCGGAGTGTTACAAGTTGTTTTTCTTCGAAGAAGTCTTTCGAGTCACGGGACGAGGGACTCCTCCTCTTTGTCTCCATTGCCCTTGGGTGTCGACTCCATCTTCGATTGTTTTCTTTCCGCCATCGGGTTCGGACGTGTTCCTTTCGCTCCGGGTTTCGGAACGGAAAGTTAGCTCAAAATCGGAAAATTACGTCGGTATTGTTGCGATCGGGATCGGGTTAGATAGCATCGACATCGAAACGATAACATCTCCGTTGCCCTTCGGGGTAGTTTTCGATCCCCCGTCGGGGCCTGGTCGGCCCGACCGCGTGTGACACCGACGCTGATGGAACGGACCCCGTTACGATTCTGTCCTAAATGCCACAACAAATACCCATATACAGACCAACATTCGGTCTGTAACCTGTGCCTGTCGCCCGAGCACAGGGAAGAAACTTGTGAGGCCTGTCGTGCGTTCCGGTCCCGAAAGACGCTCCGTGACCGACGAGCCAGAAGACTGCAAATGGCGTCCACGCCGATAGGACACCGAGAATTCGAGGAACAAGAAGAAGTAGAAGCCTTCTCGATCCATGAATCGGACTCGGACGAATTAGACGACCATGAAACAGTGAGTAAGACGTCGAAGATAGCACATAAGAAAACTGACAAGGCCCAGGGGACGCCACTGCCATCAGGCCATGGCTCAACCCATAAAAGCGGTGACCGACCATCGGCACCGAAAAAGGCCGAAATAGTGCCGAGATCGTCCGATTCCGGTCGAGACACAGGCACCCAGCCATCTCGGGACCGAGATAGTGCTGCCGGCAAAGATCGACGCCGAGAAAGCGGTGCTGAAGCTGCTCGACGCAGAGACAGCGGCACCGAGGAGGATCGACACCCGAGAGGGTTCGTCTCCGAAAAAGAGAAAAATCGCCTCGGAGCCGAAAAAGAGCGTGGACATAGTTTCGGTGCCAAAACGACCCGCAACCGAGCCAACTACCGGTTCCTATTCAGAGGAACAATCACTGGCCTCTCAAATGCGAAAGCATAGATTCGAAGAGGAATTACAATCCACCGAGGTGGACCACACTCAAAAAAGGATTTTTATACAGAGTGGAACAGGGAAAATAAGCACCCTTCCCCCTATTAGGAGGAAGAGGAGACTTGAATTCCAACAAGAACTGGCACCACAAACAAAACTGGTGAAGAAGGTAACTCCGCCACCCTCTCCTCCACCTGTAGTTCACATTTCACCGGCACAGACTCCGTCACATTCACCGGCTCACACCACCTTAAGCCAAGGTGACCAGGACCAAGATGCTTGGGACTTATACGACGCCCCAGTGTCAGACAACAGTCCAGAGGCGTATCCTACAAAGCCCTCACCACCAGAAGCCAGCACAGCATATTCACAAGTGGTGGCTAGAGCAGCAGAGTTCCATAACGTGTCTACACTCGGAGCCTGTCGAGGATGACTTCCTCTTCAACACCCTCTCTTCCACACATAGCACCTACCAAAGCCTGCCTATGCTCCCAGGAATGCTAAGGCACGCAAAGGACATATTCAAAGAGCCTGTCAAGAGTAGGGCAATAACACCGAGGGTGGAAAAGAAATATAAAGCACCTCCCACAGACCCAGCTTTCATCACCTCACAACTGCCGCCAGATTCGGTTGTGGTAGGGGCAGCTCGCAAGAGAGCAAACTCTCACACATCGGGCGATGCACCACCCCCGGATAAGGAGAGCCGCAAGTTCGATGCAGCCGGTAAAAGGGTCGCAGTACAGGCTGCAAACCAGTGGCGCATCGCTAACTCTCAAGCGCTCCTAGCGCGATATGACAGAGCCCACTGGGACGAGATGCAACACCTCATTGAGCATCTACCCACAGAACTACAAAAGAGGGCGAAACAAGTGGTTGAGGAGGGCCAACACATCTCCAATAACCAGATACGCTCCTCTATGGACGCAGCGGACACAGCGGCAAGAACAATTAACACGGCAATAACCATACGAGGCACGCGTGGCTGCGAACATCTGGTTTTAAACCAGAGATACAGCAGGCGGTGCTCAATATGCCATTCAATGAGCAACAATTGTTCGGACCTGAAGTGGACACGGCAATTGAGAAGCTAAAAAAGGACACTGACACTGCAAAAGCCATGGGCGCGCTCTACTCCCCGCAGAGCAGAGGCACTTTCAACACCTTCCGCAAGACAACCTTTAGAGGGGGGTTTCGGGGTCAAGCCACACAGGCCAGTACCTCACATTCAACACCGTCCACCTACCAGGGACAGTACCAAAGGGGAGGCTTTCGGGCCAATACAGAGGAGGACAATTCCCTAGAAGCAGGGGAAGATTTCAAAGCCCCAAAACACCTACAACCAAACAGTGACTCACACGTCACTCATCCCCTCCACACAACACCAGTGGGGGGAAGAATAGGTCAGTATTACCAAGCGTGGGAGAAAATAACAACAGACACTTGGGTCTTAGCAATTATCCAACATGGTTATTGCATAGAATTTCTACAAATCCCTCCAAACATACCACCAAGAACACAGAATATATCAAAACAACATTCGGACCTCCTAGAAATAGAAGTTCAAGCATTACTGCAAAAGAACGCAATAGAACTGGTACCGGATGCACAAAGAAATACAGGGGTTTACTCACTGTACTTTCTAATACCAAAGAAGGACAAAACACTGACACCAATCCTAGACCTCAGAACACTAAACACATACATCAAATCAGAACACTTTCACATGGTCACGCTACAGGAAGTGTTACCATTGCTAAAGCAACAAGATTACATGACAACCTTACATCTCAAGGACGCGTATTTCCACATACCAATACATCCGTCGCACAGAAAATACCGAAGGTTCCTATTCAAAGGAATACATTACCAATTCAAAGTATTGCCGTTCGGTTTAACAACTGCACCAAGAGTCTTCACAAAATGCCTAGCAGTAGTGGCTGCACACATCAGAAGGCAGCAAATACACGTATTCCCGTATCTAGACGACTGGCTAATCAAGACCGACTCACTGACAAGGTGCTAACACCACACAGATCAAGTCATACAAACCCTCTACAAACTCGGTTTCACCATCAACTATGCGAAATCACACATTCTGGCGTGCAAAGTACAACAATACCTAGGAGCGACAATAGACACAACAAGGGGAATAGCCACTCCAAGTCCACAAAGGGTTCAAAATTTCCAAAAGATTATACAACGCATGTATCCAACACAAAGAATACAGGCGAAGATGATATTACAACTCCTAGGCATGATGTCCTCATGCATAGCCATTGTCCCAAACGCAAGGTTGCACATGCGGCCCTTACAACAGTGCCTAGCATCACAATGGTCACAAGCACAGGGTCAGCTTCTAGATCTGGTGTTGATAGACCGCCTAACATACCTCTCGCTTCTATGGTGGAACAATATAAATTTAAACAAAGGGCGGCCTTTCCAAGACCCAGTGCCACAATACGTGATAACAACAGATGCTTCCATGACAGGGTGGGGAGCACACCTCAATCAACACAGCATACAAGGACAATGGGACGTACATCAGAGAAAGCTGCATATAAATCACCTCGAACTACTAGCAGTTTTCCAAGCATTAAAAGCATTTCGACCAGTCATAACTCACAAATACATTCTTGTCAAAACGGACAACATGACAACAATGTATTATCTAAACAAACAGGGGGGGACACACTCGACACAGCTGTGCCTTCTGGCACAAAAAATATGGCAATGGGCAATTCACAACCACATTCGCCTAATAGCACAGTTTATTCCAGGGATCCAGAATCAACTTGCAGACAATCTCTCTCGAGATCACCAACAAGTCCACGAATGGGAAATTCACCCCCAAATTCTAAACACTTACTTCAAACGTTGGGGCACACCTCAAATAGACTTATTTGCAACAAAGGAGAACGCAAAATGCCAAAACTTCGCATCCAGATACCCACACAGGCAGTCTCAAGGCAATGCCCTATGGATGAACTGGTCAGGGATATTTGCGTACGCTTTTCCCCCTCTCCCTCTCCTTCCATATCTAGTAAACAAATTGAGTCAAAACAAACTCAAACTCATACTGATAGCACCAACATGGGCAAGGCAACCATGGTACACAACACTGCTAGACCTATCAGTAGTACCCCACGTCAAGTTGCCCAACAGGCCAGATCTGTTAACACAACACAAACAACAGATCAGGCATCCAAACCCAGCAACGCTGAATCTAGCAATCTGGCTCCTGAAATCCTAGAATTCGGACACTTAAACCTCACACAAGAATGTATGGAAGTCATAAAGCAAGCTAGAAGACCATCCACTAGACACTGCTATGCAAGCAAATGGAAAAGGTTTGTTTGCTACTGCCATCAGAATCAAATTCAACCATTACACGCATCTCCAAAGGATGTAGTGGGTTACTTACTACACTTACAAAAATCGAACCTGGCCTTCTCTTCCATTAAAATACACCTCGCAGCAATATCTGCATACCTGCAGATTACCCATTCAACTTCACTATTTAGGATACCTGTCATTAAAGCGTTTATGGAAGGCCTCAAAAGAATTATACCACCAAGGACACCACCTGTTCCTTCATGGAACCTCAACATCGTCTTAACAAGACTCATGGGTCCACCCTTTGAACCTATGCATTCTTTCGAAATACAATTCCTAACCTGGAAAGTTGCATTTCTCATCGCCATCATCCAACTACACAAAAATAAAGTAGTCCTAAGGACCAATCCTAAATTTTTGCCAAAGGTTATTTCACCGTTCCATCTAAATCAAACGGTAGAGCTACCAGTGTTCTTCCCACAGCCAGATTCCATAGCTGAAAGGGCACTACATACATTAGACGTCAAGAGAGCACTAATGTACTACATCGACAGAACTAAAAACATCAGAAAAACTAAACAACTGTTTATTGCATTTCAAAAACCTCACGCAGGAAACCCAATATCGAAACAGGGTATAGCCAGATGGATAGTTAAGTGCATCCAAATCTGCTACCTTAAAGCAAAAAGACAACTGCCCATTACACCAAGGGCACACTCAACCAGAAAGAAAGGCGCTACAATGGCCTTCCTGGGGAATATTCCAATGCACGAAATATGTAAGGCAGCCACATGGTCTACGCCTCACACATTTACCAAGCACTACTGTGTAGACGTGCTATCCGCACAACAAGCCACAGTAGGTCAAGCCGTACTAAGAACCTTATTTCAGACTACTTCCACTCCTACAGGCTGAGCCACCGCTTTTGGGGAGATAACTGCTTACTAGTCTATGCACAACATGTGTATCTACAGCGACAGATGCCATCGAACTGAAAATGTCACTTACCCAGTGTACATCTGTTCGTGGCATCAGTCGCTGAAGATTCACATGTGCCCACCCACCTCCCCGGGAGCCTGTAGCCGTTTGGAAGTTAGCCTCAACTTTGTACATTTGTAAATATATTAAATCTTAAATAGGTACATACTTATTCACTCCATTGCATGGGCACTATTACTAACAAACAACTCCTACCTCACCCTCTGCGGGGAAAACAATCGAAGATGGAGTCGACGCCCATGCGCAATGGTGACAAAGAGGAGTCGTCCCTCGGTCCCGTGACTCGAAAGAATTCTTCGAAGAAAAACAACTTGTAACACTCCGACCCAACACCAGATGGCGGGCGCTATGCACAACATGTGAATCTTCAGCGACTGATGCCACGAACAGATGTACACTGGGTAAGTGACATTTTCATTTATGTGCATAGTGTCATACCAGTTCGCATTTAAGAGTGCTATGTTACTACATGCATGTTGAAAATGTGTTATTCACTCCTTACTATTCTGAATCAAGCTTGTGAATCTATGGAAGTACCAATACTGGAGTAAGGAAAAGGTTACTTACCTGTAACTGTAGTTCTCCAGGATTGGACACTTTCATAGATTCACATGCGACCCACCCACCTTCCCTGGGGAGCTCAACTTAATTTCCTCAGTGCCAACTGTATTGCTACACTTGTGCTTGGAAAATCTGAGGGAGGTCAGCTCCTCACATGAGTATTCTAGAGGGTGGTGTGAGATGATTTGTTGTCTTTTAAGTTTCGTCCTTTTTCACAAAATGACTGTGATATGTTTCTAAGTTAGAGGCCTACTACTTTTAGATCTTTAATATGCAATTTGGCATAGTTTTTATATTACACCGGGGACTCCCATCTCGACGACGGGGAGTGATTCAAGCATGTTAATCTTTGAAAGTGTCCAATACTGGAGAACTACAGTTACAGGTAAGTAACTTATTCCTTACAGGATGATGCCTCAAAGAAATGGGACCTTAAAGTTCACAGTAGTTTAACAAAACGTTTTTTCTCTAGCTGCATTTTTTGTGGAAATGTCATTTGAAAGTAAAGACTCATGAATATTACTTTCAAGCTTCCGCAAGTATTTACATCTAATCAGAGAGCATTCTTGGAGCATTCTACGTAGTCTCATATTGTTAAACTTTGCAAACGTGTTTACATTGTTATACTGGGACCACCGTCAGCAGGGTAGTCTGAGCTTACAGCATTTCCTTAGAGAACCTACCCTAATAATAAAAGCTTTGCATTAATGAACCATGACTACAATTTCAAACAGCATTAACTATGGACACACACATTACCTCAACTGCAGACAGTACCCTTCCCTGATTCATGATGTGGTACTGTAAACTAGCAGCCAAAAGGTGTGTGCTTCAGGGGGTTTGCCCTTTGTGTCCCAAAGACAAACTAAACATGAAAACTTGTTGTCCTTGACTGAAAAAAAAACCAATATTTCGTAGGAGTTGGGCAACAGTAATTCCACACCCATGAAAGTATAACAACTATATATTTTCTGATAGTGTACGATCTGAAGTATCTATTGGTATAAGCCAGACTTCCTTGCGCTGACTGGTTGGCAGATAGAACATGCTGAACATGATGTTTGACAGGGTTTTAGCTAGCTTTTCCATAATGTTAAATTTTCACCAGTCACTTGCTTCAGTTATTCTTTCACTCAGGAACATATTCCTGCTAATGCTTGACCTCCAAACTGGTTTCTCAGGGTCTCCTTGTTGGTGTAAAGGGGGTCCAGATATGTTTTCAATGAGTTTGTAATGTCCAGAAGTGATAAAATGTGTGCAGCACATTTTAGAAAAGTGGAAAGCAACTTAAAGCATAATACTATATAGGTTGCTTGTCCGTAGTTGCAAGTGTCACCCCTGGAAGTTACAACCATATATTTTATAATCTCCAGATCCTAATCTTTCTGTGGGTACTAAACCTCACAACACACTGATTGGCATCTAGAAAGAGGCTGAATTATAGCAATTGTTAGGCTTTTCCTTTTTGAAAAGTCTTTGTTTAAATTGTAAAATAAAACATTTCTTCATTGACTGACTTTGGGGTACTTCAGAGTGCCCTTCTCTGTCAGTCATAGGTTCTGAAACATTGACGTTGACTTAACAAACAACTAGAGTCAAACAGTTTGATAGATACTTCTAATCACAGATTCCTCACGTTTTGAATATTCTCAGAGTGTCAGACTGGATCTGGCACCTTTTCAGTAGTACCTCTGGGCTCCAGAGCATGGAGTCAAGACGTGATGCACAAAACCGAAAAAAAGGCACCACTCATGTGCTCTGATGCCCATTCCCTCTTTTCCGCCCCACCAGGTGTGGATCCAAAGCTCCCTCTTTATGGACCCTTATCTTCTGCAAATCTGTTGTGCAAGTGAAAATGTCACCTCCCAGTACTACAGGGTTTAAACATTTTAGGGACTGTTGCAAGCAGATGTCTGTGCAGATCCCTATCAAGTTTACCTGTGGTGCGTGGGATAGGAACACAGCTTCAAGACCTGCATTGACTACACCTTGATGAATCCTATGGCTAGCTATGAGGTGAATCTCTTTGCCTCAAAACACTGAAAGACTCCACGCTGTGACATTGAAGTGAAGGTCCTGCTGACCCTCCTGTGGCAGATTGTTGTTGCAGTCGAAGTCTTAGGTAAGACAAAGATAAAAATATAAAAATTCCAGGAGAGAGTCCGCCCCTTCCTTGGTCTCTCAAACTTCAGAGAAGGTCTGAGGGTGTCAATGTGTCTTTGGGTCCCTCGCTCGAAACCATTCCCGCTTCGCAGCTGAATGCGACCTTTGTGGCAAAGGCAACCTGAGTTTCTGGGGCCGTTGGCAACACCATAGCAAATCAAACCATTAAGTGAAGCTATGATGCAGCTCTTTGTCACCTTACTGGCTACCTCTAGCATGCCTTTTGGCCCCCAAGAAACCACAAGATCCTTTACCTGGGACTTCCTGGCGAGTCTGTCCTCTGCACCAGTTGGATTCTCTGGACTCACTATGGGCTCTGCACTGGCTGTCCTGGCAACTCCAAACCAGGTGCCATGATCCAGGCCATTACATGGTGCATCGATACTGGACAACTAAATGCCCTATTGTTTTTTCGGACTGCGAGCCAGCATCACTTCCAAGTCTTTGTTCTGATTCCCCTTGGGCAGCCGCCTTTGGGCAACCCTTCAGATTCTGATAACTCTGCCCTTGCCTCAGGGAAGTTCTTTATTTGGAACAGATTCTGACAGTGATGCTGGGGTGAATTTGGCCAACTGTATGGAGATGACAATTTGTATGATGACCTTGAGGACTCCAATGGCCTGGACACTTTGCTAGACAATGGGCTAGTTTTGCCTCCAGACCCTGCCACTGAAGAAAGCTCCTCCGTCGCAATGGTCATACTAAGGGTGGCCAGAGTTCTCGACCTCTAGTTATCAACTATGAGATGAAAGCTAATGTCTTTACAAAGGTGCTTCAGGCTAGGTGAAGAAATACTGAACCCCTGCATGCGTTTGTTTAACCCCTCACAGAAACACATCTCTGGACTTCGACAGAACAATGTTCCGGACATCCTGAAAACAAACAGATAGCATGATGCCTCTCTCCAGCCTCGATTGACTCCGCACCCCATGCTTGAGATCTCAGTAGTGCAGGCCTCAGCGAGCAAAGTCAGCCTTGATGCTTTCCCTATCACTTCTCAAGACCGGGAGCACGCTTTTTTTTTTTTTTTTTTTTTTTTTTTTTTTTTACAAGTTTGGCACTATGTTCTTTTAAAGGCAGCTGCCTCTTAGGGAGGTATATTTGCACCTTTCTGATGGATACAACTACCTGTGGATTCCTCACCTAATGAATACTCCCATGGCGCCAGCATTCGACGGAAATCTTCTTACTAGTCTCTGCACGTCGACGAGGACGTCACTCTAGCCCACGCGACGCCGTCTGACGTCATACAGGCAATAAGAGGTCCTCGACGACGTGCGGACGTCAGTTCCCTTTTTTCCGTGCATTCGAAACGGTTATCTTCGAGGGAGCAACTGTTACTTTTTTGGTTACAGTGTATTTTTGCTGCATAGTCTTTCGCTGTGGTAATAATGTCGCAGAGAAAGTCTGGATTTAAGCCTTGTTGTGAGTGTGGAGGCAAGATGTCAGTGACGGATCCTCATTCCGATTGCCTTTGGTGTTTGAGCTCCGACCACGACGTCTCGACTTGTGATTCATGCCAGCACATGAATCCAAAGGCCCTCAAGGAACGTGAGGCGAAGCTGTTTATGGCTAAATCGAAGGAGAAGCATCACAAGAAGTCTTCTTCTCCAAGACATCGGCGTCATCGAGACTCCCGGCGCCGTAGAGAATCTCGGCGTCATTCGAAGGAGACTCGTTCCAGGTCTTCGGATCGGCGCCGAAGGACATGGGAGATCAGTCCCACGGTTACGCCGCATCCTTCGACGCCGTTGCCCTCTCCGGCGTCTCCGACTTCACCTGGACAGGCGTCGGTGATTGAGGTATTGGAGCCTCAGGTGTTTTCTCCGGCGCAGACGCCGAGGCCGGCGTCGGGGTCGCCTCCGAGACAGGCACCTCAGTATCCGGCTTTTCCCACCCCTGGAGCCGATAGTTCCGCATTCTTGAATGCGATGTATGCCATCTTCCAGCAGATGGCTCCAGGGGGTGCTCCGGCTGGGCCTTTGGCCTTTTCTTTGGGTGATCCTGCGCCTCTTCGGCAGGCACCCTTTATGCCCTTTCTCCCTTTTGGGAACGTGGGCTCGGCGCCAGTGTCCGCGCCGGTGGCCGCGCCGGTGGCTTCAGAAGGATTGGCCCCGGGGATTTCCATCCCGTCGACGTCGAAGTCGGGATTTCGGCCTGTGACTCCGGTGGGTCCATCTGCTTCAGCTGCTCTTTTGTCGGCGCCGAAGTTACCTGTGGCGCCGGACGCGGCGTCGGTGGCTTCTGAAGATCGGCGCCGATCTTCGACTTCGGCAGAGGCATTGTCGACTCCGCGTATTGAACAACGACTTCATTCCAGGAGACGTGCTCTCCGTGTATTAGAAGAGCAGGAGTACCAACGAGCCCTGGAGGAAGGAGAGCTAGAGGACTCGGGTGATGGGCTGCGTGGACTGGAGTCGGCCAGTGGGCTGGACACTTCCCCTGAGTGGGATCTTTCGTCCCCGGGGGAATATACTGAGGAGGCTGCTTCCTTTCATGCAGTGGTACGGAAGGCAGCTAGTTTTTTGGACCTGCCTTTGCCGGTGGTGGAGGCTAAACAAAACCTTTTAACAGAGGTGCTACATCCGGCCTCAGCTGCGGCGGAGCCTCTGTTGCCATTTAATGACGCTCTGCTGGATCCGGTGTTAGAGGTGTGGAAGAGGCCGGTATCTTCCCCAGCAGTTCACAGAGCCGTGGCCAGGAGGTATCGGGCGGCTCCGACTGACCCTGGGTTTCTATCTAGGCACCCTACGCCGGAGAGCTTGGTGGTGCAGGCCTCCTGTTCATCCAAGTCAGCGCCTGGTTCTTTCCCGACGGTGCCTGGGGACAGAGATTCAAAGAAGCTAGAGGCGCAGTCGAAGAAGATTTTTTCGTCCTGCAGTCTGGCGTTAAAAGCCACCAATGCAACCTGTATCCTGGGGAGGTATATTCATGCTCTGATGGATGACATTTCCTCATCGTTTACAGAGCTTCCCCAGGGTCTTTTGGATCTTGTCTCAAATGCCTAGGCTGCTGCGACCCAGATTATCCAGACGGGACTGGATACCACCGACTCGGTAGCCAGAGCAATGGGCACAACTGTGGTGGCAAGGAGACAGGCCTGGCTCCGTAACTCGGACTTTTCTGCAGATGTACAGTCCACATTGCTGGATCTCCCGTTTGATGGGGACAAACTGTTTGGAGCCAAGGCTGATTCGGCCTTGGAACGTTTTAAGGAAAGCAGGGCCACGGCTAAGTCGTTAGGGCTCCAAGCTCCTTCTTCCACGGCCTCTTCCAGATTTTTCAGGAGGTTTTGTGGATTTGGGCGTGGCTCTTCCTCCTCTTCCTTTCGGGGAAGATATCAGCAACCTGCCTCTTCCCATCCCTATAGATCTTTCAGGGGGAGAGGTAGGGTCCGCACCAGAGGAGCCTCTCAGCAGCACTCTGCCTCTTCCTCATCCTCTGGCGGGGTGCAGCAGGGGAAGCAGCCTTAGGCTCCCACCATTTCCCACTCACTCCTCTCCTGTAGGGGGAAGATTACAGCATTTTCTCACCAAATGGAAGACTGTTACAACGGACACTTGGGTACTCAGTATTGTGGGAAAAGGCTACACCCTTCCCTTTCGGGAGTTCCCGCCCCTCATCCCGCCCCGCCCTTCTTATTGTTCAGAAGAACACCTCCTGTTGCTAGAACAGGAGGTACAAGCCCTCCTTTCCAAGGGCGCGGTGGAGTTGGTCCCAGAGCAGGAAAGGGGTCGAGGATGTTACTCAAGGTATTTCCTGATTCCCAAGAAGGATGGTCGTTTGAGACCAATTCTGGACCTGAGGATCTTGAATTGGTTCCTCAAGCAGGAAAAATTCAAGATGCTGACCCTAGCACAGGTGCTTTTGGCGTTGAACAAGGAAGACTGGATGGTGTCTGTCGACTTGCAGGATGCTTACTTTCATATCCCGATACTCAAGTCACACAGGAAGTATCTCCGGTTTGTGGTGGGATCGCAACACTATCAGTTTGCGGTCCTTCCGTTTGGTCTTACTTCAGCACCTCGAGTCTTCACGAAGGTGATGTCGGTGGTTGCGGCAGAACTCAGAAGGAAGGGGATAGCAGTATTCCCTTACTTGGACGACTGGTTGATCAAAGCCAAGTCCCCGGAGCTTGTGTCGCATCATCTGCAGTCAACAACCCAGTTGTTGTTCGACCTGGGTTTTTCGGTGAACGAGCCCAAATCTCACCTAGAGCCCTCTCAGCGCCTCCTGTTCATAGGAGCAGTACTGGATACAACATTGGGTCGGGCCTTTCCTCCGCCTCAGCGGATTCAAGATATTCAGGATTTGGTTCCAATGTTTCAAAATGGAGCGGTAGTTCCAGTCCTCAAGGTCCTTCGTCTGCTTGGTCTTTTTGCCTCCTGCATTCTGTTGGTCACGCATGCTCGCTGGCACATGAGGGCTCTTCAGTGGTACCTCCGAAGGCAGTGGTCTCAACACAAAGGGGATCTAGAGGGTACTGTCAAGATCTCCAGAGATGCTGCTGTGGATTTGAAGTGGTGGATTGCAAGCAACAATCTTTCACAAGGAAAGCCGTTCCAGCAGTCGCCACCAGTGGCCACAGTCATAACGGATGCTTCCACTCTAGGGTGGGGAGCTCATCTGGGGGATCTGGAGATCAAAGGTCTTTGGTCTCCAGAGGAACAGATGTTTCACATCAATCTGTTAGAGTTACGGGCTGTACGTCTGGCTCTCAAGGCCTTCCTCCCTTCCCTTCGTGGTCAGTCGGTACAGGTCCTAACGGACAATACTACCACGATGTGGTACATAAACAAGCAGGGAGGAGTGGGGTCGTACCTTCTCTGCAGAGAAGCTCTTCGACTATGGTCCTGGGCAAAGGACCATCGGATTTGCTTGATAGCAAACCATCTGGCCGGAGTCTTGAACGTGCGTGCGGACAGTCTCAGTCGCCATTTCGCGGCAGACCACGAGTGGCGTCTCCATCCAGATCAAGTCTGTTTAATCTTCCAGAGGTGGGGGTTTCCTCGGGTAGATCTGTTTGCCACTCGAGAGAACGCGCATTGTCCGTTGTTCTGCAGCCTCCAGTATCCGATGCAGGGAGCGTTGGGGGACGCGTTTCAAATAACCTGGTGCGGCCAGTTGCTTTACGCGTTTCCTCCCATACCCTTGATTCCTCGAGTATTGAGGAAGATTCGCCAGGACCGGGCTCTAGTCATCCTAATAGCTCCGGATTGGCCAAGGAGGGTATGGTACTCCGACCTTCTCCAACTCTCAATGTGCCCTCCGCTCCGTCTCCCTTTCAGGGCAGACCTCCTCTCGCAGGGGCAGGTTCTACACCCCAACCTCCAGAGTCTGCACCTACATGCCTGGAGATTGAACGGGGCAACCTGAGTTCCTTCTCTCTCCCGCCTGAGGTAGTGGATGTTATATTAGCGGCCAGGCGACACTCCACTAAATCTATCTACGCTAATAGATGGTCTAAATTTGTTGCGTGGTGTGGAGAGAGGCAGATTGATCCTTTGCATTCTCATCTATCGGACGTTTTGTCTTTTGCTCGGTCTCTAGCGCAGAAAGGTTGTGCAGTGGCTACCATAAAGGGTTATTTATCGGCCTTGTCAGCCTTCATATGTCTTCCAGACCAACCATCTTTATTTAAATCCCCTATTGTTAGCAGATTCCTGAAAGGTCTTCTAAATAAATATCCTCCAAAGCCATTCGTTATGCCGCAATGGGATTTGTCCTTGGTCCTGACTTTCCTTATGGGGTCCCCTTTTGAACCTATGCATTCTTGCCCCTTAAGGTATTTGGTTTTAAAAACAGTCTTCCTGATAGCTATAACATCAGCAAGGAGAGTGAGTGAGTTGCAGGCCTTATCAGTAAAGCCCCCTTATACAACTTTTTATGGGGATAAGGTGGTGTTGAGGACCAAGGCTGCTTTCCTCCCGAAGGTTGTTTCACCCTTCCATTTGGCTCAGGCAATTACTTTGTCCACGTTCTATCCTCCGCCTCATCCTTCCAAAGAGGAAGAAAGACTGCACCGTCTGGACCCAAAGAGAGCGTTGAGCTTCTTTATTGATAGAACAAAGGATTTCAGGCTGGAGGATCAGCTGTTTATTGGATACGTGGGCAAGAGGAGAGGAAAGGCAGTCCACAAGAGAACACTATCCAGGTGGGTTGTTCTTTGCATTAAAATCTGTTACTCTTTGGCAAAGAAGGATCCTCCTGAGGGCATTAGAGCTCATTCCACCAGAGCTAAGTCGGCCACTTCGGCCTTGGCCAGAGGTGTTCCTGTGGTCGACATCTGCAAGGCCGCAACTTGGTCGTCCCTTCACACTTTTGCAAAACATTACTGTTTGGATTCTGAGGTTAGAAGGGACGGCCATTTTGCACGGTCAGTGCTGCAGGATTTCTTGGTTTGACCATTTAGGCACCCACCGCCGGGCGTGGTACTGCTTTGGGACTCTATTCATTAGGTGAGGAATCCACAGGTAGTTGTATCCATCAGAAGAACGAGTTACTTACCTTCGGTAACGACTTTTCTGGTGGATACATTAGCTACCTGTGGATTCCTCACTGTCCCACCCGCCTCCCCGTTGCCTTTCTGGTCTTGCCAAGTAATCCTTGAGTACGCTCCTCTTGGTCTTTGAGGGTGTAATAGATGTTGGATATAATATATTTATATATATGTATATATGTATATATCTTTGTGTATATACTTGATGTGTATATATATTTTAAAAAGAGAGTTATATATATATATAAAAGATTTACAGTTATATCATGCAATGTTGTGTATTTTTACAATGTAATGGGATGTTGCCTTGCTCTTTCCTGCTAATGAAAGCAACAGGTTGGTCAAGGCCATCATCATTGATTTGGCCCAGGACTGCTCCTATTCCATGTTCAGAGGTATATCCTTGCACTGTGAGAGAAGGCCTCTTTTATCATGGTTAGCCCCCACTTTGTGCCCGGTATTTGATGTAGTCTCAAAGTTGTTCGTGCCTAGGGCCCATGCTAACCAGGTTCCATGGCAAGATCTCCTCCCTTAAACTGTTGTGATGCATTGGCACAATTGCCAACATCTTTAGGTGCCACAATAAGTCTCTAGTAAATGGACTTGGGTACCCAGGGCATGGGGTACTAAGGGTATTCCTGTGAGGGCAGCAGCATAGATTGTTCCACTCTCTAGGGCCGTGCATCTAGAAGCACCCAGCACTGCCATTGCAGGCTGAGTGTTCTGATGCAATCCTAAAATGCAAACTTGAAATGTCACACAGCTTGTGTGCCCTGTCCACTACACACTGCATGCACTATAGGTAAGACACCCCATTTGCAGGCCTTCCAGCCCTGAGGCAGGTAGTGCTATACTGCATGTGAGGGCATAGATGCATGAGAAATATGCCCCTACTGGGCCCATGCCAAACCTGGGACACAGTTAGTGAACAGAGCACTCATTTTAAATGCATGTGTGCTGCACACCGGTCAGGAAGAGTTTCACAGCTACATGATGGCCACTCTGAACATTGGGTTTGGTGTCAAAGAACTCAGAATGATAAATCCAAACTGATACCAGTATTGGATTTATTGCAAAATGTACCCAGGTGTCCCCTTAGAGGTGCCCCCTGTAAAATATAACTTTCCTGGCATTGTTGCTGGCCGGTCACAACCAACCTGCCACACTGGACAGGATTTCCCAGCCACCCCCCGGCCCCCCTCAGGAATGTGTACTCCCCTGCTAGGGAGCTTCAAAGGGCTAGCTGACCTTGAAACCCGTACCCCAGGCAGCGGATGGCTGCCCCCGTTGCAAACCCCCTCTTTTGCCGGGAGCAATGGCGGAAAGCCACACAAAGTACGGGAGAGGTGGCCATCCCCAGTTGCACCACCCCTAAGGTGTTGCGTGCAAGGTGGCCCTTCCATTTAATTTTCCTCCATCTTGCAATGAAGGAAAATAGTCATTCAGGTTTAGGGAAGTGACCTCTGCCCACAGGAAGTGATCACTTATTGGGTGTAGCCACCCTTAGTTAGATGACCCATTGGTCACTGCTAGGTACTCCCCTAAATGACCACTAAATAAACTATTTAGTGGGCATCTCTGGACCAAGAAATCAGATTCCAAAGGACAAAAGAAGACCCGCAACAAAGAAGACCCAAGGCTCGAGACTGAAGTCCTGGTGCACAAAGAAAAGGCGCAAAATCCTGCCTGCTGCACCCAGGATTTGACAATCACCACTGAGGGGTTGCTTGGACACTGCACAGACTCTACAAACTCCCAGAGGACCTTCACTCTTAGAAAACCACCAAAGATCTCCCTCCAGAATGAAGGCATCACTCTCCTGCAACCCAAAACCAAAGACCCAGTGAAGCCCACTTTACTAACTGGCTGCTGACCAAAGAACCAGATGCTGCAGCCGTACCAAACTCCACCCAACAGACTGTGAGGACAAACCCTGCAAGTGTGCCACGTTTGGTGGCACTGCGCCCTCCAGTGGCCGAACCGTTCAATGGCCCTAGGTACTGGTCACCTCACATCGGACACCAAGGACAGTTCACACTGGACCGAAAAAGGACCAGGAGTATGACCCAGTGAAGGTTTTCAAGAAGCACCAGGACCTCCCACCAGAGTGCCCCTGCTGACCTGCAAGTGACCTTCAGAGACCTACCTCCTGTTACCAAGGGCACCTTTATGCACAGCTCCTCGCTCACCGATTTGCTCTCCACCCGTCCGCCCTGCGCCCAAATTTAGTAAAAGTAGTCTAACTTCAAAAATCCATAACTTAAAAAGTAATTAACCGATCTCGGTCTTAAAATGTTCATAAAAATCAGACGTATTTTTGCAAGTTGGTCTCGAGTTATTCTTTTGAGTGTGTGGCCCATTTATTGTTACTGTGAGTACAACAAATGCTTTGCACTTTTCCAAAATTAGTTTAACTGTTTACATTCCAGCATAAGGTGGTCTAGTTTTTACCTCTGTAAACCAACATGTGGTTGCCTGGACCCTCTGCACAGTATACCTATCTTTGCACACTACATAGAGGGCCAGCCTCCTGCATGCACTATGGACTTCTTGGTGTAATCTGGAGCTTTTAGAACAAGTGCTGAGCACATTGGTTTTTACCAGCTCACTCTCTAGTTTACTTTCTTGGGTGTCTTTTTGAAAGTCCGTTCTGTGAGAGGTGCCTCAATTGTACAATATCCTTTCATGCACCTCTTGAAGTACCCTGTGAATCCAAGAATGGCCTGACTTGGGTCTGGGTTGTTAGAGCTACCCAGTCCAGGATTGTCTGGATTTGGGGTTTTAGTGGTTGAACGTGGCCTCCACCTACACGGTGACCCAAGTATACATTGTGGCCCTGCCCTATTTGGCGCTTGCTTGCCTTGATAGTCAGGTCTGCACTTTTCAGAGCCTCTAGGACCTTACCAAGGTGGATCAGGTGATCCTACAAGGTAGAGCAGTATCAAGATATGCTGCACTAAAGTCTTCTAACCCAGCAAGAACTTTATTCACCAACCTTTGGAAGGTTCCAGGGACATACTTCAATACAAATGGCATAACAGTAAACGGATATTGCCCATCAGGAGTGGCGAATGCTGATTTCTCCTTTGCTCCAGGGGTCAGGCCTATCTATCAATACCCTGATGTGAGATCAAAATTACTGAGAGATTTGGCTGGCCCTAACCTGTCATTGAGTTCGTCAGCCCTATGAATTGGGTGAGCATCTGTTTTGGTTGCATCATTGAGTCCCATATAGTCCACACAAACCTCATTTCTTTCTTTCCACCCTGGGAGTGAGGCTTGGGACTGAAACATCTGGACTGGCCCAGGGGCTCTCAGAGTGCTCACCAACTCCAAATTCCAGCATGTTGCTGATTTCAGCTTTGATGCTGTCTTTGACATGATCAGACTGCCTGTACATTTTTATTTTTAACAGGTAAGCTGCCCTCCTTGTCCACATCATGTGTACACCAGGTAGTCTGACCAAGGGTCAAAGAGAAGAGCTCAGCATCCTGCTGCAAAACTTGCTTGCAGTCAGACTGCTGTTGATCAGTGAGGCTGTCTGAAAAGATCACTCCTTCCATTGAGCCATCTTTTGGTCTGCTGGAAAGGAGATCAGTGAGAGTTTCATGTAGGAAAGTGCCCCTTTTGGCATGTTGGCATGGCACATCCCCTCCCCATCCCCTTCCCCCCAACCACCACTTTTGCCCTGATATCTGATTCTAGCTTGACTGTGTGCTGGCATCCTTCTAACCAGGCACCCAGCTACAGTGTTCTTTCCCTAAACTGTACCATAGCTTTCACAATTGGCACACCCCTAGCACCCATCTAAGGGCCATATGCACGAACACATTTTCCCATAGACACAGAATGGGTAAAAACCTTTGCTACATCTGGCCCTTAGTCCCTTGTAAAAGGTGCCAGTGGTACCAAGGGCCCTGTGACCAGGGAGGGTCCCTAATGGGTGCAGCATGTATTATGCCACCCTGAGGGACTCCTCCCCAAAAACATGCACACTGCAGATTGTGTGTATTGGTGAGGAGAAAAAGGTGAAGTCTACATGGCATCCCTTCCTTAGTGCCATGCCCATAAACCACTTCCTGTGGCATAGGTAAGTCACACTTCTAGCAGGCCTTACAGCCCGAAGGCAGGGTGTACTACACCACAGGGGATGGCATAGATGCATGTGTATTATGCTCCTACAGTGTCTAAGTCCATTCTTAGACATTATAAGTGCAGTGTCGCCATATTGCGTACGTGGGCTTGGGAGTATGTCATTGTGAACTCCACAGCTCCATGATGGCTTCACTGAAGAATGGGAAGTTTGGTATCAAACTTCTCAGCTCAGTAAACCCACACTGATGCGTGTTGGATTTATTGTAGAATGCACTCAGAGGACATCGTAGGGATGCCCCCTGAAATTCACCCAACTCTCTTGTGTGACTGACCTGTCCATGCCAGCCTTCCACCACCAGACAAGTTTTTGACCCCATGGGGTGAGAGCCTTTGTGCTCTCCGGGAGTCAGTGACAAAACATTCCCTGGGTGGAGGTGCTTCACACCTCCACCCTGCAGGGACAGCAACACTTGGCGGTGAGCCTCGAAGGCTCCTGCCTTTTGTTCTGCTGCCTCAGGGCACCTGAGCTTGTGGAGATGCCCCCCTCCCCTCTGGACCAAGCCACTCTTTTGGCAGCAGGTCCAACTGGAAAATGAGTAAACAGCAGCGAGAGACTTCACCCCACCTGGGACCACCCCTAGGGTGCCCAGAGCTGAGGTGAACCTCTCCTTGCAGAATCCCCCATCTTGTTTTGAAGGGAGATAGCCAATAGGGTTAGAAATGTGCTCACCTCCCCAAAGGGAGTGGGCACAAGAAGGGTGTATCCAGCCTGAGGATCAGTAGCCTTTGGCTACTGCCCTCTGACCGCTGTACAGTCCTAAATCTAGTATTTAGGGGCACCCCTGAACCTTGCTCTTCAGATTCCTGGAGACCTTAAAAAAGAAGATGGACTGAAGAGCTGCACCAGAAGTGAAGACTCCAGATGACAACTTACCTGGCCCCAGCCCTATCGGCCTTCCTGCAGCTTCAAGACTCCTGCTACAAGAAGGCAACTCATCCTGCAGGATCAACAACTTCTACAAGCCCCAGAGGACTGCTTCCCTACCGAAGCACCAATAATTTTGAGGACAGCGACCCTGTCAACAAAGAAACCTCAAACAAGGACTCCAGATCTGCGAGTCCTGCCCACTCTGCACCTGATGCCCACATCCAGAGTCCAGGTGGCCCACCTGACCAGAGAGAGTCTCCAGTTGATTCTGACCAAAAGTCCACCCCGGGTTTAACTCTCCTGGCCACCACGACAAAGCTTGCAGCCTGAATCCAGAAGACCACCCTGACCGCTACTGGATCTGGTGAAGATACCGGACGCCTACAGGTACCCCTGCACCCCCCAGCCTTGGAGAACCCACCTAGTGGTCCATTGATGTCCAGAGGAGCCTTAACTTACCTGCCCAGTCATTGGTCTTCTTCAGCCGACCCTCTGGGCGAAGCCTGCAGCCTCTTTGTGAACCCGGAGTTTCTGTTTGAAAAACAGTGGGCGCTCAATGCTGTGTGTGCAACCTACATCCGGCCACCGCTGTGCCGCTGTGTTTGTGCTGGCCTGTGGCCCCTCTGTTGCTGGCCTAAGCCCCCCTCCCACAGGGCCCGTGGCCTGAGACGTGGGTACTTACCTGCAAATCGTTCACTTCTAGTCCCCCCCAGTCTCCCTAGGAGTCCAGTGTCACCTAACACCAACTGTGACCCATGCACCCGGCCGGTCCCGTGTGGCTGGTAGTTCACCCTTGGTGTCTTCCTAAACGTTGCTCTGTGGACACCTTAAACCCCAAAGACTGAGACCGTAAATCTAGTACTTACTTGTAAACTGTGTATATACTCTATCCTCCCCAGGACTACATTGCCTTAGATGAAAATCGCACTAAGTGTCTAATTTAGATATTGAAAAGTATTACCTAAAAATTGTTTAAAGTGTGAATTAGAAACAAAGTGCATTTGATACTTGAGAGCGATACATTCTTGAAACTGTACTCACCTACAACATAGATCCTTTCTAGAAATAAAGTAACTGTATATATGTTATTTGATATATACAACATTGGCCTGGACTTAGTCATTGAGTTTGTGCCTCATTTCTTGATGGTTTGTGTACGACATATGCTTAGCACTAGCATCTGATACACCCAACTGCTCAGTCACACTACCACAAAAGAGTGTTAGTCCTATCTATTTTTGCCTCTGCAATACCAGCTGGGGAACCCCTGGACTGTGTGCACACTGCACCTCACTTTGGTGTAGTATATACAGAGCCAGCTTCCTACAGTTCACTCTCAGCTTCCTGTCCCTCATCAGAGACCATAAACATGGTCATTTCATCTCATTTGTGATAGTTTCAGGGCATTGACATGGATCATCCTTTTGGAGTTCCTGCAAGAGCCAAAGTCCACAAGGTAGGTTACTTCCCCTTTTCTCTGTAGGATAGGGTACGGACCACTCCACTTGTCTTGGAGGGTCCTAGGAGCCACAGGCTCCAAAACCCACACCTTCTGCCCAGATTGGAACCAGTGCAGCCTTTTGGCCATACCAGAGCTACTGGAGGTCTTGGCTGGCCTCAAGGTTTTTGGAAGCTGCGTGAAATGAGGTCTCTGGTTGGCAGTCAGTTTGCATTCTGTACAAGCAGAACCCCTCACTCTAGTCAGGGTAAAGGAGAAACACACTTGGTTAACCTGCGCTCACCCTCTTGCTAGCTTGGCACGAGCAGAAAGGCTTAACCCCAGAAGCAATGTGTAAAGTATTTGTACCAACACACGCAGTAGTATAGTGAAAACACTACAAAATGGACACCACACGAGTTGGGAAAAATAGGTAATATTTATCTAAATCAAACAAGGCCAAAACGACAAAAAACCAAAATACACAAGTCAAGATATGATTTGAATAAGAGTCTTAGTCCTTACAAAGCAATGAGAACGCTGTTGTTACACAAAGTACCTGGTTTGTGTCAAAAATAAAGCCTCACAGGCGAGCGTGCGTCGGAAAAGTCAGTAATGCGTCTTTCTTTCTCACAAGTGAGGCCGTGCGTCGTTTTCTTCTCCTGTCGGGTTGGCAGTGCGTTGTTTTTCGCCCCCACCAGAGAGCCATGTGTTGATTTCGGGATGGGCATCTCAGGTCTGGGCAAGCTTTGCGTCGATTTTTCACGCCCAGTGATGTTGTGTTGAAATCCTGTAACACGGTGTCAGGAAACCGTGCTATGTGGGGTTTGCGTCGTTATCAGAAGCTTTTAGCCGGTATTGTGCGTCTTTTCTCTGGCAGCTATGCGTTGATATTCCGGCCGCGATGCAGGTGGAGTATTGATTTTAACCGCGAGGCTGGCAACGCATTTATCGCCCGTGTTGTGGATGGTGTGCGAATATTTTTGTGCATGGCGGTCTTTGCGTGGATTTCAGTCCTTTTCCACCAGATTCACCTTCAGAGGGCCCAAAGACGTTAGAGGGCACCACTCAGCAGGGCAGGAGTCTCGGCAGAGATTCCAGGTGCTGGCAGAGAGAAGTCCTTGATGTCCCTGAGACTTCAACAACAGGAGGCAATCTCAGTTCAATCCCTTGGAAATTCTTCACCAGTGGAAAGTCACACAAAAGTCAGTCTTTTTCCTCTCTCAGGCAGAAGCAGCTACTGCAGGCCAACCCAGCAAAACACAGTCACAGGCAAAGGGGCAGCACTCCCCCTGCAGCTCTCCAGCTCTTCTCCTTGGCAGAGGTTTCTCTTGGTTCCAGAAATATTCTAATTTTCAGGGGTTTTGGGTCCAATACTTATACCCCTTTCTGCCTTTGAAGTAGGCCTACTTCAAAGAATAGTCTGTTGTTCACAAGATCCTGCCTTGCCCTGGCCAGGCTCCAGACACACACCAGGTGGTTGGAGACTGCATTATGAGAGGTTAGGCACAGCCCACTCAGGTGTAAGTGACCACTCCTAACTCCACTCCAGCACAAATGGCTCATCAGGATATGCTGGCTACACTCCAGCTCCCTTTGTCTCACTGTCTAGAGGGATTCACAAACAGCCCAACTGTCAAACTGACCAGGACAGGCAATCCAGAAATAGGCAGAGTCACATAATGTATTAAGCAAGAAAACACCTACTTTCTAAAAGTGGCATTTTCAAACTAACAATCTGAAAACAACTTCACTAAAAGATGTATTTTTAACTTGTGGTTCAGAAATCCTTAACTCCATATTTCTATCTGCTCTCAAACGGAGTCTGCACTTTAAAGTTATTTAAAGGCAGCCCCCATGTTAACCTGTGAGAGAGATAGGCCTTGCAACTGTGAGGACTGAATTTAGCAGTATTTCATTATTAGGACATGTAAAACACATTAGTACATGTCCCACCTTTCACATACACTGCATCTTGCCCATGAGGCTAACTAGGGCCTACCTGAGGGGTGCCTTACATGTAGAAAAAGGGACAGTTTAGCCCTGGCAAGAGTACCCACTTGCCAAGTCGAATTGGCAGTTTAAAACTGCCCACACAGACACTGGAGTGGCAGGTCTGAGCCATGTTTACAGGGCTACTCGTGTGGGTGGCACAACCAGTGCTGGAGGTCCACTAGTAGTATTTTATTTACAGGCCTTAGGCACCTCTAGTGTACTTTACCAAGGACTTACTAGTAAATCAAATATGCCAATCATGGAAATCTAATTACACACATAATTTTCACAGGGAACACTTACACTTTAACGCTGGTCAGCAGTGGTAAATTGTCCAAAGCAAACAAAACGTCAAAAACAGAGTCACGCACACAGAAATAATCTGGGAAGCACAGGCAACAAGTTAGGGGAGACTAAGCCAAGGATTAAAAGTCTAACACATGTTCCATCTCCCCACCCCCAACGCTGAAAGTGGGAAGAAACTACCCAGCCTCATGGGAGTTCTCGTCACTAAGGCAAAAGAATATGGACAAACCATCAGCATTGGCGTGTTCTGTGCCAGGGCGGTGTTCCACAGTAAAGTCCATTCCTTGTAGGAGATGACCACTTCAACAATTTGGGATTCTCAACCCTCATCTGTATTAACCATCTGAGGGGCCTGTGGTCTGTCTGAACCCGGAAATGAGTCCCAAACAGGTAGGGTCTTAGCTTCTTCAGTGCCCAGACCACAGCAAAATCTTCACGCTCAGTTGCACTCCACCTAAGTTTCCTGGGAAGTAACCTCTTACTGATGAAGGCTACAGGTTGATCTAGGCCCTCTTGATTTAGCTGTGACTACACTGTTCCTATACCATGCTCTGAAGCATCAGTTTGCACAACAAACTCCTTGGAGAAATCAGGTGCCTTCAGCACAGGTGCTGTGCACACGTTTGCCTTCATGGCATCAAACGCGGTCTGGCAAGACTCAGTCCAGATCACGTTTCTGGGCTGCTTTTTGGAAGTCAACTAATTCAAGGGGCCAACAATTGTGCTAAGACCCTTGACAAAACGTCTGTAATAGCTAGTGAGGCCCAAAAAGGCCCTCACCTCAGTCTGGGTCTTAGAAGGCTCCCAAGCCAGAATGGTGTCATTTTTTGGCTGTAGGGGTTCCACTTGGCCACTCCCTAGCTGGTGTCCCAAATACACCACTAAACCCTGCCCTATCTGGCACTTACTGGCCCTAATAGTTAGGCCTGCCTTTTGCAGGTTTTCAACACTCTGCAGAGGTGCTTCAGGTGTTCCTTCCAAGTGGAACTGAACACTGCAATGTCTTCCAGGTAGGCTGCACTGAAATCATCCAGCCCAGCCAACACCTGGTTGATCAGCCTCGGAAAGGTGGCAGGGGCATTTGTCATCCCAAATAGCATCCCTTTAAACTGGAAGTGCTCATCTGGGGTAGCAAATTCTGACCTCTCCTTGGCCCCCTCAGTTAAGGCAATTTGCCAATACCCCAGCCGGCAAGTCACAGGTGCAAAGGTATTTGGCAGCTCCCAACTGATCAACGAGCTCATCAGTTCGGGGGATGGGGTGAGCGTCAGTCTTAGTTATCGCATTGAAATCCACACAGAACCAGAGTTCTGGTGTGACACCAGGAGCAGCAGCCTTTGGGACCAAGACCAGAGAGCTGGGCCAAGGACGACTAGAAAACTCAATTACCCCTAGGGTTAACATCTTGGAAACTTCATCTTTGATGCTGGCCTTGACCTTATCAGTCACCCTGTAAACCTTCTGTTTAATAGGAGGACTGTACCCAGTGTCCACATAATGTGTACACAAGTGTATGACCCCCTGGGATCGAGGAGAACAGGCAGGCGAACTGACCCAACATCTGGCGACAGTCCCTCTGTTGTTCTGAGGTCAGGAATGGGGAGAGGTTCACTCCCTCCACAGACCCATCCTTCTCTCCAGCAGACAGGAGGTCAGGAAGAGGATCACTCTATTCCTTCACCCCATCATCTGTTGCTGGGAGCATGGACAATTCAGTCCGCTCAAAGAGTGGCTTGAGGCGGTTCACATGTAGGACCCTTAAGGGGTTCCTGGGAGTCTGCAATCCACCAGGTAGGTGACTTCGCTCTTGCGCTCCACCACCTCAAATGGCTCAGTCCACTTGTCCGGGAGCACCCTAGGCTCCACTGGCCTGATCACCCACACTTTTTGTCCAGGCTGAAATTTGACCAGAGTGGCATTCTGGTCATACCACCGTTTCATGCCTCCCTGGCTTGCTTATAGGTTCTCTTATGCGACAGCTCTGAAAGGGGCAGTCTGGTTTCTAAAAGCCAACATGCAACTGAATACATCCTGGGGAGGTTTACTGGGGTTTTTCTAAGCCCTCTAAGCCCTCTTTCACCAGGCCCTTTTTGAGGCACCTCCCTGTAGGTGAACAGAAGGCATGGCAAGAGGACGTCCAGCTTACGCCTCAAGGACTACGACAGGCCTATGATCATGCCTTTTAAAGTCGGTTGAAACTTTCAAACAGACTATTGCTTTGGGGCTGGTAAGGAGTGGTGAACTTATACGTTACCCCACACTCCTGCCACAGAGACCTCATATAAGTGGAGATAAAGTTGGTACCCCTATGAGATACCACTTCCTTGGGGAACCTCATGCGGATAAAAACCCTGATCAGTGCACGCCCCACCACAGGGGAGGTGATTGACCTCAGAGGAATGGCTTCTGGGTACTGGGTGGCATGGTCCACCAAGACCAGGATAAACCTGTTGCCTCTGGGTGTCTTTGGATCTAGAAGCACAACAATGTCACTACCAGCCCTTTCAAAGGGGGTGCTAACTACAAGAAAATGTTGGAGGGGAACCTTGCATTTCCCCCCACTCTTGCCACTTGCCTGACAAATCTGGCAAGACCTACAATATGCAGCTGAGTGCCTGCACATTAGGTGCCAGTAAAAGAAGGTGCCAAGCCTGTCAAAGGTCTTGCCCTTCCCCAATTGACCAGCTAAAGGCACATCACGAGCTAGACCCAGTAGGAAGGCTCTGAAGCACTGGGGGTACCACAAGCACACAGGCTGACCTAAGATAAGCAACCTTAGGCTCACTATATAGGAGGCTGCCCTCCCAATAGATCAGTTTTGAATTTGGCTCCTTGCACAGGAGTAGGGCTTACTCTCCGTGCCTCACAGAATGCCTCCCTGGTGGGCCCTCCTTCCTGCTGCCACTGTGATAGCTGAGGGACCTCCCCCAGCTCAGCCACCTGTTCCCCTGTAGGGTCTGGGGCATCACCCTCAGGTTCAGCTTCCTCCTGGACTGTGGGAACTTCTTGAGCCCGTTTCCCGCGCCCCTTGTCCTCCCTCCTTCTGGCAGACACCTGGGCCACTCTTTCAGGCTCCAGGGTCTCCTGAGCACCCTAACGGGCTGCCATGGACCAGGTAGACACACACTCACCCAGGCAGACCCAACATCTCCAGGTGTGATCTGCGTTCCCCCTTCTTGCAAGGACAATCCTCCAGGTCATTGCCAAGTAAACAGTCCACATCCTTAAACATTCTAATTTTAAACTACTTTGCCTGGAACATAGGGCCTTACATAATTTGGTTCTCTCCTGCTTATAAGAGATTTTGTCCCTCACGCATCCTATAGTCTTCCAGTTCAATGAACCTGAGACCCCTCCACCCCACCACCCCATTCAAAGGGAACCTGCGCCACTCTACACAGGCGCTCTGAGTTGTCCACTGCAACTACTTGGTGAAGTACCTGGGGATCTATCTGCTCTTCAGACACCAGGTGACTCGTCACTGTAGTCACAATGGCTCCTGTGTCTCTTGGAGCCTCCATCCTCTGTCCATTGATGGTCACCCACTGCCTGTACTTCTTAGTACTCTCCGGCACTAGGATTCTCTGGGCCATTTCACTGTCCCCTAGTGAGACAAGGGTCATCTCAGCTGGCTCCCACCCACCTGGAACCAACTCCTCCCCAAGCGCTATACGGGCCAGATCCTGTGACTGAGCTCCAGTTGGTGCTGGTGTCCACTTGGGACATTTGGGGTCCCCCATCATGTGACCCTCCTGATCACATGCAAAGCAATTGCGGGGACCCTTCTCTGCATGGTTTATTTTCTACTGGGCACCGGGATTCCTTACCCAGGGAACTAGGTTGGGGCCCTTTAAAGAACTTCCCGTTTACCCTTACCTCCCCACTTCTTCTGATGGGGACCCTGCCCACCCTTGGCATGGTCTCCCCCATACCTCTTTTAGACCTTAGTGCTCTCCCAAAGGTTCGCTTCCTGCACAAGCTTTCTGGGATCAGTCAGCTTGAGGTCAATCAGGTGCTGGCACAGCTCTGGAAAACAAAGACTATACAAATACTCCCAAGCAATCAAATTGTACAGCCTCTCAAAGGTTGTTACCTTATTGCCCTTCACCCAACCATCCAGTGACCTGCAAAAGGATTATACACATTCCAACCAAGTTGGGGCTCTTCTTTTCGTAGGACCTAAACATTTCCTTTTACGGCTTAGGGGTCAGGCCATATCTTGTGAGTAGGGCGTCCTTCATTATGGTGTAAGTGAGTTCCTGAGGATCCCCTAAGGATGTCAGTGTCCCTCCCCTCTACCTCAAAGATCTTCCAAATGCCCCCCTGCCCCCCCTCCCCCCCCCCCCCCCCCATGTGCCTCAGGGACCAGATTCGAACCACAAGTATGCCATTCTCCCTCTTATAGTCCTTCCCTAACACCTTTCTCTCAGGCTACTGCTGCTTCTTTTCATGCTGTGGAGAGGAAGGCAGCAGACTTTTTGGACCTTCCACTTCCTGCTGCGGAGGTGAAGACAAACCTCCTGACCGAAGTGCTGCATCCAGCGTCCGCTGTGGCGGAGCCTCTTCTGCCTTTCAATGAGGCTCTTTTGGACCCTATTAAAGACATTTGGAAAAAGCCAGTGACTTCGGCGGCTGTGAACAGGGCGGTGGCGAGACGCTATCGTGTAGCACCAGGTGATCCGGACTTTCTGACCAAGCACCCAACTCCGGATAGTTTGGTTGGCCAAGTGTTGTGCTCCTCCCGTTGTGCTCCTGGTTCGTTCTCCGGGGCCCCTGCGGACAGGGAGTCTAAGAAGATGGACCAGGCAGCTAAAAAAAGGCCTTCTCTTCTTGTAGCATGGCTTTAAAGTCTACCAATGCAACTTGCATTTTGGGCTGTTATATTCATGCCCTTATGGATGAGGATAAGGGCCACCCTGGTTTATCACAGGAGGTGTTGAACCTGTTGTCGGACGCTCAGGAGGCGGCGACCAAGGTAATTCAATCTGGGCTGGACACCTCGGATTCGGTGGCCAGAGCTATGGGCACATCCATAGCGACGAGACGGCAGGCCTGGCTGCGATCGTCAGGGTTCTCCCCTGATGTTTAGACTACTCTCCTGGACCTGCCATTTGATGGAGACAAACTTTTTGGATCAAAGGCTGACTCTGCTCTAGAACGTTTTAAAGAGAGTAGAGCCACTGCGAGGTCATTCGGTCTAGAGGCAGCCACTTCCTCTGCTTTCAGATCTTTTAGGAGGTTTTGGTTGTGGCGCTTCCTTTTGTGGCAGGCTCCATGTGGCAGGACAACAATCTGCAGGAACTCTTCCTTACAGATCCTTCAGGGGCAGGGGTAGAGTACGCACTAGAGGTGCCACCCAGCAGCCCTCTGCCTCTTCCTCCGGAGGGGTGCAGCAGGGAAAGCAGCCTTAGTCCTCCACCACTCCCTGCTCACACGTCTCCGGTAGGGGGGAGACTTACTCACTTTCTTCGCATGTGGGAGTCCATAACCTCAGACTCCTGGGTCACCGGCATTGTGGAGAAGGGGTATGCTCTTCTCTTTCCGGAATTTCCTCCTCCCTTCCCTCCCCGCCCCTCCTTCTGTTCGGATGACCATCTTCTGTTATTGCAACAGGAGGTGATGTCCTTTTTGTCGAAAGGCGGAGTGGAGTTGGTCCCAGAGCAGAAGAGGGGACAGGGCTGCTATTCCTGGTACTTCCTGATCCCCAATAAGGATGGTCGGTTAAGGCCAATCCTGGACCTGAGGATTTTGAATTGGTTCCTTAAGCAGGAAAAGTTCAAAATGCTGACCCTGTCACAGGTTCTTTTGGTGTTGAATGAAGGAGATTGGATGGTGTCTGTCGACTTGCAGGATGCGTACTTCCATATTCCGATCCTCAAGTCGCACAGGAAGTATCTCCGGTTTGTGGTGGGGTCGCAGCACTATCAGTTTGCGGTCCTTCCGTTTGGTCTTACTTCGGCACCTCGAGTCTTTACAAAGGTGATGGCGGTGGTAGCAGCGGAGCTCAGAAGAAAAGGAATAGCACTATTTCCTTATCTGGATGATTGGTTGATCAAAGCCAAGTCTCCGGAGCTCTTGCGGTGTCACCTGCAATCGACAACTCAGTTGTTGTTCGACCTGGGAGCCTCCCTCTCAACGCCTCCTGTTCATAGGGGCAGTACTGGACACAACATTGAATCAGGCCTTTCCTCCTCCGCAGCGGATTCAGGACATTCAGGCGTTGATTCCAATGTTTCAAGATGGAGCGGTCGTCCCAGTCCTCAAGGTCCTTCGACTGCTCGGTTTGTTCGCTTCTTGCATTCTGCTGGTTATGCATGCACGGTGGCACATGTGGGCTCTTCAGTGGTGCGTCCGCAGGCATTGGTTTCAACACCAAGGAGATCTTGAGGATTCAATAAGGATCTCCAGAGACGCTGCAGCGGATCTTCGATGGTGGGCTGCGGTCGGCAGCCTGTTGCAAGGAAGGCCGTTCTCGCTGCCTCCGCCAGTGGCCACAGTTGTGACGGATGCTTCCACTCTAGGGTGGGGAGCTCATCTGGGGGACCTGGAGATCAAAGGTTGTTGGTCTCCAGTGGAACAGAGGTTTCACATCAATCTGTTGGAATTGCGGGCGATACGTCTGGCTCTCAAGGCCTTCCTCCCTTCCCTTCACGGTCAGTCAGTTCAGGTCCTGATGGACAACACTACTGCGATGTGGTATATAAACAAGCAGGGAGTAGTGGGGTCGTATCTTCTCTGCAGAGAAGCTCTTCGACTCTGGTCCTGGCTTCAGGACCAAAAGATTTGCTTGGTAGCAAATCAATTGGCTGGACATCTGAACATGCGCGCGGACGGTCTCCAGTCGGCTCATCTCTACCGATCACGAGTGGCGTCTTTATCCGGATCTGGTTCATTACATCTTCCAGATGTGGGGGTATCCACCGATAGATCTGTTTGCCACTCAGGAGAACATGCACTGCCCCTCGTTTTGCAGCCTCCAGTATCCAGTGCAAGGAGCTTTGGGGGACGCGCCCTGGAAGGGTCAGTTGCTTTACGCGTTTCCCCCCCATACCCTTGATTCCTCTGGTTCTGAGGAAGATCTGCCAAGATGGGGCCCAAGTCATCTTAATAGCCCCGGATTGGCCAAGAAGGGTGTGGTATTCAGACCTTCTCAAACTCTCTCTGTGCCCTCTGCTCCGTCTCCCTTACAGGGCAGACTTCCTCTCGCAGTCGCAGGGGCAGTTTCTACACCCCCAACTCCAGAGCCTGCACCTTCATGCCTGGAGATTGAACGGGGCAATCTGAGTTCCTTTTCTGTCCCGCCAGAGGTGGTGGATGTTATTTTATCAGCCAGGCGACACTCCACCAAATCGATCTATGCAAGCAGGTGGGCCAGATTTGTCAGTTGGTGTGGAGAGAACCAAAATGATCCCTTGAAGGCCCATTTGTCGGATGTATTGTTATTTGCTTTAACCTTGGCACAGAAGGGTTGTGCAGTTGCCACAGTTAAGGGCTATTTATCAGCGCTGTTGGCTTTTCTGTGCCTTCCAGACCAACTCTCTCTGTTTAGGTCACCTTTGGTATTGAGGTTCATTAAGGGTCTCACTAATAAGTTTCCGCCCACTCCGTTTGTTATGCCACAGTGGGATCTTAATTTAGTATTGACCTTTCTTATGGAATCGCCATTTGAGCCGATGCACTCTTGTTCCTTACGATTCTTAGTTTTAAAGACTGTGTTTCAAGTGGCCACCACATTGGCTAGAAGAGTGAGTGAGCGCCAGGCTCTTAGTGTAGAGTCCCCATATCTTTCCTTTTTTAGAGACAAAGTGGTGTTAAGGACCAAGGCGGCTTTCCTCCCGAAGGTTGTTACACCGTTTCATTTGGGGCAGGTATTACTCTCTCTTCCTTTTACCCTCCGCCTCATCCATCCAAGGAGGAAGAGAGGCTTTACTGGTTGGATCCACGAAGAGTATTGAGCTTCTTTGTCGACAGGACGAGGGAGTTCAGACAAGACGACCAGTGCTTCGTTGGATACGTCTGGAACAGGAGAGGCAGAGCAGTCCACAAGAGAACGCTGTCCAGGTGGGTCATTCTCTGTATCAAACTTTGTTATACCTTAGCAAAGAAAGAACCCCCTGTAGGGCTCCCAGCTCATTCCACCAGGGCTAAGGCTGCTACATTGGCCTTAGCTAAGGGTGTTCCTGTGGTTGACATCTGCAAAGCGGCAACTTAGCGTCCCTCCATACTTTTGTCAAACATTATTGTTTGGACTCTGAGGTCAGGAGGGATGGCCATTTTGCCCGCTCAGTGCTGCAGGATTTCTTGGTTTGACCATTCAGGCACCCTCCTCCGGAGGTGGTACTGCTTTGGGACTCTATTCTTTAGGTGAGGAATCCACAGGTAGTTGTATCCATCAGAAGAACAAGTTACTTACCTTCAGTAACGCTTTTTCTGGTGGATACATTAGCTACCTGTGGATTCCTCACGGTCCCACCCACCTCCCCATTGCCTGATTGGTCTTGCCACGAATTCCTTGGGTGAGCACCGGTTTATTGTATATTTGTATATAATAATGAGGTGTGTGTGTGTGTGTATATGTATATATATATATATATATATATATATATGGTATTTTTCAAAGGAAACATGATTGGATATGTATATATTTTTGTTTCCATATGAGTGTGTTGTTTCCATTAGTATCATTTTATATTATTGCAATAAATGTTGGTATATAATTTTACTTGATGTAATTATATTTCTCTGTAAAGTCAGTGTTCACCTGTTCGCCTCAAAGGCACGTAAAAAATGGTGATAACTGATGTCTGCACGTCGGCGAGGGCTTCTTATTGCCTGGAGGACGTCATACGGCGTCGCGTGGAGTCGGGCGATTGTGACGTCATCGTCGACGTGCAGAGCTAGAAGAGATTTTCAGTCGAGGCTGGCGCGTGGGGGGAAATTCTTTAGGTGAGGAATCCACAGGTAGCTAATGTATCCACCAGAAAAGGCGTTACCGAAGGTAAGTAACTTGTTCATTTTTAAATTGTGAGTTCAGAGACCCATTAAAACCAGTATGAATCTGTTTGCTGATGCAGTTTGAGGGCAAGGGGACCAAAAATGTTAATCCCTGCCCTTTCAAAGGGAACCCCAACCACTGGAAGTGTAATTGGAATTATGAGGGGGCTTTTGGTGGCCTCCTGTCTTGACAAGTGGCACAGGAGTTAAAAAATTATTTCACCTTCTGGGATACATGGCCAGTAGAAGTGGTTCACCAACATACTCCATGTTTTAGCCTGGCTAAGATGCCCAGCTAGGAATATATCAGGGGCCAAAGTGAGGAAGAAATCTCTAAACTGCTGAGGCGCTACCACTCTCCTACTGGCACCAGGCTTGGGGTCTCTTGCCTCAATGAAAAGGAGTCCCGCTTCCTAATTGGTCATATGGGAGCCACTGATCTCTCCCTTCACTTTATCAGCAACTTGCAGTCTTAAGCCTTCAAAAGTGGCACATATCCTCCTTAGAGGGTCGCTCTGAGCCCAAGAGCTTGCTGTGTAAGGCCTAAGCTCCTGGGGCTCAGTTCCCTCTGGGACTGACAGATCTTCACCCTGAGGAGAGGGGACCTGATCTGGCATCTGTTTGGAAGTTGGTTTACCAGACTTCTTGCCCTTTTCTCTTGACAGGTTGGGTCATTATTCCAGGCTCCGACTCTACTTTATTACCCTGGGGTCTTCTATGTTCCCTGATGTTGATGCACACCCATTCACGTATACCCAGCATAGCTACATGAGTCTTTCTTTCAACCTCAGCCCATGCTGAGGACTCCAGATAATTGACTAGCAGACCTTGCACAGGGATTGCAGGAGATACCACCACCTTTTTCTGGCGAGTAGCACCTCCCCATTCTAAGGATACCATGGCCAAGGGATGTACCTTAGTCTGATTATCAGCATTGAAGGCTATATACATCTTACCAGTCAAGTATTGATCTGAGGACACCATTTGCTCAGTCACCATAGTGACAATGGCACCCGTATCTTTCAGTGCTTCAACCATGATCCCATTAATATGTGGCTGTTGTCTGTATCTCTCCAGATTACTGGGCCAGACAGCCAGGGCAGATACATCTACTCCACCCTCTGAGACTTGAGTTGCCTCACTAGGCTCACTGACCTGGTCAGGGCCTACCTGAATCCCATCTGGAGACTTACAACTGCATTTACTGTAGGTGCATTAGAAGCATTCTTTTTGTCGGACAGGCAGGGTCTCCAGTTTGGTGTCCAACAGCCTTACACTCATGGCACCAAGCCTTTTTGGAACCCCAGTTTTTCACTTTGTACCCACCCTTGAATTGTGAGGAGTCCTGCGGCAGACCCTCCTGCGTAGGTTTTTGGGCACCTTTGGAAGACTCTTTGCCTTTATCTTTCTTCTGGTTACCCTCTTTCCCTTGTGGTGGGGGCTTGTTGCCCTCCTTTTTGTGGTCTCCCCCACAAGTGGGCATTTTGATCATCCTTGTCTTAACCCAGTGGTCTGTCTTCTTTCCCAGCTCTTGAGGAGAAAGTGAACGTAGGTCTACCCTGTACAATGTAACTTCTCCTGCACACTATTACTCAACAGGTGCTCTTTAATCAATATACAGAAAAGCCCTTCATAATCATGCACATTGTTACCTTTTAACCAGCCATCTAGTGTCTTTACTGACAAGTTCAACGAATATATAGAGGACTGCCCATGGTTTTTTTTCTAGCCTCCTTGAACTTGATTCTGTACTCTTGAGGAGTAAGCCCAAAGCCCTCCTTCATGGTGTCCATTATGAGGTCTTATGACCTAGCATCTGCCTCATTCATTGTCGGGAGTCTATCTCTGTACTTTACTGAGAAAATTTCCCAAAGGCGAGACCCCCAGTGTTGTTTGCTAAGGTCTCTGGAAACACAGGCCCTCTCAAAGGCTCTGAAACACTTGGTGATATTGTCACCATCCTCATATTTGGGGACAATCCCTTTGGGGACTTTAGGGCCAGGCTGCACTACTCTGTCCCTAGTTATAAAGTTGTTGCCACTATTCATGGGTGCTAAGCCCATTTCTGCTCTTTCCCTTTCTGTGGCCAGTATCCTGACCTCCAGGGCAATTCTTCAAGCTAATCGTTCTAAAGGAATCTCTCCTTCAAAGAGTTCTTCACTGGACCTTGAGGGGTCTGCGCCATCCTCACTAGAGGGAGGTGCTCTAGGTGCCTTGGGCCGAGGTGCATGTTCCTTTCTTTCAAGTGGTGGAATTTCCAGCTCTTCCGCCTCACTCACTCTGCCCTGATCCGAGTCATGGGCTCCATCAGTAGGATGGGCCTGCTCGTACTCTACTCTGCCAACAGCTCCTGGAGTTTTACATTGGTAGGGTTTGAGCCTCTTCTAATTTTGTACCCTTTGCAGAGGGCTTTTAATAACTGCTTATGAGAAAGCTGCAGGTAAGGGGTAAGGTCAAGCTCCTTATCCAGACCCTCTGAGGTACTCATTATTTCACTAAACTTGGGACCATTTTGAAGTTAGAACAAAAGTTGCAACACAGATTTTACAATCCTAAATAAATTAGGTTTTGAAGATTTTTAAACTGTTATGCTACTGGGACCTAACCAGGGGCCTTACAGTTACTTCTAAGAATTTGGGGAAAAATAACCAATTTAAAAATGCAATTTATCTAAAGGCAATTTGGGGATTTACTCATGTAGTCACTTATTGACCAAGTGGTATCAGGAAATGCCAAGTCGCAGCCCACACCTCTGTTCCACCAATGTATGAAGCTGGCATTCTATGTGGTGCACTAAAGAAGTACACCGTGCAAAGAGTTCAGTGGATCCCTAGTTGATTTGCAGAGGCAGAAGTAGCTAGTACTAAAGCTCTATTCCTCTTTCACTTAAAAACCTTCCTTCTAATGCAACACTAGTGGCATGCTGTAGGAAACTGGCTGTTTATATAGTGCACAAAATGAAGTGCAGTGTGCAGAGAGTTCAGTGGATCCCCAGGTTGTTTGCAGAGACCAGAGTAGATAGTACTAGCGCTCTATACCTTTTGCAAAAACTTCCTTCTAATGAAACACCAGTGGCATGGTGTAGGAACCTGCCTCTTTATGTAGCGCACTTAAATGAAGTACACGGTGCAGAGAGTCCTGTGGATCCACAGTTTGTATTGCAGAGGCAGAAGTAGATAGGACTAATGAGCTTTTTTGTGGTAGTGTGGGCAAGCAGTTAGGGTAGTGCTAAGCATTTTGTGTACTCACAGAGGCAACAAACGAGACACACTCTCAAAGAATAAATCTGAGACCAATTTAGAAAAATAATACTTCTTTTTATATATATTTTAAAGCCAATAACTTTGTTATAAGTTAAGTATGGTTTAAAGCATAAATTCTTTTCACTTGCAAGAATCATCACTTAGTGCAATTTTCAGAGTTCTTCAGTTTAAATCTATGGAAGGATAACACATTCAGCAAACAAGCTCTTATTGACAACTCACTGGACCAATCTTGTAGACTTAAGGTGAGTACTGGGCAAAGGTCAGTATCACACCAGTTGGTCACTCCAGACAGCACTGTAGCGATTGGGTACAGAGGTGCAGTTTGGTGTTGGTTGCCTAATGTACTTCAAAGGGGATTGGCCCCTGTGGATTTAGGCTGCAGGCTCTGGCTGGGGGGGGGAGGGAGGCAGGGGGCAGTTGGGGATAACGAACAGGTAAGTTCCAAACATGGGGTGCTTGGGGATATCGGTGCTCCTTTGGTCCTCTTCACCTAGGGCGATGGATGCAGGGGTGTCCTTTGGCATTGGGTTTTCTTGTCCAGGAGCACTCGCTTTTGAGGGGTCCTGTGGTCTGAGGCTGCACGTATCGTTGAGTCCAGGAAGGGTGAAACCACAGTGGACTTGAGCTCAGGAAGGCTGGGGTACATGGTTGACACCAGGGGTCCACTTCAACTCGGGTCCGCGGTGACGGGTGCAGTGATTATTTGAGGTGTCAAGTTTCTCTCACCACAGAAGCTGAGGAATAGGGGTCCTGCGTGCAGAGGCTGCAAGCGACTTCAGGGAGTTCAGGAGGGATGAATCCATGATGGACTCAGACTCTGGACAGCTGGAGGACCTTGCTGGCACTGGAGGTCCACTACCACTCAGGTCGGTGATGGCGGGTGCAGTGGTTTCTTCAGCTGTCGGGTCTTTGCGATTCCGGAGGCTGCAGAGTTCTTTCTATAGAGTTGGTTGGGGAGCAAGTTCACTGCTCACAGGAGACTTGAGTCTTTTTTTTTTTTAAAGCAGGCAGTCCTTACAGGTATCTGGAAGTTCAGCTGCAGGATGAGCCGTCTTTTGGTGCAGAGTCTGTCGAGGATTGCAGACAGGCTGGCAGGGTTGGTACCAGGTCAGCTGCTTCTCTTCTCTTCTGCGGGTGCAACTCTTCTTTGCCCTTGGTCGTCTTAGGTCACAGAATCAAAGTTCTGTGGCTCAAGGGTGCCACCTAAATATTCAATTTAGGGATGTTACAGGGAGTGCCAGGTGCCAGCCATTGAGTTGCCTACCTTTAGGGTGACTGCACCCTTTCTATGACCACTTCTGTTGGGAAGTGGGCATAACTCTAACCCTAGTGGCCTAATTCCTTCCAAACTAAGATAAAGGAATTCAAAAGTGGGGTCCACTTTAGCTCATCCACGTTACGGATGGGACTTTCATGAAGTGGGCACACCTCCTAATCTGCCTAATTTTCCCATCTGTCTTGCCCCAAAAATTGGGGTTAGGACAGGGGGGTTGGTCATCTCTGCCATTTGGGGAGACATGGGTCGCATTACAAAGGCGGCTAGGCCTTAGAAGCTCCCCGCCCTAGAATGTCTATCCTGCCTGGAGGAGGTGTCAGCACCCCCATGCAGGATTATGTCTCTGGACCCCAAGAGCTCTCTCACCTCAAGGGGGCTGAACTGGTCAGGACCAGTCAGTTAACACACTAGTAGCTGGTAGGTTTTCAGGGGGCACATCTAAGGTGCCATCTGGACACTTGTATTCGTAAATCCAACACTGGCATCAGTGTAGATTCACCAATATGAGATGTTTGATACCAAGCATCCCTATCTTCAGTGAAGCTATCATGTGACAGGGGAACTCATAGTTACCAGTGTCTGGCACATGTTTAAAATGGCTTCCCTTGTCACGTACTATGTCTGAGATTTGATAAAGACATAGCAGGGGCATATCTGCTTGTGCAGGTATGCCCTTACATGTAATATAATGCACCCTTCCTTAGGGCTATAAGGCCTGCTAGAGGGGTGACTTAAATAGATTGAATGCAGTGTTAGGGAACAGGGCAAACAGGCAGTGTGCCATGTCATGTTTTTACTTTGGTCTGCACCAAGACAAGCAGGCTGCAATGGCAGTCTGTCATGTGCTTGGTGAGGGGTCCCTTAGAGTGGCACAATTCATCCTGCAGCCTTTAGGGACCCTCTTTAGTACCCTATTCCGTTGATACCAGGAGTTCCATTTACTAGGGACTTAGAGGGTGCTAAAGGTTTTGCTAGTTGGGGAAACGACTGTGCAGTTTGGGGGGGGAAGAGATCTGGCACTCGGGTCCTGGTTAGCAGGAACCCAGTGCATTTTCAGTTGAAATTACATCAGATACCAGGCAAAAAGTGGCGTCTTAACATGTCAAAAACGGTGCTTTCCTATAAGGGTTTTCAGTCTTCCCCTATCTCGGCGACTGACTGCTGAAGGTGGATTCTCCCCCAGGCTGTCATCTTCCCCCCTCCAGACTACAGTGGACCTCTTGCATTCGATAGGGTTCACTATAAACTTGCCTAAGTCACACCTGACTCCCTCTCTGACGCTCCCTTTCATGAAAGCTGTTCTGGACACAGTGCAGTTTCTGGCCTATCCTCCCTAGCAGTGAGTCCAGGATATTCAGGCTATGATAATGGTTTCAGCCTATATCCTGGATTTCGGTGAGAATGACTGAGGCTGTTGGGGCTCATGACCTCCTGATTCCTGCTGGTGACTCATGCCAGATGGCATATGCAGGCTGTGCAGTGGAACCTGAAGTTCCAGTGGACGCTGCATCAGGGGAATCTCTCTGACATGGTCCAGATCTCAGAGGGGACTGCGGAAGATCTGCAGTGGTAGCTTTTGAACCAAGATTGGGTCAGAGGCAGATCTCTCTCCCTTCCTCAACCGGATGCGACTGTAGTGATAGATGATTCACTCCTGGGAGGGGGCTGCCACCATCAGAGGCTTCTGGTCTCCGGTGAAGCTGAGCTCTTTGTCATCCATTTGGAGTTCAGGACGATCAGACTAGCATTGCAATCATCCCTTCCCTCTCTCAAAGGGAAAGTGGTGGAGGTGTTTTCAGACAACACCACTGCCATGCGGTACTGCAACAAGCAGGGTGAGTTGGGACCATGAACTGTTTGTCAGGAGTCTCTGCGCCTCTGGACATGTCTGGAGCAGTAGGGCATATTCCTGGTGGTTCAACATCTGGTGGGCTCTCTGATTGTCAGCTAATGAATTCAGCTGACAGTGCTAGGTCGATGAGAAATGGTGTCTCTATCTGGAGGTGGAGGAACTTTTCAACAGTGGGCAGAGTCTTGGTTAGATCTATTTGCCTCCACAGAGAACGCGCAATGTCAGCAGTATTGTGCATCGGCATTTCGAAGGCTGCACTCGCTCGGCAAAGCTTTTTTTTTTTTATCGAGTGGAGCTCAGGCCTCCTTTATAACTTTCCGCTTGTACCACTTCTGCCCAGAGTTCTCAAGAAAATCCATAACGATCGTGCCCAAGTAATCCTTGTGGCTCCGGACTGGGTATGAAGAGTTTGAGGTCCCGAGCAATTAATCCTAGGCATTGATCCTCCAATCAGACTGTCCCTAAGGGAGGATCTTTTGTCGCAGCTGCAGGGAAGGCCTCTCCTCCGAAACCTGTCCAGTTTGTTCCTTCTTGTGTGGAGGTTGAGCGTCAGCAGTTGACAACTTTTGACCTTCCGCCTGAAGTCTGTAGCGTTATGTTGGCAGCCAGACATCCCTCCACCAAAATGGTATATGCCTGTCATTGAAAGAAATTTGTGGCATCGTACCCTGACAAGTCTGTTGACCCTCCGGTCCCCCCCACCCCATTTCCCTCCCTCTGAGGTTCTGTTGTGTATACTTTTGTTGGCCTAGCAGGGGTCTGCTTTGGACTCTTTCAAACGTAATTTGTCTAAAAATCTCTGCTTTATTACGGCTTCTGGATCACCCTTCTTTGTTTAAATCCCCTGTTGTAAATAGATTCTTTAAAGGCCTTACCCATATGTTTTCTTTGTCCTCATTCATTATGCCCCAATGAGACTTGAATTTAGTTTGCACATTCCTGATGTGCGCTCCTTTCAAACCTATCCACAATTGTCCTCTAAGACTTCTCACTTTGAAAGCAGCCTTCCTTGTAGCCATTACCTCTGCCCGCAGGGTAAGTGACCTGCAGGCATTGGCATCTAAACCACCCTACCTTTTCGTCTATTGTGACAAAGTGGTGCTTCGCACACAAGCCTCCTTTCTCCCGAAAGTGATTACTTCCTTCCATGTAGGCCAATCCATTACTTTGCCTACTTTTTATGCATCCATGCATCCTTCTAAGGAAGAGGAGAGACTTCACTGTGTTGACCCTAAAGGAGCATTGGTGTTCTACCTTGAATGTACCAATGAGTTCTTGGTGGATGATCAACTCTGGTTATGTGGGTGCGAAGAATGGTTGGGTAGTGCATAAACGAACCATCTCCCGATTGGCCGTATTCTGTAGTAAAATGTGCTATGCATTGGCTAAGAAGCAACCCCCTGAGGTCTTGCATGCTCTTTTTACCAGAGCTAAAGCTGCTACCACTGCATGCAGAGTTCCAGTCCTGGACATACATCAGGCAGCAACATGGACATCTCTGCACACGTTTACCAAACACTACTGCCTGGACAGTCCTGTCCAAAGGGACGGGTACTTTGCCAGTTCGGTCCTGCAGGACTTTCTGGTGTGATCTTGGTTCGCAGACCCACATCTGGGGATGGTATTCCTTGGGTATCTACTCTAAGGTGAGGAATTTGCAACTAGAAATCTCTTTCAGATGTTCAAGTTACTTACCTTCATGGCTCTGCAGTTCTGTCGTGGAAAGTTGCGAAAACAAACTGACGTCAGCACTCTAGGGTGGCGGCTATATAGGACCGCAACATCGTATCTAGCATGTACAACCCCAATGCCAAACGCGGATCCGATCAACTCCACCTAGCAGCACGCAGGGGTATTGCTTGAGACACCTGGGGGGGAATTCCAAGTTAAGGAATCTGCGACTAGATATTGTCTGTACCAGATAAGGCGTTACCAAAGCTAAGTAACTTGGCCTACACCACATATTCTTAAAGTATTATTTCGTTTTCCGTTTGGACCCAACAATTCAGTTGCACGTCTTGCTTAATGATTTTAAAAATTCCATCTCTGGAAGTCAGCACAAATTGTTTACGGCCAGAAAAAAAACTGTGTGTAGCAGTATAATTGAAACGGCCAGATCTGTTGATTGCAGTGTTCGGATTGGGTGTAGCTAGTATTGATAATTTGCTGAGTGCAAAGTTTTTGCCAGTTAGTGGGAAAATAGTTGTAGTGTACCTCAGTCCTTTGCAACTGATAGTAGAACGGCAAGACGGATATACATTTATTGGTGCCTTGATTATAACTAGAGATTACGATTAACTGGTGTGGACAAATGATTCTTATAAATACTTTCAAGATTGCTTCTGAAGGTGAAGCACCTATGTCTAAGGATACTCTTGTTGCTCCACACGGAGAATGGGATTATGTCATTTACTAAAGCTTTTTCAAAAACGTACATTTAGCATTATTAGTACATCCTGATAAGTTATAGATTTAACTACAAGGGTCACTGCCACTCTGGGATGTCTTAATCGGAGTTTCAGAGGTGTTAAATGAAAGACCTTGAAGCACAGTCATCGGAAGATGGACGCAAGGTGTGTGGCATTGTGGAATGTTAGAGATCTTATTGGAAAATAGACCTTGTGCGTGCCCACCATTTCTTTAGGGCGAGCATAGCAGCCCGCGAGCGCTGCTTTTCCGACCTGTTGTCATCAATGTGGGCTTTTAACCACGCCCACCTTACACCCTTCACGTAAAATCGTTCATGTATTTGCCTTTAAAAAAATCCTTTGTTATTATTGGTAGATGCTTTAGATTTGTCCCTCCTTGTTTTTGATATCGTTTGTTCAGATGTGTGGCTTTAACTTGTAATTTATGGTTCTGCTTCTCAGCTCCCCTTTTGGAGCCATCCTGTGTGAACAACCGTGAAAAGCCAGATGCAAGAAAAATAAGGACACTTTTACCTGACAATGTACCAAGCGTCAAACTTATCTCGCTGTCTGTGGGGGACATTTTCCCAGCAGCTGTGACTGAAGTGCAGACTCCGGAAGACTTTTTCTGTCAGCAGTTGCAAGATGCTCGTACGTATTAAAGTTTCGTTATCTAATATTTTCTGAATTCTGGCACTGTACTGCTAATGTGGTGTATAATAATTTTTTTAATGAAAATTAGAAACTAAGTTGTGACGGCTCTGTCATTACACACTTTATCATAACCCCCACAGTCAGACTGCGCTTTTGCATCGGGGAATAGATTTTACAAACATACTGTTTTTCCATTTAAATATAACGATTTTTTGCTTAATGTCAGTTGATTATTTGAACTGTTTTTACATGTATGCATGTTTTTAGACAACGAACCCTACAGGATGACCTTAGGGTTTGCGCTGTACTGTGGTCTGAAGCCTAAAACTAAACCTCACCAGTCCTTTAATTTTGCAATGTTGTGGCTGATAGGAGCGTAACAGCATCACAGTTGTTGATTTAGGTGTCTAGAGCCAGTAGTCGTCTCAAACGTATTATCCCACTATAAACATGGTGTTGGCTTAATCTGAGATGTGTTAAGCGTTCATCAAAGCCCGTGAATACAATTTTTGTATGTTGACAGATTTGATCATTCACTTTGAGGGCTCAGAGAAGCTGTGTGCTTGATTTTGCAAACATTCTGGTTGGGGCCTACAACTGAGACTTTCTCATTGAATGTTCTGTTGGGCGTCACTAACGACTAAAATATATTTTCTTAAGGGATTAATAAATCATTTTTCTGTGCTTGGCAAGGTCTTAGCTTCTTAAGATCAACTTGAAAATAAAATGACCCACCTTTTTACTCCAATTGTGAAGAAATAATTATGAACTTTACTAGTCGTGTAGGGGCCCGTGAACCTCTGTCCGAAGCAACATTGTAGGTGCTGTATCCCATAAAGTTACACCAGATGGTGCTGCTGATGTCTCACCAACCTCATACCTTCGAAACCAACAACACATTCTTATTCAAAACCAATTTCACACTCCCCTCGCTTCGATGCTTCTTTAAAAGAACACTTTCAGCATTCAAACACAAGCCTGAGGATATAAAAGACTATTAAAAAAAAGCAACAAAAAAACAGGGATGTCCTTTCCATCACTGTAACATTGTGACAATCTCATTCACGATGGCAGTAGTCTCATCCGCGCACTTTTTGATATGAGTTATCCATCATCCATCTCTTCTTATCACTATTCTCCCTTAGTGAACCAGTAATGGGGCTTTTTTTCCCTAACACCACCAAGCTGCTTCATTATGCAGTTAGAAAAAGATAGACTTTTGAAACCGGGTTCCTCAAATTGATTCTGTGCATGACTTCCCCTAAGAAATCTCACCCACACGTTGCCCACTGCCACATAAAATAAAACTGATGTCACCTCTTTTATTAGTTGTTTGTGTGGTGTTACCTACAACATTGACCTTGCTGCTTGTATAAGCGTGGCTAAGTAGGTTAGTTGCTCAACCTCTGTATGCTATATAGTATATCCAGTGTATTTGGTAGATACCTGGATGTGGTTTGTATGTCAACCTGTGCGCACTACCTGTATCGTTGTTTAAAAACTAATAAAAATACGTTATGAAAAATAAAGCAAATGATTGATGTGACCTGAACCAGTACCCCATGCAGTACTCTGTTATGGATGGAAGCAGGTTTTAAAAGACATTCAGAAAGACCGATGGCTGAACAGAGCTGACCTAAAGGCCAGAGATTTTTGCAAGACTTAGTACAGTGCAAATATTTTCCCTCTATGGGTGGGGAAATAACAACCCCCCTAAATACCTATTGACTTTAACATGGGTCTTTCACAATCAATATGTCAGATCAACCGTTTTATCGTAACTTTTCAAAGTAAGCAGTTCAGATCTTTGGCACTCAAAATATTTGTACCTAATGAACCAATTTGACCTCTAGCTGTTACTATTGGCTTGTCACTATGATCACCTCAGAATTACTATGTTGGTTATAAGCCTTACCTCAAGGTAACAATCAAGTATACCAAAATATAGTTATAAATATATACAAAAATGTAGTTGTCAAAATATTATGAAATCCCTGCTAATAGAGCCTAATAAGGAATACCATAGTGCAAAACGTCCATCTCTATGGTTTGTTTGGATGGGCCACAAACACTAAAGCCCTTGCCTACTTAAGTAATCTGCAATATTCTGTGTAACAAAATAATTACCCCAACCTTAAGCACATTGTACTAACAATTCACCCTTAAAATCCTAAGCTAACATATGCTATTCAAAATAAGGAAGGCCTACTTCCTTTGTCATAACTTTTACTTTTAAACAGATCCCACCTAAGGAATCAGACATAACCTCTCCTTATGAAAAGATAATGTTGCTAGCCTTTACCAGTGGCTTGAAATTATATTCAACACAGGCCAACTGAAGTGGCAATAAACTGGCAGCTATCATGCATACAGTTGGAGAATTAAAATCTGTACGGAATACAGTTGGCAAAACAATGTACGTCCACTCTCAATAGGACCTAGGAAGAATAGCGTAGGAATCTGGCTCTGTATATACTATATCAAAGTAAGATATAGTGTGCACAGAGTCCAGGGCTTCCCCAAGAGGTTTGACAGAGGCTATAATACTAATGCTCGATTTGTGGTAGTGTGGTCGCACAGTTAGTCTTATCGGAGGGTAGTGTTAAGCATTTGTTGTACACACACAGGCAATAAGTGAAAACACACACTCAATGAGTTAACTTCAGACCAATAGGTTTTTATGTAGAAAAATATATTTTGTTAATTTATTTCTAGAACCACAAGATTCATTTAGCAGGTAAGTGCATTAATTGAGAGGTACTTTGCATAGTAATACTTAAAACTTTGAATGGATTTAACAATGTACATAGTTTTCTTAAAAATGGCAAAAAGCTATTTTAAAAGTGGACACTGCAATTTTCAGCAGTTCCAGGGGGAGGTAAGTAAAGTACAGTTTCAGAAGTAAGTAATCGACTTAAGGGTTCAGTCTCCTGGGCATAGGTAGTCTACCGTTTGGGGGTTCAAGATAACCCCAAACACCCAGCATCACAGGGCCGGTCAGGTGCAGAGGTCAGACAGGAGCCAAAATAACATGGGTGCCTATGGAGACGGGGTACTCCGGTTCTGGTTGGCTGGCAGGTAAGTCCCCGCATTGTCGGAGGGCAAACCAGGGGGGTTTGAGTGGGGGTGTGGGGTAAGGGAGGGGGGCAAGTAGGCACATGAACCACACGCTCAGCAGCACAGGGGCGGCTGGGTGCAGTGTTCAAACTGGGTATCGGGTTCTTAATAGAACTCTGTGTTGGGACCTGGGGGTCACTTTGGCGCTGCAGGCAGGGCACAGGAAGGCTTCTTGGGCAAGCCACCAACTGGGCAATGTTGAGGGCCGCCTGCTCGTCGTTGCTGCACCGGTGGTCGGTTTCTCTTGGGCTTAGGGGCTGTGGGTGCAGTGCTTCTCCAGGCGAAGGATATCTTTGTCCTGGGCAGTCATGGTCAGGGGGGTCCTCGGCATTCCCTCTGCAGGTGTCGTCGTGGGGGTCTGGAGAGGTCGGCCCTGGGTGGACACAAAGTCTGAATCGCCTGGAGATCCTCTCTGGGTAGTTGGTTTCTCTGGACACGGGCCAGGGACGTTGGGACTCATGCTTCTTGAGTAAGGTGGAAGTCCCTTTAAAGATGGTTTCTTTTCTTCTTGTTGGACAGAGCCGCTGTCCACGGGAGTTTCTTGGTCCTCTGTGGTGCAGGCAGGCCCCTGGAGGCTTTTCAGGGGGTCACTGGTCCTGCAGGATGCGTTGCTTCCTCTCTCGCAGCTTTTTGAAGCAGGAGACGGGCCAGTAGGGCTAGGGCAGAGTCAGTTGTTGTCTCTTCTTCTCTTCTCTGCGAGCTTTTTTCATCTCAGCAGTCCTTCTTTCTTAAGGACGTCAGAAATCTGAAGAGCTGGGTTCAGGGATGCCCCTAAATACTACATTTTGGGGTGTGTTAGGGTCAGGGGCAATAGCCAATGGCTGCTGTCCCTCAGGGTGGCTACACCCTCCTTGTGTCCATTCCCTCTGGGGAGGAGGGCACATCCCTATCCCTATTGGTCCTAATCCTCTAAGGCAAGATGGAGAATTTCTCAAGGAGGGGGTCACTTCATCTCTGGACACCTTATGGGTGGCCCTGGCTCAAAGTGTGACTCCTCCTTGTTTTTCTCATTGTCCCTCTGGACTCACTGCCAAAAGGTGCGGGCTCGTCCAGGGGATGGGCATCTCCACTGGCTGGAGTGCTGTGGGGCACTGTAACACCAGGCTTGAGCCTTTGAGGCTTACCGCCAGGTGTTACAGTTCCTGAAGGGGGAGATGTGAAGCATCTCCACCCAGGTCAGGCTTTGTTTCTGACCACAGAGCACACCAAGGTACTCACCCCATGTGGTCAGAAACTCGTCTGGAAGTGGCAGGCTGGCACAGACTGGTCAGTCTTACACTAGCAATTGGGTTAACATACAGGGGGAATCTCTAAGATGCCCTCTGGGTGTATTTTACAATAAATCCCACACTGGTATCAGTGTGAGTTTATTGTGCTGAGACGTTTGATACCAGTATTTAGTGTAGCCATTATCGAATTGTGGAGTTCGTATTTGACAAACTCCCAGACCATATACTCTTTATGCCTACCCTGCACTTACAATGTCTAAGGTTTTGCTTAGACACTGTAGGGGCATAGTGCTTATGCACATATGCCCTCACCTGTGGTATAGTGCACCCTGCCTTAGGGCTGTAAGGCCTGCTAAAGGGGTGACTTACCTATGCCACAGGCAGTGAGAGGTGGGCATGGCACTCTGAGGGGAGTGCCATGTCGACTTAGTCATTTTCTCCCCACCAGCACACACAAGCTGTGAGGCAATGTGTCTGTGCTGTGTGACTAGTCCCCAGGGTGGCATATGACATGCTGCAGCCCTTAGAGACCTTCTGTGGCAACAGGGCCCTTGGTACCAGGGGTACCCTTTACAAGGGACTTTTCTGGGTGCCAGGGCTGTGCCAATTGAGGGAACAAAGTGACAGTTTAGGGAAAGAACACTGGTGTTGGGGCCTGGTTAGCAGGGTCCCAGCACACTTTCAATCATAACTGGCATTAACAAAAGGCAAAAAAGTCAGGGGGTAACCATTCCACGGAGGCATTTCCTTTCACTGCTCTGCTAATGTAAATATTTAAAATCCATACTTAAAGAATAGACACATAAGGGCAAAGATAATAAACTTCCAATATTGACTGGGCTCAAAAGAACATTAGAATGCAACATAACATTTTGGTGCAAAAAACAATTGTTTTCTGCTTAGTACAGATCAGTGCTGCCTTATAGAATATAAGAATAGCTGTATAGTTGTAACACATACAATTCAGCGACAGTCATACTTTGATTTACAAGGTAAGTGCATGATGAAAAAAATATGTTTTTTACCATTTTAGACTTTTTTTGATCAACAATGGTTCATGGACATGTGAGAAAAAAGTATATTTGTTGTGTCTATAATTTACACGATAAGACTATTGAGCAAATACCGTGTCTGTGCCATAGGTTGCTTGACTTAAGGAGAAACTGTTAGAAACCAATGTTTACTTTAGGAAACATAAGATCTATTAATTAATTAATCAATCTCATTTTGTTTTACCAGCTCTTCCCTAAAAATTGTGGTCATATTACAGAATTTATTGAATAAGTCAGTAACCTGTTTGAGTTTAAGAATATTTAATTAATAGAATGGGATTAATTATGTTTAGGGTGTTGTATGATGCTCTTTCTTTTTTTTGTATTTTAAAAGGTATTATTTTACTTATACAATAAATATTTTACTTACTTGCAGCATTGATTTCTTGGCACTCAGGAGTGGTAATTTATTGCACATCTGTATTGCAAGACTTCTTGATTAATCCTCTCCTCTGACCCCTCCTGTTTAGAGGTATTGCTTAAGGTATTGATTCTTGGTTTGAGGACTCTCCGGTTAGAAGCATCCAACACAAGAACAAATTACTTATCTTCAGCAATAATCCTTCTGGTGGATCCAATGTCAACTTGTAGATTTCTCAACACCCATCCACCATTGATTTTCAGTACCCACTGCTGTCCTTCTGAAAATTGCTTAATCTAGAAGGCCATATTCTAAATATTTTGAAATTGTACTCTGTCCTCTCTCTGTTGCGCCTGTCGGCCCTGGGAGCCACTGGGACCTGAGAACATGCATCTTTCTCAGACTTCAACGCTGGTCCACTCTTGTCACAGTCTACTACAATGCTTCTTTGGTACTAAAGGCACCCTTTCTTCCTCTGTGGAAAACTCAGATGGCTACTTAAGCAACAGCACCAGTTCTGATGTATACAAACTACCTGTGGATTCCTCCCCTTATGAATTCACCCTTGCGCCAGCTTCCGACAGAAAATTTTCTTCCCAGCTCTCCACGTCGACGAGGACGTCACAGTTGCACGGCTCCACAAAACTCCGTCTGATGTCATTGTGCCAATAAGAGGTCCTCGCTGACGTCAGTTCCCTTTTTTCCATCCTTCCACTCTAACGTATTTTTTTTTTTTTTTAGCTCTCGCTTCTGTTGGAGGTTTCCTCTTGTAGTTATAATGTCTCCCCTGAGGAAGTCCGGTTTCAAGCCTTGCAGAGAGTATGGCGGTCGCATGTCGGTCACTGACCCTCCTTTCGATTGTGTTTGGTGCCTTAGCTCTGAGCATGACGTCGAGGTGTGTCCATCTTGCCAGAGCATGAATCCTGAGGCCTTAAAGGAAAGGGAGGACAAACTCTTTTTGGCAAAAGCGAGGAAGGGTCATAGGAGCCATAAACGATCCTCTTCCCACGCTTCTTCGAAGAAGCATAAGAAACGGCGCCGTCATTACTCTCGGCGCCGTTCGGCTTGGAACCGATCAAGATTTGGGGCAAGATCTCCATCTCGGCTGGGCCGTGTGACGTTGGAGGTGAGTCCGACGATGACTCTGCAACCCCAGAGTCCTGAGGCTTCTCCGGTGCCGTCCATCTTTGAGGTTGTGGCACCTCAGGACAGTCCTCAGTTTTCACCTGCTGCTCAGGAGTCAGATGGTCAGCAAGTACGGATGCAACAAGACCAGCGGTATCCTGTCTTCCCGGCTCCGGGAGCGGATCTGGCGGTATTCTTGAATGCCATGTTTGCTATGTTCAACACCATGGCCCCTGCTGGTGCACTGGCTGGTCCCACGGTCCATGAATATTTTCTTTGGGATCCCCTGCTCCATACAAGGATGGTGGAGTCACATGCATCTTCGGCGCCATTAGGATCTGTCCCGGCTCCGGACTCGGGTGATGGATTCCAACGGAGTCAACCCTCCTCTCCGATGCCTCGTCAGGTGTTAAAGCCGGTGTCTTCGTCGGCAAACTCCATGTCGACGCCGAGGTTGGAGACTTGTTTGAGGTCGCGTAGGAAGGCCTTGTGCCTCTTGGAAGAGGAGGAATATCAGAGGCAGTTGGAGGAAGGAGAGATTGTCAAGCCCTTGGGAGAGTATCAGGGCTTGGAGTCGGCCAGTGGGCTGGGTACTTCCCCAGAATGGGACTTGTCTTCACCGGGGGAATTTACGGAGGAGGCAGCTTCGTTTCACACGGTCATCAGGAAGGCAGCGGACTTTTTAGAACTTCCATTGCCTGCTGCAGAAGTTAAAACCAACATATTAACGGAAGTGCTGCATCCTTCCTCGGCTTCTGCAGACCCTTTGCTTCCTTTCAATGAGGCTCTTACGGAACCCATTTTAGAACTGTGGGGGAAGCCATTTTGTGTCTTCTGCGGTGAATAGAGCTGTGGCAAGAAGATACAGAGTAGCGCCTGGCGATCTGGGTTTTTTATCTCGACATCCTACCCCGGAAAGTTTGGTGGTTGAGGCATCTTGCTCTACAAGGTCTGCTTCTGGCTCTTTCCCTGTGATTCCATCGGACAGGGAATCCAAGAGGATGGAGCAATCCGCAAAGAAGACTTTTTCTTCTTGCAGCATGGCTCTTAAGGCTGCGAACGCTACCTGTGTGCTGGGTAGGTATGTCCACGCCCTCATGGACTCTGCTAAGGCCATGGTTCCGGCTCTGCTGCAGGATATACAGAGACCTTTTGGGGAACTCCTGTCTGATGCGCAGGCTTCGGCGAAGCAGATAATTCAGTCTGGCCTGGAATCTATGGACTCAGTGGCCAGGGTAATGGGTACATCTATTGCTACTAGGAGGCACGCTTGGTTAAGGTCCTCTGGATTTTCTTCAGATGTACAGACCACCTTGTTGGATTTGCCGTTTGATTGGGCGAAACTGTTTGGAGATAAATCAGACTCTGCCCTGGGGCGCTTTAAAGACAGCCAGGCCAAAGCAAAGTCTTTAGGATTGCAAGCCTCCTCTGCTACCCCTTTTAGGTCCTTTCGTAGGTTCAGGGGGTTTGAACGTGGGGCAGCTTATTGAGGGAGACCCCAGTCCTCAGTCCAGCAGCCTACTAGCCTCCCATATCGGACCTTTAGAGGGCGGGGAGGGTTAGAACGAGAGGGGCCACCCTGCAGCACCCTACGTCATCCTCTTCCTCTGGAGGACAACAGCAAGGGAAGCAGCCCTAGTTTTCTCCCCTTTGTCGATCATACTTCTCCTGTAGATGGATGATTGCGTCTTTTTCTCCACGAGTGGGAGTTAGTTACATCAGACTCATGGGTGCTAAACATTGTGAGAAAAGAATATGCTCTCCCTTTCAGGAGTTTCCTCCTCCCTTCGCTCCCCGTCCCTCGTTTTGTTCAGGAGATCATCTCCTGTTGTTGCAACAGGAGGTTCAAATCCTGTTATCAAAAGGTGAGGTTGAGTTGGTTCCAGAGCAGGAAAGGGGTCAGGGTTGTTATTTAAGATATTTCCTGATCCCCAAGAAGGACGGTTGTTTGAGACCAATCCTAGACCTGAGGATTTTAAATTGGTTCCTCAAACAGGAGAAATTCAAGATGCTGACTCTAGTGCAGGTACTTCTGACGTTGAACAAAAACGATTGGATGGTGTCTGACGACTTGCAGGATGCGTACTTTCATATCCCTATACTCAAGTTGCACAGGAAGTATCTCCGATTTGTGGTGGGGTCGCAACACTACCAGTTTGCGGTCCTCCTGTTTGGTCTTACTTCGGCACCTCGAGTCTTCACAAAGGTGATGGCAGTGGTGGCAGCAAGTCTCAGAAGCGAGGGGATATCAGTATTCCCTTACCTGGACGATTGGTTGATCAAAGCCAAGTCTCCAAAGCTTGTGTTGCGTCACTTGTGGATGACAACTCAGTTGTTGTTCAGGCTGTGTTTTTTGATCAGCGTACCCAAATCTCACCTGGAGCCCTCTCAACGCCTCCTGTTCATAGGGGCAGTACTGGACACAACATTGAATCAGGCCTATCCTCCGCCTCAGCGGCTCCAGGATATTCAGGCGTGGATTCCAATGTTTCAAAATGGAGCGGTTGTTCCAGTCCTCAAGGACTTACGCCTGCTCGGTCTGTTCGCTTCTTGCATTCTGTTGGTCACTCATGCACGTTGGCCCATGAGGGCTTTCCAGTGGTGCCTTCGCAGGCAGTGGTTTCAATACAAAGGGGATCTCGAGGATTAGATTACGATCTCCAGAGACGCTGCAGTGGATCTGCGATGGTGGGCTGTGGACGGCAACCTTTCCTAAGGAAGGCCGTCTTCACTGCCGCCTTCGGTGGCCACAGTCATGACGGATGCTTCCACTCTAGGATGGGGAGCTCATCTGGGGGACCTGGAGATCAAAGGTCGTTGGTCTCCAGTGGAGCAGACTTTTCATATCAATCTGTTGGAATTGCGGGTGATACTCTTGGCTCTCAAGGCCTTCCTCCTGTCCTTTCGCGATCAGTCAGTTCAGGTCCTGACGGACAACACTACTGCGATGTGGTATAAAACAAGCAGGGAGGAGTAGGGTCGTATCTTCTCTGCAGAGAAGCTCTGCGACTCTGGTCCTGGCTTCTCCAACTCTCGCTGTGCCCTCCGCTCCGTCTCCCTCTCAGGGCCGACCCCCACTCGCAGGGGCAGGTTCTACACCCCCACCTCCAGAGCCTGCACCTTCATGCCTGGAGATTGAACGGGGCAACCTGAGTTCCCTTTCTCTCCCACCAGATGTAGTGGATGTTATTTTATCGGCCAAACGACACTCCACTAAGACCATTTGTGCTGGTAGGTGGGCAGAATTCGTGGCTTGGTGTGGAGAAAAGCAAATTGACCCTTTGAAGGCCCACCTTTCTGATATTTTGTTGTTTGCTTTGGACTTAGCAAAGAAGGGTTGTGCGATGGCTACGGTTAAAGGTTATTTAGCTGCTCTGTCAGTCTTTCTTTGCCTCTCGGATCAACCCTCATTGTTTAAATCACCTATTGTAGTTAGGTTTCTTAAGGGTTTATTTAATATGTTTTTCCCACTCCTTTTCATGTGCCTCAGTGGGACTTGAATCTTGTTTTGATCTTTTTAATGGGGTCTCCATTTGAGCCCATGCACTCATGCCCGTTACGGTTTTTAGTGCTTAAGACAGTTTTTCTTGTTGCCATAACCTCTGCTAGGTGGGTTAGTGAGCTCCAAGCTCTTTCTGTTAAACCCCACTTTACCTTGTTTTTCCCCAGATAAAGTGGTGTTGAAAACCAGGGCGGCTTTCCTGCCAAAAGTTGTCACTCCTTTTCATATAGGGCAGACTATTACCCTTCCATCTGTCTACCCTCCTCTTCACCCCTCGAAGGAAGAAGAAAGACTCCACCGTTTGGACCCTAAAAGGGTGCTTAGTTTCTACATTGAAAGGACGAAGGACTTTCGCCTGGAAGATCAGCTGTTCGTGGGGTACGTTGGACAGAGGAAGGGTAGAGCAGTCCATAAAAGAACTATCTCCAGGTGGGTTATCCTTTGTATCAAGATCTGCTACTCGTTGGTGAAAAAGGTTCCCCCTGAAGGTATCCGAGTCCACTCCACCAGGGCTAAGTCTGCTTCTTCGGCCCTGGCAGTGGGGGTTCCAATGGTTGATATTTCCAAGGCGGCAACTTGGGCGTCCCTCCATACCTTTGCAAAGCATTACTGCTTGGACTCTGATGTTCGGAGGGACGGCCATTTTGCACGATCTGTCTTACAGGGTTTCTTGGTGTAATCAGACAGTCACCCACCTCCGAGTGCCGTACTGCTTTGGGACTCTATTCATACGGTGATGAATCCACAGGTAGGTTGTATCCATCAGAAGAACAAGTTACTTATCTTCGGTAACGCTTTTTCTGGTGGATACAATAGCTACCTGTGGATTCCTAACACTCCCACCCGCCTCCTTGTTGCCTGTCTGATTGCACTAGGATATATGGTTGTATAGATGTATGTATATATTGATATTTTTCCTGTATATATAAATGATGGTTTTTGATTATGTTGCATCATGAAGGTTTTATGTATATATGTATTTATTGGAGTTATTGTGGAGTCGGTTCTCACCTGTTCGCCTCAAAGGCATGTAAAAAATGGGTGAAACTGACGTTAGCACGCCAGCGAGGACCTCTTATTGGCACGTCAGACGGAGTCGCGTGGAGCCGTGCAATTGTGACGTCGACGTGGAGAGCTGGAAAGAAGATTTTCCGTCGGATGCTGGCGCAAGGGTGAATTCATACGGTGAGGAATCCACAGGTAGCTATTGTATCCACCAGAAAAAGCGTTATCCAAGGTAAGTAACTTGTTCTTTTATGCCTCAATTGATGAAACAGAATACACCTGCAGCACCCCTTTTAGAGTTCCAGTTTCCTCCTCCTGCTACTCAGTAGATTTTGATCCAGGCTAGGTTGAAGGTTAAGGCCTCAATTGAAGATGTGCCTTTTGTAAAAGCGCTTGATTGGGCTTTGAGGTTTGCAGGGTTAGGAGTTTTTTTCAACTCAGATTTGTATCCCATTCATTTGACCTCCTTAAAGTATCACATGCAGAGGACATTGGGGCACACAAACGTCTTCCCCCATACTACACTGATAGTAGTTTTGATCTTGATCTTCAGAATGCCAGCTTACATGACATGCCTTCTGAGGGTGAACTGGTCTGTCCTGCATGGCTCCCTACACCGGAGAGGATCTTTTTTTTCTTTTCTCTTACTCCTGACATTCATAAGATCGCTGATATCACGGAACTGCTTCTCCCAGCAGAAGAGGCTAAAGTCACCGTGCTCACAGAAGTTTTGCAGCCCCTGCTTTGACAGCAGAATATAGTCGCAACTAGGGAGGCACAATTAAAGTGATTGCATTTTGTTGTAACATGGTGAAATATGTAAGTTAGCCAAAGTAGGCCTACTTGTATTTTCAGTTTCATTTCTGTGCACTTCTCCTACAGATGTTCTTCTCTTCTCCTGCCTGTGTACCGAGAGCTTTGGATAGGACCTCCACTGTTTATATTTACATTTATAAGATTGTTAGCTTAATGGTCCTTTATGTAAATGTTGCAGAGTGTTTTTTTTGCTCCTGATGTTTGTTCCAGCAGGATGGAGCATGTATCTGTTGAAACGATGGCCATTTCCTCACGCTGAATGAACCATATTGACTGTATGATTTCTCTGACTGAAACTGTATAAAAGGCCTTCTTTTGGAATGCTAGGCAAGACTTATCCTGGCCTGGTTAGAAAGCAGACTCTGCTCTTCTGTTTATCGATCTGCACTTGATCTATTTTCAAACACATTCTCCTGCCTATACTGAGCATTCTTTAAGACCTATTGCTCGTTGGTTTCTTATTTCTTCTGTGCTGGACCATATTCGGTGCTAGCTTTGCCTAGGTTAGGTCTTAGAATGCAAATGTTAATTTACATTTTGCATTATTAGAATTGACCTACTAACTATGATATTTTGCTTTCTGGAAAAAAATTCATGATTAGATACACCTTCAGGTTTTGCACTTTGAACCTTGTCTCAAGTGAATGTTCCTGTGTGTTGTGTATTGTGTAATGCACAACTCACCCGGGAGGGTATCCTGGTGCTGTGTGGATTTTCTAGTGTTCATAGTTAAACCTCCATAATTTGTTTTCTTCACAAATTATCCAAACCAAATTTTCCATCCTTTTTCCCTGCGTGTTGGTAAATGTAATGGTATCTAAGGTTTGCGATTTTTTTTTTTTTCTTGTGGAACACTGATGCATAGAATTTATTTATTTATTTTTTATAAAAATATCAAAGAAATTGTTGTATAAGAAATGTATGGCTTTTTAAATAATTGCATCAACAAAAAGTTGGCATTACTAATGTCTTTTTATTCCGATTTCAAGTAAAAAATACACAGATGTTGATAACTCCTATGTAGTATGGTTAGGTCAGACTTTACATTGAAAAGGCATTTTGTTTTTACTGATAAATGTGGTGGTGTTTGACAAACCTGCAAAAAATGTTTGAAAATAATTTTTCATCTTGGGTACTGCAGATCTGTGAAATGAGGTCCGAAAAATGGTTATCCCTAAAGGAACAGTTCCCCGGAGTCTTTGCTCATCAATCATGAAAAATCGAATGAACGGAATTACACCAAAGTTGGCAGTAAAGTGGAGCTTTTCTTAAAAAAAATAAAAAAGTCCCTTTTCTTTATTTGGTGCAAATCTATTCTATAGATTTTGAAATGGTACGGTCTTGGTATGTAGATTTGATATTTCAGAGATAGCATCACAAACATTTTTTTCCAAACTCATTTCTTGGATCTCTGTGGACCCAAATTTTAAAAAGAAAAATCTAATCTGATTGAATGATAGAGCTTTCTCTCCCAACATCACATTCAGTTTGAACTCGACCTGTGGAACAGGAGCCAAAAGTTGCAGCTACAGGTTGTAGAGGATGGGCTTGTTTGGCTGTTTGGAAACAGGGCCTGACCTACCTCCATAAAGCCCTTCATTTGCATGCTTGAAGGCTTGGAGAGGGTTGGTTGTGCACAGTGGGTTGAACTGAGGGGCTGGCCGTAGCCTAGACCCTGCGCCTAAACCCCAATGCACATGACCAGAAGCCTTTCACAATGGGGATCGGCTTTGAAATAAGAGCTTTGCTACAGGGAACAGTTTGTATCGTATATGAGAAGAAGCACCTCGAAATGCAAAGTAAAGTTAAAATGAAATTATAATTAGTTATGGTTATTATTAGTTCTTACTGTACATTTTTTAAAAAGTAAACTCTGCAATTCATTGGAAAACCATGGTTAAAAGCAGCTTTTATTACAAAATAAAATATTTAAAAACACTGAACTTCTCCAGTGACTGTTTAATCTAGCCATAACTCACACCACCACCATTTACTGTTTATGACTTTACTTACCAGATGGCTCATGATGCCAAATAACATAATTGATTAAATCACTGACTTCTCAGATGAGATCATTCATTATAACACTGATGACACCTATAATCCTGCTGTTGATAGACAGAACTATAATAATATGAAAAAGGGCATATGGTCATTTGCATCACAGGTTGATTGTGTTTGGAGAAATGGACGCAAGGCCTCCCTCGCTATGCACTCCCAAAAGCTGTGTGTATTCTGTGTCAGTTGCCTTTATCAGGTTTGGTGCAGTACCTTGACTGTAGGGCAGGCCCTGGAGGTGACCCAGCGATTCCCAAACTTTTTCAGCCCGCGGATTCCTTGACCTATTGGCCTCTAGCCACAGCTCCCAATTATGTAACTTTTTTTTTTTTTTTTTGGTGTGTGGGTGGGATGTAAGCCTGGACTCAGAAGTGCTTCCATTTTTCTCCCTAAAAATAATTGTGATGAAAATGAATGAAGGTAGTATAATTATAGATGCATAAGTAAGCCGAGGAACCCATCTTTGGATAGCAATACATTTTGAATAGATTATCAAAGTTTCCACGATACGAGTCCAAAACAAAGTAATGCTTTACGATAATATAAACACAATTTGTGTTTAATTCCTTCAAGCACCTACTAAACAAGGGATCTTCAAACTGGGAGATGGGCCCTCTGAGGGGAGTCTCAAGTGATTCCAGAGGAGCGCCAGGCTCTGGCCATGAGAAGGTTTATGCTGATATCAGAGCTTTGTTTTATGCTGGAAAAAATGAGCACCAGTAAACGTCTCTGTAATGGGCCATCACTAAAATGTTTTGTTATTTATATCCAAGCTGGGGGTGGGGGGGTGTATGTGTCAAAAGGGAAGGGACTCAAAATACTCTTGAAAACCCCTACCTTCGCATCTAATAAACACACTGTGGATATTTTGATGTATTAATAAGGCGTGCCTGACTAGAAAAGTGTGTTTGGTATCATGAATTTGATGCATTTTAAAACAGTATCAGAACTGCAATGCTTAAATGAGTCAAAACATATTTAAACATTGCCAATTTAATAGAATATTGGTGATAAATTTAGAGGGGGGAGCCTGATTTTTATTTTTATTTCCACGGGCACTGGAGGGTGGGTGTAGAGGGGAGCAGGGGGCATCATAAAAAGTTTGAAGTCTACTCTACTAAGCCAATGTGTCAGGTTGGAGGCATGAAAATGTTAGTTTATAGGGCTGAGAAGATTACTGAGTATTTGACATTAACAAAAACAGGAACTGTCTGGCTGCACAGTCTAAATGAGGACTGGCAATGATTCAAGAAAACAATCCTTCATCTGTGTGACACAGATAACAGATCTATGAATCTTCCAAATGGCCTGATGCAATCCAGGGTATAGCATGACATTATTTTTTGCAGCTTCCAACCAACGCGCACATATTTTACATAATGATGATATTCACTTTAAGATCAAATGAATCTACTCACCAAAGCCCTTCCTTCCACCTTTTAAGTTCCATTCCACTCATTTCTGGCAGTGTAAAGCTAAGAGAACTGTGCCATGCACCTGCAGCTGGCCGTGAGTCACTAGCCACAGACTGCTTCGTGCACTTCAATTCAAATGGGACATGGAGTGTACAATGCACAGGCTCCTGGTGGAATGATGAAAACACAATCCCTGCAACAAGACATCCTCTCCCCGTGCATCTGCCTCTGAACTGTCACTGCTTGGCCTTTGAATGTGCAGGCAATTTCCGCTCGCTATAGTGATAAGACAAGCAGGAGCCATGCTTTTTGATGAGATGGGTGCATCTCTACCAATTGTGGCCAGATGTCCAGCATTTAACTGGACAGTACCAGTTTTTGGCAGTCTGTCCTGGTGTCAGGACAATGATATTGTATAAAAAAATAAAAAAAACACCCATGTCCCTATTTCGGAGTAAGTCAGGCATGCATATTCAAGTTAAAATGCTGAGCAAGCACAAATTCCTACCGGTCCCTTTCATGGCATCATGTCACAAACTATAAACATTTGCTTTCAAGACTAGCCTTGCGATAAACCAAGGCACTGGAGGACCATTCACTTTTGCGTAAGCCTAGTCTGGCACCACAGCTGGATGGGGGAGGGGGGGGGCTATTCGGCTGCTGGAGGGCAGCAGGTTTCACATTATTGACAGAGGTTGCTCTGGGTGGTACTTTCTGGCAGCACACCCCACAGTTCCCTCAGTTGACAGGTTCCCCAGCAATTTACTGGAGGGCTCTGCCTGTGCTGCTTCTGAGTGAGCCAACGTCTAATCCCAAGGCAGCTTGGAGACTGCCACTGAGAGCCGTTCTGCCTGTTCAGTGTCCCTCAACCCCTCAATAACAACCCCCCCCCCTCAATCACAGGGTCTAGTACGCCCTTTCTCTAGTAGACCCTGCCTCTGAGTGTCACTGATGTGCGTGCAGACAGAAGTGATGTACTCACAACAGCCTGCCTCGGCAAGGACTGTGCATTTGATGTGCTGCAGTGTCAAGGACGGTGCGAGTGCTGCCTCACCAGCCCTCCTCTTGCAAGTTCAATGAGTGTGGAGCGTGGTGCTTGCTCTGTGATGGTGGCGCTTGCGACAAGCTGCACCACCGCAAGGAGGGTGTGTGCCCCGGCAGTCCGGGCAGTGAGAGCGTCAGGTGTTCCTGTGCCTAAAGTTATCTACCTGGGGCCTTCGTTGGGATAGGGCTGGCTAGTCATTCCCAAACTGTTTGCTTAGTTCACGGCACCACTGGCCAGTTTTGAAGGAGCACCGACTTGGAACAACTGAGCTAACTTTTGCTCTACAGAGCTGAAGGCCTTGTGCAGCGTTGGTTGGCAGCTTGCAAGCATTTCAATCCACGTCATGGTTGAAGCAGGCTTGGTGCTCAAACACTGCTAAAGAGTATGTACACAGCAGGGATTGGCCTCCATTGGAGGGTTAAGAGATTGTAATAGAAATTATTTGCCCACAGGGTGCCGGGCACAAGGCTTCGCTGTAGGCCACCTATGAAGGCTGAAGCACAGGGCCTGCCCATAGGTCAGGCCGTATGGCCATCCTCCTTAGCACATGATAAAAGGTTAATTACTTATGTTAAGATCAATTGGAGGGAGAAAATTAGATGATCAAATATCTGCCATAAATTTTGCCTGAAAAGTGATCTTTCCATAACTTTAATTGGTATAAATTATTTTTTTTTTTTACTAAGTTACATGCCGAAAGTCAGTCTTTAGGTACACATATCTGGTTAAAGGAACACGACTATATAGGTAAAGACATGGTTTGTTCTTTTATGAAAAGTTTGTATAATTACCATCAGACCTCTTAAGACAACATGGTTCTAATTAGCTTCACACTTCTAATGTGATTGGACAACCTTGAATTGCTAAGATTTTGTCACCAGTAAGAAAAAAATTTTTAGTGTCCAAAAGTATTTTCTGATGTTAAAAGCTATGCACATATATGCTTAGTCTGAGCCCAAATCAAGAGTTGATATAGTGGACCTGTAGGTTTGTTGAGCCACTTGCCTGTTCGACCTTGGCATTTGGTGTTAATGGATTTTGTTGATAGTTGCATGGTACCTTTTGTGGCCATGGATCATTTGATTAACTTAGGACATATCACATCAATGTTTATAAGTCAGGACCCAGCACCCTCACCATTGTAGTACTACAAACAAATATTTCTATGTCTTTAGAACAAAGTGGAAGCACAAATAGAATCACATTCTAAGCACATATGCCATCAGATAATTATTCATCTCAATTCCAATCTTCAACCTCGTGTATGTCAAAAATGGACAAATGTTCACAGTTCATTTAATTGATTCAAGACTTTGATCAGTACATTGTAAGAAGTTTCGGAAAAAATGACTTCAGTATTTAAAAATTGATTATTCAAATGTGTTTTTAGCCTGTATTATGACAAATCATAGCTAACACATTTTGTCACAATAGGACTTCTTTAGGGTTTACATGACAGTAAGGTTCATCCACGATATTAACGGAAGGTCTTTGATATATGTTAAAAAATGGAATGGAAATATGCATAAAACTTTCATAGTGTTCGTCCAACCATGTGTATTGGCATGTCTACACAGGCTTGTTCCAAGACGTTATTCTCTCCTGAGAAAGTGGCAAGTGCCCCCTTGTGTTTCTCTTGCACCACAATTGTGACTAAATTTGGATATACGTCTCATGGAGGCATTGCTAGTTGTAGTCCATTTTCTTTTGCCCCGATCGCCATATGTGAATAACTTGGGTCACTTCACATCTTTGCCTTGTTTACCATCATGTAAAGAGTTAGTACACATTTGTTCTCAACATATTATTTGTCTGCATTTTGGATGGTTTAAGTTTATCGCATATTCTTGTCTGTTCTAAGAATTTTGAAATAAAAGTTAGTCATTCCACTTGATTTTATCCTCAACTGGATGGACAGACAGAGAGATTGAATCAAAATATTGAAAGTGTTTGAGATCCCAAATGTTTGCAAAGAGAGAAGATTCAAATGAGATGTTACGCTTAGCGGAGTTAACTTTTAATAAGATGGAGTATTCACACTGACATGTCCTCTTTCTTTTGTATGTATGGCCATCATCCCTGTAATTTCTCTCAGTCGTTTGGTGTCCACTTCTGTTGCTTGTGTACAATATTATTTCACTGAATTGACATTCAGAAATCTGCACAAGAAACGTTGTAAAAAGTTGACAAGTTTAAAATTGTATGGAGTTGATAAAATAAGCCCTGCACCTATGTATGTTGTCTGTTAGATGTGATTACTTAGAAAATAATTGCTGTTGGGAAAAAATGATCTACATTGCAATCCAAGTTTGTGGGTCTATTTGTGATAGAACAGGTTTTTATCTGGTTACAATTGGATTAAAATTGCTTCAGTCTATGAAAATAGGCCCAGTTTTTCATGTTTCTTTATTAAGAATCTTGTGCTGCTAAGACAAGTCTTGGTTCACATACTATACCATTGGAAGGGAATTTAGAAAACTAATGAGGCAAGCAAAATTAACTTTGGATACAAAAATCCCTGAAAGAGGAATGATACCATGCTTTGTGGATTGCAAGGGATTTGGCCAAGAGAAGCAATCCATGGATACTGTATCTAAACTGTATGTTTCTCTCTTTTTGCAAGACTTCTATTCAAGATATTCTGATAAACTAGGAGCCCCAATGCTGAGACAGTGACCTTTCTCAGCACTCTTAGGAAACAGGGCTGGATGTGAAGCTTTCCGCTCTGTGTGATTAAGGCATATGGAGTGGGTTAGACAGACCAAGCCTGCTGGGTGTCTTCCAGTCAAGGAAATGGCAACATATATCGCCGTGCGCTAGTGCTGTGTGGACTGGCAATACATGGTCACGTAAGTTGTATTGTGGTGGCGCGTAGTAGATGTGAGCTGTGACTCTGCAGGCTTAACCCTTGTGTGTTCCAGAGAGATGGTGGCCATCTTTGACTGTTGGTTGTTATATGCCTCGTATGTCCTTGCTAGGCAGTCATGTTTAACTGTTGCTGCAGTCAGGACTTGGTACTTGATACTGGTTTCCCATTACAAGAGACCAGTTACTTTTTGAGAATTGTTTATATTGACAAGTTGATTACAGCAGAAATATCCTGAGGCCATATTGTTGAGGAAAACAAATTATAATTTTAACTATTTTTGAACTATTGGAACTGTGGTTCAACCTACCAAGAATAATAGTCATGATTCTAAAGTTGTGTTGTGGAAAGGAACGTGAACTATTCTTGAATGCTTAGTGTCTCATTATATAGGATCACAGTGTCACTTATGTATTCACGTTTAAACATATTGTTAGTTTCATGAATAACAGGGTATTGGTAATATTTGTTCTCTTTCCAGTATTCAAGTAGAAACTGTAGGTCATCTTCACAAGATAATGCATGGTGACGGCACTTGAGGTAGTTACAATAGGGACCTATACCTACCTTTGTCACTTTTGAGATACTTATTTTATCACGTTTAGTTTTTCAGGAATTGCCTGTTTCATATCGAACTATGAGAGTTGAGTTACCCAGAGATAAAGCACCGATATCTCTGTTCACAATTTTAGTCGTGTTTAGTTTTCAGTATGAGAGGACACTTAAGACATTTGTTTGCCTTGTAGAAATCACTGCATCCCCCACTGTACTAGGCCTGTGGCCAGGTCGTGACACAACCTGTTGTGAGTTTCCAGGCATCTGGGTATCCCAGACCCCTGCCACTGTCTCAACTCTTGAGTTTCAAGATGGTGAAGAAATATATCCACCCGGATTCAAACAAGATAATAAATATAATTCGAAATGTGATTGACTGTATTTGCTAATCATGACTCCCAAGTTAAAGAAGCGAGCTGTACAAATATGCTAACCCTATCTAACCCCCTCAAGAAAATGTTACCCTTGCTGGTGATAGTGTGCTTCAAAAATAAACATAACATACAGTGCTCAGCTTCCGTTCTGCTAGCTTTGCCCTGTTTAAATGTAAAAGCAGTGGCCCACTTGTGTGGGTCATCCTATAGCAGTGGACAGAAAAGTCTCAAAAATTCAGCATAAGAAGATTTTTTATTTAGCTTTGAGTTCATATCTTTTTTGGAGATGGGGTAATTGTACTCTTTGTGCCCAGCATGGGCTAGGTCCTGGTAAATCTACCAGCTGGAAAACAACAGTGGTGTGACTTACATGGACCCCAGAAAGTTTTCCTAACAGGAATGTAATGTAAAGCGAATTTGTAGTGCGATCCATGTCAACCGTGAAGGTATCCAGTGAAAATGCCCTTCACATGTCATAATTATGCTCAAAACACAAAATGTCTTATCATTTTGCATAGGGGATGGCAGTAGTAGCTGGGCCTGAGTTTTGCCTGCCTTGACGGGACCTTTCAGTCCTGTTCTTCTCTGAAATTAGACCCAACAGAATTCACGTAAGTGTGGCTTGTTGGATCCCGGTATATTTTTCTATGCAAAATGTTGTGCAAACTTCAGTTATGACAACAAAAAGATGCAATTTCTTCTCTCTATCAATGGGGAATGGCTGCTGTTAAGAACCTGATCTTTTTTCTGATAGATTCTTCTCACCACAGATTCCCCACCTTGTGAATATCCCCAGATGCCAGACTGGATCTCAAAACTCAAAAAGGAGTGTCATCTGTGCCAGTAGGTTGTGAAGTGTGGCTCTGTTTTTTAACTCCAGAAGTGAAAAACAGTTCCTCATGTAAGTGACACCCAGATGAGCTGATGTCGGTTCCTTTGTTTCTGCGCCTGAAGATGTGGTTCTCTAGCACCACTTTTTATTCTGTGAATTCTTTTTATTTTCCCTGGAAAATTATCCAGTGTGCAAGCTAATTTCTCACCCTCTATGACTATAGGTTTAAGCCTTGTAGGGACTTTTACAAACTGATGTCTTTGACATATGCCTACGAGGCGTGTCTCTGGTTTTTGGGTTTGGCGCATGACTCCAAGGCCTGCAGTGTCTGAACCCAGGTAAATCCGAAGGCTGTCGAAGAAAACAAAGTTCTGAGTGGTGAAGCACTGCAAAACTCCATGAACGTCCTGCTTCAAGTAAAAGTCAAGAGTGCAGATCTGCTCCTGAACTTCTTACTGCTGCAGGTCATCTTTGCGGACAAAGTCTTTGGGGAAGTCCAAGAAAAAACATAAAATATCCAGGCAGGACATAGCCCCTTCATGCCAGTCTCATTCTCTGAAAAAGTTGCAAGAACATTGCAGTGCCTCCGGGTCTCCCTCCTGTTCTGCTGAGTAGCCAGTTCAGTCTTAGTTCAGATGCACTCCAAGTTCCAGGGTCTGTCAGGAACATTCTGAGAGGCCGTGCTGCACATCTTTGGCATGCTTCTGGTTCCTTCTGACACATCTTCGCCCCCAAGGATCCAAATTTGCTTCCAGTTTGGTTACCTCCAGCGGATCCGCCATCTATGCTGCTTGAAACTGCATCAGTTTTCAAACCAGCATTGGTGCTAAACTGTGCGCTGGTTCTGCAGATGTCAATGCCAGCACAGCTGGCACCAGAAAAGAAGTTGCAACCCATGGTTCTTTCTGACTCCAGGCCAGATTCATCTCCAACAAAGCTGTGCCCAGATCCTGATATGGTGCAGACCTTACTCCATCTGTCAGAATCAGACACTGTTTCTCTACCGCTCATGACAAGAGCCATGGAGATGACAGTTGAAGGGACAAGGAAGAATTTGGCTTCTCAGGGAACATCCAGGCAACCTTAATGGATATACCCTTCGATGATACCTCCCTGTTTAGTGAAAACGTGGACTCAGCACTGTAGCATTTTAAGCACAGCACCTGGCTAGAAGCCACCCCACCAATAGTTCCACTATTTTCCAGGGCTGACCGCATCAGCCCGCCACTCGCCCTGCAAAGCCTCACAGCCCTTTCAAATTTAGGCCATGGACTACATGGGCAACAATGAGGATATCAGGAGCAGCATATGTCCCAAGCCTCGAACCCTCTGGCATCAACCTTGAAAGCCTCTTTAGTGCACCCTTAGTTGACACTAAGCAACCCTGTAGGAGGTCGGGTCAGCCACTTCCTTTCAGGGTGGCAGAGGATTACATTCAACAAATGGGTCCACCAAAGTGTTCAATAAGGCTACGTGTTCCCATTCCTTTTGTAACATGCTGCCGTTGCCACCTGCACCAGAACAGCTCTCAGAGGGCCAGCTGTCTGTTTTATGCCAGAAAGTACAGGCTGTATCTGATAGAAACATCTAGTTGCAGATTCCTTACCTTAGTATTTCCCCCAGGCGTCAGTCTGGATCTGTAGATTTTTGTCAGGCAGTACCCCTGTGTGCCATTACAGTGGTATCAATTGGCTCTGCGTCTGTCGTCTGTCTGGATAGGACGTCGTAGGTCCTTTATAGGAGCCACCCCGGTGCGCTGACGTCAGTTCTTTTCTTTCTGCACCTGCCAGTTGTAATCCGCATAGTTACCCCTCAATCATTTTTTTACTGGCCTTTTTGACTTTTTGTTGAAGTATTTTTAAGTTGCTAACTCCTGGTTTGTTGAGGTAAGTCATCAAGGAAGAACGGTTTTAAGCCCTAAAGGTCCTCTCATTGGGCGCTGTCTGTCACGTATCCGCACCTCGTGTGCCTTTGGCGTTTGGATCACAAACACGACCAAAGTCGTGCTCCAAGTGTCGGGCCATGCATCTGAAGGCTTTGAGAGAATGATCCCTGAAGCCGATGGCAGTCCGAAGGTCATCTCTGTGCATGTTGAGGTCCCGTTCCAGAGGACCTTCACAGGAGCGGTTGTGGAGTCCTCCACCGTTGTAGTTCTACTCAAAGTGCTCTGAACAATCGGGTAAGTCAAAGCACAAAAAGAAGTTGAAGAAAGCGAAACATTCTTTGATTCCACCTCATCGGTCGGCTGATGAGAGGAGGAAGTGGGAGCACCATAATTCTAGGCCTCCCTTTGTGGAGCCTGTGTCTGGGCCGACTCCATGCCTCCCCTTGTTTCCGGGAGCCAGATTGAATCCTGCCCAACTAAAAGAGCTCTGTGAGGCCATTCGCCTCATTTTTGGGCAGTCCAAAACCATTGGTACGCCTTCGGGCCCCACAGACTCAGAATGTGCTGCTTCAGGTTTGACGCCAGCAGCTTAGCTCTTGGCTCCAAGGGCCGCCCATGGATCCTCGCTTGGATCCAGGATGGCGTTGGTCATACCACCTTGACCTTCCCTGATGCCAACTCTGTGCCCTTGGGTGGCACCATTCCCATTCTCATTGCTTTCTCTGATAAGGAGGCGGATGGGCGTTGTACAATGTGGACTCCAGAACTGACAGGAGGTGTGCCTCCTATGTTGGATCCTGAGCCTTATTCTGATGGGCTACGCTACAGTGGAGAATGGGAGGGGGTCGCTGGACCCTTTTTAATACCAGCTCCAAGATCCTACGGACTGGCATACGTACAGTGGACTGGATACCTCCCCAGATACTGGCTTGCCTTCTCCCCCTACCTTAGCTACGGAGTAGTGAGCGTCCTAGTCTAAGGTGGTGCGAAGAGCAGCTGAGGACCTAGACCTTAATTTGCCTTCAGTGGCAGTCAGGACTAATCTTCTAACAAAGGTTCTTTAATCTGGAGCTTCATCCTCCGAACCCATGCTCCCCTTCAATGAAGTACTTGCAGATGTCCTACTGGGTACCTGGTCAAAGCCCAGTGCAGGGGATCCTGTGAACAGAGCAATTGTCTGCTGCTATCGCTCGGCTCCTGGTGACACAAGTTTCCATATGCAACATCCCACCCCTGAGAGTTTAGTTATGCAAGGCTCCATCTCGCATTGCACATTACCTTCAGAACCCCCGAATAGGGAATCAATGAGACTGGGTGCACTTGTGAAGATGTTTTCTTCTGCCAGCTTGGTATTGGAGTACGTGAACACTGCATTCCCTTTGGGCTGGTATTCCCTCACACTGTGGGATAGGGTTGCGAAAATGCTGCCACAGGCCCCATAAGAGGCCTGACCTATACTTTCCCAAGCAGTTGCTGATGGAAAAAACACAACAAGGTTTGCAGATGTGGACTGGATGCAACCAAGTCACAGGGCAGACAGGTTTCATCAGTTGTGGCCCTTAGGCCTGGTAGAGGACATCTGGCTTTTCAGGGGTAGACTAAGCCAATCTTATGGACATGCCCTTTGATGGCACTATCTTTTCAGAGAAAAAGCAGACTCTGGCTTGAGTGAATGAAGGATTCTCGTGCTATGGCCAAGCCCTTGGGCCTCATCTCCCCCTCAATCTGCTTTTCACCCCTTTTGTGGCTACAGAATCGGCACCTAACCATTGCTCACCCCCTCCCCCCCAAAAAAAGAACCCCAGTATGCTTTTCACCCCTTTAGTGGCTACAGAACAGGCACCTAACCACTGCTGTTCCCATCCAGTCACTGTACGGTGCTTGCTGCCCAGCCTCTGTATGTTTGGAGACGTGGGATTTGCTTCTTCAATTTGGACACCTTTGGCACACAGCTAAGTCCCTTGTAAAAGGTACCAGTAGTACCAAGGGCCCTTGGCCAGGGAGGGTCTTTAAGGGCTGCAGTATGTATTGTGCCACCCTATGGGACCCCTCACCAAACACATGCACTCTCCCAATGCAGATTGTGTTGGTGAGGAGAAAAAGGTAAAGTCGGCAATGCATACCTCTTTGGGTGCCATGCCCATAAACCACTGCCTGTAGCATTGGTAAGTCACCCCTCTAGCAGGGCTTACAGCCCTAAGGCAGGGTGCTCTATACTACAGGTGGGTGCACATCTGCATGAGCAATATGCCCCTGCAGCGTGTAAGTCCATTCTTAGACATTGTAAGTGCAGTGTAGCTATATTGAGTACATGGTCTGGGTCTTTGTTATTACAAACTCCACAGCTCCTTAATGACTTCACTGAATGATAGGAAGCTTGGTAGCGAACTTCTCTGCTCAAAAAACCCACACAGATGCCAGTGTTGGATTTATTGCAAAATGCACACAGTGGGCACCTTAGAGTTGCCCTCTGAAATTCACCCAACTCTCTAGTGTGTGGCTGACCAGTCTATGCCAGCCTACCACTACCAGACGAGTTCCTGACCCCATGGGGTTCGAGTCTTTGTGCCACCTGGGATCCGGGACAAAGCCTGCTCGGGTGGAGGTGCTTCACACCTCCCCCCGCAGAAACAGCAACACTTGACGGTGAGCCTCAAAGGCTCCTGCCTTTTATTGCACTGCCCAGGGAACTCAGCCAGGGGAGATGGCCGCCCAGACCAAGCACCACTTTTAGCTGCAGGTCTGGCGGGAAAATTAGTAAGCCCAAGGAGGAGTGTCCACCGCTGCTAGGACCGCCCCTAGGGTGCCCTGAGCTGCTGAGATGACCCCTCCTTGCAGAATCCTTTATCTAGTTTTGGAGGGAGTTACCCAAAGGGTTAGTATGTGCCCCCACCACAAAGGGAATGGGCACAGGAAGGGTGTAGCCACCCTCAGGGTCAGTAGCAATTGGCTACTGCCCTCTGACCCCTATAATGCCCCTCAATCTAGTGTTTAGGGGCATCCTTGGACCTTGCTCTTCAGATTCCTGGCGACCTTAAAGAAAGACTGAAGAGCCGCACCAGCAGAGAAGACTCCAGACAGCAACTGACTTGGCCCCACCCTACCACCCTGTCTGCAGCTTTAAGACTCCTACTACAAAAAGGTGACTCATCCTGCAGGACCAGTGACCTCTACAACCCCCCTCAACCCCAAGGGCAGCCTGCCTACCCAAGGACTAAGATCTCCCGCGGACAGTAGCACTGTCCACAAAGAAACTTACAAGAAGGTCTCCAGATCCACCTGGATCCACGAGTCCTGGCTTCTCTGAGCCAGACACGTACAGCCCAAGCCCAGGTGGCCCACCGGTCCAGAGAAGGTCCCCAGGCGATTCTGACCTCAAGTCCACCCTAGGTTGATCCCTCCTGACCAATACGATGATGCCTGCAGCCTAAATCCAGAGGACCCCCCCTGACTGCAACCGGCTCTGGAGAAGATTTCCCGATGCCTAAAGATAGCCCTGCACTGGCAGCCCCCTGGCCATGACAGTCCAGTAATGTCCAATGGGCTCACTACTTACCTGTCCAGCCGTTGGTCTTCTTCAGTCGACTCTCTGGACCAAGCCTGCAGCCTCTTTGTGACCACCAGGGTTCCTGCATTGAAACTGATTGGGCGCCCAATGCTGTGTTTGCACCCTGCACCCGACCACCCCTGTGGCGCTAAGGGTGTGTGTTTGGTGCTGACCTGTGGCCCCCGGGTGCTCATCTAAACTCCCCAGGTCTGTGCCCTGAAGTCACGGGTACTTAACTGCAAGCTGTTTCTTTCTAAGTGCCCCCAGTCTCCATAGGATTCCACTGGGAGCCCAACACCAACTTTGAACTCAGCACCCGGCTGGCCCATGTTGCTGGTGGTGCTCTCTTGGTGTCTTCCTAAACTTTGCCCTATGGACACCCTAACCCCTGAAGACTGGGGTGTTACCTGCAAACTGTGTTACTTTTCCTCTCCTAGGACTGCATTGCTTTCTATGAGAAATTGCACTTTCTACTTTTGAAATTGAAAACCATTACTTTCCTGAAAACTGTTTTGTCTGTGAATTCCAAACAAAGTGCATTTGATACTTGAAAATGACACATTCCTGAAACTGTTCCTACCTTTTGGTTCTAAAAATAAAGTAACAAAGTATATTTTTTGATACATAGGCATTGGCCTGGAATTGGTCATTTTGTGTATGCCTTATTGCTTGACCGTGTGAACAACAAACATTTAGCACTACCCTCTGATAAGCCTAACTGCTTGACCACACTACCACAATAGAGAGCATTAGTATTATCTACTTTAGCCTCTGTAAGGCCTCAAGGGATCCCCTGGACTCTGTGCACACTATACCTTAATTTGTATGGCATACAAAGCCAGCTTCCTACAGATGTTATGGCTCTCCTGGCCAAGGGAGCCATAAAGAGAGTGCTTGTGCCAGAAGTAGGTTGTGGTTGGCATTCCTGCTGCTATCTGGTACCCAGAAAGGACAAGGGCCTCCCCCCATCCTAGACCTTTGGTCCCTCAATCTCTTCCTCAGGGAGGAGAAGTTCAAATTCTCACTCAGGCTCAGGTTCTACCTGCCCTGGACCCAGGAGACTAGATGGTACAGTTGGACTTGCAGGACGCTTATTTCCGTGTTCCTGTCCTGCCTGCCCACAGATGTTCCTTGCGGTTCATGGTGTGCCGTGAGCACTTTCAGTTCTCCGTGCTCTCCTTTCACCTTACCATTGCCCCACAGGTGTTCACCAAGCTGATGGCGGTGGTTGCAGCTCATCTGCGCAGGTCAAAGGTTTCAGTCTTCTCCTACCTTGAAGACTGGCTGTTGAAGGCTGGCTCGCCCTAGGCAACCATCTTCCATCTCCAGAATACAGTGGACCTCCTGCATCCATTGGGGTTCACTATAAACGTGACAAAGGCACACCTGACTCCCCCTCGGATGCTCCTTTTCCTCAGAGCTGTTGGGAGGATAAGCCTGAAACAGTGCAGTTTTTGGCTTATCCTCCCAAGCGATGAGTCCATGATATTAAGGCTATTGTAGTGATGTTTCAGCCTCCATCCTTGAGGACGGTTTGAATGACTCTGAGGTTGCTGGGCCCCATGGCCTCCTGCATCATTCTGTGGGCACATGCCAGATGGCATATGCTGGCTCTGCAGTGGGACCTGAAGTTCCAGTAGGTGCGGAATTGGGGGAATCTCCAACATGGTCCAGATGTCGGAGGGAATTGCACAAGGTCTGCATTGGTGGTTAACAAACTGTGATTGGGTCAGAGGTAGATCCCTGTCCCTTCCCCAACCAGTTCTGACAGAAGTGTCACTCCTTGGCTGGAACGGCCCTCTGGGAGAGGCAGAGATCAGAGGCATCTGGTCTCCAACAGAGTCCAGAATCCACATCAACCTGTTGGAGCTCCGTGCCATCAGACTAGCATTAAAAGCATTTCTTTCCTCTCTCAAGGAAAAGGTAGTGCAAGTGTTCATGGACAACACCACTGCCATGTGGTACTGGAAAAAGCAAGGCGGGGTGGGGACCCTTCATCATGAGGCTCTGTTCCTCTGGATGTGGCTGGAACAATAATGCATTTCCCTGGAGGTTAAACATCTGATGGGCTGTCTCAACGCCAGAGCAGATGAGCTCAGCCGACAGTGCATAGTTGATCATGAATGGCATCTCCATCCCAAGGTGGCGCAAGGTCTCTTTCAGCAGTGTGGAGAACCTTAGTTATATCTGTTTGCCTCTGCAGAGAATGCACAATGTCATCAATATTCTGCGTTGAAGTTTCCAAGGCAGCAATCCCGCTTTTCATCTCAAGTGGAACTCAGGCATCCTGTATGTCTTTCTACCCATGCCAGTTCTGCCTAGAGTTCTCAAGAAGATCCAGAACGGCCTGGCTTAAGTCATTCTTGTAGATCCGGACTGGGCACAGAGAGTCTGGTATGCTGAGCTACTGAGCATGACCATCGATCCTCTGATCAGACTCCCCCTTTGGGAGAGTGTTCTGTCTCACCTGCAAGGGATGATTCTCCACCTGAACCTGTACAGCTGCTGCATTGGAGATTGAGTGGCCACAGTTGACAGCTTTTGATCTTTCTCCCAAAGTCTTTAACGTAATCATGGCAGCCAGGCATCTCTCCACCAAAACGGCATATGCCTGTCATTGGAATAAACTTATAGCATGGTGCACAGACAAGTCTGTTGACCAACTTTTGCCCCTCTCTGTGAGCTACTATTATTTATCCTTTCTCTGGCCAAGCAGGGCTCTGCTTTGGACACTCTCAAAGGTTATTTATCTGCTATTTCTGCGTTTTTGAGGTTGTCTTATCAACTTTCTTTGTTAAAGTCCCCTATTGTTACTAGGTTCCTCAATGGTCTTAATCAAATGTTTCCTCCATCCTCAATCATTATGCCCCAATGGGATTTGAATTTGGTTCTGACACTCTTGATGTGTGCTTCTTTTCAGCCTCCTCACAATTGTCCTCTCAGGCTTCCCACCTTGAAAACATTACCTCTTCCCGCAGGGTGAGTGAGCTGTAGGCATTGTCATCTAAGCCGCCCTACCTTTCCATCTATCCTGGCAAAGTGGTGCTTAGCACTAGGGCTTCATTTCTGCCAAAAGTGGTTTTGCGCTTTCATGTAGGCCAATGCATCACCTTGCCTACTTTCTATGCACCCCCACATCTCTCTAAGAAGAGACTCCACCGCCTGGACCCAAAAGGAGCACTGGCCTTCTACCTTGATCGTACAAAAGAGTTCTGGGTGGATGATCAACTTTGTCGGTTATGTGGGTGCAAATAAAGGTCTGACAGTGCAGAAGCAGACCATCTCCCGATAGGTCTTACTCGGAATTAAAATCTGCTATGCACTGGCCATGAAGCAACCACTTGAAGGTTTGTGTGCTCATTCTACCAGAATAAAAGCTGGGACCACTGCATTAGCATGTGGCGTTCCAGTCCTTGACATTTGTCAGGCGGCACTGTGGGCATCCCTCCACCTATTCACCAAACATTACTGCCTGGGCAGCCAGGTCTGTAGGGACTGGTACTTTGCCCAATCGTTCCTTCAGGGCTTTCTAGTATGATCTTGGTTCCCAGTCCGTCCTCTGTTGATGGTATTGCTTGACTATCTATTCTAAGGTAAGGAGTCTGCAACTAGATGTGTATCAGATAAACAAGTTACTTACCTTCGGTACCACCTTATCTGGTAGAGACAGTATCTAGTTGCAGATTCCTTACCAACCCATCCATCCTCCACACTCTGCAAACTGATTCCTCTGAAAAGGACTCCGCTTTCAGGGCCTTAGTTTTGACGCATCTGTGGTCGGTGTTCTTCAAGGCTCTACCCTTCTGGTGTGGAAAGTCGTGAAAAGAAACTGACGTCAGTGTGCCGGGGTGGTGCCTATATAGGACCCACAATGTCATATCCGGTTGTGGACGGCGACGGATTTGGAGCTGTTTGTCACCTAACTGTGCTCAGTGGTACTGCTTGAAAAAAAATCTCTGTTTCCAGACTGACGCCGAGGGGAAATTTAAAGGGAAGAAATCTGCAACAAGGTATTGCCTCTACCAGATAAGGTGTTACAGAAGGTAAACAACGTGTCCTTCTTTCTTAAATGATTCTACCCCCCCAAATCTTTTCTTCTGATGGATACTGTGGATTACATAGTTAGAATATCCCCGGGTGCCAGACTTTAAACACTACTGCTCCCATGTGTGGTTCTGCGTTGAATTAGTTCTGCCCCAGAAGTGACAGCTGTTCGCACCAACATGTATTTGTTTCTTTCTGTGTCTTTGTTTGTTGATCAAGAGCTCTGCTTCCACTTCTCATCGGTTGACAATAGTTTTTTCTTCAGAATTTTTTTTATTTCTAAACTATCAGTGTGCGAGGGAAGTATGTTGCCTCCAAATACTGCATGTTTTAAATTTTATAAGAACTGTCAAACTTGAGGTGTGCTTCAGGCTTTTGGTTTCTGGGGCTCCAAGATAATGCGAGGACTATGCTTTCATGATGCCAAAGGCGATAAGGTATTGTGAAGTGAAGCTGTATGTCACTAACTTGGGAAGAAAAAAACATGCAAATACTGCTCCCTCTCAAAGTTTAGGGAACCGACCAGTTCCCGCTCTCCAGACAGTTCCCAAGACAAGTCCTCTTCACGGCCGAAGTGTTCAGGTAAGTCCCAGTTGAATGGGAAATAGAATAAGGCAAAGTGGGACTTGTCCCCCAACCTGACACTGTACATCAGAGAAGTTGTGTGACCGTGATTTCTTAGTAGATACCTATGCACCCCATGTTCTCCTGGTCATTTGCAACTGTGCAACAAATTGAGGCCTTCAGAAGGCCTTTGTAGTTTATCTTTTGCACTCTTCTAGATCCCTCTGGCATTCTTTTGGACACAAAAGAGCTGCGGATAAGATGTGCAACACAAGAGTTGGACTTAATACTTCCTTCTGTGGATGTTACAACAAATGTGTTTACAGTGTTATTCCTCTAAGCCCTTACTACCTTTTAATGAGGTCCTCACAGACATATTAATGGACACTGGATTCTAAGGCCCTCATTACAACCCTGGCGGTAAATGGTGCTTACAGCCGTGGCGACGGCCGCCAACATACCGTTACCACGACGGTAATCCGCCAAGGGTATTATGACCCACACAGAGAATACCGCCACAATACAGACACCCACACAAGTCCGCCACACCAAAGGTCAGTGATAAACTGGCGATAGCAAAACCCACACCGTCACGCAAACAGGAATACGCCCACAGTACCACAATCTACGTATCAACGCGGCGGTCTTTCAACCGCGGTAAACCATTGGCGGTACACACTGCTGCGTTCAAAATACACACACACTTACAAAACTACTCCACATTGGACTATTCAAAATACACACACCTGACACACACACATACACACACCACACACACACACACACACACACACACACACACACACACTCAAACCACTATAAAACACACACCCACATTACCCACAACCCCTTACAACAACAAAAAAAAGAGACCAAGCACAGAGAGACAAGCAAACAGCACACACTCAATCAGAGGCGCAGAACACCATCACACATACACCATCCGCGCACATCACAGCATACACCCCAACACATCACCCCAACACATCACCCCAACACATCACCCCAACACATCACCCCAGCACATCACCCCAGCACATCACCCCAGCACATCACCCCAGCACATCACCCCAGCACATCACCCCAGCACATCACCCCAGCACATCACCCCAGCACATCACCCCAGCACATCACCCCAGCACATCACCCCAGCACATCACCCCAGCACATCACCCCAGCACATCACCCCAGCACATCACCCCAGCACATCACCCCAGCACATCACCCCAGCACATCACCCCAGCACATCACCCCAGCACATCACCCCAGCACATCACCCCAGCACATCACCCCAGCACATCACCCCAGCACATCACCCCAGCACATCACCCCAGCACATCACCCCAGCACATCACCCCAGCACATCACCCCAGCACATCACCCCAACACATCACCCCAACACATCACCCCAACACATCACCCCAACACATCACCCCAACACATCACCCCAACACATCACCCCAACACATCACCCCAACACATCACCCCACACATACCACTCACACCACATCCATGGTATCTCAAAGACACCCCAGGTTTTCTGAAGAGGAGCTAAGGGTCATGGTGGAGGAAATCATCCGGGTAGAGCCACAGCTATTCGGATCACAGGTGCAGCAGACCTCCATTGCAAGGAAGATAGAGCTATGGCGGAGAATCGTTGACAGAGTCAACGCTGTGGGACAGCATCCTAGAACCAGGGATGACATCAGGAAGAGGTGGAACGACCTACGGGGCAAGGTGAGTTCCATGGTTTCAAGACACCAGAGTGCTGTACAGAGGACTGGCGGTGGACCCCCCCCCCGCCTCTCTCCCCAACAACTAATAACATGGGAGGAGCAAGTCTTGGCAATAATGCATCCTGAGGGCCTCGCAGGAGTAGCAGGAGGACTAGACTCTGGTAAGGCAAAGGTTTACTTTTATATCCCCCACCCTACCTGCATGCCATCACATACCCCCACCCTTTCCCTCACTCCCATCACTCCACCAACTCACATATATCCCACAATCACAACCCAACCATGTAGGAGGCTGGACTGGCTTGTAGTGAGTACCTAGGGGTACTTGCACCTTGCACCGGCCCAGTTATCCCTTATTAGTGTATAGGGTGTCTAGCAGCATAGGCTGATAGATAATGGTAGCTTAGCAGAGCAGCTTAGGCTGAATTAGGAGACGAGTGAAGCTCCTACAGTACCACTAGTGTCATATGCACAATATCATAAGAAAACACAATACTAAGATATACTAAAAATAAAGGTACTTTATTTTTGTGACAATATGCCAAAAGTATCTCAGTGAGTACCCTCAGTATGAGGATAGCAAATATACACAAGATATATGTACACAATACCAAAATATGCAGTAATAGTATTAGAAAACAGTGCAAACAATGTATAGTTACAATAGGATGCAATGGGGACACATAGGGATAGGGGCAACACAAACCATATACTCCAAAAGTGGAATGCGAACCACGAATGGACCCCAAACCTTTGTGACCTTGTAGAGGGCAGCTGGGACTGTAAGGAAACAGTGAGGGTTAGAAAAATAGCCCACCCCAAGACCCTGAAAAGTGAGTGCAAAGTGCACTAAAGTTCCCCAAAGGACATAGAAGTCGTGATAGGGGAATTCTGCAGGAAAGACACAAACCAGCAATGCAACAACGATGGATTTCCAGTCGAGGGTACCTGTGGAACAAGGGGACCAAGTCCAAAAGTCACAAGCAAGTCGGAGATGGGCAGATGCCCAGGAAATGCCAGCTGTGGGTGCAAAGAAGCTGCTACTGGACAGTAGAAGCTGTGGTTTCTGCAGGAACGACAAGGGCTAGAGACTTCCCCTTGAGAGGATGGATCCCCCACGCTGTGGAGAGTCGTGCAGAAGTGTTTTCCCGCCTAAATACCGCCAACAAGCCTTGCTAGCTGCAAATCGTGCGGTTAGTGTTTTTGGATGCTGCTGTGGCCCAGGAGGGACCAGGATGTCGCCAATTGTGTCTGGGGACAGAGGGGGCGTCGAGCAAGACAAGGAGCCCTCTCAGCAGCAGGCAGCACCCGCAGAAGTGCCAGAAACAGGCACTACGAGGATGCGTGAAACGGTGCTCACCCGAAGTCGCACAAAGGAGTCCCACGTCGCCGGAGAACAACTTAGGAGGTCGTGCAATGCAGGTTAGAGTGCCGTGGACCCAGGCTGGACTGTGCACAAAGGATTTCCGCCGGAAGTGCACAGAGGCCGGAGTAGCTGCAAAAGTCGCGGTTCCCAGCAATGCAGTCTGGCGTGGGGAGGCAAGGACTTACCTCCACCAAACTTGGACTGTGGGAGTCACTTGGACAGAGTTGCTGGATTCAAGGGACCTCGCTCGTCGTGCTGAGAGGAGACCCAGGGTACCGGTGATTCAGTTCTTTGGTGCCTGCGGTTGCAGGGGGACGATTCCGTCAGCCCACTGGAGATTTCTTCGGAGCTTCTAGTGCAGAGAGGAGGCAGACTACCCCCACAGCATGCACCACCAGGAAAACAGTCGAGAAGGCGGCAGGATCAGCGTTACAGAGTTGCAGTAGTTGTCTTCGCTACTTTGTTGCAGTTTTGCAGGCTTCCAGCGCGGTCAGCAGTCGATTCCTTGGCAGAAGGTGAAGAGAGAGATGCAGAGGAACTCGGATGAGCTCTTGCATTCGTTATCTAAGGAATCCCAAGAGACAGAGACCCTAAATAGCCAGAAAAGAGGGTTTGGCTACCTAGGAGAGAGGATAGGCTAGCAACACCTGAAGGAGCCTATCAGAAGGAGTCTCTGACGTCACCTGATGGCACTGGCCACTCAGAGCAGTCCAGTGTGCCAGCAGCACCTCTGTTTCCAAGATGGCAGAGGTCTGGAGTACACTTGAGGAGCTCTGGGCACCTCCCAGGAGAGGTACAGGTCAGGGGAGTGGTCACTCCCCTTCCCTTTGTCCAGTTTCGCGCCAGAGCAGGGCTAAGGGGTCCCTGAACCGGTGTAGACTGGCTTATGCAGAAATGGGCACCATGTGTGCCCATGAAAGCATTTCCAGAGGCTGGGGGAGGCTACTCCTCCCCTGCCTTCACACTATTTTCCAAAGGGAGAGGGTGTAACACCCTTTCTCAGAGGAAGTCCTTTGTTCTGCCATCCTGGGCCAGGCCTGGCTGGACCCCAGGAGGGCAGAAGCCTGTCTGAGGGGTTGGCAGCAGCTGCAGTGAAACCCCGGGAAAGGCAGTTTGGCAGTACCAGGGTCTGTGCTACAGACCACTGGGATCATGGGATTGTGCCAACTATTCCAGGATGGCATAGAGGGGGCAATTCCATGATCATAGACATGTTACATGGCCATATTCGGAGTTACCATTGTGAAGCTACATATAGGTATTGACCTATATGTAGTGCACGCGTGTAATGGTGTCCCCGCACTCACAAAGTCCGGGGAATTGGCCCTGAACAATGTGGGGGCACCTTGGCTAGTGCCAGGGTGCCCTCACACTAAGTAACTTAGCACCCAACCTTTACCAGGTAAAGGTTAGACATATAGGTGACTTATAAGTTACTTAAGTGCAGTGTAAAATGGCTGTGAAATAACGTGGACGTTATTTCACTCAGGCTGCAGTGGCAGGCCTGTGTAAGAATTGTCTGAGCTTCCTATGGGTGGCAAAAGAAATGCTGCAGCCCATAGGGATCTCCTGGAACTCCAATACCCTGGGTACCTTAGTACCATATACTAGGGAATTATAAGGGTGTTCCAGTAAGCCAATGTAAATTGGTGAAATTGGTCACTAGCCTGTTAGTGACAATTTGAAAGAAATGAGAGAGCATAACCACTGAGGTTCTGGTTAGCAGAGCCTCAGTGAGACAGTTAGTCATAACACAGGTAACACATTCAGGCACACTTATGAGCACTGGGGCCCTGACTAGCAGGGTCCCAGTGACACATACAACTAAAACAACATATATACAGTGAAAAATGGGGGTAACATGCCAGGCAAGATGGTACTTTCCTACAAACCATCCCAATACCAAGCCCTGCATGTATCACCAATGCATGGACACCACTCACAGACCTGCATGGACACCCATCAGCACAGCTAGCCCAGTAGAGAGATTCACCCACTTCACACAATCAGCAGTCACACAAGGCCAAGGCGACAGGGAAAGCACAATTATACAGGAAAACACACCCATTGCACAAGATGGCACACACAAATACAATAACAATGCATTTGCATCCCAAAAGGACCACTACCCAACGTCACCGGAGAGGAGGTGCCAGCCACCCCTCCCCCCCCCCCCCACCACCACCATTTAAATATAAACCATACTGGAGTCAGTGTAATGATTGGAAAGATGTATTCTTACAACATTCTCAAAGCATTGCAATGTCTATGTTCATTGAATTATACCAATGTATGACAGTTGGTGAGCAGCAGTACACATAGCAGGAGACAGAATGGGGTACACATCTGAAAAAAGGGAATCCAAAGGGAACAACCAGTGGCCATAGACAGAGGGTAAGAGGCTGCCATGTACAATGTCCAAAGGTATACTCAAATGTGAAGTTGAGTTACAGTCTCTTACCTGTGTGTCACTGGAAGTACTGATGGATAATGTTTGTTCTGTTGTCCACGTCTTCATCTGCCTCCTCTTCCTCACTGTCCAAAGGCTCCACCGCTGCCACAAGACCATCCTCAGGCTCATCCCCCAGCAGAAAAGGCACCTGGCGTCTCAAGGCCAGGTTGTGCTTCATACATCAGGATGCGATGATCTGGCACACCTTCTTGGGTGAGTAGTACAGGGATCCACCAGTCAGATGGAGGCACCGGAACCTGGCCTTCATGATACCGAAGGTCCTCTCAATTATCCTCCTTGTACGCCCATGTGCCTCATTGTAACGTTCCTCTACCCTTGTCCTGGGATTCCTCACAGGGGTCAGTAGCCATGAGAGTTTGGGGTAACCAGAGTCACCTGCAAATATCGAGGGACAACTTTTAGACACACACTAACCCTTAGGGACAACCCCATACCCAGACACCTAGTCTTACTGTGTGGGGACCTTGGGCTCACCTATTAGCCATTTAGCCATACCCGGAGCCTCTGGAGTTGGCCCATCACATAAGGGATACCTGTGAGGAGGGACAAGGGGAAATGAGGTAACTGCGCTGGCGTTGTGCTGCGTCGTAGTAGGTGGTCAAGGACCGCCACGCAACTCCCCATTGATTATCATTGGGCCCTATGTGTCCCAGGAGCCAATGGCGATGTACGCCGGTGGTGACAGTACGCACCGCCGTGGACGTCACGGCCATTTTCTACCTATTCACTCACTTGCTACCTGACCATCAACAGGAGGGGACCTACATTGCAAGTGCTGCTGTGACCTGAGTCTGGAAGCGACAATGGCTAGAGGGAAAGGGCCCCTGCCTTCACTGCGGAGGAGTTGGAGAAACTGTTGGATTGGGTCCTCCCCCAGTACACGTTACTCTATGGTCTTCCAGACAAACAGGTGAGGACGCTGTGAGCATGATGTGTGGGCAATGCCTGTTTCGAATGGTGTGGATGTAAGACACATGTTGGGGGTGGGGGGGGGGGGGGCGGCTAAGGCAACCTGGCCTGAATGCTGCATGAGAGGTGGTCACTGTATGTGCGTCAGGGCATGGGTGGGAACTGGTGGGCAAAGAGTATGACGGTCCGGACGGGTGAGTAATTACAATTTCCGCTGTCTTTTCCATCTGTCAGCGCCTACCTGAAGAAGGGTATTTGGCGTGCCATCGCCAAGGAGCAGCGGACCCTGGGGGGTCTATCATAGGCGGAGCAACCACTGCCGCATGAGATGGGAGGACCTGACCACTGGACCAAGAAGACGGCGGAGGCCCATCTGGGGCTGACCTCCCAGCATGGAAGGGGTGCCTGTCGCACCATGACCCCCCTGATGTTCCGCACCCTGGTGGTGGCCTATCCGGAGTTGGATGGGCGCTTGAGGGCATCACAGCAGCCACAAGGGGGTGAGTCCAGTTTCAGAAAGCTGACTTTGCACGCTTTAGGAACTAGCTGGGTGGGGGATGTGGGCTGTGGGTACCCCTAGGCCAGGGCGATCATGGCAGGGTAGGTCCCTTGTTTGCAGGATCTGAAGCACCCCTACCCCTATGGTACAAGTGGCCAACTGCTACTGGGCAGGGTCCTGTGGGTGTCATGTGTGTAGATGCTGGCGTTAGGCATTGTACCCCATGGGCTGGTGACAAACTTAGTGAGTGGTTGGGCATGGCCTAGTGCATAGGGCAGCTCAGTGTGAGTTGTGTACGCCAATGGTAGTGGTGTTGCTGGCATTGACCATTTGTATCCTCTGTCTATCTCCCCCCTTCTTGTTTTGTCACCCTGTCCTTGTGTTCATTAGCATCACCTGGCAGAGGAGCAGAGGCTCCGGCGACGAAGCGATCTGCATCCCACATGGCCCATGGGGGCGAATCCACTGAGGGTGAAGTCAGTGGGACAGAGGGCGAGGGGATCTCCACGATGGGGACCGGAGGGGATACAAGTGACAGCGACTCCTCCGATGGAAGCTCCCTGGCGGTAGCAGACACCTCTGTGCCCACCCCAACAACTGGTACAGCCACCCCCCTACCAGCACTGCCCTCCCAGCAGCCCCACAGCGTGTTTCCCGTGCCCGCTCACCCAGGAGGGTGGGCATCTCCTTCACCTCAGGCTCTACCACAGTCAGCCCTGCTGCCCTCAGTGAGGAGGCTATTGACCTCCTGAGATCCCTCATTGTTGGCCAGTCAACCATTCTGAGTGCATCCAAGGTGTCGAAAGGCATTTGCAAAAAACAAATGCATACCTGGAGGGCATTCATTCTGGCGTGACGGCCCAACAGAGAGCCTTTCAGGCTCTGGCCTCAGCACTGGTGGCAGCCATTGTCCCTGTGTCCAGCCTTCCCCCTCCAACTTCCACTACCCAGCCACAATCCCCTCTACCTCACCCTATCCCAAGCATAGCTTCAGACGAGCATGCACACACATCAACACACAAAAGTGGCTCAGGAAAACATAAGCACCACACATCATCACACAGGCACTCACACAAGCACCATACCCATGTACAAATATCAAGATCCACTTCCTCCACTGTGTCCCCCTCCACCTCTTCGTCCACCCCCCTCCCAGTACCGTCTCCACACACCTGCATGCACTACATCATCAGCCACTGCCTCCATCACCAGCACGCCATCACAACACACCCCTCACGAGCAATCAGCACCCCCACAACCATGCACATGTCCCCTTTGTCCTCTACCAGTGTGTCTGGGAGCCCTCCTCCTAAAGTACACAAACACAGGCACACACCCACTCACCAGCCATCCACCTCACAACAGACTCCAGACCATGCACCTTCACCCAAACTCAGCAGACGTACAACTCCTACAACCACTACCTCTTCCTCCACTCCCACACCCCCTCCATCTTCCCGTCCCAAGTGGGTCTAAAAAAACTTTTCCTGGCTAACATTGACCTCTTCCCTACTCCCCACCCCCCCATCCTTCCCCTAGGGCCAGGATGTCTAGATCTTCAGCCACCAACTCGGCGTCCACTGTGGTCCCTGCAAGTGCGAGAGGATCGAAGGGGGTACCCGTCAGGGCTGGCAGTGAGCCACATACAGATGCTAAAGACCACCCGATTCCGCCACCTGCCAAGGTTAAGAAGAGGCTTTCATGCAGCACGAACAGGGCGCAAAAGTCACCCAGCAAGGCCTCATCCAAAGCAAAAGAGGACAGTGCCAAGGTTCCAGCAGAATCTAGGAGGATGGAGAAGAGAAACAAAGGCAAAGGGCATGTCACTTCAGGGCTCGGTGCCTCCAGGTGAGGGACTGTTGACCACCATTTGTACTGACAGGCCAGCAACCTGTATCACGGTGAGCACTGCCGCAATGACCGCCACCTGCTCTGCCATCTGCACCGCCACTGCCATGACAGTCACCAGCATCATCCCCAGTGGGCAGCCGTCCAAGGCTGCTGGAGACGGCCTGGTGTCTCCCTCCACTCCTGCAAGCACCTGTACCACCGGCAGCATCTCTGCCGCAGACACCGCCGCAAGCACCGCCACATGCCCAGCCGGTGCCACTACATCTGACATCAGCAGCATCCCCAGTGGGCAGCCGTCCGAGGCTGCGGAAGACGTCCTGGACCCTGCACCTACCACTTGAGGCACCAGCACTGGTACTACCAGCAGTTTGCAGCCTAATTCGCCACAGGATGGAGTGTGGCTCTACCTCCATGGAGTATCATGCTACCTGTTCTCTGCACATCTCGTGCCTCAGACTCCCAGATGAGGGAATGTGAACTGCTGCACCCCAGGTGCTGCATCACTGGGCACAAGGCCCCTTCCAGAACCAGTGGAACATGTCACCCACTTGAGAGACTGTGGCTTTGCACTCCCCAGGACCAAACAGTGAGCGCACCACCCACGTGAGAGACTTGAGAGACTGTGGCTTTACACTCCCCTAGACATCGCTGTGCGGCCTTGAGGAGCAGTGGCTTTGTACCATCTTCCGGCTGAGGTGCCCCTTCCCCCTGAGATGCCTGTGTGTTTTTCGTCCTGATGCCCCTGCAGTGTTCTCTACGTTTTGAGGCAGGAGTCAAGTGTGGGCCTCGCCCATGATTGTTTTGCCCAGTGGGCCATGGACATTTGCAAAGGCCTTCTGAACATATTGTAAATAAATGTATATACTGGTTTTTCACATTGTTTACTTTCTCTGAGTATTTCTAATATATGAAAGAATTTGACTCAATTCCTTTTGTACTTGCGTTCTTCCAGGGGGTTACACTGTACTGTTTTGTGTATGGTGGTGTGGGTGGGGGTTGGGGGTGTTGCGTGTATATGTGTCACTCTCTTTTTCCTCCCCCCTCACCTGTATGCTAGGTGCAGTACTCACGACGTCTTCTTTCAAATTCCTGGTGTATTAGTAGATACACCAGCATCGGCAGGACCTGCAGCTTGGGCTCCATGGCGTCCTGGTTCTTCGTTGAGTGTCGAAAGGTGAGTGGTTCCCCTTCAGTGTACTGTTTCCACTGTGCTTTTGAATGTCGTTGGTACCGTCTCGGAATAGCTGCCCGATTGGTGCCTTGTAATACGGTGGGCGGTACATTGTCTTCCGCCTGTCTGTTGGCGGTGACCTCCGTGGTGTTTGTTGCTACCACCCTGGCGGTCGGAGTGTTGAAGTGGCTGTCTATGATGGCGGTTTCCGCTGTGGTCGTGATCCCATTTTTTGGTCTTACCGCCGCTTTATCTCCGACCACCAGGGTTGTAATGAGGGCCTAAGTTTTTTTTCTTGTCCACCAGTGAACAGGAAAGTAGTTGGGCATCACAGTCTGGCACCATGCACTTGTTTTTCTTTATTCCCTCCTCCCCCCAAGCTACCTGTGCTATAAAGTCTGGTGGTACAAGCTTTCACCAGCAAGTTGAGCCCCATTTCATTCCCTGCAACCGCTCTGGACAGAGACAAAGAGCATAGAGGCATTCAATAAACGGATGTTCTTATCTGCCAGCCTAACCCTAAGGTCGGTCAATGCCTGCTGCGTGCTTTACTGATGTACACACACTCCTTGGGATATGGTTATTATGCTATTGCTTGGTAGTCCCTAAAAAAATGTCTGGCCATCCTGGCTCAAATCACTGAAGATGGACGAGATATGTCCAAGCATGTATTTCATTCTGGCCTGGATACCACTAATTGCTTTTGTTGAGCAATTGGGATTAACGTGGAGCTCAGGTGTGATTTGTAGATGAGATCCACTAGATTTTAGGGTAGATGTGAGTGTATACTTTATTGATATGCCTTTTGGTCGATCTCACCTATTTGGCAAAAAGGCTGATTCTGCTATGAAATACTTAAACAAGATGGGCATTAGCACTTTCCTTTCGCATCTCAATCCCTGCTAGACAGTTTGGTCAGCAGTACCGTCCCTTTTAAGGTTAATGATGAAAATTAAGCATATACCATACAGGCCATCAGCGGCAGCGACCATCCCAGCCCCATTTTCCCTGTGGCATCAGCTTTGAAATTGCTTTATGTTGCCCAGTTTGTAGCATGGACCATCCTGTAGGAGGCCGGTTCAGACATATCCTCTACGGGTGGCAAAATATAACATCTGACAGATGGCTTATTCAGATGTGGTGTGGCTATGATTTGCCATTCTTTTAAGACTTGTAGCATTTTCCTTCTTCATCAAAGTGGCTTTCAGGCTGTCCTGGCAAAAGGGGCCATAGATAGGGTACTAGACTCGGAAATATGGGCTAGCTCTTGCAATTTCTTTTTGTGTTGAAAAGAGGACAGAGGCCTTTGTCCTGTTTTAGATCGTTATTGTCTGAACACCTTTCTGCAGAAGAATAGATTCAGGGTGTTCACATTGGCCCAAGTTTTATCATGTTGGGTCCGGGTGACTAAATGGTGGTCCTTGCAAGTGCAGGACACCTATTTCAATGTACCAGTCCTTCAGTCCCGCAAGAGCCACTTGCAGTGTGAGCCAGGAGCACTTTCAGTTTGCCATTCTCTCCTTTGGCTTCATCAGTACCCCTCAGATGTTCATAAAAGTGATAGCAGTGGTCACGGCATACCTTCAGCTGTTGGGGATTCCAATATTCTCCTACATTGATGACTAGCTGTTAAAGGGCGGGAGTGCCACAGTAACTTGTGGGCCTTCTCCATATGATGGCAACTCTCCTAGCATCATTAGAGTACATGATCAGCATGCAAAATTAAAACACTGATTCCTTCGCTGTGGCAACCTGTCCCTGGAGCCATCTGGGACACGGTCCAAGTTAAGGCCTTCTGTCTGGCACAATCAGTCCAGACAATGGACTATTATCCAGATATTGTAACATCTCTCCTTGGTGCCATTGAGAGTGGCTCTGAGGTCTATTGTCAGCTTGTTCCTTGAATCTACCAGGCGGCATATGCTGACTCTACAGTGGGATTTAAAGTCTTGCTGGTCCCTCCACCAAGGGTATTTGTTGGATTACTTCCATGTTCATGGGAAACCACAAAAGAAATCACTGGTGGCTCCTCAACTGCAATTGGAACTGCAGCAGACCTCTTTCCATACGCCACCCAGAGCTTATGGTGATGACAAATAGGAAAGTAATCTGTGAGATGTGGTGATTAGACAAGACTAGTTTCTGTCAGAAATCCAGTTCCACATCAGCCTGTTGGTACAGGCCCAAACAGACACCACCACCTCCTTCATTTGGTACTGCAACAAGCAGAGTAGAGTGGCGTCTTGAATTTCGCTAAAGCGTTTGGGGCATCTATCTGATCATGAACGTCCTGGTGGGATCTTTAAACTTTCAGGCTGCACAAACTCATTTGGTGACGCTTGACAGATAATGGTTGCATCCAAAGGTGGTGCAAGACATCTTGTTACAATAAGGAGAGCTCTGGCTGGGACTTTTTGCAACTGTTGCATCTTATGCATTTTAGAGTTTCCAAGAGCATCCTCTAGGCAACTCATTAAGGCTAGAGTGGAACATATGACTTCTGTATGCATTTCTGCCACTGGCTCTCTTAAGCTGAGTTCTGATGTTCAACTTCTGGGCATGAGCATCTATTCTCAGATCAGGCTACTTACTACTTTGGGTCGATCTTTTGTTGCAGCATCGGAGCAGGGTTCTGCCCCCAAACCTGGGAAATATTCCTCTCCATGCATGAAGAAGCAGCAGTTGACTTCATTCAGTCTTATGTCCAAAGTTGTAGATGTCATCCTTGTTGCCTAGGATCTCCTTACAATGTCCATCTACTCCTGATGTTTGTACACATTTGTGATCTGGTGGGTAGTTCTCAAAACAGTCCTGTTACAAGCCTAACTTTTTGATGTCTTATTTGTTTTTTCTCTTGCCCCCTAATACTTGCAGTGGGCGCTATTATAGGTTATTTGTTGTTGCTTTCTGCATTTTCATGTTTACCCTGATAGCTGTCCTTGTTAAAATCACTTGTTCTTATGTGATTTCTAACAAGTTTGACACATATTTCTTTTAAATACTTTGTGATGCCTCAGCGGGATCCCATCTTGGTCCTGACATTCCTCATATAATCTTCCTTTGAGCTGATGCACAGCTGCTTGGTGTGTCTTCTGACTCCGAAGACTGTTTTACTAGTCATGATTACTTCAGCTCGTCACATGATTGAGCTTCATGCTCTCCCTTGGAGCAGTCACCCTACAACCCCTGTTTTTCTTTCCAGACAAACTAGTATTAAAGACTGAGGTGGGCTTTTTGCCAACAGTTCTGACTCCATTTAATGTTGGATAATCCATCATCATCGTTCTTCGCTCCGTTACACCTCTTGAAAGAAGACAAGAGACTCCATCTGCTGAACCCCAAAAGATACTTTGCCCTTTTACACCCATCCCACCAAAGACCATCCAGGGGATGATCAGGTTTTTCTGGGGGGTTTCAGGAGAAAATAAAAGCAAAGGAGTGAAGAAAAGGGCTTTATCAAGGTGGAGAGTCCTCTGTATTAAGATCTACACATTGGTCTAGAAGCAGCCTCTGGTAGGATTGCGAGCTCATGCCACCAGGGTAAGGCTGTTACCCACTGCATTTGCAGGCAGAGTGCCCATTCTCGACATGTCAGGCTGTGATATGGGCATCATTGCGCACATTCACAAAGTTCAGTCTTGCAGGACTTTTACGACTGAGCCATTCCACAGTCCATTATCCATGGGAGGCACCGCTTTGGCATGTAATCTAAAGGTGAGTAATCTAGTTAGAAGTAGCCATCAGAAGCATTAACACTTTTTCTGGTTGATACTCTCGCTAACCACAGAGTCCTTGCTGACCTCCCACCTTCATGTTCTGTGAAATTTACTTTTCAATTTAAAAAGGTCCCAAATTAGAAATCTGCACTAGAATACTGCTGGTTGTTGTTGGGTTCCTCATATGAAGGCACAGACAGGGTCAAGAAAGAAACTGATGTTGGTGCTTCGGGCGACTCTTACATACTTCTCGGTTTATCACCTTTGGGGTGGAATGAAGTTACTTTGTAACACGCAATGCCACCTACTAACACTCCACTGAAATGCTGTTTTAAAGATTCTGGATCAGGTTTGGTGCCTGTGAATATACTAAAGGTGAGGAAACAGCAGTTAGGGAGTCCACCAGAAAGGGTGTTACCAAAGTAAAGTCAATTGTTTTGCACCCTAACTCAACCCCTTAGTTTCTTCAGCCTCCGAGTTCTCAGACCAATTACAAGAACAAAGAAAACATATTGTTAAAAATCGGTGGCAAGCCAAGCAGTACAAAGCAGTCTACTAAGCCCAGAACAGATCTTCAATGTAGATCTACACCTGAACTTGTTACTGGAGACAGTTTACTTTTCCTGTCGTCTTCCAGTTTGACTTTACTTCTTTTATTCATCCTCAGAAAGATTAGTCTAGTTGCATTCTCTCTTCCACGTTTCAGAAAAAATATAATATTTTAGCAACGTTTTCATCCTCTATTAACTCCTCCTTCTATTGTTATTTCTATCTTGTTTGTGAAGATCAAGAGCAGTGTGGCTCCTGAATGTTTTTTTTTATTCACTGGAACAGTTATTCCTGCTTCAGTTCATCCTCCTGTTTTACTCTGGGGCTTTTTCTGCACCTTTAGAAAGAAAGTAAACAGGTGTTTTGAAGTTAGGGACAGGGATTGTACTGTTGCACCTCTAGATTTATCAGGTAGAAGGATATCTTGGGTACCATAAGCACAGCCTTCTGAGCTAATTCTGCTTTGAGGAGAAACTATTTTGTTTCATCCCAAGCTTGAGTTTGGGCTATCTTCAGACCTACCCTGCTGTATTTGTACAATTTCTCCTAGAACCTAGCTTCAGCCTTTCCTTAGACTTTAGCCAACTTCCTGAAATCCTACCTCAGGACCTTTTTATCTCAGTGGAGCTAGGTCCAGGTCAGAAGCACCTGTCTTACTTCCAGCATTGATAACACAGATAACTCCTGTGGAGTTTTGATGAATACTCAGACAAGTGAACCAGCCAGTCATAGGGAGCCTTTATCAGTCTGCATTCAATAATATTAGTGGCAGAGTGTGCACCCATACGAAATGCAGAGTGATATATGTTTTTGGAACTTAAGAGAAAAATATAAAACAACCACTAGCTACATTGCTTCTTTTTATATGGTCACCCCAAAACTCTGGACTTATGGTGCTGGTTTTTCGAGACAGGGAGTGCACTGAGGCCTGCTAACCACACTTTTGTGCCCTGACATTAAACTGTATGTTTGATTTGCTTATATCTAATTGGCAGACGCTAACTTACTTGGAAGTCCCTAATATATGGTCCTCGGGTACCCCCCCAGGGACTGCAGCACAGACTCTTCCACCCTGCGTGTGACAAAAATAAAATTTGGCTACTGTGGGAAAGACTAGTAGCCCTGTTGGTAAGTGCAGAGTGGCAGGTTGCCACAGCATCTCTAAAACCTCTGACTGGGACTACTAAAATTGATGCTGTAAGGTATCAACAAACGTATTACATTAGGCTTGACTTGGTGCCCAAAGTAGAAATTAATGTAACTTGTTGCAGTGTGCACTTTTACAAAGTTACCACTTCATGTCCGTAAAGCCCCTGTGCTCATATACTGTTATGTACTGGGTCAGTCTCAGAGACCGCTTTCTGCTCTCCTGGAACAACTCCCAGGAAAGTGGACAATAGCAGCCTGCATGGGAGAGACCTGTTAACTCTCCCTGGCAGGAAGCCACCCGGGTGTTGGTCCAAAAGATGGGTATCTAAGGTGAATCCGCCTTTGAAGAGTAAAATGGGGAACACTTTGGAGAGGGTCTGCCCTATTGTTTAGCTAGACAGACTGGCACTCGGGAAGGAAAGAGGAAACAAGTTACCAAATTGGTTTTTCAGGGGTGTATAGCCCCCTTGGTGGCCACAGCTCTGATTTGGGCCAGGGATGACTGAATGTCGAGGGATCAGAACGGTGCATCCTGGGATTGCCAGATGAGTCTCTTCACAGAAAGTAGTCATCAGGAGGGAGCGAACCTGGTAGCCCATTGGCCACCAACCACATTCTTCCATGAAGGCATTTTCTGAGCATGAAAAGGGCACCTTGGAACCCAGAACTCGGATCTTGGCAGACTGGAGAAGAGGACCAAAGGAGGACTGCTCTGCTGCACCAAGGAAAAAGCAAAGAGAAGCTGCACCAGCGTGGAATACACCACCTGAACCTGGTGGCTAGCAAAGTAGAAGGGACTCTGCCTGCTGTGTCCTGCTCATGGTGAAGTTGTCTCCGGAGTCCACCTGAAGCAAGAGAATCCGAAGTTCAGTTGGCTGGTCTCCTGTTTGCAGCACAAAGCCACATCAGTTGAAGTTGATTTCCCAGATCTTCAAGCCGCCACTACTTGCTGCCATGCAGCCCCAGAGACCAGGACCTCATGTTCAAAGTTGCACCCGAATCTGTTACTCTAGAAAGTCATCGGAATGAAGCTTGAGCGCTGAGAAGGTGAGTTAATGTCCATGGAAGGGTTTCTCTCTAACCGCAAAACTGTGCGACTGGTAGCCCAGTGACAACTACTTCCTCTAGGACTGGGAAGGTTTGGAAGGACCTCGAAGGATATTGACTCCTGTGGCCAGGTCCGCCTCACTGAGTTCATGGACTGATGAGTACTGCAGGAAAACCCTCTTCGACTGCATAGTATCTGCAGAATCCTGTATCCTTTGTATCAGGACCACTTCCATAGGAACCTATAACAAAAGGATAAAATTGCCTGGAGCTGAATAAGGGCTGCTTTTTCAACCAATGTAACTCTTTCTGAGGACCTTGGTGGTCCCTTTGACTGGCTGATTTATGAGCTTAAAACAGCCGCCTTGATACAAACGTTTTTCTGGAAAATGTTTTAGTGCCAAATTTGTTAAATTTGCCAGTGCTTCTGCGCAGTTAAATAAAAAGTGCATATTTACTATACTTTGTAAAATCTTTATCTCTGGAACCCTCTGATCGATTTATTTTGTTTCTGTGTTTAAAAGTACATAAAATAACAGTCTATTTTTATAAATTGGCGTTGGATTTCTTGAGTGTCTTGTGTATTTTTTCATTTGTTTTGGTGCTGTTTAAATGCTCAACACAAATTTCTAAGCTTGACTGCTCCGAGCCACCGCTACCCAGGGTTAAGCTAAGCGTTTCACAAATCGAAACCTAGTGGCCTAAAAAGGGTTGGTAAGTGTATTACACACTGAGGTCACACAGTTTCACTATATAATACACTCCGATTCCTCACAACTACAAAACAGTAAGTCAAATTGTATTAAAGCGACAATGTGTGAAAATTTAACTAGCATTAGCAAAACCAGTACTTCATTTTTATTTTGTGAGTCAGTGTAAGCACAGACTTGTACAGATGCATTTAGCAAGCCTTTTCACTGAAGAATTTGACGTATTGACTTTGCCAGTGTGTGTTCTTTTTGTTATGGTGGCAGTGTAACTCAGAATGGGTTTAAGTGAGAGATAAAATGACCGTACACACTACAAAGCAATATATGAGCTTGGTTTTTCGTATACCATTTCATCACCTGTTTGTCTCAGTGCTAAAAAAGCTAAGTAATTTGTATAATGAGAGTGAATAAAGAATTTCTGAAAATATCTAAAGTGAACCTAAATTTATAATTGTCTTTTGTGGAAATAATTTGAATGGAAAAAACAAAACCCGAAAAGAAGGCAGTAGACTCTAGTAGGGGCATTTCTCACCCTTACTCACTTGCATCTGCATCCCATGGGAGGAGGGAATCCAAACAGCTAAGCACAACAGTAGTCAAACATACAAAAAGTGATGGTGAGGATGTTTGCAGTAAGTCTTACTTACCACTGGTCTACAGACCGACCGGTCCCCGCCCAGCCTTCTTCACCGCCATTGTAGACACCTCTTCCCTACTTGACAACCTTGCCACCCTCAGCCTCAGACAACTGATCACCATGCACACTGCAAGAGACACACTAGACCCTATTTTCATCTCAGTCAACTGGATTACCATCAAGAATATCTCTAACCCGGACTGGACCGACTGTCATGCCTACACTTCGCCATCACCGTACCCAACAGCTGCTTCCGCATCCCCAGGGTCCCCTACAGGAACTGGAACAAAATCACCAATGAGCAACCCACCAGACCCTTGTCAAATCACCCCCACCGACTCCAACACTTGAGCACGCAGCCCCAACTCCTGAATCACTGAATGCGCCAACTCCTTAGACCACCTCCGATCAACTTCGGTCAATCGCATATGTAAAAAAGCCAGCTGGTTCACCACTGAACTCCAAGAATCCAAGCGCACCTGCAGGCGCCTAGAGAAGAAATGGATAAACAGCAAAACCAGCAAAGACCTTGCCTCTTTCAGAGCCACCACTACCATCCATCACTGACGCATCAAGAACGCAAAATAGTCGCACTCCCCACACAATATCCGAGAACTCTTCATGGTAATCAATAAATTCACGAATCCTCCCTCTGAAGCCACCAACATCCCCCCGTTGCAAGACCTCTGCGACAAATTGGCCACTTTTCTTCCACGTAAGGTTAGGGACATCTATGACAGCTTTCTCCCCCAGAACCCGCACAGCATCAGAACCTACGACCGACCCAGCCCACCCACACCGTCCACAGCTGGTCCACTCAACAGAAGAGTCTGAAATCATCAGGAACAGCATTCGCTCTAGTGCTCCCACAGATCCCTGTCCTCACCACATCTACAACAGAGCCACAGCATCCATCACCCCGAACTCTGCAAAACACTGAACTGCTCTATCAAAACAGCCACTGTAGGAAGTTGGCTCTGTATATACTGTCTCAAAGTGAGATATAGTGTGCACAGAGTCCAAGGGTTTCCCCTTAGAGGTTGATAGTGGCAAAATTATATAACTCTAATGCTCTACTTAGTAGTATTGTGGTCGAGCAGTTGGCTTATCGGATGGTAGTGTTAAGCATTTGTTGTACATACACAGGCAATAAATGAGGAACACACACTCAAAGACTTAACTTCAGGCCACTAGGTTTTTATATAGAAAAAAATATGTTCTTTATTTTTAGAATCACAAGATTCAAATTTGAGGTAAGTACATAAAATGCAAGTTAATTCACACAGGTAAGTATAGAACTTTGATTTAAAACAGTAGTACACACAGTTTTGGTTAAAATGGCAAATAGCTGTTTCAAAAGTGGACGCAGTGCAAAAATCAACAGTTCCTGGGGGAGGTAAGTTTGGTTAGGTTTCTCAGGTAAGTAAAGCACTTACACAGTCAGTCTCCTGGTCATAGACAGCCCACCGTTGGGGGTACAAGGCAACCCCAAAGCCACAGCACCAGCAACATGGGCCGGTCAGGTGCAGAGGTCAAAGGAGGGCCCAAAACACATAGGCACTTATGGAGAACAGGGGTGCCCCAGTTCCAGTCTGCTAGCAGGTAAGTACCTGCTTCCTCGGGGAGCAGACCAGGGTTTTTTGGTAGAGCACTGGGAGGGACACACACAAGCACACAAAACACACCCTCAGCGGCACAGGGGTGGCCGGGTGCAGTGTGCAATGTAGGCGTCGGGTTTTGTATTGAAAACAATTGAGGGACCTGCGGGTCACTCTGGCGATGCAGGCAGAGCACAGGGGGGCTTCTTGGGCCAGCCACCGACTGGGCTAGGATGAGGGCTGTCTGCTGGTAACTTCTGCACTGGTAGGTGGTTCCTCTCGGTTCTGGAAGCTGCGGATGCAGTGCTTGGTCCAGGCATCGGGTTCCTTTGTTACCAGGCAGTCACGGTCAGGGGGAGCCTCTGGATCTTCTCTGCAGGCGTCGCTGTGGGGGTGCAGGGAGGTTGACTCAGGGTGTCCACGTCATTGGAGTCGCCTGGGAGTCCTTTCTGCGGTGTTGGTTGTCCTGAACTCGAGCTGGGGGCATCGGGTGAAGAGTGGGAAGACTCGCGCTTCTGGCGGGAAGTTGGAGTCTCTTTAAAGTTGCTTTCTTTGCTGTTTTTCCCGGACGGAGCCACTGTCCTCGGGAGGTTCCTCGTCCTTTAGGTGCAGGTCAGTCGTCTGAGTCCTTGGAGGTGTTGGTCCCGCTGGATGCGTCGCTGTGCAGTTTCTTTGAATCTGGAGACAGGCCTGTAGGGCTGGGGTCAAGTCAGTTGTCGTCTCTGCGGGGCTTTCAGGTCAGCAGTCCTTCTTGTTATAGGTTGCAGGAATTGGATTCCTGGGTTCAGGGTGGTCTCTAAATACTGAATTTAGGGGTGTGTTAGGGTCTGGGGGGCAGTAGCCAATGACTACTGCCCTGGAGGGTGGCTACCCTCATTGTGGGAGAGTGCGCATCCCTATTCCTATTGGGGGAATGCTCCAAAACCAAGATGGAGAATTTCTTAATGCAGGGGTCACCTCAGCTCAGGACACCTTAGGGGCTGTCCTGACTGGTGGGTTACTCCTCCTTGTTTTTTCTCATTAACTTCTCCGGACTTGCCACCAAAAGTGGGGTCTGTGTCCGAAGGGGCAGTCATCTCCACTAGCTGGGATGCCCTGGGGTGCTGTAACAACAGGCATGAGCCTGGTGTAACAGATCCTGCAGGGGGAGGTGAGAAGCATCTCCACCCAGTGCGGGCTTTGTTCCTGGCCACAGAGTGACAAAGGCACTCACCATATGTGGCCAGAAACTCGTCTGGTTGTGGCAGGCTGGCAGGAACTGGTCAGCCGAACACTAGGAATTGAACTGTTATTCAAGGGGCATCTCTAAGATGCCCTCTGTGTGCGTTTTTCAATAAATCCCACACTGGCGTCAGTGTGGATTTATTGTGCTTAGAAGTTTGATACCGAACTTCCCAGATTTCAGTGTAGCCATTATGGAACTGTGGAGTTCGTTATTGACAGACTCCCAGACCATATACTCTTTATGGCTACCCTGCACTTACAATGTCTAAGGTTTGGCTTAGACACTGTAGGGGCATAGTGCTTATGCAACTATGCCCTCACCTGTGGTATAGTGCACCCTGCCTTAGGGCTGTTAGGCCTGCTAGAGGGGTGACTTACCAATGCCACAGGCAGTGAGAGGTGGGCATGGCACTCTGGGGGGAGTGCCATGTCCACTTTGTCATTTTCTCCCCACCAGCACACATAAGCTGTGAGGCAGTGTGTATGTGCTGAGTGAGGGGTCCCCAGGATGGCATAAGACATGCTGCAGCCCTTAGAGACCTTCCCTGGCCACAGGGCCCTTGGTACCAGGGGTACCAGTTACAATGGACTTATCTGTGTGCCAGGGCTGTTCCAATTGTGGGAACAAAGGTACAGTTTAGGGAAAGAACACTGGTGCTGGGGCCTGGTTAGCAGAGTCCCAGCACACTTTCATAACTGGCATCAACAAAAGGCAAACAGTTAGGGAGTAACCATGCCATGGGAGGCATTTCCCTACAGCCACCTTCCTTGAAGATTGGAAACACGCTGATGTCCGCCACCTCCTGAAGAAACCCAAGACGGACCCATCAAAGCTAACGAATGTCTGGCCAAAGTTTGGGAAAAAGCCATAAACTCACAGCTGGACTATTCATGAAAGAGCAACTCCCTGGATACCTCTGTCTGCCTTCCACAGGAACCACAGCACCACCGATGACATCTGCAATCTTGCAGCCACCGATGACATCCGCACCCTCCTTGACTGCGGCCACACCGCAGCACTCATACTCCTTGACCTCTCAGTAGCCTTCGACACGGTCTCCCACAGCACTTTATGCACCAGACTCCACGACGCAGGAATCTGCGGAAAATCCTTGCAATGGACTGACTCCTTCCGCTCCGGGAGAACAGAGATTCAGGCTCCCACCCTTCATATCCAAACCGGCAGTCAGCAGTGGAGTCCCTTGGATCGTCCCTGAGCCCAGTGGTCTTCAACATCTATATAGCCCCGCTTGCGGCCATCATCAGAGGGCACGAAATGAACATCGTGTCATACGCCGATGTGGCACAACTCCTCATATCCCTCACTGAAGACCCGGACAAAGCTAAGAGGAACTTTCACACCGGAATGGAAGCCGTCGCCACCTGGATGAGGGAGAGCTGCCTAAGACTCAACTCAGACAAGACCGAGCTCATCATCTTCAGAAACTCCGCTTCAGCCTGAGACAACTCCTGGTGCCCACATCGCTCAGCGTCTTGTCTACTCTGACAACCTAGGAATCATCCTCGACTTTTCCCTATCAATGACCCGACAGGTAAACACATTCTCCTCTTCCTACTGGCACACCCTCCGCCAACTCCGCCAAATCTTCAAATGGATCCAGGTCGACTGCCGCAAGATAGTCACCCACGCCTTAGTCACTAGCAAGCTCTACTGTGCACTCTATGCCGGCACCACAATAAAGAACATCAGGAAACTACAACTCATCCAATACGCTGCCGCCAGACTCGTCCCGAACCTCCCCCGCCAGGAACACATCTCCCAGCACCGGAGGTCCTTCATTGGCTCCCAGTGGAGAAGCTAATCAACTTCAAACTACTCACCCACACCTACAAGGCCCTTGACAACATCAGACCCGCCTACCTGAATCACCGCATCTCTTTTCATAACCCTACCAGACCCCTCTGGTCCGCCAAGCAGGCGCTAACCACCATCCCACGCACTCGGAAAACCACAACCGGAGGAAGATCTTTCACCTCCCTCGCAGCTAAGAGCTAAAACAACCTGCCTGTGCATCTCATATAAACCCCATCACTCACCATCTTCAGAAAGAACCTCAAGACATGGCTCTTCGATTGAGGCCCAGACCCACCACCAGTGCCTTGAGACTCTCACAGGTGAGTAGTTGTGCTTTCTAAAACCTGATTGATTGACTGTCAGTCTGTCAGAGCAGGGGCTTAGCGGAGGCCCCCACCGTGCTGAGGGAACTCCAATTATGATGGTTTTGCAGGGGCCCCTTATTCCTCTAAGCCATGCCATTGCATGTCGTGCAAAATGTGTACAATGGCATGTAATTAGAAATAGTTAAATGCTCGGGAATGCTTCCTACTTTCTCGAGCAAGCCCCTGCAGCATTGGGGGTGGGACTTGGGGGCAAGGTAAGCGTTCTTGGGGGGGGTGCCACTGAGCCGCAGAGCAATGAATATCTGTGGTCTCTGAGACTTCTGCGTGCCTCACCACATCTTACAGGGGCCCCCCATCATTTTTGCATTATTCCGTTGTCTCGGAGTAGAATTTCCTCCCATAATTTTTTTGCCAACCATGTAACCTCAGATCAGTAAAGGCTGGCCCATGGAAGGTGAGTATGTTGACAAGCCGATATATCTCTCTATTTGTGTGACTACAGAGGAGACCTCATTGACCCAGATCTTGAAGCTCGATACACCCAAAGGTAGGGACCCATTGCGTATGCCTCTTGTTGAAATAGGTATTCCCCTTATGACAATTCACTTGCTCTTAAACATTTAGAATAAGAGATGGGGATCTGTATTGCCCTAATGAATGCCCCTGATCGGTATCAGCACTAAAAATGGGCAGAAATATTTTGGCTTATTAAGGATGCATGGGTCATTAAACCCAAAATAGCATTTGTCCCTATCTTGGTACCCACTAATAAAAGGATATATTTGGGTTTAGCTCAAGGTATTTTTACTTACTGTAATTCACCTGTATCTTCTGGTTATCCAGTATTTATATTATCAAGAACTCCCTTGAGGTTGAGTCTGCCTTGGTATTACCCTCTTAACAGGGTAGGATGAGGTTGCCAAGCAAGAAGCATGCCAAAAAATGTGGATAAGACTGCCTCTTTAAATATAACTGGTGTGCCCACGTATACCAGCTTATAGGGTTGATCCTAAAAAGGGTCATACAGTCATTATATATAAAATAAGGGCTAACCTACATTAGGCATTATGTAAATGACTATTGCCTTTTTTTTAATGTCTGATTTCACTTAGACCGACTGTATGCAATTCAGTCTTGACACTTCTCCAATAGGAACAGTCTTGCTGAAACTACCAGGCCAGGTCCTCTCTGAAACGGAATACGAGTGACCCAAGATCAGTTTTGCCCTGGTTAAGGCTCTTTAGTCGGGTTTAGGTTGGTTCCAGTGGCACAGTGAGCAAGGGACCAACATATGGGAATACCCATGGCCACTTAAGGCTTTACATCAAACACACAGAAGGTGAAGGGAAGATGCTTACAATAGGTCTGTTCACTGGCAATTACTCAGGATAGCATTCCAACCAATTGTTCTTTTGCCCACCATACCACCTCAAATTAGACCACATATACGCCACACCTATGCAAGTAAATCTGGACTCTGCTCTAGTAGGAACAGTCCAGCTTTTTTTTTATTTATTGAATTTTCGTTAATGTTGAAACAACGTACATCATGTCACACAATACCAGCACAATTATCTTTTCATGGTACATATTGAAATATTGGTCATGGGTAACATAGTAAAGATCTTCACATCAATGCTACTGCAGACATCTATATCCCTCTGTTGATGCATCAGCATTTTTATGTCTTTCAAGTGTCACATGATCTGTACAGCAAATATGCTGTGAGCAAGCTCCTAAAACCTTAGGCCTAGAAGGTTTCAGGAGTTCTTCTGCATACAGTTCTAATTGCGTTTGGCAGTGTGTCAGGTCGTGCACCCATTTGTTCATCATGGGTACAGATTTCGTCCCCCAATGAATGTTAACCCTGTGTTTCGCCAGTAGGAGAGATACTGCCACCAGGTTCCAGAATGCTGGCTGGATATTAGTTAGCAGTCCCAATAGACATCATTGATAATGCCTGATCGGAGCACAGTTCCAAGCAAGCCATATCTCAACAGTTGTACAGGAGTGCAGTATATTTGGTTTATGTATTTAAACTGAATAATTCCCAAGTTACAGTTAGAGGTAAGTCTTTCCTTGAGGGCACAGCACCAACCCCAATCCTTTGGACTAAGTGGCACGTATAGTACAGCATTCCACTTCTCTAAAGCTGCATGTGTTATGGCTTGACGATCCAATTGGGTTTGCCGTATAGAGATTAGTGACTAGTTGTTTACGTGTGGTACTAGTGAGTAATAACTGTAATGCCCCAAGAGTCTGGACTTCAGCAGGAAATTGGAGGTAAATTTCCTGCACTGCTGCCCGCAACCTGAAATATGTGAATGGTATAAGTGAAGTTGTTGCTTCTTACGCTGCTAGACCTTTCTGCTTTGCAAATGCCCATGCTGGGTAGAGGTCACCCATAGTCTTTAACCCCATCTCACCCATGAGGTGGAGTGCAAGCTTTTCTTGTGTTACTGCGATTTCTGGATGGAAGTATGGAGTGGGAATGGTACCAGTATTGAGCAAATTGTTCCTGGGCGCATTAATAATACAGGTCCAAATCCGCCCTTATCGTATGGTAGAGTGAGTTTCTCTCAGTTAATTCTGGGCTGCCTTCTGGCTCAAGTCAGTCACAAGTGATGAATTAATCATTTTGAAAAAATGTTTTGTCAGGATAATGGGTATATTAGTAAACAAGTATAAAAACTTGAGTAATATGATCATTTTCACGACTGCTATTCGATCAGCTAGTGCCAGTGGGAGGAATATCCATCTGGTGATCTGGTCTTCTAGTTTTGTGAGTGTCCTCCCATAACTATATCGTACCACTAAGTCCGGGTCTCATGGTACCCATATCCCTAGAAAACTGACCGGATCTGTGCTCCACTTTAGGGGAAAATCCAGCTGATAGGAAAGAGTGGATACGGTAAAAGGAAGAACAGTGGACTGCAGCCATTTAATACTTGGGCAAGAGTACCGTTCATATCTGATATACTAATGTATGACCTGCGGCAGGTACTTGAGTGGAGTACCATATAGTCTGCTCATAACCATAGAGCTCAGGGGCGCAGATGGAATTGCAGGAGCGCAGTCACATTCCTCTGGCGAATCACACATGCCAAAGGTTCTAGTGCTAAGGCAAATAAAATTGGTGATAATGGGCACCTTTGACTCATGTCCCTGTATATTTGTAGTGGTTTACATAGGTTTCCGTTAACCTGCACTCTTGCCTTTGCGTTGGGGTTCAGCAGCTGTATCCAACGAAGGAAGCCCAATGGTGTCCGCACTCGATGTAGAATTGGAAACGTATACTTCCATTCTATTGAATTGAATGCCTTAGCAGCGTCTAACACCTCTGCAGCTTGTATAGAGGGATCTAAGTAATGTAGGAGTGCAAAAAGAGTGCGTAGGTTGTTCGCTGTCGATCTAGTGGGAACGAATCCCGATTGATTTGGTAGGATCATATTGGGAAGCAGTGGTTTATTCGTATTCGCCAGTATTTTAGCTAGGATCTTGGCATCTATGTTATTGAGTGACAATGGGTGATAGGATTCACATCTATCTGGTGATTTATCTGGTTTTAGAAGGATTAATATGAGGGCTTCACATAGTGAAAGAGGCAGGGTTCTGCGTGTCATAACATGCTTCCATGTATATCGCGTGTAAATGTGGGGCAAGCAGGTCAGCAAACTCTTTATAGAATTCGGTGGGCAGGGCACACATTCCTGGGGTTTATCATTTGGAAGGGCTCAGATAGCATATTTCACTTCCTCTATAGTCAGAGGTTGTGTTAAATATGCTCTTTACCTATTGAGAGCCAAGCCAGTGTTATATTCTCTAGATATACAGCTGTGTCTGCTTCTGACCCCATATCGCAGGTGTCATATAATTGAGTATAAAAGCCTTTGAAAGTTTTAAGGATGGCTGAGGTGTCACAGTAAGTCTCACCCGAGGAAGTGGTAATGGCTATGACATAAGTATGTGCCCATTGGTGCTGTAGCTTCATCGCTAGTCTGTGCCTGGCCCCCTCCCCCCATATGCCCTCGCCACATGACGCTTTGAGAGGTGCCTTACCTCTTACTCCGCTATCTTATTATATTTGGTATTTAGATCTCTGATAGCTGCTAGAGAATGAGGACTGGGTGCCGTCACATTGTGTTTTTACAGAGCAGGTATTTTCTGTTGTGTTAGTAATTTGTGTCTGTAGTGCCTTAAGCACCCCTGGCTGAGAGCCAATACATATCTCTCAAATGGTAACATTAAATGCCTCCCATTCCATATCCGCTTTCTCCACAGGCCCCACATTTTCCTTGAAATATGCTATGATTGCTCTTGGCACAGCTTCTCAGACTATAGGATCTAACAAGTCTGTGGGTTGAAGATGCCAGGCGAACAGAGTAGGTACTTGTGTGGGTAACGTCACCTCTAGTTTTACTGGGGTATGATTTGACAATGTGCATGGTAGATGTTGTACCCCTTGTGTCCAAGTGCATACCTTCTGGGTAACTAGCCAATAGCCCAACCTGGACCCTGTGCCATGAACCGAGAAGTTAAAGGTGCACTGCCATCTGGTGGGATTCCTCATCCGTCAAAGATCTACCAGTCCTCCAGCAAATGTTCCCTTCCATATGCGGACACCAGGGTGACCATCATACCACAAAGTTTGTCCTGCACTATTACTCATCGTCCATAGTTATCTGTTTTGGAGAGGGATACCGTAAAGTAAACTCCCTTCTTTATCAAGACCAGCACCCATCTGGAGTATGATGAATAGGAGGAGGCTATCCGTATTGCCATCTGGCCCCTATATTCCCATAAGTGGATTTAGTTAGGTGTATTTCTTGGATTAGAGCTACTTGTACATGTCGGTCCAGATATGCTAATACTTGACATTTTTTGGGGGGATATTCAGACCCCGAACCTTCCATGTTAGGGACGTTAAATGCCCTTTACCAGGAGTCATCGTTCATTCCCCAGTGCCTGAGCCTGTGTACTTCTTTCCACATTATATGGGCCCCATGACCCTGTTGATGAGATCCGTATTGTGCAAAGTGCTTGCAATGTGACGCCAATAACATCAAACAGTGTCTCCCCTCTCATTCCAGCATCCCAGTCATGCCAAAGACAACCCTTGTTCTCTGTAGCAAACCAACAGTCTTCGTACAGTAACAGAACAAAACCATGGTAAACAATCAGAAATTTGTGATCAGAAGATAAATATATACCCATCTCCATTTAGGAGGCTAACAGAGGTGCAACACTCCCTCTGCAAGGAAACCGAGGGGGCTGGAAGCATCATAGGATATCAGCATGTTCAAATTGAATTTCTTGAAAGCACTGCAAGACATCTGATGTGTTATTTTCCTGAATAAGTATTACACTGCCATCCATATTGTGCGGACAGGGTACAGCTTAATAGAGCTGGTCATACGTGATGGCAGCTCCATGTATGTAGTCGTTAGGGCGCCAGCTCTCCCCACTTGGAGATTGACGAGCACGCCTCAGTTCGTCTGACCCAGAAATAAAGCATAACAGTTAAGTTCGGTTGCTAGTTTTATCGATCAGTCCTCAGGTTGATCAATGTCCGATTCAGTTTGCTTGCGTCTTTTCAATGCTATTACTTTCAGAAAATCCATGGCTGCTTTTGGGCTGGAAAATAGATCTTCTGCCTTCCCTTGTAGTCAACACGAAACCTAGCTGGATAGAGCAAATCATGATATTCCTTCTTGCTGCATCTCTTTTTTTAACAGGGAGATATTCCTTTTGTGCCGCCTGCACTGCTGCAGTGAAGTCAGGGAAGAATTAAATGGTGCATCTTTGGTACTGTACATCCCTTTTTTCCCGTGCCAGCCGAAGCACCATGTCCAGGTCCCGATAGGCCAGTAAGGGTGCGGTGGTGCTCCTGGCAGGTGCCTGGCCCCCAGGGACCTATGAGTTTGTTCCACCACGAACATGACAGAAAAGGTCTCATCACAAAAGATGTCCTGCAACATGAGCTGGACAATTTGCTCCATTTCCCCCGTAATTGTGGACTCCAGGATTCCAGTAATTCTAAAATTGTTCCATCTGGATATCGCTTTAAGATCCTTGTTCTTGGCATTGATGACAGCTATGACGTTTCCATATTTAAGCATTTTATGGAGATACCTTGTAAGTCATCCTCCACACTGGATACGGGCTGCTTCACCGCTGTGATTTGATTCATTTGTTTATCCATTTTAGCCACCATGAGGTCCATGCAAATGTTCAGAGACTTTATTTTTCCACCTATTGATAGTGGGCTTTGCTGCATGGCCTGCAGTATAGCTTCCAGCACTATGGCTCCTTGTGCTTGCATGTCGTGATCCTGGGAGGTCGTGGGGTCTGATTGCAATCTGCCATTCTTCTTATTTTCAAAAGCGAGACAGTATTGGGTTTTATCTGCCTTTCCCATTGTCAGTGTTGTGCCCATATTTGATATGTTTAGGAAGGGAGGCTATTCAGCTCCTCGTCTTCCTTCTGTCGCATTGAAGGCTCTGGTCAGTAAGAGCGCCCCCAGTTATAGGCGAGCCGGGCTCTCAGAGACCTCTTTGGGTTGATTGTCAGGCATCTAGTCCCTAAGTGGTGGGTAGAGGTCAGGCATGAAGTCTTCCTGCCGAGTTCTCAGCCCAGCTTGTGTTTGCGGTCCTTGCTCAGAAGATAGCGCACCTCCAATTAACTGTATTCCGCAGATATATAATATACTGGCCTATCTCACCTGTGAACTGCGTAATTGCGCACAGATACAGGTGTATGCTGCGTGATGCAGCAGCACACTAGTTTTCAGCTGATAGTTACCTGAGTTGCAGATCCTGTCTCTCAGTCAAAATATACAGCACAGCCCAAGTCAAAAAGGAAGATCTTCCTGGAGTCATTCTGAAGTCATCTGATGACTTCAGCTGGGGTATTCCTGCAATTAACTGGTGAAGTCATCCCAAACCATCCTGAAGTATGTGTATAGACCGAAAAATTTAAATGAGATGACTCTAGCATCATCACAAAAACTACTCTAGGATGGTGTTCTGATGACTTCCACTGGCAGGGAGTAATGACCTTCTACAACTCCACGAATACTAATTGACAACTTCAGGATGAGTGTGAATTACTCCAGGATGGTCTCTAGACAATTTACTGATTCTTGTGGATTACTCTAGGATGATTCTACAACAGTTTCAGGATGACTGTGGATGGTTTCCCGATGATCCCATTACCACTTCAGGATGGCTGTTGATTACTCTGTAATGACCACACTACAATTTCAGGATGACTGTGGGTTATTCCTCGATGATCCTATTACTGCTTCAGGATGGCTGTTGATTATTTTGGAATGATCCCATGACAATTTCAGGATGAGTGTGGATTACTCTAGGATGATTTAAAGACTACTCAGGAATGAGCATGGATTACTCAGGATTATTTTAGGACAACTTCATAATGAGTGTGGATTACTAAACCATGACTACATGTGGACTTTCAGATGATTGTGCAATACCCTTGGCTGATTTTCTGCCAACTGCAGGCCAACTGTGCATAGCTCCTAGATGATTTAATAAATTATTTAGAATGGCTGTGGATCACTGTTAAATCCTTAAGGGTTGGATTACACCTTGACAAATCAATGTTACAAGCACATTAGCCAACTGCCAATATTTCATTGCAAAGTCTCACTAGTAGTTTAGGAATATGGATTTGTTGATAGTGAAATATTTAGATGACCACTTCCTCTAGCTTCCTTCCAATTAGAAAAAAGGTCACTTGGATGTAACATGCCTTCTTTACACAATACCATGAATTATTTGCAGTGCCATGAGCTCCAAATAACTAAGTGCCAGAATTACAAAACTGTCACTGAACGCAGCACAGCACCCAAAATTGCTGTGTTGCATGATGGGAGAGAACATGAAAGTACCGTTTCTCCCCCTCTCCCTTGCACCAGTGGACCATCAGGCAGCCGGGCACCATGCACACACCTCTGCATCATAGTGCAAAGGTGTCTAGACTTAGCCTAGGCAAACTTAAAAACTTTTTCCCACTTTGGACAGGTATCGTACCAAATACCAATTTGCTTCAGTTTTTAAATCCAGAAAAGGAGTTTGCATTAGTTCAGAGTTATAAAACATAAGCAAACTAAACACAAAACTTCCATCAATCTGGTCCCAATAATCAGATCATTATTCTTCTGCTTTGGAAAGATTACTTTTTAATCTCTACCAAGACGGGGGCACTGGTATGAAATAATTCTGAGAATCATGCTTTTTGGCTAGATTGGTGCTGTAAAAATACCATATATACAACAGTAATTGCCTGCAACAAAGTTAAACTTTCCATTCAGAAAAGCTTAACTTGTGGTGCTTCACTTCCCATGCTCCGGACTCCCTGGGGCTTGCCTTACTTTGAGGTACAGCACATTATTAGTTGTTTTACATAGTGACTAGTGGCAAAAGACTGAACAAAACAATGGTTCAAGTAAAAAGGATTAACAGGGGTATGTCATCATGTCATTTTATTGATCTAAAGCACATCATTAGTCCCATGGGGGCCAGGATACTGAACAAGAGAACAAAAGAAAGCCCATGACACTGTATGAGAACAAAAAGAAAAGCCAGAAGGCTACAAAAGAGAAAAAATAGATTCAACGAAAACCAGCAACTTCGTTGTTTGTTTCTAGATGTGGAGTTTTCTTTAGTCCTCTTCTTGCATTGCAGATCTTTATAGTCAGCTTCCTTCTCATAGTTCTGTTGTCCAGTGATGCACACAGACTTCATAAACTCTGAAAAATTAAATGAACATACATTAGTATCATATTACAACCACTATTTTAATTTTTTCATAGGGCATAATTTCAAAACTGTGACAAGACCACAGTGAGGATTTGAAATATCTTCCCTTGATTACCCGAAATATGTACATAAACATGTATTGATATCAAAGGACACAAACTTACTATCAATCCATAACAAAGTTAGTTTTTCTTAATGGGCAGTACACATTTTAATTTTTGAACTTGAACTTCCTGAATAAAGGCACCTAACTAAAATAGTTCATAAATGGCATGTGTTAAACAAACGTTTTTAATTATTTTACTTACCAGGTGATTGGAAAAGAACCACAGCCTTGAAGTCTCTCTCTTCAGTGATTGGCCGACCACTTTCATCAATATTTTCAACCAGCCATTCACATAGAACTTCACCAGGATTGCCCAAAAGCAGAAATTCTCCATCTTTTCTAACACAAACTGAACGATCGCAAGCGAAAAATAGGACGTTGAATGAAGCCATGATTATATCCTGCTAGATACAAAAATCATGAATTAGTTTGCGACTGGTTAAAGATTTAGGGGTAGTGATGCTATTAATTGTGTTTGACCAATGACTGTTTCACCACTGCGCATATTAGTTGCTCAATGTTCACCAGTAGCACATTACATGTTGTATTCAGTTTAGCTGCCTATTGGCTTTAACATGGCATTAGCCATTAAATTCTGTATTCAGTTTAGCTGCCTATTGGCTTTGACATGGCATTAGACATTACATTTGATATTTAGGTTAGTAGGCAGATTGCTTTAGATTTGTGTGGGGCATATTGTTTTTTATTGTTGGGGGCAGTTTGGAGTAGGCCAGATTGTTTTATATTTGATTGGGGCTGATTGTTTGTGATTGGAATGGGACAGATGGGGCAGACTGAGTTGGGCTGGGTTGGGAGGACTCAACTATGGTGGATTGGAGTGATTTGGGTGAGTGGGTTGGTTTGGAGTGGGGTGGACTGGGTTGGTCTGGCATCAACTGGATTGAGTGGGGTGGATTGTTGTGGGGTGAGGTGGGGTGGATTGGTATGGATTGGAGTCAGGCAGATTGGAATGTACTGCACAATTATGTGTTAAAGAATACTTTCAGAAATTACACATCAGAAAAAAATAGTCTTTTTCCAGTAGGCTTTGTAAAAAGTGCAGAGGACCTAAACAGTAGTTATGCCGAGATCTTTCAGAGCAGGTTTGATGTTGTTCTGAATATATACATTAAGGCTTATGGTGGCTACTTTTGTAGTCTCTGCAGTCTGACAATGAGTGCTTCGCAGAGGCCTAAGTAAATGGGTCTAGAGTAGTCCAGACTGATCATAACAAGGGATTTGGCCCACCCGGTAGCCAGTTTGGAGTAAAGGGAGTATTTTGCGGAGCAGGAAATAATGAAGTCTGAATCCTTTAACCACTGTGTTGACCTGTGGAATAAAGAACATCTCTGATTCAAAGAGTATTCCCAAGTTTCAAGCTTGGCAGTGACTATGTTTGACCCTTCTATTAGGTGTACAGCTGTCATTATACATAAGAGTGTGTCCCAGTTTTGAATCATACTGTTAGGTTTGGTTAGTGCTCTAGCGGTTTTGGAAGGAGTGATGCACACCATGTTCAGAGGCTAGTAAGGAACACGAGCATTCAAAGATGATACATTGGTCTATGGTAAAGGGGAAGCAAATCATAAAAAATGTATATGCTGCATAAGCTGGAGAATTATGCCCAGGGTGACGTGGAATGCTTGGGGCACACGGTGTGTGATACATATATTAAACAAAAGAAAATTCTTGTTGAAGCTCGCCCAGACCACAAAATAGTGAACAGTTGGTTCCCTTCCTCTGCCTTGCCTATTATGTCACGGTTTTCAATGGGCTTACCGTCGAAGCTGAGAGGCGTAGGGGAACGGCCCCGGTTCCGGCAGGTTCTGCTCTGGCCGAGGTAGGGGCGACCCCTTCCGGTAGCCACGGTGCTGTTTGGGTATGAGCAAACCACTACAGTCCGTGCCCTCCAGAAGGAGTCCCAGAGGAAAAACCCCAGTAGGGTAAAAAAAACTCCACAGGAACTCCCTGAAATGAAAGGAGGACACCAGGGCGTTAGGACCGAAGATCAGGAAGACTGGAGAACAAGGCAGGTCAGGAACACACAGGATTCGCAGGAAGAGATCAATCAGAGCGTGACTACCACCAAAGAGTGTTGCAACGCAATGAACAAGCAGCTGAATTCCCCTTATATACCCCTAGACAGGAAGTAGGAAACAGGAAGTAGAAATACCACCATCTTGGATTGGGGAAAAGAAAACAATAGTGAATCAGGTACGTGCGTCTACCAAAGAGAAAACAATGCATGCTGGGCAGAGAGGAAGTGGTCAGCATGCTGGGAAGGAAAAGGCAGGTATAAAGTACACCATGTGCAAGGGTTCGGTTTTGTTCTGGAGATATCGGTAAGTGGTGAGCAGAGGTCATGCAAAATGCAGGAAGTTAAATGTAAAGCGCGTAATGCGCTATATGTAGTCAGGCCTGAAACCCCACAGGGTTTCAAGCCCTGGCGCGTCTGCCTTTATGGAGGAACCTGAAGTAAGGGAAGCGGCGAGTGCCACGACCCTTAAACAAGCTCCTTGGAGCATCCGCGGCCCGCGCTCGAGCCGCGGCATCCCCCGCGGCCCGAGCGTCAGCCGCAGCGTCCCCCGCGGCCCGATCGTCGGCCGCGGTGTAAACAAAGTGCCGCGCTGCGACAACCTGAGCCCGCGGCTGCGGCAAGCGCCGCGGCATAACATATTACTACTCAGAGCGTGTGGGGAATCTTGCTGAAAATGTTATTTGAAAAAGGTGTAGTGTGTGTGGAGTTGTGGCTGTGACGAGGACTTTAAGCAAATAAATGAAGAGATTATTGAAAGCTACATGTTTACACCCTTTGAACATAGCAGCAGGTTTTAGTGATATTCAATGCTAGTGGCTATGGTATTGGAGGTTGGCTGTCGCAGGTGTTCCGGAGGTGAGGTATTTTCTTGTATTCCTGTGGCAGTGAGTTGTTAGTGGGCAATTTCATGTGGTAGTTTATATGCGTTATCACTTTCTAAGCCTAAATAAGCCTTTTAGGGCGATATACGTGCTCTCCTATTGCAGAAAATGCTCATATTTGAATCTGCATTGAAGTAAATGAAAACAGCGTTTAAAGGCCACCGGGAGTGTTTTAAACATCATTTGGCGTACTTTAGCATACAAGCGAGCAAGTGATATTTATGTTGAAAATTAATGGTTAATGAGCTAGGAAATGCTTCAGAACAGTAGAAAATGTGCAGTTATCAACTTTTCCATCATTATCGTACTTCATAGTTGTTTATATGCATTATCACTTTCTCAGCTCAAATAAGCCTTTTACAGCGATAGTCGTGCTCTCCTATTGCAGAAAATGCTCATATTTGAATCTGGATTTAAGTCAATGAAAACAGCGTTTAAAGGCCGCGGGGAGTGTTTTAAACATCATTTGGCGTCTCTGGTTAACCTGGGGTCAATTAGCCCCGGCCACTGCCAGGCGGCAATCCCCCGACCCAAAGCTCATTAGCTAGTCCTGCATGCTCTTACCTTACAGATTGAAGCAGTTTTCCTCCTCGTAGGTAGATAGAAAATATTAAAAACAGAGCGAGGCCAACCCATTGTGCACCTTCAACGTTGCACCCTCACAGTTCTCTCTTGGCGCCGCAGTATGATGATGTCACTTCTGGCGCTGCCGGATGTGGTAGAGTTTTTTGTTCAAGTTCACCTGCAATTTCATTCCTGGTACCTGCATAGAGGTGAGCAATGTTCCCTAAAGGCGCGCGCACCTTTCCTTCCCCCATCGCTTCAGAACAGTAGAAAATGTGCTGTTAACCAATGTTCCACCATTCCTATACTTTGTGGTAGTTTATATGCGTTATCACTTTCTAAGCCTTTTAGAGCGATATACGTGCTCCCCTAAGGCAGATAATGCTCATATTTGAATCTGGATTGAAGTCATGAAAACAGCGTTTAAATGCCGCGGGGAGTGTTTTAAACATCATTTGCTGTACTTTAGCATACACGCGAGCAAGTGATATTTATGTTGAAAATTAATGAGCTAGGAAATGCTTCAGAACAGTAGAAAATGTGCTGTTATCGAATGTTCCACCATTCCTATACTTTGTGGTAGTTCATATGCTTTATCACTTTCTGAGTTTAAATAAGCCTTTTAGAGCGATATACGTGCTCCCCTAAGGCAGATAATGCTCATATTTGAATCTGGATGGATGAGTAAAAGGTAGTGTTGATGGATTGATGAAACGGTGGATGGATGAATGAGTGAGTGACTGAAAAGATGGATGTGTGAAAGGATGGATGGATGAATGATAGGTGCGTGGATGGATAGGTTTGATGGCTACGTATTGAGATGAATGGATAGACTGGAAATGTATGGGTGGACGGACAGAATGGTGAAAGACTGAATGATGGATGAAATAATGAATGAATGACAGAATGAAATGGTGGTTATCAGCAGGCGAATGGAAGGAGGAAAGGGTGAATGGATACAATTAAAACAGGAGCGCTCTTTTGGGAAGGGACGCCAGATCTATCTCCCTGCCCACGCTGCTGTGTCCCAGCTTAGCCAGCAGCAGAGGACAAGGTGGACATTTTGTTCTCCTGTACTTGGACTTCCCTCCTTATGAGTCCAAGCAGACCAGGCTTGGGGGGGGTCTCAAAGTGCACACACCTCTACAAACAGAGGTAAATTGCAAGAAGTAGCACCGCAGTGGTTCAGATTCTAGGGCCACCTACAACCTCACTGGTACCCTCAAGCTGCTTCAGTAACCCTAGTGGGGCCCCAGCACCGCCCATGTCAATGTCATGGACAGTGCAGAGGCCCCACATCAGCACAGCCATAATGAGCACTATATGCAATGGCAACAGTGGGCATTCCGACTGTACTGTTGGCGCAGAGTGTGCGGTGGCATTGGCCTCGGCTCTCTCTTTGAAGTTAAAGCCGTCCCACTGTCTCAGCCATCGGCCCTGTGGAAACATCATAATATGGTGATCAGGAGGCCGCCGACTTGGCTTCATCCTCCCAACCATCGTCTTGGCGGTCTGACCACCCTACTGCCAAGTTCGTAATCAGCCCCACCGTGAATATCATTATAGAAGCAAAATGTACAATTGAACATTCAAAAATGGTCTGTAAATATGCAGCACTATGAAATTGGAGGCTTTAATTTGGTTTCCTAGATTGATTTGGGGGAACAGTGCAAGTGTATCAGATAGAATACAGTATGGCTAATGAGTGTCCCCAATTGAATTTAGACAAGCTTCAACCTTTCATTAAAAGTAAAATGTTGATCTCTTTATTTACATTTAAATGTGAATTAAATGAAATATTCCACCATTTGTGTATTTGTTTGATGAATGCATGTCTGTATAATTTTATGTATTTGTTTGAGGTTCAAATCATCCAATATCACAATGGCTAGATAAAGAATGTGCTGCATAATGTGCCTCCAGTTATTGCATCATATGCAGCATCCCTTTTTTGTTACGTTATTTAGTCAATCCTCTCACATAATTTCAAACTCCATTGTCACTTAATTTTTGTGATCATGGATATAATGGTCAATGTTCATCTTTATTAATGTTAAGCATTGCTCATTTTAACAATGGATGCTTGTTTTATCCATTTTGGAAAAAAAGAAAAAGTGGCAAAAATAAAAAAAATGTGTTGAAAAATAACCTGTGACTTATACAAAGTTCTCTGCTCATTGTGAATAATAAAAAAATAATAATGTCATTTTGTGTTTATCTGCAATTAAATATGCAATCATCCAACGGTTTGAAGTTTTTCTAGCTAACATGAAGCTAGAGCGGTGAGCATGCTCTTGAAGTAACCAGCAATTCATGTTAAAATCACCAGAAAAAAAACATTTTATTGAAAACAAAATCGTACTTTTGAAGTAATCAGATACTCATTTTCAAATCATCCAAAAGTCATCAGGAACAGTCTCATCTTATAAAGTAATCGGATACTCATTTTCAAGTCGTTCTTAAGTCATCAGGAATAATGGCACCTTATGAAGTCATCAGATACTCATTTTCAAGTCATCTTTAAATCATCAGGAATAATGACACCTCCTGAAGTCATTGGATACTCATTTTCAAGTCATCCTCAAATCATCAGAAATAATGACACCTACTGAAGTCATCGAATACTCATTTTCTAGTCATCCTTAAATCATCAGGAATAATGACACCTTCTGAAGTCATCAGGTACTCATTTTCAAGTCATCCTCAAATCATCAGGCTGAGCTTTTAAGCTTTCCTGATGACTTCAAGAGCTTGATGATGTCTGATGATGTGAAAATGACTTCTAATGTGGTTGGATGATCATCAAATGACTCTAGGATGGCTTCTAAAGCAATCCTGTTTGACCTGGGAGTCCAGCAGGCACGAGTGCTGCCCAAGCTTATTCTATGTAATCAGCCTTGTTGCTGTTTGACCTCCGTCAAATCTTATGTAGCTGCTTGTCTTGTCTCCAGTACAGTGCCGCAAACTTGTCTGTCGTGCTCCCTGCACTATTGGGAAGCTGCCCAGCTGCTTCTCCTTTTATATGCTACCTCGTCATTGGTCACAGCTTATTTGCCCGGAGGCCTCACAGAGTATGCTCTTACTTTTGCCCCTCAAGTACTCAATATATGCTTTGCTGCTGACTCAGCAGACAGAGCCTTCCGTCGGTCATGCGGGTGAGTGCGAGGCGGGGATGTTGGGGGAAGGAGGCAGACCAACTACTGTTCTTTGTGGAGCTCGGTGGGCCGATGCACATTGCAGCCCTAGCCCCCGCCCAGACATGGAATATGCCGCCGTTCGTGTCCCCCTGCAAGTGGGCAACACTCTGGCCTTCGTTTAGCCACACCACTGCCTCACACTTGAAATAGTTCCCCAAAGGGTCAGCAGGGCAGCAGGCTGATAGTGGCAGTGCACTCTCCGCATAGGGGCGCAATCTTAGGCTCCAGCAGCCAGCTCCACGCCAGTAACCTCTCAATGTTTTTCTGCATTCTTTTGCCTGTTTGTTTTGGCTAGCAAAACGCATCTCTTGCTACAGCCTTTCGCTTTGCGATTGCTTCTTTGGTGGGATAATTGCCCGCTGATTAGTAGGATTATTGGAGGATTATGTGCCCTAATTTTCAGAGCTGCACTAATGTGCGGCCATTTTGCTCTGGGCTCTCTAGTGTCCCCCGGAACAGTCTGGCTCGAATTGCCAAGGCAGGCGCAGACTGAACTGGAACAGAAGCAACCCAAGACCTGATTGGGGCTCTACTGTTCTATTGGAGCAGCGTCAAGTATGATTTACATTTAGCAGGGTTGAAGTGGAATTGTGTGAGAAAAAGAACAATGAGTTGGAATGTTACTCTGACCGATTGCTAATGGTTAGAATAATTGCAAGCATCCTCCCATCACCCTTTGTGTCTGTTGTGTTTAACACAAAGTAAAACACTGTCCTGAATGGACAGGGTAACATCCAAAAGTAAATGTAAAGTGATAGAGATGAAGCTTTCGTGTCAGACTTTAGCCATAAAAGGCAGATTTCTTTGTGTAGCCTACACTGTCTCAAAATGGCTGCCATCATGAACAAAAATAAAAACAAAGCCAACTGTTAAAAAAAGAAAAAAAAAAAAAAGATACAGATAACCTGATGAACAATGGATGCAGTCATTACAGTGTTATAGACGAGGTCCATGGTACATTTTTGGTTTTGAATACCCCATTGAAAGATCTGGTGGCACAGTAAGAAAATCTAACATGGAGGTAGGTGAGTACTCGCAGTGCAAATGTGCTGTTTTTGCTTGAGATTGTGGCTTTTTTGGTAGATCTCACAAAAAAGTGGGGTGGCTATCTTGGAGTCAGGCTGTCATAGAATGCAATAGGACAACCCATTAAGTCAGCCATTTTAGACCTAAGTCCTGACATAATATTAATAATGGATGCCTGCTGCTTTGGAAAAAAAAGTGTTTATTTATTTAAATATATTTATGAGACAAATACTGAATGTAGTTAAGATGGACATGTTTTTGTATTTATAAGGTGTGATATAGTTCCTAATTCCTTAGTGTGTGATGGAAGAGTAATCCTCCTCTAAACTCCGCTGTGTATATGATTTTGATAGAATGTTAATACACGTTTTTGCAGATGGCTGCAGTGCAAGCCAGACCTGAAATGGCAAGTTGTTAATCTTTTATATGCAAAATGTTTGTGCCACTGTAAGAAATATGAATGTGATTTACAGGTCCGATAAAAGTTTAGATTATTGATGTCTCTGTGTGGTGTTGTACGCTGATATGAGGTGTTGCCATGTTTGCACTATTTGACTACATGAAACCTTTGAAAAACGTATGCACGAGAGTGACATGAACAAGACCATAACCTTTCTGTCCCTTTGTTGTGCTTAGGCTTATATTGTTTTATTTAAATTTACAGTCATTGTTTGCATGTATGTTTTACAGGAAAGCTTGCTGAGCTTCAGGCAGCCTTAAGTGCACACTATACCACAGCTCCTTCTTGTGAGAATTTTTCAACATCTGTGGGGGATTTCTGCTGTGCCCAATTTACAGGTACCAAGCATTAACTTGTTTTAATGAAAATCATAGTTTAATTAAAATACTACTAAATGATGGAAATGTCGTATTTTTGACTCTACGGTATTGTGAAACTGTCATTCAGTGTCATAGACAAAACTGATTTTTCTGCTTGTAATGTTTAAAGCATTGTTTCTGTCCTAGGTATTTTACTAGTTATGTGAAAAACTGAACTGTTTATCTGCATTTTAAGTGTGTCATCTGTTTTTTATTCTCAGCTTTTTTACTTTGATGTAGCATGACATTTTTGAAACAACATTTTATTTAAATTGTGAAATCATAATATTTATTATGTTCTCACTCTTTTTCTGTGTACTCAGATGTTATTACCACTTCGTATAGATACTGGAAACAGCTTCTATAGATGTTCTAATACAGAGGGTTGAGAGCTGGTATTACTCTGCATGCATGTGTAACATAAACCCATATATGTGTACCTGTCTATACTTTCCTCAGTTCCTTTTTTCCTCAAAGTGTAGCTTAGACTTTTTTTCTTTTGTGCTCTGCAGTTTTGTATGCATGGGCTAGCCTCTTTTTCAGCAGCCAAATTGTGTAATCTCTCTCTTGCTTGCGAAAGAGTACTAATCTGTCGCATGCTGCCTGACTTGCCTGCAGAGTTCAAGATGTTTGTTTTCAACACTATAAGAGCTTGGTAATGTTAAATGTGTGGGCTCATCAACCAGTCACTTCATTCAGGATCCTTGCTGCTGGTGAGGAAATAGAGGTATCATACCCAACACTCATCTTTTTGATGATCACCCGTTATGGTTTTGCATATCCTGCATAAGTGGTATGATAACTCTGTTGTAGGTGAAAGTAACTAGTAAAAAATAAAAAAATAACTATCTCACACTACCTCTTGACTTGTTCAAAGAGCGTGAAATGTCCAGGAAAAGCAGATCCCTTGCCTCAAATACCCCTTCTAGCACTGCTTCTTGCCTGTGTATGAAAGCCTTAGGCAGTCATAGCACCAAAGTGTCAAGCTAGTCTCTTTGTTTTGTGTGATACTGCAGATCCACCACATTAAGATGGTACTATGTGTCATTCCCTGCTTGCATTTCCGTGAGGATTGTTTTAATCCACTCTGGTGACTCTGAAGGCTTGGATCTGGCAGCCAAGCCTAGCTCTTGGTGTGGGAGACGTTTCTCACTCACAGTATTGAGTGGTGGAGCCCTTAATCTGACTAATCTGCACGCGTGGTTAAAACCAGCTCCACTTCTGTGCGGTTTGATGTAAAGGGGAGCACCATCAAATCAAGTGATTGGTGAGCCTTGATGCAGAAATAACTGCATCATATAGGCGTCAGGCCTACCTAGATGCATGGACAATGGCAGAACAAAATACAATTTGTACAAAATGAAGTAGAACCATTGTCCCCTGCTGAGGTTTCTACCTTGAAAGTCCACCTACTCTAATTCTGTTAAGAGGCTATCCTGAGAGTAGTGCTCACTGAGTCGGGGGCTATGTGACCCTGCCACATGCTCTGCTGGTACTTACTTCGAGAGCAGCACAGCTGACTTGTCCAGGTGCCGGGGAATTATTTTTTGTCCCTATTGCACATAGGGCCTCCATCACTGATTAGCCTCCTCCATGAAGCAAGCTTGTCTGAGTGTGTCAGAGCTGAAAAATGGCCAGAAGGATGTTAATCTTAACCACAAACACCTGCATTCAGCCAGGCTCCATTAAGACGTCATGCACTGGAGGCACTGTCCATTGCGACATTGATGCCGTGCTGGGGAATGAGGGTATTTGTGCCTTTGGAGGCCACATTGACTACATCAGTAAGACCAGCACTTTGTCTAACCACAGGTTCCGATTCATATGTCTACCTGGAGATTCAACACCTTATGCATAATTCCAGCTGCCAGTCTGGATGAAGGAGACATATTTCTCAGCCGTCTCTCTCAAGCACTACCTGGTAATGTTGTACGACTCAAGTCATGGTGTGCACCACCCAGAATGTGGTAGCATCGGGCATTATATGGCGTAGATTGACTCACTTGGTGAGGTCTTTTTTTTTTTTTTTTTTCACGCCTCATCGGCTGGGTAAAAATCTCTGTCTTAAATGTCGAATTCCTCAACAAATTTGAAAGCAACTACAACGCCTCCTAATGATTAAACACTGTCAACGAAGATGTGGTTATCAAATGCACATCCTGGGCCCCCCCACAATTCATAACAAAGGCCTTCGGGCAGACCCTGTTGCATAGATTCATGACGACCCAGCTAATTTCTGGGCCACTCTTCAAGTGTGGGCCCTGTCTTGCTGGTTTGGTGATTCCAGGGGCTGTGACCCTAGACGCCATCCATCTGTGTGCCCCATAGGCTCCATCATTGATGCCGCTTCCTAGGAAGCTCTTGCTTTCTAAGACTTTGATCCATATTACTTTAATGCTGTATAACTTGTTTCTGCACCTTATCCACAATGCAAGTCAGCATACATTAACTAGGTTGAAAAATAAAAATCCTGTGCCTACTTTGATGACAAACCCCTGTCTCAGCACCTCAGTCTGGCCTAGAGATTTGTTCTGTGGGAGGAACTTTTTGGGTCTTATTTCGATGCCTTGGATATACCTAGTAGGAATTGTAGGCACAATATGGAAGACAATTTGGGCACTGACAATTTCTCTTTTCTCATAACACTAACACTGGCCTTTGTCTAGACCTTCAAAAAGCATGTAGTCCTGACGTTTCAACTGGGGACACTCTTTACATCTCAGGAGCTCATTCTGAGGAAGTTTGTTCTTTTGCCTCTGTGACAGGAAAAGCAAAAGAAGTGCTAAATTACCCTTACCAACTATTGATACAAAGTCAAACATCTTGGCGGACATCTTACAACCGTTCGTGGCTGAAGAATCCCTGCTGCTTTTCAACAAAGCACACCACTACAGCCAGTTTGAGATTTTGGGCAGAAAGTCTTCTCTGTCAGCAGAACACAGTTGAATTGCCCTGTGCCATAGAAGTGAACCTCCATCCTAGCATCAACACACCCATGATGGGAGAGTTTGGCCGTACAAACCATCAGTCAGAATGAATCCTAATACATTACCCACCTCTCCTTCGGACTGCGAGTTCAAAGGCTTAGACTCATTGATAGAAAAGTTTGAGTCAAGCAATTTAGCTTTGCGATTGCCCACATCTACGTTCCTTCTTGACTGATGTGTCCATGCCTTGAGGGAGTTAGCAAAAACTGCTGTAATTAATATTTCTGTACATAAGAAAAAGTCCTTGTTTGAGGAAGGCAGGTTTGAATGCTTCCAAGCGGATCCAAAAGTGCAACCTTGATACTGGTATCATTATGGCTGGATCGATGGAGGTCACTCTGCACCAACATGTTCGGATGCACCCACTTGCGTTTTGGGCCATACCCACGCCATTTCTATGGGCATTCCTTTTAATGCTTCTCCTGTCTTAAGGGTGAAGGCTTATTCTTCATTGGTTTATACCCCGAGCAGCTTATTTGCTCCTTTCAGCAAAAGTATGGATTTAAGGATGCAGCATCTCCATTCAACTCCTGTCTGCTGTGTATGCCACCTAAAACAAATCTCCACTACGAGCTTCTGGTATAAGGCTTTGCCACTGTACAGGCCCAGCCGCATACATTGTTTTCAGTACCTACGACAAGTTGTGAGAAAGGTCTGACCTTAGGCCAGGCTGTGTGTAGTGGGTGTTGGCCACCCATGGCAGATTGCGTACAGGGCCTGGTAACCCTGCAGTCACCAACAAGCCCACATGGATCGCTGAAGAGGCTGTGGCCAACCCCTGCTGCACACAGCCAAAGGTTGTGTGTAAGAGGAATTGGCCACCTGTGGCATGTTGTCACCAGGGACTGACCACATGCCTAGCACTGCTGCAAACCCCTGGTGCACTCGGCAGAAAGCTGTGACCTGTATGGGGTTTGAAATTTAGTATGTGATACAAAGAATGAAAATCATTGAAAAAACACGTTTAAAAAGTAAGCTATGTTTGTGAGGGACACATATAACTACAGGTTTCTCACCTTGTAAATACCCCAAGATGCTGGACTGGATCCTGAGATTTTTCTCACATGCTAGTCGGTGGCTTTGTGCAGCTCTCTCTCAGCTTCATCCTGCCCCATCACTGACAACAAAGCTGTACATAACTGCGACCCCTGTACTATGAAATCAGTTCCTTTCCTGCCAGGTTGCATAAAATCCACTCCTTGTTGAAGTTGAAGGTGTGGACTTGCGCTTTCGAGACCGTTCCTGCAAAAGATCTTCCTCACATTTTAAATCCTCAGGTATGTCAAAGTCAAGAAACCCAAGAAAAGAAAGCAGGATTCTTACCTGTCCTGCCACTCTCAACCTGGCAAGTCACAGGATGTCAGGGTGACTCGGTTTCTGTCTTTTGCCAAGGCAACAATTTACTGCGGTATCCCAATACATCCCGAAATTCCAGGCCCATCTACGACGTCACAGCACAGCAGAGGTTCCATTCTACTTTGTTCTGACTTTTGTTCTGTGGCAGAGCAGGGTGCACCTAAGATGTTATTAATCAAGTGGTTGAGGGTGGCTTGCTCCCCCTTTGCTATATTGATGGTGTCCTATACAGTGATTTGTAGAATGCCAATCGACTTGACACCGCACTGAAATACGCTTGACTCACCGCTTGGACCACCAACAGAAGAGTGTACCTTGGTGGTGATCTGGAGGGCAGTTGAGGCACTAGGATTACAGCTTCCTTCCTTTGAAACCAAACGATTTTGGCCAATTACTTGTGAGCCTTAGCTTCCCTTTTACAATGCTCTCACTGGTGTTTGATAGCTACTTGGTTGAAGCCTTTTTCTTGCTTGCCTGTACATAGGCAGATGAAAAGATATCACAGACCTGCGCCTGGTGAAACAAATTTATTCACCTAGCATCTGACCCCCAAGAGCATTATTGTGCAGGCCTCAACCAGTAAGGCAAATCATACCTCGTTTCCAAGCGTCCTCTGGACAGAGAATCCAAAGGTTTGAGGCTTTAGGGAAGCAGATGTTTTCTTTTGCGATTCTAGCATTGCAATGTGTAAATGTGGTTTATTTGCTTGATGGTTAGATACGTGCCCTGCAGTATTGGCCAATGAAAGCTTACCTGCAGTCCCTCAGGACCTTAGGACCTCTTTGGTCGTGACGATTTGTGATGGAAAGGACCCTGCCAAATATGTTATTCTTGTGCCAGGACAGTGAGGATTAACTGGAAAGAGACTAGTGTTGTACTTTGTTGTCACATGTGGATGCATTCAACGGGATTCTTTGACGATGTTCATGCCTCCCTCATGCATATGCCCTATGATAGGTCTTGCTTTTACAATTAGAAGGCAGACTCTGCATTAAAAAAGCTGTTTAAGGACAGTATAGCTGTGGCCGTGATTTGAGGCTTTTGACCCCTCCTTAACAGTTTTTGCATCAATTCAGAAAGCTAAGAGACTATTCATGAGAAAGATCAGAAACTTTTTACTCTCGCTATTTCCTTGTCCTGGAATAGGAAAAGAGCCTCGGACCTATTTTGGACCCCCGGTGTTCGAATGCCTTCCTGTTGAAGGACAAATTCTAAATATATCTGCGTGCCTTGGACCTGCAGGGCTCATTTTCATCTACCTGTTCTACATTTTCAGTTAGTTGTGCTCCCTTTCATCCTCATTAGCACCTCTTTGTTTACAAAACTGATGGTGGTGGTTGCTGCCCATCATCGGAAGTTGATGATATCTGTATTCTCATAACTGAAGAACTGGCTTTTGAAGGTGGGGTTGCAAAAGTAATTTATGGATCAGCTCTGAATCATGGAAAGCCTCTCTTCTTCATTGGAGTTCACTATCACTGAGTCAGCCAAAATTCCACCTGAGTCCTTCACAGAGGCTTCCATTCATTAATTCTGAAAAGAGTGGAGTTGAGGATTTTCTCCCTGCTGCAACAGATCCGGGTAATACGGGCTTTGATCCCAATGTTTCATTCTTGATTCTGGATTACTGTGAAAGCAGCTCTGACACTTATGCTATTAGCATCCTGTGCCTTCCTTGTCGCCTGTGCCAGGTGGCCTATGTGGGTTATGCTGTAGAATTTGAATTTCCAGTGGGCCCAGCATCAAGGCAGTCTCACCGATGTCATCCAGGTCTGAGAGGAGACAGGTAGCTATCTGCAATGGTGGTTTCTTGACATCACACCAAGAGCTGACGGTGATGATGGGATGCATCTCTGTTGGCCTGGGGATGTCATCGGCAGGCGGTGGAGATCAAGAGGTCTCTGGTACCTGGCAGAAGGCCAGCTCCACTTCAATCTACTACTGATGCAGTTCATTCATCTAGCTCTGAAGGGCTTCCTGTTGTCCATCAAGGGGATGTTTGTGCAGGTTTATTCAGATGACACCACCCCCATGTGGTACTGCAAAAATCAGGGTGGAGTAGAATTCTGTGTCCGGTGTTATGAGGCTCTGCACCCCCTGGTGGTGGCTGGAACATCAGGGCATTTTTCTGATTGTGAACAAACAGGCAGGTTTCCTGAATGTCAGAGCAGCCAAACAGCAGGTGATGTCTGGTGGATCATGAGCATAGTCTTCCTCCGAGGTGGTGCAGGGCGACTTTCTAAAGTGGGGAGAACCCCTGCTAGATCATTTTGCCACCTTCAAGAAGGGGCAGTTTAAAAAGTTTAGTTCATTATCATTTTAGAGAGGAGTTTTAGCTGGAATGGATTATGGGACTCTGGAATGCCATCCAGTTCCTACCTATCCTAACCGAGAGTTCAGAAAATGATTCGGAATGACTGCACTCAGGTCCTCTTAGTGGCTGTTGAATGGAGAGTGTGGTAACCAGGCTTTCTGGGCATGTGCATCTCTCCTGTGCTCAGGCTACCACTCGGTGAGGTCGTATCCTTAGCAACAGGGCAGGAAGCTACACCCACATTTTACACCCACTTGTATGGAGATTGAGTACCGACATTTAACAAAAATACATTTGATCTAACACCTGTAGTGGTGGATGTCATCCCTAGCCCCACATGCCTTTCCTGAAATCCATTTATGTTGGGCACTGGGAAATATTTGTATCCTGGTATGGTGTGTGGAAGACTGACTTTTTACCAGCTTTTTGAATTTTGAACGTCCTTTTGTTTGTTTTATCTTCAGCCTGTCAAGGTCTTGCAGTGTGTGCTTTTAAAGGTTGTCATCCCTTTTCGCGTATTCAGGTTTGCTGTCCAAACCATCCTTGTTGTAATCACCACTTGTCATGAGATTAATTAAAGGTTTGACAAATGCTTCCCACCAAACAGTTTATGATGCCACAGTGGGACCTTAATGACTTAATGATTCTTGTGTTTGTGCCGTTTGAGCTAATGCATAACTGATCTTTGGCTCCTGATTTTAATGTGTCTTTCTCATTACAGTTAGATCGGTTAATCGGATACAGGATCTAAAGGCACTTTCAGTGCATCCACCATACCCCAATTTTTTTCTCAGACCGTTGGTGCTGAGAAGTAGAGCGGCATTCTGGCTAAAAGTAATGACTCCCTTTCATGTTGGTCAGTCCATCACTCTGCAGGTGTGCTTTGCTCCTCTCAGTCCTTGAAAGAGGAGAGATTCCATTTGCTGGACCCCAAAACAACTTTAAACTTTTTCATTGATTGTACTAATGACCATCAAATGGTTGATCAAGTATTTGTTGGATTATCTGGCGCTAAGAAAAGGCAGACTGTGCAGAAGAGGACTCTGTTGAGGTGGATAGTCTTCTGCATTAAGATCTGTTATGCACTGGCCTTAAAGCAGCCTCTGAAAGTTCTGAGAGGTCATTCCTCCAGGGCTAAGGTTGCTACCACTACTGGCATCTGCCAGGCTCCAATTTGGGCATCTGTGTACGCATTCATGAAGCACTACAGCTTTGAAATCAAGGTGTGCCAAAAATAGCGTTTCATTCCAAAACGTTTTGGTCTGAGTCCACTCCACAGACCATCAACCTTTGGGAGGTACTGCTTTTTTTTGTTTTTTTTAATGTGAGGAATCTGCTGTTAAAAGTATACATCAGAAGAATAAGTTACTTACCTTCAGTAACCCTCTTTCTGGTGGATATTCAATATACCTGCAGATTCCTCACCGTCCTCCCACCTCCCTGTTCTGTGGAGTGGTCTTTTTAAACATCTAAAAAAATAGTATTCAGCACACTGGGTACTAACTATTGGTCATACTGTACACTTGAGGACGTGAAAATGAGAAAGACAAAATACTAACGTCAGTGAGCAGAGATGGCACTAATAATGGGCTCTGCTCCATCACTTTCAGGAAAAGAGCCACACAGTGTCATCTAGCGGTGCATGGGAGCAGTGTTTGGAGAGAAGTTTTCCTTATCCATTCTGGCACCTGAGGAATATTCTAAGGTTAGAAATCTGCAGTTAGGCAAAGTATCCACCAGAAAGAGCGTTACTGAAGGAAAATAACTTGTTCGTCTCAATCACCTATGTGTAATTAAACTACTTATTAGATGAACTTTCACAGGTTTCTTCAACTGTGGCGTGTGAGCTACTAGTAGCTTTCCAACAGCATATGAGTAGCTCTCCATTGTGCAGACCAGCTTAGTAAATAAAAGTAATTACTTGGTTGAGTTCTTTCTTTCTTTAATTTACTTTATTCGGTGCAAAAAGACCATAAAAGACATAAAATAAATAAATAACATACAGAATTTCACTGTCATAGAATTTCTAAAAACATTGTTAATACATTTTCCGAACACCAAAAGCAGCATGTATAAAATTTAGCACAGCCAGAATTATGTCCATATTTCCCAGATCATGTAAGTGGGAGTAAGCAAGTCGGCTAGTTCTGATGCTGTTAGACTGGAATAGCGGACGTAAAAACCTTTTTCTTGGGACGGCATATAAGGTGCAGAAAAGCATAAAATGTAATGTACTTTGAGATGTCCTTCCATCGCAGCAACAGGGAGGGAGGGAGGAACTTAAACCAGGTTCCAGCAACTGGGAATGCTACCAGATAATGTAAGGTGTTTAGACGTAGTCTTGTGAGTAACAACCTTTGTCGCTCATGATTAATGATGGTCAAGTACAGCTTTGGTTGAGGTTGTTGTGTCTCATAGCTTGTCCGTTGACTCATTAAACTAGAGGCTGGGTCCATATCCTGATTTTTCTGCCAGAATATGTCTTTAACCTTCTTAATGTCCTGTCTTCTTAAAGTATCTGGTTTAAGAAAAAAAATCTCCTAGTCCTAATGATAGGAGAGAAAGATAAACATATCTAAGCCAGGGTATTGACCCTTGACCTTAGGGTAGGTCGCTCCCCCGCCTCCGCAGCGCCACCAGTGCTTGCCTGCCTCAGTGTTGCCTATTTCTGCCTGTGTGCCCCCGTGACTGCCGCTTCCACTTCTCTCCTTGTTTCCCGAGTGCGTGGCCCCAGAGTGCCCGGTTCCCCTCTTTTATTTTGTACCCCCGAGTGCCTGCCTCAGAGACTGCCTGGTTGAATGTAATTCCACCTTTTTTCTGTATCCCCGAGTGCGTGCCCCCCCCTGTGCGCCCGGTGCCCCTGCTCGTTGTGCTTGTTTTTCTCCGCCTTTTTTCGTCCTTTTTCCGCCTTTCTCGTCGTCTGCATCACTCTTCCCCTGTTTTCTCGCCACCCTCCCAAAGCCGTTTTTCCCTCGTTTTTTCCCACCGCCCGCTTTTCCCGCCGTTTCTGCGCTCCTCAAGCGCAATCCCATTGGCTCACCTACACTCCCGCCTCCCAGCTGACCCCTCCTCCCCGGCTACCCCATATATGGCGGCCGCTGCGAGGCAGAGGTAGCGACCCTTGACCTTATGGTAGGTCGCTCCCCGCCTCCGCAGCGCCACCAGTGCTTGCCTGCCTCAGTGTTGCCTATTTCTGCCTGTGTGCCCCCGTGACTGCCGCTTCCACTTCTCTCCTTGTTTCCAGAGTGCGTGGCCCCAGAGTGCCCGGTTCCCCTCTTTTATTTTGTACCCCCGAGTGCCTGCCTCAGAGACTGCCTGGTTGAATGTAATTCCACCTTTTTTCTGTATCCCCGAGTGCGTGACCCCCCCTCCCCCCCTGTGCGCCCGGTGCCCCTGCTCGTTGTGCTTGTTTTTCTCCGCCTTTTTAGTCCTTTTTCCGCCTTTCTCGTCATCTGCATCGCTCTTCCCCTGTTTTCTCGCCACCCTCCCAAAGCTGTTTTTCCCTCGTTTTTTCCCGCCGCCCGCCTCCCGCTTTTCCCACCGTTTCTGCGCTCCTCAAGCGCAATCCCATTGGCTCACCTACCCTCCCGCCTCCCAGCTGACCCCTCCTCCACGGCTACCCCGTATATGGCGGCCGCGCCTAAGGCAAGCCCGTCTGCGCCCGTCCGCGCCTGGACCGCGCCCAGCGCCCGAACCCCTTGTCCCCGCGACCCCCACCCCATCCGCCACCCCCGCCTGACCTACGACACCACCACCCTCACCGCCCTCAACCCCGGCCGCACGCCGGGCTGCTACCACGCTACCCCGAAGCGGACCCACGGATCCTTCACCTGCCGCAACTGCCGCTTTACCTGCCTACGAACACACATCGCACCCGACAAGAACGACTCCCCCGGAAATAACCTCGACTGCATCCTGATCAACACCCGATCTGTCCACAGGCATGCCATCGAACTATGGAACCTCATCGACTCAACAACACCGGACATCGCCTTCCTCACCGAGACCTGGATGAACCCCTCCTCGACACCCGACATCGCCATAGCCATCCCCGACGGCTACAAAATCATCCGGAAAGACCGCACCAACCGCACCGGAGGAGGCATCGCAATCACACACAAAAGCTCCATCCGCATCTCGACCCACGTCGACGACTCACTCCCCGACGCCGAACACCTCCACTTCGCGATCCACAGCGACCCCAAGACCACCCTCACAGGCACCCTCATGTACAGACCACCAGGACCACGCACTAAGTTCAGCGAAGACATCGCAGACTTCGTCAGCCCACACGCCCTCCCGTCCACCAACTACATCCTCCTAGGGGACCTCAACTTCCACCTGGAGAACCACACCGACAACAACACCACCGACTTACTGGACAACCTCGCCAACCTGGGACTGAAACAGCTAGTCAACACCCCCACCCACCACGCCGGACACACGCTCGACCCCATCTTCTCCTCCAGCAAACACATCTCTTTCAGCCACACCACCGAACTCGCCTGGTCGGACCACAGCTGTGTCCACTTCAGCTTCAAGAAGACCACCGTGCACCACCACACCCAGCAACCACCAAGAAGACAGTGGAATCGAATCACCACGGAACAACTCACATCGACCCTCTCTCAGAACCAACCCACCAGCACCACAGACCCCAACGAAGCCGCCAACAACCTCACGAGCTGGATCTCCGACTGCGCCAACCTCCTGGCCCCCCTGAAGACCCAAGCAAACACCAACAACCACAAGAAAAACTCCTGGTTCACCCCCGACCTCAAGGACTCGAAAAAAGAATGCCGCACCCTCGAAAAGACTTGGCGCCTCAACCAGACCGAGGAGAACATGTCTGCTCTCAAGAACGCCACCCGCCAACACCACCAACGCCTCCGCGTCGCACGAAAATCAGCCTTCCAGAACAGACTAGACAACAACGCCCACAACAGCAAGGAACTATTTGGCATCGTCAAAGAACTCTCCAACCCCGACGCAGAAAACAACTCCATCCCTCCCTCACAGGACCTCTGCGACTCCCTCGCAGCCTTCTTCCACCACAAGATCACCGACATCTACAACAGCTTCACCACAACCAACACGAACCCACCACTGGAACCCGCCACCGACAACACCACCATCCTCACCTGGAACCCAACCGCCACCGAGGAAACCACCCGCATCATGAACTCCATCCACTCAGGATCACCATCCGACCCCTGCCCGTACCACATCTTCAACAAAGCCGACAACATCATCGCACCCCACCTCCGAGACATCATCAACGCGTCTTTCACCACCGCCACCTTCCCGGAGAACTGGAAACACGCCGAACTCAACGCCCTCCTAAAAAAACCAACAACAGACCCCACCGAACTCAAAAACTTCCGGCCCATCTCGCTCCTACCGTTCCCCGCCAAAGTGATTGAGAAAATCGTCAACGCTCAACTCACCACCGCCCTGGAAACCAACGACTCACTCGACCCCTCACACTTCGGCTTCAGAGCTAACCACAGCACCGAGACCGCCCTCATCGCAGCCACGGATGACATCAGATCCCTGACCGACAAAGGAGAAACCGTGGCCCTCATACTCCTGGACCTCTCTGCAGCCTTCGACACGGTATGCCACCGTACCCTGATACGTCGCCTCAGCAACACCGGCATCAGAGGCAAGGCCCTGGAATGGATCATCTTCTTCCTCTCCGGAAGAACTCAGAGAGTCCGCCTCCCCCCTTCAGATCCACAGCCACAGAGATCATCTGCGGCGTCCCCCAAGGATCCTCCCTCAGCCCCACCCTCTTCAACATCTACATGACCCACCTGGCGAACATCGCACGAAAACACGGACTCGACCTCATATCCTACGCTGACGACACCCAGCTCATCTTATCCCTCACCATCAACCCCACCTCAGCAAGAACCAGACTACACGAAGGCATGAAGGAAGTAGCGAACTGGATGACAGACAGCCGGCTTAAACTGAACACAGAAAAGACGGAGGTCCTCATCCTCGGCCCTACACCCACCGCCTGGGACGACTCCTGGTGGCCTCCCGCCCTGGGCAGCACTCCCCAACCCACCAACCACGCACGCAACCTCGGCTTCATCCTGGACTCATCCCTCTCCATGACCAGACAGGTCAACTCGGTTACCTCGGCATGCTTCAACACCCTCCGCATGCTCTGCAAGATCTTCTGCTGGATCCCCACCGACACCAGGAAGACCGTCACCCACGCCCTCGTCACCAGTTGCTTGGACTATGGGAACACTCTGTACGCCGGCATCACCATCAAGCTGCAGAGGAAACTGCAACAAATCCAGAACGCTGCCGCACGACTCATCCTGAACATACCCCGCCACCACCACATCTCCGGACACCTGAAGAAACTTCACTGGCTCCCAGTCAACAAGAGGATCACCTTCAGACTCCTCACCCACGCACACAAAGCCCTGCACAACCTCGGACCAAAACTCATCAACCACCGCGTCTCATTCTACACTCCTCCGCGCACCCTACGCTCGACCGGACAAGCCCTGGCAGCCGTACCCCGCATCCGCAAAGCCACCGCCGGAGGAAGATCCTTCTCTTTTCTGGCAGCGAAGACCTTGAACTCCCTTCCCAGCGACCTTCGCGCCATGCAGGACCACCTCCCCTTCAGAAGGCAGCTCAAGACCTGGCTCTACGAGCACTGACCACCCCCTCCCCCCCAGCGCCTTGAGACCCTTACGGGTGAGTAGCGCGCTTTATAAATGTAACTGATTGATTGATTGGTATATCTAGAGATCGTGACAGAAGGAGACAGTCCTGTATCACCTTTCTACATAAAAGCGTTTCAGGCTTAGTCCAGATTTTTATCCACAGTATAAGAGGTTGAAGTTTTATATAGCTAGATATGTATCTTAAACCTACTTCTTTGTGACAGAACTTTATTGGTGTAGATTGGGGGACTGATAGTAGCCGTCTTAGAAATTTATTTTCTATAATCTGGAGCCCTGTACATTCTGCAAGCCCCCAGACCCCAGCTCCAAATGTCGCGACGGAAAGGCATTTAGAAGTGTAGACAGTCATCATTTCCTTAACAGGCTTATGTCGAAGTCTTCTTGCAAACCTAAAAACAGCTTCAATGGTTTTTTGGAATTGTATTGAGCGTGTATTAACTAAAAACTTCCAGTTAAAATCTACATCAATAGGGACCCCCAGATACGTAAAATGTGGGACCTTAAGTATCTCATGCCCATTTAAAGTAAATTTTTTCGTTTTTGCTAATTTAGGACCACACTTCATAACAAATGACTTGGTTCTATTAATTTTAAGACCAAGATTCCTCATAAAGGTATTAAAAGCATTCAATAAAATCTGGAGGCCGTTCGCTGTCCTTGAAATTAGTACTGCATCATCTGCACATAAGAGAACGGGGATTGGAGTGTTATTAATAACTGCGGAGTCTTTCCCTGAATCACAAAGAAATTTCTCCAACCCATTTATATATAAGAGAAAGAGGAAAGGGGCAAGAACACAACCCTGCCTGACCCCTTTTTGTGAGGGGAATTTCTCTGTCAGGCCTCCCTCCCGAGAGTAACGGACCCGAGCCTCTGTGCAAGCGTGAAGTTTACTGAGTAATATAACTATGTGTTTATCCACGCCCATACCCAGCATTGCCTTCCACAGTTTCTCCCTGCTGACTGTATCAAAAGCGCAGGCGAGATCCATAAATGCTAAGTGTATACAGCCCCTTTTGGCTTTAGTGTATTTCTGGACTATGAGTGTCAAATTAAGAGTTTGTTCGACTGTGCCCACCCCTGGGCGAAAGCCAAATTGTACCTCTGAGAGGGAGTGAGTATCGGTCGCCCATTCTTCTAGCTTATTTAAAATTACTCGGCCCAAAATTTTGACTGAACTGTCCAGCAAAGAGATTAGGCGGTAGCACAGAGGGTCTGCCCTATCTCCCTTCTTGAAAATCGGGACGATGATCGCTTCTTTCCAAGAATCTACTAAAGGGCCTACCACAGCCGATCTCATGACATTGGTTAACAGTGGGCCCCAGAAGTCTGGAAGTGTTTTATATAAATCAGCAGGAATTCTGTCTGGACCCGGGGCTTTCTCAGATGGACTATCTTGGATTACCTGTTTAACATCATCCACACTTATAGTGTTACTAAAAGCCAAGCTTAGCATTTCTGATTGGGTATTTGTCTCTATGGCGAAAGTTTGTTTAAATAGTCCACCCAGGTCTTGGCTGGTATGACAGAGTCCATGGGTGTATCAAAGTTACCGCTCAATGGTGAAGAGTTAACCACACGCCAGAATGCAGTTGTATCTTTGAGTTTGCTTGCAGCCATCAGTTCCTCACATGCAGATTCACTTAGATCAGCTTTCCTTTTGGCAAGAACTTCTTTATAGTTTTTCCTGGCAATCTTAATTGCTTGTAGATCTTTGGGAGATGCGTTGATTGATTTTTTTTTTTAGCTTGGTTAAAGATGAGGTACATGCGTGGTTAAACCATCTCGGGCCATGGACTTTATTAGCTCGTTGAGGCTGTAGTTTCTCCTCCATATAATTTGTCAGAGAGGAGAATGCGCAAATAATTTCATGTGGGGCCTTGTTTTCATTCAGGGATGTCATAACGTCTGGCCATTTATTAAAAAAAAATCTCTAAAAAATGTTTTATTGTTTATCTTCCCCCATTTGATTGTAAGCCCTTTTTGGGATGAGTGGTTCATGGCTGGGTGTCGCTTCCCTCTTCTTGAGTCATTTATCAGATTTAAATTAATTATAATGGATAAGGGATTATGATCACTAAAACAGGTCGGGGTAACCCTGAATTGACCTGTAATAGGGGACAATTCTCTAGAGTAAATAATATAATCAATAATGGTATGTGTGTCCCCCCTTACAAATGTTGGTATCCCTCTGGTAGCGGGTGTGGGAAAGGAAAGGGAGTTTACTGTTATCAGAGAATTAAGGGCGTTCTCATACGGGGAATGTTTGAAGTGTTGAATGGGAATGTCATTCTCATCCAGGAGACCACAACAATCGAGGAGTTCTGGCTCGCAGAGATGGGCATTAAAATCACCAACCCAGACTATTCTTGTGTCCTTTTTACTGGATGCTGTTACCTTATGTATTAGGGTCTCCAAACTACTGACCACACTAGTGTCTGAATTATCAAAGGTGTTGTTATAATAGTTGATCAGTAGTATATCGAATGGTTCTTCTAGTTTCAGAGATAGGGCCAGAAAAAAAGGCGATATACCTACAACACGTGCTTCCATCCCTCCAGCCTCCACGGATAAAAAGATGGCCAGACCGCCCTTAGCTCGACCTGCATGGGCCTTAGTTGCAGGGACATAATATGTGGTATAACCATTAATATATGGTGATTCTATGAGCCAGGTCTCCTGACAACAGATAATAAAATTTCCCATCACTAAATCTATCCAATCGGGGTTTCCAATTTTTGATTTTAGACCCGCAACGTTCCATGAAATGATCCCTAGGGGTGTCATACCCTGTATATTAGGGACTCCTTTAGAATCTAGGGGGGACTGTGAGAATACATTTGTCACCAGAGGATCTTGCGAGGGTGGCTCAATTAGTGATTGTCAATCTAACTGCTCTAGTGAGGTCAGGGTCTCATACCTATTAGATAATGTCAAAGCAGTGTCAGAGGGGTTAGAGAGACCAAGGGTATTGGGATTCTGGATCCCAGAGTGGGTTGAATCAGGATGGCATGGGTTTGATGACGGATGGATAAACTTAGTCAAACGTTGGACTCTTATAGGCCCTACAGATAATCTCATAGGTGAGAGATGGTGAAACAGAGCATTTACGGTCCGGGGGGTCCTAAAATGTATTATAATACAATCCCCAGGTGATGTTTTAGGGGATGAGCCAATCTAAGGTACCCTTCTTACAGTTAAGATGTCCCTATGGAAGTCAGCCCGCCCTCCCGTATGTTTTCCTACCCAATGAGTCACTTTATTCAGTAGAGACATATGAGATTCGGGGTGGGTGCTTTCCAATATAGGGGCATTTTCCAAAATTAGAACATAGGGGTTACATGCCAAAGGTATCCTTGGGCAGGCTACCTGAGTACTTATAGTTTCCTGGCCCCGGTGGCCTTCCCGTTTATTTATGCCCCGCTGATATTGTGGATTGGTAAAATGATGTGAGGCCTCTACATTCGGGGGATTTTGGGTTGGGTTCTGGGCAGGAGATATTCTAAAGTTCTGATGCTGATGAATAGGTGGAGCTGGTAAATATTCAGGAATGGAATGAATGTTCTCAGATTCTACCTTCGGTGGTTCGGGTTTTACATTCATTATAGATTCAACCTTGTGTTCAAGAACGGCCACTTTCTCCAGAACTGACGAGCATAGTTTTTTAATGTCTCTAAGTTGGTCTTCAATTTGCAAAAAACATGTTTTAATTAAATCCAGATTTTTACTGTCTTTTGGTTGCTTCCCTATAGTTTGTTTTGTTTTTTGGGTTTTGGAAGGACATTTGCTCTTGGTCTTCTTAGTTCCTGGTGAGGACTCTCCAATGCCTTCCCTATCTACAGGAAGTCCAACTTGGTGTATGGGGGTTACTGCCGTTTGGGAGGGGATTATTTGCCTGCTTTTTTTTTTAAGGTGGACTCTCTGGAGTTGTAGGAGTAATTAAATCGATTAAACCAATTTCTGTTATTACACAAGGGTTTCTTTTCTGGGTCTTGCTCAGCAGCAATGTTGCCGACGGGTTCCGTCCCCCCTCCCCAGCCTTTCCTGTTTTCTCAAGAGTCGACTCCAGGGAAGCTTCCACCCTCCCTATCTCTGTCTCAATGGCACCCATTACAGACGTTAGGTAGCTTGTTATTAGCCTGGGTGGTGGGGCCTCCTGGGTGGGTTCCCTTCCCCCATTATCTCCCTTACGTTTTCCCATTTTGACAGGCTAGTCCCTTTGTCCAAGATAGGTTACTGTAAATTACTTTGGCGTATATATCAAACTCAGATCCCCTGACTGGAAGATTATAGTCAGACCCTAGTTGGTTCAGATGTCCAGTCACGGCCTTTAACCACACCAAGTTCCCTGCAGTTATGGGTTTATAGGCCTGTCTTATGCCTTACGCGTAAACCGCCTATGTCAGTCCTTGCGTGAGGGGGGGCGCGTCCTAGAAATCAGTGCTCCTTCACAGCAGCACCAAAAGCGCGCTTCCTGGAGACCCTCTTTTATTTTAAGGAATAATCACCGGCACAGTACCTTTAGGTAGCCCTGTCCATTGGGCTAACTGTACCAGACTTCTTTTGGGTGGCTGTCAGGGGGGTGGCCCTGCCCTGCCTCTTACGGGCAAGGACGGGCCCGCCATTGGCCCGGGCTTTGCCCGGGCGCCCCCCGCGCGGCGGGAGCGCGACCTGCTTTTTAAAGGGCTCCTGCCCCTCCTCTTGGCAACAAACGTGCTTCCCGCGGGAGCGCGACCAGCTTTTTAAAGGGCTCCTGCCCCTCCTCTTGGCAACAAACGCGCTTCCCGCAGCGGCGGGAGCGCGACCAGCTTTTTAAAGGGCTCCTGCCCCTCCTCTTGGCAACAAACGCGCTTCCCGCGACGGCGGGAGCGCGACCAGCTTTTTAAAGGGCTCCTGCCCCTCCTCTTGGCAACAAACGCGCTTCCCGCAACGGCTGGAGCGCGACCAGCTTTTTAAAGGGCTCCTGCCCCTCCTCTTGGCAACAAACGCGCTTCCCGCGACGGCGGGAGCGCAACCAGCTTTTTAAAGGGCTCCGGCCCCTCCTCTTGGCAACAAACGCGCTATCCACGACGGCGGGAGCGCGACCAGCTTTTTAAAGGGCCCCTGCCCCTCCTCTTGGTAACAAACGCGCTTACCGCTACTTGGTTGAGTTAATTCGTGAGTACTAAATTTGTGTGTGTTTTAGAGACATAAATGTGTTTGTTTTCAGAACCCAAACTGATGTTTGGAGGAAAAATGACAGAATTAAAAAAAAAAAATACTTTAAGCTAACATTTGAGTGTTAAACTAATTTCAATCCTTTGGTGCCAGGGGCATGGTGGTTATGGCTGTAATTTCAAGGCATTTGAAATTGAGATTCCCTTTTTATGTTACTTCTGGCAACTTTATCCGCTGCATGGAGGTCGTCATTGCTAGTAACGTTGTATATGGTAGCCACTAATGTAATCTTGTTTGATGTGGTTACTAATGCAGCATTAATAATATTGGTAGCTTCGGATGATTTTCAACGAACACAAGTAGGTCCTTGTAGGAAGTTGGCTCTTTATGTACTATTTCAAAGTAAGAAATAGCATGTACAGTTTCCAAGGGTTCCCCTTAGAGGTAAGATAGTGGCAAAAAGAGATAATTCTAATGCTCTATTTTGTGGTAGTGTGGTCGAGCAGTAGGCTTATCAGAGGGTAGTGTTAAGCATGTGTTGTACACACACAGGCAATAAATGAGGAACACACACTCAGACAATTCCAGGCCAATAAGTTTTTATATAGAAAAATATATTTTCTTAGTTTATTTTAAGAACCACAGGTTCAAGATTTACAAACAATGCTTTAAATGAAAGGTATTTCACTTAGGAACTTTAGGAACTTTGAATTAGCAAAAAAGCATATACAGTTTTCACACATGGCAATAAGCTATTTTAAAACTGGACACAGTGCAATTTTCAACAGTTTCTGGGGGGGGGGGGGGGGTAAGTGTTTGTTAGTTTTGCAGGTAAGTAAACCACCTACAGGGTTCAAAGTTGGGTCCAAGGTAGCCCACCGTTGGGGGTTCAGGGCAACCCCAAAGTTACCACACCAGCACCTCAGGGACGGTCAGGTGCAGAGGTCAAAGTGGTGCCCAAAACGCATGGGCTTCAATGGAGAAGGGGGTGCCCCGGTTCCAGTCTGCCAGCAGGTAAGTACCCGCGTCTTCGAAGTACACCCTCGGCAGCACGGGGGCGGCCGGGTGCAGTGTGCAAACAGGCGTCTGGTTTGCAATGTAATCCAATGGGAGACCTAGGGGTCTCTTCAGCGATGCAGGCAAGGGAGAGGGCCACCTGGGGGTCGCTCATGCACTGGAGGTCGGATCCTTCAGGTCCTGGGGGCTGCGGGTGCAGTGTCCTTACCAGGCGTCGGGTCTTTGAAGCAGGCAGTCGCGGTCAGGGGGAGCCTCTGGATTCCCTCTGCAGGCGTCGCTGTGGGGGGTCAGGGGGGTCAACTCTGGCTACTCACGGGCTCGCAGTCGCCGGGGAGTCCTCCCTGTAGTGTTTGTTCTCCACAAGTCGAGCCGGGGGTGTCGGGTGCAGAGTGCAAAGTCTCACGCTTCCGGCGGGAAACGTGTGTTCTTTCAAAGTTGCTTCTTTGTTGCAAAGTTGCAGTCTTTGTGGAGCAGAGCCGCTGTCCTCGGGATTTCTTGGTCCTTTTAGATGCAGGGTAGTCCTCTGAGGCTTCAGAGGTCGCTGGACCCTGTGGAACGCGTCGCTGGAGCAGTTCTTTAGAAGTGGGGAGACAGGCCGGTAGAGCTGGGGCCAAAGCAGTTGGTGTCTCCGTTTTCTCTGCAGGTTTTTCAGCTCAGCAGTCCTTCTTCGTCTTAGGTCGCAGGAATCTATCTTGCTGTGTTCTGGGAGCCCCTAAATACTCGATGTAGGGGTGTGTTTAGGTCTGGGGGGTTAGTTGCCAATGGCTACTAGCCCGGAGGGTGGCTACACCCTCTTTGTGCCTCCTCCCTGAGGGAAGGGGGGCACATCCCTATCCCTATTGGGGGAATCCTCCATCTGCAAGATGGAGGATTTCTAAAAGTCAGAGTCACCTCAGCTCAGGACACCTTAGGGGCTGTCCTGACTGGCCAGTGACTCCTCCTTGTTTTTCTCATTATCTCCTCCGGCCTTGCCGCCAAAAGTGGGGCCGTGGCCGGAGGGGGCGGGTAACTCCACTAGCTGGAGTGCCCTGGGGTGCTGTAACAAAGGGGGTGAGCTTTTGAGTCTCACTGCTAGGTGTTACAGTGCCTGCAGGGGGAGGTGAGAAGCACCTCCACCCAGTACAGGCTTTGTTACTAGCCACAGAGTGACAAAGGCACTCTCCCCATGTGGCCAGCAACATGTCTGGTGTGTGGCAGGCTGCTAAAACTAGTCAGCCCACACTGGTAGTCGGTTAAGGTTTCACGGTGCATCCCTAAGATGCCCTTTGGGGTGTATGTTACAATAAAATGTACACTGGCATCAGTGTGCATTTATTGTGCAGAGAAGTTTGATACCAAACTTTCCAGTTTTCAGTGTAACCATTATGGTGCTGTGGAGTTCTTGCATGACAAACTCCCAGACCATATACTCTTATGGGTACCCTGCACTTCCAATGTGTAAGGATTTGCTTAGACACTGTACGGGCATAGTGCTCATGCACTTATGCCCTCACCTATGGTATAGTGCACCCTGCCTTAGGGCTGTAAGGCCTGCTAGAGGGGTGACTTATCTATGCCATAGGCAGTGTGAGGTTGGCATGGCACCCTGAGGGGAGTGCCATGTCGACTGAGTCATTTTATCCCCACCAGCACACACAAGCTGGCAAGCAGTGTGTCTGTGCTGAGTGAGGGGTCCCCAGGGTGGCATAAGACATGCTGCAGACCTTAGAGACCTTCCCTGGCATCAGGGCCCTTAGCACCAGGGGTACCAGTTACAAGGGACTTACCTGGATGCCAGGGTGTGCCAATTGTGGAAACAAAAGTACAGGTTAGGGAAAGAACACTGGTGCTGGGGCCTGATTAGCAGGCCTCAGCACACTTTCAAATCATAACTTGGCATCAGCAAAGTCAAAAAGTCAGGGGGTAACCATGCCAAGGAGGCATTTCCTTACAGTCCTTATAAAAAAGGAATGAAGATCCTTAGGATAACACACCTACTGCTGGAATCAATACCTGATAAAAAGCTGGTCAAAGGACTTGAGCCATAGCGCCTCTCTCCCTTCTGCTTTATTATTTGTGTGCGTACGTGAGTCAGACCTATAAAAAGAAGCGGGAATAATTCAGTATTGTACTAACAGTATTATCTAGGTAGATGTCTTCCATTATTTAATACTCCTCAGTCTCCAAGCTCCTTCAGCATTGCTTGAAGGTATTATGGGAGATGTTTTGCTAGGTTTATTAATAGTTCTCTAGCAAGAGAATTGTATGTGATGTTGTCAAAACGGATGCCTTCTTTGTAGTAACTGATGTGTTAACTGCATGTTCAATGTGATACCTGGAAGATATTATTTCTGGTAGCAGTCTTGCCTAGTAGGAGAGTTAGTAAAACACAAGCATTCTTAAATGACCAGCCTTAAACGAGTTTCAAAATGACTTAACATAGTTACACAAGAGATGCTTGAGCACTATCTTTAGAGGCAAATTCGTTTCAGATTACCTCTCTTTGTAGTATACGACAGAAATAAAGTTTGGCCATCGTGTAACTAAAGGTGACGAGGTTTGGTTGCCTGAGGACTGTGTAATGTTTTCTTTAAAAAAACAGGATATTGCTCAGTGTATTTCAACAATTTCCACCAAGGAAAAGCAAACATGGAGTCATAGATGGCCTTCTCAGTAAAGAACATTTGCTGCCATAAATGTCTGGATGTATGCTCTAAATTGGATATGCCAGACATGCAGAGAATGTCTTGAAAAATGTCTTTGGATAAAGGAAATAATCTCTCAATTACCAGTGTGTGCCCCTTTGAAGTTAGTTCAAAGAAGCATGTTACCATGTAAATTGTTAAAGGCTTAACAAAGTTAATATCTATAAAGCTGGCTTTCCAGTACTAATTTATTTTACAGATTAATTTACAACTACGTATCCTTAGAGAGAACTAGTATCTTTGTGTATGTGCTTACATGTTGGGCGGACGTGGAGTTACCAGTGCTGTGAGCTGGGGAGAATGAAGAATTATTATATGTATCATAAGTTTAATTTTTGGGGATTCACAGTCAGAATATGTCATTAAGCATGTAAAGCTACAAAGTATACCAATGCTTACTCCATTTGCAAATGAAAAATACATTTTTGTTGTCATATTCCTATTCCTGTCACTCAACTTCGGTTCATTGTACGAAGCATTGCATGCTTGAATTTAGGATGTATGCTTTTATTCTGTGCATTTCGATCACCATCAAGCCCCAACTTACTAGAACATTAGTGTGACTACCTAAACGTTTTGCTTTTACTAGGTGCCATCCAGCACTCTGTTCAGAGAGCTATTGGCTTAAAATAATTTTTTTCTTACTCTTATTTTTCTTCATATCAATGTTATAATAATTACTGTTAGTGTGTGTTTTCTTCTCGCAGAAGACAACCAGTGGTATAGAGCCTCAGTCATTCGTTCCATTTCTAAAGACAGCGTATTGGTCGGTTACGTGGACTATGGTAACTTTGAAATCCTTCCAGTTTCTCGACTTCGCCCTATACTTCCAGTGTTTCAGGAGCTGCGTTGGCAGGCTATTAAGTGCTCATTAGCCGGTAAGATATAACATATATTAATTTTCAGAGTAGTGTACGTCTTTGTTAACGTTTAGGAAGATTAATTGTGGTGCGTTATTTGCCACCGTTGAGCTGGGTCCTACCCACTTTGCATGATTTCATGATGTGGTAAGGGAGACTCTGTGCACAAAATATACAGTATTGCTAGTAAAATGTGGTAATGTTATGAATTCTCGCAGTTATAACCAGTGTCTATTTTCTTTATTATATGAATGAAGTCTTAACACTAATATGAAAATTGCAGGTGAAGCACGTCTGGCTTCCCAACCCTGTTAAATGATCTGACCTTTTACAACTCACCACCTCTTTGTTTTCTTGTTTTTAGCTTGTGCTTTACTTTATAATCCTCAATGGTTTTGCGTGTCTTTATGAAGAATGTCTAAAGCTTCTTTTGAAGATTTATCATTTGTGAGGACACATGTTCACTGGTTTCAAATCCCACGATATTAGCTTGCCTTGTTTCAGATTAAAATCCTCTAAAATCTTGAGTGCCCTCCTACTGTTATCCACGGCACATCAAACATTTGACAGACTTCAGGAAGTTAAGTCAGCAATTTTCCTTTTTGTGCATGATATGATTGGGCATTATAGCCTCTTGCCTCAATGCTCAGAATCAAACTTCTGAATAAATTAGCACAATTTCTGATTGTGATGGTGTGTGTAGGAAGCTTACCTTGTTGGAGTTCCATTCCTTATCACCCCATTCATATCTTTGACAATCTGTAGTTTGGACACAGACATTGAACATGGATTAAAAATATGCTACAATTGTTAATCTTTGAATAAGGCCAGAACCTTATTTATTAGTTTAGAGGGACAGCGAGTTTGGAAAATACTTTTTCCTAGATAATCTGATCGAAGCCTCTCCTGAAAAGAATTTACTTGCATAATGAATTTTCTGCTTGAATGGCTTATCCTGCCAACACCCACACCCTCTGTTGTGCGGCTGTCTGGAAGAAATACACTTCCCAAACTCTCCCAGTGCTAAGCCTTTTGTTTCGGCTATTTGGGATAGTTTGCTCTTAGGCCTCCATAACTTTATTTTCTATATAGGCTATCCAGGGCAAATCTGAGTCCTTTTTTCCAACATCCTGATGATTCTGAAGGTACCCAGGGTTTGTGGATTCCCTTTGAGGAGACTGAGAAATTAGCTGAACCATAAGTAAATTTTGAGATTATATTGAAAAAATTGGGAAAAAAGTGCTGCAGAAGGTGGTGTCTGGTTTTTCCAGATGGCATCAACAAGTGAAAAATTACCATCCCATCGTCACATATAGTTATCTCTCTCTCTCTCTGTGTATATATATATATATATATATATATATATGTATATGTTCGGTGGCATGTGTAGCTGCAGATACACATGCTGTGCACATCCCGCCATCTGGTGTTGGGCTCGGAGTGTTACAAGTTGTTTTTCTTCGAAGAGGTCTTTTCGAGTCACGAGATCGAGGGACTCCTCCCATTTCGGCTCCGTTGCGCATGGGCGTCGACTCCATCTTAGATTGTTTTTTTTCCGCCATCGGGTTCGGACGTGTTCCTTTTCGCTCCGTGTTTCGGGTCGGAAAGTTAGTTAAAATCTCAGAAAAATCGTCGGTATTGTTTGCGTTCGGTATCGGGTTAGTTATAACAGATCGACACCGACTTTTGAAGAGCTCCGGTGGCCCTTCGGGGTTTTTTCGATCCCCCCGTCGGGGCCTAGTCGGCCCGGCCACGTGTCTCTTCAAGGCTGATGGAACGGACCCCATTCCGCTTCTGCCCAAAATGCCATAACAAGTATCCATATACAGATCAGCATCTGGTCTGTAACTTGTGTCTGTCACCAGAGCACAAGGAGGATACCTGTGAAGCCTGTCGAGCGTTTCGGTCGAGGAAGACATTAAGAGACCGAAGAGCAAGAAGACTGCAGATGGCGTCGGCGCCGACAGGACAAGGGCGTTTCCAGGAGGAAGAAGAAAGCTTTTCCATCCATGAATCGGACTCTGACGAGCTCGATCCCGAAGAAACGCCAAAAACCGCGAGTAAGACGTCGAAACATAAAACTCACGAGAAGACAACAAAAGCCCAGGGGACGCCACCGCCAACAGGCCATGGCTTAACTCGAAAAATAGGTGACCGATCATCGGCACCGAAAAAGGGCACGCTGGTGGCGAAGTCATCCGACTCCGGTCGAGATACCGCCACACTGCAATCTGGGGCTCGAGATAGTGGCTCCGAGCAGGTTCGGCACCGAGACAGCGGCACCGAAATGAGTCGGCACCGAGAGACCACGATGCCGAAAACAAAAAAGGTTTCGTCGGAACCGAAAAAAGTAGCCGAAAAGGTTTCGATACAGAAACATCCGGCTTCGGAACAAAAATCAAGTTCCTACACAGAGGAACAAGGACTGTCCTCACAAATGAAAAAACATACATTTGGACAGGAATTAGAGGCAATGGAGCCGGACTACACCCAAAGACGGCTCCACATCCAAAAAGAAACGGGAAAGATCAGCACTCTCCCTCCTATTATGATGAAACGCAAACTTGCCTTCCAGGAGAAAGACAAGCAGCCACAGGCAAAGGTGGCTAAACAAGTAACCCCGCCACCATCTCCACAATGCTCTCCGCAACCATCACCGGTAGCCACTCCACCTATGATGCAATCCCCGATCCACACAGGGATGAGTCAAGATGACCCTGACGCATGGGACCTTTATGATGCACCAGTGTCAGATAATAGTCCTGACTGTTATCCAGCTAGACCGTCGCCACCAGAAGATAGTACAGCCTACGCACAAGTGGTGTCGAGGGCAGCGGCATTTCATAATGTCAGCCTACATGCAGAGCCCATTGAAGACGACTTCCTATTTAATACACTGTCGTCCACACACAGCCAGTACCAGAGTCTTCCCATGCTACCTGGGATGCTCAAACACTCCAAACAAGTGTTTCAGGAGCCTGTAAAAGGAAGGACCATTACTCCAAGAGTGGAGAAAAAATATAAACCGCCACCAACAGACCCCGTGTACATCACACAACAGCTAGCACCGGACTCAGTTGTGGTAGGGGCAGCTCGCAAAAGAGCAAACTCACATACTTCAGGAGATGCACCACCTCCAGATAAGGAAAGTCGCAAATTCGACGCAGCAGGCAAAAGGGTGGCGGCACAGGCAGCAAACCAGTGGCGTATTGCAAATTCACAGGCTTTGTTGGCCAGATATGATAGGGCTCATTGGGACAAAATGCAACATTTAATAGAACATTTGCCCAAGGAGTTCCACAAAAGAGCACAGCAAGTAGTTGAAGAAGGACAGAGTATCTCCAACAATCAGATACGGTCAGCTATGGATGCTGCAGGCACAGCTGCTAGAACTGTCAACACAGCAGTGACAATAAGGAGACATGCATGGCTGCGTACATCAGGATTTAAACCAGAAATACAGCAAGCTGTGCTCAATATGCCATTTAACGGACAGCAGTTGTTTGGGCCGGACGTGGACACTGCTATCGAAAAACTTAAGGACACTGGCACGGCCAAAGCCATGGGCGCGCACTACTCCCCGCAGAGGCACATTTCGAAAAACAGTTTCGAGGGGGGTTTCAAGGGCAAAGCACAGAACCCACAACCACACAAACAAGGCCCACTTATCAGAGCCAATATCTGCGTGGAAGTTTTCGGGGACAATATAGAGGGGGACAGTTCCAAAAAAATAGAGGAAAGATCCAAAGTCCCAAAACTCCTCAAAATAAGCAGTGACTTACAAGTCACACATCCCCAACACATAACACCTGTGGGGGGGGAGACTAAGCAAGTTTTACAAACATTGTGAGGAAATAACAACAGATACTTGGGTCCTGGCAATTATCCAGCATGGTTATTGCATAGAATTTCTCAAATTCCCTCCAAACGTCCCACCGAAAACACACAATATGTCAAAACAACATATAGATCTTCTAGGACTAGAAGTTCAGGCGTTGCTACTAAAAGAAGCAATAGAATAAGTACCAAAACACCAGAAAGGAACAGGAGTTTACTCTCTGTACTTTCTCATACCCAAAAAAGACAAGAGTCTGAGACCTATATTAGATCTCAGAACATTAAATACCTACATCAAATCAGATCACTTTCACATGGTGACATTACAAGACGTAATCCCACTGCTCAAACAACAAGACTACATGACAACACTAGATCTAAAGGATGCATATTTCCATATACCGATACATCCTTCACACAGAAAGTACTTAAGGTTTGTATTCCAGGGTGTACACTACCAATTCAAGGTGTTGCAGTTTGGAATAACAACTGCGCCAAGAGTTTTTACAAAATGCCTAGCAGTCGTAGCTGCACATATCAGAAGGCAGCAAATACATGTGTTCCCGTACCTAGACGATTGGTTAATCAAAACAAACACGCTAGAACGGTGTTCAAAACACACAAAGTATGTCATAGAAACCCTCCACAAACTAGGTTTCTCAATCAACTACACAAAGTCACACCTTCTGCCGTGTCAAACACAGCAATACTTAGGGGCGACAATTAACACAGCAAAAGGGATTGCCACGCCAAGCCCACAAAGGGTTCAGGCATTTCACAATGTAATACAAGCCATGTATCCAAATAAAAAGATACAAGTCAAAAAGGTGATGAAACTCCTAGGCATGATGTCCTCATGCATAGCCATTGTCCCAAACGCAAGGTTGCACATGCGGCCCTTACAACAGTGCCTAGCATCACAGTGGTCACAGGCACAGGGTCAAATTCTAGATCTGGTGTTGGTAGACCGCCAAACATACACCTCGCTTCAATGGTGGGACAGTATAAATTTAAACCAGGGGCGGCCTTTCCAAGACCCAGTGCCACAATACGTAATAACAACAGATGCCTCCATGATAGGGTGGGGAGCACACCTCAATCAGTACAGCATCCAAGGACAATGGGACACTCACCAAAAACACTTTCACATAAATCACTTAGAACTATTGGCAGTATTTCTAGCGCTGAAAGCATTTCAACCCATAATAAGCTACAAACACATCCTTGTCAAAACAGACAACATGACAACGATGTATTACCTAAACAAACAGGGAGGCACACACTCAACACAGTTGTGTCTCCTGGCACAGAAAATATGGCATTGGGCGATTCACAACCACATTCGCCTAATAGCACAATTTATTCCAGGAATTCAGAACCAGCTAGCGGACAATCTTTCTCGGGATCACCAACAGATCCACGAATGGGAGATACACCCCCAAATACTGAATACTTACTTCCAAAGTTGGGGAACGCCACAAATAGATCTATTTGCAACAAAGGAAAATGCAAAATGCCAAAACTTCGCATCCAGGTACCCACAAGATCAGTCTCTGGGCAATGCGTTATGGATGAGTTGGTCAGAGATATTTGCTTACGCTTTTCCCCCTCTCCCACTCCTTCCATATCTAGTAAACAAGCGGAGTCAAAACAAACTCAAACTCATACTAATAGCACCAACATGGGCAAGGCAACCTTGGTACACAACACTACTAGACCTCTCAGTAGTGCCTCATGTCAAGCTACCAAACATACCAGATCTGTTAACGCAACACAAACAACAGATCAGGCACCCAAATCCAGCATCGCTGAATCTTGCAATCTGGCTCCTGAAGTCCTAGAGTTCGGACATTTAGACCTTACACAGGAATGTATGGAGGTCATAAAACAAGCTAGGAAACCTACCACTAGACATTGCTATGCAAATAAGTGGAAAAGATTTGTATATTACTGCCACAACAATCAAATTCAACCCTTACACGCATCTGCCAAAGACATCGTAGGATACTTACTACATTTGCAAAAATCAAAGCTAGCTTTCTCTTCCATTAAAATACATCTTACAGCAATTTCAGCTTACCTGCAAATTACGCACTCAACTTCTCTGTTTAGAATAGCAGTCATAAAAGCATTTATGGAAGGTCTAAAGAGAAATATACCACCAAGAACACCACCAGTTCCTTCATGGAACCTTAACATTGTCTTAACACGACTCATGGGTCCACCTTTTGAGCCCATGCACTCTTATGAAATGCAATACTTAACATGGAAAGTTGCATTTTTAATTGCCATCACATCTTTAAGAAGAGTAAGTGAGATTCAAGCATTTACCATACAAGAACCATTTATTCAGATACACAAGCATAAAGTAGTTCTACGAACAAATCCTAAATTTTTACCAAAAGTCATATCACCGTTCCACTTAAATCAAACTGTAGAATTACCAGTGTTCTTCCCACAGCCAGACTCTGTAGCGGAAAGAGCACTACATACATTGGACATCAAAAGAGCGTTAATGTACTACATTGACAGAACAAAACTAATTCGCAAAACAAAACAATTATTTATTGCTTTCCAAAAACCTCATACAGGAAATCCAATTTCTAAGCAAGGCATTGCTAGATGGATAGTTAAGTGCATTCAAACCTGTTATCTTAAAGCTAAAAGAGAACTGCCTATTACACCAAGGGCACACTCAACTAGAAAGAAAGGTGCTACCATGGCCTTTCTAGGAAATTTTCCAATGACAGAAATATGTAAGGCACCTACGTGGTCTACGCCGCATACATTTACCAAACACTACTGTGTAGACGTGCTAACACAGCAAGCCACAGTAGGCCAAGCAGTACTACGAACATTGTTTCAGACAACTTCAACTCCTACAGGCTGAACCACCGCTTTTGGGGAGATAACTGCTTACTAGTCTATGCACAGCATGTGTATCTGCAGCTACACATGCCACAGAACGGAAAATGTCACTTACCCAGTGTACATCTGTTCGTGGCATTAGTCGCTGCAGATTCACATGCGCCCACCCGCCTCCCCGGGAGCCTGTAGCCGTTTAGAAGTTGATCTTGAACATCTGTATATTTGTAAATATATACATATTACTTTAAACTACATTATGTACATACGTATTCACTCCATTGCGTGGGCACTATTACTAGCATATACAACTCCTACCTTACCCTCTGCGGGGGAAAACAATCTAAGATGGAGTAAACGCCCATGCGCAATGAAGCCGAAATGGGAGGAGTCCCTCGATCTCGTGACTCGAAAAGACTTCTTCGAAGAAAAACAACTTGTAACACTCCGAGCCCAACACCAGATGGCGGGATGTGCACAGCATGTGAATCTGCAGCGACTAATGCCACGAACAGATGTACACTGGGTAAGTGACATTTTCCATATATATATATATATATATATATATATATATATATATTCAATGGCATGTGTAGCTGCAGATCTAGTGTTGGGCTCGGAGTGTTACAAGTTGTTTTTCTTCGAAGAAGTCTTTTCGAGTCACGGGACCGAGTGACTCCTCCCTTTCGGCTCCATTGCGCATGGGCGTCGACTCCATCTTAGATTGTTTTCTTTCCGCCATCGGGTTCGGACGTGTTCCTCTTCGCTCTGTATTTCAAATCGGGAAAGTTAGCTAAGTATCGAAAATTTGTCGGTATTGTTCTCGTTCGGTACAGGTTTAGCTTTATTGTATCGGCACCGACATCAAGACCGCTTCGGCGGCCCTTCGGGGCTTCCGCTCTTCGTCGAGGCCTGATCGGCCCAACCACACCCATCGTCCAAGACTAATGGACCGGAACCCTTCAGTTTCTGCCCTAAGTGTCACGCAAGGTATCCTTATACAGACCAGCACCGGGTCTGTAACCTGTGTTTGTCGCCCGAACACAAAGCAAAACACAAACGCTGTGGGATAGCCTAACTGGATGGACGCAACGTAACCCGGAACCAATCAAACATTCACCCCCAGTCGCCCGAACACAGAGAACAAGGGCTTTCTATGCAGCTCAAAGAAAGGCATAGATTTAAGCAAGATCTGGATGTAGAAGAACCTGACCAAACACAACAAAGGTTACAAATACAGAAGGACACAGGGAAGATACAGACCATCCCTCCACTTAAATCGAAAAGAAAACTAGCCTTTCAGGAAACAGAAATGCAACCGAAAGCCAAAGTGGTTAGAGACCAGTCACCACCACCACAGTTCTCACCACAACCGTCCCCACTGCAATCACCACACTTGTCACTAGTGGGTAAACCGATAACTCAGTGACCCACAGATACTGGGATGACCCAATATGATGCAGATCCCTGGGATCTTTACGACCCACCTAAATCGGACAACAGCCCATAGTGTTATCCAACCAAGCCTTCACCACCAGAGGACAGTACAGCATATACACAAGTACTAGCCAGGGCAGCAACGTTCCACAGCATAACAATGCACTCTGAACCAGTGGAGGATGACTTCCTTTTCAACACTCTGGCATCCACTCACGCATCCTATCAAATATCGCCAATGCTGCCGGGCATGCTCAAACACGCACAACAGGTCTTCCAAGAGCCTGTAAAGGGGAGAGCTATCACACCAAGGGTCGAAAAGAAATATAAACCGCCCCTGTCAGACCCAGTGTTTATAACTCAACAGCTCCCTCCGGACGCAGGATCATCAGGGAATGCCCTACCACCGGATAAAGAAAGCCGAAAGTTCGACGCAGCGGGCAAGAGAGTGGCATCACAAGCAGCCAATCAATGGCGAATTGCAAACTTGCAAGTCTTACTTGCACGCTACGACAGGGCACACTGGGACGAAATGCAAGACATCATCTAGCATTTGCCCAAGGAACACCAAAAACGTGCCCAACAAGTAGTGGAAGAGGGACAGGTCATATCGAACAATCAAATACGGTCTGCCCTAGACTCTGCAGATACAGCAGCACGGACTGTAAACACAGCTGTAACAATTCGGAGACATACATGGCTGCGAAGTTCTGGATTTATACCAGAAATACAACAGGCGGTACTAAATTTGCTGTTTAATCAACATCAGTTGTTTGGGCCGGAGGTGGATACCGCCATCAAGAAAATGAAAAAAGACACGGACACGGCCAAAGCCATATGCGCGCTCTACTCCTCACAGTACAGAGGCACACTTAGGAAACCACAGTTTAGGGGAGGTTTTCGACAACAGACAGCTGAACCATCCACCTCCCAAACCAAACCCACCTACCAGTCGCAATACCAAAGAGGGGGGTTTCGTGGTTCCTACAGAGGACAATTTCCAAGAGGAAGAGGGAAATTCCAGCCCTCCAAACCAAGCCCTAGCAAACAGTGACTTCAATGTCACACTACCCCAACATTTATCATCAGTGGGGGGGAGGCTCACCAAATACTACCACCATTGGACACACATTACCATAGACATGTGGGTCCTATCAATTATCCAACATGGCTATTGCATAGAATTCACAACATTCCCTCCAGAGGTTCCACCGAAAGCGCACAACTTGTCTCCACAACACTTAGACCTATTACAAATAGAGGTCCAAGCACTGTTACAGAAGCAAGCCATAGAGCTAGTACCCTATCACCAGACGGGAACAGGCGTTTACTCCCTGTATTTCCTTATTCCAAAAAAGGACAAAACATTAAGGCCTATCTTAGATCTCAGAACACTGAATCTCTTCATCAAATCAGATCATTTCCACATGGTAACACTTCAGGATGTAGTTCCCTTACTAAAAAAAGGGGAATACATGACAACACTGGATCTCAAGGATGCGTATTTTCACATACCCATCCATCCATCTCACAGGAAATACCTCAGGTTTGTAATACAAGGCAAACATTATCAATTCAAAGTGCTACCGTTCGGAATAACAACAGCCCCCAGAGTATTTACAAAATGCCTAGCCGTAGTAGCAGCTCATATAAATAGACAGCACATACACGTATTCCCATATTTGGACGATTGGCTAATAAAAGCCAACACTCAGCAACAATGTCAATTTCACACGCACTACGTCATTGATACTGTACACAAACTAGGGTTTTCTATAAATTCAAAAATCACATCTACAACCATCCCAAATACAAAAATACTTGGGAGCAACTCTCAACACACAAAAAGCAATTGCCATTCCAAGTCCACAAAGAGTTTAGTCGTTACAAAATGTAAGATCAAGCATCCAACCAAACCAACAATACATGGTAAGGTTTCTGATGAAACTACTAGGCATGATGTCCTCCTGCATAGCTATTGTCCCAAACGCAAGACTACACATGCGGCCCTTACAGCAGTGCCTATTTTTCTGAAATAATGTTCTTAGTACAGCCTGTCCTACTGTGGCTTGGTGAGCTGCTAACACATCTACCCAGTAATGCTTAGTAAATGTATGAGGCGTAGACCAAGTGGCTGCTTTAAAAATTTCTGTCATTGGTATATTACCAAGAAAAGCCATTGTGGAGCCTTTCTTTCTAGTGGAGTGTGCCCTTGGAGTAATGGGTAATTCCCTTTTAGCTTTAGGGTAACAGGTTTGTATGCATTTGACAATCCATCTGGCAATGCCTTGTTTGGATATGGGGTTACCTGCATGTGGTTTTTGGAAAGCTACGAACAATTGTTTTGTTTTCCGAAATTGTTTTGTTCTCTCAATGTAATACATTAGCGCTCTTTTTATGTCTAACGTATGTAATGCCCTTTCTGCTACTGAGTCTGGCTGTGGTAAGAAGACTGGGAGTTCCACCGTTTGATTTAGATGAAACAGTGATATGACTTTTGGTAAGAATTGTGGATTTGTACGGAGAACCACCTTATGTTTATGTATAAAGGGTTCTTGAATAGTAAACGCCTGTATTTCGCTAACTCTTCTAAGTGAAGTGATGGCTATTAGAAAGGCTACTTTCCAAGTTAAATATTGGATTTGACAATAATGCATGGGCTCAAATGGTGGGCCCATGAGTCTTGTTAACACAATATTAAGATTGAATGCCCTTCAGCACTGTGGCAAGGCCATCACCCCTACCCAAATCTACCCAATCTTCCTTGAAGAGAAGTAAAAGCAAAATGTTCTAAACATTTTAAAACCCTGGCAAACAGTTTATGAAACACTAAGGTAATTAACTTTGCTAGTTTAAACAAATTGAGCACAACATCTGGCTCACCCCAACCCCCCATGGACTTTCAACCTAAAAAAAAATTAATGAGGCAGGGCAGATGGTATGGACGACAGTCTCACACCTAATGTCAGGACGTGAGGTACCCACAACATGTCTGTAGTCTCGCAGCACTAGAGTGTAAGTCAGGGACTCTACATTTATCTCAGAACTGGGAGCCGGGACTACCAATCAAAGATAATAAAAGAGGAGGATGAAATTGAGATCAAATGGGAGATCCACGGCAACTGATTCAAAGGGTTGTTGCTAAGAACTGGATAAATAAGGAAGAACAAGGTGGGACAATTCCTAAAATCAGGCAAGATGGGTCCACCAAGACTATTGTAAGGTATTGCGTGCCTCGGGAGTTGTCTCTGCAGACAGGAGAGAAACAGAAGAGGCACTGTCAAGTGGTTGAACAAGTAGCACCCACCCACCTTGGCAAACTCTTCTGGTGCAGTGGTCCGCTGTTTGTGCTTGTGAAGCGTGAGCAAGATTGTGCAAGACAATTGCCTGCTTTGTCCATGTCTTAAAATGGTTTTGCAATTGCGCAAAAGCCAAACTAGTGATCAGGGTTATCCCTAAGTGTCAAGTACACATAGAATCTTCAAAATATTTGGGGTGTAAATAGCACAAAGAAAATGTAAAAATTAAAAAATGTAATTAGTGTTTCTTTAAGATATGACACTATTTTCCTCTTTATATACAATTATACTTCAGATTGAATGGGGAACCAGCACCTTTCGATACCTAGTGATTAATACTTACCATTCCCCCACTGTATTTGCAGGCCGGAAATCTCAGCAGAACGTCATGGTCCTTCTGAGCCCAGTTTGCTTTTTGGTCATCTCTTCTGCTTTCTGTAGTGGGCCACGTGGCACTAGTGAAGATGGTGTGCTACCCCAATGATAGTATTATTTTGCAAACCTTCCCCTTTTCGTCCTTCATCAGACATTCACATCTGATTTGGTCATTAGTGTGCTATTGGGTATCTCTACTCTAAAGCTGCCTGTGACTGTGGGTGGATTTCATCTGGACTTACAACACTATTATTCAACTGCACAGGTCCAATGGGTGGCTCGCTGGCTTTTTGCCCACCCCCCTGCATGAGATAGGTTCTATCCATAAAGGCTTTTAAGGAGGGCTTACTGCAGTGCTCATTGTTTCCTACTGACCATTCTATGGATCACCGTCTGGGGTTATCATGCACAGCTTTCTCTTGCCTTGCTAGAACCTGTAAGCTCACTGACTCAAAGAAACCCTGTGCTCCTGCACTACCTTTGCTAAGCCTTCCCCGTCACACAGGATGGCTGTGCTCAGAGCAACTCCATGAGCGGCATGCTGCAGGTGTCATAAAATTGCGCCTTTGTTTCTGGACAGCGAGCTACTAAATTTCCAAACCCTTGTGGCAGACCCACATCTTCCCCGGTGAACTCCTTACTTACAGGCATCTTAAACAATCATTAAATGCCTTATTTCATGTTTGTCACTTAGCACTAACCCTACATGAGGTGTGCCAGAAGCTCCACACGATAGGGACTACAGACCTTACATACAACATGGACACCACTCCAGGTCTTCTCGTCATGCTACCTGGGTGATTGATGTGGCCAAACCTACGGACTGCAGTAAAATACTAGACTTTACCAACAAAGTATCCCACGGTTGTCACTTTAAGTACATTCATAGAGCTTCCTTGGGAATGCATGCTGTTCGTTGCTTGCCATTGGCTTTGTGGTTTGCAACTCACATTTTGTTGCTTTAAATTTGCCGGCTTTATTTGCTTTAGGCTATCCAGCTTGAGTTAATCCTTTCCCTTGCCCAAACCTTATTTACAGTATCCTTCTGAGTGCTCCCTTTCTGTAAAGAGGCCTGTAAATCTTGTTCTTATCTCATCACATTTACTGTGCATTCAAAGAACAAGGTCAAATTACAGGCTCTGTTTTCGGTGGGAACCTTAGTGTTTACTTTTCTTTCTCTGACTTCAAAGTGAGGCAATTTATGCAACAATCTTGCTGGATACTGGGCGTAGGAAAGAGTTATTTCTATCACATGACAACATTGAAATAAACTTAGGACTACAAAGAAGCACATTTTTGTTAATTCTGAACTGTTCTGGAAACAAATACCTTTATATGATTAAAACAAATCATTACATTAGGTGATGCAATTTCCACACATTGTCTGTGCATTGTATAGTTTTATTTGAAAAACTGTATGTCTGTGCAAATGTAATGGTCATTTCAATCAAAAACGTGTTGTCTGAAATGGCAGTGTGTTACCACACCATGCATTCTCTACTCTACTCTGCACCATTCCACATTATTGCACCCTACTCTTCACCACTCCACTTTTCATCCCTCCATGCCACTGCACTGTGGGACACTGCACTCTTCTACACTCTGAACGTCTCCACTCTTGTCACTGCACTCTGCTATTTCACACTACACCTCTCTACACCATCGTACTCAATGCCTATGCACTTTACGTCTCTCTACACCCCTGAACCTCTGCACGAAGTACCACTCCACTCTAGGCATCACCAATCTACTCCGCACAACTCCACTCTGTGCCACTCTGCAACACTGCACTGTACGCCACTGCACTATATGCTATTTCACTCTATTCTAGGGCACTTTACACTGTAACACTTAACTCTGCCCCTGCACTCTACCTCAATACACTGTACGTCACTCTAATCTACTTGGCACCACTGCACTCTACACCACTTTATGCCATCACACTCTATGCCACTCTACTCTAGCCTGCACCTGTCCACTCTACACCACTTCACTCTACTGTGAAGCAATCTACTTTATGCCACTGCACTCTGTGCCTCTGCATTCTATGCCACTGCACTCTACCCTGCACCTCTCCAATCTATGCCACTGCACTCTACTTTGAAACAATCTATTCTACGCTGATGCACTCTTCGCCACTCTGTCTTACTGTGCTCTAAACCACTGTACTCTACTTCAGTGCTCTCTATGCCAAAGCGCTCTGCATTATACTCCACTGCACTCTGCACCACTGTACTCTGTGCAAGTGCTTTCTATGCCACTCTACTCCACTATACACCACTGCACTCTGACACTTTACTCTGCAACACTGCACTGGCTGCCACTATACTTTACACCACTCTACCCTGTAGTACTACATTCTGCTCAAATACACTCATTTTCACTCCACTCTGCCACTCTACTCAGCATAACTCCACTGCACTTCACACCACTCTACACTACTCTACACTACTCTGCACCACTCTACACTACTACGCACCACTCTATGCCACTGCACTGTATGCCACTTGAGTCTTCTCTGCACTCTATGCCACTGCACCACTCTACACTACTGCACTTTCTGCCACTTTATTGTATGTCACTCCACTCTGTGCCACTCTTCTCTGCCCATGCCAGTCTATGCCACTGCACTCTATGCCAATGCACTATAAACAACTGCACTGTATGTCACTGCCCTCAACTCTGCACCACTATACTCTAAGCCAGTGCTCTCTGTGCCACTCTGCTCCACTCTACACTACTGCACTGCCACTCTACTTTGCAACATTGCACTCTCACTGTACTCTACCCCACTCTACTTTGTACTATTGCATTCTATGCCAATACATTCTATGCCACTGCACTCTATGCCACTCTTCTCTGCATGACTCAACTCTGCAACACTGCACTCTACAGCACTATACTCTACTCTCCACTGCAACACTCTACACTACTGCATTCTATGCCTCTCGTCCACTCTGCACTGTAATCCACTGCGCCACTCTACACTACTGGACTCTCTGCCACTCTACTCCACTGCACTCTATGCCACTCTACTCTTCCCTTCGCCGCTCCATACCACTGCACTTGTTGTACTCTAAACAACTGCATTGTACCCCCACTGCACTCTGCACCACTGTCCTCTAAGCCACTGTTCCTATGCCACTCTACTCCACTCTACAGCACTATGCCACTAACTTTTAATCATGCTGAACAGCAGCCACACTGGTGTATAACATGGCTAAAACACATTGGCAAAGCCAATAACTCTTGCGTAGACAAGACCTATTGTTTTTGCCAATGTATGTTAGTGCTGTGAGTAACAGAGGTCCCTGAAAGAACTATCAATGTGTGAGTCCTTATTTTAAACATGCATTACACACAGAATATAGGCTGCTACAAAATGTGCAAATACATTTCGATTAAAATAAAAAAGTCCTCCTAAAATTCAGCTTTGAATAATATACAGTTTATACCTAGTACTAACATTTTTAGAAGAGTCCATTAAAACCACACACTCCACAGCTCAGCTTGGAGCACCCATACAGTACATCTCTAAAAGAAAATATAATTGTCATCAGAAACCTTCAAGTGACTCCTTGGATTAAAGTCAATGCAGGTTTCCATGCCCCTTTGCATTTGCAGATTTACCAATTGCGCACATTTGCATTAATTTAGGGAAAGAGACGCCCTGGAAAGAAGGCCTGTTTATCTGTCTGCGTCTCCCTCCCTCAGAGCACAGGAGACCCCTTGCCTTTTAATCCAGCTGGGGAAAACAATCTGTCCTAATTACATTTTGTACTTCAGCTAAAAGGCTAAAACGGGCAGTCCGTGAAAATTATAGAGGGGTGTCACCCAAAAGTGAATGCCTCTGTGAATAGCTTGTAAACCCAGAAGTGCAAGTGTTCATGCTTGTGCCATAAACATAAAGAAAATACTCATGCTGCTAACTATAAACTAATGTATTGCCCGAATGAATGCCTCACGGATTGCTGTGCTGAAATTAACACAAATAGAAAAAAAGTTGCTGCTATAATGCAAAAGTTTACAGAAACAAAACAATCAAGATTATTAACTGGCATCGTACATGATCTATCAACTTAATAGTCATACATCATCACCAAAATATGCTGTCACATGTACAAAGATTACACATAAAAAATAAAAAAGATACTGTAGGTCATCTTTAGAGACAGAGAAAAGTAAATGGGTAAGAAAACTTTGTGGGATCCATGGAAGGCACACCACCCTGTACCCCCCTGCATGTCTAGTTTTCATAAATGCTTGGGTGTGGTAGTTTTTCCTGTGTGGCTGCTGAAATCAGGCCCTAAACCTGCTGCTACACCTTTTGTTGAAGTTATCTAATTGCGTCTTGGACCCTGCCCTTTTGCACTAGGCCCAACCACACAGGTGAGGTACCAGTTTCATCAGGACATATGTGGTTTGAGGCTCCAAGCTTTTCCAGTGCTTTGAGGGATCCACACGAGCCACTCTGGAGTACCCCTGATGTGTAGATTGGAAAAATATCTAGAGTTTGTTGATTTTCCTTCGAGACAGTGCACACACATACTGGTCGGATTTGGCACAAGGCTGTGTGAAAAGTTCAAAATGTAAATTTATTAACAAAAAATGCCATAAACACCAGATTCACTGGTGATATTTGAAAGTTGAGAATTCTGAATCAATGACTTGCAAATTCTGAATCAATGACTTGCAGCTTATGAGCTGCAAGGCCCTGTCAAGGCCCCAACTGCTTTACAGGCCTTTCACACACCTTTCATACGTGCCACACACAAAACAGTTCACACCGCCAACAGCCCCATTCAAGGGCCCATCACTTCCATACGCAGTCACACCACCTGGCAGCAAATGGAGTGTGTAGAGTGGTATTTGGCTGGCCATGTGTGTAGTAACCAGCAGGTCACTGCACACAGACAACCAGCCAAATGCCAGCTCTTGCACACTGCCAGCCGTAGACCAACCACACACACACCACCATCCAGATGCTAACCACAGACATAGCCAGCACACACACCACCAGCCAAATGCCAGTTCTGACACAACAATCACATGGCCTGGAAGCTGGTGGAATGTGTGGACTAGCATTTCAGAAGCGGCGTGTGTGTATAGTGGCTTGCTGCTTCGCACAACACACACACACCAAAACGCCTTTACACACACATACACCGAAATGCCTTTACACACACACAGACCGCCAGCCAAATGCAAGTCCATGCACACTGCCACCCATGTGCCACTCTACACACTCCACTAGCAGAGCACCAGTACACACAGATACCACCAGCTAAGCACCAATCTGTGCACACAGTTTGCAATTTTTTTTAAACAAACAAGTAAACAAACCAATTTGAAGTTAATGACAAACTGACTAGAACTTCAGACACAACCGGTCTAATTAAATACAACAAACAACTGCCAACTGTGAAACTGAACAAAAAATATAAACAATACCGACCAGTAAGTTCACTTTCTGATGGATACAACTACCTGTGGATTCCTCACTTATTGAATTCTCCCCTTGCGCCAGCTTTCGACGGAAATCTTCTTCCTAGCTTCCGCACGTCGACGAGGACGTCACAATTGCCCACGCGACACCGTCTGACGTCATACAGGCAATAAGAGGTCCTCGCCTACGTCAGTTCCCTTTTTTCCGTGCCATTCTAACGACGGTTATTCTTCGAGGGAGCTACTGTTGCTACTCCGCGTAGTTACTGTTACTGTTTCTTTCTTTGAGAGAGAAAGAATGTCTCAAAGAAAGTCTGGTTTTAATCCCTGCAATGAGTGCGGAGGCAAAATGTCGGTCACTGACCCGCATACAGACTGTTTGTGGTGTCTCCGCTCCGACCACGACGTTGACAAATGTGACTCTTGTCAACGAATGAATCCGAAGGCGTTAAAAGAGCGAGAGGCGAAGCTCTTTTTGGCGAAGTCCAAGAAAAAAGAAAAGCAGCATTGACGCAAGTCATCTTCTCCGAAGTCCCATCGGCGTCATCGTGAATCTCGGCGCCGGTCGAGTAGGGAGAGATCGCGTTCGAGGTCGCCTTCAGCTTGACACCGTAAAACATGGGAAGTTAGCCCTACCGTCTCTCCACAGCCGCAGACGCCTCTTGCTTCACCGGCTTCACCAGCTTCGCCGACGTCGCCTTTGAATCCACCATTTTTAAATGCGATGTTTGCCATCTTTCAACAGATCCTTTGGCCATCAACAATGGGTGCTCCGGCTCCGTTACGACCGGCACCTTTCATGCCCTTCCTTCCTATGGGAGGTGTTGGCTCGGCGCCGGTTCCTATGGCGTCAACTTCACAGCCGGTGACGCCGAGTAGATCCGCGGGTCTGGTGCCGGAGCGTACTCCTGTCCATCCTTTGCCTCGTACAGTGCCGAAGAAGTCCACGGCGCCGATGGATCCGGCGTCAGATGGATCCGAGGATCGGCGTCAAGCTTCGACGTCGGCTGAAGCCATGTCGACGCCTAGAATTGAAGCCAGGTAGCATTCAAGAAGGCTTGCTCTTCGCCTTCTTGAGGATCAGGAGGATCAGAAGCAGGCATTGGAGGAAGGAGAGATTGAGGAGCCTCTGGGGGACCTTCAAGGTTTAGATACAGCTAGTGGTTTGGACACCTCTCCAGAATGGGACTTAACATCTCCTGGAGAGTATACAGAGGAGGCTTCTTCATTCCACTCTGTAATAAAGAAAGCAGCTGATTTTTCTGGACCTTCTTTTGCCGGTGTCTGAGCCTAAGCCCAATATTTTAACAGAGGTTTTACATCCTGCTTCGACGGTTGCACAGCCACTTCTGCCTTTTAATGAGGCTCTGTTAGATCCAATTCTAGAAATCTGGAAGAAGCCGGTGTCATCTTCGGCAGTTAATAGATCGGTGGCTCGCAGATATCGGGTGGCTCCTGCGGACCCAGGCTTTTTGTCCAGGCACCCAACCCCTGAGAGCCTGGTGGTTCAGGCTTCATGTTCATCCCGGTCTGCCCCAGGTTCTTTTCCGGGTGTGCCTTCAGACAGAGACTCAAAGAAGATGGATCATTCTTCCAAGAAGGCTTTTTCTTCATGCAGCATGGCTTTAAAATCTACTAATGCTACATGTATTTTGGGGAGATACATCTACGCCCAGATGGATGAGATAGTCGTCCCATGCTGAGGTGCCTCAGGAGGTGTTGTTTGGTCTCCGATGCTCATGCTGCGGCAACCCAAGTGATCCAGTCTGGGCTGGATACGACTGACTCTGTGGCCAGGGCTATGGGCACTGCTGTTGCTACAAGGAGGCAGGCCTGGCTTCGTTCCTCTGGTTTCTCATCGGATGTCCAGTCGGCCCTGCTGGATCTTCCCTTCGATGGGGATAAACTTTTTGGCTCCAAGGCAGATTCCGCCCTAGAGAGATTTAAGGAGAGAGTAGGGCCGCGGCAAAGGCTTTAGGCTTGCAGGCCTCCTCTTCTGTTTCGTCCAGACTCTTTAGAAGATTTAGGGGGTTTGGTTGTGGTTCATCCTCCTCCTTTCGAGGCAGATTTCAACAACAACCCACCACTGCTCTCTCCTACAGATCGTACAGGGGGAGGGGTAGGGTCCGAACCAGGGGAGCCGCCCAGCAGCACTCTGCCTCTTCCTCTTCCTCTGGAGGGGTGCAGCATGGGAAGCAACCTTAGTCTTCCACCAATTCCTTCTCATACCACTCCTGTAGGGGGGAGGTTATTGAACTTTCTCCGCAAGTGGGAGGATATAACATCAGAGTCCTGGGTCACCAGCATTGTGGGGAAAGGCTATGCCCTTCCCTTTCGGGAGTTTCCTCCCCACATTCCGCCCCGCCCTTCCTACTGTTCAGAAGAGCATCTCCTGTTAATAGAACAGGAGGTTCAAGTCCTCCTTTCAAAGGGTGCGGTGGAGTTGGTTCCAGAGCAGGAGACGGGTCAGGGTTGTTACTCAAGATACTTCCTGATCCCCAAGAAGGATGGTCGTTTGAGGCCAATCCTGGCTCCGAGGATCTTGAATTGGTTCCTCAAACAGGAAAAGTTCAAGATGCTGACCCTAGCTCAGGTGCTTTTGGCGTTGAACGAAGGAGATTGGATGGTGTCCGTCGACTTGCAGGATGCTTACTTTCATATCCCGATACTCAAGTCGCACAGGAAGTATCTCCGGTTTGTGGTGGGATCACAGCACTATCAGTTTGCGGTCCTCCCGTTTGGTCTTCCTTCAGCACCTCGAGTCTTCACAAAGGTGATGGCGGTGGTTGTGCCAGAGCTCAGAAGGAAGGGGATAGCGGTATTTCCTTACCTGGACGACTGGTTGATCAAAGCCAAGTCTCCGGAGCTCGTATTGCGTCACCTGCAGTCGACAACCTAGTTGTTGTTCGACCTGTGAACGTGCCCAAATCTCACCTGGAGCCCTCTCAGCGCCTCCTGTTCATAGGGGCAGTACTGGATAAAATGTTGAATCGCGCCTTTCCTCTGCCTCAGCGGGTTCAGAACATTCAAGCGTTGGTTCCAACGTTTCAAAGTGGAGCGGTCTTTCCAGTCCTCAAGGTCCTGCGTCTGCTCGGTCTGTTTGCTTCTTGCATTCTGTTGGTCACTCACGCTCGCTGGCACTCTTCAGTGGTGCCTCCGGAAGCAGTGGTCTCAACACAAAGGAGATCTCAAGGGATCGGAAAAGATCTCCAGGGACGCTGCAGTGGATCTAAGATGGTGGATTGCGGACGGCAATCTTTCTCAAGGAAGGCCGTTTTCACAACCTCCGCCGGTGACCACAGTAATAATGGATGCTTCCACTCTAGGTTGGGGAGCTCATCTGGGGGACCTGGAGGTCAAAGGTCATTGGACTCCAGTGGAACAGATGTTTCATATAAATCTGTTGGAGTTGCGGGCAATACGTTTGGCTCTCAAGGCCTTTCTCCCTTCCCTTCGCGGTCAGTCGGTTCAGGTCTTGACTGACAATACTACTGCGATGTGGTATATAAACAAACAGCGAGGAGTAGGGTCGTACCTTCTCTTCAGAGAAGCTCTGCGTCTATGGCCCTGGGCAAGGGACCATCGGATTTGCTTGGTAGCAAACCATCTGGCCGGAGTCTTGAATGTGCGTGCACACAGTCTCCGTCGGCACTTCTCCACCGATCACAAGTGGCGTCTTCACCCAGATCTAGTCCGACAGATCTTACAGATGTGGGGATTCCCTCGGGTAGATCTCTTTGCCACTCGGGAGAACTCGCACTGCCCGTTGTTCTGCAGCCTCCAGTATCCGGTGCAAGGAACGATGGGGGACGCGTTTCAGATGTCCTGGTGCGACCAGTTTCTTTATGCATTTCCCCCCATACCTTTGATTCCTCGGGTTCTGAGGAAAATTGGCCAAGACCGGGCCCAAGTCATCTTAATAGCTCTGGATTGGCCAAGTAGGGTATGGTATTCAGATCTTCTCCAACTCTCTCTGTGCCCCCCGCTCCGTCTCGCTCTCAGGGCAGACCTCCTCTCACAATCGCAGGGGCAGGTTTTACACTCCCAACTCCAGAGCCTGCACCTTCATTCCTGGAGATTGAACGGGGCCACCTGAGTTCCTTTTCTCTCCCACCTGAGATAGTGGATGTTATTTTATCGGCCAGGCGACACTCCACTAAATCTATCTACGCTAGCAGGTGGGCTAAGTTTGTGTGTTGGTGTGGAGAAAGACAAATTGATCCCTTACGTGCCCACTTATCAGATGTCTTGTCTTTTGCTTTGTCCCTGGCACAAAGGGGTTGTGCAGTGGCTACAGTCAAGGGCTATTTGTCGGCCCTGTCAGCCTTTCTGTGTCTTCCAGACCAACATTCCTTATTTAAATCTCCTTTAGTATTAAGATTTTTAAAAGGTCTCATTAATAAATTTCCTCCCACTCCTTTCATTATGCCTCAGTGGGATTTAAATCTAATCTTAAAATTTCTTATGGGCTCACCGTTTGAGCCAATGCATTCCTGCCCTATAAGGTTATTGGTTTTGAAGACTGTTTTCCTTGTTGCAATTACTTCAGCTAGAAGAGTGAGTGAGCTGCAGGCTCTTTCTGTAAAGCCCCCGTATATATCCTTCTATGTAGATAAGGTGGTGTTGAGGACCAAGGCTGCTTTCTTGCCGAAGGTTGTTTCACCCTTCCATATGGGCCAGACTATTACTCTCTCCTCTTGTTATCCTCCACCTCATCCTTCGAAAGAGGAAGAAAGTCTACATCGTTTGGACCCGAGAAGAGCGCTGAGCTTCTTTGTGGACAGAACGAAGGAGTTTAGATTGGAGGATCAACTCTTCATCGGGTACGTGGGAAAGAGGAGAGGAAGGGCAATCCACAAGAGAACACTCTCCAGGTGGGTCATTCTTTGCATTAAGCTGTTATTCTCTGGAAAATAAAGAACCTCCTGATGGAATAAGAGCTCATTCCACCATAGCTAAGTCGGCCTCTTCGGCTTTGGCTAGGGGTGTTCCTGTGGTTAACATCTGGAAGGCCGCAACTTGGTCATCCCTCCACACTTTTGCAAAACATTATTGCTTAGATTCGGAGGTTAGGAGGGATGGCCATTTTGCACGGTCAGTGCTGCAGGATTTCTTGGTTTGACCATTCAGGCACCCTCCACCGAGTGTGGTACTTCTTTGGGACTCTATTCAATAAGTGAGGAATCCACAGGTAGTTGTATCCATCAGAAGAACGAGTTACTTACCTTTGGTAACGCCTTTTCTGGTGGATACATTAGCTACCTGTAGATTCCTCATGGTCCCTCCCGCCTCCCCGTTGCCTGTCTGGTCTTACCAAGCTATCCTTGGGTATGCTCCTCTTGGTAGTTGATGGCTTTCAAATATAATGTATATATTTATGTATATAAGTTTATTTTATTTATTTATTTATTTTAAAAGAGGAGAAAGGGGAGTTTGAGATGAGATGTATAGTATTGACATTTTGGAATGATGTTTTTATCTTTTGGTGTAATTAAATATTGTTATATGATTGTTTCATTGGCCTATTCGTCTCAGAGGCACGTAAAAAATGTTGGTACTCACGTCGGCGAGGACCTCTGATTGCCTGTATGACGTCAGACGGCGTCGCGTGGGCAATTGTGACATCCTCGTCGACGTGCGGAAGCTAGGAAGAAGATTTCCGGCGAAAGCTGGCGCAAGGGGAGAATTCAATAAGTGAGGAATCCACAGGTAGTTAATGTATCCATCAGAAAAGGCCAAACCGAAGGTAAGTAACTCGTTCTTTACCCTCACAGTTGCTCTCAATATTTTAGTTGCGTGTAGTATTTAAAACATGCCGGCACACACAGCACAGGATTAGAAGGATATTTGAGGCATTACATACTACTTTCCTTTCGCATGGCTTTTCGGGCACACACTATGCATCTACACAAAAATATTTTTAGGTGTGTGTGGGAGGAAGATAATCAGGTGTGATCATTCAATCTAGCCACTTCCTCCACAAGGCCAACTGTAGGAACACCTGCCTGCTCAACTACAGCAAGTCTGCCTATAATAGACTGCTGAAACTAAACAAAAGTCATCTTTGAATCTAGAGAACAATCCTTGAATACAACAAAAGCATTGAAGGTTCCCAAATGAAACAAACAAACAACTTCTTATACCAAATGTATGACTTACGAACAGCACTGTAAGACTCGAACCTCTAATTTACTCTGTCTACACCACCCATGTACTTATTGTATTCTAAAATGCACAGAGGTTTGCACACTTCCGCAACCTGACCCCAAGCAGTCCCAGGTTGTGAACTGCTTTCATCATGAATGGTTGTCAGCATGTGGACATCTCTCCTGTTAGAAAATTTCACAGCTAGACATTCATCACTACAGTGCCCCTTCTGATGTTTTTTCATTCAAGTTCTTTAGGGTTACCTTTACGCTTAGGGCAGATTGTGCCACAGTGTCCACTTCGAACAATTCCTTGAGCAGTTGCACACCGGTGTAGAGCTCATCTATGTATAAATGGTGACCTTTTGTAAAGAGTCTTCTGCTAAGTTCCCATGCTATTTTTTCATTGACTCCAAAAGTGGACAGACAACCAAGGGGATCAATAGAAGGATCCCTACCAGTGTACAACCTCAAAATATAGACATATTCAGTACTTCTCTCAGACAGCATATACATTTTAATTCCTTAATGTCCTCTTGCTAGGAATGTTCTGCCTAAAAACCTAACTTCACTTGAACAGGACCAAAGACACATCCACAGCTATTACTTTACCTGGAACAGAGATCTCTGAAAAGCAATCTGCAGAATCAAAGACAGGCCAAATCTTGAAGAGAGGGTCACAATCAGGGTGTTCCTATGGCAATGCTGAATCATAATCAACAAAATGCAGCATCCGAAGCTGAAGCAAATACTGACAGGTGCAGGTGGCAGTCTGGAAATGTTGTCCCTCAAATACTGTTCATCATGCAGATTAGTCTGATCAGCAATCGCATCCAAAATACATCGTCCATAAACAACTGAAAGAAATGTATAGACAAAACCTTTTCAGAATTGAGTCTACACCATGCACCACCACTAAAGGCAGGCAACACAAGCTGCATCATGTAAGGGGCAACCCAGAGTTTAGCACTTCCAGTGGGAAGCCTTTTAACCTAGGTGGTAATCCAGATTGCCCTTTCTGCACTATCTGTATATCAGTGTCCTCGTCTAAAAAAAAGCACTTCCTCCACACTGATATTAGCTTCATCATGAGATGGATCCTCTCGCACGCACAGAAATTTACTGCCAGAATCTCGGATTTCGTCATGTACCTCAGATGCCACGTCAGTCTTCCAACCAAGATTCAAAAAGCAAACTAACAGTGTAGGGAAATGCCGCCCTTGGCATGGTTACCCCCTAACTTTTTGCCTTTTGTTGATGCTAGTTATGATTGAAAGTGTGCTGGGATCCTGCTAATCAGGCCCCAGCCACCAGTGTTCTTTCCCTAAACTGTACCTTTGTTCCCACAATTGGCACAGCCCTGGCGCACAGATAAGTCCCTTGTAACTAGTACCCCTGGTACCAAGGGCCCTGTGGCCAGGGAAGCTCTCTAAGGGCTGCAGCATGTATTATGCCACCCTTGGGACCCCTCACTCAGCACATGCACACTGCCTCACAGCTTGTGTGTGCTGGTGGGGAGAAAATGAATAAGTCGACATGGTACTCCCCTCAGAGTGCCATGCCCTCTGCCCACTGCCTGTGGTATAGGTAAGTCACCCCTCCAGCAGGCCTTATAGCCCTAAGGCAAGGTGCACTATACCACAAGTGAGGACATAGTTGCATGAGAACTATGCCCCTACAGTGTCTAAGCCAAACCTTAGACATTGTAAGTGCAGGGTAGCCATCAAGAGTATATGGTCTGGGAGTCTGTCATATACGAACTCCATAGTTCCATAATGGCTACACTGAAACCTGGGAAGTTTGGTATCAAACTTCTCAGCACAATAAATCCACACTGATGCCAGTGTGGGATTTATTGAAAAATGCTCACAGAGGGCATCTTAGAGATGCCCCCTGTATAAAAGTCCAAACACCAGTGTTAGGCTGACCTGTTCCTGCCAGCCTGTCACAACCAGACTGGTTTCTGGCCAAATGGGGTGAGTGCCTTTGTCACTCTGTGGCCACAAACAAAGCCTGCACTGGGTGGAGGTGCTTCTCACCTCCCCCTGCAGGAACTGTAACACGCTGGCGGTGAGCCTCAAAGGCTCATGCCTGTTGTTACAGCGCCCCAGGGCATCCCAGCTTGTGGAGTTGCCCACCCCTCCGGACACAGCCCCCACTTTTGGTGGCAATTCCAGAGGAGATTTTGAGAAAAACAATGAGGACTCACCCACCAGTCAGGACAGCCCCTAAGGTGTCCTGAGCCGAGGTGACCCCTGCCTTAAGAAATCCTCCATCTTGGTTTTGGAGGATTCCCCCAATCGGAATAGGGATGTGCCCCCCTCCCCTCAGGGAGGAGGCACAAAGAGGGTGTAGCCACCCTCCAGGACAGTAGCCTTTGTCACTCTGTGGCCACAAACAAAGCCTGCATTGGGTGGAGGTGCCTCTCACCTCCCCCTGCAGGAACTGTAACACCTGGCGGTGAGCATCAATGATTCATGCCTGTTGTTACTGCGCCTCAGGGCATCCCAGCTAGTGGAGATGCCTGCCCCTTCAGACACAGCCCCCACTTTTGGCGGCAAGTCGGGAGAAGATAATGAGAAAAACAAGGAGTCGTCACCCACCAGTCAGGACAGCCCCTAAGGTGTCCTAAGCTGAGGTGACCCCTGCCTTAAGAAATTCTCCGTCTTGGTTTTCGAGGATTCCCCCAATAGGAATAGGGATGTGCACCTCTCACAAAGAGGATAGGCCAGACCTAAACCCACCCCTAAATTGAGTATTTAGGGGCAACACTGAACCCAGGGAATCAGATTCCTGCAACCTGAAGAAAGAAGGACGACTGCTGACCTGAAAGCCCCGCAGAGACGATGGAGACGACAACTGACTTGGCCTCAGCCCTACCTGCCTGTATCCAGAATCAGAGAACCTGCACAGCGACTCATCCAGCGGGACCAGCGACCTCTGAGGACTCACCTGCACCTAAAGGACCAAGAACCTCCAAAGGACAGCAACTCTGTCCAGAAACAACAACAAAGAAAGCAACTTTTAAGAGACTCTAACTTCCCGCCAGAAGCGTGAGTCTTCACACTGCACCTGGCGGCCCCGGCTCGAGTTCAGGACAACCAATACTGCAGAGAGGACTCCCAGACGACACCAATGATGTGGACACCCTGAGTCGACCACCCTGCACCCCTACAGCGACGCCTGCAGAGAGGATCCAGACGCTGCCCTTGACCGCGACTGCCTGGTAACAAAGGAACCCAATGCCTGGACCAAGCACTGCTCCTCCAGGACCGAGAGGAACCACCTACCAGTGCAGGAGTGACCAGCAGGCGGCCCTCATCCTAGCCCAGTCGGTGGCTGACACGAGAAGCCCTCCTGTGCTCTGCCTACATCGCCAGAGTGACCCCCGGGTCCCTCCATTGTTTTCAATAGAAAACCCAACACCTACTTTGCACACTGCACGCGGCCATCACTGTGCCACTGAGGGTGTGTTTTGTGTGCCTGTGTCAAACCCCCGCACGCCCCTCCCCATGCCAGTACTTTACAAAAAAAAAACTGGTCTGCTCCCCGAGGACGCAGGTACTTACCTGCCAGCAGACTGGAACCGGAGCACCCCTGTTTTCCATAGGTGCCTATGTGTTTTTTGGGCCCTCCTTTGACCTCTGCACCTGACCGGCCTTATGTTGCTGGTGCAGTGACTTTGGGGTTGCCTTGAACCCACAACCGTGGGCTGCCTATGCCCAGGAAACTGAACTTGTAAGTGTCTTACTTACCTGAGAAACTAACCAATACTTACCTCCCCCAGCAACTGTTGATTTCTGCACTGTCCACTTTTAAAACAGCTTATTGCCATCTTAAACTGTACGGTGTATGTTACTGCTCTAATTCAAAGTTCCTTACTTATCTTTGTGGAGTACCTTGCATTTTATGTATTTACTTCAAATCTTGTGGTTCTAAAATAAATTAAGAAAAGATATTTTTCTGTATAAATACTATTGGCCTGGATTTAAGTCTTTGAGTGTGTGTTCCTCATTTATTGCCTGTGTGTACAACAGCTGCTTAACACTACCCTCTGATAAGCCTACTGCTCGACCACTAAATAGAGCATTAGTATTATCTAGTTTTGCCACTGTCAACCTCTAAGGAGAACCCTTGGACTCTGTGTACACTATCTCTCACTTTGAGATGGTATATACAGAGCCAACTTCCTACAAACAGCCTGCTGAGCGGTCAACCTGCAGTCAGCCATGATCCTTGCTAAATAATTAGAAGTAGCACAACAGTATATGCAATAAGTAATAAGTAAAATATAAACTAAATGAGGCTTTAATCAACAGAAAGTAAAATTACAGGCATATAGTAATCTGGAAGGGAAAGGTCAACCAGTACAAAGCACACAAAAACATATATAGTCAAAAACATAACCACTCACTTGCCGGCGATAGGATCAATTGCAGCTACTCTGCACAAACACAGCAGCACTAAAGAAGTCCCACTGGAAAGGGAATACAATATTACATATATCACAAGGCAGTAGAAAATCTGCACAAGTCAATACGTTACTTTGAAAGATAATAACACAGAAAGTTAAAGATTCAAACATTAGTACAGCAGTCAATTTTTTTTTCAAATAGGTCAAGGAGGCACATTAGATGAAAAGATTACAAAATGAGTTGCTTACCAACCACAAATCCACAAATTACATATCTGCCAAAGCTGCACCAACAAACAGGATTCACCACCAAGACAAAAGAAACCATTTGTTGTACAGAAAAAAAACACAAAAATAACAAAATGTTCGATGGCATGTGTAGCTGCAGATACACATGCTGTGCACATCCCGCCATCTGGTGTTGGGCTCGGAGTGTTACAAGTTGTTTTTCTTCGAAGAAGTCTTTCGAGTCACGCGATCGAGGGACTCCTCCCATTTCGGCTCCATTGCGCATGGGCGTCGACTCCATTTTAGATTGTTTTTTTTCCGCCATCCGGTTCGGACGTTTTCCTTTTCGCTCCGTGTTTCGGGTCGGAAAGTTAGTTAGAATCTCGGAAAAATCGTCGGTATTGTTTGTGTTCGGTATCGGGTTAGTTACAACAGATCGACACCGACTTTTGAAGCGCTCCGGTGGCCCTTTGGGGTTTTTTCGATTCCCCCCGTCGGGGCCTGGTCGGCCCGGCCACGTGTCTCTTCAAGTCTGATGGAACCGACCCCATTCCGCTTCTGCCCAAAATGTCATAACAAGTATCCATATACAGATCAGCATCTGGTCTGTAACTTGTGTCTGTCTCCAGAGCACAAGGAGGATACCTGTGAAGCCTGTCGAGCGTTTCGGTCGAGGAAGACATTAAGAGACCGAAGAGCGAGAAGTCTGCAGATGGCGTCGGCGCCGACAGGACAAGGGCGTTTCGAGGAGGAAGAAGAAACCTTCTCCATCCACGAATCGGACTCGGACGAGCTCGATCCCAAAGAAACGCCGAAAACCGTGAGTAAGATGTCGAAACATAAAACTCACGAGAAGACGACAAAAGCCCAGGGGACGCCACCGCCAACAGGCCATGACTCAACCCGAAAAATAGGTGGCCAATCATCGGCACCGAAAAAGGGCATGCATGTGGCGAAGTCATCCGACTCCGGTCGAGATACCGCCACACAACAATCTCGGGCCCGAGACAGCGGCTCCGAGCAGACTCAGCACCGAGACAGTGGCACCGAAACGGTTCGGCACCGAGACACCACGACGCCGAAAATAAAGAAGGTTTCCTCGGAGCCAAAAAAGGGGACCGAAAAGATTTCGATTCCGAAACATCCAGCCTCGGAACCGAAAACAGGTTCCTACACAGAGGAACCGGGATTGTCCTCCCAGATGCAAGGACATAAGTTTGGAGAGGAACTTGAATCTGTTGAGCCAGACTACACTCAAAGAAGGCTCCACATTCAAAAAGACACAGGGAAGATAAGCACTCTTCCCCCAATTAAAATGAAAAGAAGACTTGCCTTTCAAGAAAAGGACAAGCAGCCACAGGCAAAGGTGGCAAAACAAACAACTCCACCACCATCTCCACCACCATCAATGCACACATCACCGGTAGCCACTCGACCACTGATGCAATCCCCGACTCATACTGCAATGAGTCAAGATGATCCTGATGCATGGGACCTTTATGATGCTCCTGTATCAGATAACAGCCCAGACTGTTACCCTGCGAGGCCGTCGCCACCTGAAGACAGTACATCCTACACGCAGGTGGTCTCAAGGGCAGCTGCTTTTCATAACGTCACCTTGCATTCACAACCAATTGAGGATGACTTTTTGTTTAATACACTCTCTTCCACTCATAGCCAATACCAAAGCTTACCTATGCTCCCGGGAATGCTAAAACATTCCAAACAAATATTTCAGGATCCTGTAAAAGGCAGAGCCATAACTCCAAGGGTGGAGAAGAAGTACAAGCCACCACCAACAGACCCTGTTTATATTACGCAGCAATTAACACAAGATTCTGTGGTGGTTGGTGCAGCTCGCAAGAGAGCAAACTCTCATACCTCGGGAGATGCACCACCTCCAGACAAGGAGAGCCGCAAATTCGATGCTGCGGGTAAAAGAGTTGCAGCACAAGCAGCAAACCAATGGCGTATTGCCAATTCACAAGCACTTTTGGCAAGATACGATAGAGCTCATTGGGACGAAATCCAGCATTTCATAGAACACTTACCCAAAGAGTTCCAGAAAAGGGCACAACAAGTGGAAGAAGAAGGACAAAGAATCTCCAATAATCAGATACGGTCATCAATGGACGCAGCAGATACGGCTGCAAGGACAGTAAGTACTGCAATAACGATAAGGAGACACGCATGGTTGCGTACGTCAGGATTCAAGCCGGAAATACAACAAGCCGTGCTGAATATGCCCTTTAATGAACATCAGTTGTTTGGGCCGGAAGTCGACACTGCTATTGAAAAACTCAAAAAAGATACTGATACCGCAAAAGCCATGGGCGCACTCTACACAAAGCAGAGGCACATTTCGCAAAACACCATTTATGGGAGGGTTTCGAGGTCAACCTACAGAGGCCACAACCTCACAAGCAAGGCCCACTTATCAAAGCCAATATCAGCGGGGAAGTTTTCGGGGCAATATAGAGTGGCACAATTCCAAAAAAATAGAGGGAAGTTCCAAAGCCCCAAAACCCCTCAAAACAAGCAGTGACTTCCAAGTCACACATCCCCAACACATAACACCTGTGGGGGGGGGAGACTAAGCCAATTTTACAAACATTGGGAGGAAATAACAACAGACACTTGGGTACTGGCAATTATCCAGAATGGTTATTGCATAGAATTTCTCAAATTCCCTCCAAACGTCCCACCGAAAACACACAATATGTCAAAACAACATATAGATCTTCTAGGACTAGAAGTTCAGGCATTGCTACTAAAAGAAGCAATAGAATTAGTACCAAAACACCAGAAAGGAACAGGAGTTTACTCTCTGTACTTTCTCATACCCAAAAAAGACAAGACTCTGAGACCTATATTAGATCTCCGAACATTAAATACCTACATCAAATCAGATCACTTTCACATGGTGACATTACAAGACGTAATCCCACTACTCAAACAACAAGACTACATGACAACACTAGACCTAAAGGATGCATATTTCCATATACCGATACATCCTTCACACAGAAAGTACTTAAGGTTTGTATTCCAAGGGATACATTACCAATTCAAGGTGTTGCCATTCGGAATAACAACTGCGCCAAGAGTTTTTACAAAGTGCCTCGCAGTCGTAGCTGCACATATCAGAAGGCAGCAAATACATGTGTTCCCGTACCTATACGATTGGTTAATCAAAACCAACACGCTAGAAAGGTGTTCACAACACACAAAGTATGTCATAGAAACCCTTCACAAACTAGGTTTCTCAATCAACTACACAAAGTCACACCTTCTGCCGTGTCAAACACAGCAATACTTAGGGGCGACAATCAACACAGCAAAAGGGATTGCCACTCCAAGTCCACAAAGGGCTCAGGCATTTCACAATGTAATACAGGCCATGTATCCAAAACAAAAAATACAAGTCAAAATCGTGATGAAACTCCTAGGCATGATGTCCTCATGCATAGCCATTGTCCCAAACGCAAGGTTGCACATGCGGCCCTTACAACAGTGCCTAGCATCACAGTGGTCACAGGCACAGGGTCAACTTCTAGATCTGGTGTTGGTAGACCACCAAACATACACCTCGCTTCAGTGGTGGAACAGTATAAATTTAAACCAAGGGCGGCCTTTCCAAGACCCAGTGCCACAATATGTAATAACGACAGATGCCTCCATGATAGGGTGGGGAGCACACCTCAATCAAAACAGCATCCAAGGACAATGGAACACTCACCAAAAACTGTTTCACATAAATCACTTAGAACTATTGGCAGTATTTCTAGCGCTAAAAGCATTTCAACCCATAATAAGCCACAAACACATTCTTGTCAAAACAGACAACATGACAACAATGTATTACCTAAACAAACAGGGAGGGACACACTCAACACAGTTGTGTCTCCTGGCACAGAAAATATGGCATTGGGCGATTCACAACCACATTCGCCTAATAGCACAATTTATTCCAGGAATTCAGAATCAGTTAGCAGACAATCTCTCTCGGGATCACCAGCAGATCCACGAATGGGAGATTCACCCCCAAATACTAAATACTTACTTCCAGAGTTGGGGAACACCACAAATAGATCTATTTGCAACAAAGGAAAATGCAAAATGCCAAAACTTCGCATCCAGGTACCCACAAGATCAGTCTCAGGGTAATGCGTTATGGATGAGTTGGTCAGGGATATTTGCTTACGCTTTTCCCCCCCTCCCACTCCTTCCATATCTAGTAAACAAGTTGAGTCAAAACAAACTCAAACTCATACTAATAGCGCCAACATGGGCAAGACAACCTTGGTACACAACACTACTAGACCTCTCAGTAGTGCCTCATGTCAAACTACCAAACGTACCAGATCTGTTAACGCAACACAAACAACAGATCAGACACCCAAATCCAGCATCGCTGAATCTAGCAATCTGGCTCCTGAAGTCCTAGAGTTCGGACACTTAGACCTTACACATGAATGTATGGAGGTCATAAAACAAGCTAGGAAACCTACCACTAGACATTGCTATGCAAATAAGTGGAAAAGATTTGTTTATTACTGCCATAATAATCAAATTCAACCCTTACACGCATCTGCCAAACACATCGTAGGATACTTACTACATCTGCAAAAGTCAAAGCTAGCTTTTTCTTCCATTAAGATACATCTTACAGCAATTTCAGCTTACCTGCAAATTACGCACTCAACTTCTCTATTTAGAATACCAGTCATAAAAGCATTTATGGAAGGTCTAAAGAGAATTATACCACCAAGAACACCACCAGTTCCTTCATGGAACCTCAACATTGTCTTAACACGACTCATGGGTCCACCTTTTGAGCACATGCACTCTTGTGAAATGCAATACTTAACATGGAAAGTTGCATTTTTAATTGCCATCACATCTTTAAGAGGAGTAAGTGAGATTCAAGCATTTACCATACAAGAATCATTTATTCAAATACACAAGCATAAAGTAGTTCTACGGACAAATCCTAAATTTCTACCAAAAGTCATATCACAGTTCCACTTAAATCAAACAGTAGAATTACCAGTGTTCTTCCCACAGCCAGACTCTGTAGCCGAAAGAGCACTACATACATTAGATATCAAAAGAGCGTTAATGTACTACATTGACAGAACAAAACTAATTCGAAAAACAAAACAATTATTTATTGCTTTCCAAAAACCTCATACAGGAAATCCAATTTCTAAACAAGGCATTGCTAGATGGATAGTTAAGTGCATTCAAACCTGTTATCTTAAAGCAAGCAGAGAACTGCCTATTACACCAAAGGCACACTCAACTAGAAAGAAAGGTGCTACCATGGCCTTTCTAGGAAATATTCCAATGACCGAAATATGTAAGGCAGCTACATGGTCTACGCCTCATACATTTACCAAACACCACTGTGTAGATGTGCTAACGGCACAACAAGCCACAGTAGGCCAAGCAGTACTACGAACATTGTTTCAAACAACTTCAACTCCTACAGGCTGAACCACCGTTTTTGGGGAGATAACTGCTTACTAGTCTATGCACAGCATGTGTATCTGCAGCTACACATGCCATCGAACGGAAAATGTCACTTACCCAGTGTACATCTGTTCGTGGCATTAGTCGCTGCAGATTCACATGCACCCACCCGCCTCCCCGGGAGCCCGTAGCCGTTTAGAAGTTGATCTTGAACATCTGTATATTTGTAAATATATTACTTTAAACTACATTATGTACATACGTATTCACTCCATTGCATGGGCACTATTACTAGCATATACAACTCCTACCTCACCCTCTGCTGGGAAAACAATCTAAGATGGAGTCGACGCCCATGCGCAATGGAGCCGAAATGGGAGGAGTCCCTCGATCTCGTGACTCGAAAGACTTCTTCGAAGAAAAACAACTTGTAACACTCTGAGCCCAACACCAGATGGCGGGATGTGCACAGCATGTGAATCTGCAGCGACTAATCGCACGAACAGATGTACACTGGGTAAGTGACATTTTCCATACAAAACGCCAATAAAAAAAATAAAAAAAACATTGATATTCTTCCGAAAGGAAGCATGAATAAGGCAAAAAAGACACCACCAGATGGAAGCAAACCTACCCCAGAAGCAGATCCACCAACACATACATATTCTTATTCGCAGGTTACTTAAGTGTTACCACCAACCCTGAGACCCTGTCCACTCAACAAAGACCAAAAAGATGCCCTCCAGGTGGTGGACGGAATGCAAAAATATGGCCCCCATGGAGTGTGGCTTTGGCCCAAGGGTACACTCTCATACAAAATTCCTCCTACAAAGTGCCTCCCCCCCCAAAAAAAAAAAGCCTTTAGTGGCCTAAAAATGGCCAGTCTGCCTTGTAGCAGGACAATAAATTTGGTCCTTATGGGGAGATCTTTCAAAACACCATCCTGGTGACTAGTCGTTCGACCCACCCTCTACACAGAGAGGAGAAATTGACTACAGGACTGCTCCCCTTCCAAACATAATCCCTGGTGTCTCGAGGGCTTCCACCCTCCTCAGAGCTCAGATCTGCCTAAAAACGGACGATCCAACCTCTGGGGGAGGTGGAATACCAAAAAAGGTATCTTCCAAGAGCTCGGGACACTTTCCCAAGGGGTTGCTCCCCCTCCAAACATAATCCCTGGTGTCTAGTGGGTTTCTTTCCCCCACCACCATCAGGGCAGACTGGCCTAAAAATGTCTGATCCACCCTTGTTTGGGGCAGAATGAAAAAAATATATAGTCCCCGGGGTGCCGGGGGGGGCAAACAAGGATCAAAGTTGCCCCATCTGTGATCGTGGTACAGGAATCCACTACATTTAGACATCGGGGGGCATGGGGGAACATCAACACGGGTGGGTGCAGTAGGAGGCTGGTTGTTTATGGTGTACACATATGATGTGGCACCGTATAGTGAGTCCAGGCAACCCTTAGTGATTGTGTTAGGATGTCCAGATGGCAAAAGCACTCTAGGGGTAGCTGATCTAGGAGGAAAGTAAAGCACTTGCAATACCACAAAACACAAGAACCACGCCAAGTGTTGCAAAATAAAAGGTTTCTTTATTACAACACTTAAGTTACTCTAACATTGGTATATGTCCGCCTAGAGATATTAACACCCAAAAATGTACACTAGGCAATAACCAAGAAAAGCATAAAAATACTTGGGTCCTTCTGGGGAGTGGGGACAAACCATATACTAAGAAAGTGGTGTAATAACAGTGGAACCTAAACAAGGTAAGCATGTTAGGATCCCAGGGTCTGGGGGAGTAGGAATTTACCAGAGGTAAACTCTAAGCATCCCACCTGCGTCCAGGTGCAGGGTTATCATCGAGCCGGGTCTCCCATACGCTAACACAGAACTGTCATAGTTGGATTGTTATGAATTCAAGACCCTTCCCAGTGGCTCAGAGAAAAGCAGTTGGCACCAGAAGGTTGAAGAGTGCCCCTGCCTGTTGATACCCAGAAGACTGGAGTACCTACACCAGGGAGCCCAGATGCATTGGGGTGAAGTGGTGTTGGAAAGCCTTGTTGGACCAGATCGGTGGAACCCCAAGGTGGATTCCTGATGAGAGGAACCTGAGAAAGAAGGGGACAATGTCCAGACCACTTGGAGATGTCTAGGCAGTGCAGGTAAGCAATGCCCACCCTCTTGGAGGTGAAGTTCCTGCAGGATGGTGAAAGAAGTCCAGCTGCGGAGTCCAGGGGGATGCAGGAGATCCTTGGAGTCACCCACGAGCTGTCCCAGGTTGGTCGCCGGGTTGGCAGGAAGGTCAGTGGCCAACAGGACCACCAACAAGCCTTGGCAAATGCAAATTGCGGTTGCAAGAAAGTCTGCAGATTTTGTAGGACCAGCAAGGTCCTAGTGACTCGACCCTTGTTGGGGGGGAGTCAGGGCAGGTCTTCAGCAGGAAGGAAAACCAGCTGGAGTTGGAGGAGCCCCCACGAGTGACCCACTGACAGCAGGCACAGGGAGTTCCAAGGACGCCTCCGCAGCACAACAAACATAAGTCCCACGTCGTAGGAGCTGAATCTGAATTTGCAGAGTGCTGGAGGCAGGGGCTTCTTGGAGCTCAAATATATTATTGGAGGAAAAGCCTACAAACCTTGGCAAGAGCAACAGTTACGATGCTTAGGGGTTCAGTTCCAGTGGCTGCAGAAAGGGTCCACGTCTCCCAAGTTGGTCAGAAGACAAGTTGGACCTGGAGAGGACCCCAGAGCCACCACCTGTGAGCAGAGCCTTTACGTTGTCCATGGGATAGCAGGATCCACCACTGGTTGTTGTTGTCTTTAGGTGCCTGCAGATGCAGGTGAGTGACTCAGTCATCCCAAGGGAGATTCTTTCTTGCTTCTTGGATGCAGGCAGAGTCCTTGTGACAGATGTTGCAGAAATCTTGCAGGGGCTTAAGAAACAATGTTGCAGTGGGAACCCTCCCAACTGGATATCCTCTTGTTTCAGTCCTAAAAGCAGACCAGCAGCAGTTCTGGTGGCCAGGAGCAGAAGATGTTTTGTACTGAGTTCCTTGAAGAGTCTTGCTCTATGAACCTGAGGAGCCACCCTTAAGTAACCCTAAAAAGGGGTTGGTCACTCTCTGAAGTGACTCACCTATCAGAGGGGGTCAGGGGCGTCCTCCTCTAAGGAACCCCCAGAGTACAGGAGATCATGCACCTAGCACTGGAATCGGCGTAGGGGCATGATTATAACCTCTCTGATACCAAACATGCCTAGGCTCGGAGAAGCCATTATGTAGTTGGACCACTCGCGCTGACCAGCGTCCACTACATACCTTTAGATGGCTACCCTACACTTACACAGGCCAGAGAATGGAGTCTGGGGTTTGTAGGGGTACCCTGTTCATGCAGGAGTACCCACACATTTAGGGACATGCACCCTGCCCTTGGGCTGAAGGGCCTACCAGAGGGGTGACATACAGAGGTTACGTGCAGTGACCTCTATATAAGGTGAGCCTTATATCGGTGGTGAAAGAGTACATGCACCATTCCATGCAGGCTGCAATGGTAGCCCTGCCGACAGTTTGCATGGGCTCCCGTGGGTGGCACAATACATGCTGCTGCCCATTGGAGCCCCCTGGTATACCAATGCCCTGGCTACCTAAGTGCCATATACTAGGGACTTACATAGGTTCACCAGTGTGCCAATGACAAGCCTCTCCTTTGAGACCTCATTCTCAGATGACGGGTTTGCGTAGTAGGGTGTTTTTGGGAGGGATGAGTCTCTCCTTTGAAACCTCATTCTCAGATGACTGGTATACATAGTAGTGTGTGGGGATCGACTGACCTTCTTTGAGACCTTATTCTCAGATGATGGGCGTGCATAGTAGTGTGTAGGGAGGGACTAGCTTCTCCTTTCAGACCTCGTTTTCAAATGACGGGTGTACTAGTAGGGTATATGAGGAGCAACTGGACTCCTTTGAGACCTCCCTCCCTGATGATGGGTGTTTGTAGTAGTGTGTGGGGAAGAGAGTGGTCTCAGACCCGTCTGAGATGATGGATGTTCTTAGTAGGGAGTTTGGATGGACGGGCCTCTAATATGAGACCTCTCTCTCTCAAATGACGAGTGTGCGTAGTAGGGTGTGTGGATGGACTGGCCACAACTTTCAGACCTCTCTGGGTGTGCATAATAGGGTGTATGGTGAGTGACAGGCCTCTCCTTTGAGAAACGTGTCTTAAATGATGGATGTGCTTAGTAGTTTGTGGGAGAGACTGGTTTCTCCTTTCAGATTTTTCATGATTCTGCAAGAGTCTTGCAAAATCGTAATAATTTTTAGAAAGAATTAACATTCTGTTCATTACAGTACTTATATCTCACACACCTCCCTCCATAATACGGTGCATAATATCCTTTTCTCCTAGTAAAAAGTGTATGTACAACTCATCTACCCTTCTTTACTAATCATGATCCTGCAAGATAGTATTTTTTTTTATTTTTATAAACAATATAGATTTACTTTAAGCCCGGGTACAGGTAGCCTTTCCTCAGCACCCTTTTGCAGCTTTTTTACGTTATTTTCACATCACCTGTAATTTTTCACTCTAAACAGTAATGGTGGCCATTTCATTTCTAAAACTCCAACAGCTAGCAAATCAGAAGGTTTGCTCTCACAAGACTTGCAGGAGCTTCTCTCTACCACAAGTGCTTGAATTCTTGCGTGAAAGACAGTCCACAAGACCAATTACACAGCTCTATTTTTTCAATTACGCTCTTTCGTGACTCGAGCCAGCCTAACCATCCAGATATCTATTTTTTTTTTTACCCTTAATATCTTAAAAACTACTTAACAGAATTACACCTAATCACAAAAAGCACAGTATGCAGACCAGAATCAAGATTCCTGCTGAAGTTGATGTAATTACGTTCAGCAGTTTTTGATGTAGCTTAACTTAAAAAAGTCAATAGAAAATGCATGATGGAATGAGGCTTCACTCCAAAGCTTTCCAGGTAAAAGCTGAGGTGAATTCACTTTAAAAAAAAATGTTTTTAAGTTTTTAAATAGTGTTGTGAAATATATATATATGTACAAACCACACCATAATCATTTAAATTTAAAGTGACATTACTCTTTACTATTGGTGTGTGGAAACATGGCAAAAGAAACAGGACTCGCAACATTTATCATATAATCTTCATATTTCCTTGAACAGACAAAAGATGTTGAATTCTCAACATTATTGACATGCAAGTAGCAATTTTATAGTCTTCATCCAAGTCATTAAACTCTGCATGGGTGGACAACTTTTCCAAGTTGTCATAATTAATGATATTCTCACTCCTCGTCTGCCACAAATTAGAGGATTTCTATAAATTATTTCAGGAATCTGCCAAATGACTGCCATCCTGCAATATGATAGTTGACGACCAGTGTCAACTGAATTTTTTTTGTGGCGGTTCAGGCAGCACCAATCAACAGTAGCCAAGAAACGTCCCACCATGAAATGCTGAACTCTTTAAGACGAGTGACTTTGTTGCTTTGAGGGTGGACCCACGTCATATTACTTTACAAAAAACAAAGTTGGAGCTCTTGTTGGATATTAAATCCATGTATTATGAGGAGATGTGTTCCGGCTGCAATGCCTTTTGCAATGCTTTCAGTGTTCTTACAAACAATACCATAATCATCTGAATTAAAAAAATTACATTCATTTCCACTGGTGCATGTAAACATGGCAAAAGAAACAGCACTGGCAATCTTTGTCCAATTACTAATGTTTTTGGCTGCCATACTTACATGTGTAAATACCATTGAAAGTAATAATGGCAATAACAGCGTTTTGCACAGTATTTAGCATATATTCCTCATATTTCCTTGAATAGACAAGACGCTGAATTCTCAACATGACTGACACACAAGTTGCAATCTTATAGTCCTCCTCCAAGTCATTAAGTCCTGACTGGGCTGCCAACTTTTTCCAAGGTGCCGTACTTAATGATGTTCTCACTCCCCGTCAATTTGATAGTTGATGGCCATTGTTGAAGGAATTTGTTTTGCAGCAGTTCAGGCAGCACCAATTAGCAATAGCCAAGAAATGTCCCACAAGAAATGCCGAACTCTTGAAGACGGGTTCCTCCGTTGCCATGAAGGTGGGCCCACATCATATTATTTTACAAAAACAAATTTGGAGCACTCGTTTCGGTTGGGTGTGTATGTGTGTGTGTGTGTGTGTGTGTATGTGTGTGTATATATATATATATATATATACATAATATGCATCCCTTAGTTACGGTAGGTAGTTCTACTTAGAACCAATGTTTCCAATAGACAAAGCGTTTTTAGGTTTTTTAGCAAATCTACACAAATTTTCAAAACCAGTTAGCCATTCACTTTAGCTGCTGTGTACAAAGTTTTCGGGTAATTGATCAAGTGGGGGCCGAGATACAGGGAAGGCCCCAAAATGCTTTTTACCCTTGCAATGTCTATGGGGATTTGGCATTTTGTGAACACAACTACAGACCAGACCTCTGAAAGAATTTATACCAAATTTGACAGAAAGCTAGATCTTTGTCCAGAATATCTTTTTGTTATTTGGTGTACATCTGTCTGAAAGAGACTTCTAGCTGTAGATTCTCCTTACCTTCGATTTTCCCAGGCGTCAGGTTGGATCCAGTAACTTTTGCTGAGTAATACCCCTTGCATGCACCGTCTGGTGGCTCCATTCCGCTCTTCGTGGTGTTGCTGGCGTCCGATGTGACGTTTTGGTCACCTATATAGGTGCCACCTAGGGGTGAGGGCGTCAATTCTTCTCTTTAAATGCCAGTTAGCGCAGATCCGGAGAGTTCTACCCCTCTGTTGCTTTTTGACAGACTTTTTTTCTGCTTTTTGTTGAGTTTTTCTGTGTGTGTGTTGAGGGATGTCATTGAGAAAGGCTTGCTTCAAACCAGTCACTGTGCCATGTCGGTTACAGACACCCATCTTTTTTGCCTCTGGTGCCTTGAGCGCAACCACAACTCCAAGTTGTGCTTGGACTGCTGGTCCATGGCACTGAAGGCTTTGAGGGAGCAGTCCCTAATGGTGCTTGCGGCCCGGCAGTCGGCAACACTGGCACATGTGACTCCGAGGTGGCCTCTGTCCCGTTCAAGGAGGTCACAGGACCGCTCCTGGAGCCCCACATCCTCTTATTCCCATTCACAGTCCTCTGAACTCTCGGGAAAGAGGCATAAGAAGTAGTAGTAGTCCAAGAGGAATTTGACTTCATCGTGTCCGTCAGCGGATGAGACAAGTGGGGAACATTGGCACTGCAGGCATGGTTCTGCGGAGCCATTGCCTAATTTGACTCTGCGCCTCTCTCCATTTCTGGGAGTTGGATCGAGAGCCGCTCTGATCAAGGAGTTTTACAAGGCCATGCGCTGAGTATTTGAGTGGGCTGACCTCTCTGGTGTGCCTTTGGGCCCCGCAGGGTCGGAGGAGATCCCAACCGGTTCATGCTGACGGCTTTCAGCCTCTGCTGGGGTGGACTATCATGGATCTGGAACGGCACCGATCATACTTGGTGACCTTCTCCCGCACCGGTCCCAAAGCCAATTCACTTGGCGCTGCCATCCCCATTCCAATTACCGATGAGTCGGAACGGTGTCACCAGGTGCCAGATTGTAGTATGCTTAGGAATGTGGAACTCCTAGGAGTGGGATTAGAATCTTGTGATGTCATGCTGTTGTGAGAGAGCTGAGGAGTGGAGCTGGCAGTTGGATCTTGGCTGGATGGGGACCTCCTGTTTATTGGAATAAAACCTCTGTGTGAACTACGTGCTTTTCAACATCTTTATTTCATCTGGAAGGACTTCTTAAGATATCACACTGGCGACGAGCGTGGGATGTTTCAGCCCTCTTCTTCATCTAAACGGTTGGTTACCTGGAGGTCTCAACAAAGGACTGTGATTCAGAGTTGGACAAACAAGAAAAGGTGACTTTCGTTTTTTTTCTTCTAAAAAGAAAAGGTTTTTTTGGGTGTTCACTTGTTCTCATTTTTCCCTGGAAACCCGCTTTGTTGTTGTTTAAAGGGAGAACCACGCGCGCTAGCTCACCGTTGCGCTTCTTTAACTAAAGAGCTGCGTGCGCTTCGTTTCAGCTCTGCTCAGCTGTGTACGCGTTACCATGGAAACGGCACAGTTGCAGCTGCGCCTCAGCTCACGGTAACAATTGTTTCAACCCATAATCTTCATGTTCCTTGGCGTTTATTTACAAAGTAGCCAGTCAGCTGTCTAAAACAGACTGTGTGTGTAAAGGATTCAGAGACAAGAGTTTGTGGTTTGCAATACGTGATTATGCAGAATGTTATTGCGCCCTCGTTTTTTTTGGCTTTGCCAGGAGAACCTCCCATAAAATGGCAAAAGTGGAAGAAAGTTTTTGAGAGGTACGCAAAGGTATGCGGTGCATCTCTTAGCATTGAAAGGAAAACTGCATTATTATTACATTGTCTAGGGTCAGGAAGTTTTTGACAATCTTCCAGACATATTTGACGAGAACCTAAATGAGTATGAGACGTGCATAGAGAAGTTGGATAGACATTATCTCCCAAAGGTTAGCACCATACTCGAGAGATACCACTTTGGCAGGAGAAACCAAGAAGAGTGTGAAACTGTGGAGAGTTATGTTACAGCTCTTAGGAAACTCGCATCATCGTGCAAATTTGGGCCGCTTCTGGATGAGAGAATCAGGGATCAGTTTATGCTGGGCTGCAACATAGAGAAGGTCAGAGAGGAAATCTGGCAAAAGGATGATCCGACACTAGATGAAGTTGTAGTACTGGCAAAGAAGATTGAGCATTCTCTCAAATGTGTTGAGGCTATCAAGAAAGAGGAGAACAAATGTGATTCTGTACATCTCATCAAGAGTCATGGAGACAAACAGGATAACACTCTAAAACAAAGTTATAGGAAGGAACAGAAAAGCTTTCAAGGGAAATGTTTTCGTTGTGGCAAACAGGGCCACATGGCGAATGATAAGAGTTGCCCTGCCATTAGAGTAACATGCAACATATGCAAAAAGAAAGGCCATTTTGCAAGCGTTTGCAGAACCAAAAGTAGGAAAGGAGGTATTCATGAAGTTAATGATGACTCCAATAGCGTGGATGGAGATGATTTTGAGTGCGGCCAAATTATTCTACAAGTCGGCAATGAAAGGCGAGGACCCATCGATGAAATCTTGGTAGATGGTGAAAGAACTAAGGTTCTTTTTGACTCTGGAGCAAAGATTACTATCATATCGAAAGAGTTCTACGTAGGAAAACTCTTTAACAAAGTCAAGTTATACAAACCTGATATTATTCCCCGTGCTTATGGTGGAAAACCTATCAAACTGTATGGGTACTTTAGAGGTTTACTGCAGTTCAAACACAAGTTCATCAATGCAAAGATATATGTTTCAAAAGAAGGGGATAGTATCCTGAGTTGGTTTCATCAGAAAGAACTTGGAGTGATACTTGATCCTAATAGTGTTCCTCCTGTGAAGATCAAAATGAGATAAATGAGATTAAGGAACATGATGAGTCTAGTGGCCAGCAAATTAAAAAAGACTGTGGCTTTGTGGAGAAACTAAAATTGAAGGTTCCTCTCGTGTTTCAAAACACATTAGGGTGTCTTCGGAACTATTCTCATCATATACAACTCAAGGAGGGAGCTAAGCCGGTGTGTAGTAAAGTTCGTGGTGTACCGGTGGCCTTGAAAGAAGAAATGAAGGTAGAACTGGAAAGACTTCAAAAAGAAGGAATTATTGAGGAGATTGAAGGGACTGAATGGTTGGCACCAGTCGTTGCAGCCAGGAAGGCAAATGGCAGTCTACGCTTGTGTGTGGACTTAAGAGAACTTAACAAAAACGTGATAGTGGATAGATATCCCCTGCCGAACATTTCAGATATGTTGATGTTGTTACAAGGAGCAAAGGTTTTCTCCACCATAGACTTAACATCGGCGTATCATCAAATCAGACTAACTGAAGAATCTAAGAATCTTACTGCATTTGTAACGCCTTTTGGAACATTCAGATACACTAGGTTGCCATTCGGCCTGATTTCTGCAGCATCAGTCTTTCAAAGAATGTTGGAAAGAGTTTTGAAGGGATTTGAGGGTGTAAGAATATATCAAGATGATGTTTTGGTTTTTGGCAAAGATGATGCTGAACATGAAGAGAGTGTGTAGAGTTTTGATGAGGCTGGGAGAGTGTGGCCTAACCATAAAGATGGAGAAGTGCAAATTCCAGGGGGACTCCATTGAATATTTAGGTCTCATGGTCACGGGAGAAGGTATATCACCAAAGAGAGAACTAGTAGACACCATTAAGAATTTACAGTCTCCTTCAAATAAGGAAGAGTTGATGAAGTTTATTGGAATGGCGGAGTACTATGGGAAGTTTATCAAAAATTTTGCAGACATTTGTGTGAATATGAGGAGGTTGTTACGAAAAGGTGTGGAATTTGTGTGGTGTGATGAGTGTGAGAGAGAATTCATAAACATCAAGGAGAAGTTAGTTTATGCTCCCAAGCTTAAAAATTTCAACCCTAATCTCCCTTCAGTTCTAATTACTGACGCCAGTGCGAAAGGTCTTGGGGTTGTGCTTCAACAAGGTAATCATAAGAGTAAGGAAGTGGTTTTGTTTTTGTCACGAGCTTTGAAAAATGCTGAGCTGAATTACTCGGTTATAGAGAAAGAAGCATTGGCAGTGCATTGGGCCGTGAAGAAACTTAAAAACTTACTGTGGGGCAGCAAATTTGAAGTCAGGACTGATCATAAACCACTTTGTGAAATATATAAGAGAAAAGGGGTTGATGCGATATCAAGCAGGATCACAAAGTGGGTGATATAGTTACAGGATTTTGACTTTGAAGTGAAATACATTCCTGGAGTGCGGAACATGGTTGCTGACACATTATCAAGGTTAGTGCAGTCGACAGGTAATTGTCAGGGAAGCGATGATGATTCAGACGGTGAAAAAGTGTGTGAAATAGGAGGGAGTAGTTTTGATGACCGTGACAATGTGGTGACAGAAGAGAGATGGAGGAGAGAATGCTCTTTGGATAATACAGTAGTAGAAGTGCTTTCCTTGCTAGAGAAAGATTGGCGAAACAAGAATTTTGGGAGTGTAGAGACACAGAAGTTTTGGCATGTTAAGGGGGAGTTATCAAATAAAGACGGCCTACTGTTTAGGGGCACGAGGTTAGTTCCTCCTAACACGCTTAGACAGGAGCTTATTTCCCTTGCCCACTCGGGTCATCAAGGAATTTCCAAAACCAAAGGGTGTTTGCGATTGACATATTGGTGGCCAGGAATGGACAGGCAGGTGGAGAGAACTATTAGGGAGTGTTTGCAATGTGTAATGAGTGAGAAAACAGTCAAACCCAAGGTTCAACCCATGGAAATTAGGGAACGCCCCTCCCAACCCTGGGAAGAGGTTGCATTAGACATTAGTGGGATGGAGCCACTGGACCCTTTAGCACACTGGTTGGAGAAATCTTTGGACTGGTATGAGGAGCTTGGAGAAGCCATGGGTGTGGAAACTACTCCTGATGCTGGCTTGAGGGGGCTTCCTATGCAATGGTGATGTGTAGGGCAGCGGATGTCCTCAACCTGCCTTCAGTGGCTGTCAAGATAAACATCTTGATGGAAGTGCTTCAACCTGGGGCTTCCACATCTGAATCCCTTCTGCCCTTTAACAAATAACTTATAGATGTCCATCTGGGAACTTGGTCCAAGCCCAGCATAGGGGTTCCTGTATACAGGATGATCGCCCACCGCCATCACCCTGTACTGGGCAACCCTAGCTTTCTCAGCCAGCACCTCCTCCTGAGAGATTGGTAGTCCACGTCTCCATATCCCATGGCACATTCCCTTCCTCTTCCCCGGACAGGTAATCCAAGAGGCTGGACCATCCTAGCAAGAAGAGTTTTCTTCTACCAGCCTAGCACTGAGGTTGGTGAACACCTGGTGCTTATTGGGACGTTTTTCGCATATGATTTGGGATATGGTTGCATAAATGGTGCCTCAGGTCCCAGAGGAGGCCTGGGCCATACTCACCCAAGCAGTGAAAGACAGGAGAGACGCAGGTAAGCTCACATTTAGTTGTGGTTTACATACCACTGACTACCTAGGCAGAGCGGTTGCGTCTACAGTGGCCTTATGGCACCACACATGGCTGAGAGCATCTGTTTTTTGGGGGATTCCCAGGCAGATTTTATAGACATGCCCTTCGATGGCTCTCGCTTATGTTATCGAGAAGGCAGACTCGGCGCTGGAGTGCAATAAGGAGTCCTGGGCTACAGCAAAGTCCATGGGCCTTTCAGCGACCCCTTGTCCACTGTCTGCTTTCGCTGCTTTTGTGGCTACGGAAGGGGTGTGGCACGGCACCAGCCCTGTTCAAGTCGCCGTACTAAACAAACAGCCAACGTTCTAAGAGGACGTAGTTGCAGTGCCTTTAGACCTACAGGGTCTGCAGGCCAGAAGTTGTTTGCCACCCAACCCCAGCAGTTGCGGCCTCTGAGACTATAACATCGGTCAAATGGGTACTGCAGATCACCAGGAAGGGCTATGCCCTGCCTTCCCAATCCTTTCCAGTCCTTTTCTTCCCTCCTCACCCCCCATTCTACCCACGTTTAAATGACTGGCAGAGGATCATCAGTTACAACTCCAAGAGGAACTTAAGGCTCTCTTGGCCAAGAGAGCCATATAAAGGGTCCCAATATCAGAAGTAGGCAGTGGCTGTTATTCCCAACTCTTTCTGATACCCAAAAAGAACAAGGGTATCCACGCTATTCTAGACCAACGGACCGTAAATCTCTTCCTCAAGGAGGAGAGACTCAATATGCTCATGTTAGGATCCGGTCTTGTCTGCCCTAGACCTTCAAGACTGGTTGGTAGCGCTGGACATACATGATGGTTATTTTCATATTCCCTGCCTGCCCGCCCACATGCGTTAACTGTGATTCAAGGTAGGCCACAAGCACTTTTATTTCACCATACTGCAATTTGGTCTTTCCAGCGCCTCTTGGGTGTTCACCAAGGTCATTGCAGTGTCACAGCTCATCTGCGCAGATAAGGGATTTCATTTTTCCCCATCTAGACAACTGGCTATTGAAGACTGGCTCGCCCCAGGTTGTTGTATCCCACCTCCAGACTACGGTGGACCTCCTGAATTTGCTGGGGTTTACTGCTGTTTTGGGCTTATTCTCCCGAGCGGGGTGTCCAGGATATTCAGGCTATGATACCGATGTTTCAGCCTCTGTCCTGGATTTCGGTGAGAATGACTGAGCTGCTAGGTCTCGTGGCCTCCTGCATCCTGCTATTAGCACATGCCATCAAGTGGCATTACCGACCTTTGCAATGGGACCTGAATTTGCAGTGGGCACAGCATCAGGAGAATTTCTCCTGCAGGATCCAGATCTCAGATGGAACTCAGTAGGATCTGCAGTGGTGACTAACGATCCGCGATTGAGGCAGAAGCAGATCCCTCTCCCTTCCCCACCCAGATCGGATAGCGGTGGATGGGGCTGCCACCTGGGAGTGGTGGAAATCAGAGGTGTCGGGTGTCCAGTGTAGTCCGGCCTTCAAGCAACCTATTGGAGCTCTGGGTGACCAGACTAGCATTGAAAGCGTATCTTTCCTCTCTCAAAGGGAAGTTAGTGCAGGTTTTCACAAACACCACACCATGTGGGTTCTGAAACAGGCGGGGTGGGGTCGTGGCCCCTTCTCAAAAGGCTCTGTGCCCCTGTACATGGCTGGAACAGTGGGGCTGATACCTGGTGGATCAACATCTGGCAGGCTCTCTGAAAGCCAGAGCAGATGAACTCAGCCGACCAATCACAAATGGCGTCTCCATCTAGAGGTGACACAAGGTCTCTTTCAGCAGTAGGGAGAGCCTTGGTTAGATTTGTTTGCCTCTGCAGAGGATGCGCAATGTCAGCAGTTTTGCACATTGGATTTTACAAGGTGGCACTTGCTCTGCGATGCTTTTAGTGTCGAGTGGAGCTCAGGCCTCCTGTATGCCTTTCTGCCCATAACACTTCTGCGTGGAGTTCTCAAGAAGATTAGGAACAACTGGCCCCAAGCAGTCCTTGTGGCTCCGGACTGGACATGAAGAGTCTGGTAACCTGAGCTATTGAGCATGGCCATCGATCCTCTGATCAGACTGCCCCTTTGGGAGGATCTTCTGGCGCAGCAGAGAAGGAGGGGTCTCAACCTGAACCTGCCCAGTCTCTACCTTCTTGCATGGATATTTAGCAGTGGCAGTTTGACAGCTTTTGACCTTCTGCCCTTTATCTTGGCAACCAGGAGTCCCTCCACCAAAAAGATATATGCCTTTTGTTGGAGCAAATTTGTGGCGCAGTGTTCAGACAAGACTGTTGATCCTTTCTCTGCCCCTTTCTATTGTGTATACTTTTATTGGCCCAGCAGAGCTATGCTTTGGGGACTCTCAAAGGTTATTTGTCTGCAGTCTCTGCTTTCTTACGGCTGACAGATCAGTCTTCTTTGTTTAAATCCCCTTTTGTAAATAGGTTCCCTAAAGGCCTTACTCATATGTTTCATCCTTCCCCATTAATTATGCCCCAACAGGACTTTAATTTGGTTCTGAAATTCCTGGTGTGTGCTCCTTTTGAGCTTCTCCACAATTGTCCTCTGAAGCTTCTCACTTTGGAAACAGCCTTCTTTGAGGCCATTACATCTGCCCACAGGATGAGTGAGCTGCATTTGTTATCCTCTAAGCCTCTCTACCTTTCCATCTATACTGACAAAGTGGTGCTTCACACATGGGGCCTCCTTTCTCCTGAAAGTGGTTGCACCCTTCCATGTAGGCCAATCCATCACCTTGCCTACATTTTATGCACCCTGTATCCTTCTAAAGAAGAGGAAAGACTCCATGGCCTGGACCCAAAAAGAGGATTGGTGTTCTGCCTTGATCGTACCAAAGAGTGCTGGGTAGATGATCAACTCTTTGTTGGTTATGTAGGTGTAAAGAAAGGTTGGGAAGTGCAGAATAGAACCACCTCCAGATGGGTCATACCCTGCATTAAAATATACTATGAATTATCTAAAAAAACAACCCCCTGTTGGCTCATTCTACCAGAGCTAAAGCTGCAACCACTGTGTTAGCATGCGGAGTTCCAGCCCTGGACATATTTCAGGCTTCAACGTGGGCATCCCTGCACACATTTATCAAACCCTACTGCCTAAGCAGTCAGGTCCGTAGGGACGGGTACTTTGCCTATTTGATCCTGCAGGACTTTCTGGTGTGAAATTGGTTTGCAGATCCACCTCTGGGGATGGTATTGCTTGGGTATCCATTCTAAGGTAAGGAATCTGCTTCTAGATGTCTCTATCAGATGGGCAAGTTACTTACCTATGGTAATGCCTTATCTGGCAGAGACAATATCTAGTTGAGGATTCCTTACCAACCCACCCATTCTCCCCAATCTGCGAACTGATTTCTAGGGACAGGGATGTTCTTTTCAGGGCCCTAGTTCTAGTGCACCAGTGGTTGGTGTTCTTCATGGCTCCGCGGGTCTTGTTTGGAAAGTTATGAAAACAAAACGAACATCAGCGCACTGGAATGGTGCTAATATGGGACCCACAATGTCAAATCCGCTGCGCATGACGCTGATGACAGACTCCGAGCTTATCGATGCTACCTCTTGGCACGCAGGGGTACTGCTTTATCAAAATCTCCGGATCTAGACTGACACCTGGGAGAAATTCTACAGTAAGGAATCTGCAACTTGATATTGTCTCTACCAGATCAGGCGTTACCAAAGTAAATTTTCTTGTCCAATAGGTAATGCCCTTTTGATGGAAAGGTGAGGGAGATTTTTCTATGGTTTTCCTCCCATTCCACTCATTCAAACATTGTTGACCAAACTACAACATTCCAGAGCAAGAATGATTCTAATAGTCCTGGAATGGAATCAGCTGTTGTTTCTCAGATCTTTCTCACCAGTCGTAGAAGGCCACACAGTAAATAGCAGTACAGACCGAACCTTTTCAACAAATTAGGGGGCAGATCCTACACCCCAGCTGAACTTAGCAGCTTGGCTCCTGAATTCCTGCATTATGGGCATTTAAATGTTCCACAAGATGACATGAACATATTAAAAGAAACAAGGAGACCATCCACTAGAACATCATATTCTTTCAGGTGGAAGAGATTCTTGCATACGGCGCATTCACAATAACCATAACTCTCACAAACCTCTTTCTTCTAATTTCATTTTTTTTTTGCGGTCGAAACACCAACATTGTATTTGAAAATGTGGAATGGCTTTTCAAAAACTTTGCAGGCCCACAGTACCTATTGTTATAGGTGCTTATCTGAGACCTCATGCTTTTAACCACAGTTTGGTTTTAGTTTTCATGTAAATAGTACTGCAACACTTACACTAACACGCAATTCACTCACACTGCACTGTTATACAGGAGCACCTTGATTACTTTACTTTAAATTGTGGAATTTGTGGAATTTAAGTTTCTAATAAATGTGTTATGTTACTCACAAACTTCATGGGTACAGAAAGTTCTTTATGGTACAACCACTGTTGTGGAAGTTGATTCATATCCTTCCCCTGACGGGACCAAAACAGTTTTTCTGTTACATTACTCACTTATCCAGGGTACTGGGTTGCCCCATTTTTTCAAAATACTTTACAGCATTTATCATGAAAAAAGCCTTTCTAGTAGCTATTTCTTCTGTTCACAGACTCAGTGAAATTCAATCTTTATGCTCAAAAAAGCCTTAAACAGTGTTTCATAAAAATTGGGGTTTAATGAGAACTGGCCCCTCTTTTCCTCCAAAAGTAGTACCAGACTTCCATACAAATCAAAGAATGTCCTCACCAACTTTCTTTCCACACACTTCAAATCCAGAAAGAAGAGCAATTCATTCATTGGATGTGAAAAGTTTAGAAATTGTATGTAGATAAAACAAAAGCTATCAGATAATCTGATCATCTATTTGTGAACTATGATCCTCTTTGAATTGAATTTTCTACTTGAAAATTATGCGGTTGTAGATGGATTGTTTCCTGCATAATTCTTTTTTACCAGTTGGTGAATAAAACTCTTGCTAGTAACCCTAAGGTTCATATGACTAGAGATAAAGCAGTGATCATGGCTTTTTAAAGAAATAGATCTGTTTCAGGAATCTTTAAAGCTGCTACATGGAGATCAACGCGTATTATTAACAGGCATTATTGTCTTGATTCAGATTTGAGTGCTGATGCACAAGTGGGTCAAGCTTCTTTTAGCAATCTGTTTGCATAATGAATAGAATTTCTCAATTTTCCGACTTGTCCTCACATTTTTGTTGTGGGATAAGCTCGATAATTATTCACTGCTTATGAATATTGATGAGGTTCCACTGGAAAAGAAGGAAAGGATTCTTAACCTGTAATCATGGTTCTCTTCCAGGGGAATTCTCATCAATATCATAAGAGAACCTCCCACTTCCCTGGACAATGGTTAAAAACTGAAATGTCTATTTTTGGCTAATTATCTCTAAACAAATGAACTTGCTCAACTGTCACCCCTGGTGCATGATGGGATACTAAAGCAAGATTGAACCTGTAAAGGCACATTGTCAGTTAAATGTCTAGGTGCATGGTCTGTTTTATATTGGACCTGCTTTTTCTTTAGTTTTTGATAGAGGTTTGTGACAGATATTTCTGATGGATACAACTACCTGTGGATTCCTCACCTTATGAATTCGATCCTTGCGCCAGCATCCGACGGAAAGTCTTCTTCCTAGCTCTCTACGTCGACGAGGACGTCATAATGGCACGGCTCCGCGTGACTCCGTCTGATGTCAACGTGCCAATAAGAGGTCCTTGTTGGCGTACTAACGTCAGTTTTTCCTTTTTCCGTGCTTCGACGCCAACGTTTTTTTATTCCTGGCCCGTTGGTAACTGTAGCGATCTCTTGAGGTTACAATGTCGCCTCCGAACAAGTCCGGGTTTAAGCCGTGTAGGGAATGCGGGGGTCGGATGTCAGTGACCGACCCCCATTCGGACTGTATTTGGTGTTTAAGCTCCGAACATGATGTGGAAGGTTGTTCTTCGTGCCAGAGCATGAATCCGAAAGCTCTGAAGGAACGCGAAGCGAAGCTCTTCTTGGCCAAGGCAAAGAAGAAGGAACACAAGAAGGTTTCTTCCCATGCTTCTCCCAAAAAACATAAGAAGCGGCGTCATCATGACTCTCGGCGCCGTCATGACTCTCGGCGCCGTTCGGAGCAGAGCCGATCGAGGAGTCGTTCGAGGTCGAGATCTTGTTCGTCACGGCGCCAGAAGACGTGGGAGATGAGTCCTACGGTCACGCCTCAGCCGGAGAGTCCGGGGTTGTCACCGGCGCCTTCAGTCTATGAGGTCACTCAAGGTAGTCCTCTCTTTTCGCCGGCGCCGAGGGATCCTGATGTTCCCCAGACATCCACACAGCAGTACCCGGCTTTTGCCGACTCCAGGGACGGATCCAGCCGCATTTTTGAATGCGATGTATGCTGTTTTTCAATCCATGGCCCCTGCTGGTGCACCGGCGGGTCCCACGGGGCCATTGGCATTCAATTTGGGCTCGCCGGCGTCGTACAGGGCTGCTCCATTCATGCCCTTCTGCCCTACAGAGCCTGGTGGTCTGGCGCCGGGGGTTTCCCCTGGCAGGAGTCATTCGCCTGGGACTGTGGATCCGTCGGCTTCTTATCCGACTCCTTCTCTGTGCCATCCGGCGTCATTGATGGCCTTATCCAGACCTCCATCTCCTTCTGTTCATTCGGCTTCGAGGAGGTCATCTGCCGACTTCGGGCCGGCGCCGGTTGAATCTGGGAGCCTTCCTGAACCGGTTCGGGGTCTGAGATCATCGGCGTCGATGGAGTCCTTGTCGACGCCGGCTCTGGAGACGCATTTAAGATCTCGAAGGAAGGCGTTGAGGCTTCTGGAGGAAGAGGAATACAGAAAGCTTGAGGAAGGTGAAATAGAGCCTTCTGATGATTTCCAGGGACTTGCCACTGCAAGTGGTTTGGATACTTCCCCGGAGTGGGACATTGCTTCTCCGGGGGAGTTTACAGAGGAGGCCGCCTCCTTCCATGCTGTGGTGAGGAAGGCAGCTGATTACCTGGATTTGCCTTTGTCCACGGCAGAAGTTAAGACTAACCTGCTCACAGAGGTTCTTCATCCATCTTCCTCCAGTGCTGACCCTTTGTTGCCTTTTAATGAGGCTTTGACTGAGCCTATTATAGACCTATGGAAAAAGCCGGTTACATCTCCTGCTGTGAACAGGGCAGTGGCGAGAAGGCATAGAAGTGCCCCAGGAGATCCGTTTTTTCTATCTCGTCACCCGACTCCGGAGAGTTTGGTGGTTCAGGCATCATGTTCTGCAAAGTCTGCCCCCGGTACATTCCCTGGTGTTCCGACAGACAGAGAATCCAAAAGGATGGAGCAATCCTCGAAGAAAATGTTCTCCTCTTGCAGCATGGCCCTAAAAGCTACCAATTCCACCTGTGTGCTAGGCAGATACATCCATGCCCTAATGGACTCTGCTAAGGAGATGGCAAAAGATCTGCCACAGGAAGTGCAAAAATCTTTTGGGTCCCTTTTCTTGGATGCGCAAGCTGCTGCACAGCAGATTATTCAATCTGGCTTGGATACCACGGATTCTATTGCCAGGGCCATGGCAACATCGGTGGCTACGAGAAGGCATGCCTGGCTAAGATCTTCGGGATTCTCGTCAGATGTACAATCCACTTTAATGGACCTTCCATTTGATGGGGAAAAGTTGTTTGGGGACAAGGCAGACTCTGCCCTTGAACGGTTTAAGGACTGTCGGGCTACAGCTAAGTCCCTGGGTTTGCAGACCCCTTCTGCTACATTGTACAGACCTTTTCGTAGGTTTTGAGGGTTTGCTAGAGGTTCTGCCTTTCGTAGGTCTCAATCTTAAGCCCAACAACCTGCCAACCCGCCCTATCGTGCTTTCAGAGGGCGAGGTAGGGGTAGGGCTAGAGGTCCAGCCCAGCAGCTCTCTTCTTCTTCATCCTCCTCTGGTGGACAACAGCAGAAGCAGCCCTGGTTTTCCTCACTTTATCAGTCATACTTCTCCTGTAGGGGGAAGATTGAGTATTTTTCTACAGCAATGGAGGTCAATTACAACAGACTCGTGGGTGCTAGGAATTGTGGAAAAGGGCTATGCTCTCCCCTTTCAGGAGTTTCCTCCTCCCTTCCCTCCCGTCCCTACTTTTGTTCAGAAGACCATCTTCTGTTGTTGCAACAGGAGGTTGTAGCCATGTTGGCAAAGGGCGCTATAGAGTTGGTACCATTGCAGGAAAGGGGTCAGGGGTGTTATTCAAGATATTTCCTGATTCCCAAAGTGGACGGTCGTCTAAGGCCGATCCTAGACTTGAGGATTTTGAATTTGTTCCTCAAGCAAGAAAAATTCAAAATGCTGACCCTAGCACAGGTGCTGTTGGTGTTGAACGAAGGAGACTGGATGGTGTCTGTCGACTTACAGGACGCGTACTTTCATGTTCCCATAATCAAGTCGCACAGGAAGTATTCTCCGTTTTGTGGTCGGATCGCATCATTACCAGTTTGCGGTCCTTCCGTTTGGTCTTACTTCAGCACCCCGGGTCTTCACAGAGGTGATGGCAGTTGTTGCAGCACATCTCAGAAAGAGGGAGGTAGCGTTTTTTCCCTACCTGGACGATTGGTTGATCAAAGCCAAGTCTCCAGAGATTGTGTTGTCTCATCTGTGAATGACAACGCAGTTGTTGTTCGATCTGGGCTTTTTGGTGAACGTACCCAAATCTCACCTGGAACCCTCAACGCCTTCTGTTCATAGGGGCAGTATTGGACACGACAAGGTTTCGGGCCTACCCCCCGCCTCAGAGGGTACGGGACATTCAGGCTCTGATTCCTTTGTTTCAAAGTGGAGCAGCAGTTCCAGTCCTCAAAGTCTTACACCTGCTAGGTCTGTTTGCTTCTTGCATCCTGTTGGTCACTCATGCTCGCTGGCATATGAGGGCTCTTCAGTGGTGCCTCCGCAGACAGTGGTTCCAGCACAAGGGGGATCTCAGGGATTCAATAAAGATCTCCAGGGACGCTGCAGCGGATCTCCTGTGGTGGGCAGAGGACGGCAACCTTTCCCAAGGAAAACCGTTTTCACTGCCACCTCCAGTGGCCACAGTGATATCGGATGCTTCCACTCTAGGGTGGGGAGCTCATCTGGGGGACCTGGAGGTCAAGGGTCGTTGGTCTCCAGCGGAGCAGATGTTGCATATCAATCTGTTGGAATTGCGGGCTGTACGTTTGGTGCTCAAGGCCTTCCTCCCTTCCCTTCGCGGTCAGTCAGTTCAGATCCTGACGGACAACACTACCGCGATGTGGTATATAAACAGGCAGGGAGGAGTGGGGTCGTTTCTGCTTTGCCGAGAAGCCCTACGACTCTGGTCCTGGGCTCAGGACCATCAGATTTGCTTCATGGCAAATCATTTGGCCGGAGTGTTGAATTTACGTGCGGATGTTCTCAGCCGTCACTTCTCATTAGATCATGAGTGGCGTCTCCATCCGGATCTAGTCCTCCACATCTTCGGGATGTGGGGTACTCCTCAGGTGGATTTATTTGCCACTCGGGAGAACGCGCATTGCCCGTTATTCGGCAGCCTCCAGTTTCCGATGCAAGGGGCGTTGGGGGACGCGTTTCAGATGTCCTGGAGCGGCCAGTTCCTTTACGCGTTTCCCCCCATACCCTTGATTCCTCGGGTTTTGAGGAAGGTTTGTCAGGACCGGGCCCAAATCATATTGGTGGCACCGGACTGGCCGAGAAGAGTATGGTATACAGACCTACTTCAACTCTCTCAGTGCCCTCCGTTCTGTCTCCTGCTCAGGGCAGATCTCCTCGCTCAATCACAGGGGCAGGTTTTACACCCCCACCTCCAGAGCCTGCACCTTCATGCCTGGAGATTGAACGGGGCAACCTGAGTTCTTTTTCTCTCCCACCGGATGTAGTGAATGTTATACTATCGTCCAGGCGACACTCCACTAAATCTATTTATGCCGGAAGGTGGGCAAAATTTGTGCTGTGGTGTGGAGAGAACCGAAAAGATCCTTTAAAGGCCAATCTTTCAGATGTACTTTTGTTTGTTCTCAGTTTGGGGAAGAAAGGCTGTGCTATAGCTACAGTTAAGGGTTATTTGGCAGCTCTGTCGGCGTTTCTTTGCCTTCCGGATCAGCCGTCTTTATTCAAGTCTCCCATTGTACATAGGTTCCTTAAGGGTTTGGTGAATAGCTTTCCTCCTACTCCTTTTCACATGCCTCAGTGGGACTTAAATCTTGTTTTAACATTCTTAATGGGTTCGCCTTTCGAGCCCATGCATTCATGTCCATTGAGATATTTAGCCTTCAAGACTGTTTTCTTGATCGCAATTACTTCTGCCGGGAGGATTGGAGAGCTTCAGGCACTTTCCGTTAAGCCCCCTTTCACTATGTTCTTCCCTGATAAAGTGGTTCTAGAAACCAGGGCTGCTTTTCTACCGAAAGTTGCCACCCCTTTTCATATAGGGCAGAATATCACTCTTCCTGCTTTTTACCCTCCTCTCCACCTGTCTAAAGAAGAAGAGAGACTCCATAGGTTGGACCCTAAGAGAGCCCTGAGTTTTTATCTCGAAAGAACTAAAGACTTTTGTTTGGATGAGCAACTGTTTGTTGGATATACTGGTCAGCAAAAGGGCAGAGCTGTACAGAAAAGGACACTCTCCAGGTGGGTCATCTTGTGTATCAAGATCTGTTACTCTTTGGCAAAAAAGGTCCCTCCTGAAGGTATCATGGCCCACTCTACTAGGGCTAAATCTGAATCCTCGGCTTTGGCGAGGGGAGTTCCATTGATAGATATATGTAAAGCGGCAACTTGGGCGTCCCTCCATACTTTCGTAAAACATTACTGTTTAGACTCTGAGATGAGGAGGGACGGTCACTTTGCTTGCTCGGTATTGCAAGATTTCTTGGTGTAATCAGGCGGGCACCCACCACCGAGTGCGGTACTGCTTGGGACTCTAGTCATAAGGTGAGGAATCCACAGGTAGTTGTATCCATCAGAAGAACAAGTTATTTACCTTCGGTAACGCTTTTTCTGGTGGATACACTGACTACCTGTGGATTCCTCACGGTCCCTCCCGCCTCCCCGTTGCCTGCCTGGTTACACTCTTATCTTGCAGTATTTAGATTAATATTTATTCTTATATTTTTATATATATATATATTTGTATGTATATGAATGCGCTTATATATTTATATGTATATAGTGATATTTCTTTATATATTTTTGTATATTCATGTATTTCAACTCTCAATAAGAATGGATAGTTTAAATAGTCAAGGTTTTTGTGTGCGTATATCTTTCTATATTATTTATCAATTTTCATGGTTTACTCCTATATGCTTTAAGAGCACGAAAAAATGTGGTGAAACTGACGTTAGTACGCCGACGAGGACCTCTTATTGGCACGTTGACGTCAGACGGAATCACGCGGAGCCGTGCCATTATGACGTCCTCGTCGACGTAGACAGCTAGGAAGAAGACTTTCCGTCTGATGCTGGCGCAAGGATCGAATTCATAAGGTGAGGAATCCACAGGTAGTCAGTGTATCCACCAGCAAAAGCGTTACCGAAGGTAAGTAACTTGTTCTTCTAATCCCTTTGTCGTAGCTGTATTTCTGCAATTGGAAAATCATTTTTAAATGTGGAGTTTAAAAGCCAGGTGTTCCATGTTGTCCGTTGATATTTGAGGATGTGGTGAAGAAGTTAATGATCTCTTTGAAGATGATGGCCAGTTCTCTTCTGGTTCTTACATCTCTGCCCTCTCTTAAAATCTTGTATCTTAGGGGTATTGCCGTGGCAATGATGGGGTGATGTCAGGGTGAGCCAGGTTTCAATCAGGAAGAGTAGTTTTGAGGAGATCCCAAGCAGGAGCCTCTAAACAGTGGTCTCATGCTTGACAAGCAAGTCAGTGTTGAGTAGGAGGCATGACATGGTGGACAGTCAGCTGAGAGAAGGGGTGATGCAAGCTGTGTGTATGTCTGGAGGTGAAGTTGCAGAGGAGACTGTGGTGGGGTGGGGGCACGTGTATGTGGAAGTGGCAGTTGGTGCAGTAAAAGTCACCTTTGGAGTCGGCCTGGAGGCCCGACTGCAGTTACTGGAGAAGTGACAATGGTTTATAGTAAGGAGGACTGAGGTGGAATATCCTCTGTGGGTGTAGTGCGTGATTGGGGGACCACAGGTCCCGGCACAGACAGGCTTCAATTTAGCACACAAGCGGCTCTCCTCCACGCTGTGGATGCCATTAAGTAGGAGCAGAATGTGGGGTGGGGTACCAAGCCAGTGCTGAAGCGAGTGGTGGGAGTGGGGAAGCCCGGTGCAAGACTTGGGAAAGAAAGGCAGGAAGGCTGCAGAGGGGTAAAAAAAGACAGAAAGGTCTCAAAGGGGGTAGAGGGCATGTAAGGAAGAACAGAAAGCAGAGGTAAAATTAGCAAAGAAGAAACTGCATGAGTGAGTGCAAAAAGCTAGCAAAATGGCAGAGTAGCAGAATAAGAGGGAGAGAGCAAGAATGAAATAAATAGGAAAAAAAAAACTAAATGAGTGAGAGAGCAAGTGTGAGAATGTCGTGTGAGAGAGAGATGGGGAATAAGAGCAGAGGAAGTGCAAGTGCAAGGATGAGAGGAGAACATTTCAAGATGGGGAGAGAGAGGGGGCGAAATACTGGGAGGAGAGAGGCAGGAGCATGAGGCAGGGGGTCAAAACAGTGTCGGGCTGGGTCCAGAAGGGCCAGGCCTGGTCAAAAGAACTAAGTGCAGCAGATTCTGAGCTTGGTTCTGATACACTTCGAATTTCCTGGTTTGTCTACAACATTGCAATAGGTTGAGGCCTTCTGTGAGGCTAAGCTGCCTTCCAGTTCCATCTGTGAGGGCCTCCATTATGACCTCTACCAGTAGGCCTGCCCTCAGCGCCATCTGTGCTCTCTGAACTGGCTTCTGCTTCTTTACCAGCCCCGGTTCTGACTTTAGTCTCTGCTCCACTGTCCTTGATTGTTCCTTCCCCCTACATTGTCCCTGTTCCCCCTCACAGCCCTGCTTCAGAAGAAAGTTCCTTGTTTGTTGGAATGATGAGGAGGGCATCAGAAGTGCTCGATTTACAACTACCAGACATGTAGGTAAAGACTAATCCTGTCACAGAAGTCATCCATCTGGGCCAGTCTACAGGACTTCTCGTATCCTTAAGTGAAGCCCTCACAGAAACCCTTTTCATGGTCGAGCACGCGCAAGCACTCGGGTCACTGTTGTAATCTCTCTGTTAGCTTTTCACCACGCCCATCAGTTTGGTTGGTTCGTGGGCCTTCCTTTTAGAATTTGCTTGATTTCATTAGTGAAAGGCAAGCAAATGCCATGCCCTTTCTCGTGTTTATCCCTCCTCTACAGCACCGGTAAACTACTGGAAACATACGAGGCTCCATGTTTTCCGAATGGCTTCTGCACTATTTCTTCTTATTTCCTGCGCAGCGTGATCTGGCTGTGTAATGTTCGCGCGCTTTCCATGACATCGACCCTGTTACATGGATAATTCTGCTTTTTCTGGTTATATGGATAATTGCTCTTTTGCCGGTTACCTGGATAATCGCACTTTTGGCGCTGTGTTTCACTGCGAGCAAACTTCTGTTTCCTTTTCTGTGTCTCCTTCACGCTCATCGTGACCATCGGTGTTTTTAATTGCTTGTAAGTTGTTACTTGTACTTTGTCATTTTTATTAGTTGTGTTTTAGTTTGTGATTCATAGAATTATAATGACAACATAATTAATGAAAAACGAATTTTTTGTCTCTCAGCTGTCAGAGTTTTCTGTTTGAACTTAATTTGACACACTTTTTCAAGTTTTGAATTCTTTTCACTTTCGCTTGTCGTTGACAGTTAACTTTATGTATTAGGACGTTCAGCACTGCATCATGTCATATGATAGTAACCCATTCTGAGGCTTTTTCATCAGGTATTTGAAATTTATATTTTGGTCTGAGGGCTTTATATGAAGTTTGGCAGACCTGCCACAAAAGTGCATAGGCAGCGGAGGCATCGCTTTCAGCAGCGGAATGGCTACATCCTGAGAAATCTAAAGTTGGCCACTTGAGTAGTAGCATTTTCTTCCTAGAAAAAGCTCTGCCCCATGGACGGCCAGTCTACTTTTTCATTGCCAGATGTCTGACTGTTAGGCATTGATTTCATTCTCAGAAGGCAAATCTCTTAAGTGTAGTCTGTCCTCGAAAAATGTAAGAGGAATTTCTCTTAGCATGCTAGGCATTTTCTCACAGTGCACGAGGAATATATTTGCTGTTTTACAGAACATCCATGGTGTACTAGTGGTCCAAAGCAGGAAGAAAAGCTGCTGGCTATAGTATAGGGAAGGATAGTCAGTCAGAGTCTCTCTCTCTCTCTCTCTCTCTCTCTCTCTCTCTCTTTCTCCTTTCTCCTTTCTCCTTTCTCCTTTCTCCCCCCCCCCCCCCCCCCCCCCAGATGCCTTGTTCAGTGGCATTTTCCGTACTGTGGAGCCTGCAGTGGCTTCTCCATCAAGAAAAACACCATCCTGTGCACTCAAAATGAAGCAGGGGTGTGTGAGGCCTATTTTTGGTGGCTTTACTTTTACCATCCCTCTCTAAATGAGGCCCTTGATGCTCTCTGGATTTTCAGTTGTAAGCCTGTGTCCTTTTCCTGGTATTTGTGAGGCATATCTTCATTTGATTTTAGGTTCTGCTGTCTCATCCTATTTTTGGGATATACCTATAGTTTAGCTTGTGTCTTACTTCACGGTTTCTAGAATAGGTCGTTTCAGTTATAGGTGAACGCTTTCCCTCCTCTTTATTATAAGTATTCTCTCAGTTTTATATCTATGTGCGGTCTTTTGTTTTTGGATATATCTTTTTTCAACATTAGATCGTCCTGCTCTTCTTGACCTTTGGAACGTTTTCTTACAGTGACAGGTTCTTGTCCTTTACCTAGTTTTTGAGATATGTCTTCATTTCAGTTTGGGTCTTTGTTATTTCCCTATTCTTTGGGATGGATCTTCCTTTTAGTTTTTTTTTAGTTTGTATTAGTTTTCTTCAACTTTGAAGTCCTTCCACCGCCCTTTATCTTTGGGAGGTACATCTTCCTTTAGTTTTAGGTCTGCATGCTTTCCTATGATTCATCTATCTTTCAGTTTTAGTTTTTTTCTCTTTTCTAGTTTTTGGCATACAACTATTACTTTTATGTCGTACCTCTGTCAGTTTTTAGTATAGGCCTTTGCACATTTTTTCTTCTCTTTACTACATGTCTAATTTTTTTAGGTTGAGCACGCAAACGCTTTGACCTGTTGTAAGTATTGTGGCTTTTAACCACACCCACTGCACGCCCATCACTTTCACAAGTTCATGTGTTTGCCTTTCAAAAATCCTTTATCATCATTAGTAAATGATTTACGTTTGTCCCTCTTTGGGGCGGTTTTGGTACCGCCTTGCAGACTGCCCCGGTTACATGGATAATTGTGCAATTGCCAATACTTTTGACTGCAAGCGAAGTTTTTACTTTGTGTCTCTCCTTCGCGCTCATTCTCATGGTGGCCATGGCGCTTTGAATTGGCTCACTAATGCCAACTGTTTTACTTTTCATTTGCAATTTAAATGGCAAGAAAAGTCCAGTAAGGAATTTACAGCGCTAATAGCTCTAACTCGAGCAAATGCGAGACCCATTGCATTGCAAATCTTTGTTTGTGCTTGGCAACAAACAATGAACAGACAAATAGCTTGTGGGGGTAGACGAGCACCAGTCGATCCTGACTTTATTACACACCACCCTATGCATGAGAGCTTGGTGGTACAGGTCGCCACAAGTAAGGTGAATTCTAACTTCTTCCCTTCCACCCCACTTGATTGCAAGTTGAAATGCATTAAAACATTTAGAAACTGTATATTTTCATCTACAAACATTGCTGTAAGATTAATCCAAGCCAGCTGTCTCTTAGGCCGCTATTCATATGCCCTATGGGACACTGTGGGCTAAATTTAACCAACAGTCCCAGTAGACCTTAGGCCATTCCTCACCCTGGCTAGTCAGGATGCACAGGACTTAGCAAAGTTTGTCATCTTCTGTGGCTTGGACACAACCCACTTTTTAGGTTGGGCAGTTGGAACAAGTGTAGCTCTCTCTGGTGCACACCTGGATGAGATCTGTGGGCTTCTTTAGATCTCCACCCTGTTATGGCCTTTTTGCGGAAGGAAAAATTCAAGATGGTCACTCTAGGCCAGGTCCTGTTTTCCATAATCTCTGGCAGTTGGATGGTGGAGTTGGACTTGCAGAACACTTATGTCCATATCCCCATACAAGACCACAGGCCCTACTTGTGATTCACAATGGACCAGAAGCATTTTCATTTCTCACTGTCCCTGTTTGGCCTCATCAACACTCCTCGGGTGTTCATGAAAGAGATGGTAGAAGCGGCAGAATATCTTCAAAAGTTGAGGTACTAGACTTTTCATACCTTAAAGACTGGCTATTTAAGGTGGGCCCACCCCAGTCTTTCATCCACCACAGGACGATGGACAACCTTCTAACATCATTTGGATTCACTAGCAAAGTATCAAAGGCATCCCTTGGCTCTTGTTTATCAGAGCCATTCCGGATACGGTATGGTTTTGTGCCTTCTCCTCAGAGGGAAGAGTTAAGGATATTCAGACTATTATTGCAGTGTTTCATTCGCTGTTTGGGACCTAGGTATGGATGGCCTTGAGACTGCTGCCATTGGATGGCCCTGAGACTGTTGCAATTGTAGGCCTCCTGCTTGCTGCTAGTGAAACATGCCAGATGCCATACGCAGGCTCTACAGTGGGACCTAAAGTCACAGTGGTCACAGCTACAGGGGAATATGTCAGATTGTATCCAGGTTTTGGTTTGGAGGAAGCTGCAAATGACCTGCAGTGTTTGCTGCTGGACTGCTTATCTCATCCAGGTTGACTGATTTATTGTTTCTGGGATGAGGTGGCCATCTGGGAAAGGTGAAGACCAAAGGCATTTGTACTCAGTCTGAAGCACATCTCCCCATCCGTTTGTTGGCCCTGAGGTTGATTTTCTTGTTGAAAGCCTTCCTGCTCCTCATCAGAGGAAGTCTGATGCAGATTCTCATGGAAAACACCACCGCCATGTGGTACAGCAACTTTCAGGTTGGTTTTAGGTCTTGGTTCCTGTGCCAGGATGCTCTTTGCCTCCAAAGTGGATGGATCGCTAGGGAATATTCCTGGTGTTGAACCATTAGGCAGGATATCTGAAGGCCAGGGTGGGCAAACGAAGGTGCTGATACTCAGCCAAATATGAATGGCATTTACACCTGGTGGTGGCAGGGGGTGTTTTCCATCAATGGGGAGATCCAAGGCTCAAGCTTTTCGGGACCACCGAGAACACACATCTGCAATTTTGCTCATTGGAGTTCTCAAGTAGTCTATTTCTCTCAATAAATCAGTGATTGTTAAAGCGCAGCTAATCACCTGTAGGGTCTCAAGGCTCTGTGGGCGTGCTGTTCAATCGAAAACGAAAAGCCAGGTCTTGAGGTCCTTCCTGAACTGCTTCAGTGATGCAGTCTGCCTGTTCCCTAGAGGTAGCATGTTCCATGTCCAGGCTGCGAGGTAGACAGCCCGACGGGTCCACAAATAACGTACAATTGTAAAAAGAACCTACATGTTACAACCTTTGTTGTGGTGATGCAGCAAAAAGTTTCATTTTGAATTGGTTCTAAAATGGATATAATTGTTTTAAAGTAATGTATTTCCAGTGACAACTGTGCCATTGTGCATTAGAATAATTTAATTTATCGCCCTGGTTCATCTAACTTTGTTGTTTGTGTATTGATAGCCCAGGATATGCGGGTAACATTGGTGTTACCCTTTATATTGCTAGTGTTTATAACGTTGGGGGCAGCTGCAGGAGCCCACCTCTCACTGTTCTGCTGGCTCCTGTGTGGCCCACACCTCCGTGTGCGGTCTCTGCCCGCTTTTTCCTCCCTGTCCAGCCCTGCAGGCAGGAATCTTTAAGCTCATGGTGGCTGCCCACTCCCCCCAGACACGGACATGCGGATAGAGGCAGCAACACTGGGGGCAACAACACTTACCTGTTTTCTGGCTGTCTGGGTTCAGAGCCGGGGTCCAGGTCCCCTCCTTTAAAAAAAAACGCCCAGGGGATGGGATTCCCGGGCCAAGGAAGAGTCTGGGGAGGGGGCCCTCCATGGGAAAAATTAAATAAAACATTGTGCGCCAACCCCCTGGCACACCCTGGAGATAATTTTTGAATGGTGCAGCAGAACCCCATGCGCACTGCTCGGGGAACGACTCAAAGGTCGCCAGTATTCAAAATGCCATAATTTGGGCCACGTTTGGCAAATCAATTTTGACAATATTGGGCTCATTTTGCTCCTGGTGGCGAGCTCTAGCAACCAGGGACTGCTTATGCAGACTTCTTCACCGCCAAAGGGGTGTAATCGATAGGGCACTGGTTCTGCTGGCTTTGTGTGCCAGCTTTATTCCTGGCTTTTCTCTTGGGTGCAGACATCCAGGGCTTTCATCAACTGGTCCTGGAGGTATATGACGGGGACAGCCTCACTGGCCTTTGGGAAAGACCCACAGGTCCTGAGGTCAGTCGGGCAGCTTCCTTAGTCCTTTTTTGGCATCAGGAGGCTCTTCCTTCCAGTTGTCCATGGCGTCCCCAGCGTACAGCAGTGAAGGGCAGAAAATACACTAAGCAAGAGAGAGTCTCCGTCTTGTGCAAGTGTTTTTAAAGGGCAGTGGAAGGCTCTAGAAGTCAGGCATCCCTGACCAATCCTAGATTACCACGTCACAGCTCCATCTATTTCCCAACCCTCCTGCATAGAAGCTGGGACAGTTGAAACTGGCATCATCCAGGAGTCCATATTTACATCCTCTAGGGACTTCAGTTCTGCCCCTCGCTGGGCCTTTCTCATTCGTGTACTACTGTGCTGGCTACAGACGTCGAGACTTCCTCCTTTGTTCAGTAGGCATGTGCAGGCCAATCCCTGGTATAGTGATGCAGATCATTCAGCCCCACCCCTTTACTCCTCAGGAACTGAGTGAAGCACTGTTAATTGCTCCCTTTGTCCCTGCTGCTGGAGAAAAATGAACCTAACACAGAGTGACAAAAGCCCTGGACTCTTAACCTATGCAAAGACAGAGAAATATGGCAATTCTGGATGGATTATCAGTTGAACAGATTCATTGTGGAGGTTACACCCCACTTAAATATGTCACTAGTATCTGTAGGTCAAAAGGAAGTGAAACTGCACAGTAAGGCAGTTTTCTTCCTATGTGTATGATAAAGTGTCACTACAGACAAAACAGTAAATCACACTGACTTTCCCTATTGGTGTACACTACCATTATAAGGTCTACCCCTGGCCATACCTAATCCTGCAGAGTTCACACGGTGCCAGGAAACAGGTGCGCATGTATCAGGCCATGCAAGACAGTAGTCTCCCAAGTGCATTCCCCACACGTGCACATATGTCCATGTGTAACCAGTCACATGCCTTGTACCCTGTGTTGCAGTTGCCTTATCTGCCAGTAAACATGCACAGTTCATTTCTCTATTGATTACTGTTGGTGAGAGACATGTAGTGAGACTCACCCACAGTAAAAACTCCAAAACTGGGTGATCCAAAAAACAAAGAATCTGGGTGTACTCAGTGGGCGGAATCCAATTACAACAATACCAAATAACACTGAGCGGACAATCAGTGATTTGTGGGGTTTTATGGTGCAAAGAAGGGCAAGGTAGTGGAGAAGTGGATGATTTCTCATTGGATTCTGTCCTGCTTTCTCAATGGATTCTGCCCTGCATCAACATTTGCTATGAATTGGCCAAAAAGCTGCCGACAGCCTCATTTCACCACAGCCAAAGCTGCACGCGAAATTCATGTTATGGAGATTTGTCAGATGGCTTTGTGCCTGTCGGAACACACATTCACCAAGCACTACTTCCTTGACAGTAAGGTCTGTCAAGAAGGGCATTTTGCCTGCTTGGACAGTGTTACCTCTAATATCATTCCTCCGTAAGCGACGAGAGATTGCATGCGTGCACACTTCTCTCACCCATGTGCATAACTAAATTACATTTTGTGGCACTGTCAGCAAACTGTTTCTTTCAGGCTAGTTTTGGTGTGGGGTTAGGTGCAAGAGAGGTGTCCCTCAGCCATTATTTTTCTTATGCGTGCAAAATGGTGACATTTTAAAATACTTTTATACAAATGTGTTATAAAAACAGTATATCTTTGATAGCTTTCCACATGGTAAAAGAGTGCACAATTTAAGTGGCCTTACTTTTTTGAGCACCCATCCCAGAAAAGCAATTAGGCTGTTATGAGTTGCCCTGTAAGTGGTCCAGACTTTCCCAATCCCTGCAGTTATCAGTGGTGGGGTACCAGTAATTCTGAAAATTGTGACTAAGCGGCCCATTATATATCACTCACTGTGAATTCTGCATATTTAATATCGGCGGGAGAGTGCATGATGCCCTTAGCCATACATTTAAATAAATAAGCAATCATCTCTAAGCACTGGAGTTTCCATGGGTTTTTAAAAAGACAATTCTATTTTCATGTGATATTTTTTTTTTGAATGATTTAGATACTAACTATTTTTAGGGCTTGGGTTGAGCAGTTGCTCCTACAGCTCAGTCAAACACTTAGCTTAGCTCTTGGCTCAGATCTTCCTCTTAATTTGTTGGCTCCCCACCGCTAGGAAGGGGAGAAGCTCAGTGAGAGATTGGCCTTATCGGGAATGGTAAACTCTGAAAAAGGAGAGGAAAGAAGCAGAACTGACCCGGGCGGGACTATCAAGGACTAGCAAATTAACGTAAGGAAAGGCTGAAAGGCCATGCTAAAAATGTACAGACGATTTCATATAAGATAATTCTTGGGAATTGTATCTGGGCCTAGGGTGAACAGATGCTGGTATGTTTGTCTGAGAAAGGAGGCAAACCTAACCTCCATCCCTTTTCTGATGAAATTGAAGTAAAATGAGACCCAGGAATGCATGAACGAAGCACTACTTCATACAACATGAGTAAAGCAAAATGAACTGTTTGGAAAACAGACTTTTTCTTCCTTCGTTTCTTTTACCATTTTCCTGTGTAGCCTCTCTAAAGCAGTGCATACTGTAATGTCTTGCAAGTTTTAGGACTGAGGCCTCTTGGCTCCAAACAGACCTCATAGAAGTGTGACATAAGTGTTAGAGCGGAATGCACTGAAAACTTGATTTAGATTGTTGAGCTTTCAGTTACACACAGACGAATAACGGCGTGCGATATCCAGCTCCATGTGTGATGCAGTCATTGGCAGGTGCCCGGGCTGGGGAGGACACTAGAACTCGTAACAACATAGGGGATAAGTAATCTGAAGAAAGATTGTGCTCTCCCAGAGAGTTTGCCACTGTCCAGGCGTTAGCCACACGTATTGCTGCCAAAGTACAGAATCAACTCTAAATGCATGTGGAGTCAAAGCGCAGCTCCAGCCGCTGTGAAGCAGTTGAAGACAACAAAAGCATTGCAATGAATCAACACGTCATCGGCCGAGAATCTGCTGGTCAGGCCATACATAACGGTACTGCGCTGTCACGCAAGATAGAATTGTACATTATACGGAGCACTGTTGCAAAAGGTGGTTGCATGCAGATACAGAAACAAAAGCGCTAAAACTTCTGTAGTCAAATATTATCAAAATATATAGAAATACTGGGTGACAGAACAAGAAGGAAGAATACTGTTATTACACCTAGCAGAGGCTTGATAATTGGAGCTTTACGACCTCAGCACTGGGTGAGGAGACCTAAGAAAAAGCACAGGTTTGTGCTTACTGAGCTGCCAATACCTGAAGCGACACACCACCAAAGCTGCCAAAATAACTTAAGATTTTGCCAAATGTGAAGGGGCTCAGTTGGAGACGAAGAAGGGAGGTCACAGTCCCAAAGTCTGTCTGGGATGACCTGGAGGTTGATCCATCGCAGGGCCTCAAAGATGGTGCAGTTGACCAGGTCCTAGTGGACAGCAGACAGCATCTGAAAGAATCCACCCTCAATGTCAGCCATTCATGTAGCTAGTTACAATGCTGCCGCCTTCCTGAAACCACCACCTTTCAGTACTGCCAAAAACAAAACTATTGATGATAGATGGACTGCATGGATAGAGCCATTTGATGGTTTTATTGATGCACTTGAAGAGATTGATAACAGAAAGAGTATCACAAATCTCATATCTTGCTGCTGATATTGTGAAAGAAATCATAAAGAAAATGCCAAGAACTGGTGAAGTCACATATCGCCAGAATAAAGAAGCTTTGAATCTTAAATTCCACATCAACCGTTGATTACGAAAGATGCATTTTCAGTCAAGAACGCCAAAAACTTGGCAAAACCACCAATGAATTTGTGGGGAGACTTGATACACTCTTCAGACACTAAGTTCAATAAATATAATGATGAAGAAGCTGTGTGTCTTTGAGTTGTTGATGGATGCTTGTCAGATTCATTGACGAATGCTGAGAGAAAATCATAGTCTGGTGTGAGTGTTAATGGCTACCAGAGATGAAGAGCGTACTGAAAGACAAACTGCTGACATGGATGCCGGAGGTGCCCAGAGTGAATCAGTTTTGCGTGTGAAACAGATGAGTCCAGAGCTTGTATATGGACATTGGACAAGCAGTCTGCCGCTACAATCGGTGCCCTTTGCTAAATTTGAACAAATGAAGAAAGTGGACAGTAAAATAAAACGTTGCATGTTATGTCGCAATAGCAGGCAATAGCTTTTGGGTACTTTAAAACGTACATGTGTGCAGTGTGTTTCTTCTTTATGGATATTTTTTTTAATTCTGTCATTCACAAAAAAATGAAAGTTCCTTGAAATTTGAGACACAATATGAAGTACTAATCCCATACAGTATCCCACCCTTTGAGTTCCCATTTTTCAAGCTTGGTTGTACAATGCAAGGAAAAGTAAAAATAAACTACGGTTGAACACCCTTTCATTTATGTGGTATACTGCACCTTTACAATGAAAACTTCTGTGACAGTTAGATGTGCATGCAAGTCGTTGTCATGTTGACCTGAGAGCCCCCACAGTAAAGTATGAAACCCCATTGAAAATCTCAAGCAACCTTTTCTTAATTAGTGCAACAATTTCTCCCATATTCTGCTCCTCTCTAAAGGCCATTTCGCTGTAGATTGTCCACCATACATCTTGTGGAAGAGTGTTATGTTAAAGTTCTGTTTCCTTTATCTGTTTTTTTACCTGTATTCCAAGTTATGAAGGTTTTCTCGTAACTCAGATCTCTGCCCTTGGTCATTGATCTTATGAATGTTTGAATTTTGTACCTATTGAGATGGCTGACTCTAAGAAGAAGCCTTGTTTTACCAGTCTTGTGACGTTTCTGGGCAGAAAAGGTTATAATCAGGTGTGTCAGTATGGACACATATAGTGCCTCTATCCCATGTATAACCTAAAGACTGCAAACTACCTGAAATCTTCTTCCAAAATGCAGAATGATTGTATGGGGTGACTTTTGAGGGGCCCCCAGAAGGTGTCCGGTGTACTGGCTTCCTCTGGTTTTGAATCTGCACAGGGTTCTGCTCCTAAGGTTTAAAAATAAATTCCTGAATCGTCCACTCCTAGGAGGTAATGTTTCTAATCAATGGCTTTGATCTCCGGAGTCTGTTAACTTCTGGAGGACATCGTAAAAAGCTTTAAAAAAAAAAATATATATATATATCAGACAAGATGTTCTCCAGGCTGAGAAAAGTGTCTTTTGAGGTGCCTTTAAATTCCAAGGGAATGTCAGAATCATTTTTGGGGGCACCATTGTTTTCCATGTTCACGAGATCCTTGCCTCCATTTGTTTCTCCAGTGTCCCATTGACACATTCCTGTTGTTGACACCATTTTCAACACCTGACCGTGTTAATGCAGCACCAGCAATCCCATCATCTACAACATCCCCTTTGTCTGGAAAGATCTTTCCATTAACATTGCCAGTATCCACTCCCATCAAAGTCCAGCCCGCCGATATTGACCCAAAGATCTCTTCAAGTACGATAGAGGTACCAGTCTTCTTTCAGTGGGACAGGTCGTCTACTAAAATTTCTCAGTTCACCCCCACTCCTCCCTCAAACACATGCGCTACAACTTCTGGATGCTGAAGTAGTAGTGTTACATCAATAGCTCCCCTTTTAAACCACTGTAAGGAAATGCCTCCTTGCCATGGTTACCCCCTGACTTTTTGCCTTTAGTTGATGCCATTTATGATTGAAAGTGTGCTGGGACCCTGCTAACCAGGCCCCAGCACCAGTGTTCTTTCCCTAAACTGTACCTTTGTTCCCACAATTGGCCCAGCCCTGGCACCCAGATAAGTCCCTTGTAAATGGTACCCCCGGTATCAAGGGCCTTGATGCCAGGGAAGGTCTCTAAGGTCTGCAGCATGTCTTATGCCACCCTGGGGACCCCTGACTCAGCAGATGCACACTGCCTCACAGATTGTGTGTACTGGTGGGGAGTGTAGGAGGCTGGCCTGGCTTATAGTGGGTACCAGTGGTACTTACACTTTGTGCCAGGTCCAGTTGTCCCTTATTAGTAGAGTGTAGTAGTGTTCAGAAGACAATACTCAGTGTTACTAAAAATAATGGTACTTTATTTTAGTGACAATGTGCCAAAAATATCTCAGAGGATATACTCCCTTAGGAGGTAAGTAAAATACACAAAATATACACACAAACCAAAATCAGGTAAGTAAAACAGTCAGAAAGTAGTGCAAACACTGTAGAATACAATAGGATGCATTAGGCCTAGGGGCAACACAAACCATATACTAAGAAAGTGGAATGCCAACCATGAAAGGACCCCAAGGCTAGTGTAGAGGGTTGCTGGGAGTGTAAGTTAACACTAAGGGTGTCCAAGATACCCCACCCCAAGACCCTGGAAAGTTGGAGTAAAGTACAACTATTTCCCCAGAAACACAATAGAGTTGTGATAGAGATTTTTGCAAAGACCACAACAGACTGCAAAGCACTGAAGATGGATTCCTGGACCTGTGGACCTGCAAAGGAAGGGGACCAAGTCTGAGAGTCGCTAAAGTGTCCCCGGGGGGGGGGGGGCAAGAGCCCACTAAACCCCGGATGAAGGTGCAAAATGGCTGCCTCTGGATGGAAGAAGCTGAAGATTCTGCAACAACGAAAGGTGCTAGGAACTTCTCCTTCATGCAGAAGATGTCCTACAGAGTGCTGGAGGATGCAGAGTTGTTTCCTTGGCAAAATACCGCAAACAAGCCTTGCTAGCTGCAAGAGTTGCGGTTGACGAAAAAGGATGCTGCCCGGGCCCAGGAAGGACCAGGATGTTGCCAATTGGGAGAGGAAACAGAGGGGCCCTCAGCAATGTAGAGAGCCCACGCACAAGAAGGGAGCACACGCAGAAGTCCTTGAACACGGGTTCAAGAAGTCTGAACACGGCGGTCCTCAGCACTGCAAAAGAGGGTCCCACGAAGCAAGTGAAGGTTAGACATATAGGTGACTTATAAGTTACTTAAGTGCAGTGAAAATGGCTGTGAAATAACGTGGAAGTTATTTCACTCAGGCTGCAGTGGCAGTCCTGTGTAAAGGTTTGTCAGAGCTCCCTATGGGTGGCACAAAAAATGCTGCAGCCCATAAGTATCTCCTGGAACCCCAATACCCTGGGTACCTAGGTACCATATACTAGGAAATTCTAAGGGTAAAAGTGGTCAAATTGGTCACTAGACTATTGTGACAAATTTAAGGGTAGATTCATAAGCACTGAGGTTCTGGTTAGCAGAGCCTCAGTGACACAGTTAGTCACTACCCAGGTATACACATTCAGGCCACAAACTATGAGCACTGGGGTCCTGGCTATCAGGATCCCAGTGAGACAGGCAAACACAAACTTACGTACATGTAAAAATGGGGGTAACATGCCAGGCAAGATGATACTTTCCTACAGGTATGAAGAAAGCCTTTGTATTTCCAAAATGGGCACAGGATAAGGTGTTGAGAAGCAGTGGTTATTTGCACATCTCTGAATTTCGGAGTGCCCATACTAGCATGTGACTTACAGGGCATTTTTCATATAGACGTTTTTTTTTTACACACTGTCTTATATTTGGAAGGAAAAAAATGTAGAGAAAGACTTGTTTTGCTATTCTGTGTTCCCCAAGTCTCCCGATTAAAAATTGTACCTTATTTGCGTGGGTAGGCCTAATGCTCGCAAAAGGAACCACAACATGAACACTTCAAATTTTTTTACATTGAAATCTGACATGTTTATTGCAAAGTGGCTAGCTTTAGATTTTGGCCTCCAGGTCAGCCGGCACCTAGGGAAACCTACCAAACCTTCACATTTTTTAAAACTAGACACCTAGGGGAATCCAAGATGGGGTGACTTGTGGGGTTCTCACCAGGTTCTGTTACCCAGAATCCTTTGAAAACCTAAAAACTTGGCTTAAAAAAAACACTTTTTCCTCACATTTCGGTGACAGAAAGTTCTAGAATGTGAGAGGACCCACAAATGTCCTTCCACCCAGGTTCCCCTAAGTCTTCCGATAAAAATGGTGTGGGTAGACCTAGTGCTCCCAACAGGCAATGCCCCAAAAGACTGTCTCTGAACACATCAAAATCATCAAATACAAAACTACCTGTTTTTTGGGGGGGAAGAGGGTGTTTTAGGTCCAGGGCTCAGCAGCCATCTAGGGAAATCTACCAAACCCAGACATTTCTGAAAACTAGACACCCGAGGGAGTCCAGGGAGATGTGACTTGTGTGGAGACCCCAATGTTTTCTTACCCAGAATCCTCCGCAAACCTCAAATTAAGCAAAAAAAAATCAAAATTTTCCCACATTTCTCTGTGGGATAACCGCACCTGGACACATTTCCTACCACCCAACGCTCCCCTCAGTCTCCCGGTAAAAATTATACCTCACTTGTGTAGGTGGGCCAAGTGCCTATGACAGGGAAGAGCCACAAACATGTCGAAATTGAGGGGGAACGAAAGTGGGCCCGGAAAGGCTGTTTGAAATAAAATATTTTTAAGCTGACAAGTGCAGCAGAATTTTTATCGGTATAGATGAGACAATGTTGTGTGGTAGGAATTTTGTTGATTCCTGCAGATTCTGGAAGGTTCTCTCAGAAAAATGTGTAAAAATATTTCATTTTGGGTTAGAAAATGGTGTGGGTGCATGTGAAGCACACCACCCTGGAATCAACCAGATGTTTAGTTTTCAGATGTGTCTAGGTCTTGTGGCGTTTTCTACATGGCAGTGTCCCAAAGTCAAAAAAGTACAGCCCTCACCTTTCCAATTGGGACGATTTTGAGAGTTAGCCAAGCTCTCTTGGCCCAAATGTAAAACCAAAACCCAAGATAATCAAATGCCATCTTGCTTGCCATGGGATAAGATGTGTTAGTGTGTGGGGGAAGAGCTGAAAGACTGTTACCCCCTTCAGTTGGTGTGGGGGCATAACCAGGCCCATACTGGTTGGTAGCTACCACACCACTATTTTTTTTAATTTCCCTGTCATCTAGTAGAGTTTCTGACGACCCCCCACCCCCGGGGGTGTGTGGAATGGGGGTAATTGCCCAATCTAACTCCTGGTGGGCAGAACAACTTTGGCCCCATTTATTTGGGGTGGGGGTATGGCCCCCACCCCCTTATTTTGAAAAAAATAATCTTCTCTTGTCTCTGGTGGGCTTTATGCCCCCCTCTGGGGCAGATAGGCCTTCCAAAAATAGGCTGATCTGCCCCCAAGGGGGCAGATATGTCCAACAGTAATGTGCCCCCATGGGGAGCGACCCCTGCTCAAGGGGCTACCCCCCCAAACAAAAGACACTCCCCTTATGCTTAAGTATTAAAAGAAGAAATCCATGTTGTCTAGTGGTTTCGCCTAAAAATAATTTGGCCCCCTGGGGAGCGACCCTTGCCTTAGGGGGCGATCTCCACATATTAAAAAAAAAAAAAAAAAATTACCCCTGGTGTCTAGGGCATTGCAATCGGACATCAGAAATGCTTGCAGAGACATGAAAGAAGGACCTTTCCTTTCATGCCTCTGCCCGCCCCCCTCCTCCCGAACGGAAGAGAAATGCTAAGCATTTGTCTTCCGCATGCGATGGGAGTTGACCTCTGAAGAGGTCAGCAAGCGAACGCGTGCTGATGTCATCAGATGTCTCTGGGGGGGGATCCGGGTGGAAGGGGGAAGCGATTCCCCTTCCAGCCCCTGGACGTGGCGGCCTTCGGGGGGAGCGCTAGCGCTTCCCCCCCGAGGCCCGGTACCTGGACGTAATGGTTACGTCCATGGCGCCTGAGAGGCGCAGCCATGGACGTAATCATTACGTCCATGGCGGTTAAAGGGTTGAGCCTGTTTAACAAATGTATATTTACTCATGGTTAAATACATATATGTGTGTATGTATGTGCATTTATGTATATGTGTCTGTATATACATATATCTGATAAAGACTTCTAGCTGCAGATTCCTTACCTTATCATTTTCCCCCAGGCATCGGAGTGGATCTGGAGATTTTGTCATTGAGCAATACCATTGCGCGTCAGTCGGTGGCGTCAGTGTACTCCGTGCCACGTGCTGATCCTGAGAGACCTAATCTGGTCTCTTTTGGACCAATGTCGACCCTTTTGGTGAGTTTTTAGTGCGCCGGGATGTCCCCGAAGACCGGTTTCAAGCCGTGCGAGGACTGTCACCGCATGATGTCGGTGACTGATCTGCATCTGGTCTGTTTGTGGTGCCTGGAGCGCGGCCACGACCCGAAGTGACGCTCCCAGTGCCTGGCTATGCACCCGAAGGCCTTAAGGTAGCGGTCCCTCAAGCTCATAGTGGCTTGGTGCTCTACTCCGCGTAGGTCTCGCTTGAGAGGAAGGTCTCGAGACCGCTTCCTGAGCCACCATCATTCTTCTTCCTCTAAATCTTCGGGCCAAGGTAAGAAGAAGAAGAGGTCAAAGCTGTCCCGTCACCCTTCGACTTCACCCCGTCGCTCGGCTGGTGTGACGCGGGAAGAGCGTCGATGCTCGAGGCCTCCATCTTCGGAGCCTGCTTCTGGGCCCGCTCCGCGCTTCCCCAAATTTCTGAGAGCAGGTGCAACCCCTACCCAATTAAAGGAGTTTTGTGGGGCCATGCGTCTCATTTTTGGGCAGGCCGATCCAGATACGGCACTTTCGCGTCCAAGGGGTTCGGTCGGGGAGCTTTGGCTCCCGCCACCGAGGTCCCCTCCAGATCTGCATCGATGCCATTCATACCACTGAGACCTTTCCCGGCTCAAGTGTTGACGCTCCTGACTTCTGTGATTCCCACCGTTGTCGTCGACCCGATCATCATCCCTGACGACTGAGTCGGTATGGCAACAGCCAATGCCATCTTTCTTCAATGGGGCTTCCTCACCCCAGGTCAGATTCAGACCTTTTTTCTTATGGGTATGAATTCCGTGAAGGATTGGAGGGGTCCCTGGACCCATATGAATACCAGGATGACCCTGATTTGTACTGGGCACTGGAGTTGAGTGAGGCCAGTGGCCTGGACACTTCTCCTACTGTGGCTACGGCAGAGGGAGCAACATATTCTTTGGTGGTCAGTAGGCCGGCTGAGGTCCTTGGCATTGAATTGCTTACTGTTCAGGTCAGGTCAAATCTCCTGACGGAGGTGCTTCAGCCAGGGGCTTCCACATCTGAGCCCCTTCTACCATTCAATGAAGCCCTCACTGATGTCCTCCTGGGTACTTGGTCCATGCCCAAAACACAGGGTTTCCTATGAACAGGACTATTGCACACCGCCATCGGCCTTCCCCGAACAACCCTAAATTCCTGTCCCAACACCCCACGCCTGAGAGTCTTGTCATCCAGGCTTCCTCTTCCTTGGGTGCATTCCCTTCCGCACCCACGGATAGGGAATCAAAAAGGCTGTAACAATTTGGGACGAAGATGTTTTCTTCCTCCAGTGTAGCACTGCCGTCCGTGAACCCCGCATGGTTTTTGGGCCTCTCTACCTCTCTGTGGGATATGGTCATGCTAGTTCTGCCGCAGATACCAGAGGAGACCCGTGCTATTGTCTCCCAAGCTGTCACCAATGGGAGAGAAGAAGCGAAGTTCACGATTATATGTGGGCTGGACATCGACTCTCTAGGCAGATCAGTTGCTACAACGGTGGTCTTTAGGCGCCACGACTGGTTGCGTACACCTGATTTTTCAGGGGATGTCCAACAGTTTCTTATGGACATGCCCTTTGATGGCTTTTGTCTCTTTGGTGACAAGGCGGACTCTGGTTTGGAGAGGTTCAAGGACTCCCGGGCTACGGCTCGGTCCCTTGGCCTTTCCACTGCCCTTCGCCCCCAACAGTCCGCCTTTGGCCCCTTTCGTGGCCAAGGAAGGGGCTCCTTGTTGCATCCCCATCGCATCCCAGCCATTGGCCACCCATGCTGTACAGCTGCTGTGTGGCCGGGGACACGTAATCCCAAGTGGGCATGGGACAGGGAACCAGAGGTCTGCCCAGTCCACCCCTACCCCCGCTGCAGCCTCCAAACCCTCCTTGTGCGTCCCCTCATTCCGATCCAGTTGGCGGCGTGTTTTGCCACCACCTACCCCTCTGGGAATCCATTATTACGGACAGGTGGGTTTTGCAGATAGTTCAAAGGGCTACTCCCTCCCCTTCAAATATGCCCCACCAGCAATGCCTCCATCAGTTAGCCATCTTCCGGAGGATCATTTGGCACTTCTCCGCCAGGAAGTTGCGGTTCTCTTGGCCAAGAGATCCATAGAGAAGGTCCTTGTGCCAGAAGTAGGTTGTGCTTGTTATTCCTGCTACTTTCTGGTGCCCAAAAAAGACAAGGGCTTACTGTAGGAAGCTGGCTCTGTATATACTATCTCAAAATGAGAGATAGTGAGCACAGAGTCCAGGGGTTCCCCAAGAGGTTTGACAGAGGCAATAATAGATAATACTAATGCTCTATTTGTGGTAGTGTGGTCGAGTAGTTAGGCTTATCATTGGGTAGTTTTAAGCATTTGCTCTACACACACAGGCAATAAATGAGAGCACACACTCAATCACAACTCCAGGCCAATGGGTTTTTAATATAGTAAAATATTCTTTTGTTAATTTATTTTAGAACCACAAGATTCAAATTGCAGGTAAGTACATTAAATGTAAGGTACTTTGCATAGGTATAGATAGGACTTTGAATTAAAACAGTAATGAATACAGTTTGGCATAAAATGGTAATAAGCTATTTTAAAAGTGGACACAGTGCAAAATTCAACAGTTCCTTGGGGGAGGTAAGTACAGTTAGGTTAACACGGTAGTTAAGCACTTACAAGTTCAGTCTCTGGGGCATAGGCAGCCCACTGTTTGGGCGGTTCAAGTCAGCCCAAAACACCCAGGACTAGCAACACAGGGCTGTTCAGGTGCAGAGGTCAAAGAGGGGCCCAAATAACATAGGCGCCTATAAAGACAGGGGGGTGCTCTGATTCCAGTCTGCTCGCAGGTAAGTACCTGCATCCTTTGGGAGCAGATGGGGGGGGGGGGGGGGGTTAGGGGAGGGTACCAAGTAAGCACACAAAGCACACAGTGGCAGCCAGGTGCAGTGGGCAAACAAGGCGTCAGGTTTGTAATAGAAATCAGTGGAGGGACCAGGGGGTCACTCAGACATTGCAGGGCACAGGGAGGCTTCTCGGGCCAGCCACTGACTGGGCAAGGGTGAGGACCGCCTGCTGGTCACTGCTGCACTGGTAGTTGGTTCTTCACAGGCCTGGGGTCTGCAGGTGCAGTGCTTCTTCCAGGCATTGTGTTTCTTTTTACAGGGCAGTTGCAGTCAGGGGGGTCCTCGGGATTCCCTCTGCAGGTGTTGTCGTGGGGGTGCAGAGAGGTCAGCCCAGGGTGGACACGTCAGAGTCACCTAGGGATCCTCTCTGGGTCGTTTGTATCTCTGGACATGGGCCAGGGGCGTCCGGTGCAGAGTGGTAGGGACTCACTCTTCTGAATGGAGGTGAGAGTCCCTTTAAAGATGGTTTCTTCTTGCTTGTTTAGACAGGGCAGCTGTCCACAGGAGTTTCTTGGTCCTTGTAGTTAAAGGGCAGTCCTCTGAGTGGACAGAGGTCGCTGGGCCCGAAGGATGCGTTGCTGTTGCAGGTTCTTTGAATCAGGAAACAGGCCGGTAGGGCTGGGGTCAAAGCAGTTGTCGTCTTCCTTCTTCTCTGCGGGGTTTTCAGGTCAGCAGTCCTCCTTCTTTGTAGGTCATCAGGAATCTCATTTCCTGGGTTCAGGGTCACCCCTAAATACTAAATGTAGGGGTGTGTTTTGGGCTGGAGGGCAGTAGGCAATGGCTACTGTCCCTGAGGGTGGCAACACCCTCCTTACGCCTCTTCCCTTTGGGGAGGGGGGAACATCCCTGTTCCTACTGGGCTAAATCCTCCAAAGCAAGATGGAGGATTTTCTAAGGAGGTTGTCACATCAGCTCTGGTCACCTTAGGGGTGGACCTGGCTGAGGGGGTGACCCCCCCCCCCTTGTTTTTCTCATTATCTCCCCGGACTTGCCACCAAAAATGCGGGCTGTGTCGAGTGGGTGGGGGGGGGGGTGGGGGGGGCATCTCCACTAGCTGGAGTGTCATGGGGCGTTGTAACATAGGCTTGAGCCTTTGAGGTACACTGCCAGATGTTACAGTTCCTGCAGTGGGAGTTTTGAAGCACCTACACCCAGGACAGGCTTTGTTCCTGGTCACAGAGTGCACAAAGGGACTCACCTCATATGGCCAGAAACGGGTCTGGAAGTGACAGGCTGGCAGCGACCAGTCACCCTAGCACTCGCAGCTGGGCCGGCATGCAGGGGGCATCTCTAAGATGCCCTCTGTGTGCATTTCTCAATAAATCTCACACTGGTATCATTGTGTATTTATTCTGCTGAGAATTTTAATACCAAACTTCCCACTATTCAGTGTAGCCATTATGGAACTGTGGAGTTCTTGTTTGAGAAACTCCCAGACGATATACTCTTTATGGCTACCCTGCACTTACAATGTCTAAGGTTTTGCTTAGACACTGTAGGGGCATAGTGCTCATGCAGCTATGCCCTCACCTGTGGTATAGTGCATCCTGCCTTAGGGCTGTAAGGCCTGCTAGAGGGGTGACTTACCTGTGCCACTGGCAGTGAGAGGAGTGCCATGTCGTCTTAGTCATTTTCTCCCCACCAGCACACACAAGCTGTGAGGCAGTGTGCATGTGCTGAGTGAGGGGTCCCCAGGGTGACATAAGACATGCTGAAGACCTTCCCTGGCCACAGGGCCCTTGGTACCAGGGGTTCCATTTACAAGGGACTTCTCTGTGTGCCAGGGCTGTGCCAATTGTGGGAACAAAGGTACAGTTTTAGGGAAAGAACACTGGTGCTGGGGCCTGGTTAGCAGGGGCCCAGCACACTTTGTCAAAACTGGCATCAACAAAAGTCAAAAAGTCAGGGGGTAACCATGCCAAGGAGGCATTTCCTTACACCTGATCAGCCCTCAGTCTTTAAGTCTCCTATTGTCAATCGATTCCTTAAAGGTCTCACCCATTTATTGCCCCCCAATCCATCTATCATGCCTCAGTGGGACCTCAATCTTGTCCTTACTTACTTAATGTGTACTCCCTTTGAGCCGATGCACAATTGCCCTTTGTGGCTTTTCACTTTCAAGACTGTCTTTCTTGTTGCCATCACTTCTGCTTACGGAGTAAGTGAGTTTAAGCTCGTTCTTCAAAGCCCCCATTATTGTCTGTGCACCCTGAAAGAGTGGTGTTGCACACTAAGGCTACTTCCTTCCCAAGGTTGTTACACCTTTTCATGTAAGCCAGCCCAATACCTTGCCTACTTTTTGCTCACCCCCATATCCTTCTCATGAGGAGGAGAGACTCCACCATCTGGACCCAAAAAGGGCATTGACGTTCTATCTAAATCGTACTGAAGATTTTGGGGTGGACCATCAACTCCTTGTTGGATATGGGGGTGCAAAGAAAGGGCGAGGCGGTGTTAAAACTTACTATCTCTCGATGGGTACTTCTTTGCATCAAGATGTGATACTCTTTGGCCAAGAAGGAACCCCCTGAGGGCTTGTGCGCTCATTCCACCAGATCAACTGCTGCTTCCACTGCATTAGAACGCTACGTTCCTCCTGGATATCTGCCAGGCAGCTACGTGGGCATCCCTGCACACGTTTGCTAAACATTACTGCCTGGACAGTCAGGTCCGTCAGGACGACTACTTTGGTTGTTTGGTCCTGCAGGACTTTCTAATATGATCTTGGTTGGTAGCCCACCTCCGAGGATTGCATTGCATTGCTTGGGTATCTCTTGTAAGGTAAGGAATCTGCAACTAGAAGTCTCCATCAGATGTACAAGTTAATTAACGTTGGTAACAAAATATCTGGTAGAGGCACATTCTAGTTGCAGATTCCTTACCGACCCTCCCATCCTCCCCGGCTTGTGAACTGATTTCTAGCGACAGGTATTTCCCATTCAGGTCCTTAGCTCTGGCGCACCAATCTCCATGTTCTTAGTGGCGCTGCGCTTTGGTGTGGAAAGTCATTAACAGAAATGTTACTGCGCTGATGCTTCTATGTACTACTCCCGACGTCATCATGGAGACTACGATGACCGCTGAGTCAACCGGCGCCACCTACCGAGACGCAAGGGTATTGGTCGAAGAAAAAATCTCTGGATCCAGTCTGACGTCTGGGGGAAAATTCTAAGGTAAGGAATCTGCAACTATCATATGTCTCTACCAGATATTTTGTTACAGAAGATAAGTAACTTGTACATATGTGCAAATTATTCTATGCTTAACATGTTCATAGGTCATTGCATAGCTCCTAGATACGTTTTTATATTAGATTCTTAAAAATCCCTGCTTTCTTTTTATATCACAATGAGCAAATGTTATCTTAACTATTTAACAGGAAGCATTTCACTGTTACAAAATAGAGGAAAGATAAATGAATGTTAGAAAAATACACTTAATAATTAACATCAAATATTACAAATCTTGAAAGTTTGTGTTTATACAGTAAAACTTTACTTCCCATATTATTATACCCATTATATTTCTTACACATATAGTCCCTTATTTTGTATTTACATATCTATTTATTACTTTAGTCCTACTGTACTATTGAAAAAAAGAAATAAAATTAAACAAAAAATCAAACAACAAATACATAAAAAATAATACAATAAAATGTACTCTCTCGTAAGCTTTACAGTCTCCTCATCACCATTTGTTTCTATCAATCTATTCTCCATTCCTACTCTGACTCATCCCAAACCTATTGTATTACTTTGATCTCCATAATAACCCTGCCTAAGCTCTTCCTTCCTCTACTGCTTCTAGGTCACCCAAACCTCAGTTTACTACCATGAACTTCAACCCAACTAAATTCTCCCTCATTTATCTCACCTTTGACTCATCCAAAATCCCTTTTGCTACAATGATCTCTCTAACCCCTTTCACAGACACTTCCCTCCTCCATCTCTCCTTTACTCATAAGCCTCATCCCATTGCTATAAACTCCCAACTAACACTTGTGGATTCTCCCCTCCTCTTTCCATCCATTACTCCAGTCAATCCAACTAACAAACTTGCATATCTTTTGTTCAGAATAACTCATACTAATACTATTTCCTTTACTAATCCACCACTAATTCCTCTTCGGTTCCGGAGTATCGTGCTACTCGCCAAAAAGTGCTTTGATGTCTCGTCAGGCGTAGTAAGCACTATATAAATACAATTACAAAAGTAAGGCAAAACAAAAGACTGAAGGACACAAACTGATGTCTACATGTAAAAAGACGTTCTGTTTTAGATGTGTATTTTTATTTCCACACAAAGGTAAATGTCCCGCCATTGGACAGGTGTGTAAAGGGTGTGGGAAAGAGAAACATTTTGTAATGGTTTGTAAAGTGAAGAAAAAAGTAAGAGTGCCATAGTTTAAAAACAAAATGGCCACCAGAATTTTACAGAAGTAACACATGCTCAGTAGTCCAAGCGGCAATAGTTGAGGCAGATGGACACTGAACAAAGTTGTTTGTCATCTAAATCATCCTCAAACAGTTCTTGCGCCTCAATACCAAGTGAAAGTGAGAAAAAGGGTTGTGCCAAGTTGATGTTTACATCAGAGAAATGTGCACATGGACTGGCCACATGTGAAAACAAATGTCAGTCAAGGACATGCCAGCGCACCAAAATCATACAAACACTGTCGAAAGATTACATTGAAAATAAATGTATTTTAGATACCTTTCATCATTGACTGTGGTGCATTGATAAAGATAATGGCTGAAGAGAAATACAGTGAGCTATCTACATTTCTGGGGCTTAAGCCGTTGAGAACCAAAGTGTATACATGGACTACATCGACGGCCATAAAAATTTGATGTTCATTTATAGCGACAGTGAAACACAAGAAAACTAGGGTGCAAGCACCCATCCATGTGCTTCTAGCCACTGATATAGGACTGATTTGTGTGAATTACAACTCGAATGTTCACCGTGAAATAGTAAGCCAATTAACTTTATTATTTCACGGTTTAGAAAAGCTTTAGACTTTAAAAGTAAAATTTCACGTTAATGAGGATGTCTCTCTTGTTGCTGGGAGACATAGATGAGTTGTTTTTCATTTAAAAGAAGCTGTTCAGAAATAATTTTAATCTTTACTGAAGCATGACATAATTGCACGTTCTACTGGTCAAATGCAATGGGTTTCTCCTGTAGTGGTAGTGCCCAAAAAGGTCAGTGAAGGAGCTGTATGCATATGCGTGTTGACATGCATCAGGCAAACAAGGCAATTGAACGAGACCAACATCCAAGTCCACACATTGCTGTAATGATAATGCAGTTGAATGGTGTAAAGGTCTTTTCTTCCTTTGATTTCAATAAAGGTTATCAGTTGGAACTAGAAGAATGTTGAAGGTACATTACAGCCTTTTCTACACATGCCGGTTTGCTTTGATACAGAAGACTGAATTGTGGTGTGTCACTGGCTGCAAACCTTTTTCAAGACGTCATTCGATGCATCATATAGCCTGTTGTGAATGCATTCAATTGTAGCGACGGCGTATTAGTTTTCAGAGCTACACAGAAAGAGTACCATAGAGCTCTCACACAGTAGGTTGTTTACTTACTGATGCGGGTTTGACTTTAAATGCAAACAAGTGTGAGCTCCACGAGACAAAGCTAAAATTCTTTGGCCATATCTTTTCTGATGGGGGTATGACACAAGATGCTGCCAAAATACAATCACTGTCAAATGCTGATTCCTCATAAGATGTTTGTATGGTACGCTCTTTCTTGGCATGGCCAGTTGCTGTTCATGATATGTACAGCACTTTGCTACTATAAGAGCTCCATTACGAGAGTTGCCTAAGAAAAATCTTTCATTTCAATGTTCACAAGAATGTGAGAGAAGTTTCGAGAGAATTAAACAAGCTATTGAAAATGTAGTTGACGTGGCCTACTTCAATCCGAAGCTTCATACTGTGGTTGTTGTTAACTCTAGCCTGGTTATGTTAGGCGCTATCCTTGCACAGCACAGTCGACACCCAAAAGTTTGAAAGCATATTGTGGCATATGCTAGCAGAAGTTTGTTCCAAACAGAAGGTGCTTACTCTGAGGAAAAAAGCTTAGCTGTGGTGTGGGCTTGTGAACACTTCCATGTATTCCTGTACAGAAAGCATTTTACGTTGGTAACTGACCATCAAGCTTTACTGACTATCTTTGGCAATCCAAAAGCCAAGATGCCTCTTCACATTGGATGAAGGGGACTTCGATTGCAAGAGTACAATTAAACCATGGTGCATCGTCCAGGGATGGACCAAAACCCTGCTGACTACTTTTCCAGAGTACCCATACAAAGTCAAAGTACCCCATCTAAGACAGCTTAAATTTTCCAGCTGCTATCTCGTTAGCCCAGATTATCACTGCCACGAGCCATGATAGTGACATGCTGAAGTTAAGAGACATAGTTACACATCAGTCATGGAACTGACACACACAACCTCTCACCAATGACGGTGAATATGAAAAATACTGAAATATAAAAAATGAACTGTCCATAACTTGGTAGGGAGTTATACTACGTGATGGGGAGGGCACTACCAAATATATTATCAGTACAGACCTTGGTACCACAAATTGCAAAAGCAGGGCAGTCCGGATCAGTGTTGTCCTTTGTAGACCTTCTTCAATGAGGCCTATTGGGTTCTTTAGGTACTTATAGGCCTCCCTAATGGGCATGCCTTTTATGGGTCTCATCTTTTCGGAGAAAAAACAGTATTCACTTTGGTCCTTTTTTAAAGGTAGCAGAGCTACAATGCGATCCTTGGGGCTGTTGACCCCCACCAAAAATGTCCATGTTAGTTCTGGATGTTGATAAGTTCTTATGGAGGGATAGCATATAGATAGAGACATATGTCCCAACCAGGGATGCAGCAGACAGTATTTTGCGGTCACTGATGTGGGTTTGTCAGAAAATGTGTGGGTCAGTGGGCCAATCTTCCACCTTCTAAGCCCCTGCTTCCTTGATCAACTAGCTGCCTTAATTTGCCCTTTGCGACATATGCCCAGCCAGTGGGAGGCAGCATTGAGCATTTCCTACTGGCTGTTGATTTATCACATCTGACAGATAGGTTATACTGATTGTTCAAAAATGCTGTGACCTGCCTTTTCTCTTGTCCCCACCCACTATCCCTTCCATAGAAGAAAGAATTTGAGGAGCAATTGTCCATACCGCTACAAGAGATACTCAGGGTGTCATCGTAAGGTTACTGGAATCGGAAAAAGGCATGAGTTGTTACTCTGGCTATTTCCTTATCTTGGAAAGGTTGGGGCCTTAGGCCTATCCTGAACCTTTGATTCCCCCTGAATGCCTTCCTGTGATAGGACAAATTTAAAATGCTCGCTTTAGCCCAGCTCCCATCTGCTCTGACCCAGGGAACTAAATGATGACCTTGGACTTAAATAAAATATATTTTTTAATATAACCGTCCTGCAGTTCCAGAGGCATTCTCTGTGGTTCAGAGTGCGCAAGGAGCATTTTCAGTTTGCCGTGCCACCCATCTGGCTCGCCAACGTTCCTCGGTTGTGCCCAAATGTAAGGGCGGTGGTTGCAGCCCATTCGCTAAGGGTTGGAGTTCCTGTATTCCAATACCTCGGTAACTGGCTACTGAAGGTGGGCTTGCCGCCGTCTGTTGTGAATCACATCCGGATGAAGGGGGATTTCTTGACGTCGTGGTGATTCACCGTAAACCAGAGTTAGATCCACCTGATTCCATCAAACAGGCTTCCATTCATTAGGGCAATCCCGGACATGGTGAAGTTCAGGGCTTTTCCTTTTCAGCAGCAAGTCCAGGACATTGGCTATGATCCCAATGTTTCAGGCTCTGCATTGAATCATGGTGAAGGGGCTCTAAGGTATTTTGGCCTTGTGCACCATCCTTGTCAACTACGCCTAAGTGCACATGCATACTTGTGAAGAAATGTGGTGTAGTGTATGGAGTGGTTGTGCGACCTCAATGTGGAATACACTCATGAAACCAACTTGGGTCCACTGTGGCTTTGAGCAGTCAGGCTTAAACAAAGAAACAATTGTAAAGCATCTAGAATTAAGAAAACAATGAAATAAGAAATTCACCCAAGACAAAGGGAACCTGACACCAATTGTTTTATTTTTTTAGACACCAAAACAAACGGAATCTACCTGATGGTTCTGGTGATTACGGATTTTTTAATAAAATATAAGTCTAAGGTTTTCACTCAAAAACAGGAGCAAGCATTGGTAACTGTAAAGTTTGGAAACCTTGTAAAACTTTTAAAGAGTTGTGTTCGTTTACTCCAGCTTCCTTTGGGCAATGAAATCCAACAGGGTGAAGCTGAGGTGGGCCTGTGAGGAGTAGCTGGACTGTTACCTTGGCACCAAAGCAGCCTCCATTCCAGTTCCAGGCATTGAGTGAACCGCCTTAGACTTCATTGGAGTAGTACTGATGCAAGGGATACAGGATACAGAAAATTTGAGGATGTTATGCGGTCGATGGGGATCTTCCTGGACTACTCCTTGGTCTGCGGACCAGGTTGTGCAACTTTGCTCACAGAGGTCGATGTTTCTCAAAGTCCTCTTTGGTCTAGTACAGTCAGCACTGAACTACTGGTCTCTAGTCACAGCGAAACCAGTGGTTACCTTTGGGGAAGGCTAGTGTCTGTCTTGGGTGACCAAACTGCACTACAAAGGCTCTCAACTCCACCATATTCTGGTGCATTTTTTGAGTGTTGGAACTTGGTTGTCTGTGCTGCCTGTTGACGGTCAGTAGGGCCCAGGTGATTGTGACTCCTGACCTACCAGAACTGGCATCTTCAGCTTCTGTGACCCTGGAGCTCTAACAGGAAGTTGCTAAGGCGTTAACCTCTCTGTCTTGGGTGGAGGAGCGACGTTTCCACAAACTAAGCCCTACAGACAGTCCTCTCTTTGCTAGCCAAAAGATCAGTAGGTGCAGTACAGTTTTCAGTGCAGCTTCTCTTTGTCAGGTCCAGGGATCAGTAGTGCAGTTCTTCACCGATCCTCTGAGGTCTGGGTGCCAACGGCTCCATATTTATGCCCCAGAAAGTGCCCTCAGGGGAGGTATCGGTTACTAGCCAGTGGCCTACTAGGACTCTTCCCTCCTGGTGTCGACTTTTTGCGATGTCTAGCATCTAGCTATCCCAGAGTGCAATATTTTGCCCACTCCCAAGATGACAGGACCACTCTCTGTGTGTGGAGCTTGGTAGCCCATCCTAGAGGTGTGGCTATCTGAGTGCTACACTCCCACTGAAAAACCTTTTTGGCAGCTGGTCTGCCTTTTCTCTCCTACGCCAACCTGTTTACCTCAGCAAAAGAGCAGCCCTCTCACATGTCTTCACCCTTTATCTTCAAGGGTGGCATCTCATTTGAATCTTGCGTTTTGGGGTCACACCCTGTATAACTTCATGTCAGGGAGAGATGACACCTCTTCCAATGGTGGGCCTCTGTTGTTCTCACTCCTGAGAGTCATTCACACTTCTGCTCAAGAGGGCTGGAGGCTGTTTTGTGGCCACCATCTGCAAGTGACCACAGGAAGACTTGGGCAGTAGAGTGACAAATTCCTAACATTTGCATTTCTCAAAAAGCCATATTAAATTCGACTTGGATGTCATTTTGACACCTTGAAGTATCAACTTCCCAACTCCCATTAATAAGTCAGCACAGCTAAGTTGTCAGCATGTAACCTTCAATCAAACGTTTATAGAGCTAGGCAAATCCATTTGAGGGAGTCTTGAGGCGCTAGAGCTGTACGCTGATACATGAAGGTATGATCATTCGAACATCCAGGTCTTTAGTTGTCTTCTGAATTGCTAGAGCGACGGTGTGGTCCTGAGGTTCTGGGTGAGGTTGCTGCCGGCCTTGGCTGGGAGAAGCAGCGTCCCTTGGGGTTAGCACGATGGATCCATGGGGTGTCTGCATGGGAGAGGGAAGCTGATCAGAGGTGTCTGGTCAGTTGGTGGAAGGTCAGGCATTTGTTGATGTATACTGGTACTTCATTGTGCAGGGCCTCGTAGACGTGGGTCAGCATCTTGATCTGGAATTGTTTCTGAATTGGGAGCTTGTGTAGTTTCTTGAGATGGGGTGTGATGTGGGTCCTACCGGAGAGGTCGAGAATGAGTCTTACCGCTGATTTCCTTATTGGCTGGATTCTCTTCAGGAGGTATGCAGTGATTCCTATGTAGAGCGTGTTTCGTTTATTTGCTGATAAGGCCACCAACGTTTCCACAGCAAAAATGACAATTTGGGAGTTTTACTGTTAGAACATATAAAAATGCATGTCTCACTCTCTAATGTACTGCACCCTGCCTTAAAACTCCATAGGCCTGCTGTAGGGATAACTTATATAAGTTAGAGAGGGAGGTTTGGGCTTTGCTATTAGCTGAAAGGGCAAAGTCGAGTTAGCAATTTAAAACTGCTCTGCCTGTCTGCAGTGGCAGGCTGGTAGACATATTTTCATGTTGTCACATCCAGGATGGCACAATAGGTGCTGCAGCCTTGCTGGGACATTTTAGCTTACAGGCTCTGAGCATCACTGGGCCCATATTTTAGGGATTTATAAATAAGTAAAGGTAGACCAATCAAGTGTACTTGTAGGGTCAGAACATTGCCACAGAGATCTGGTTAGCAGGCCTCAGTGCACTCTTAGTCAAAAAGCCAGCAGCATCAGTCGAACAATCTGTGGTGCTTATGCAAGAAGGGGCATTTCCTTGCAGTACTCTGTATTACAACTTCGAATTCCTTGGGGCCAACATCATGGCAACCTTTTCAACATTATCCTGGTCTCGGAGGACACAACACAAGATCTGGTGTGATGGCTGATCAAATGCAGTTTGTCTAGCAGAATGCCCTTCTTCCTTTTTCATCCAGAGCTGATGATGGTGACGGATACATCACTGATGGGTTGGCAGGGCCATCCGTGGGGAGGTGCAGATTTCCAGCAGATGGCTGGGTCCACTTGAGTCTGCTGGAGCTGTGGGCCATTTGCCTTGGTCTGAAGGTTTTCCTGCTGTCCATCAAGGAGAGGCTTGTGTAGGTTCTCACTGACAACACAAACACAATGTGGTACTACAACATGGACGGGGCGGGGTCCTGGGTCCTGTGACAGGAGGCTTTGCGTCATTGGAGGTGGTCGGAGCACCAGGGCATCTTCCTGATTGCCAGTCACTGGGTGTGGGGAAGGAGGGAGGGTCTTAAATTTCAAAGCAAATGAACTTAGTGGTTGATGTCTGGTAGATCACGATTCGTGTTTGCATCCTGAGTGTGGTATAAGGCATCTTCCAGTAATGGGGAGAACTTTTGCTAGATTTTTTTGTGCAAATAATTCTGCAAGTTGAAGTTCCTGCAAGAGCATTCATTAGTGGATGCATTTCAACTACAATCAGGTGGGTATTTTGCGAGGACCACCTTTCTCAGTAACAGGGAAGGGTCCTCCACCCAATTCTATGCAGTCTACACCTGCGTGCATGTAAATAGTGCAGGTTCAATTGAGAGTTCAATTTGATACATGAAGTGGTAGATTGTATTCTCTGCCAGACTCCCCTCCACAAAATCCAAATATTCCTGATGCTGGGACAAATTTGTAACCTGATATGTTATTCTCAATACTGTTGGACGCCTTTCTGTTTGTTTAGTCTTTAGTCAACTAAGGCCTTGCAGTGTTTATTTGTCGCCCTGTCACTTTGTTTTGTTGGACCAACTGTCCCTTGTTTAGATCACGTGTTATGATGAGATTGAGTAAAAGTTTTTTAAAAAGTTTTATATAGGATTAACTCAACTCAAAGGTGCTTTACATGACCGCCCGCCCCCCCACCCCCCCCGTTACATTACACGAGGAGATATATATATATATATATTTTTTTTGGGCACAGACAGATTAAGTGATTTGCCCAGAATCTCAGGATGTTAAACCAACCTCAGAATCATACTGGATTACCAAGTTCCAAAATTAGCAGCTCTGGTTGCGATGCCATGTCCTCTCCATTTGTTTGACACACGTTTCCTCCCAAGCTGTGTAATGCCACAGTGGGACCTTAACTTGATCTTGACATTTTTCATGTGTATGCCTTTCGAACCGTTGCATAGCTGTATCCCCTGACCTTGAGGACTGTTTTCTGTTATGCGATTAAGTGAGCTTGTTGCACCAGTGAACTACATTCACTTTCAGTGCAATTATGCTATACTGTGTTTAATGTAAACAAATTACTTCTGACAACATGGGTGGCCTTTTTACCAAAAACTATTAGTCTATTCAACTTTCGGTAATCCATCATTCTACAGTGTTCTTTGCTCCCCCCTCACCAGTCACAGAGGAAAGGTCCTTTGGTTGGATCCTCAAAGAGCTTGAAGCTTTTGCATAGGTCGTACCAAGAATCATCAAGTGGACAAATACGTTTTTGTGGGTTTCTGTGGATCAAAGAAAGCAAAGGCTATACAGAAGAGGACCTTCTTGAGGTCCTCTCCTCTGCATTAAGGCTTGCTCCTCAATGGCCAAGATGTGACTCTCGAAATGTCTGAGAGCTTATTCCTCTAAGACTGTGTGTTACCACTTTTGGTGCATGATGTGCTTGTCCTTTAATATGTGCCAGGCTTCAACAAGGGCATCGTTGCATATTTTCACAAAGCACTATTAGCTTTAACACCGGGTCCAGCGGGGAGTACTCTGCGCCTTTCTCCAAGGCTTTTTGGATAGAGACCACCCAACTGATCCTTCATCTTTGGGAGATACTGCTTTGATATTTATTGTAAGATGAAGAATCAGTTAGAAGTATTCATCCACATAACAAGTAACTTACCTTCTGTAATGCTTTTCTTGATGCATTCTCTCTATTTAGCTGGAGATTCCTCGCTACCCTCTCACCTTCCCATTCTGTTTTGAGACCTCTTTTGAACCTTTTTAAAAGTCCAAAATTAGTATTAAGCGAACTTACATACAATTGTTTACTCTCCATATATGAAGCGAGATAAGAAACAAGAAATGTACATCAGCGTGAGAAGGTGTGGTTATATGCGTCTCTGCTTTGTCACTTTCCTGTAAGTATGGAGCCAATGTGGAGTAGCACAAAGCCACCTAATGGTGCTTAAATGCACTCTGACAAAAAAAATCTCCTGATCCAGTCTGGTGCCAGGGGGATTTTCAAAAGTGAGGAATTTGCAGTTAGTGTTCCCCAGAAAGACCTTTACAGCGTTCAGTAACTAGTTTGTTTGGAAGCAGTTACTTTTTACATTTTAATTGCTTGTCTTTAAACTCTGTTAACAAATCTGCAAGCAATACACTTTAATATATGTGCTGTTTTACTGACATGATTATATTGTCACCTTCAACGGCATATAATATTGTATATGCTTTACTACCTTTAAAACATATATCATTATATATTTATATGCTACCTTCAAACGATGTCAACAGTTGTCTAAGGACCATGTGTTTAAGGCACATTCTCTCACGGTGGCATAGTGCATTTTTTAACCTGGAAACTTATTTAACTTGGAAACTGAAATGCTGACATGTTTAATTCTCAACATATTTTGAGATATTTCTTCTTTTTCTGGCTTGTATTACTTGTAAAGCAATTTAGGTGCGAAGTTGGAAACCTGATTTAGCACTGTATGCCAGTTAACGATTTTTGCCTTCAAGGTCCATGTTTTCCCCTTAACCTAATTCATACTTATATGTTTTCTTATTGTGTGGTTAAAGAGATATTAGGCTTTTGAGACTACAGATATTTTTATTGCTTGTCTCAATCAGGGGGTCTTGTAGAGCGAAAGCTTGTCAATCAGTCAGTGCTTGCAAAGCGCAGCTACTCACCCATTAGGGTCTCAAGGCACGTGGGGGCGGGGGGAGGAAGGAGTGTAGCATAAACCGGTGAGGTGGTTTAAAAAAAGCCATGTCTTCAGTACCTTCATGAAGCTGAGGCGGGAGGTGGCTTGTCTGATGTGGATAGGTAGGGCGTTCTAGGCGGTTGCTGTGAGGTAAGAAAAGGAGCGTCATCCTGTTCTGGTTTTCCTGATGCGGGGCACGTCTGCGAGAGAGAGCTGGGCTTGAGCATAGGGACCTGTGGGGTACGTTGAAGTAGGCTGGTCTGGTGTTGTGGAGGGCTTTGTGTGTGTGGGTGAGGATCGTGAAAGTGATTCTTTTCTCTGTGTGGAGCCAGTGCAGTGTACGTAGGTGTTGTGAGATGTGGCAGTGTCGGGGTAGGTCTAGGACCAGTCTGGTGGCAGCGTTCTGGATGTTTTGCAATTTGCAGGTGAGTTTTTTTGTTGATTCTGGCATAGAGTGTGTTTCCATAGTCCAGTCTGCTGGTGAAGAGGGTGTGTGTGATGGTCTTTGGGTTCGAGGGGGATCCATTTGAAGGACTTAAATAGGAGGCTGAGGGTGTGGAGGCAGGTGGAGGTGACTGAATTGATTTGATGGTTCATGCTGAGGTCGGGGTCCAGGATGATTCTGAGGTTGCCGGCTTCGTTGGCGGGGGTGGCTGGGCGAGTTTCAGAGAGTGGGTGGGCACCAGGAATCGCTCTGTGCTTTGGGTTGAGGGCCCATGATGAGTACTTATGTCTTGTTTGTGTTGAGTTGAAGGCAGTTGTTTCTCATCCAGTTCCCGACTGTTTCCATGTGAAGTTGTGTCTGGCCTTGTCAGAGAGGGCGAGGATGAGTTTGGTGTCGTCGATGTAAGGGATCATGTTTATTCCGCAGCTTCAGACGAGGGTGGCTACCGGGGCCATGTAGACGTTGAACAGCGTGGGGCTGAGGGAGGATTCCTGGGGCACTCCGCAGGTGGTGGGTGTGGGATCTGTGAGGAAGGGGGTGAGTCTCACTCGTTGCGTTCTGCTAGAGAGGAAGGATTGGATCCAGGCGAGGGCCTTGTGTATGATGCCGGGTTTGTGGAGTCGTGATGGGAGACTGTGTCGAAAGCCACTGAGAGGTCTAGTAGGATGAGTGCCGCTGTCTCTCCCTTGTCCAGTAGGGAGCGGATGTCGACTGTTGCGGCCAGGAGTGCTGTTTTGGTGCTGTGGTTTGTCCTGAATTCGGATTGAGTGATGTTGAGGATGTTGTGGTCGTCTATAAATGTGGTAAGTTGGCTGTTGACTGCTTTTTCAATGAGTTTCGCAGGAAATGGAAGTAGGGAGATGGGCCTGAAGTTTTTGAGGTCAGTGGGGTCTGCAGAGGGTTTCTTGAGGAGGGGGTTGATCTCGGCGTGTTTCCAGTCATCGGCAGCTAATGAGCGTTTGATGGTGGGGCGGAGCTTGGGGGTGATGGTGTCTGCAGCTCTGTTGAAGATGTGATGGGGGCATAGGTCCGTGGGTGCCCCGGAGTGTATGGACTTCATTGTTGTAGGAAAATGTTGCAGTTAACCCCCATTGATGCTGACTTGACTGAGAAATGTGCTGGGAACCTGCTAACCAGGCCCCAGCACCAGTGTTCTTTCACTAAAAATGTACCATTGTTTCCACAATTAGCACCCCCCTGGCACACAGATAAGTCCCTTGTAAAAGGTACCAGTGGTACCAAGGGCCCTGTGACCAGGAAAGGTCCCTAAGGGCTGCAGCATATGTTGTGCCACCCTAAGGGACCCCTCACCTAACACATGCACACTGCCATTGCAGATTGTGTGTGTTGGTGTGGAGAAAAAGGGAAAGTCGACATGGCATCCCCCTCAGGATGTCATGCACCCAAATGCTGCCTGTGGCATTGGTAAGTCACCACTCTAGCAGGCCTTACAGCCCTAAGGCAGGGTGCAGTATACCACAGGCGAGGGCATAGCTGCATGAGCAATATGCCCCTACAGTGTCTAAGTCTGTTCTTAGACATTGTATGTACAGTGTGGCCATATAAAGTATATGGTCTGGGAGTTTGTCAAAAACAAACTCCACAGCACCATAATGGCTACACTGAATACTGGGAAGTTTGGTATCAAACTTCTCAGAATAATAAACCCACACTGATGCCAGTGTTGGATTTATTACAAAATGCACACAGAGGGCATCTTAGAGATGCCCCCTGTATTTTACCCAATCCTTCAGTGCAAGGCTGACTGGTCTGTGCCAGCCTGCTGCTGAGAGATGAGTTTCTGACCCCCTGGGGTGAGGGCATTTGTGCCCTCTGAGGTAGGAAACAAATCCTTCTCTGGGTGGAGGTGCTTCACACCTCCCCCCTGCAGGAACTGTAACACCTAGCAGTGACCCTCAAAGGCTCAGGCTTCGTGTTACAATGTCCCAGGGCACTCCAGCTAGTGGAGATGCCCGCCCCCTGGACACAGCCCCCACTTTTGGCGGCAAGTCCAGGGGAGATAATGAGAAAAACAAGGAGGTGTCACCCACCAGTCAGGACAGCCCCTAAGGTGTCCTGAGCTGAGGTGACCCCTGCCTTTAGAAATCCTCCATCTTAATTTCGGAGAATCCCCCTAATAGGAATAGAGATGTGCCCCCCTCCCCTCAGGGAGGAGGCACAAGGAGGGTGTAGCAACCCTCAAGGACAGTAGCCATTGGCTACTGCCCTCCCAGACCTAAACACACCCCTAAATTCAGTATTTAGGGGCACCCAGAACCCAGGAAATCAGATTCCTGCAACCTGAAGAAAAAAGGAGGACTGCTGACCTACAAGCCTGCAGAGAAGGAGGAAGACGCCAACTGCTTTGACCCCAGCCCTACCGGCCTGTCCCCAACTTCGAAAACCTGCAACCAGCGACGCATCCGACAGGGACCAGCGACTCAGAGGACTGCCCTGGACTAAAGAACCAAGAAACTCCTGTGAACAGCGGCCCTGTTCAAAACCAGCTGCTACTTTGCAACAAAGAAGCAACTTCCAAAGACTGCACGTTTCCCGCTGGAAGCGTGAGACTTCTCACTCTGCACCCGACGCCCCCGGCTTGAGATCCAGAGAACACCTCAGGGAGGACTCCCCGGCAACTGCAAGACCGTGAGTAACCAGAGACGACCCCCCTGATCCCCCACAGCCATGCCTGCAGAGAGAATCCAGAGGCTCCCCCTGACCGCGACTGCCTGTAACAAGGGACCCGACGCCTGGAACCAACGCTGCACCCGCAGCCCCCAGGACCTGAAGGAAACGAACTTCAATGCAGGAGTGACCCCCAGGTGACCCTCTGCCTAGCCCAGGTAGTGGCTGTCCCGAGAAACCCCCCTGTGCCTACCTGCACCGCTAGAGTGACCCCCTAGTCCCTCCATTGTGTCCTACCTGAAACCCGACGCCTGCTTTGCACACTGCATCCAGCCTCCCATGTGCCGCTGAGGGTATGTTTTGTGTGCCTACTTGTGTCTCCCCTCCCCCCCCCCCCCCCCCCCCCCCCCCCAGTGCTCTACAAAACCCCCCATGTCTACCCACCGAGGACGCAGGTACTTACCTGCTGGCAGACTGGAACCGGAGCACCCCTGTTATCCATAGGAGCCTATGTGTTTTGGGCATCTCTTTGACCTCTGGCCCTGAGCAGCTGGTGTGGTAACTTTGTGGTTGCCTTGAACCCCCAACGGTGGGCTGCCTGTGGCCCAAAACTGAGACTTGTAAGTGTTTTACTTGCCTCCTAATCTAACCTTTACTTACCTCCCCCAGGAACTGTTGATTTTTGCAGTATCCACTTTGAAAATAGCTTATTGCCATTTTTTACAAAGACTGTACATGATATTGTTTTCATTCAAAGTTCCTAAAGTATCTAAGTGAAGTACCGTACATTTAAAGTGTTTAATGTAAATCTTGAACCTTTAGTTCTTAAAATAAACTAAGAAAATATATTTTTCAGTATAAAAACCTATTGGCCTGGAGTAAGTCTTTGAGTGTGTGTTCCTCATTTATTGCCTGTGTGTGTACAACAAATGCTTAACACTACCCTCTAATAAGCCTACTGCTCGACTACACTAACACGATTAGAGCATTAGAATTATCTAATTTTGCCACTATCTTACCCCTAAGGGGAACCCTTGGACTCTGTGCACACTATTTCTTACTTGAGAGGGGAGGGGGGCACATCCTTAATCCTATTGGGGGAATTCTCCAATCTCAAGATGGAGGATTTCTAAAAGGCAAGGGGTCACCTCAGCTCAGGACACCTTAGGGGCTGTCCTGACTGATGGGTGACTCCTCCTTGTTTTTCTCATTATCTCCTCCAGCCTTGCCACCAAAAGTGGGGGCAGTGGCCGGAGGGGAGGGCATCTCCATTAGCTGGGATGCCCTGGGGTGCTGTAACAAAAGGTATGAGCCTTTGAGGCTCACAGCTAGGTGTTACAGTTCCTGCAGGGGGAGGTGAGAAGCACCTCCGCCCAGTATAGGCTTTGTTCCTGGCCACAGAGTAATAAAGGCACTCTCCCCATGTGGCCAGACACTCGTTTGGTTGTGGCAGGCTGGCAGAAACTGGTCAGCCTAGCACTAGCAGTCGGACTGGTTTCAGGGGGCATCTCTAAGATGCCCTCTGGGTGTATTTTACAATAAATTCCACACTGGCATCAGTGTGCATTTATTGTGCTGAGAATTTTGATACCAAACTTCCCAGATTTTAGTGTAGCCATTATGGAACTTTGGAGTTTGTGTTTGACAAACTCCCAGACCATATACTCTTTATGGCTACCCTGCACTTACAATGTCCAAGGTTTTGCTTAGACACTGTAGGGTCATAGTGCTCATGCACATATTCCCTCACCTGTGGTATAGTGCACCCTGCCTTAGGGGTGTAAGGCCTTCTAGAGGAGTGACTTACCTATGCCACAGGCAGTGTGAGGGGGCATGGCACTCTGAGGGGAGTGCCATGTTGACTTAGTCTTTTTCTCCCCACCAGCACACACAAGCTGTGTGGCAGTGTGCATGTGCTGAGTGAGGGGTCCCCAGGGTGGCATAAGACATGCTGCAGCACTTAGATACCTTCCCTGGCATCAGGACCCTTGGTGCCAGGGCTGTGCCAATTGTGGGAACAAAGGTACAGTTTAGGGAAAGAGCACTGGTGCAGGGGCCTGGTTAGCATGGTTCCAGCACACTTTCAATCATAACTGGCATCAACAAAAGGCAAAAAGTCAGGGAGTAACCATGCCAAGGAGGCATTTCCTTATAAGGAGGGAGGCGGATTATCTGTGTCTGCCCAGAAAGGAGGGAGGCGATCAAGTTGAGTGCGTTGTCTTGGATGCCAATGCTGTGGAGTCTGGTGATGGGGGTGTGGTGGGAAACGATGTTGAACGCAGCAGAGAGGTCACGGATGAGACCGCAGTGCCTCCAAAGTTGAGGTGTGTTTCCAAATATCGGAAAAGGTGGCTGTGGAGGTGTTAAGGATCTATGTGAGGGGTGCTCCAATTTCTTCTTTTCCGAGGTTGTATAGGTGATGAGGGCAGGGGTCCACTGGGGACCCTGTGTGGATTGAGCCCATGATGGTGAAGGTATCTTCGGTGGAAAGCTGTTTCCATTCAGTGATCTGGTGTCATTTACAAATACAATTTACATGAACAATTCTACAAGGAGTTTGAATATTAATTCTTGGCTGCTTCTCATACATTTAAATATTGTTACCTTTAAAGCACATATCGCATGTTAGCTGCTCCAGCTACCATGTCCCAGAATACTTTTATATTTCATGATCATGTCTTTGAAATCATCTCCCAAAGCCAGAGAAGGGTATGTCTTCATTTCTGTGCCCTGGCCATTAAATTAACATCTGAAGTGAGCAAATGCAAGTTTAAAGTAAGCATGTTTGGTAGAGCTATAATAGCCATGTGTTTCCATAACTTCCAATGTTGTACACAAGGCAGAAAGCGGGCACTTCACTATTTCACGGCAGCTTTTCCTGCATGACTGTTGACACTTAATAAGCTCCTCCATGTGTCAGTGAGCGAATGTGCCTGTAAGTCTGAAATGCACATTATTTTCAATTAATGCACGTGTTTTATATTAATGCCTTTTGTGGCCCATGCTATCTACTGGTCCTACAAATCACTATTTTTTCTTTTTGTGGGAAAAATCTGTTCTTCAATATTTGTTTGCTGCTTTGCTTGCTTTAGATTGTCATCTTTAACATTGTGCATTACATTTTAGTTGCTTTAGTTTCAATGGTAGAGGCACACATTTAAATTTCATAGTCCTGTCATCAAAATGTCTTCAAAAGCTGAAAGCAGCATGCTTTAATATTTATTGATATTTCCTGCAAGATTCTAGTTATCTGTACAACGTTCACATGACCTATATTGTTGTAACTTAGCGGAATAACGCATCCTCTCCATGAATCTGTTTCACCTCATTGTTACAAGATCGAATCCCTACAGTTCCTCCTCACCTTGTAGCCTATTGGGGTATATAAACTAAGTACCCTTGAGTTGGGTAACAGTCTACTTTACAATTATATTATTCCACGTACCACATATTTTGCTCGCTTCACTGACTCGATATTTCATTACCATTTTATCTCCGTATGTTCCATTATTGTGCACAGGCCTAAGGTAGGCAGTTTCAAATTTATTTAGCTCCTTTACTCATGCACTTAAGAGAACAGTCTTATATTTTGGTCCTATTTCATCTCTTCTACCTTTTTAGTTCTGGCCTAGTGGCAGCTTATTATTTGCTCTGCCTAATGTTCGCCCAAAAAAAGGCTTTCCATCACCTCTTTATTTTTTTAGGCCGAGCTTGGCAGCACCAAGCGCTGTCTGCAAGAGGTGCTGTATTGAAGATCAATCAATCAGGAATTTGTAAAGCGCACTACTCACCCGTGAGGGTCTCAAGTCACTGAGGGGGTGGGGGGGCAATGGGGTGCTGCTACTGCTCGAACAGCCAGGTCTTGAGAAGTTTCCTGAAGGTAAGGAGGTCTTGGGTCTGGCACAGGTGAGTGGGAAGAGTGCTCTACGTTTTGTCAGCGAGGTGCGAGAATGATCTACCACTGGTTGTAGTTCTGCGGACACGTGGGACAGTTGCTAGGTCGGCGGAGCGGAGATGCCGGGTCAGGGTGTAGAGGGAGAGCCGTCTGTTGAGGTATTCTGGTCCGGTGTTGTGCAGTGCTTTGTGAGCGTGGGTGAGGAGTTTGAAGGTGATTCTCTTGTTGACTGGGAGCCAGTGCAGGTTTCTCAGGTGGAGTGTGATATGGCAGTAGTGTGGGATGTCCAGGATGCTGCATGCAGAGGCGTTCCGGATGCGTTGCAGCCTCTTCTGGAGTTTGGCCGTGGTTCGTGCGTAGAGGGCATTGCCGTAGTCCAGTTTTCTGCTCATGAGGGCTTGGGTGACTGTTCTTCTGGTTTCAGTGGGTATCCGTTTGTAGATCTTTCGGAGCATGCGGAGGGTGTTGAAGCAGGAGGAGGAGATTGCATTGAGTTTCTGTGTCATGGATAATGAGGAGTCCAAGATGAATCCTAGGTTGCGTGCATGGTTGGTGGGACTCAGAGCACCTCTGAGAGTGGCAGGCCACCAGGATTCATCCCATTCGGAGGGGGTGGAGCCGAAGATGAGGACTTCCGTCTTGTCGTAATTGAGTTTGAGGCAGCTGCTCTTCATCCATTCGGCCATGGCCTTCATTCCTTCGTGGAAGTGGGTCTTGGTGGAGTCCTTGGTGAGGGAGATGATCAGCTGAGTGTCGTTGGCGTATGAGATGATGTTGAAGTTGTGGGATCTGGCGATGTTAGTGAGTGGGGCCATGTAGAGGTTGAAGAAGGTCGGGCTGAGGGACGAACCCTGGTGTATTCCGCAGATGATTTTGGTGGCCTATGAACGGAATTGGGGGAGGGGGACTCTCTGGGTTCTGCAGGTGAGATAGGAGGTGACCCAGTCCAGGGCTCTGTCGCGGATGTCTGCATTGCAGAGGCTTGAGCGTAGGGTGTGGTGGCAGACGGTGTCTAACGCGGATGAGAAGTCTGTGAAGATGAGTCGCAGTTTCTCTGTTGTCCAGTATGGTTCTGATGTCGGTGGCAGCAATAAGGGCGGCTTTAGTACTGTGGTTGCTGCGGAATCCGGATTGTGAATGGTCCAGGGTGCAGTTCTCCTCTAGGAAGCGGGTTAGTTGTCTGTTGTTGACAGCCTTCTCAATGACTTTTGCCAGGAAGGGGAGCAGGGAGATAGGCTGGAAGTTCTCGGGGTCCTTTGGGTCCGCCTTGTTTTTTTTTAGTAGGGTGTTGATCTCTGCGTGTTTCCAGCTCTTCGGGAAGGTGGCGGACTCGAGGAGCTGTTGATGATCTTCCGTAGTTGGGGTGTAATGACGGAGCTTGCTTTGTTGAGTTTGTGGTGAGGACAGGGGGTCAGATGGAGAGCCGTAGTGGATGGTGTTCATGATTTTGATGGTGTTGTCGTCATTGACGGGGTCCAGGAGAGCAGGAGGTTGGTCAGAGGTGAATCTGTGGTATTGGTGGTTGCTGGGGGGGGGTCTGGGTGCTGAAGCTGTCATGGATGTCTGCAATCTTGCGGTGGAAGTAGGAGGCTAGGGAGTTGCAGAGGTTTTGGGATGGGGGATGTCGTTGGTGTTGGAGCTGGGTGTTGGAGAGTTCCTTCATGACGTTGAAGAGCTCCTTGTGGCTGTGTGCATTGTTGATTCGGTCTGTGAAGGCGGTTCTCTTGGCGGCTCGGATGAGTTGGTGGTGTCTGGGGATGGCATTTTTGTTAAGGCTGTGTGGTTGTCCAGAGTCTGATCTTGGCGCCTCTTTCAAGTCTTCGGCAGGTTTGCTTAGATTCGTGGAGGTCGGCGGTAAACCAGAATGCCTTTCTGTCGGTGCGTCTATTGGAGGGAATCTTGATTGGGGCAAGAGTATTGGCACAGGTGTCGACCCATTTCCTGAAGTTGCGGGCAGCTGCATCAGTGTCTGTGGTGTCGATGGGTGTGTTCCGGGAGTGGGTTGCGATAAGTTGGTCTTCGGTGACCTTGTTCCAACTGCGGTGGGAGATCCGTTGTGAGTGGTGGTGTGTTGTGGGTTTCTTGAAGGAGAAGTGGATGCAGCAGTGGTCTGTCCAGTGGAGTTCAGTGGTGTGGCTGAAGGAGACGTGATTGCTGGTGGAGAAAATAGGGTTGAGTGTTTGTCCTGCGGAGTGGGTCGGTGTTGTGAGGAGCTGTTTGGGGTTGGAGAGGTTGTTGAGCAGGGTGGCAGTGTTGTTGGTGTTTTCGAGGTGGAAGTTTAAGTCCCCGAGGAGTATGTAGTCAGTGGATGCGAGAGCATGTGTGATGATGACGTCTGTGATGGAGTCTCTGAACTGCTGTCGGGGCAAAGGGGGCCTCTAGATGAGGGTCCCTTGGAGGGTGGTGTTTGGGTCAGTGTGGATCTGGAACTGCAGGTGTTCGGCGGTGCTGAGGGTGTCTTTGGTGCTGGTCGTGATCCTGAGGGTGTTCTTGTGGACGATGGCGATGCCTCCTCCTGGTGTGTTGGAGCGGCCCCTGCAGGTGATCTTGTAGCCGTCCCAGATGGCTATGGCTATGGCGATGTCAGGCACTGAGGAGGGGTTCATCTAGGTCTTGGTCAGGAAGGTGACATCTGAGGAGGCTTAGTCGAGTAGATTCCATAGCTCTACTGTGTGCTTGTGGACAGAGCGGGTGTTGAGGAGGATACATCTGAGTTGGTTGCTCCTGCCTTGGTGGGTGGGTCGTTGCTGTGGAGTCTGGTGAAGGTGCAGTTCCGGCAGATTGGCATTTAATCATGCCCGTTGTTTGTTGTGTTTGTCTTACATGCTTTACTTTTATTAGTTCATTGTACTAAATGCCCCTTCTTTGCCTGGTAAGTTACCGCCCAGGAAGCATTCTGTAGGAGTACATTTTTGTTCGCCTTCACACTGTCACGCTTCGTCCTGTTACAGCGTAAGTTGGCCCCTCCTCCCGTCTGGTTTCAGTTTTCCATTCAACCTGAGCCGGGATCCTTTCTCCTCACGGTGGATTGAAGGAATGTATTGAACATACACTTCTAAAGTGGTCATTGCACCAGTGCTCATAGTTGACAAAGTCAAAGTTTACAAAGTGCACACGTTCATTGACCACTTTTTCAGTGATCCACAGAAACTGCAGAAAGGTACTGGGACCGTGCTCGGGACGTGCTCAGGTAAGGTTGAGTTTAAAGTTTCCTTAATTCAAAAGCGCTCTAAGGATCAGTAACAAAACGGTTGTGCCTTAGAGTGGTTTTCCAAAATGGACGATTTCACCTGAGCAGCACATTCTCTGACCATCCTTTCGTCCCTGTTCTCTTTGGGTCAGAAAGGCCAGTTCTGCTGGAAGGAAAAAATGCGCCGTAATTGATATGCAGGCACCTGGGAGATAAGTTTCAGTTCTGGCACTTTGCTCCCTGGCTTCTGTTCTGTGTGGAATGTTTGCGCTAAGCAATTAATATGCAAATGACCTGATAAATATTGATATTTGCATTTAAATTTTGCAAGTGCGCTTTCAGTGTGGTCTGCAGATCATTTGCTCATGGACTTTGAGTGCTGGCTGCCTTGCCTAATGAGGGGAGATTCCAGTAAAGCCGTAATTAGCCGCTTACTGGTTAAACCTCTTTGTTTCTATTTTATTACAAAAGGGGGGACTTTTCACGCTTCAGTTGTCTTGACACCGTCAGCCTGAACCTGCTGGGGAAGCGAAACCTCTGCTCGGTAACCGAAATTTCCTTCGTTAGTTGTAGAACGCTATGGTGTATTTAGACGCGCGTTTTTTTCACCCACTCCCTTCCTTTCTTATGGTCTTTTTCCATATTTTTCCTGGCGCTGTTTCAAAACGGAAGCTGTGGAGAGCTTTACACAATGTGGCACTGCGGCGACTACCTTCGAGGTGCGTAGTTCTTGTGATAGGTACTTCTACTGTTAGATATGGAAACTGGAAGTCTATTTTAGTAGAATATAATTTGTGTTTTTCATGCAAGTGATAATTTTGGAGTTTGGCCACCCTATCAGAACTGCTATGTGCTGATATACATAGTATGCTTGAATTGCCAGAAAATTGTTTGTTTAGAGATGGCCAAACTTCCCACGACACGTGACTGAAATTAGGCACCTCTATTTTATCGTAGCTGCTAGTGGTATGCTATAATTGGCTTTTTGATACTTTGTCAGGACAACTGGGAATTCTTCATCTGATTTTGTAGGAGGGTTTTTGGGAAACTGGGTATGGGCATAGAAGTGGTATATAAAAGTCCAGATTTTTGATGCACCTAGAGACATTTCTTCATGTAGTGTGCTTTATCAATGCTTTCAGCTGTGCCCGATTCAGCTCTGCTAACTGCGTGGCCTATGCATTGACCTGGGGCTCTGTGCTTGTGCTCCATTGGTGGTCTGTGGTGCACTGTACATAAAAACTAATTGAGCAGCAGTATATTTTTGCTGTTGTGTGATGTGCATTTTTATATAGCTTTAATAATTTTGTATAGCCCAGTTTACTTTCATCTTTGGTCAGAGACCCACTTTTCATTGGTGTTCCAATTTTTAACCTGCTGTCTCCTGCCTCATGCTCTGTAACTCATGACAGCAGAAACTGCAAGTAACATTTTCGATGTGCTTGGATATTGAAGGGAACCTTCAGATGAGGACCTGAAAACTGCAAATGTTTATTTGAACCAGACACGTGTGGCACATAAACCCATTTATGCATATGGCATTTACTGTGTTAGCAAGCCGAGCAGGGTATCCTCAAGTGTCAGTATTTGAAACCCAGAGGCATGCACTGCGAGCATCCTGTGAACTGGGACGAGATGCTTGTTACAGGCAGAAGCTAAAAACCTGCCACATATTGTTCCTCACCCACTCACTTCCTCACCAACACACTCTGGGATAATGCCACTGATAACTTGATGGCTCTGCACTTCCTGATAAATGAGCTGGTCCTCAGCATGCTATATTGTTCCTAGGGCTGTCCTGTTGCACTCTTGTAGTAAATAAGACTACAAGTGAGGTAAACCATAAGTTTTTAATGTCATAACATAGACCGCTGCGATGTTGCACCTACCGCCTTCTAACCGTCCTCTCGACTTCGCGTGTCTTGGAACTCGAGACACGAGTTGCAAGGACGCGGCAAAACACCACATTATCCTCTTCCCTTACAAATGAGCAAATAACCATTTTTTCCATTACACATTACTCATCAAGGCAGCAACCTACAAGAGAACAATAACAACACAAAACAAAATAAAAAAATAAATTAAAGATACAAAGCATCAAGAAAATAAAACACAAAATCATAACTCAAATAATACATCACAGAGTTAACGGTATCTCAAGGGTTTCACCCTTTGTCTGCCGCTTCTGCGTACATAGCATTCAAAAGCAACTTTATCAACATCTCTTGGATTAGTTTCCTCAGTAACTGGTTCACTGTGAGATGGTTTGCTCTGACACACTATAGATTGATCAGATTTACACATTTTGTTCGGAATTTCCTTGACCTTAACCACACTGTCAACATTCCACCAATTTCGCAAATTAACCCTAACAGCATTACCACATACTTTGTCAATTATCATGAGTTCTGAAAATTCCTTTTCTCCTTTCTTCCTGTGAACAGGAAATTTGATTGTAATCTTGTCCCCTACTTCAAATTGATGGGGATAGACCTTCTTTGACAAATCAAAATACTCCTTCTGTTTTGTCTGTGCCCTCCAGACATTATTCCTGACAACATCATCAATCACACCCAAATCACTTTGTTTCACCCACTTAGACATCCAACCAGGACAGATCTTAGAAGATGGCTTCCTTCCAAGCAACAGTTCGAACAGAGAAACACCTGTAGAAGAATGGGGGGGTTTGTGCGATAAAACCAAAGCATAGTCCAAACAGAAACTTGAATATTTGACTTGTTAGCAATAGCCCATTGCACACAATTCCCCAACACTTGATTCATGCGCTCTACAAGGCCTTGGTTTGAGGATGATACAATGAACTCTTTGTGTTTGACATCACCGTCTATTAAAAATTCTTTAAATTCATGACTAACAAATTGCACACCATTGTCAGAAACTATAGCCGAAGGGAACCCTTCACGTAGAAATACATCTCTCAAAAATTCAATTACATTTTTTGGTGAAGGTTTACTTAAAAATTTGATTTCAGGCCACTTAGAGTAGTAGTCAATGAAAAATGTCCTAGCTATCGTAATGGAAAGTTTCAATTCTATTAAGGACTCGGAGGCGAGGATTATGCCTTTCTTTCTCCACTTTATTGAATCAGCAGCCAAGAAACAAAACTACAACTACAAGTCCCATGAACACTTGGGAAAAAGGAGTACAGTCACAACAAATGAACAATAGGCATGTTATCCAATCAACAAAAGGCAGTCCATAACGTAGTCCTTCCTTTGTATCTTCTTCTCCTCTTTCGAAGCGCGAGCCCGTCAAGAACGATCATGAAGTATCTTGTTTTGCTGTATCAGATCCTAGAAAGAATGAAACAGATTAAAAGAGAGAGATAATTTTGAGAATCTCAGGTTGTTCTTCCTTTTTTTTTTTATGCAGTATATTAATAAAACATGACAAGCGTGAAAACATGACACAGAATTTACTTACTAAATACGGGGTGGGCTCACTCAAAATTGTAGTATTATAAAGGTGAGCAGGGTGGGATAATCCTCGCCTCAGAGTCCTTAATAGAATTGAAACTTTCTGTTACAATAGCTAGGAAATTTTTCATTCTATGTCAGGACCTGAGGCGAGGATTATGCTAGTTTAAAGCTCATTTACAACCAACTGCGCAATATTCAAGACTGGTTTGAAATAGAACCTCTTAAAGGTAGAATACAATGACCAGTCCGCTGAATTCATGATATCCTCTAAACAAGCACCTAAGTGGAATGCTTTAGAGGCCATTGCTCCACGAGCACAATGCGCACCAAAAAGGGAAAGATTAATGACCGCTTCTTGCATGACCCAACGAACCCAGCGAGCAATGGTAGGAGAATAAACAGCTCTATGAGGTTTACGTAATGAAATAGGGAGTTGATTTTCACCAGGAGGACGGATTTCAGAGGACATGTCCTCGTATGCCTTAAGGCATCGTACCACGCATAGTTTTGGGGCGTCTGGGGAAAAACGGATAAGATATAATTCTGGTATTTCTTTGTACGTTTACCTACTGTAAACGAGACTCCTGAAGGGGAAAAGGATCTGTGGGAAATATCTAGTGCACGGACATCAGAGACCCTTCTACAAGATACCAAACAAAGCAGCATGGCTAACTTAGCTGAGAGTTCCTTTCTGGAAAGTTAGTGGTTATGTTGCCAAGATAGGAAGATGTTCAAAACTTGATTAACATCCCAAAGGGAAGAGTACCGGGGTTCCGGAGGTAAAGAGAGTCTTATGCCCCGGAGAAGACGACACACCAGTTTTTGTTCCCCTTCAGGAAAACCATCCACCAAAACGTGTCCAGCTGAAATAGCGGATCAGTAAGAATTAATAGAACGATATGCGAGACCTTTGGAAGCAAGGTCAGCAAGGAAATTAAGGACATGAACTATATCTGTTTCCACAGGATTAAAACCCCTTCGCAAACACCAACGGGACCATTTTCCCCACGCAGATCTGTAACGCTTACAGGTGCTGGGGGCCCTGCCTTGGATAATAGCACCTCCGCTTGTTGCGAAAGTCCCGGGACCAACCAAGGTCCCCGGAAATCCGCCACGCCATCAAGGACAAGGAACCCTCTAGAACCATTTGGTGAGGCGTACCGTTCGGTGAGGCGTACCGTTCGGATTGAGAAGAAGCGAAGGAAACAGGGGGAATCGGATTGGAGAATCTCAAGAAAGTTCCAGAAGAACTGAAAACCATACTTGAGACCTCCAGATTGGAGTTATGAGCACAATGGATGCCATCTGGCGACGCACTTGTGCAGAGATGTTCGAGTAATCACCGCAAAGGGAGGGAAGGCGTAAGCCTTCTCTTGACTCCAGTCCTGTAGAAATGCATCCGTAGCTGTCAAAAGCGGATCTGGTCTCCAACTGAAGAACCTGGGGATCTGATGGTCTAATCTGGAAGCAAAAAGATCGACTGAAAACAGACCCCAAAGTTGGGACAGAGACGAAAACACTTCTGGATGAAGTTTCCATAGACTGGAGACTTTGAGATGCCGGGAGTGAAACTCTGCAACTTGATTCTGACTTCCCGGGAGATATTGTGCTATTACAGAAACCCGGTGGTCCAGGCAATACTGCCAAAAACTTGACACCAAATTGGAAAGTATTTTGGACCGAGTGCCACCTAGGTGATTGATATACTGGACTGCAGAAATATTGTCCATCTTCAAGAGGACGCTCGATTGGATAGAATCCTTGGTCCAACATTTGACTGCAAATAAACCAACTAGTAGTTCGAGATAAGTTATATGTAAGCTCTGTTCCTGTAGGGACCATGTTCCCCCGGTAGAGAAATCCCCACATCGAGCACCCCAGCCTATTCTGCTGGCATCGGACTCTATAACCAAATCTGGAGCCGAACCAAAAATAGCTCTGCCGTTCCAACTTCCATATGTGAAAGCCACCAACGAATTTCCTCTAACGCCTCTTGTGAAAGGGTCACTTTTTGAGAGTACGTTAGGCGTTTGCGTAGGTGAACTGCTTTGAGACGTTGAAGAGCTCGGTAATGCAGCGGACCCGGGAATAGAGGAAGAAGGAGTCCTATGAGGCGGGCTATTTGACGCATGGAGACTTTTTGTTTGACCAGGGTGTGACATAATTCGTGACGTATTTTCTTCATCTTGCGGGAAGGAAGACTTAGAGTCGCGGACACTGAATCGATAGTGAAGCCTAAAAAGACCAATTTTTGAGAAGGGGTTAAGAGGGACTTGGTCTCGTTTATGATAAACCCTATGCCTTGTAACAAGTTGACAGTTATCTGTAGATGGGACGAAAGTTGTTTGGGACATTGGGCTAGTAGTAAAATAATAAAATATCGTTGAGATAAACAAGTAACTGAATTCCATGAGCTCTGAGATGTTCCACCACCGGTTTCAGAACCTTGGTGAAGCACCACAGAGCTGAGGAAAGTCCGAACGGAAGTGTAGTGAACTTGAATGTTTGCCCCAGAAAAATTGAAGAAAACGTCTGTGGGGTGGAAAAATAGGGATGGTGAGATAGGCGTCTTTTAAATCTAGACGAGCCATCCAATCTAGAGGGCGCAACACATCTCGAATAAGGTGGATTCCTTCCATTTTGAAGTGGCGATACACAAGCCACTCGTTGAACTCTTGTAGATTGATGACCGGTCGACAACTGCCATCTGTTTTGTCCACTAGGAATGTATTGCTTATGAAACTCCGAGGATGTGGAATTGTTGGACAGATAGCTTGTTTGTGCAACAAGGCTGAAATTTCGGTGTCCACCAAAACGGCATCCTGCAAAGAGAACACTTGGGGCTTTGGAAGGCAAGACTGTGTGGGAGTTCCTACAAATTCTATATGGAAACCTTGAATTGTTTATAAGCCCATGCATCCTGTGTAATTTGGTTCCATTTGTGGATAAAATTAGCCAAACGACCCCCTACTTTTAGAAGGGAAGAAGGGATAACACTTACCGTAAGAGGATGTTGATGAAGATCCTCTGCCACCATGATGTCTGAAGCGTCTGGCCCTTGTTGGGTAGAAGTTGGCAAAGAGGTTGTGATCTTGGAGCTGTGCCTCTCTGGAGCCTTGTCCTCTGAAGGAGTTGGTTGATTGTAGACGGCCGGTCGAGTGGCCCCTGCCTCGACCGGCCCCATGGAAAATTTGAGTGGGGAAAAACCTTTTTCATTGAGGAGTGTGCTTTGTCCAGGGAAGTGAAAGTATTGACAAACTTCCCTAACTCCTTTATGAAGGGTTCACCAAACAAAACCCCTTGCGCTACCAGACCTGCTTCAGAATCAGCTAAATCTCCTAGCTTGGAGTCCACTTTAATTAATAATAATGAACGTCGGCGTTCGGTGGAAAGGGCACAGTTAGCATTCCCCAAAAAATTTGATAGCAAGTTGTGCCCACCCTGACAGAACTTCAGGAGAAATTAAAGTACCAGAGGATTTAGCGTCTTCCGCCACGTCCAGGATTTTTGTCAAAGGGCCCAAGACATCAAGAAGTTTGTCTTGACATGCTCTCCAAGACCTGTCAATTCCTTTCTTAGGATCTTTTATGAATTTTTGAAGAAAGGTAGACATCCTTGGGTCTAACTCCGGAGTGATGGCCACCTTGTCTGCTTTAGAAGGTCGTGGACATTCTGCCCGAAGACAATTACGAGAGTCTTTCTCCAGCGACTTCATTATGCATCCCGCTACGTAAGATGCCACCTTGTCAGACGGTGCCCATTCAGACGACTTAGGATGGATAATGTCATCTGGATCTAACATGTCTGAGACTTGAGGAGCAGGTTGCGACCCAGAAGGAAGCCAAGGTCTGGATGGACTAGCATCCGTTTCCTGGTCCCCAGAAGAATCACTGTTAGGGAAGCTTGGTGACAGGGGCCTTGAGACTAAAGGAAATGAGGGATCAGAAGGGGAAACTAGGGAATTCCTAACTTTATCAAAAAGATCTATACCCAATTCATGAGGAGGCTTAGCTGGAGGTGCATCTGTGAAAGCATCATTGGAGGCAGGAGGGACAGAAGGAATAACAGGAGAGGCTGAGAACTTTGAACATTTGCGCGCTATCTGTTGAGATAGTCTGTCCTCAAGGGGACCAATTGCTTCAGAGACGGCCCTGTAAATGGACGCATCCACAGCATCAAAAAATTCCTCCTCCTCATTAGGATCCATATTAGAAATATGGAAAAAAATATAAAATAATTTAAATAATAAAATAATTAGAGAAGTACTATAAAAAGTATATGATATATGTATATAGCTGGGTGTCAGCTTATAGACTGAAGAGTGTTATACACTCAAATGAGAGAGGCTAAAGCCAGGGACAACAACACCCCAGTGCACAGAAAAAATATATCTAGAGGGGTAAATAACAATATTTATTGCTTGCCTGGGAGTATGTCCCAAAATAAGGCATTATTATAACCCAAAGGGTTAAGTATTGTCAATTTGAACAGAGAAATACAGACCCCTAAAAAGGAAAATGGCGTCAGAGCATTTTTTTTGGTATTTTTTTTTAGGTGTTAAATTATATAAATACGGACCCTGGCAGGGCGTCTCCCCTCAGACAGGGGAAGTTTCCAGATTATAAATGAAAAGCCGAATGAACGCACTGAAGAAAAAACACTTGCTCGATTCTGAGGAGAAAAAGAGGGAAGCGCGCATCTCCCTTAGTGCGTTCGTTGCTAGCGGAAACCTTCCCGACGAGCGCCATCTGACGGTCGTCGGGAAGTCCCTCATGGTGCACGAAGAAAAACGCTTGCGAAGGGGCGAAAGACGCTCCCGCAAGTCAATAAAACACTATAAACATTTTACACTTAACAACAGAATAAATGTTACACAATTATGAAGAGGAAGAATAAAAGATGACAACTCAGCTGCGAGCAGCGAAGAAAGAGGAGGAGGAGATACAAAGGAAGGACTATGTTATGGACTGCCTTTTGTTGATTGGATAAAATGCCTGTTCATTTGTTGGGACTGTACTCCTTTTTCCCAAGTGTTCATGGGACTTGTAGTTGTAGTTTTGTTTCTTGGCTACTGATTCAATAAAGTGAAGAAAAAAGGGCATAATCCTCTCCTCCGTCCTGACATAGAATTAAGACTACAGCAAACCTACATGAAATTGGCAAAGCATTGAAAGGACCAATAAGATCAGTTCCCAGCTTTTCCCAAGGCATAGAGGGTAGTTCAATAGGTTGTAATGGTGGGGTCCTCACCTTGAACCCCTTTTCACAACTGTTGCAAATCACACATTCATCCAGACAAACATCAACACATTGATCCACCAAAACCTTTCACGTAATCTGCGCTTAGTAAGTGTCCTGCCTAAGTGACTCTCCTGCGCAGCAGAAACTATTCTTTTCCTCAGGCTCTCCGGGGGAACAAATCTCACCCCTAAGAATGTCATCTTCAACGGACATTTCACTTGACACCTTGACAAATTTTTGGAATTGAATTGGCACATTTCTTTTCCTGGGTCACCCTTCTTTTTCAGATTTTATAATCTGAACCGACACCAAGTCTTTCGCCAATTCCCTCTTCCACTCACATTCACCTATCGCGCACACATCTTCCAAATCAACAGCTGCTATAATAAAGTTATCAAAATCATCATCACCAACACCTTCTTCAACCAGTGGAAATCTAGATTAAAAAAAATATGCTCTAATATTCTTGTTACCTGGAACATAACGGACTTCAAAATCATATTGTAATAATTTTGTGACTAATCTAGAAATGCAAGGTGTTAATTCTCTGATTTTGTCTCGAGTCAGAATAGAAACAAGGGGACTATTATCTGTGCACAAAACAAACTTGTTTCCCCAGACATACAGATGAAACTTCCTTATAGCCCACCAACATGCCAACAATTCTTTTTCAATAACAGAAAAGTTTAATTCATATCCTCTCAAAACTCTTGATGCATATCCCAAGGTATTTTCCGCACCTTCTTTTGCTTGAGTCAACACTGCACCCACACCGAAACTGCTCACATCCACAGTTGTAATACACTGCACATCTGGATCAAAAGGTTTCAAAATTCTAGGCCCAACTAGTTGCGACTTGATCCACTCAAACGCCTCCTGAAAATCCTTACTCCAAACAAAAACAGCATTTTTCTTTAATAAATTTGTCAAAGGTTTAGTTTAACATAGACTGCTGCGATGTCGCAGCTACCGCCTTCTAACCATCCCTCGCGTACTGTTTGATGCGAGTGGCCATAGTACCGTCAGCTGTTCTAACATACTGACGCTTGGTGGGAGCTCTCATTACTGGAGCCATATATAGACACACAAGACATATGACACACTACAGGTACATATCGAACTGTTTATGCTCCCCTTTCTTGAGCCGTTCCTTATGTTGTGATGAATTGAGCACAATACAATAATGGGACAGTTTCTTCTGTCACATTATTCATAAGCCTCTATCTGATGCCAGTACCATCTGGTGGTTTTAAACTACAACGACCACCAGCTGGCTACGTTTTTTCCCCAAGTAATGTGTGTATATATACTTATTATGATATTTTCTGGACATGTTTGGCCCAGATCTTTATTTTGAGCATGTTTTCTTCTTTGGATAGTATTTATCTTCATGTTTTTATATGAACAACTACTATGTATAACATGTCATTTACGTTTACACCTAGTTAATTATACCAGTTCAGACCACTGATGCTCGCCGCCATCCCGATGGGGCCCATCCTTTAATACAAGGAGGGTAAGGATATATCCTCTTAATTTAGAGGATTGTATGTCTTGTCAATGTGTATTTCACCGTGTGATACACTTCACACAAGGGAATAGTCACCTGAGTGAGCTCACTATGCACATTATTTTATTTGTGACATAAGTTTATGCAATTCTTTTTTCTTTCTATAGGTTCCTGTGAAAGGAGTTGATTACCAATTAGGTTATAACATGTGGATTAGGTACGTTTTGGTCCTGACGAATCGCACTGATCTTAAATGACTTTACTTGCAAGAAACATGTTGACCTTTGTAGTAGCAGTATAGGGATTTCTGTACTGACACTCAACATTCCCTGAATCTAGGGACTGTAGACTTAACTTTAATTTTTGTCCTTTGAGGGTGGATTAGACATTACTACTAATCCTTCCCCACATTATGGTTTTTAATCATGACAGGGGTCTGACTTTGATGAAAAATGAATTTTGCAGACCTCTAGCCATTTTTACTTTCACACACCCATATACCAATCCCATATTCCAGCACTCAACAACCGGCATTTCTATATCCAAAAGATCTCCGGCAAAGAGCCCCCGTGAGGAGCCCGTCAGGCATTGCAGTGCCGACCTGACGAGGAGCAAAAGCCCGATGATGAAGCATGTCACCAATTGGTGAGTAAGGGCTCTTGTTCTAAAGAAAGCAGCTCACAGGATCCATTTTCTATCCACTGAATCTGTATAACATTCACTGTCTGGAACTGTGTACCTTTTGGCTTTTTGTGAATATTAACTTTACCTCCATACCTTTTTCCGCTGCCTTCCTCCTATCTCCCCCTTCCTGCACCAGGTGTTGCAAACACTCCTCTTTAAAAATCGGACTCCTAGTTAAGTAGGCCCGTAGCCTTGCCATGTTCACAGACCACTTATACGTCAACCACCCTCTTCATTTGCAAGAGAACCACCACACAAACCTCCAAACGCTAGGCTCCTTTAGACTATTTTTTCCACTGTAGCACTTCTACCTTGGAACACTACTTTCGTGACCATCTCCATTAATTTATAGCCATAGACATTGACTAACATTGCCCTTACATTTAAATATTATATATAAATATGCTTCTTTAAGGAAGCATATTCTTCCAGTATCCATACCTGCTGTATCAGTGGCACTTCGATCATTTCCTTTTTCTGGCTCCTTTTGCAAGGACCCTGGACCAAGGTGTGGTCTTTCAAGGTTGTTTTTGACTAAATAAGTTTTAAAGTTTAAATCCGCCAACTTTACACATGCTTTGCTTTTTGTTGGGTTTACACATTTTACTGATAAGAAATATTTTGCTTTTTCCACAAAATTCAATCACTATTTATGAATTTCCGTGCAAAGCCTCAAATCCTCACAAGGCTTCACAGCATCATCACGTAACAGCCTTAAGTCTCCAAGATTGGGCCTGCAGGTCAGTTGGACAAAGTTCACAGCCACTCCAGTTAACTCTGTCCACTACTTGGGAGCTGTTGGACTCATCCAAAAGCCAGAGTCCATTCTTCTTCAGAGAGACTTTCATCTATATGTCTGAAATATCATGGTGTTATATAGACAACTCACTTATCAGCATGTTAACTCTCCTCCTTTCTAGGGTTAATGATGTCCTATTTTTCCTGCTCATCTTCACATAAAACCTTCAGCAATGTGTAGAAGGCCTGTGGTACCTGGGCAAGTAGATTTTTCCTAGCCAAAGTGGTAATTCGGTCCTTTCCTTGGTGGTACCAGATGGAGAATTTCCTTTCTATCAAGGTATTCCAAAATAGTTGATATTCACAGATGCGTGTTTCAAAAATCTACTTTTTCGCATGGTTCCCACCCTAGATACTGCAGAGTTCATTTGGACTTTTTGGGGAAACCACTGACTGCTTTCTTACTGCTTATGTTTCCTTTTAATGTTAATAAGTTCATTGTATTTAGTTCTCATGCACACAATCGGCCTATACTTTGTATATGAGAGCTGCTGATTACTTTTGCACGACCTCACAGTGGTCTGCAGTCAAAAAGTGGATGATGGGGTGACAACCACCTTCCTAGGAAACCCAGAGAGGAGATAAAGGGAGATCAGAGGAATGTGTATGGGCAGGGCTAGGCCCCTAAAGTTTCATAGAGCATAGAGTGAAGTATAGGTTTGGGCTGTTCCTTCATGGAAGCCTACGATCGGGGGTGGCCATACCAGTTTGGATGAGACCAGCTTTGGTTTTGCTTTGCTTGAAATCTGTGTAAGTGGGCTGTACAAGCGCAGTCCATTTTGTAGACACTTCCAGTGTTTTCTTTTAAAAGCTTCAAACTCTTTTCTCATTTAACTGTTTTCACCTTAAGTTAGACTCTATATTCAGCTGTGGGTTAGGGATCAAACTCCAAGCGTTTCCTCGCACCTCTGCATGGTGCTACAGCTGATGGTGCTTCAGATAGAGGCGTCAGAATTGTTAGGTTGAGTGCGCAAGCACTTCTGACCTGTCGTCATCTAGTCTGTGGGCTTACTTTCATTCATTTGTGGGCTTGCCTTTTAAAATTCCCTTGATTTTTTTTTTTTTTTGTGTGTGAAAGGCATGCATACGTCATGCCTTTTCCTGTGTTTAGCCCTCCTCGAGATCACCGGCCAAGTACTGTATTGTTACGCTTTGCATGGGGATCTGTTGACTTGGGGACTTTTTTTTCTGTTTGTGTTGCACACCTAACTTGTATCTACACAGACATCCTGCTTCATGTTTCAGCACGGCACTCACTTTCTTGTTTCTTTTGTCTGCACTCCATGGCTGCCATGGCGCCCAGAGCGCGAACTATCAGCGGTATTGGGGCGCCGCTCACATTGTTTACACTGTTACCTAATAAGAGTCATTTCATTTTTGCTTTTGGCTTTTATTCCCATTCTGTAGGTTACCTGATTACCTTCTCCGCTAATGCATGGCAATGTTTTTTTTTTTTTTTTTTGGTAACCAACTTTTTATTTTATTCAAAGTAATATTTGTCACACCACATAACTGATACAACTGTACTTGTGACTGCTTTCCAGGCATACCCAGCTGCCCCCAGCATGCAGTACGAGTGAGGCTCACAGTTGTGTCTGTGTCACACGTGTATAACAGATTCACAGCTCCTCTCCAACATCGGCCCCTTGGTCATCTGTCCATTTAGACCAGATTTTAATGTATTTCTGCGGGCATCCTCTTGACTCACACACAGGTTACTCCATCTGGGTGCACCAGTCCACTTCCCTCCTCCATTGCTCGCCGACCAGTGTCTTGCAGTGTTCCGCTTAGCAACCATAAGAGCGGTCCCCACGAACTGTCTACTCCCAGTGGAACCATCTCTGGAGGCAGCTCCAAGGTATGCCCCACCACCATGGCGAGCTCTGTCAACACCTGTTACCAGTAGTGTACAATTATTGGACAAGACCATGCCACAGCCTACAGTATGAGACAGTATGCAAAACAGTTCAGCCATATTCTCTCTTGACTGTGACACCATTTTGTTTTTGCACATATCCACAGCCACCTAAAATGTAATCCACTTCAATGCCAAAGCTGGTAGACCAACTATTTTTTGACGATTTTTAAAATGTATGCACTGGTACTTTTTTTGCTTTTTTTTTTTTTTTTTTAAACATGCAGGCCACTTTTAGCAGCAGTATTTTTACCTTTTTTCTTTTAATTTTTAATGTCTAATGCATATGTTTGAAACAAAAGTAACTCAAATATGTTTTTATTTAAAAATAAACAACGCAGTCTTGACAATGCAGCTTGACTATTGACACATTTAAATAAAAAAGCTGTTTGATGGAAATGTCGTTTTTTAAAAGTGACCTAAGATCTTGTATTTTGGTAGAATCATGGTAGAATTGATATGTTTGTTGGGTGTCACATTAAAGGGTGACGTATGTGAGGTACAAGAGCTCCGCTACATAAACAGTTACTGTTTTCTATTCCAGATGTGACTGGGTGCCTTTCCCTATGACGTGGTGATGTTCCTCGGTTCTAGAGGAAATGGGAGAGAGGGTTGGTACTGAACTAACAGGCGTGTGGCTATCAAAATCAATTAATACTTAATTCCTGCTTCAGTTTTTGATCTATCATTTCAGTGGGACAAACAAGTGCGTTCAGGTCCTCTTACGCCACAGAGCATACAAATGTTCTACAGTACTAGCTGTGCACAAAACAATGATCTGGTTTAAACCAGCCAGAAGTGACTTTATTTATTACTCCAATGACTTGGGGGAGAGAGTCTAATATTGATCGTATGACAATTTGATTGCTTTTATTTTGCCTAACTTACTTATTTCTTACCTAATAGGTGTTGATACATTTTGCTTTTGAGGTGTGTGGCCTCCACTAGATAGCCATTTAAATAATGTTACTATTTGTTTCCATCTAACCTAAATTGGAGAAGACAGTTGATCTCTAATTGGTGGCTATTCTCTAAAGTTTTCTAAAAAAAAACAAAAAAAAAAAAAACAATTTGTTTCACAGGATATGGTGGTCCTGCATAACTATAACGCTCTCAATGTTGCTTTTAAGGTGTGAAGCCACCAAAAGGTACCTGGACATCAAAAGCTATTTCTGCGATGAAGGAAAAAGTAGCTAATAAGATTATCACTGTGAAAGTTGTGAAGAAGATTGAAAGCACGTCTCTGGTGGAGCTGATTGATGAAACATCAAACCCAGTTGTAAATATTGCAGCATATCTTTTGGAGACTGGTCATGCAAGTTATACAGATGGAGAATGTCAGACAACTGTTCTAGACAATCACACAAGTGAAGTTGTGAAGCAAAAATGTGGTAGGTAGTAATTTTCAGCTTTTTATATTTGTCCTTGTTAGAAGTAGGTTGAAGCCATTGTTTAAGCCATTGAGGAATACTATAGATGGCACCCAAAGTCCCAGTTGTGACATTCCCTTGTGTTTATTTGATCTTATGAATTTTAATTTGATGGTTACTTCTAATTGTAGATGCCTCACCTTGTAATAGTCCCAGAGTGGGGTGCATGGAGCTTTTTCAGAGTATCGCTCCCACATTCCAGTTGGTAGTCTCATTTGGCTCCTTGTTGGCTCTGTCCAGCCCTGGAAGTGATATTGGAGCCAGCACTGTGCACATACATCACCCCTTTGAACGTTTATCCGGGGGCGCTTCCAAACTCTTTTTTTGTCTTTGAGCATTTTGCCTCAAATTCTTTTCACAGTTAGCAAGAAAGCATGTCCTCACTTAAAACCACAGGGTTTAAGTCTTGTACGAACTGTGACAAACAGGTATGGGTGACAGATCCCTATATGTTATGTCTGTGATGTTTCGAATTGTTGCACGGCTCCAAGTCTTGCGAGCACTGTGCCCAGATGAACCCCAAGGTTATCCTGGACGGCAAAGCCAAACTCTTCGTCACCTAGCACTTGTGGAAGGCGCATAAGTATTGCACCCAGTCGAATTTGAGGGCGCTGACCTGGCATTCAAAATCCTCAGGTCAGCTGAAGTCCAAAAAGAAAGATTAGAAAACAAAGCTAAATTCTTACTTGTCCTGCCAGAGAAGTAGCACAGACATGAAGGTGCTTCTCGGTCTCTGTCTCCTATTGAGCAACCACTTTCCCAGCTTATTCCAATACACTTTGAATTCCTGGGTGAGTCGCTGACTTAACATGAGATAAAGGCTTTCAAAGAAGCCATGTTGAAAGTATTCGGCCCCCTCCAGCGCCTGGTGTTGCCTTCGGGCCCCACAAGTCTGACGAGGCCTTCAGTTTGATTACGTCTGACGGATCCTTCCTTAATGGTGTCTATAACTCTGCAAGGTCTGCACCAGCTCCAGGACTGACACCCAACTAGACTTTGATTTTGCCGTCGAGATCCATGCATGTTCCTGCCACGTAGGTGCCAACAAAACTGAAGGAGGACTTATTTCGTCTGACTCCAAATCTAATCTGACTTGACCTCAACGGCAATCGTGTTCCGAGCAAGTCCTGACGCAACTTCCTAGAAGTCACCCACAAGCCTTCCAAAACGTTTTTGGATTAGATTTTGATCATAGCCAACATGGCCTGGGTGATGACAATGGTGACATACGGGATGATGCATCCCACTATTATGACAACAACAAACTCTTTCTGGATTTACAAGCATCCAGGGGTTTGGACACTTCTCTTCTCACTGGGTTGTAATCCTCCATCTTCTCTAGTCATAAAAATCAGCATCATTTGATGTAGTGATCAGGCGTGAGACCGAAGTTTTAGACTTGCAGCCGCCATTCATAGAAGTCAAATTTAATGTCTTTATGAGGGTTCTTCAGTCTTGTCTGGCATAGACGGAGCCATTTTTTACTTTTAATGAAATACTCAGACACATTATTGGACACTGTGGCAAATCCCTGCTTTTACTTGCTGGTAAATAGGCAGAAGGCTAGATATCACAGACCTGCCCCAGGTGAGCCTGCCTTCACTCAGCTTTCCACTACGAAGAGCTTTGTGTTCCAGGCAAATATAGGTAGGGTGAACCTGAATTGCTTTCCTACAAATCCTTATGAAAGGTAGTCAAAACTTGTGGAGGCTTTTGGGAAGAAGATGATTTCCTCTGTCAGTGTGCTAGCTGTCTCTTTGGATGATACATGCACTGTGGGGCATGGTTAGTGAGATCTTGCCAGTAGTACCAGATTAATTATTTTCCAGTCTAGCGCAGAACATTCAGGATGGCCAAGATGCAACAAATTGTGGCATCTGTTCAGGAATGGAACTACTGTCTGTTTAGGCATGGTGTTTCGAAACCATGCATGGATGAGAACCACAAGTTATTCGGGTGATGTCCAGATGTCATTAATTAATAGATTAATAGGTTATTTGATGGCATCAGTGTCTTTGGAGTCAAAGCAGGCCTGACAATGGAGAACTTTAAAGAAAGCCAGACACATCACATTTTCTCATTCTTCTACAACTGTGCGGAATTATCCCCAACAATTTTCTCTCTTTCGAGGCTTTGAAAGGGGAATGGCTTACAGACAATATCAAGGCCAACCACCTTAGCAGTTGGCCCCCTAGTCCTTTCGAGGCTGTGGTCAGACATACGGATGACACTGCCCATGCCAGCAAGGGCATTGTACTGTCCAGTCCACTGCCTCTCCAGGTTTAGCTTCCAATCCGCTTTAGTTTATCTTCGGCGGCACATGGCCACCCTGTAGGATGCAGGATACATTTTTACGTCCAAGGGTGACAGAGCATTACATCAGGCATGTGGGTCCTCCTCCTATGTATGTCCGACCCTCTGCACATTTCACCTACAGCACAGCATTTTTGTGGGGACCATTTGTGTGTTCTGCAGCTAGAAGTCCAGGCTGTGTTGGACACAGGAGCCATATAGAAGGTCCCTGCATCCGAAATAGGAACTCGTTATTTCCTGGTGTCAGGCAGGGCAGAAGCTTTCACCCTATTTTCAAACATTACCCTCTCAACTTCTTCCCAAAAAAAGAAAGAAATTCAAGATACAAACAATGGCCCAAGTTATGTCTGTACTGGATACAGGAGACTGAATATTAGTGGTAGAGCTTCAGGATGCTTATTTTCATATTGTTGTCCTGCAGTCCCACACGCATTACCTGTGGTTCAAAGTGGTAGAAGAGAATTTTCATTTTTTGTGTTCTCTTCTTCAGCTCACCAGTGCCCCATGGGTGTTCACAAACGTGATGGCAGTTGGCAGCAGCACATCTTCGGAGTTTGGGTATATTAGTCTTCCCCCTACCTTGATGACTGACTGTTGAAGGTGGGCATGCCACAGCTAGTCTAAGACCACCTCCAGATGATTGGGTTCTCATTCAATAAGAACCCATCTTTTGGGTTCTTATTGAATGAGCCAAAGCCACACCTTGCTCCCATGCAGCGGCTCCCATTCATTAGGGGCATTCTGGATATGGATTGTGCAGTTTTGAGCCTTCACTTGGGGACAACTAGTCCAGGTCATTCGGTCCATGATCCTTATGTTTCAGCCTCTGTCATGGATCTTAGGTAGAGTGACTCTGAGACTCCTTGGCCTCCTATATCCTGTTTGTTGACTATACCAGATGGCACAATCTGGCTCTTCAGGGAGATCTCAAGTCTCAGTGAGCTCATCACTAAGGAAACCTGTCCGATTCCATCCATGTTTCAGAGGAGACTGCCTGCATTGTTGAGTGTTATACCACAGTTGAAGTGGCAGCATACCCCTTTCCTAATCCCACCCACAGCTGACAGTAGCCACAGACACATGACTGATGGGTTGGGGAAGTTTGGTGAGATGGAGATCAGAGGTCCCTGGCAGAGGTCCAGCTGTACATCATCTTGTTGGAGTTGCGGGTCATTCGCTTAGCATTGAAGGTTCTCTTTTTCACCATCAAAGGGAGGCTAGTTCAGATTCTCACAGACAACTCCACCACCATGTGGTATTGAAATAAGCAGAGTGGGGTGGTTTGCCGGGTCTGGTGGCAGGAGCCTCTACTCCTCTGGAACTTGCTGAGCCATCAGGGCATTTACCTGATCGTGAACCATCTGGTGGGGCCTTTGACTGAAATTGTGGAAAATCTCAGCTGGTCTACACCTAGCTTATCAAAATTGGCAGTTACACCACTGTTGAATAGGTTCTCATCAGGGAGTATGGCACCCATTGGTGTCTACAGGCCACAATAACTACCCACCAGGATGTGATTATGAAGTTTTATATGTTCCATTTTGAATCCATTCATTAAGCTGGTCTTGAGATGCATTCATAAGCCGTTGCCATTTGTTAAATTTTGGAGGCCGGCAATACTGGGCGCATTCAATTCTTTAAAGTTCGCTAAGCCTAAATAGTTTGTTTGTTGTACTGTTTCATTTAAAAATATAATTTGAACAGGAATCATGCAAGCTCTAAATAAAGCTTCTATACCTCTAATTTGCCAATTTAATGTTGCCACATACATTTCAAATCAATTGAATTAACCTATTGTTCATACCTTCTATGGCCAATTGAGAAACAAAAGAATCAGAATATATCAATTTAGTTACAGTCAATAATACATGCAAATCTTCCATCACTGGCAATTTGAAATAACATGACCCAGCCCTCTTGACTTTGTCCAGAAAAATATGCCAACTTTTCAGTATATGTTTTTTAGCTGCCTGTTGGTGGAATTGGGCAGTGTTCCCATTGTGCATATGTAAAAAATACTTTTTGGGGTACTAGCTCTGTGAATGAAAAGATGTCCATAATGATTAAAACAGAACATATCTCCATAGTTTCCTTTAAATTAATACACATCTTCATTTTCAAAAAACGAATAATGCTGTAGATCAGACATCATGGTATCAACGGTTTTGATACCCCAATTATCAGAAATCACTCTGGGTGTGATTACATCAGTCAATGAAAGTTTGAACACAAAAGGTATTTGAATGATGTCTGTAGGACCATATTTCTGATGTATACAACTACCTGTGGATTGCTCACCTATTGAATACTCCCCTTGCGCCAGCATTCGATGGAAATCTTCCTAGCTTCCGCACGTCAACGAGGACGTCACAATTGCCCACGCGATGCCATCTGACGTCATACAGGAAATAAGAGGTCCTCGCCGACGTCAGTTCCCTTTTTTTCGTGCCATTCGAACGACGGTTATTCTTCGAGGGAGCTACTGTTACTACTCTACGTAGTTACAGTTGCTGTTTCTTTCTTTGAGAAAAAGAAAGAATGTTGCAAAGAAAATCTGGTTTCAAGCCCTGCAATAAGTGTGGAGGCAAGATGTCGGTGACGGACCCACATACAGACTGTTTGTGGTATCTCAGCTCCGACCACAATGTTGTCAAATGTGACTCTTGTCAACGGATGAATCCGAAGGCGTTAAAGGAGCGAGAGGCAAAGCTCTTTTTGGCGAAGTCTAAGAAAAAAGAAAAGCGGCATCATCGCAAATCATCCTCTCCGAAGTCCCATCGGCGTCATCGTGACTCCCGGCGTCGTTGTGAATCTCGGCGCCGGTCGAGTAGGGAGAGATCGCGTTCGAGGTCGCCTTCGGCTCGACGCCGAAAAACGTGGGAAGTGAGTCCCACCGTCTCTCCACAGCCGCAGACGCCTTTTGCATCACCGACTTCGCCAGCTTCGCCAACGTCGCCTGTGAATCCTCTATCGGTGTTTGAGGTTCCTCAGCGTCAGGAGTTTTCTCCAGCTTCTCAGATGCCGGGACCGGCGCCGATGTCACCTCGAGCCCAGGCTCCTCAGTATCTGGCTTTCCCAGCCCTATTAGCCAACAGTTCCGCATTCTTGAATGCTATGTTTACCATCTTTCGGCAGATGGCTCCAGGTGGTGGACCGGCTGGTCCTTCAGGCCCCTTGGCCTTCAACATGGGTGCTCCGGCTCCGTTATGACCGGCACCTTTTATGCCCTTCCTTCCCATGGGAAATATGGGCTCGGCGCCAGCACCTATGGCGTTAGCCTCGCAACTGGTGACGCCGAGTAGACCTGTGGCTCCGGCGCCGGAACATTCTCCTATCCGCCCTTTGCCTTGTACGGCGCCGAAGAAATCCACGGCAGCAATGGATCCGAGGATCGGCGTCAAGCTTCGATGTCAGCTGAAGCCATGTCGACGCCTGGAATTGAGGCCAGGTTGCATTCGAGGAGGCTTGCTCTTCGCCTTCTTGAGGAGCAGGAATATCAGAAGCAGGAATTGGAGGAAGGAGAGATTGAGGAACCTCCGGGGGGACCTCCATGGTTTAGATACAGCCAGTGGTTTGGACACCTCTCCAGAGTTGGACTTAACATCGCCTGGAGAGTATACGGAGGAGGCTGCATCATTCCACTCGGTTATAAAGAAAGCAGATGATTTTTTGGACCTTCCTTTGCCGGTGTCTGAGCCTAAGCCTAATATTTTAACGGAAGTATTGCATCCTTCTTCTACAGCTGCAGAGCCACTTCTGCCTTTTAATGAGGCTCTGTTAGATCCAATCCTGGAAATATGGAAGAAGCCGGTGTCATCTTCAGCAGTGAATAGATTGGTGGCTTGCAGATATCGAGTGGCTCCTGCTGACCCAGGCTTTCTGTCCAGGCACCCAACCCCTGAGAGCCTGGTGGTTCAGGCTTCATGTTCATCCCGGTCTGCCCCAGGTTCTTTTCCGGGTGTGCCTTCAGACAGAGACTCAAAGAAGATGGATCATTCTTCTAAAAAGGCTTTTTCGTCATGTAGCATGGCTTTAAAATCTACTAATGCTACATGTATTTTGGGAAGGTACATTTACGCCCTGATGGATGAAATAGAGTCGTCCCATGCTGAGGTGCCTCAGGAGGTGTTGAGCCTGGTTTCCGATGCTCAAGCTGCGGCGACCCAAGTAATCCAGTCTGAGCTGGATACGACTGACTCTGTAGCCAGGGCTATGGGTACTGCTATTGCTACAAGGAGGCAAGCCTGGCTTCGTAGCTCTGGTTTCTCGTCGGATGTCCAGTCAGCCCTGTTGGATCTTCCCTTCGATGGGGATAAACTTTTTGGCTCCAAGGCGGACTCTGCTCTACAGAGGTTTAAGGAGAGTAGAGCCACGGCGAAGTCTTTAGGCTTGCAGGCCTCCTCTTCTGTTTTGTCCAGACTCTTTAGAAGATTTAGGGGGTTTGGTTGTGGTTCCTCTTCCTCCTTTCGAGGCAGATTTCAGGAACAACCTGCCACTGCTCTCTCCTACAGATCGTACAGGGGGAGGGGTAGGGTCTGAACCAGGGGAGCCGCCCAGCAGCTCTCTTCCTCTTCCTCTGGAGGGGTCCAGCATGGGAAGCAGCCTTGGTCTTCCACCAATTCCTTCTCATTCCACTCCTGTAGGGGGGAGGTTATTGAGCTTTCTCCGCAAGTGGGAGGTTATAACATCAGACTCCTGGGTCATCAGCATTGTGGGGAAAGGCTACGCCCTTCCCTTACAGGAGTTTCCTCCCCCCATCCCGCCCCGCCTATCCTACTGTTCAGAAGAGCATTTCCTGTTACTAGAACAGGAGGTTAAAGTCCTCCTTTCAAAGGGTGCGGTGGAGTTGGTTACGGAGCAGGAGGGGGGTCAGGGTTGTTACTCAAGATACTTCCTGATTCCCAAGAAGGATGGTCGGTTGTGGCCAATCCTGGACCTGAGGATCTTGAATTGGTTCCTCAAACAGGAGAAGTTCAAGATGCTGACCCTAGCTCAGGTGCTTTTAGCGCTGAACGATGGAGATTGGATGGTGTCTGTCGACTTGCAGGATGCTTACTTTCATATCCCGATACTCAAGTCGCACAGGAAGTATCTCCGGTATGTGGTGGGGTCGCAGCACTATCAGTTTGTGGTCCTTCCGTTTGGTCTTACTTCAGCACCTCGAGTCTTCACAAAGGTGATGTCGGTGGTTGCGGTGGAGCTCAGAAGGAAGGGGATAGCGGTATTTCCTTACCTGGACGACTGGTTGATCAAAGCCAAGTCTACGGAGCTCGTGTTGCATCACCTTCAGTCGACAACCCAGTTGTTGTTCGACCTGGGTTTTTCGGTGAATGTGCCCAAATCTCACCTAGAGCCCTCTCAGCGCCTCCTGTTCATAGGGGCAATTCTGGATACAACATTGAATCGTGCCTTTCCTCCGCCTCAGCGGATTCAGGACATTCAGGCGTTGGTTCCAATATTTCAAAGTGGAGCGGTCGTTCCAGTCCTCAAGGTCCTGCGTCTGCTCGGTCTGTTCGCTTCTTGCATTCTGTTGGTCACTCATGCTCGCTGGCACATGAGGGCTCTTCAGTGGTGCCTCCGGAAGCAGTGGTCTCAACACAAAGGGGATCTTGAGGGATCGGTAAAGATCTCCAGGGACGCTGCAGTGGATTTAAAATGGTGGACTGCGGACTGCAATCTTTCCCAAGGAAGGCCGTTCTTGCATCCTCCGCCGGTGACCACAGTAATAACGGATGCTTCCACTCTAGGGTGGGGAGCTCATCTGGGGGACCTGGAGGTCATTGGTCTCCAGTGGAACAGATGTTTCATATAAATCTGTTGGAATTGCGGGCAATACGTCTGGCTCTCAAGGCCTTCCTCCCTTACCTTCGCGGTCAGTCGGTTCAGGTCCTGACGGACAATACTACCGCGATGTGGTATATAAACAAACAAGGAGGAGTAGGGTCGTACCTTCTCTTCAGAGAAGCTCTGCGGCTATGGTCCTGGGCAAGGGACCATCGGATTTGCTTGGTAGCGAACCATCAGGCCGGAGTCTTGAACGTGCGTGCGGACAGTCTCAGTCGGCATTTCTCGACCGATCACGAGTGGCGTCTCCATCCGGATCTAGTCCGACATATCTTCCAGATGTGGGGATTCCTCGGGTAGATCTTTTTGCCACTCGGGAGAACTCGCACTGCCCGTTGTTCTGCAGCCTCCAGTATCCGGTGCAAGTAATGTTGGGGGACGCGTTTCAGATGTCCTGGCGTGACCAGTTACTCCCCCATACCTTTAATTCCTCGAGTTCTGAGGAAAATTCGCCATGACCGGGCCCAAGTCATCTTAATAGCTCCGGATTGGCCAAGGAGGGTATGGCATTCGGATCTTCTCCAACTCTCTCTGTGCCCCCCGCTCCGTCTCCCTCTCAGGGCAGACCTCCTCTCTCAATCGCAGGGGCAGGTTTTACACCCCCACCACCAGAGCCTGCACCTTCATGCCTGGAGATTGAACGGGGCAACCTGAGTTCCTTTTCTCTCCCGCCTGAAGTAGTGGATGTTATTTTATCGGCCAGGCTACACTCCACTAAATCTATCTACGCTAGCAGGTGGGCTAAATTTGTGATTTGGTGTGGAGAGAAGCAAATTGATCCCTTACGTGACCACTTATCGGATAACTTGTCTTTTGCGTTGTCCCTGGCACAGAGGGGTTGTGCCGTGGCTACGGTCAAGGGATATTTGTCGGCCCTTTCAGCCTTTCTGTGTCTTTCAGACCAGCCTTCTTTATTTAAGTCTCCTATAGTGCTAAGGTTTTTAAAAGGTCTCGTTAATAAATTTCCTCCCACTCCTTTCATTATGCCCCAGTGGGATTTAAGCCTAGTCTTAACTTTCCTTACGGGCTCGCCGTTTGAGCCAATGCATTCTTGCCCTTTGAGGTTATTGGTTCAGAAGACTGTTTTCCTTGTTGCAATTACTTCAGCAAGAAGAGTGAGTGAGCTGCAGGCTCTATCTTTTAAACCCCCGTACACATCTTTTTATGGGGATAAGGTGGTGGTGGTGAGGACCAAGGCTGCTTTCTTGACGAAGGTTGTTTCACCCTTTCATATGGCCCAGACTATTACTCTTTCCTCTTTTTATCCTCCGCCTCATCCTTCGAAAGAGGAAGAAAGACTACACTGTTTAGACCCGAGAAGAGCGCTGAGCTTCTATGTGGACAGAACAAAGGATTTTAGGTTGGAGGATAAACTCTTCATTGGGTACGTGGGAATGAGGAGAGGAAAGGCAGTCCACAAGAGAACACTCTCCAGGTGGGTCATTCTTTGCATTAAGCTGTGTTACTCGCTGGCAAAGAAAGAACCCCCTGATGAAATAAGAGCTCATTCCACCAGGGCTAAGTCTGCCTCTTCGGCCTTGGCTAGGGCTGTTCCTGTGGTTGACATCTGCAAGGCCGCAACTTGGTCATCCCGCCACACTTTTGCAAAGCATTACTGCTTGGATTCGGAGGTTAGGAGGGATGGCCATTTTGCACGGTCAGTGCTGCAGGATTTCTTGGTTTGACCATTCAGGCACCCTCCACCGAGTGCGGTACTGCTTTGGGACTCTATTCAATAGGTGAGGAATCCACAGGTAGTTGTATCCATCAGAAGAACGAGTTACTTACCTTCGGTAACGACTTTTCTGGTGGATACATTAGCTACCTGTGGATTCCTCACTGTAAATCCCGCCTCCCCGTTGCCTGTCTGGTCTTACCAAGTTATCCTTGAGTGTGCTCCTTTTGGTATTTGAGGGCCTGCAGATATATTGTATATATGATATATATTTATGTATTTATGCAAAAATAAATAAATAATTGGGACATTTTGGAATGATATTTTATCTTTTGATGTTATTAAATATTGTTATATGATTGATTGTTTCAATGGCCTATTCATCTCAGAGGCATGTAAAAAATGTTGGTACTGATGTCGGCACGTCGGCGAGGACCTCTTATTGCCTGTATGACGTCAGACGGCGTCGCGTAGGCAATTGTGACGTCCTTGTCGATGTGCGGAAGCTAGGAAGAATATTTCCGTTGAATGCTGGCGCAAGGGGAGTATTCAATAGGTGAGGAATCCACAGGTAGCTAATGTATCCACCAGAAAAGTCGTTACCGAAGGTAAGTAACTCGTTCATCTCGAATAAGACTTTATCCCACACTATCCCATTGGGAATTGGCACTGCTGTAATGTTCACTAGGGACAAGTTGCTGCGTATTTTATGTGAAGAAAAATGTGGCTTTAAGACTTCATCCACCAGTTCAACTGTAGAGCGATCAGGAAGAAAATTACCATGTATAAGAAGAAGGAAAACTATGACAAACCCAATCCAAAGAAGAAAGGCAACCACAGTCAGCAATAACCATAAATTGTTCCAAGGACGAGTGAGGTAGTTAATTTTTAGCCAATGTATTAGCTTACATGCTCTTGATATTTCAGTCACAGTTGAGGCGGATGGGTCTGAAGGAAAATCGTCAGCATTGATGAAGTAACCATCATCTGTACAAACACATGCTGGTGGTGTGTTCGGAGGACGAGAAACTGCTGAAGATTCCCTCAGTGGTGTGTAGTAAGTTACAACATCAGTTTGTGTGGAATTTGTAGAAGGCTGCTCTGTATCAGCAGAAATTAGCAGAAATCAATGAAGTAGTATTCGTCAGTGGAACCAATAAAAATTCCTTTTCCACTCTCCTCAAGCTCAGGAGTCCTTTAGGTCTGCTATGCAGGATCGGCCACATGGTGTAGCTTGACATTGTCAATGGAGACAAAGCGATTCTCTTTCGAACCAGGACCGGTGCACGATAAGAAGGACGAAACTTCTTTTTCACAGCAATCTTTTCATGTATTTGATCCCCCAGCTTGGGAATACAGCCGGTAGATGATACTTGTACAGCCCAAATTCCAGAGGAGGCAGCACTGGCAGATGTGTTGTCTTCACAAAATTGTTGTAACTCCTGCAAGACAGTGACACGCTCATTTATTTCAAAAGGTGCCTCTTCCACCTCCATGCCTGGACCATCAAGATCTGGAACATACGTTTGAGTTCCAAACAGGCACACGTTTGAAGTATACCCCCTTCCCCCCAGGGACCTTCTAGGCTGATAATTGCTCTCTGAACTCCATACAGGTGTGTACGCCAACTACGGCCCGCGCCTAGTACTCTTGCTGATAAGGATTGCTATAGATCACAGCCCCTCCACAACACTATTTCCCTTGGGATGAAATGGAGACGAGTAATGCAGTTGGATCCCAAATGAAGCCATGGTATCCCTGTGAGCCCTTGAGGCAAAAGCAGGGCTCCGGTCTGAGTGGAAAGCCGCAACAGCATATGCACCCACAAAGACTTGCAAATCTTTAATAACAGTTTAAGTGTCAGCCGAACGTTGTGGCCATACCCATAGAAATCTGGAGCATGCGTCTCCAGCGACTAGAATGTATTTGTATGCACTGTCTGGTGTCAGGGGACCACAGTAGTCCAAGTACACACATTGTAAAGGTTTGTTGGAAATTCAGAGGGGTGTTTGTGGTGGGCGCTTAGCGCTGGAGCCTTTTATACAAAAGGACATATTGCTTGGCCTGTTTGTAAAGACTTGGCCACCAATAGCGTGATTGTAATATTGAAATTGTAGTGGCCAGACCAGCATGTGCAGATGCAACTCCCTCATGCGCTGCTTTTACTAATTCTGGTCTTGGGTCTTTGTTGGGAATCACTCAGACCCCCATGTCTGGAATTTTTCCTTCTGGGTCAAATATGCCTCCCATCCGGTAGGAATATTTAGTGGGATAGGCTTTGGGCATAGGTGTGCCCTTGGCCGTTACTCCTATTGCTGCTAATGTTTCATCATCCACTCTTGTTTTAGAGCATGTTACTGCTGCAACAAAACCCACTGCTACTGCCGACTTTGCTGCTTCATCAGCCAAAGTGTTGACTTCAATGTGTATTCCAGCACGTTGGTGTCCTAGATTATATACAACATGGACATTCAGTAATTTTTCCTTCAGATCTGCTACCTTCCCCACAGAATTCTGTGTTTTATGGTATTACCTTTTGAATCTCTGAACCCATTTTGTTGCCAGTAATGCAGGTATTCATGAAGGACTGGACACAATGGTATGAATCACAGAAAATCAAAGTCATCTGCTCAAGATCCATATGTTCTAGTGCTATCACCAGAGCCCTAAGCTCTGTGAGTTATGCCGTACAGTCCCCTAAAGTTTGTGTGTGTGTTTTTTCCGGATGGAACTTGCCATCCTTCATATACCCAGTCATGACTGCGCAAGCAGCTGAGTATTGGTGTTTGGTGCCTATAGCAGGTTGTGCTGAACCATCGGTGTACAAGATTGTTTTGTATTGTTCAATTGGTAGTGCATTTGTTGGAACAGGATATTCAAGTTCGTATTTTAGGAATTCTTGGGTCCAGAATTTTGAATCAAACACATAATCAACATCAGTGGCCATCAGAGATGTTGCCCATTGAATCCAACGTGGATATAATGCTTTAGCATTCGGAACGCTTGCTTTAGTGACAGTCTCAAGGGCTGGGACTGGGGCACAACAACAATGTTTTTCCCTTGGGCCAGAGGTCTCTCTTCAAGGACCGCCATCTGAACAGCAGTGAGAGTTTTCTCGGTGGGAGCAAAGCGTTTTTCGGCAATAGAATATAGATGTGATTTATATGCGTTTGGGACTCTCACCTTCATTGAATATCACATAGGTGAAATCAATGGCACCAGCAATTACTCTGATGACCAAATGTTTTTTGTTGTCCCTTGTGTGTAAATGTTTTGCTTCAAGCATGTTTTTTGTAGTGCTTCCAGAATGCGTGTGTGTTCGACTGTCCAGTGTTTGCTGGTCAAGACAGGACGTATTAGGTCATTTAATCGTTTAATGCGTTGTGCATAGTCTGTTATATAAGTTCTGCCAAAATTCAGGAAGCCCAACACTGATTGGAGGTTTTTTATTGTATTTGGTGGTTGTAGTTGTGAGCATTTTTGTAAAAATTGGGGCACAAGGCTCTTGTCATTGTCTTGGACACTGAGAAAAGCTATTTTCATTTTTTGAAGTTAAATTTGTAGCCAATTTCTGCGAATCACGCAATAACGCAGACTACCTGTTTTAAGTGTTGTATGAGGCCATCATCCGTGAGGTAAATATCATCCACATAGGACAACGCCTCAGGGTCTATGTAATATTGATGTCACACAAGCTGAGAACAGTCCAGGACTGTTCTTGTAGCCTTGAGGGATTCGGCAAACATTTTTCTGAGAGCCTAAAGCACGGAAACTTGTTAAGTCCCTACTTTCAGACGCTATGTTTTGGCAGAAACCCATTGGATATATCCAGGGTTGTTTTGTGTTTTCTTCGCACAGTGTTGTTCATTAGTGCTGTACTATGTGCTTTTTTGTATAGTATATGTATTTGTGTGACTATTTAAGTGCCTATAGTCTAACACTATTCTATATGAGTGGTCAGGTTTATCTATCGGAAATAATGGATTGTTCATTGATGAGTCTGAGGGTTCAATTACACCCTGATACTCTAATTGTGTGATGATTTCCCTCACTGGGCTTTTGCCTTGTATTTTATTGGATATAGAGGTTGGGGCTGAGGTGTTGATTTTAATGGCATTATATGGTAGGGAGAATCTTTGTCCCACCCTACATGATTGCGATATAATGCACTGGCCAAACAATGGCATATTTTTCAACTAGCTCTTTCGGAACAAGGGGTGCAAAGGATTTTTTAATAATGTCTTTTCCATATGGGAGCTCTCAGACAAATACCGGTGGCCAAATCTTTTTAGGCCAGCAGAATATCATAAATAGAGACGACGCAATCCCAAAAGATGGTGACTATTGTGTGTTTGATGTCCCCTTCTAACTGAATAGTTATTTGTACACTCTCTCTGGCGTGGAGACACTCATTCACATATTCTCTACTTGTAGATAGTCATCGGTTGCTTTCACCTCCAGATGCTCCCGAAGGTCCCGGCGAACTATTGTGACTTTTGCTGCATTGTCTGGCAGTGCTAACACCCACTTCTTGTTCTTTAGTAAAGCCCTCTTGAGTGGCATGTGGTATTGCAACTGCTGCCACCTTTTTCTTTTTAAATTGTATTTTCTGTTGTGGAAGTTTCTCTTCTTTTTTTAACAGAAACTTCTGACGAACGTGGAGTCCTTTCTTGGTTTCACGTACTCGGTCCGCTGATCTGACCACCCACCTCTCTCACTTCGTTTTTCCGGTGAGTCCTGAAAGGAACAAGATTGGCGTGTATCAGTATACTGATATCTGTCAGGTGTTATTATATTATCCCTATTTCTACGATTGTACCTGTTTTGTGGGATCTCCAAATGTGGAGATTCTTCCCTTTCTTTTCTAGGTGTTGTTTTTTTATCCCAGCGTTTCTTAGACCCCTCAGGTGTTTGTTTAGCAGCATCCTTATTGGATCGACCTTGTACTTGTGGCTTAGTAGGTCTGGCTCCTCAACTGGAGTATGTTTCAGTGATAATTTTTGACAGGTCACGTCCCTGATTCTGTGCCAGAACATCACAGCTCGCATGCGCACTGTCAATGCAACCGCTTCCCCTTTAATGTTACTTAATATGATTGAGGATACTGTGGCAAAATTACCTATTAATTGCATCCCCAAATCTAGGGCAGGGGCTGCCCCGTATTCATTTTGAATTTGTTTCAACACTTCCGGAAGATTGGCAAGTGTTGGTGTACTGTGTGCGGTTGTGTAGAGCGCAGTAAACACCGTGCCCCATGTATTGATGTTTTCAATTGTGGGAACCATGCCGAAAGACAAGCACATTGTCAAAATTCTATTTTTATCCTGAGGTCCTGTATGGGGAAAGACTGCTTCCAGTGCATTTATTTTGTGAGCTAACCAAAAAAGAAATTCCTCCCGTTTGGTGGATACCTTACCTATGATCGAATGTACAGCTGCTGCATGTGCCCTGGAGCAGCTCGTGCTGGATTTGTGTTTAGCATTTGCATAACAAATTGTACTAACAATCTAGATGTCATTGTGACCTCTGTGTATAAGCCATGGCTCTCAGCTACCGCCATTGCTGCTGCTTCAGGTTGTGGTGTATATCTGGCCAATAAAGGCCAGGTCGGGCCAGCATTACTCAACAGACCTAACCTAACAGGTAAAATTGTATGGGGTAGGGCGCCATCAAGCCAATTGTTATGGTCTTGAAAAGATAAAAGTATCTCTAAGGATGCATAAGCTCTGTATTGTGCAGGAGTGTAAGGAAATTCCTCCTTGGCATGGTTACCCCCTGACTTTTTGCCTTTGCTGATGCCAGTTATGATTGAAAGTGTGCTGGGACCCTGCTAACCAGGCCCCAGCACCAGTGTTCTTTCCCTAAACTGTACCTTTGTTCCCACAATTGGCACAGCCCTGGCACACAGATAACTCCCTTGTACATGGTACCCCTGGTACCAAGGTCCCTGTTGCCAGGGAAGGTCTCTAAGGGCTGCAGCATGTCTTATACCACCCTGGGGACCCCTCACACAGCCTCACAGCTTGTGTGTTCTGGTGGGGAGAAAATGACTAAGTCGACATGGCACACCCCTCAGAGTGCTATGCCCACCTCTCACTGCCTGTGGCATAGGAACGTCACCCCTCTATCAGGCCTTACAGCCCTAAGGCATGATGCATTATACGACAGGTGAGGGCATAAGTGCATGAGCACTATGCCCCTACAGTGTCTAAGCAAAACCTTAGGCATTGTAAGTGCAGGGTAGCCATACAGAGTATACAGGGAGTGCAGAATTATTAGGCAAGTTGTATTTTTGAGGATTGATTTTATTATTGAACAACAACCATGTTCTCAATGAACTCAAAAAACTCATTAATATCAAAGCTGAATATTTTTGGAAGTAGTTTTTAGTTTGTTTTTAGTTTTAGCTATGTTAGGGGGATATCTGTGTGTGCAGGTGACTATTACTGTGCATAATTATTAGGCAACTTAACAAAAAAAAATATATACCCATTTCAATTATTTATTATTACCAGTGAAACCAATATAACATCTCAACATTCACAAAAATACATTTCTGACATTCAAAAACAAAACAAAAACAAATCAGTGACCAATATAGCCACCTTTCTTTGCAAGGACACTCAAAAGCCTGCCATCCATGGATTCTGTCAGTGTTTTGATCTGTTCACCATCAACATTGCGTGCAGCAGCAACCACAGCCTCCCAGACACTGTTCAGAGAGGTGTACTGTTTTCCCTCCTTGTAAATCTCACATTTGATGATGGACCACAGGTTCTCAATGGGGTTCAGATCAGGTGAACAAGGAGGCCATGTCATTAGATTTCCTTCTTTTATACCCTTTCTTGCCAGCCACGCTGTGGAGTACTTGGACGCGTGTGATGGAGCATTGTCCTGCATGAAAATCATGTTTTTCTTGAAGGATGCAGACTTCTTCCTGTACCACTGCTTGAAGAAGGTGTCTTCCAGGAACTGGCAGTAGGACTGGGAGTTGAGCTTGACTCCATCCTCAACCCGAAAAGGCCCCACAAGCTCATCTTTGATGATACCAGCCCAAACCAGTACTCCACCTCCACCTTGCTGGCGTCTGAGTTGGACTGGAGCTCTCTGCCCTTTACCAATCCAGCCACGGGCCCATCCATCTGGCCCATCAAGACTCACTCTCATTTCATCAGTCCATAAAACCTTAGAAAAATCAGTCTTGAGATATTTATTGGCCCAGTCTTGACGTTTCAGCTTGTGTGTCTTGTTCAGTGGTGGTCGTCTTTCAGCCTTTCTTACCTTGGCCATGTCTCTGAGTATTGCACACCTTGTGCTTTTGGGCACTCCAGTGATGTTGCAGCTCTGAAATATGGCCAAACTGGTGGCAAGTGGCATCGTGGCAGCTGCATGCTTGACTTTTCTCAGTTCATGGGCAGTTATTTTGCGCCTTGGTTTTTCCACACACTTCTTGCGACCCTGTTGACTATTTTGAATGAAACGCTTGATTGTTCGATGATCACGCTTCAGAAGCTTTGCAATTTTAAGAGTGCTGCATCCCTCTGCAAGATATCTCACTGTTTTTGACTTTTCGGAGCCTGTCAAGTCCTTCTTTTGACCCATTTTGCCAAAGGAAAGGAAGTTGCCTAATAATTATGCACACCTGATATAGGGTGTTGATGTCATTAGACCACACCCCTTCTCATTACCGAGATGCACATCACCTAATATGCTTAATTGGTAGTAGGCTTTCGAGCCTTTACAGCTTGGAGTAAGACAACATGCATAAAGAGGATGATGTGGTCAAAATACTCATTTGCCTAATAATTCTGCACTCCCTGTATGGTCTGGTAGTTTGTCAAACACGAACTCCACAGTTCCATAATGGCTACACGGAAATCTGTGAAGTTTGGTATCAAACTTCTCAGCACAATAAATGCACACTGATGCCAGTGTGGGATTTATTGTAAAATGCACCCAGAGGGCATCTTAGAGATGGCCCCTGAATACCAGTCCAACTCATAGTGCTAGGCTGACCAGTTTCTGCCAGCCTGCCACAACCAGATGAGTTTCTGGCCACATGGGGTGAGTGCCTTTGTCACTCTGTGGCCAGGAACAAAGCCTGTACTGGGTGGAGGTGCTTCTCACCTGCCTTTTGTTACAGCACCCCAGGGCATCCCAGCTAGTGGAGATGCCTGCCCCTCTAGCCACTGTCCCCACTTTTGGCGGCGGACATAATAGGAAAACGAGGAGGTGCCCTGAGCTAAGGTGACTCCTGCCTTTAGAAATCCTCCATCTTGAGATTGGATGATTTCCCCTTTAGGAATAGGGCTGTGCGCCCCTCCCCTCAGGGAGGTGTAGCTACCCTCCAGGACAGTAGCCATTGGCACCAGAGCACCCGTGTTCTCCATAGGCGCCTGTGTGTTTTTGGCCCTCCTTTGACCTCTGCACCTGACCGGCCCTATTTTGCTGGTGCGGTGACTTTGGGGATGCCCTGAACCACCAACAGTGGGCTGCCTATGCCCAGGAGACTGACTGTGTAAGTGCTTTACATACCTGAGAAACTTAACCAAACTTACCTCCCCCACGAACTGTTGATTTTTGCACTGTCCACTTTTAAAATAGCTCATTGCCATTTTAACCTAAACTTTGTGTACTACTGTTTTACATCAAAGTTCTATACTTACCTGTGTGAAGTATCTTGCATTTTATGTACTTATCTCAAATCTTCAATCTTGTGGTTCTGAAATAAATTTAGAAAATATATTTTTTGTATATAAAAACTATTGGCCTGGAGTTCAGTCTTCGAGTGTGTGTTCCTCATTTATTGCCTGTATGTATACAACAAATGCTTGACACTATCCTCTGATAAGCCTACTGCTCGACCACACTGCCACAAAATAGAGCATTATTATTATCTAATTTTGCCACTATCAACCTCTAAGGGGAATCCTCGGGCTCTGGGCACAATATCTCTCACTTTGAGATAGTATATACAGCGCCAACTTCCTACAATAGTCCTTTGTTAAGATCTGATACATATCGGTTAAGAAGTAGCCTCAAGAGTGTCTGACAGCTCACTACACCAGAGTCAAGGCTGCTACCAGCAGTGTATTTACTGGGTATCTATTAGGCTGCTACATGCTCATTGTTTCACATGATCACAGAGCATTATTGTTTTGCAGTCAGGTCAGTTGGGATAGGTATTTTGACTATTCCGTACTGCAAAACCTTTCGGTCTGAGCCATTCCATAGTCCCATCACTTTAGGAGGTACCACTTTGGGGGGTATTGCTTTGGTATCTATTCATGAGGTGAGGTATCTGTGGTTAGGAGTATCCGTCAGAAAACAAGCATTTATAATGAAATAGGTCTCGCATTTGTGAGAGTTGAGCTATTGGCGTTGTAAATGACAATGTATTTTATTTTACTTATATGTTTTGGTTTGGAGTGGATGTATGCCAGGTGTCACAGCAACGCTCCCAGACCTGTCACAGGAGAGAGGACACAACAAGGCCACCATCTTGGGAGTGTTTTTGCCTCATTCCTACAGACTGGCTTTGATACCCTAGAAATGCAACCCTTTCTAGTGTGTTTACCTCAACATTTATAGCACCTAACAAGCCACAAAGAGACACCTTAGTGGCATTTAACCCAGAGAATGAGGTGGGTCGAAAGAGTTAGGAGCAAAGAAAAGGGGGTAGCTGTAGGAAGTTGGCTCTGTATGTACTATTTCAAAGTAAGAAATAGCATGCACAGAGTCCAAGGGTTCCCCTTAGAGGTAAGATAGTGGCAAAAAGAGATAATTCTAATGCTCTATTTTGGGGTAGTGTCGTCGAGCAGTAGGCTTATCAGAGGGTAGTGTTAAGCATTTGTTGTACACACACAGGCAATAAATGAGGAATACACACTCAGAGACAATTCCAGGCCAATAGGTTTTTGTATAGAAAAATATATTTTCTTAGTTTATTTTAAGAACCACAGGTTCAAGATTTACAAGTAATACTTCAAATGAAAGGTATCTCATGTAGGAATTTTAGGAACTTTTAATTAGCAAAATAGCATATACAGTTTTCACATAAATGACATATAGCTATTTTAAAACTAGACACTGCAATTTTCAACAGTTCCTGGGGGAGGTAAGTGTTTGTTAGTTTTTGCAGGTAAGTAAACCACCTACGGGGTTCAAGTTTGGGTCCAAGGTAGCCTACCGTTGGGGGTTCAGAGCAACCCCAAAGTTACCACACCAGCAGCTCGGAGCCGGTCAGGTGCAGAGGTCAAAGTGGTGCCCAAAAACACATAGGCTTCAATGGAGAAGGGGGTGTCCCGGTTCCAGTCTGCGAGCAGGTAAGTACCCGCGTCTTCGGAGGGCAGACCAGGGGGGTTTTGTAGAGCACCGGGGGGGACACAAGTCAGCACAGAAAGTACACCCTCAGCGGCACGGGGGCGTCCGGGTGCAGTGTGCAAACAAGCGTCTGGTTCGCAATAGGTTTCAATGGGAGACCAAGGGGTCTCTTCAGCGATGCAGGCAAGGGGGGGGCTCCTCGGGGTAGCCACCACCTGGGCAAGGGAGAGGGCCACCTGGGGGTCGCTCCTCCACTGGAGGTCAGATCCTTCAGGTCCTGGGGGCTGCGGGTGCAGTGTCTTTACCAGGCGTCAGGTCTTTGAAGTAGGCAGTCGCGGTCAGGGGGAGCCTCGGGATTCCCTCTGCAGGCGTCGCTGTGGGGGATCAGGGGGGTCAACTCTGGCTACTCACTGTCTCGTAGTCGCCGGGGAGTCCTCCCTGTGGTGTTTGTTCTCCACAAGTCGAGCCGGGGGCGTCGGGTGCAGAGTGCAAAGTCTCACGCTTCCGGCGGAAAACGTGTGTTGTTTCAAAGTTGCTTCTTTGTTGCAAAGTTGCAGTCTTTGGGGGAACAGAGCCGCTGTCCTCGGGAGTTCTTGGTCCTTCTAGATGCAGGGTAGTCCTCTGAGGCTTCAGAGGTTGCTGGACCCTGTGGAACGCGTCGCTGGAGCAGTGTCTTTAGAAGTGGTGAGACAGGCCGGTAGAGCTGGGGCCAAAGCAGCTTGTGTCTCCGTCTTCTCTGCAGGTTTTCAGCTCAGCAGTCCCTCTTCTTAGGTTGCAGGAATCTGTCTTGCTGCATTCTGGGAACCCCTAAATACTCGATTTAGGGGTGTGTTTAGGTCTGGGGGGTTAGTAGCCAGTGGCTACACCCTCTTTGTGCCTCCTCCCTGAGGGGAGGAGGGCACATCCCTAATCCTATTGGGGGAATCCTCCATCTGCAAGAAGGAGGATTTCTAAAAGTCAGTCACCTCACCTCAGGACACCTTAGGGCCTGTCCTGACTGGCCAGTGACTCCTCCTTGTTTTTCTCATTATCTCTCCTGGATTTGCCGCCAAAAGTGGGGGCTGTGTCCAGGGGGCGAGCATCTCCACTCGCTGGAGTGCCCTGGGGCATTGTAACACGAAGCCTGAGCCTTTGAGGCTCACTGCTAGGTGTTACAGTTCCTGCAGGGGGAGGTGTGAAGCACCTCCACCTAGAGCAGGCTTTGTTTCTGTCCTCAGAGAGCACAAAGGCTCTCACAACATGGGGTCAGAATGCGTCTCTCAGCAGCAGGCTGGCACAGACCAGTCAGTCCTGCACTGAACAATTGGGTAAAATACAGGGGGTATCTCTAAGATGCCCTCTGTGTGCATTTTATAATAAATCCAACACTGTCATCATTGTGGGTTTATTATTCTGAGAAGTTTGATACCAAACTTCCCAGTATTCAGTGTAGCCATTATGGAGCTGTGGAGTTCGTTTTTGACACACTCCCAGACCATATACTGTTATGGCTACCCTGCACTTACAATGTCTAAGGTTTTGCTTAGACACTGTAGGGGCATAGTGCTCATGCACCTATGCCCTCACCTGTGGTATAGTGCACCCTGCCTTAGTGCTGTAAGGCCTGTTAGGGGGGTGACTTACCTATGCCATAGGCAGTGTGAGGTTGGCATGGCACCCTGAGGGGAGTGCCATGTCGACTTAGTCATTTTCTCCCGACCAGCACACACAAGCTGGCAAGCAGTGTGTCTGTGCTGAGTGAGGGGTCCCTAGGGTGGCATAAGACATGCTGCAGCCCTTAGAGACCTTCCCTGGCATCAGGGCCCATGGTACCAGGGGTACCAGTTACAAGGGACTTAACTGTGTGCCAGGGTTGTGCCAATTGTGGAAACAGTGGTACATTTAAGGTGAAAGAACACTGGTGCTGGGGCCTGGTTAGCAGGGTCCCAGCACACTTCAGTCAAGTCAGCATCAGTATCAGGCAAAAAGTGGGGGGTAACTGCAACAGGGAGCCATTTCCTTACAGTAGCCATATATTTGTTTTTAACTTTTAAGTGAATTATCCCTCTACATTAGCAATACCAGCCTAACCTTTAAAAACATTGACTGTATATAAAGAGAATAATAGAAGAGGCAGCTTAACTGAATAGGAGGCTTCAAATGTTTGCAGATTGGTGAAACAGAGCTTCAGTGGTAGATGGGCTGAGAGGATAGGTTTCCAGAGGTGCGACATCTGTTACCTGGGGTCAGTGGTTTAAATGGAAATCCAGAAGAGTTTGTACTCTGTATTCATTTAAAGTACTGCCTTGGGTTAATAGTCTCATGGCAACCCTCGGATCACAACTGGACTCTGTAGAACAGATATGTGTACTTGAATTTTCTGGGTCTTGCCGGTTCCTTTTCAGTGCATACATTTGTGCACTGGCTGATGGTTTTTAAGTGAGAATAATCTCTGTTGGGGTGGCTACTCAAAATTTGAGGTCATGTCCTTGCCATCTGGACCACTCAGAGTAGAGCAGGAAGCCTGGGTTTGGACGATAGTGTTTTTTCACCTAGACCAGTGGTGCCCAGTGAGGTTTCTACAGTGCTGGTTCATTGGCATTTTTTCGGGCTATGAAAAGGATTCAAATGTATGTTTTTCTTGGGAATCCAAGCGTGGTCCAGAACCATGTCTTAGTTTCTTGATACCCACTTAAGATAAATTATGTAAACATAATTTATATGGAACTTATTACAGTGGTTATCCTGGAAGCCTAGCATGGATCCTGCTTTCCCAGTCCATCAATGGACATGCGTGTTCTATAATGACGTGCAATAAAGTGTTCTAATAACCTCAACGTATACCTGTAATAATATGTATATAGCACAAAAAACCCCTACAATAAACAAGCATTTACAATGCAACGGGTCTCGCATTTGCTTGAGTTAGAGCTATTGGCATTGTAAATTCATAACAGGACTTTTCCTGCCACATAAATTGGTCAACCCTGCCTCATGATTTGGTCTTTTCCTGCCACATACTTCCAGTGGCCCTGCATATAACTAAAGCACTTCCATGTACCTTCTTCCTCTATCTGCAGCCAGAATTGAAAATGTTGCAATTTAGCATCCTAATTTAAATCTGATGCTAATTCCAATAAAATGACACTTTCACCACCCCACCATCAGATTTGCTGGCTGGCTAACACAATCCCTAAAACAAGACAGCCATGGAAGAGTAACAAGAGAAATAAACTAGAAAGGTCACCCAAACATCAAGAGTGTTCAAACAGTAGTAGTGTAATAAGGATGGTAAATTGGCCTGTATCATGCTCATAATTGCAATAAGGAGAGATTAATAGAACGTATACAAATATCCTATAAACCCAATAAAAGTTTGGCATTAGCCCGTAATGCTCAGAACGGCCCCTAGAGGACACCACAATAAAAATACCATTTATAAGAAACATGGTCATGTAACCATATAATAGCTTCTAACGGGCAAAACCACATAGAAATAAAAAGGCACAAAATGGTGTAGTACACCCATATATTTAGCCCATAGGGAGCATAGTGCCTTACATATTTTCAGGGCTAGCAGGCCTACTACAATACTAAGACCCTTAGAACACAAACTACTCCCAACTGTAAAACAAAAGTTCCAGCCATGAGGGTGCTTAAAAAGACACTGAATGGTGGGAAGGGTTATTATTTTGGGGTCCCCTCTAACCTAGTGTGGGGACCCAGAGATGACCTAAACATAAAGAGTGTGTCATGCTGAAAGTTTTGGTGGTGGCCCCATTGTTCTAGTTTTCGGCAAAATGCTTTGAAAAAGAATGCTTGCAAAGCATTATGGAGTGACTTTTCCTGAGTGCAGTGAATATTATTGTATCTGCTCTCCCGATTTGCCTCTCTGCAGGGATATCCTCCATGCAGATTCTGTGTTTTTTCGTGAAGCATTTATCAGTTATAAGTGTTTTTGGGAAAGCTATGGAGTGTGAAGGGGAGAGCAAAAATAAATGACTCAGATTAGGTAACCGTGTGAACAATATGACCAGCGCTCCAGTACCACAGATGGAGTTTGAGCTGTTGGCACTGTGAGCGCCATGGCTGACAGAGGAGAGAGACAAAGGAAAAAAATAGTTTACCCACGCTGAAGTATATTGTAAATTGTACAATTATCCAAATATCAGGGTCAGTCTGCAAGGGGGTAACAAAACCACCCCAAAGCGGGATAAACATAAAGCATTTACCAATGACGTCAAGGGATTTTTGAAAGGCAAGCCCACAAACAAGTGAAAGTGATGGGCATGAGGTGGGCATAGTTAATAGCCCACAATACTTACAACAGGTCAAAGTGCTTGCATGCTTGACCTAAAAACATATTTTCTTAATTCTGTTATCTGAGCACGTCCAGATAAAAATACACTTGACAGAGCCAACAAAAAAAGTGACCAACGCTCCCTCCCAAATGATGTTCATCTGGGATTCTTGGCTTGTGTCCTTGGTGACCAAGGACAATCAGTCCAAGTTTCCTGCATATGGCAAGGTGATTAATTTTGGGCTGGGGTGGGGGAGCAGCATTGCCAAGCACTAAGCAAAAAAAGTTTAAACCATTTTACTGTGATTTTAATTTGGCACCTTGTCCAAAGGAGAGTTTAGTGGCAACCTGATTTTATTTGCACAGATAATGTTTTGCACAAAACAAAGAAAATAATGCGGGGCAGTTGCAGGAATTGGGTCGTTTTTCACGTGTTGTACAGTTTTTCACAAAGAAAATCTGCCCCATAAATAACCTCTGTTGTAATCTGAGAGGCTATCAGGATGACTGTGCGCCGGATTGAAAGGTGACTCACCTTTCTGTGTTTCAAGCCTTTGAGTGAGTTTAGCTCTGCGTATCCACCTGCAAATTAAAATTAAATAGGATAGAATTGTAGTTCAGGGAACCGAAACCCCACTGTACACCATGGGGGTTTAATGCATGGGTTCAGTCGCATCCCATACCGCGGGGTCAGATGACAATGTAAACACAAACTGCAAGCAACCTTTGGCCCCTGCTTTGCCCTAATCCACTGTTTATGCAGCATTTTGGCCGATTTCTGGGGTCGGCTCCGGCTGCCATTGAAGCCCCAAAGCCTTTTGAAGTTTCAGTGAAGGTCAAAATTAGCCTGTCCTCGGTGATAGCCCAGCTTGAGGCAGCTGTAGCCCTGTCTCGCGCCTGACACTGATGAGAGCGAGGAAGAGAGCTGGAAAACCCATCCCCCCCAAAGAATCCTCTGCTAACAACCACTGAGCTTGTCACAGTAGTCGGCCAGAAAACTCAGCACAAATACGCACTCTATAAAACTTAAATGCGGCATGTCCGCCATGGAGCAAGGAAAGACAAAATAAACAATATGACTACCTGGTTGTCATGCAAAGCCCTCAAATACCACTGATCAAGTTCGTGCTGCATTAAGCCTATAAGCACCATGTCCTCCATGAGCATCAGCACGAACAAGAGAAACAAAAAAAAAACAAGTATTTGCAATGCAACAGGTCTCGCATTTCTACGAGTTAGAGCTATTAGCAGTTGTAAACTCCCAACCGGACTTTTCTTGCCTCATTAAATGGGGGGAAAAAACGGGCACGATCATGCTGCAAAATTTTTTTAAAAAAGTAGTTAACAAGCCGGACGGAAAACAGCGAGCCTCGTATGTTTTCAGTACTTGTTCTCTGCACTCGAGGAGGGCTAACCATCGGAAAAGGCATGACGTATGCATGCCTTCCACTAATGAAAGCAAGCAGATTTTAAAAGGCAAGCCCACAAGCCAATGAAAGACACTGATGTGACATGGGTGGGGCTCCGAGCCCTTTTCTAACTACTACAGCGTCTTGCCAGTGATACGCATGCACATGCTACGCAGGCTCGACCCTAAAAAGTATCTTGCCCTCATTAAACATATCAGCAATCGTGTAATTACCCATGTAGCAGGGTCGGTCCCAAAGGCGGTAACCAAACGTCCCCAAGTAGGGACAGACGTAAAGCATTTACCAACAACATCCAGGGATTTTTAAAAGGCAAGCCTACAAACAAATCAAAGTGATGGGCGTTTTTTAAACCCCCCAGATAGATAACAACACGTCAGAAAGCAGCGCTTGCGCGCTGCTACGCTCAACCTAAACAGCAGCGCTTATGTGCTGCTACATTTGACCTAAAAATGCCTTCACATGTTAAGTAAGGTGGTAGGGCCGGGGAAGACTGGCAGGCCTAGGTCAAACAAGCATTGGCAGAACAAACAGATTTGATGTTTGTATGCAGATCAGATCTGACGTGCACATGCTGTACAAACATCAAATCTACTGTACTAAAGGGCAGACAAAAGCATTGCAAAATGGATGCAAGAGATAATAAAAATGGGTTGTTTTATTTACTGTAGCAACCATTTTTCAGATGCTTTTGTCAGCCCTCACTTGTACTGGATATACATTGAGATGTAAAATAGTCTCCTCCATGAGCTCCATTCAAGGTGAGAAGACGCTCCCAAAGAGCTAACAGAAAAACGAGAGGATTATAATATTCTTACAGGGTGATGGAAGTTATGATCGACAGTGTTTCAAGGCAATGGGTCAAGGTTCTGGAGCCAAAGAAAGCAATGCCCAAGGGAGGATAACCCAGTGCCCCCTTGAGTTAGTAGAGAATACAATATTTTATCCATACACAAACCTAACAACTAGCATGGTTTCTGACATGGTCAAATAATTCTGAGTTATAGTGTAGAGCGTGTTCCTGCAGTTTATTTATTTATTTTTTAAGACAATTGCTTTCCTATGAACAACATAATGGTAAACAAGAAGATCTTTACAAACATGCCTGTTAAACAGTGATACACATGTTTATCTTGCAACTGCATTAGGTTTCCTTCTAGCCCAGGACTAGGTAAAGGGTGTTCAACAGTTCCAGGTAAACCGAATTCAATGCAGAATTTCTAGACTTTTTATATAAGTAAGGTAATTGGTACATACAAAGAATCTAAAAAGAACTCATTTACACAGTCTGTAGTTATTCTTAAAAACGAGGCAGATTTTCAAATCTCTAGGACCTAGTGTTTATTTTTCCTTTTATAGTTCAATCATTATCATAAGACTGGGGAAATGAGAGGACATTTTTAACGAGCAACAAAGTACCACCTCCATACTATTGCCAAAACTTAAAAAGAGATTTGGCTGCTGGTGCAGGGAAAATAATCTACCCTACTTTTCAGGCCAATGGCTTAATCCATTTTTTATAGCTCTGAATAGATGTTTTTATACAAAGAAGTATCCCCTCCCTCATAGTAGGCAGGGAGCATGGCTCATCATAGTAATGCTCATTCGCCAGCAGCTAATGCTGTGGGGTAGGCTTTTCCTAGAGCTCTCTTTTGAGCATCTGCTTGTTTGAGAAGGATTAGTCTAAAATTATATTAAGAAGAATGAATTTGCGGCATGGACTGATGAACCAGGGCGGAGGAGACTTGTATAAATCCAGGGGGTGCCCTCAAAAATACTAAAAAGTAGAGGGTGGATGGTGGCGACATGTAGGATTAAGACTTACAATGTGGGATGCATATACATGTCTTGTGAAGATTTATTCCATATCACTTTCACAACAAGATATAATCTTCTGTATTCTCCATCATACATAACTCAAAGTGTTTTAAAATCGCATTAAGGAAAGAAAAAGAGATTCTTTATTTGACTTTCCTCCCTATTTTTTTTTTATTATTTTTTTACAAGATGAAAATACTCAGAATGGAAATGAGTGAATTAGGATACCTCCATCATCTAGCTTATGGTCCATATGTTTCTGCCTAATATTATTGTTTTTTTCCTTTTCAAATTACCGGGCTCTCATTAGAATTTAAGTACCTTTCTCTTCAGCTGTTTCCACCCTTTTTAACTTGCTTCAAGCTAATTATGCTGGTTCCCACCTCTGCTACACACCTCATAACTAATTTTTCAAACAAAACACAATGAAAAACGGGGTTTTAACTCCGGAATAATTTGCACCAAAAAGATTCACTGTGCAGGAGTTAAAAACTATTTGGTTTGTGATGGCCTTACTGATACCCACCAACAACAGAAATCTACATTCACTTCTCAGTTAATTTTCTAACACAACAGGAAGTTCCATTCCAAGACAGCTGAACAGGAAGGTGTAACAGTGATTTCACATTGAGCATGAAAGTGTACAAGATTACTGGGAAAACCTGGTGCTTCCCAGATGATGCTGTATCACACAGACAAATGCACAAATTCTGTCGCCCGTACAGTCATCTCACACAACAACAAAGCACTTGCACAACAACAAAGCACTTCCTACATAGGCTGCACTGTAATTCAGCATTCTCCCAAAGACGCATACCCTGGAGTGCAGTGTGTTCCTCAGCCACTAATGCGCTTTAGTGGCTCGTCAGGGAAATGCAGCACTATATTAATGCAACTACAGAAAGTTACAATGCGAATAGCTCTAAAAAAGGGAGCTGTGTTTAGGGGGTCCGTTTCCCCCATATGAATGATTTGTCATCATCCACGGTATGCCACATTAACAGAGCGATTAGGTTACCTGAACTTTTGCTTGATAGATAAAATTATTTTGATTAACGGAAATCAAGTCCAATATCAATCGCATAATATTGCAGGCTCTGTTCTGAAACATGTGAAGCCTTCATGCACGGTATACAGTGCAGTGTAATGACCCCCTTAAGACCTGCAGTGATTCACAATTTGCTTCTTTTAAAGCCAGAATAATTATTTATTTCGTTACATTTATGTAGTTTCAGATGGCTCCACCTAAACACTACTTCGTGCCTTTATTCGTTTTAAGAGACAAGAAAAGAAAATACATAGTCAGAAGAGAAGGGCTGCCGTTTTGGAAGGTTTTCGCGCATTTCAGAATCCTAGGTTTGTTATACGGGATCTGGCAGCCTCCCAATCTAGTAAAACCTGGACGCCAGATGGCACACAGCAGAAGATTTTAGGCACACATGAAAAAACTACACGTTATTTGTAATCCTGCTGGAGCACATCTGCATTTCCATTCGGGGCCGAGACAGAGGGGATGCCCCTAAATCACCTTCCTGATGGGGCTGAGTTCACCAGGGGGGCATTTATTTTTATCGCCATGGTGGAGGGATTGTTCATCAACACTACCCGCCATATTTGGCCCTTGAACCAAATCCTTCCAAGCCTACGCACACAAGCTCGCATGTGAGGAACAGAAGTGTCAAGTTGGCTGGAAAACTAGATAATTCTTTCCCGAGGGCCCTGCATAAAGAAGTACCACCTTCATTATGCTGCCAGTCAGCTACCTAAGAAACGGCGTAGCATTAGCGCACCTCTGCAGACAACCCTTCAAACAATAGAAAAAGTTGCAACCATCTACACCCTATCGTTCTCTCCCCACCCCTCGTAGCAATGTATCCATTACTTGACTGATTTCAAATCAACAGCATTCTTGAACAAAAGCATAGCTTTGAGCGTGTCTTTGCCTACAAAAGATATTAAACTGATGCTTCGGCCCCTGTGTGCAAGCTTTGTTAGTTGAGATGACATCTACAAAGAGTAGCAAACAAAAATGAGGGGCTAACTACAAATAATTTCAGTGTTAAAGCAGGAAACCAAAACAAGCCTATTCAAAGTGCTACGGCCACCATGAGCATGAGCGCAAAGGGGAGATGTGAGAAAAAGAAGTTCGCTCGCAGTCAAACTATCGGCATGCTTTGAAGCAGCCATTGCTTTGCAGCCTGAGCTGCATATGACTGTTTCCGAATGCAAAGACATGCAACTAGCGAATTAGGCCAGACTTCTGTGTACAGAAGCAAACAAAGACTGACTGACCACAAATCAGCAGCTTCATTTAAATGGCAAGTTAGAATTACTGAAGTGAAACAGTAACATAGTATTCACAGGGAGGAGGGAGCATTGGGCTTCCACCCAGCCTGGAGTCATGGCTCCTCCAGTTATGTTCTACGCTTGTGTGTGTTTTTTTTTTTTCAAGTCACATGGGGTCACATTCAGTAACAAAACCTTCAGTCTTAAGTTTAATCCTAGATAAAAGCGAAAGATTTTCGATTCCGATTTTGGAATTCTCGAAGAATTCCAGAAGTAATCCTGGGAACCTGCAGCAGTCACAACTTTTCAGAAGTACTCCCAATTGTAAGCAGCTAGACATATGTAACTGCTCATTAGAAAAAAATTATTACTATGACATTTACCTTTTCTAAATGGGAAAATGTTTGTTCCGGTGGAGAAGCCACATCTCTTACAACTCCACAAATTTTAGGGATGTTTCCCCACATTCTGTTACTGAGAAATGAGTTACTCCTGTCTGTCACAAGAAGTCTCTAAACTTTTCCAGGCTGATAATGTGTGTGAGTAGTTACCAATTCATACATTTGTCAATGTGCACAAACTCTCTATGGCATCCCCACCGTGGAATGCACACTCAATACCCATGAGAGCAGATTTACTCCAACCTAATGTTAGATGATACAGGTGTTATATTATGTGTGTGTAAATTGAGTTATAAGCTCAAATTCATATTCCACTTTTGTAAATCAAGCCATTTGCACACTGAGTGCTATGGGGCACATAAACCCAACTTCCTGCTTCCTGGCAAATCATTTGACAAGTAAATCTCACGGTGCTTAATTAAGTGCTGGAAAAAGGTTTGCATTCAAAATATACCTACAGGCCAGAATGTGGACATTGATCCACCAAGTGTGGCCACTGTCCACATCACTGATGTGGCACTGGATACTGAAGTAGTGGTGCCTTGTGTAATATCATGCTGATGCTTGGTTTCCTTTCCAGTTTTGACACAGTTTGGTTGTGTGGCTCAGCCATAATTGAGAAATCACACAGACCTTTCCAGCTGGCAAGCAGCTCTGTGTGAATTGTAATATCTGTAGGAGGCTAGCTCTCTTTTTAGTGTGCAAAGCTAGGCACACTGTGCAGCGGGTCTAGGCAACCACGCGTTGGTTCACAGAGGTAAAACCTAGACCATCTAATGCTCTAATTTTTGTGGTTGCTTGGTCGAGCAGTTAGACTAATCTTGGAGAAGAGCAAAGCATTTGTCGTACTCACAGAATCAATAAATGAAGACACACACTCAAAAGAATAGCTTGAGTCCAAATTGCAAAAATACTTCAGATTTGTATTAAAAAAAAAAAAAAAATCAAGACCAAGATCATCAAAATCATGTAAGTACTTTTTAAGATCTGAATTTTGGAATTTCAATAAAAATAGTCTTTTTGTGCGCAATGATGCACATAAAATCAGGCAATGCGTTTACCAATGTCTCCTTTTGCAGGTATGTTGAGGTCGTCGGTGGGCACCACGGATCAGCTGGAGAAATTCGGGCGGCTCCGGGTTTTGGCGGGAGCAGCTGCAGAAAGTCATTGGAGCTGGTGCAAGGCTACTCTGGGGGACCACTTGGAAAAGCACTGCACAGGTGGACTTAAAGTTAAGTCCAGTGGGTGCCCTGGGAGAGTTGAGGTTGCAAGGGACAGGGGACCTTCAAGGCACAGCTGGATCTTCAGTGCAGGGCATAGGGTGGCCGGGTGCAGAGCAATCGGTAAGGCAGGAGCTGTGTCAAAGTTGCCCTTGGAAGCAGGCGGTAGGTCTCTTTGAGGGTCGCTTGCTGGTCAGCAGTGGCACTCTGGTGGGAGTTCCTGGTGGTTTCTAAAGTCCCTCCACTGAGGCTTCCTCCTGGTCCTTTTAAGTCCGGTGGTTGTCTGACGTGAGGTGACCAATACCTAGGGCTAATCACAGTTTGGCTACTGGAGGGTGCAGTACCACCAAACTTGGCACACTTGCAGGGTTTGCCCTCACGGTCCATTGGGTGGACTTTGGTCCGGCTGTGTTCTCCAGTTCCTTGGTCAGCAACCGGTCAGTGATATAGCCTTCACTGGGTCTTTGTCTGGGGTTACAGGAGAGTGATGCCTTCACTCTGGAGGGAGATCTTTGGTGATTTTTTTTTAAGAGTGAAGGTCCGCTGGGGTCTTGTAGAGTCAGTCTAACGTCGAAGCAACCCATCAGCGGAAATTGTCGAGTCCTGGATGCAGCAGGCAGGGTTTGGGGCCTTAACTTGGTGCAGCAGGACTTCAGTTCTCGAGCCTTGGGCCTACTTTGTTGATGGTCTTCTTTGGTTCTTGGAATCTGATTTCTTGGTCTAGTTATGCCACTAAATACTGTATTTAGTGGGCCTTTAGGGCAATACCTAAAAGTGACCATGAGGTTGTCTACCTTACGGTGACTACACCCACTACGATAAAGGAAAATAAAATGGAGAGGTCAACTCGTATTCAAGACCTTAGGGATGGTAGTAGCTGGGTCTGATCCCTTTTCCTGTTCTTTGTGTGGTTTTTCCACCATTGCTCCAGCTAAAAGTGGGGGGTTTGCAACAGGGGTGGCCGCCTGCAGGGTTTGGGGGTCGGGTTTCACGGGCGGTAAGCCCTTTGAAGCTCGCTACCAGGGCAGTGCACATTCCTGAGGGAGGGAATGTTTGCACCTCACCCGGAAGGGATTTGTTCTGGGACCCAGAGAACAGGATCTCTCACCCCAGGGTTACAGAATCGTGTCTGGTGGTGCCTGGACTGGACAACAACCATGCCACGGTGGTTAGATTTTGCTGGGGGCACCTCTAAAGTGTCCTCTGGGTACATTTCGTGATAAATCTAATGCTGGTACCATTTTGGATTTATCATTCCGAGTTGTTGTATTAAATGGCTGCTCTGTTCACTTAATATCTCCCAGGTTTGGCAAGGACACAGTAGGGGCATATATAATATAGTGCACCTTGCCTTAGGGCTGGATGTCCTGCCAGAGGGGTGACTTACCTATAGTGGACAGGGGGCACAGGCTGTGTGCCATGTTGAGTTTGTCTTTTAGTACTACATTAGAACACACAGCCTGAAATGGCAGTGCTGGTTGGTTCTGGATGCATGGAGCTAGAGGGTGGCACAGTCTGTGCTGCTGCCCTCAGGGGCCTACCCTTAGTACCCCATGCCTTGGATACCTAAGTACCATTTACTAGGCACTTATTGTGGCAGCTAAAGGTGCTGCCAATTATGCCAATTCATCAAAACAGTTTTAGGGAAAGAGATCTGGCCCATGGAACATGGTTAGCAGGGGTTTGGGGCACTCACAACTTTGAGACTACATCAAATTACCAGGCAAAAATGTTGTCTAAACATGACAAAAGAGACCTTTTCTCACAATATCGAATACAATATTCTGAGACATGGTGAGGCACTTTACGCTCCATCGATTTTAGCTTGTCTGTGCCATTACAGGATTGGACAAACCATGTGAGAATTAGTTTGGCCCAGCATTTCCATGGACGTTCTTTTGGAACACCTGGGCCAGGGAGCAGTGCAATTTTCAGCTTCTCTGGCAGACTTGAAGTGTGCCAATGGTGCAGTCCCCATATAGATTTTTAAGGTAAATTGGCAGTAATTTCACCTAACCACTAGGTGACTCCATAAGGCACCTTCCTTGCACCACAGGGCTTGGTTAGACCTATACCCTCTGAAGGAGAATGTGTTCATCCCCAAATGCAACAAATATAAAGCATGCATCATTAGTGTACTTCTGGTGTGTAGTTGTAGAACACACAATGAGAATAAGCTAAGACAGTCATGTCCCTCTGAGGCAGTGGCTCAGCTCTGACCTCTCTTAAAGTCAAACAAGATGTCCAGAAATAGTCTGGTCACGTGACAGGAATATGCCGTGAACCACTTCTCTGAAATAGATCACAGTTGTAGTGATGCTGAGAGCAGATGTCAAGCATGAATAGTTGTTGTGCTAGCCACAAATTCTCAGTGCCTCACAAATCATAAGTAGGGAATCATGTATTTCTTTAGAGAAAATATTAACTCCTGTGTTGGAAACCTAGACTACATCATGTATACATAGCACAGTCATAAAGTTGCATTCCTCTTCATAACCCTATCACACAACTAATGCAGTAACAATAATATGATAACGAGCATACAATGTCTCCTTGTGAGAGGAGGCCCCTTTTTGTATGGTTAGTCCGACACTTTTTGCCTGGTGTTGATGTGTTTTAGAAGTTGGTAGTGCCCAGGGCCCCTGCTAAACAGGTTCCCTGGGCCAGAGCTCTTTCCCTAAAACTGTTGTAATGCTTGGCACAATTGGTTATACTCTTAAATACGCCTGTAAGTCCCTAGTAAGGGGGTACCCCAGTACCCAGGCATGAGATATTAAGAGTAGTTCCCTGGGGGCAACAGCACTAATTGTGCCACCCCAAGGGCCCTGCTTCCAGATGCACCCTGCATTGCCATTGCAGGCTGAGTGTACTGGGGCAACCTTAAGAGGATAAACTTGACATGGCACACTCCCTGTGTGCCCTGTCCACCATACACTGCATATGTTATGGGTAAGTCACCCCTCTAGCAGGCCTTTCAGCCCTAATACAGGGTGCACCATACTATATGAGAGGGCATAGCTGCGTGAGCAATATGCCCCACTGTGTCCTTACTAAACCTAGAGCATAGTGAGTGAATAGAGCAGACATTTTAATGTATGTACTGGGCACTGGTCAAACACGAGTTCCCCAGCTACATAATGGCCACTCTGCACCCTGTGTTGTTTGGTATCAAACAACTCAGAATATTAAATCCAAACTGATAACAGTATTGGATTTAACCTTAAATGTACCCAGGGGCCACCTTAGAGGTTCCCCCTGCAAAAGCTAAACCTAACATGCAGAGTTGCTGGCTAGTTCCATCCAGCAGCCACTCCAAACAGCCAATAGACAGCCAATAGAGCCCTGGCTCTCTGGTTTGTAAGAGAATGCCCTTCCTGGGTGGAGGAGCTAAACCCCCCTCCCTCAGGAATGTGCAACACCCTGGCGGTGAGCTTCAAAGGGCTGCAGCCCCTAAAACTCGAGCCTCCAGGCCTGCTGCTAGCAGCAGAGGGCTTCCCCATTTTCAAACTCCCACTTTTGGTGGGAGCAAAGGCGGGAAACCAGACAAAGGGTAGGAGGAGTGGCCTTACTGAGCATTCACCACCCCTAAAGGCTTGCATGCGAAGTGGACCCTCTGATTCAGTTTTCTCCATCTTGGAATGGAGAAAAACAGCCAATGAGGTTTAGGGAAGTGACCCTTCCCACAGGCAGTGGCCACTATACTGTAGTGGGTGTAGCCACCCAAGCGTAAGTGTCCCATTGTACACTACCATGTTCCCCCTAAAACGCCCACTAAATTCAGTATTTAGTGGGCTCCCCAAGACCAAGTGTTTAGATTCGAAAAGGATTCCAAGAAGACAAGAAGGTCAGCACCAAAGAAACCGCCAGGATGAGAGCTGAGGACCTTCTGCACCAGAAAAGGTGCCAAGACCCCTGCTTGCTGCACCAGAGTCCCGACAATCGTGACAGCGGAGGAGCTGGACACTGGACCGACTCCAAGAAACCCAGGGGACCTCCAGGCTTCAAGGATCACCCCAGATCTCCCTCCTGAGTGGAGGCACCACTCAAGAAAAGCAAGTAAACTGCAATAGACCAAGAAACCAGTGAAGGACACTTCACTGAATCACTAACTCCACAACCGGAAGCCACAGCCAGACCCAACAACACACATGCGACAGTCCGGAAGTGCCCCCCAACTGTACCAAGTTTGGTGGCGCTGTGACCCCTAGTGGCCTAAATAGAGCAATACCCTGGGTCCTGGTCAGCTGATGTCAGACCAGGAGAAAACCAGCACCCCCTGAGCTGACAAAGGATCAGGAGGAAGCCCCAGTCGAGGGACTTCAGGAACATCCCAGACCTCCGACTACAGTGCCCCGTTGTCCTGCAAGCGACCCCCAAAGAGACTTACCTCCAGGGGACTCCGTTGCGCACAGTGTCCAAGACCTCCAAAATGCCCTGCACCTGGCCCCCCTGGGCCTTGCATCGCGGGATCTCCAACCCCTTGTGACCTCGACAGCTAAAGGGGACCCGCAGGCACCAATTTGAATTTGCAAACCGGCTCCTTTTCCAAGTGTCCCTGTGCCAAGAACTTTTCCAACGCTGCTCCCGCCGGAACCAGCAGCTGCCCGAAGCTTTCCAGCTGGCACAAGGTGCCCACCCACTACTGCGACCACCATGCAAAAAAAGAGACTGGTAACTCAAATGTACGATGATTTTTAATGCATTTTTAAAAGTGACGGACTATTGATTCCAATGGTGCGTAATTATGCACAGAAAGACTAACTTTGCTAAAACTTTAAAAAGTCATAACCAGAAAAGTACTTAACCTATTCTAAAGATCTTGGTCTTAAAAATTATATAAAAGTCTGAAGTATTTTTTATAAATTCTGGTCTCAAGTTATTCATTGAGTGTGTGTGGCGCATGAATGGATTTGTGAGTACAGATAAATACATAGCACATCTCCTGGATTAGCCTAACTGCTCGACCAGCTACCTTAAATATGAGAGCATTAGGTGGTCTGAATTTAACCCCTGAAAACTAACTTGGGGTTGTCCGGACCCTCTGCATAGTGTACTTGGTTTTGTACACTGCATAGAGTGCCAGCCTCCAACACTCGTCTTAGTGCATGTTTGTATAAGGAAGGGCCACTGGAATGATCCAGTTCTGTGAATCTGGCATAATCTGCAAAGCGGCAGATCCTTTGCAAAGGGTTATCCGGTCACTTTTTAGTTGCTGACTGTTGGTCATGCAATAAACTGGTACTAATAAGGAGCAATTTTTGCTCAGACCATAATAATGTGTGTTAAATGACACACACCGGCTCAACATCTTGTGATTGTGGGCAAATCAATTATTCTTCGCTTGGTACCAAAAATTAATGTTTTCCTGTGTAATGTAACCAGTGTGCATGTTGAGCGCCGTAATACATTTGTATTGAGTTTGTGCTGTATATGACTGCAAAAAAACAAAAAGGACCCTCTACAGACTTTGCTAGGAAACAGCAAGATGCCAGAATAGAAAAAAGAGTAAGAAACAACATACTGCCATGAGCGTGAAGCAAAAGAAAAAATAGTGTGCCACACTAAGGTACATGGCCGATCGTGCAATAATCCATGTAACAGGGTCAGTCTCCAAGGTGGTTACAAAAAAGCCTCACGGTAGGAGAAATGTGAAGCATTTGCCAACATTATCAAGAGATTTTTGAAAGGCAGGACCAGGAACTAATTAAAGTGATGGGTGTGAGATGGTAGTGGCTAAAGCCCACAGAAAAGATCACAACATGTCAAGAAGAGCAGCGCTTGCGCGCTGCTATGTTCGACCTAAAGAGGTATTTTTCCTTCGGTAAAGCTCTAGCTTATATGAGATGTTTAGCTGCAGATTTCTAACTTATAATTATCTATCCCTAGATGTCAGACTGGATCCAGAATGTTTTTGTGAGCAGTACCCCCTGCATGCCGGTATGTGGTGTTGTTCGGCTCCGGGTGGTATCGTCAGCATAGTCTGTGCTGGAAGTGAAGTTTGTCACCACGCACTGATGTAATTTCTTTTCTTTCTGTGCCAGTCAGTGGAGATCTGGAGAAGAGCTATCCCTAGTCATTTTTTTGCCTAACTTTTTTCATCTTTTTATAGAAGACTTTTTCAGTTTTTTTTTTTTTCTTTTTTTCCCCCCTGGTGAGGCAAGGATGTCATCTTTCAAGGCTGGCTTGAAGCCCTGCAGCGCCTGTCACTACTCAATGTTGGTGACAGATGCACACATTGTATGCCTCTGTCCCGCGGGCACGACCTGAAGACCTGCACCGATTGCTGTTCCATGAACGTGAAGACCTTGAGGTAATGAGTCCTCGAGCTCCTAGCAGCTCAACGTGTAGTGCCAAGATGATCCAGGTGGAGGGGAAGGTCCCGGGAGCTGTAGCTGAGCCCTATTTGTTTGTCAAACTCAGTCGTCTGGTCACTCGGGTAATTCTGACCGCTGCAAGAAGAAGAAATCGAAGAGCTCTTCTACTTCACCTCGTTCGTCAGCCAATGAGACATGCAACCGTCGATAATCGAGGCCTGGCTCTGTGGTAGAGCCAATACTGGGCCTGTCTCCTTCCTCCCCCCAGAGTTTCTGGGAGCCAGAGCTCTTTCTGCCTAGTCAAGTTCTATGAGGCCATGCATCTCATACGTGCGTGGCTTCACACCACTGACAGTGTCCCACTCAGAACCTCATTCAGCAAAGCCCTCATGGACTTCGTGCTTGGGACCTGGTCCAAGCCTAGGACAACGGCCCCTGTGAATAGGATGACTGCCTGCCGCTACCGCCCTGCTCCAGGGGATGCAAACTTTCTCACCCAATATCCTACCCCAGAGAGCTTGGCGGTCCAAGCCTCTACTTCCCATGCAAAACCTGGCACATTCCTTACTGCTCTCCTGGATAGGGAATCCAAGAGGCTGGGCACTTTAGGGAAGATGATGTTTTCTTCCCCCAGCCTGGCACTGCAGTCCATGAACTCAGCGTGTCTTTTAGGCCACTATTCCCATGCGCCGTGGTATACGGTTATGCAGGTGCCTCCAACGGTCCTGAAGGAAGTCTGGGCCATCCTTTCCCAGGCTGTTGCTGATGGGAGAGATGCTGCTAAGTTCACAATTCGTTGTGGACTGGATACCATGACTCACTGGACAGGGCTATTTCATTTACTGTGGCCTTTCGGTGCCTCGCCTGGTTAAGGATGTCTGGGTTTTTTTCTCCCCGCTATGTCCAAGCGTTGCTCATGAACGTGCCCTTTGATTACTCCCATCTCTTTGGAGATAGGCAGATTCGCTGCTGGAGTGTTTTAAGGACAGCAGGGCTACAGCCTAGTCCTTGGGCCTTTCTCTGGCCCCTCATCACCCACAGTCCACCTTTTGTATCCAAAGAAGGGACTTCCAAAAAACGCCTCTAACCTAGCCACCGTGCTGCGCATGCTCCCCCATGTAGGAGGTTGGCCTCGCTTATAGTCGGTACCTTGTGGTACTTACACATTGTGCCAGGTCCAGTTATCCCTTATTAGTAGATTAGAAGTGTTCTAGCAGCTTAGGCTGATAGAGGTAGCAATAGCAGAGCAGCTTAGGCTGAACTAGGAGACATGCAAAGCTCCTACCATACCACTTACATCATATAGCACTATATCATAAGGAATACAATACTCAGAGTTACTAAAAATAAAGGTACTTTATTTTAGTGACAATATGCCAAAAGTATCTCAGAGGATATACTCCCTTAGGAGGTAAGTAATACACACAAACCAAAAACAGGTAAGTAAAACACTTAGAAAAGTAGTGCAAATACTGTAGAACACAATAGAATGCAATAGGAGAAAATAGGCATAGGGGCAACACAAACCAAATACTTCAAAAGTGGAATGCGAACCACAAATGGACCCCAGGCCTAGTGTAATGTGTAGAGGGTCGCTGAGAGTGTAAGAAAACACTAAGGCTGTCCAAGATACCCCACCCCAAGACCCTGAAAAGTAGGAGTAAAGTTATCCTACTACCCCAGAAAGTCGAGATAGGGGATTCTGACGACCTGCAACGGAAGGGGACCAAGTCCAAGAGTCACGCAAGTGTCCGGGGGGGGGAGGGGGCAGGAGCCCGCTAAAGCCTGGATGAAGGTGCAAAAGGGCTGCCTCCGGGTGGAAGAAGCCTAGGATTCACCAACAGCAGAAGGTGCCAAGAACTTCTCCTTTGGTCAGAAGAGGTCCCACGGCGTGCTGGAGGATGCAGAGTTGTTTTCACGCAAAAAGACCGCAAACAAGCCTTGCTAGCTGCAAGACTCGCGGTTGAAGGTTTTGGGTGCTGCTAGGATCCAGGAAGGACCAGGAGGTTGCCCCTTGGAGGAGGAGACAGAGGGGTTGCTCAGCAACACAGAGAGCCCATGCAGAAGCAGGCAGCGCCCGCAGAAGCACCTGAACAGGCGTTCAGAAGATCTGAGCATGGCGGTCGTCTCAGCACAACAAAAGGGAGTCCCATGAAGTCGGAGTCCAACTCAGCGAGTTGGGCAATGCAGGACGGAGTGCTGGGGACCTGGGCTATGCTGTGCACGAAGGAAGTCTCGCAAAAGTGCACAGAAGCCCTAGCAGCTGTAGTTCACGCAGTACACAGGATTACTGTCTGGCGTGGGGCGGCAAGGACTTACCTCCACCAAATTTGGACAGAAGGGCCACTGGACTGTCGGGGACACTTGGATCCAGCTCCTGTGTCCCAGGGACCACGCTCGTCAAGATGAGAAGGGCCCCAGAGGGTCGGTGATGCAGAAGTTTGGAGCCTGCGTTGGCAGGGGGAAGATTCCGTCGACCCACAGGAGATTTCTTCTCGGCTTCCAGTGCAGGGTGAAGGCAGACAGCTCTCAGAGCATGCACAACCAGGAAACAGTCGAGAAAGCCAGCAGGATGATGCGCTACAATGTTGCTGGTAATGCAGAGGAACTCTGGTGAGCTATTGCATTCGGTATCTAGTGAGATACCCACAGGAGAGACCCTAAATAGCCCTCAGGGGAGGATTGGCTACAGAGAAAGGTAAGCACCTATCCGGAGGGGTCTCTGACGTCACCTGCTGGCACTGGCCACTCAGAGGTGTCCATTGTGCCCTCACACCTCTGCATCCAAGATGGCAGGGGTCTGGGACACACTGGAGGAGCTCTGGGAACCTGCCCTTGGGAGGTGCTGGTCAAGGGAGTGTTCACTCCCCTTTCCTTTGTCCAGTTTCGCACCAGAGCAGGGCTGGGGGGATCCCTGAACCGGTGTAGACTGGCTTATGCAAGGAGGGCACCATCTGTGCCCTTCAAAGCATTTCCAGAGGCTACTCCTCTCAGGCCCTGCACACCTATTTCCAAAGGGAGAGGGTGTAAAACCCTCTCTCAGAGGAAATCCTTTGTTCTGCCTTCCTGGGACTGGGCTGCCCAGGCCCCAGGGGGGTAGAAACCTGTCTGAGGGTTGGCGGTAGCTGTAGAGAAAACCCCGGAAAGTTAGTTTGGCAGTACCCGGGCTCTATGCTGGAGCCCCGGGGATGCATGGAATTGTCCCGCCAATACCAGAATGGTATTGGGGTGACAATTTCATGATCCTAGACATGTTACATGGCCATGTTCGGAGTTACCATTGTGACGTTACATATAGGTATTGACCTATATGTAGTGCACGTGTGGAATGGTGTCCCCGCACTCACAAAGTCCAGGGAAATTGCCTGAACAATGTGGGGGCACCTTGGCTAGTGCCAGGGTGCCCTCACACTAAGTAAGTAACTTTGCACCTAACCTTCACTAAGTGAGGGTTAGACATATGGGTGACTTATAAGTTACTTAAGTGCAGTGCAAAATGGGTGTGAAATAACATGAGCGTTATTTCACTCAGGCTGCAGTGGCAGTCCTGTGTAAGAATTGTCTGAGCTCCCTATGGGTGGCAAAAGAAATGCTGCAGAAGTCAGTTCCCTTTTTTCCGTGCCTTCGAGTAACGCTTTTTTCTTCGAGACTACCAGGGAGCTACTGTTTCACAATGTCTCAGCCAAGGAAGTCGGGTTTTAAACCCTGTAGGGAGTGCGAAGGTCGAATATCAGTCACAGACCCACACGAGAATTGTTTGTGGTGTCTGAGTTCTGACCATGACGTCGAAGGCTCTCAAGGAGCGGGAGGCCAAGTTGTTCCTGGCAAGGTCTAAGAAGAAGGAGAAACATCGTCGTGAGTCTTCTTCCAAGTCTTCGAAATCTCACAGGCGACATCAAGACTCCCAACGCCGACATGATTCATGGCGCTGGTCAAGTAAGGGCCGTTCCAGCTCGAGGTCGCCATCGGCTCGGCGTCGAACGACTTGGGAAGTTAGTCCGACTGTGACACCTCCACCTCGGACGACTCCTACTTCTCCGACGTCTCCGCTGTCGGTCTTCGAAGTCGATCCTCACCAGGAGCCGGCGGTCTCTCCAGCGCAGACGGAGATGCCCATGCCGACGCCGGCTTCGCCTCAGGCACCGGCTCCGCAAGGTTATACGGCACCAGGCACAGACCCTGACGTACTTCTTAATGTGATGTTCAACATCTTTGCCACCATGGCTCCGGGAGGTGGTCATTTGGGACCTTCGGGTCCATTGGCCTATGACATGGGTGTTCCGGCTTCATACAGACTGACACCCTTCATGCCTTTCCTTCCTCCGGGAAGTGCTGGTTCGGCGCCGGTACCAATGGCATCGCCTTGAAGACCTGTGACGCCGACGACATCTACTGCCCCGGCGCCGATGAGTTCACCGCAGCTTTCATCTACTCTAAAGAAACCTACGGTGCCGATGGATCCGGCGTCGGATGAATCCAATGGTCGACGCCGTCCGAGGTCTGCGGCGTCGGTAAATGCCTTATCGATGCCGAGGATTGAATCTAGGCTCTGCTCCAGGAGGTTGGCTCTGAGGCTGCTAGAGGAGCAAGAGTATGAGAAGCAGCTGTTGGAAGAGGGTGAGATTGTGGAGCCACTGAGAGACCTGCAAGGCTTGGACACGGCTAGTGGTTTGGACACTTCCCCGGAATGGGACTTGGCATCTCCGGGGGAGTACACGGAGGAGGCTGCCTCTTTCCATTCGGTGGTCAGGAAGGCAGGGGATTTTTTTGACCTTCCTCTTCCAGCTGCAGATGTTAAGACAAACATTCTCACAGAGGTTTTGCATCCTTCTTCAGCAGTGACAGAGCCGCCGCTTCCATTTAATGAGGCGCTTATTGACCCGATAATGGAGGTGTGGAAGAAGCTGGTGACTTCGACGGCAGTAAACAGGTCTGTTGCGAGGAGGTATCGGGTGGCTCCTGGAGATCCAGCGTTCTTGTCCAGAACCCGACTCCGGAGAGTTTGGTAGTGCAGGCTTCATGCTCCTCATGCTCTGCTCCGGGATCTTTTCCAGGGGTTCCCGCGGACTGGGAGTCCAAGAGAATGGACCAATCTGCTAAGAGGGCGTAGCATGGCCCTCAAGTCAACGAATGCTATCTGTATCCTGGGAAGGTACATTTATGCTCTCATGGACAAGGCCAAGACACACACTGCATTGCCTCAGGAAGTGCCTAACCTTTTGGCGGATGCTCAGGCGGCGGTGACCCAGGTGATCCAATCTGGGCTTGACACATCGGACTGTGGCCAGGGCTATGGGCATGTCCATAGCGACAAGACGACATGCCTGACTATGGTCTTCACGATTCTCTCCCGATGTGCAGACAACCCTACTCGACCTACCCTTTGATGGGGATAAACTATTTGGGGCCAGAGCTGACTCTGCCTTGGAGCGGTTCAAGGAGTGTAGGGCCACGGCAAGATCCTTGGGCCTGCAACCATCCACCTCCACTTTCTTGAGATCGTTTAGGAGGTTTAGGGGGTTTGGATGTGGCTGTTCCTTTCGAGGGAGATTCCAGGCAGCAGGACAGCAATCTTCGACAGCTCACCCTTATAGAACATTCAGGGGCAGGGGTAGAGTTCGTACTAGTGGGGCCACCCAGCAGCACTCTGCCTCTTCCTCTTCTTCCGGAGGGGTGCAGCAGGGAAGCAGCCTTAGTCCTCCATCACTCCCTTTACATGCATCTCCTGTAGGGGGGGAGACTGTCTCAATTTCTTCACATGTGGGGGTCAATACCATCGGACTCCTGGGTCACCGATATTGTGGGGAAAGGTTATACTCTTCCCTTTCACGAGTTCCCCCTCACATCCCTCCCCGCCCATCCTTCTGTTCGGAAGACCATCTTCTTTTACTACAACAGGAAGTGCTAATCCTTTTGTCGAAAGGTGCAATAGAGTTGGTTCCAGAGCAGGAGAGGGGTCAGGGATGTTATTCAAGATATTTCTCGATCCCCAAAAAGGATGGTCGATTAAGGCCAATCCTGAACCTGAGGATTTGGAATTGGTTCCTCAAGCAGGAGAAGTTCAAAATGCTGACCCTAGCAGAGGTTCTTTTGGCATTGAACGAAGGAGATTGGATGGTGTCTGTCGTCTTGCAGGATGCTTACTTTCATATCCCGATCCTCAAGTCGCACAGGCAGTATCTCCCATTTGTGGTGGGGTCGCAACACTATCAGTTTGCGGTCCGTCCGTTTGAGTCGTCACGAAGGTGATGGCGGTGGTTGCAGTAGAGCTCAGAAGAAGGGGGATAGCAGTATTCCCTTATCTGGACGATTAGTTGATCAAAGTCAAGTCTCTGGAGCTCCTGCGGCGTCACCTGCAGTCGACAACTCAGTTGTTGTTCGATCTGGGCTTTTCGGTGAACGTGCCCAAATCTCACCTGGAGCCCTCTCAGCGCCTCCTGTTCATAGGGGCAGTACTGGACACAACATTGAGGCCATTCCCCCGCCGCAGCGGATTCAAGACATTCAGGCTTTGATTACAATGTTCCAGAATGGAGCGGTTGTTCCAGTCCTCAAAGTCCTTCGTCTGCTCGGTCAGTTAGCTTCTTGTATTCTACTGGTCACTCATGCACGCTGGCACATGAGGGCTCTTCAGTGGTGCACCCGCAGGCAGTGGTTTCAACACAAAGGAGATTACGAGGAATCAATAAAGATCTCCAGAGATGCTGCAGCGGATCTTCAATTTTGGGCAGGGAACGGCAACCTTTCCCAAGGAAAGCCGTTCTCACTGCCACCTCCGGTGGCCACAGTGATAATGGATGCCTCCACTCTAGGGTGGGGTTGCTCATCTGGGAGACCTGGAGGTCAAAGGTCATTGGTCTCCAGTGGAACAGAGGTTTCAAATCAATTTGTTGGAATTGCGGGCGATCCGTCTGGCTCTCAAGGCCTTCCTCCCTTCCCTTCGCGGTCGGTCGGTTCAAGTTTTAACGGACAACACTACTGCGATGTGGTATATAAACAAGCAGGGAGGAGTGGGGTCGTATCTTCTCTGCAGAGAAGCTCTTCGACTCTGGTCCTGGCTTCAGGACCATCAGATATGCTTGGTAGCAAACCATTTGGCCGGAGCTCTGAATGTGCGTGCGGACGGTCTGTCGGCGCATCTCGACCGATCACCGGTGGCGTCTTCATCCAGACCTGGTCCTTTACATCTTCCAGATAGATCTGTTTGCCACTCGGGAGAACGCACACTGCCCGTCATTCTGCAGCCTCCAGTATCCGGTGCAAGGAGCTTTGGGGGGCGCGTTTCAGATGTCCTGGAAGGGTCAGTTGCTTTACGCGTTTCCCCCCATACCCCTGATTCCTCGGGTCCTGAGGAAGATCCACCAAGACCGGGCCCAAGTCATCCTAAAAGCTCCGGATTGGCCAAGAAGGGTGTGGTATTCGGGCCTCCTCTAACTCTCTCTTTGCCCTCCGCTCCCTCTCCCTTACAGGGCAGACCTCCTCTTGCAGTCGCAGGGGCAGGTTCTACACCCCCACCGCCAGAGCCTGCACCTACATGCCTGGAGATTGAACGGGTCAATCTGAGTACTTTTTCTCTCCCACCTGAGGTTTTGGAAGTTATGTTATCGGCCAGGTGACACTCCACCAAATCTTTCTATGCAAGCAGGTGGGCTAAATTTGTGATTTGGTGTGGAGAGAATCAAATTGATCCCTTGCGTGCCCACTTATCTGACATACTGTTGTTTGCGTTATCCTTGGCACAGAGGGGTTGTGCAGTTGCCACTGTTAAGGGTTATTTATCCGCGCTGTCGGCCTTTCTGTGCCTTCCAGACCAACCGTCCTTGTTTAAGTCCTCAATTTTTTTAGGTTCATTAAGGGTCTCACTAACAAGTTTCCGCCCACTCCATTCGTTATGCCATAGTGGGATCTGAACTTAGTGTTGACCTTTCTTATGGGTTCACCGTTTGAACCAATGCATTCTTGTCCCTTGAGGCTTTTGGTTTTAGAAACTGTGTTAAGGACCAAGGCGACTTTCTTACCGAAGGTTGTTATACCCTTTCATTTAGGACAGTCCATCACTCTTTCTTCCTTCTATCCTCCACCTCATCCATCAAAGGAGGAAGAGAGGCTTCACCGACTTGACCCAAGAAGAGCGTTGAGCTTCTTTGTCAACAGGACGAGGGAGTTCGATCAGCTCTTTGTTGGTTACGTGGGGAAGAGGAGAGGCAAAGCTGCCCACAAGAGAACGCTTTCCAGGTGGGTCATTCTTTGCATCAAATTGTGTTATTCTTTAGCAAAGAAGGAACCCCCTGTGGGGCTACGAGCCTGTTCCACCAGGGCTAAGGCAGCTTCATTGGCCTTAGCTAGAGGTGTTCCTGTGGTTGACATCTGCAAGGCGGGAACTTGGGCATCCCTACACACTTTTGCCAAGCATTATTGTTTGGACTCTGAAGTTAGGAGGGATGGCCATTTTGCACGCTCAGTGCTACAGGATTTCTTGATTTGACCATTCAGGCACCCACCACTGAGTGCGGTACTGCTTTGGGACTCTATTCTTTAGGTGAGGAATCCACAGGTAGTTGTATCCAGCAGAAGAACAAGTTACTTACCTTCGGTAACACCTTTTCTGGTGGATACATTAGCTACCTGTGGATTTCTCACGGTGTTTCATATTAGTGGAAATAAATGTTGGTATATAAGTTTGATTGATGTGTACATATCACATCTGTAGTGTTAATGTTCTCCTGTTCGCCTCAAAGGCACGTAAAAAATGGTGATAACTGACGTCTGCACGTCGACGAGGACCTCTTATTGCCTGGATGACGTCATACGGTGTCGCATGGGAGTCGGGCAGTTGTGAAGTCATCGTCGACGTGCAGAGCTAGAAATTTCCGTTGAATACAGGCGTGTGGGGAAAGTTCTTTAGGTGAGGAATCTACAGGTAGCTAATGTATCCACCAGAAAAGCCGTTACCGAATGTAAGTAAATTGTTCTTTACTCCTACTTTTCAGGGTCTTGGGGTGGGGTATCTTGGACACCCTTAATGTTTTCTTACCCTCCCAGCGACCCTCTACACACTACACTAGGCCTGGGGTCCATTTGTGGTTCGCATTCCACTTTTGGTGTATATGGTTTGTGTTGCCCCTAGGCCTATTGTCTCCTATTGTTTTCTATTGTGTTCTACAGTGTTTGCACTACTTTTCTAACTATTTACTTACCTGATTTTGGCTTGTGTGTATATTTTGTGTATTTTACTTACCTCCTAAGGGAGTAAATCCTCTGAGATAATTTTGGTATATTGTCAATAAAATAAAGTACCTTTATTTTTTAGTAACTGAGTATTCTTATGTATATAGTGCTAAGTGATATAAGTGGTATAGTAGGAGCTTTGCATGTCTCCTAGTTCAGCCTAAGCTGCTCTGCTATAGCTACCTTTATCAGCCTAAGCTGCTAGACCACCTCTAATCTACTAATAAGGGATAACTGGACCTGGCAAAAGGTGTAAGTACCACAAGGTACCCACTATAAGCCATGCCAGCCTCCTACAGCCACCTGCTAAGAAAGTGCAGTGTTAGCAGTTTTGCACACTGGAGTTTTAAGGTGGCTCTGAGATGCTTTTCACCTCGAATGGAGCTCCCGCTTCTTGTACGCCTTTCCGTGCATACCACTCCTGCCCAGAGTTCTCAAGATCAAGAACCTCTCGGCTCAAGCTACCCTTGTGGCTCTAGACTGGGCACTCAGAGTTTGGTGTCCCAAGCTGTGTAACATGGCCATCGATCCTCCAATCATGGTGCTGCTTTAAGAGGATCTTCTGTCGGATCAGCAGGGGAGGGAACTCTACCTGAACCCTTCAACTCTGCCTTCTTGCATGGAGATTGAGCGGCAATAGTTGACATCCTTCACCCTGCTTTTCGAAGTCTGTGATGTTATTCTGGCAGCCAGGTTTCCCTCCACCAAAGCCGTATATGCCTGCTATTGTCAAAAAATTGTGGAATGGTTTTCAGAAAGACAAATTAACCTCTTTCTGGTCATTTTCCTTAGGTGTTCCTTTTTATCATTTGTGTTGCCCAACAGGTCTCTGCTTTGGGCACTCTAAAGGGCTATTTCTGCTTTCTTGTGGTTGCCTGACCAACCATCCCTCTTCAAATCCCATATTGTCCACAGTTTCTTGAAATATGTGTTCCCTCCTTCACCTTTTATCATGCCTCAGTGGAACCTCAATCTTGTTTTGAGACTTCTGATGTGTGCTCCTTTGGAGCCAGTCGATAATTGTCCCCTTTGGCTACCTACCATCAGAACAGCAGTTTTTGCGGTGATAACATCTGCCTGAAGAGTTAGCGAGCTTCAGGCTGTATCATCCAAGCCTTCTTACATCACTATATATCATGACCATGTGGTGCTCTACACAGGGGGCTCTTTTCTTTCAGAGGTGATCACTCCGTTTCACGGAGGCCAACCCATCACTTTGCCTATCTTTTGTGCCCTGCCACATTCCTTCAAGGAGGAAGAGCGACTCCACTGTCTAGACCCCAAAAGAGTGTTGTTGTTCTACCTTGATCCCATACAAGAGTTCCTGGTGGACGACCAACTCTTTGTGGGGTATGTCAGAGTGAAGAAGGGTTTGGCCATGCAGAAGCAGACCATCTCCCAATAGATCAATCTCTGTGTAAAGATATGCTCTGCATTGGCAAAGAGGAAACAACCCCCTGAGGGCTTGTAAGCTCATCCCACCAGAGCTAGAGCTGCGACCACTAACTTAGCACACAGAGTTCCAGCCGTGGATATCTGCCAGGCAGCAACGTAGGCCTCATTGCACACATTTACAAAACACTACTGTAGGAAGTTGGCTCTGTATGCACTATTTCAAAGTAAGGAATAGTATGCACAGAGTCCAAGGGTTCCCCTTAGAGGTAAGATAGTGGCAAAAAGAGATAATTCTAATGCTGTATTTTGTGGAAGTGTGGTCCAGCAGTAGGCTTATCAGAGGGTAGTGTTAAGCATTTGTTGTACACACACAGGCAATAAATGAGGAACACACCCTCAGAGACTATTCCAGGCCAATAGGTTTTTGTATGGAAAAATATATTTTCTTAGTTCATTTTAAGAACCACAGGTTCAGGATTTACAAGTAATACTTCAAATGAAAGGTATTTCACTTAGGAACTTTAGGAACTTTGAATTAGCAAAATAGCATGTACAGTTTTCACATAAATGGCATGTAGCTATTTTAAAACTAGACAGTGCAATTTTCAACAGTTCCTGGGGGAGGTAAGTGTTTGTGAGTTTTTGCAGGTAAGAAAACCACCCACTGAGTTCAATTTTGGGTCCAAGGTAGCCCACCGTTGGGGTTTCAGAGCAACCCCAAAGTTACCACACCAGCAGCTCAGGGCCGGTCAGGTGCAGAGGTCAAAGTGGTGCCCAAAACACATAGGCTTCATTGGAGAAGGGGGTGCCCCAGTTCCAGTCTGGCAGCAGGTAAGTACCCGTGTCTTCGGAGGGCAGACCAGGGGGGTTTTGTAGGGCACCGGGGGGGACAAAAGTCGGCACAGAAAGTACACCCTCAGTGGCACAGGGGCGGCCGGGTTCAGTGTGAAAACAAGCGTCGGGTTTGCAATAGGATTCAATGGGAGACCAAGGGGTCTCTTCAGCGATGCAGGCAAAGGGGGGGGGGGGCTCCTCGGGGTAGCCACCACCTGGGCAAGGGAGAGGGCCACCTGGGGGTCGCTCCTCCACTGGAGGTCGGATCCTTCAGGTCCTGAGAGCTGCGGGTGCAGTGTCTTTACCAGGCGTCGGGTCTTTGAAGCAGGCAGTCGCAGTCAGGGGGAGCCTCGGGATTCCCTCTGCAGGCGTCGCTGTGGGGGCTCAGGGGGGTCAACTCTGGCTACTCACGTTCTCGCAGTCGCCGGGAAGTCCTCCCTGTGATGTTTGTTCTCCACAAGTCGAGCCGGGGGCGTCTGGTGCAGAGTGCAAAGTCTCACGCTTCCGGCGGGAAACGTGTATTGTTTCAAAGTTGCTTCTTTGTTGCAAAGTTGCAGTCTTTGTAGAACAGAGCTGCTGTCCTCTGGAGTTTTTGGTCCTTCTAGATGCAGGGTAGTCCTCTGAGGCTTCAGAGGTCGCTGGACCCTGTGGAACGCGTCGCTGGAGCAGTGTCTTTTTTTTATTTTTATTTATTTATTGTTTTATTCAATTAAGTACAAACCAAAAAAAAGGAAAACATTCATTAATGCAGCAGAACTCCAGCCGAATGGATAAGTATATTAGAGTCATTGCACAACATTTGGCTATCATGGTATCTTATTCTCAAGGCGTGCCTCTACCAACATCTCTCGCCACCCGCCAGTAACCCGGGACCTGTTCCAAAAAAAAAAGGAGGGATTCATGATGAAATAAAGAAGGAGGGTCCACCATATCAGGAGAGATACAGCACTCCGTCTCGCCATGCAAGGAGTACAACATAACCACTCAATGGTATTAATCAGCCACCGTCATGTGGGGAGAACTGCAGCCAGGTAACAATTACGATAACCTCTAGTAATAGGCAGGCGGAGGGCACAACCACGTCACACAGGACTATCACCCGTCAAAATATCTTGCATGTTCCGGGGGGGGGGCAGAAAACGCCTAGTGGGGGGGCATCAATCACACAGCACTCACAGTCCGCAGAGCCAGGTATTCCTCTAGAGGGCTCCAAATATTTTTGGGACGTGTTCTCTCTGGCACGAGTTCCCAAAATATTAACAGTTGGTCATGGCAGAAAGCCGCATCTCGCAACCAATCCGATCTACGCGGTACTCCCCCCCCTACCCCAGCACATCGCTACTCTCCTCTTGGCAAGGAGCACAAGCAGTCCCACTAAACGTCTATGCGGGCTCTGCATTTCGTCCATATATCCCAGCAGCGCTACCTTAGGGGAGAGGGATATCTCTTCTTTTATCATGTCAGCAATCGCTCGTCGCACCTCCTCCCAGTACTTATATACTTCCTCACACTCCCATGCCAGGTGGAAGAAACCTGCATCCGGGGCTCCGCAGCGGGCGCAGCGGGGGTCCGCCACCAACCCCATGGAGTGTAACTTCCTGGGTGTATAGTATATTCGGTGTAGGAATTTGAAATGCAGCAAGCGCAGTCTATAGTTCGGGGACAATGTTCTCATATAAACACAACAGCTACGCCATATCCCATCCGGGATGGGCTCCCCCAGGTCTCTCTCCCAGGCAGCCCGGGCGGGCATCACCAAGCCGCCACTCTGCTCCTGCGCAGCATTATACAGTTTGGTTATTAGCTTGGAGGGGGATTTCGCACTGCACAGTGCCTCCAAAGCCCGGAACTCGGGAGGAGCGGCCGGCTCTGCGAAGAACCGATCCCGCAGCAAGAAGTGAACACGGAGTGCACAAAAGCGCCGCAGCGGGGAGTCGTCACAGTTCAAGAGTGCGTCAGAGACACCCAGCAGTCGGCCATCCACTACCCAGTCTCCCAGCGTCTGCAAGTCAGCGTCCCGCAGAAACCCACGCACACCTCTATCACAGAACATCTGGCCGTCAGCCACCGCCATAACAGGTAGTGATGACGCAAAAGGAGCCTGCACCCCAGCCCGCCGCATCAACGCCCTCCATGCTCCCGCAGTGCAGGAGACCGTGTCTATGCCTCTGGGGCGGGGGAGTGCCCGCCCTCCAAGCAGACATATCAAGCCGTCAGGCCAGACAGAGTCACTCTCCGGAGCAAGATGCGGCATATATCGGGGCGGATTCAGCCAGAAGTACGCGAAATGTGCCTGGGCACTATGGTAATATAACTCCAGGTCTGGAGCTGCCAATCCGCTGCGGTCAAACGGCAGCGTCCGCTTTTCCCACGCAATACGGGGCTGTCGTCCCGCCCAGACCAGCCGCACAAGCGCAGATCTCAGGCGCCGAAAATAAACTTTAGTGAGTGGCAGGGGAAGATTTATGAATAGATACAGAAATTTAGGGAGTACCACCATCTTAATGATGGCGATGCGGCCAGTCAGCGAAAGAGGAAGGGCCATCCAGGTCTCCACCTTGCACTCCAGCCATGTCATCACTGTTTCATAGTTGGCAAGTCGGAGCGTCTCCGCGTCGCAGCTTAGGTGTATACCCAAGTAGCGCACTGGCCCGTCCGCCCAAATCAGAGGGTATCGCGAGTCAAATCTGCTCACCCTGGGGGTCAGTGGCAGAATCATTGATTTCGACCAGTTAATGGTGATCCCAGAAAAGTTCCCGAAGCGGACAATTTCATCTAGTAAGATATCCAGATTTTGCCTGGGATTGCACACATATAGCGCTATATCGTCCGCATATAAGGATATCAGGACAGGGCGCTGCCGGAATCTTAGGCCACTATTACTATATCTCTGACGCAGTCCCGCTGCCAGTGGCTCCATAGCAGCCGCAAAAAGAAGCGGAGACAGCGGGCAGCCCTGTCGCGTACCACGTGATACCGGGAATGGGGCTGATATGCTCCCGTTAAGGCGAAGCCTGGCAGTAGGCAGAGTATACAGCAGCCTGATCCAATTTACAAATCGCGCGCTAAGGCCCACTCGATTCAGAAGTGCAAACATATATTCCCAGGCCAGGGAATCAAAGGCCTAGCCGCATCAAGAAACACAGTGGCCACGTCGTCGTCTGTCTCTAGTGATCCCAGCACTGCAAAGAAGGTGCGTAAGTTGTGGCTCGTGGATCTCCCTGGTACAAAGCCCGATTGATCTGGGAGCACCATTCTAGAAAGTAGTGGCTGTAGTCGAGTCGCTATCATTTTTGCAAGGATCTTATTGTCAATGTTTATCATGGAGAGAGGACGGTACGAATCGCATCGCGTCGGGTCTTTACCAGGCTTCAGGATGGTTATTATTAAGGCCTCCCGGAGGGAGGTCGGGAGGGAGCCCACCGCTAGGGACTCTTCATACACCTCCAGCAGATAGGGATCTAGGATGTCCCCAAATTCCTTATAAAAGGCAGGGGTCAGGCCATCAGTGCCAGGAGACTTATTCCCAGGTAAGCTTTGGACCGCCGCCTTCACCTCCTCTACCGTGAACGGCACATCCAGATACATCCTGTGTGCCTCTTCAAACCACACTAACGCAATGCTCTCAAAATACTCCTTCATATCTGCCACCCTGAGTCCCACCGGGGGCGCATATAGCTGCGAGTAAAACTTGGTGAATTCCTGCAACACGCTTCCAGTACCAGTCACCCTCGCCCCGTCGGTGTCTAATACTTCAGTGACATAATTGCTGGCCCAGGGGCTACGCAGCAGCCCCGCGAGCGTCCTCCCAGCCCTCTCGCCCTCTCCATATCTATGAGCCCGCGAATGTCTCACAAGGAAGCATACCTCTCTAAGTGAGGCCTCCTCATACAGTGACACCTCTCGTCTAATTTCCGCAAGTATCTCGTTTGACCATGTGGCCTCGAGACTCCGCTCCAGTACCTCAAGCCTCCTTTCAATATCAGCCATCTCTCGTCTTAATGCCTTCACTATCCCATGCTGTTTTGCTAGACACTCCCCACGGATCACTACTTTAAATGCTTCCCACACCGTGCCCGGGGAGTCCACCGACCCTCGGTTCTCCTAAAAAAAATAGCCGAATGGCCTCTCGTATCTCCGCTCGGAAGGCATCGTCCTGGAGGGCGCCACCGGGCAACCGCCACATTACCATTGGATTTAACTCACTAGGCAGCGCCATATCTAATAGTACCAGTGAGTGGTCCGACAGCGTGCAAGGGAGATGATTAATTGCTGTAGTCCAGGCCTCTACATCTTTAGTGCCCAACCATCGGTCAATACGGGACCAGCTGCTATGAAAGTAATTCAAACAAGTGCCTTCCCGCACACCCGCGTGTCTCCGCCTCCACAAATCTACCAGCGCGCCACTATCCATTACTGCCGTCAGTGCCCTTGCTGCTGAAACGTGCTGCATCCTGGCCACACTCTCACGGTCCAGCCAAGCATCCAGCACAACATTAAAATCGCCGCCCCAAACCACAGCCCCAGCTTCCAGCGACTCCACCCGGCGCCACACTTCCAGAAAGAATTCCGAGTCATCCACATTTGGCCCATACACTGCCACTAGCCGGCAAGCCCTGTCCAGCAGCATTCCGCTCAGCATTACATATCTTCCGTTGGGGTCGATAATGATCTCTCGTGTGCGCCATTGTAGCCCCTTACGAATAATGATTGCGACCCCTCGGGCATAACTGGAGTATGCCGAGTGATGAGTCTCCCCAACCCAGCCAGCCCTCAGTCTGTTAACCGACTGCGCCGTCAGATGCGTTTCCTGAAGCATACAAATATCAATACTATGTCGTTTAGCATAAGCCATCACCAGACGGATTTTTCGGTTGTCATTGAGTCCCCGCACATTCCATGTCAAGCATTTCACAGTAGTAGAAGCATCATCCCCCAGCCACGCAGCCCAGCATATGGACACAGCCCACCGCCTGCCAGAAACCAAACAGAAAAAGAACCAGAAACATTTCCCAGTTTGCCCTCGCCTCCCCCCTCCCACCCAGGCCCCCCAATCGGACCCTAGAAGTAGCCCACCCAACCATCCCCAGAACCCAAACTGAGGGGATATAACACGAAAGAACCGGACTCATCCGTGGGGGCATAGGCCCGCCGATCGACCCTCCACCCTAAAAAGGGTATGGGAGAGAGGGGGCACGGACAGCCCCTAGCTATATAACAGGGGCAGATTGTGTAGCGGACCCCTATTTCTCCACAGCTCCAGTGATATCGAGGTCAACAGTCCAGCGCATTAATCATTGTCACTAAGTGAGGCGTTTTCTGGGTTCACCTCCCCGGCCCCCCGCTGTTTAGGCAATCTTTTAACAAACTTATTCGCCTGCTTTATATCCGTGAAATATAACACTTTGCCCTCATGCCTCACTCTCAATTTAGCCGGATATAACAGAGCAAATCCTATTCCAGCCTGGCTTAGCGTACGCTTGATCGGCAGAAAAGCCCGTCTCTGTGCCTGTACTCCCGGGGTGTAATCAGGGAAAAAGTTGATTTCGGAGTTCTTAAAAGTTAAGGAGCTTTTTTCCCTGGCAAGCCGAAGCACGGTGTCTCGGTCCCTGTAATTTAGTAACCGTGCAATAATTGGGCGCGGAGGAGTGCCCGGCGGAGGCCGAGGGCCCAAGGATCGATGTGCCCTCTCAATCACCAGCATCTGCGACAACTCTCCAGGAAACAGCTCTTGTAGCATGTTCTCGACAAAGTCTTCCATGCGACTCATATCTGTTGTCTCCGGCAGCCCCACGATGCGGATATTGTTACGTCGGGACCGAGCTTCCAGGTCCTCATTCTTGTTTCGTATCACCTCCATAAGGCGTTCCATCTGCGCAATCTGTTCTCTATCGCCACTGCGAGCGTCCTCTATATCAGATGTGCGAGTCTCTAGTGTTTCAAATCTAGCATCATGGTTGTCCACTCGAGCTCTAATGCGGTCAAGCCGCTCCGTTACATGATCCAGCTTAGCGTCAATTCCGGCCAAACTGGTCTTGAGTTCCATGAACATGGCTCTCACGGACATCTCGGAGGACCCCTCCTCAGTGTCTGCATCTCCGGGCCGGGGTTCGGAGGTGGCACCCCGCTTTTCTCCTCCGGAGAAGGAGAGTTTAGCTTGCCGCTTATCTGCTTTACCCATCTTGCAGTATTGCCATATGATGTAACTGAAGTAATCTGAATTCGCCCGCCCAGGTCAACAAGTTTCCAGCGCCGAAAGAAACAGCCCCTTGACTGTCTCACTTGCTCCACTAAGCCGTCTGGTCAGCTCCCGGCGCGCCCAGCGGCCTCCACTTCTCTCACACCCCTATACCTCCACGCATGGGCCCAGATTAGCTGCGTTAGTTTCAGGGGTACGACTCAGCCCAGGAGGGCGGGGGGAGGGAGGGGTCCAGCCAGCCACTAAGCTGCTAATCCCGGGCGTTCAGGCTTCCGGAGTCCATAGGGCACCGGGATCGAAGAGTCACGTCAGCCGGGACCCCAAACCCCCGCCACACCTCCAGTCTGCCCTCTACCTGGCTCACGCTCCCAGTTCTGTGCTGGATTCCATGTGTGGTCCGCAGGACATCCGAGATTTCTGTGCAGGCAGCCGGGGGCAGTGTTCAAGTTCACCAAGCAGGTTCCTAAGCTGGCCCAGTTCCAGGTATACGCCTCACGCGGTTCCAGCGCACTCCACCAGTGGTCGGTGTGCGCCGTCCGCCAGCCGGGCCCCGCGCCCCTCCGCCGAGTCTCCGGGATCCGGGGGCCCCGAGGGAAACCCCTTCCGATGGGCGGGAGCGGCCCGCGAGTCCAGGGCAGGCCGCAACGCGCGCCCAGAATCAGTCGCCGTCGTATTAAGGAGGAGGAGGGAGGGGGGAGCCGCGGCCCGAATCGACCGCCGGTCCGGCTTCCCCGAGTTCCCGGCCCCTCTGTCTCCGCGCCCCTCAATCAGGGGAAGCGGTCGCCGCCCTCGCTCAGCCCGCGCGTGCCTTAAGAGCCAGCGCGCGCAGAGAGCCACCAGCGCTAGGCCCCTCGGCGCTCACCCGTCTCCCGGGCCCGGGCAGCAGCCAGACCCGGCTCGACATCGCCGGCCAACCTCTCAGGGGGAAGCGCCTGGGGTCCGCTCCATTTCCGCCCCGATTAGGATGAGTTTAAGCGGATAAAGTGCCCGGCCCCGGCAGAGCCTCACCAGGTGACGGCCATCTTGCCCGGTGGCCAAGCCACGCCCCCCCTGGAGCAGTGTCTTTAGAAGTGGGGAGACAGGCTGGTAGAGCTGGGGCCAAAGCAGTTGGTGTCTCCGTCTTCTCTGCAGGTTTTCAGCTCAGCAGTCCTTCTTTTTAGGTTGCAGGAATCTAGTTTCCTAGGTTCAGGGGAGCCCCTAAATACTGAATTTAGGGGTGTGTTTAGGTCTGGGAGGGCAGTAGCCAATGGCTACTGTCCTTGAGGGTGGCTACACCCTCTTTGTGCCTCCTCCCTGAGGGGATTGGGGCCCATCCCTGGGGGAATCCTCCATCTGCAAGATGGAGGATTTCTAAAAGTCAGAGTCACCTCAGCTCAGGACACCTTAGGGGTTGTCCTGACTGGCAGGTGACTTCTCCTTGTTTTTCTCATTATCTCCCCTGGACTTGCCGCCAAAAGTGGGGCTGTGTCCAGGGGGCGGGCATCTCCACTAGCTGGAGTGCCCTGGGGCATTGTAACACGAAGCCTGAGCCTTTGAAGCTCACGGCTAGGTGTTACAGTTCCTGCAGGGGGGAGGTGTGAAGCACCTCCACCCAGAGCAGGCTTTTGTTTCTGTCCTCAAAGAGCGCAAAGGCCCTCACCACATGGGGTCAGAAAGTCGTCTCTCAGCAGCAGGCTGGCACAGACCAGTCAGTCCTGCACTGAACAATTGGGTAAAATACAGGGGGCATCTCTAAGATGCCCTCTGTGTGCATGTTTTAATAAATCCAACACTGGCATCAGTGTGGGTTTATTATTCTGAGACGTTTGATACCAAACTTCCCAGTATTCAGTGTAGCCATTATGGAGCTGTGGAGCTCGTTTTTGACAGACTCCCAGACCATATACTCTTATGGCTACCCTGCACTTACAATGTCTAAGGTTTTGCTTAGACACTGTAGGGGCATAGTGCTCATGCACATATGCCCTCACCTGTGGTATAGTGCACCCTGGCTCAGGGCTGTAAGGCCTGCTAGAGGGGTGACTTACCTATGCCATAGGCAGTGTGAGGTTGGCATGGCACCCTGAGGGGAGTGCCATGTCGACTTAGTCATTTTCTCCCCACCAGCACACACAAGCTGGCAAGCAGTGTGTCTGTGCTGTGTGAGGGGTCCCTAGGGTGGCATAAGACATGCTGCAGCCCTTAGAGACCTTCCCTGGCATCAGGGACCTTGGTACCAGGAGTACCAGTTACAAGGGACTTACCTGGGTGCCAGGGTTGTGCCAATTGTGGAGACAATGGTCCATTTTAGGTGAAAGAACACTGGTGCTGGGGCCTGGTTGGCAGGGTCCCAGCACACTTCTCAGTCAAGTCAGCATCAGTATCAGGCAAAAAGTGGGGGGTAATTGCAACAGGGAGCCATTTCCTTACAACTACTTCCTGAACAGTCAGGTCTGTTGGGAATGGCAGTCTGCCTGTTAGATCCTGCAGGATTTCCTGTATGAAATTGTTCCGCAGATCCACCTCTGGGGAAGATACTGCTTGGGTAACTAGTCTAAGGTTAGGCTTCTGCAGTTAGACGTTTCTATCAGACATTTCTATCAGGGAGTATAGGATGGGTGGGTCGGTAAGGAATCTGCAGCTAGATATAACCTCTACCAGATAAGGCATTACCAAAGGTAAGTAACTTGTTCTTCTGGTGCATACTCAGTGTAACTGCAGATTTTTTTACCACTGTCCCTCTTCCTGGTTCTGTGCAATTGTCTCTTTTTTTCATACACAAAATTGTGCTAGTCTAGAGATCCGCAACTGTCACATCTGAACTGTCATTGAGCTCTGCGTCTGAGGAATTGGGCAGTCATTAATGAAACTAACATTAGCACAGAGGGGTGGAACTTGTATATGGCTCTGACATGACAACACCTACAGGCATGCAGGAGCAATACTCAGAAAAATCTTTAGATCCAGTCTGGCACCAAGGGCTATCCACAAGATGAGGAATCTCTGGTTAGAACTTGTACCTACTAGAAAGAGTGTTACCAACTGTAAGTTGTGTGTTCGTAATGGAAATCATCCTTATGCTGAGTCCAAATATCAACATGTTTTGGAGTGCTTAATTTGTTGAAGTATTATCCGAGCTAATGCAAAAACAGATTTTTTTTACAATGAGGTAATAACCAAATGTAATTTCAAACAGTGACTTATTAAAAAAAAAATAGCTCTTAGATTGTTTCAACATTATAGTTCAACTGTGATACCGTGTTAAACTAGCCATTAATAATTTCAGATTGGAGCGTATCTTGGTATATAAGCAAGGGCTTTTAGAGCATAGTGTTAACATCTTAGCAATAGCTGATTATAACGTATTCTCAGCTCACATATTGATGTGTTTGAGACAGATATATATATATATATATATATATATATGTATGATGGGCATTCACACATATACAATGCCACACCCAAGAGAGTAGCAACCCTCTGTCCTGCATTAGCACCAAAATTGACAGCTTTGCCGCACACCTCAGTATTGTATTTTGTGGTTCCAGGAATTATAAATAAATTGTGGCCCTGTGTCTGATTTGTCTGTAAACTCAAGGAGCATTGCATCTCATTTGTTTATGATTTTGATTCGTCCAATCGCTTTCATTAAGCCATGAGAACTACCAGCTGTCCATGCTAAGTGATTAGTGATCTTTCAATACATTGGGGTGTTCTGGCAATAATTGGCAAATCAGCAAATTGTCAATGTTGTTTCAATTTTCTTCGATCACGGCATCTGCCCTAGCCTGCACATGCATGCGCTCTCATGCACACATACATCCGTACACCCACACAATATCTTACCCATAAATTTATGAGATCATTGTTAGAATCTTTCTGCAATATTATTTTATACTGTCACTGGCCCCCACATAAAATAAATCAGCCTCTGCTGTTTGACACCGTGTACATTGATTTATTGCCATCTGTGCTACAGTAGCAGGAATGGAATAAGTTTGTTGCAGGGAATTAATTAAATTGTGTATATTTAAAACACGGGCTCTGGTCACATTTTTAACCTAACCGAGAGCAATTGACCATTCATGTCCAGTTACTTCCTTACCATTTTTCTCATCTCACTTCAGTTCCATTGCAATAACATCTAAGTGCAGGAGCCAGCTCCCTTTATAATATGGTCAATGCATGTTTGACATTACTATGTGTTATATTTATTGATAGTATCTCGGATTCTTCTCCTTCATTATCCTTTTCTTTTCAGGTGAGTACAGTAGTCCTTATTAAGGCTGTGTGAATGATAAACTGCACATGCCCAGTCCATATTCTTCTCTTTGCACCTCATGTGAATGGACTGATAAACATTTATACAGGTTGACAGCTTTTTTAGTATGACCGCTTCCTTCCATGGTAACCTATTTTGCTCATGTGTGACTTTCTGAAATCTGGGCAAGCTCCGCATATTTGCCTCTGTTTAACACTTTGAACCCTCAGTTGTCTGCCCTGCTGCTTGGCCATGTTCAATTTTTTTAAGTTCTCTTTATTAAGAAGCAAATACAGTGCTGTAGGACAGCTGGTAACGTGGTTGTGAGCCGTGCAGGCTGCCTTATTTGTGCAAAAGTACAGTGACAAATAAACAGTCATAGAGGCCATATACAGACGAGAGTTCCGGCAGGCCCCCAGGTTGCCAATTGAAGAGACTTAAGCCACAGGAGTAATAGACCACTGTGGGGGCTAGGTTAGGACTCAGTAATTTCTCCACCTGTCCCATACTTTATGGAATTTGTGTGCCTCTCCCTCAAACACAAAGCGTCCATGTTCCACACACCTGTCAAGCTCTGAGTACCATCTCTCCATTTGGGGCAGTTTTGAGAAACCCCATTATTGTGCCACCATGTTGTGCTATTACAAGGCCCAACTTACAGAATAGACTTGGGATTTGGTACCCTCCTTATCCCCCAAACACAGGATGCGCAGAAATGCTTTCCTGACAGAAACTGTAGTTGTGTGACTGTTGCTAGGGTTGACACCACTCCTCCCCATTGTTGCTGTAGAGCGGAGCACTCACAGTATATACATAAAAGTACCCCTTTGGCTATAGCCAATGATGCTCACCTTGCTGTCAGCCCTACCAGTCGTGGCCAGAACCACTCTAGTTTAGCAGGTCCTATGTAAAATATTGTGTAGGACAAGGCAGAACCCCTTCTTTATCACTACCTCTCTAGGACCCATAAGTACCTCAGCCTACTCCTCCTTGGAAAACCCGCAGAGTTCTCATTCCCATAGACCGCACATTGCCGCCAAAGCATCGTGCAGATTGTTCATGAGCTTTCTGTATATAAGAGAGATTTCCTTGCACCTGAGGGGTTTGTCTAGAATTCTGTCTTCTGAGGGGTTGTCCTCGTGGTGCTGATTCCCCGCCCCCCCTCCCCCAGTGATGTATTTAGTTAATACATGAGGCGTTAATAACGAGAGACCTCATGCATCTTGTACTCCTCCTGACATCACCCAAGGATCTTATCGCAATGGAGTCCCATTGCCAGAAACCAGACACACCTCTACTCTCGGGCAGCCTCCGTGATTTCCACAGCGTGGTGCTGCCCATGAGAGTCCTAAACCATCCCATTTGAAGGAAAGCCCTATTGCATTTTTTAAGTACCACCCAAATATAGGTTGGCCAGTGTACTCTTTGTTTTGGGCATACAGGGCTGTTAAGTGTCCTCCTGTTCCCACCTTAGAGGGGGTTTATTCAGATCAGTGTCTAACCAGTCATTAACTACTAGCAGTTGACTAGCCCGGTAATAAAGGTGGAAATCTGGATGTGCAGTTTCCCCTCTTATGTCCCTCTGGTGAGCTTGTTCAAACAATACTTGAGAACCCAAATCTGTAGAGGAGTTGCCTCAGTTCGCCTTTCACAGTCCGGAACAAGCTATCTGGGAGGGCAGGTGCCGGTTATCGCTGGCCTTATCCTGACACAGGATCTCGATCTCTTAATCCTGACCGAAACATGGCTAAATGATGCTTCTGAACCTATGCACTCCCTTCCCCCCAAAGCATGTTATCACTATACTAGATAGTTAACAGACCAGGTGGTGGTTGTAGGAAAGTGCCCCTTTCCATTCAGGAACAGCAGCACTTGGCGGTGAGCCTCAAAGGATCCTTCCTGTTGTTTTGCTGCCTAAGAGCACTCCAGCTAGTGAAGATGCCGGATTCCTTGACCAGGTCCCACTTTCGGCAGCAGGTCTGGCGGGAAAATGAGTAGACAGCAGGAGGAGTGTACTCCCCAGCTTGGACGACCCCTAGGGTGCCCAGAGCTGAGGGGAACCCCTCCTAGCAGAATCCTCCATCCTAATTTGGAGGGTGTTAGCCAATAGGGTTAGGAATATGCCCCCCTCTGCAAAGGGAGTGGGCACTAGACGGGTGTAGCCACCCTCGGGGTCAGTAGCCATTGGCTACTGCCCTCTGACCCTTGTAGCACCCCTAAATCTAGTATTTAGGGGCACCTTTGAACCTTACTCTTCAGATTCCCAGTGACCTTAAAGAAGAAAGACGGAAGAGCCGCACCAGCAGAAAATACTCCAGACAACTGACTTGGTCCCAGCCCTAACGGCCTGTCTGCAGCTTCAAGACTCCTGCTACAAAAAGGCGACACATCCTGCAGGACAAGTGACCTCTACAAACCCCCAGAGAAACCCTACCTACCCAAGGGCCAAGATCTCCGAGGACAGCGGCCCTGTTCACAAAGAAACCTTCAAGAAGGACTCCAGACTCTCTCTCCCGGATTCTCGTGTCCTACCCACTCTACACCTGACTCCCACGGCCTGTGTCGAGGTGGCCCACCAGTCCAGAGAAGGTCCCCAGGTGATTCCTACTTTGCGTCCACCCCGGGTTGACCCTTCTTGACCAATACAACAGCACCTGCAGGCAAAATCCAGAGGACACCCCTGACTGCAACCGGCAAAGATTTCCCAATGCCTTAAGGTACCCCTGCACCCAATGCCCCCTGGCCTTGGGTAACCCAACCAACCATCCAACAAAGTCCAGTGGGCTCTGTACTTAGCTGTCCAGCCATTGGTCTTCTTCACCCCACTCCCTAGTCCAAGCCTGCAGCCTCTTTGTGACCCCTGGGATTCCTCCATTGAAAAGCATTGGGCCCCTGATGCTGTTTTTGCACGCTACACCCGGCCTCCCCTGTGCTGCTGAAGGTGTGTTTCGTGCTGATCTGTGGTCTCCCGGTGCTGATCTAACCCCTTCCGCCCCCCCCCAAGTCTGTGCCCTGAATTCACGGGTACTTACACAAGCTGTTTCTTTCTAAGTGCCCCCAGTATCCATAGGATTTCATTGGGCGCCCAACACCAACTTTGACCTCTGTACACGGCTGGCCCTGTGTTTCCAGTGGTGCATTCTTGGTGTCTTCCTAAACTTTGCCCTGTGAACACCCTAACCCCCAAAGACTGGGATCGTAAGTCGAGTACTTACCTGCAAACTGTGTTGTTACTTTTCCTCCCCTAGGACTGCATTGCTTTCTTTGAGAAATTGCTACTTTTTACATTGAAAAGTATTCCTTACCTGAAAGCTGTTTTATCTGTGAATTTCAAACAAAGTGTATTTGATACCTGAAAGTGATACATTCTAGAAACTGCACTTACCTGCAACTAAGGTCCTTTTGGTTCTAAAAATAAAGTAACAAAGTATATTTTTTCATACATAAACTTTGGCCTGAAGTTAGTCATTGAGTGTGTGCCTAATTTCTCAACTGTGTGTGTACATCAAACGCTTAGCACTACCTTCTGATAAGCCTAACTGCTCGGCCACACTACCACAACAGAGAGCATTAGTATTGTCTACTTTAGACTCTGTAAAGCCTCTGGACTCTGTGCGCACTATTCTTCATTTTGGGATAGTATATACAGAGCCAGCTTCCTATAGTGGTATCACCTGCCTTTACCTATAGTAACCTCTTAGGGAAACAGCCACAAACCGTGGCTCTATCCTCTTGCGAATTCCTATGCATTGACATTAGAAGCAACAACAGTCTGCTCTGCAAACTTAACACAACCTTCTATCCACCAGGAGACAACCTCTCATTAATAGAACAAATAAGGGAAATCATCCCAACCAACGCTGGACATCAAGGCACCCAGATCTTCCTTTGAGACTTCAATCTACACTGGAATGACAAGAATGACCCTGCATCTTAACAGCCTGAAAACCTTCCTTGCTCACCTTGATCTGACCCAAATCTTCAACAGCCCTTCACACAAAAAGGATACGACCTTGGACCTTATCATTGTGAAGGGTGACTCCATCCAATTTGATTCTGTTGTACCTTGTGACTGGACAAACCACCACTGTATCACCTTCCTTATCATAGATGATGTGAAATCAAAAAAGGCCTCACAAATGGTGTATTCTGTAGCACATATAGAAATTTAGGTAAGATAATGATTTTGTTCAGGGCCGTCCTGCCCAGCAGTTTGAATGACAGCATCTGCCAGTGCTTGCATCGCCTTAGCATTTTTCTATAATGCTGTCTAGGTTATCACAGTTAAAGTTCTTGGGGGAGCAGGTGATATAGAGCCCCAGATATTAAAAGCCATGTTTGGGGATCAGTAGGTCCCCCTGGATAGGCAGGAAAGGACTCATTTCATGAGATGATAGATGACCAATTTTACCCAGTTTATGCGGAATGTGGTATATTTTCCCAAAATATGCATAATTTGCATAACCCAACACATCAGAGGCTATATTGCTAGGGCAAATAGCATGGGTGATTGCGGACAGCTCTGTCAAGTACCTCTCTGCACCGGGAAACTAGTACAGGATTCACTGTTGACTTTTACAAAGGCCAGGGAGGCAAAATTGAGTAGTTTCTCCCATTTCAGGTGTTGAGGTTCAGTGTTTGTTTTCTCTAGGACCTGGAGAAATACGGCCATTCTGATGAATCAAATGCTTTAGATGCGTCTAGGGAGATAATCAACCCTAGTGTCATGACAACGACTTTCCTAGCAAGCCACCCAAATAAACAATGGAGGGTCAGCTTGGTACTTTTTTCCAGGCACAAACCCAGACTGAAATGGTGCACAAGGGCAGTTCTTGCTTGTGAACCACGAGCACCTTGGCCAAAATGTACACCTCCTCATTTAGTAGAGAGAGGGGCTGATAGGAGCTACATAGGTCCCCTTGCTTTCCTGCTTTGTGAATGTCTACATCTGTGGCTGAGTATGCTTCCCCTGCCATACTGTCTTTCTTGAGCTCTGCCTCCTACATCTGGTGGAGGTGGCCAGAGACCCTGATTGTGAAATTCCCTAACTTGATTCAAAGCATGACTCGAATGACCCCAGTGCTCCTACTAGGTCAGATCTCAAACTCCCCACTCCCCCATGTCTAACTTAATCCTTACTCAGACCTACTCTCTACTGCTTCTCCCAGACCAGAAGTATTCCAGCACCACAACCCGGAGCACCCCTCCTTCACCTTGCCCCAAACTATGACCACTAGCCAGAGTCTTAAATGCAGCCAACCTTAAGTGAATTACCATCACACGGACTCCTTCAGCTGGCACCCTCCCTCACAGGAAATGCATGCTTCTAAACCGCAGATCGGCTGTGCAACATGTGCCAGATATCGCTGACCTCATCTTTACACATGAGCTCGACCTCTTAATTGTGACCGAAACATGGCTAAATGATGCCTCTACACATATACTGGCCATACTATTCCCCCCTGCTCCCTGGGTCACAACATCACTAGACTAGATAGACCTAACAGACCAGGTGGTGGTATCAACTGCATTTACTGTAATAACCTCTTAGTGACGCAGTCACAAACCACCGCTCTTATTGTATTGCGAATACCTGTGTATTGACGTTGCAAGCAACCATAGACCACTCTGCAAACTTCACACAATCTTCCATCTACCAGGAGGCAACCTCTCATCATTGAGCAAATCATGGAAATCTGCTCAACCAATGCTGGACATCAAGGCTCCCAGATCATCCTTGGAGAGTTCAACCTTTGCTAGAATGACCCTGCAGTGAACAGCCTGAAAACCTTCCTTGCTCTGACCCAAATCTGCAACAGCTCTACACACAAGGGTGCAATCTTGGACTTTATCACTGCAAAGGGTGACTCCGTCCAATTTCATTCCATCATACCTTCCGACTAGACAGACCACCACTGCATCCCCTTCCTCACTACAGATGTGAAAACAAAAAAGGCCCAAATAAAGAAACTCAAACAATAGAAAAGGAGCATGCAAAACATAAACCTAAGTGAACTGACTAACTTTAGCAATAACAGCCTTCCCCTTCTATAGACATGCTAGATGTCCAAGTCCTTACAGAACAATCCCTTGATGAACATTCTAGACTTAATTGTGCCCTTACAACAACAAAAAATGTCCACCAAAGACTCCAAACCTTGGTTCAGTAGTAGTCTAAACACTGAAAGACGTGAATTGAGTCTTAATTTTGGAGATTCACTCTGTCCCTCGAACACCTCATATGCTTAAGATTGTTGAGGCACCTCAGACCCTCTCCTCCGACCCTAGAGCCACCCCCCTCCCCCCAAAACAAAAAACAACGCTTCTTGGAACACGTTCAAAACCTTTGATGAAAGCGACATTCTCATAATGCTAACATCTCCGAAACCCCTTCAATGATCCGTTGCCATTGATTTTCCTCATTGAGGTCAAATGATCTATACTCCCATTTGGGACCAGGATAGTAAATGACTCGCTGCTTCAAGGTACTATTCATGACTGCCTAAAATCTGGACGGGTAACCCCAATTTTTAAAAATCCATGGCAGACCGCAAAGTCCTAAACAACTTAAACCCGTTCTCCAACAATCTGACTTTGGTAAAACTTCTTTAAAAATGTGTCCAGGTCCAACTGTGCAACCACGTAGATAAGTTCCAACTTTTAAACCAATTCCAATCCAGCTTCCGTCAAGGAATCGGCTCTCATGCACATAGTGGATGACACCCTACAAATGCTAGATCAGAACAGAGCCTGCCTTCTAACTCTCCTCAACCTATCGTCAGCCTTCGATACAGTTAAGCATGACAGCCTCCTTGAATTACTGGAATGTGGGATGGGGATATCGGGGTCTGCCATAAACTGGTTTACATCGTTTCTGCACAACAGAACTCAAAAAATCAAGGTTAACCAGTCCCTGTCCAATGCCACCCCAGTCACGTTAGGGGTCCCACTTGGGTCCACTCCTTCACCAACTCTCTTTAACCTATTTGTGGAGCCTCTAAGTGAAATTTTAAAACTGTCGAACACCAACTATAACATGTATGCCAACAACACTCAGCTATATACCTGAAAATCTCCTCCCCTGAAGATATTAAGTCCCTCAACATAACTCTACTTAAAAGCCAAAACTGGCTGACCCGTAACCACCTCAAACTAAATGCCCTCAAAACAGAATTTCTCTTAATAGGCTCACCCAAACAATCACCAAAGATCAGATTATTGATGAAGTGTTTTACTGCTGTTAACTGCTCACCTCACATTATTGATTCCACAAGATCACTTTTAATAACACTTGAGAGGTACCTGGACATGCAAGAGCACATCAATACTGCCACCAAAGGAGCAAGCTACCAAATGAACATCTTCAGGAAATTAAAAACCTTCCTCCACCCCTGATGACTTCAAGGCAGCCTTACAAGCCCTAGTTATTCCCAGGCTGGACTTTTGAAGTGCACCCCTATTCGGCCTTCCCAGATCTAAGTTGGCTCCTATATTGGCCTCTCAACTCTGCTGCAAGGCTCATCACGGGATCAAAAAGAAACAAATTGATCACCCCAGATTTGAAATCCCTAAACTTGCTCCCATATGAGAGAAGGATACATGTAAAATTGCATGCATGACCCATAGAGACGTATACTTCAACACCACAATGTATCTGGCTGAAAACCTAGAGCTAGCTGGTGGCTGCAGATCCTCTAGAAGCACAAGCATCCTATTGCTGAAACCTCAGAAATTCCATAAAAAGAAAACTTGCAATAGAGCCTTCTCGGGTATTGCCCCAAGAATTTGGAGCTCCTTACCACTAGAAAATGGACTGATCCCCTCAGCTTATTTTTTCAAAAAAGAAGTTAAAGTACTATTTATTATCACATTTCTGCTCTAGTTCTCAAAATATGATACATTGCCTACTCCCATGATTACTATTTGCATATTTGATTGTGTCTTATGTCTTATCAGCTTGGTCCTGTGGAGGTATCGCTCCTCAATTTGAGTGCTATCACATTCTGTAACTCTATTGATTATATTACTATTTATTCCTCTTGCTTCTTCCCTCTGAGCATTTGTAAAGTACTCTCATACACTTTCATGATTTGATCTATATAGAACTTTATAAATAAAATAAAGGACCTTGCCGGACTGGACTGCTGTTCACCAATGTCATGTACTGTCTCCTTAATTGTGAGAGGTGCATTTAGTGCTGTGCTGGTGGCCACAGGGAGTTGGGGGAATATGATGTCACAGAGGAAGGCTTGTATATCCTCCGCTGTACAGGTCAATTTGGAAATTATAATCTGGGATGGCGGGCAGATTCCTTTGAGATGTGGAAATTACCTGTAACTGTCCCCTGGTTCCCAGTTCGAACTTTCTCAACCCCTCAGTCCACTTCCTCCCTCGTGCTCAACCATGCCAACAGCCTTGCAGCCTTATTTCCTCCTCTCATAGATCCTTCGCAGCCCAGTGAGAACATTTTTACATTCTGCATTGGTAGCAAGATCATGGTATTCACTACTGTCAAATTCAATATGGAGGCATATATCCTCGCTCTGTTGAAATACATTTAACCTTTCCAGCCGAAGAATGTGGTCTTCAACCTGTTGCATTCACTGTCACCTCTCCTTACGCTTAGCATGTGCCAAATAGGGTTGAATAATGGAACCAGACATGCCAGAACAACGTATGCCTTAACAATGCAATCTGATAGAGACTTCTAGTTGCAGATTCCTTACCTTTGAATTTCCCCAGTTGTCAGACTGAATCTGGAGATTGTTCTTCGAGCACTACCTTTGCACACCGTCAGGTGGTGTCGGTCAAATCCTTGTGTGTCGTTGGCGTCTTGTTCGCCATGATGACATCGCGGTTGTATATAGGCACCACCAACCCGGCGCGCTGACGTCAGTTCTTTTCTTTCCACGCCAGCCTACGCGTAAATCCGGAGAAGAGCTACCTCTGTCATTTTTTGACTACATCGACACTTTTGTCGACGTTTTTGATGAGTTTGTGGATGCGTCGAGGGATGTCCCGCAAGACCAGATTTAAGCCCTTCGACTCCTGTCACCGAACTATGTTGGTTACAGATCCGCACCTCGTGTGTCTTTAGTGCCTGTAGCATGATCACGACCCGAAGTCATGTTCCGAGTTTTGGGCCATGAACCCGAAAGCTTTGAGGGAGCGGTCCTTAAGGCTTATGGCAGCTCGACACTCGACTCCGCGGTGCTCACGATCTCGTTCGAGAGGAAGGTCTTGAGCTCGGCTGTGGAGTCACCACCACTCCTCGCAAGTTAACAGGACATTTTGGTCACAAGAAGTCAAAGAAGGATAAGCGTTCTTCGCTTTCACCCCATCGCTTGGGCGACACGGGAAGAGCGCCAACGCTCTAGGCCTCAGTCATCGGAGCCTTCATTTGGGTCGGCCCTGTGCTTCCCTGACTTCCCGGGAGCTGGAGCCACCCCTGCGCAGCATAAATGATTTTATGAGCCAGTGCACCTCATTTTTGGCCAGTCCGACCCACCTTCGGCGCCCTCGGGCACAGGTGAGTCGGTTGGGGCGCCCTTGGGTTTGAAGTAATTGGCTTCGGCTCCAGAGGGTCCCTCCGGATCCAGTTGCAGATCCGTCCCGACGCCGGTTGTACCTTGGCAACCTTCCCTGGCATCCGGTCAGATGTCAACGCTCCTGACTTCGGTTGGGCCCACAATCGACGTCGATCCAATCCTCATACTCGACAATCCGGATCCGTAAAGACGTCGATGAATGCGGATTCAGTTCTCTGTGGGCTGTCCTGGACCCATGGTTGATCCAGACCCTTATTCTTGTGGGTATGGATACAGGGAGAGTATGGAAGGGACGCTGGACCCTTTAGAATACCAGCTTGACCCCAAATAGACTGGTGCAGGATTTGGGTGATGCCAGTGTCTAGACACCTCCAATGACACTGGCATGCACCCTCCTCCGTAGCTGTATCTACGGAGGAGGGGGCTTCTTATTCCATGGTGGTGAGAAGGGCGGCTGACTTGATCTAGACCCAGCACAGGGGCTTCTGTGAATAGGACGATTGCCCGTGCCATCGGCCTGCTCCTTCAGACCCAAAATTCCTCACCCAACACCCCATGCCTGAGAGCCTTGTCATCCAGGTTCCTTCATCAGGCACATTCCCTGCCGCACCCCGCATAGGGAATCAAAAAGACTGAAACTTGGGAAGAAGTTGTTTTCTTCCAACAGTCTAGCGCTGCGGTCCGTGAACACTGCACTCGGGATATGGTCACGCAAGTGCTGCCTAGAGTTCTGGAAGAGGCCTGGACTATCCTTTCCCAGGTTGTAACAGATGGGAGGGGTGCAACGAAGTTCATGATTCATTGTGGACTGGATACGACCAACTCTCTGGGCAGATAGGTTGTATCAACGGTGGCATTGAGACACCACACCTGGCTGAGAACATCTGCCTTTTTAGGGGATGTCCAGCAATCCTTGATGGGCATGCCCATTGATGGCACACCTCTCTTCGGAGACAAGGAGGACTCTGCGCTTGAGCGCTTTAAGGATTCCTGAGCCACGGCCCGGTCCCTTGGCCTCGCACCCGCTCTTAGATCCCAGCAGTCTGCCCTTCACCCCCTTCGTGGCTACGGAAGGGGCACCCAACCGATTCTTTTCCACCCTGACCGTGCATGCTGTACAGCCCCTGCGGGCTGCGGGATCCCACGCCCCCGGTGATCAGGGAGCCAGCGGGTTGCTCAGTCCACCCCCATCCCCTCCTCAGGCTCCAAACTTTCCTAGTCTGTGGGTACACCAGGAGCCAGTTGACGGCAGGATTCGCCATCACCTTCCCCAATGACAATCCATTTGTTTGGACAGGTGGTTCCTCCAAATTGTCCGAAGGGGCTATTCCATCCCCTTCGAGACACCTCCTCCAGCCATGCCACCTTCATACAATCGGGATATCGGAGGATCATATGGCACTTCTCCCCGAGGAAGTCCAAGCCCTTTTGACCAAAGGAGCTATACAGAGGGTTCCGTGACCAGAAGTAGGTGGCGTTTGCTATTCCCACTACTTTCTGGTGCCGAAAAAGGACAAAGATCTTCGGCCTATATTAGATCTTTGGTCCCTCAACCTCCTCCTCAAAAAGGAGAAGTTCAAAATGTTGACATTGGCTCAGGTCCTGTCTGCCCTGTATCCCAGAGACTGGGTGGTAGCATTGGACTTGTAAGACGCATACTTCACATTCCCTTCTTGCTGGCTCACAGGCGTTACTTACGGTTCGTGGTGGGTCACGAGCACATTCAGTTTAACATGCTCTCCTTTGGCCTTTCCAGTGCTCATCGGGTTTTCACAAAAGTGATGGTAGTGGTGGCAGCTCAACTGCGTAGGTCAGGGGTTCCAGTCTTCCCCTACCTCGACAATTGGCTGTTGAAGGCGAACTCGCCCCAGACACTTGTCTCCCACCTTCAGACAACAGCGAACCTCTTGCATTCGCTGGGGTTCACTGTCAACGTGCCGAAGTCGCACCTGACTCCTTCTCAGACGCTACCTTTCATTGGAGCTGTTCTGGATATGGTGCAGTTTCTTGCATATCCTCCTAAAAAGCGAGTCCAGGATTTTCAGGCTATGAGACTGATGTTTCAGCCTCTGTCCTTGATTTCGGTGAGAATGACTCTGAGGCTGCTGAGACTCATGGCCTCCTGCATCCTGCTGGTTCAAAATGCCACATGGCATGTGCAGGCTGTGCAGTGGGACCTGAATTTCCAGTGGGCACAGCATCAGGGGAATCTCTCCAACAAGGTCCAGATCTCAGAAGGAACTGCGAGAGACCTGCAGTGGTGGTTAACGAATCAGGATTGGGTCAAGGGCAGATCCCTCTCCTTTCCCCAACCAGATCTTAGTTGTGACAGATGCGTCCCTCCTTGGATGGGGCGACCACATGGGAGAGGTGGAGATTAGAGGCGTCTGGTCTCCGGCGGAAAACGGGCTTCATATCCATCATCTGGAGCCCCGAGCGATTCCACTAGCATTGAAAGCATTCCTTCCCTCTCTCAAGGGGAAAGCAGTGCAGGTGTTCACAGACAACACCACTGCCATGTGGTATTCCAACAAACAAGGCGGAGTGGGGTCGTGGACCCTTTGTCGAGGCCCTTCGCCTATGGACTTGGCAGGAACATCAGGGTATTTCCCTGGTGGTTCAACACCTGGCAGGCTCCTTGAATTCCAGAGCAGACGAACTCCGCTGATGATATGTGGTCCGTCACGAATGGCGTGTACATTTGGAGGTGGTGCAAGGTCTCTTCTTGAAGTAGGGAGACCCTTGGTTAGACTTGTTTGCCTCCGTAGAGAATGCGCAATGTCAGCTGTTTTGTGCCTTGAAGTTTCCAAGGCGGCACTCGCTCTGCAAAGCTTTTAGTCGCGAGTGGAGTTCAGGCTTCCTTTATGCCTTTCCGCCCATAACACTTCTGCCCAGAGCTCTGGAGAAGATCAGGCAAGACAGGGCCCAAGTGATATTGGTGGCTCCGGAAAGGGAGCAAAGAGTCTGATATCCCGGGCTGTTGAGCATGGCCATAGATCCTCCGATCAGACTACCTCTTCGGGAGGATCTTCTGTCGTAGCAGCAGTGGAGGGACCTCCACCGGAACCTGTCAACTCTGCTGATTCATGCATGGAGATTGAGCAGCGAAAGTTGACGTCTTTTGACTTGCCCCCGAAGTTTGTGACGTTATCTTGGCAGTCAAGTATCCCTCAACCAAAAGTGTATACGCCTGTCGTTGGAAGACATTTGTGGCATGGTGCATCGACAAATCTGTTGATCCTCTATCTGCGCCTCTTTTTCAAGTCCTTCTCTTTATTCTTTCCCTTGCCCAGCAGGGTTCCACCTTGGACACTCTTAAGGGATATCTTTCGGCTATCTCTGCTTTCTTGAGGTTACCAGATCAGCCTTCCTTTTTTAAATCTCCTATAGTTGGGAGGTTTCTTAAAGGCCTCACACATCTCTTTACTCCTATCCCTTTCATCATGCTCCAATGGGATCTCAATCTTGAATTGACATACCTTATGTGTACCCTGTATGAGCCGCTTCACAGTCTTTTTAGTTGCCATTACTTCTGCCTGCAGAGTAAGTGAGCTCCAAGCTCTGTCATCTAGGCCACCTTTCCTGGCCATCCATCCTGACAAAGTGCTACTAAGCACAAGGGCTTCTTTCCTACCTAAAGTAGTGACACCCTTCTATGTTGGACAGGCCATCACCTTGCCTACCTTTTATGCACTCCCACATCCCTTTCATGAAGAGGAGAGACTCCACCGTCTGGACCCAAAAAGAGCATTGGCGTTCTATGTTGATCATACCAAAGACTTCTGGGTGGACGATCAACTCTTTGTGGGATATGTGGTTGCAAAGAAGGGGAAGGCGGTGCAGTAGAGGACCATTTTATGATGGGTACTTTTATGCATCAAAATGTGCTACGCTCTGACTAAAAAGCAACCTCCCGAAGGTTTGTGAGCTCACTCCACCAGAGCTACTGCTGCTACCACAGCACTAGCGGGGGCGTTCCAGTCCTGGACATCTATTAGGCAGCGATGTGGGAATCTCTGCACACTTTTACCAAACACTACTGCCTAGACAATAAGGGACGGCTACTTTGGCAGTTTGTCCTGCAGGACTTCTTGGTGTGATCTTGGTTCGCAGCCCACCACCTGGGATGGTATTGCTCTGATATCTATTCAAAGGTAAGGAATCTGCAACTAGAAGTCTCTTTCAGATGTACAAGTTACTTACCTTCAGTAACGATATATCTGGTAGAGACATATTCTAGTTGCGGATTCCTTACTGACCCACCCATCCTCCCTGCACTGCAAACTGATTTCTAGGGCCTGGAAAATGTCCTTTAAGGGCCCTAGTTTTGGTGCACCACTCTGTGTTCTTCATGGCTCTGCGCTACTGGCGTGGAAAGTCGTGAAAAGAAACGGATGTCAGCGCACCAGGGTGGCGCCTATATGCGACCGCGATGTCATCACAGCGAACACAGCGCCAACGATGCCCTAGAAGTCGACTGACGCCACCTGACGGCGTGGAGAGGTACTGCTCAAAGAAAAATCTCCAGATATAGTCTGGTGCCTGGGGAAATTCAAAGGTAAGGAATTTGCAACTAGAATATGTCTCTACCCGATATTTCATCACTGAAGGTAAGTAAGTAACTTGACGTCAGAACCACAACTGTGTTGCTTCTACACATGCTTTTACCATGCATGCCACAAATTTCTTTGTAAAAGCATGCCTAGTCAAGGCGTGTGTAAACGTCATGCATGGTTCTTTCGTGCTATCCCCCTGTAGGAAAATGGCTCCCTGTTGCAGTTAACCCCCCCCCCCCCTTCAATGTTTTGCCCGATAATGATGCTGACTTAACTAAGAAGTGTGTTGGGACCCTGCTAACCAGGCCTCAGCACCAGTTTCTTTCACAAAAAATGTACCATTGTTTCCACAAGTGGCACACCTCTGGCACACCGATAAGTCCCTTGTAAAAGTTACCAGTGGTACCAAGGGCCCTGTGACCAGGGAAGGTCCCTAAGGTCTGCAGCATGTGTTGTGCCACCCTAAGGGACCCTTCAACGAACACATGCATACTGGCAGTGCAGATTGTGTGCGTTGATGGGGAGAAAAAGGCAAAGTCGACATGGCATCTCCCTCAGAATACCATGCACACAAAATGCTGCCTGTGGCATAGGTAAGTCACCCCTGTAGCAGGCTTTAAAGCCCTAAGGCAGGATGCACTATACCACAGGTGAGGGTATAGCTGCATGAGCAATATGCCCCTACAGTGTCTGTCTATACAGTGTGGCCATATTAAGTATATGGTCTGGGAGTTTGTCAAAACGAACTGCACAGTTCCATAATGGCTACACTGAACACTGGGAAGTTTGGTATCGAACGTCTCAGAATAATAAACCCATACTGATGCCAGTGCTGGATTTATTAAAAAAATGCACACAGAGGGAATCTTAGAGATGCCCCCCGTATTTTACCCAATCCTTCAGTGCAGGACTGTTCCAGCCTGCCACTGAGACGAGTTTCTGACCCCATGGGGTGAGAGCCTTTGTGCTCCCTGGAGCCAGAAACAAAGCCTGCACTGGGTGGAGGCGCTTCACACCTCCCCCTGCAGGAACTGTAACTCCTAGCAGTGAGCCACAAAGGCTCAGGGTTAGTGTTACAATGCCCCAGGGCACTCCACCTAGTGGAGATGCCCACCCCCCTGGACACAGCCCCCACTTTTGGCGGCAAGTAAGGAGGAGATAATGAGAAAAACAATGAGGAGTCACCCTCTAGCCAGGACAGCCCCTAAGGTGTCCTTGGCTGAGGTGACCCCTGCCTTAGGAAATCCTCCATCTTGTTTTAGAGGATTCCCCCCAATAGGATTAGGGATGTGCCCCTCCTCCCCATAGGGAGGAGGCACAAAGAGGGTGTGGCCACCCTTCAGGACAGTAGCCATTGAGAAACACCCCTAAATTGAGCATTTAGGAGTGACCCTGAACCTGAAGAAAGGAGGAGGACTGCTGACCTGAAAGCCCCGCAGAGACGACGAAGACAACAACTGACTTAGCCCCAGCCCTACCGGCCTGTCTCCAGACTCAAAGAACCTGCACAGTGACTCATCCAGTTGGATCAGTGACCTCTGAGGACAGCAGCTTTGTCCAGAAACAACAACAAAACAAGCAACTTTAAAGAGACTCCAACTTCCTGCCAGAAGCGTGAGTTTTCACACTCTGCATCCGACACCCCCAGCTCGAGTTCAGGTGAACCAACACTGCAGAGAGGACTCCCAGGTGACTCCAACGACGTGGACACCCTGAGTCAACCTCCCTGCTCCCCCGCAGCGTCGCCTGTAGAGAGGATGCAGAGGCTCCCCCTGACTGCAACTGCCTGGTAACAAACGATCCCGACGCCTGGACCAAGCACTGCGCCTGCAGCCCCCAGGACCGAGGGGAACCACCTACCAGTGCAGGAGTGACCAGCAGGCACCCCTCATCCTAGCCCAGTCGGTGGCTGGCCTAAGAATCCCCCCGTGCCCTGCCTGCACCACCAGAGTGTCCCCAGGTCCCTCCATTGTTTTTCGATACAAAACCCGATACCTACTTTGCACACTGCACTCGGCTGCCCCTGTGCAGCTGAGGGTGGGTTTAGTGTGCTTATGTCGCCCTCCCCTCCCCCCCCCCAACCCCACTTAACTCACCACGCCCTCTCCTGATCCTTTCTCCTCTCCTCCTGCTCTTCCTTAAACACTTCCCCCACTCGTTTAAAAATAAACTACCCCACCCCCACCCTAGGCCATAAATAAAAAATAAATACCCAAACCCCAACCACTTCCTCCCCTAAAAAAGTAAATAGCCCAGCCTCCACCCTAAGCCCTAAAAGAAAAAAAATACCCAAACGTCCCGCCCCACCCATTAAAAAGAAAAGAACTCGACCCCTCACCCACCACAGTCCTACAATTCACCCCCACCCCTCCCCACTTACCTCACAGCATCCTCTCCCGAACAACGCATGGCCTTTTCTGTGCCTTAACCACACATATCCGTAGTTGAGCACATGCGTGATTAAGGCAGAGAAAAAGTAATGCGTTGTTCCGTATAGCGTGGTTACGCTTGCATGGGAAACGTCTGCGTTGTTAAGGATGCCTGATTAAGGATGTATCCCGCTAAAGAGATCACCTGACATCGTAAAACTGTTTTATATGCTTTCCGGAGCATTACCCTATACCACAGTATGCTCACTATCAATGAAATAATGCTCCGTATTTGACGTCATTTGTCTGCCACTCACCTCTGTTTCAGCAGCTATGAGTCCATTTTCTCTCCCACTATAGTCTATGCACACCCAACTCCATGCAGAGAGGTGAGGGATCTGAAACTCCCCGGGCCAGGAAACAGGCAGTGAAAACTGGGGGAGGAGCCCTGCATAAATATGAGATCTAAGGGGGGGAATAGGAGTTGCCTGTCAATGACAACAAGAGACAGTTAGCTGGCCTCCTGATTCATTGCCTCAGATACAGAAAAGTCTCTATCCATCTTGAACCCGCACCTGGACCTAACTTGAGTGAGTCCCAACTCTAGTCCTTGATCCTTGTGAGTGGTGCTAAAGGTGCCCAGATAGCCAAATCAAAAGTTGAAAATTAGAAACTTTTTGGTTAAAACTGCTCTGAGAACAGAGAGGAGACCTGGATAAAATTGCTAGTCTGTCTGCCCAAGGTACATTACTGGTTGGCCTTACTTTGCAGCTGCTCCTGCTACGTTCTTCTCCACAGCAGCAAATCCTGTTTAGCTGTTCACTGCAGAAGGGGTATGCAGCCTCGTGGAGCCGTCGTCTGCTACATCCTCCACCTTTGTCCCTATGGAGATATTCAAATTCCAAAAAAGAGACTGACGTGCCTATTACGAGTTTGGCAGTCGAACGCCTGCCAAACCTGCAGTGGCGATTGAACCGTCGCAGTCCCGCCAGATTACGATCCTGTTGGTTGGACCGCCAGGAGACCACACCAGGACCATGGATCCTGACAGGCTGGTGTTGGTCGGAGTTGTGGTCAGCAACTGTAGTGCTCATGATGGCACAGCCGTGCTGATCACGACTCCACTTTCTGCCAACCTTTTCATGGCAGTTGCACCGCCATGGAAAGGCTGGTGGATAGCCAGTGCTGTGGGCCACAGAGGGGGCGCTGCACTACTCATGTCCTGGGCAGTGCAGGGACACCCTGCCAGCACCTGCTCTCCAGACAGTGCGCATTCCTTAAGGGAGCAGAGGCCAATGCTTCCGCACTGGTTCCATCTGGCTGACCAGCGAAAACATAATACAACACTTCCGCCTGTCAGCATGGTGGAAAGATCGAATTATGACAGGGAATGAGGCCTCCGGCTTTTACGGTGTTGCAGTCTGAACGTGGAAATCTTCACAGGAACTTTGTCCAGTCGCTCCCCGATGTCCCTTTTGTCCAGTATCTTGCAGCCTTGCCCTGCTTAACCTCTACCTTCTCAGAGACTTTTTGCTGAAATATTCTCCAAGTTCGAAAGTCAGCGCTGACCAGGCCCAATTCAGTTTTTGTATCTGCCTCACACTGTCATGTAGGCCCTCATTATTCTAATGAGACTATTGGATTTGAGCGGCAGAATCGCCTGTCACCCCAATACAGGTTTTGCTCTGGCTAACTAGGAGTGCCTCATCTCTACCCAAGAGCAGGGATGATTGGGCAGCCGAGCGCATGACACAATTGACTCCTCAAGGAAATCGTGGTCACTCGGATCTCATCCGTTTCTCTCAGTAACATTAGTCTCACATATACAAGGACAAACAGAGGCAGTATATGGTTCAGTAAGGTTTTAATGAAGCAACTGTATCTTAGACAATAAAGCATGTACTGCAATAACCAGGACGATAGAGCTTGACAAGATTAAAATTGTGACAAGTAGAGTAAAGCATAGAAATAACGCTACCATATTGTCACTAAAGGCAATAGACTAATTCCTACCAAGGCTAAATTAGAGCACAGCATGTTAAGCTCTAATTCTGCCCTTCAGGTTCCCCAGGGAAGACATCATCTCCCATACCTGAGCAAAGGCCTGAAGTCTGCATAAGCATCCGTAGCGAAGCGTACAGCAATCAGCATACAGTTGTTCTCATCTGGCAGGAATCTCTCTCTAACATGTATGGGACAGGGACGTATTTTTTATAATAAAACAGCTGATGTTCTGAGAAAATGTCCCTACGTAAGGATGTGTATGTCTTTGTGAATACCAGAGACAAAACCTTTACCACGTTTATCGGCAGCCTATGAGAGAAGCACAGAGTGAAAGAAATGTCTTGTTTAAAAGCACACTGCTTGCCTAGGCAAAAAAAAGCTAGATAGAGTGAAATAAAACAAGACCACAAATGTGGCTATTGTGTTAAAATAATAAATTAAGCTTTGTAAAATATATCTAGGTTAAAGTGCACAGCGGCAGGCCTAGTGAGCTAAAATAACATGCATGGAGCTATAACTAAAATGGCTACACAACACTCTCCCCTTGCCGGTTGAAGGAGGTTAATAGCCCTACTATGTATAAAAGCTACTGAAACTCAACCTAAGATATATATATATATATATATATATATAATGTCAATAATGAAAGTTAAAAAGGACACTTGAGCATATAGAAGAGGACAATTTAAAAATGTTAACTTGCGGCGATAAAAGGCCGAATTTCAAGAGTCCGAGTCTTTTTGGAAGTTGACAATAGAATCCGGGACAATTGAATACAGGAAATCTTCCACTTTGGCAGGTGTTAAAGTTGGAAATGTATTACCAAGGAGCATTAGTGTTTCATAACCTGAGCTTCAGCCAAGGCAGCCACATTCCGTGGGGTGCCCAGTAGCACGTTCCTGTAGCAAACACATCCTCAATTCGCATGTCCGGTAATGAACCCTCAGAGAGAACATCAACAGATCAGCATCCAATGAAAGCAAGCGCTGCGGAGAAAGACAAACTTTCAGTGCATGTTCAAATGAGCACCAGAGGCACCAAAGCACGGGATGCACCAATGCAAAACCGGTCTGAATGACAGAGACTAGTCACACTCCAATTCTTCCAGGAGTGTTCTCCGAAGTACTGCATCATGCGCTCACGACACAGCTGTGCTGGTGTGAGCGCTTTCATTCCTCCTTGTTGCTGCAGGACAGCCATTGTGCAGAAAAAGTTGCAATAGCAAAATGGCACCTATTATAGCCAAAGTTAATGAAAATCCCCAGAAAATACTGGAGAATATTGAGTGGATGGCTGATGGTATTAAACCGAATATGGAGGAGAAGGTGTGAACGAAACCAGAACCAACAGCCTTAAAGAAATTTGCGATTCCAGTAGTACTGTACACATTAAATATTTGTCCCACGAGCTCACCAAAGTGTCTCGGAAAGTTGGTACTTAAAAGGGACTGTATCTCAGCTGATGACCTTGACACCTGAAGTGCGTAGGTCTCACATGCAGATGTGAGCGCCAGATGTTTTTGGAACAATAAAGCCTTGAGTCTGCTCAACTTGTCAAAATTCACATTAAAAGTAGCAATGTGGGGCCACGTGTCAGCTACCTCTCTTTGTTTAGTGGGAGGAAAAAGTATGTTCCCGCAGCATGTAACAATCTTAGAGACTGAAGCAACATAAACTATTCCGGCTCGCATCCCACAACAGTCTTCACTATTGAGGAGAACGTAGCTGCCATTTGAAAGCACCTGGAACGCAGGTCTAATCAAGGGGACTGGAACTCCCTTCAGATAACAAGCCAGGTTTGCTGCTGAAGCGTTACACGCCCTGTGCAAGGACAGCTGTTTATAGACCATCAAATGGCTGACAGAAGTCTCGCAGTCACTACCACTAAGAAAGACGCCTTTCATGCCACTGAGACATTTGTACGATAAGTGCATCTCCCACACCTCATGGATGAAAAATTCTCCCAAACTTTCATATCTGCCTGCCGGAATATGTTTTAAAAAGGATGTGAACTGGAGTATTGAAATTGGCAGATTAATGACTCTAACTTTTCAATGTTTAACATAACATAAGTGGCTACTTTCTTAGCCATTAGTTGTTGTCGCGTTAAATTAAATGTAGAAAATATGTCCCTTGGTCTAACTTATTGCCAGGGAACGTGACCTGCCTTCAGTGCTTGAAGTGTCCAACCCAACTTCATAATGGACCTTAGTTGACTCTGTCCATGGTGTAAAGAAGACATATCACTTTGTATTATGTCTATTGCGGAAGAGACAATGTTATTTAAGGTGTATATCCAGTCGGATAGGGTATTAATCCCATTGTCCACAACAGCTAATGCCTTCTGTAAGCTTTCCTGCTCTATTTGCCTTAAACGGGCAGCAGCTTTTGTTGGGAAAGCTTCCAAATTCTATTATATGCTTCATATATCAAACGCTTTGTGTATTCTTTTCTGGGGGCCTAACTGTAAGTCAGTGTTATTAGACAGCAGACTGAGATGTTCTCTGTAAGCATCTAGTGAGGAACTCTTCACCCATTTCTGTCATACTTTCCCTAAACTTTGTTGTTACTATACCTGCATGTTCGGATCACACATAGCGAGGGTCCGGCCTATTAGTTTTAGAACCTCGTGGAGTTTATAAAACATTTATGACACCCATTGGTATTTATTGGCCATAATGACCACCCGCCAGGACGTGACAGTGAAGCATTAAACGTGCCATTCTGGACCAATTCATCGAGCTGATCTTCAGTTGCATTTATATATTTTTGCCATTTGTGAAATTTTGCAGGGGCAGGAATACAGGGCACATTCAATTCCTTTATCTTTGATAAGCATAAACAACTTGTTTGTTGTACAGTTTCATTTAAAAATATAATTTGAACAGGGATCAGGCATGCTCTGAATAAATCTTCCTTTCCCCCTTATTTGCTAATTTCTAGTTCTCCTCAAACTTTTTAAGTCAATCCACTTCAGCCAATATTTATAGCCTTCTATCGCCAACCGGAAAACAAGGGAATCTGAATAAATACATTTCGTATCTGTCAATAATGTGTACATTTTCCATTGATGGCAAATTAAAATAATGTGACTCAGCATTTTTAACATTGTGCCCAGGAAAATATGCAAACTTTTCAGAATATGTTTTAGAACTCCCCCATGGTGGAATTGGACAATGTTCCCATTGTGTGCAATTGAAAATAGTCTTTGGGCCACTGTGAATGAAATGGTGCCCATAATAATTAAAGCAAAACATATCACCATAATTCTCTTTAGATTGATACACTGTATTTGAAAGTGAAGATGTTTAATACTGGAATTCAGTCATCATAGAATCAACTGTTTTCACATCCCAGCCATCAGAAACAACTCTGGGAATTATTACATCGGTAAATGAAAGTTTAAACACTTATGGTATTTGAATGACCTCTATTGGGCCGTATATATCAAATGTGACTTTACCCCAAACAATTCAGTCAGGAATTGGTATAGCGGTAATGTTCCCGAAAGACAAGTCTGTGCAGACCTTATGAGAAGAAAAATTGGGTTTTAGGACCTCATCCACCATTTCAACCTTTGGTCTTTCAGGAACGAAAAAACCCATGTATCTGATAGGGACCAAGTATTAATAAAAACAAAACCAATCCAAAGGAGGAAAGACAGTATAGTCAAAGAAGGCCACAGATAGTTTAATGGGAGGATAAAGTAAGTTGCTTTAAGCCAGCTTATCAGCTTACATGTTTTTTACAGTTCAGATTTAGAAGAGGCGAATGAGTCTGAAAAGGTGTCATTGACGACGACGAAGTATCCAGAAGCAGTTTGTGCAAAAGCTGAAGCAGTGTCTGTAGGTTGAGAGCCGGTGGGGGTTTTCCGCGGTGGTTCAGAATAAATTACACCATCCGTCTGTGTTGAAGTTGTGTCAAATCGATCAGTTATTTCTGTTTTGTTTGTTGAAACAGATGTCAGTGGAACTAATGCAAGATCATTTTCCACCCTCCCAGAGCTCGGAGAGGTGTCACTGTTGCTGCTCACAACTTGTAGAGGAACGTCTTGACGAGTAGTGAGAGGGATTTGGGAACTACTGGCTGTTCCTTTTGGTCTGCTGTGCAGGATTGGCCACATGGTGAAACTTGACATTGTCGATAGATACAAAACGGTTTTCTTTAGCACCAGGCAACTGTGGTAAAATGACAGTTCTGGTAACGTGTACTCACAAGACTGGGACTGGTGCACGATAAGAAGGACTGAACTCCTTTTTCACAGCGACCTTCTCACGTACTAGATCCCCAACTTTTGGAATCCAGCCGCTAGGTGTTACTGGTACATCCTTAATTCCTGTGTAGGCAGCACTGGCAGAAGCGTTGTCGTCACGGAACTGTTGTAAGACAGTGACACGTTCATTATGTCAAAGGGTGTTTCTGCCGCCTCCACGCCAGGACCATCAAGATCTAGAAACATACATTTGAGTTTTGAACAGGCACTCATATGAAGTACGATCCCCCCGATTTCCCCACCCCCCAGGGACCTTTTAGGCAGATTAAGTGCTCTCTGGACTCCATACAAGTGGTTAAGCCAACTACGACCCATACCCAAGATTCTGGCCATTAAGGACTGCTTTAAATCATGGTTTCGTCGCTCCACGACACTATTCCCCTTGGGATGAAATGGAGACTAGTAATGGAGTTGGACCCTTAACAAAGCTATGGCGTCCCTGAATGCCCCTGAGGCAAAGGCAGGGCCCTGGTCCGAGTGGAAAGCCGCTACTGCATATTTACCGATAAAGACTTGCAAATCTTTACTAACAGTCTGAGAGTTGTGGCCACACCCATAGAAATCTGGAGCAGCAGTCAACAGCGACTAAAATGTGTTTGTATGCATTATCCGGTGTTAGGGGACCACAATTGTCCAAGTACACGCATTGTAATGGTTTGTTGGAAATTAGGATAGGTGTCAGTGGTGGGCGTTGATCGGTGGAAACCTTAATTTGTTAGCAGATGTTGCAGCAAAGGACATAGTGCTTGGCCTCTTTGTATAGACCTGGCCACCACTAATGTGCTTGCAACAATTATATTGTCGCCGCAACACCAGCATGGGCAGATGCTACCCCTCATGCGCTGCTTTAATCAACTCTGATCTTATGTCTTTGTTGGGAATTACTCAAACCACTATGCCTGGTATCACTATTTCAGCATCTAATCAGCCTCCCATTCGGTAGGAATATTTAACAGGAGATGCTTTCGGATAGGGCATGCCATGAGCCGTAGCTTTAATGGCAGCCTATACATCATTGTCCTGTTTCGCTCCTGAGCAGGTTACTGCAGCAACAGTAGCCGTAGCTACTGCTGATTTAGCGGCTTCATCAGCCAATGTATTTCCAGCAACGTGTATTCCAGGGCCCTGGTGTCCAAGTGTATGTACAACATGGACATGTGGTAGCGTTTCCTTGAGATCCGCTACTTTCCCACACAGAAGTCTGTGTTTAATGGTGTTGCCTTTAGAATCTCTGAACCCATTCTGGTGCCAGTAATGCAGGTATTCATTGAAGGACTGGACACAGTAGTATGAATCACAAAGAATCAGTGTTAACTGTGCAGGATCCGTGTGTTCCAGTGCCATCAGCAGAGCTTTTAGCTCTGCTAGTTGTGCTGTGCAATCCCCTAGGGTTTGCGTGAATGTATGCTGGGGACAGAATTTATTATCATACATGTAGCCACTTAAGATTGCTCAAGCAGTGAAGTATTGTTGATTTGTGCCTGCTGCAGGTTGTGCTGAGCCATCGGTATACATTACTCTTTGATAGGCAGTGTGTTTGCTGGAACTGGGTATTCCAGTTCATATTGCAAAAATTCTTGAGTTTGTAACTTTGGGTCAGAAATGTAGTCTACATCAGTGGCTGTTAAAGACGTTGCCCATTTAATCCAAGGTGGATGTAATGCTTTAGCGTTTGGATTGCTGGCTTTGGTAAGAGTCTCAAGGGCTGGAATTGGAGAAACTACAATAATGCGTTTGCCCTGGGCTAGAGGTCTTTCTTTAATGACGGCCATTTGAACAGCACTAAGAATTTTCTCAGTGGGAGGAAAGCTTTGTTCTGCTGCTGAGTACAAATGTGATTTGTATGCTAGCGGGTCTGTGTCGCTCTCAGCCCTGGACTGTTCTAGTACCCCTGGGCTAAACTACAGAATTTTTTCTGGGAGCCTAGTGCGCTGAAACTTAAGTCTCTACTCTCAGGCGCTTTGTTTTGTCGGAAGAAACATTGGAAATGACCAGTGTTTTGTATTTTTTGCGCACTATGTTATTCATGAGTGCTGTGCTATGTGAGTTTTTTATAGCATATGTGTGTGTATGACTGTTTAACTGTCTGTAGTCTAAGACTATTCTGTATGAATGGTCCGGTTTAGCTACTGGGAATAATGGATTATTCATTGGTGAGACGCAGGGTTCGATTACGCCCTGGTACTCCAGTTGTGTGAGTATTTCCCTCACTGGTGCTTTACCATCATGTTAAATTGGATATTGCGGTTGAGGTTGGGGTTGATTTTTGATAGGGATTACTTGATAGGGGGAATCTTTATCCCACCCTTTGTGGTTGCGATATAACACAGGTGCCTGCGCCAGTGCCGAGTTGATGGCGTAGGATTCTGCGAGCTCCTCAGGAAGAAAGAACGTTTAATAACTTCTTCCCCATATGGACATGTACAGACAAATTCAGGTGGCCAATCCTTTTCGGCCAGAAAAATATAATATGTTTACAAGTCAATCCCAAAAGATTACGTCCATTGTGCGCTCAATGTATCCTTACAACTGTAAAATTACTTTGTACACTGTAGGAAAATGCCACTGTTGGCATGGTTACCCCCTAACGTTTTGCCTTTTGTTGATGCCAGCTTTGATTGAAAGTGTGCTGGGACCCTGTTAACGAGGCCCCAGCACCAGTGTTCTTTCCCTGAAAACTGTACCGTTGTCTCCACAATTGGCACAGCCCTGGCACACAGAGAAGACCCTTGTAAAAGGTACCCCTGGTACCAAGGGCCCTGTGGCCAGGGAAGGTCTCTAAGGGCTGCAGCTGCCTTTGAGGCTCACCGCCAGGTGTTACAGTTCCTACAGGGAAGCAGAGAAGCACATCCACCCAGTACAGGCTTTGTTACTAGCCACAGAGTGACAAAGGCACTCTCCCCATGTGGCCAGCAACATGTCTGGTGTGTGCTAGGCTGGTAAAACTAGTCAGCCCACACTGGAAGTTGGGTATGTTTTCAGGGGGCATCTCTAAGATGCCCTCTGGGGTGTATTTCACAATAAAATGTACACTGGCATCAGGGGTACCAGTTACAAGGGACTTACCTGGATGCCAGGGTGTGCCAATTGTGGAAACAAAGGTACAGGTTAGGGAAAGAACACTGGTGCTGGGGCCTGGTTAGCAGGCCTCTGCACACTTTCAAATCATAACTTGGCATCAGCAAAGGCAAAAAGTCAGGGTATAACCATGCCAAGGAGGCATTTCCTTACACTGGAGAACCAAGTGTGAAGATACCAGGACCAACTGGAGCTGTGCAGCATCAACCCAGAGAGTACTGGACTCCCTGCACCAACAGTGAAAGTCCAATCCGGATTTCCTCTGCACCTGGACTGAACAGCCGTCGAAGAACGTCAGGACCACTGAGACCCACTTCATGAGTGTCCCAGCAGTCCTGAATTTGCCCCTGCCAGCTCTTGGCCCCTAACTGTGAGGAGCATCCTTGCGCACCAGCCCAGCTGCCCAACCCATTCTGCACTGAGCCACCATGCCTGGGTCCCAAAGAACCGGCTGTACCCACCTTTCTCCAAGGCCCCTTGCAACCCAAGCCCCGGGATGGGAGCTCTCAGACTTGTCGCCAAGTCCCCCAGTGCACTGTATTTCCAGGTGCCCCACTCTTCACTGTAGCGATCTCAGCTACAACCTTACAAGCACCCTGTTCCTAGTGAAATCCGGAAGGTTCATGAAGAACTGGTCAAGTCTGTCCCTGGTGAGTGAGTCGTGCGTCACATTGCTGAAGACCTTGTGCCTGTGGCTCACCCACTGCTTGCTAGCCTTCCGCGTCAGCTTCTCCTCCAGTCAGCGAGAGCTTCTCAGTCGGCCATAGGCTGCTGGGCGGCCAAGTCACATTCTTCAAGGCCCTCTCTGCCACTCTTGTTGCACCTTGTGGCCTCCAGTTACTCCATCCAGCACTGTCACTGGCTTTTCCTTCAGCCCGGCCCCCAGATGGAAAAGCCATAGGTTCCCTATGCCGCTTCACCCAGCAGAGCTTGTCAGTCTAAAGTGGGGGCCCCAGTTTGTCTAAGGCACACCCCCAATGCCCAATCCATCGCACATGCTGCACTATGCGGCCTTCACCTGTCCAGTGTGACCTGGCTAGTGGCCTGTCTCACCCGGCAGAAAGCAGCAGCTTTCCCCCGCTGCTGTACAAGGTCACAGTTGCATCAAAGAGGCCCCCGCCGCACCTCATATATATCTCGGCCTGATATTTATCCTCAGATCGTTACATCGTCTGCAGATGGTAGGATAATTGGCATATTTGACACCTGGCTGGCAAAGTTGCACTACAGTGTGGCCATTTTGCCTTGGGTTCTCTAGCGCCCCCTGAGAGCCAGTTCCCCTTGAATGATGTAAGGTAGGCATCTTCAGAGCTCTGTGGAAGGCCAACAGTGTGAATAATGTTCTGCTGAGCGAATCCCTCAGCATCCTCTACCAGTCCCTTCAAGAATTCTATACAATCTGTGAGATCCTCCATCTGTTTGGTGAGTTCCAATGACTGTGATTGAAGATCTTGGAGAATGAGTTTTCTACGCGCTCTTTCTGTAAGTTTTAGTTGATGATCTCGGAGCGGTCCGAGGCTATGGTGTCAACCTTGTTCTCCAAGGCTGAGCATGTTTTAGCTATTGCCAAGGGGATAAAGTCCAGCTCGCCCATTGGGGTGCAGTCAAGTGAGTCCGTATTCAGTGGCATTCCCAAGTCAGTGGGTGTATTAGTATTAGAATCATCCCTTGCAGCCGAGGGGATAGGTGAGATAAAAGGCTTCTCAGTCCTTCACCTCCGTACCTGTGGCGGTTGTAAGGCACTCAAAACACTTCTGGCCATTTGACAAAGAGTCTCAAGTAAAGCGGAGGTAGTCGATTAGGAGCAGTGCTCATTTGTGAAATGGGTGTAATGGGGGCCATAGAGAGTTAACTAGAGCTGTGACTGGAGAGGCACGAGCAGCCTCCTCTTTTTGCAGTCAGTATAGCATATATTCACCTAGGTGAGGGCCACCTCTGTGCTGCTCTGCCATATGGTGGTTATGAGGAAGGGAGGCTGCAAGGTGTACAGGATGGAGCCAGCCAGCCATGCCATTTGATTCCTGCCAAGCAGGCGAGGGAGCGGCTACCCCCTCCCACAGGAGTGGCCACCGTTGCCCAAGCTGCGCAGCCGGTCAGCTCCTAATTAGAAGGCAAGAAGGAAGGTGGACGAACCAGCATACTCGGTTCATCCATGGCAGGAGAGATCTGCTGTAGTAGACTGACCAGTGGTAGTTTTGGAATCCTATTTCAGCATGCAGGGATCACCACAGGTAGGAGATGTGGTCCCCACCTATGTTAAAGGAATGGCAGGTGCTGGTTTGGCCCCGATGTGAAAGCATGTGCGGGGTCGGCCGGAAAGTCTTTTACAAATGAGCTTCCATCTTGCAGCGCCAACCCCCCCCCCCTTCCCTTCGAGTGGTTTTGGTATTTTACTTTCTTCAGATCTTCATACTTAGATCCTTCTTTTTCAAAATGGAAAGTTAGGTCTTCCACTAATTTTCCAAATAGTAATGGAGAAGACATAATGATGTGGGGTTACCCTTGACCGTTACCTTCTTGTACCATTGGACACCTTAAATATTCTTGGTGAGTCACTTTAGAAGATCTCAGTGGTGGAGGTACTTTTCAAGGTATACCAGCTTAGATTTATGAGATTATTTTTAATTCTGTTTAGTACCGGAAGGGTGTTAACTCGTAAAGGCAAATAGTGGAAAGGGTACTATTTAAGCACATTGGAATATACCATGTAATTTTTTGACAATTTGTCTTAGAAGTGTTACTAAGGTAAACGTATTCAAATATCTTGTCTCACATGTATTTTGTTATATTATTCCTAGCCCAGGTTGCAAAGAAGGACTGGATTTGGGCTGAGCTTACTCTAAATAAGCAAACAGAAGTGACAGTGTGCTTGCTGTATAATCCTGGTGAATTCTATTGCCAGATCTACAGAGAAGAAGGTACATTTTACTTTTGAAAGAGTTCAAGTGTGTTGTGAAAGGATTTTTTTTCATTTATACATTTAAAATGTTATATTGGACCACTAACGTGCCAGTTAAGCATTGCCGTTTTATATGTTTAACAGTATTGTGTGCATTTATGTTGGGAAGTGAAATTGCTAATGGTGCTTTTCTAACCAATGAATTGAAACCACACAAAGTAAGTTGTACATACTAGCAAAGATTGGATAGTGAGCCAAAGAGCAACTGCAGAGTACTGACCTTTAGATGACCACCATGCGCCAGACTCGATCCGAAGAATTATTTCAGCAGTGCTTCTGTGCTGATATAGGTGGCACTATAGGGCTCCGCTGTGACGCCATACCGTCCTGGAAGTGACCAGGCAGAACAGCTTGTAAGCATTACCCTGTGTGCTGACGTCAGTTTGTATCTTTTGCCTTTCATGCCCTCAGACATGAAGTTTGAAACAAGTTACCTGAGGAAGTGCACTTATTACTAACTTCCTATCAGACCTTACTATCAAGGCAGTAGTTCCTCATGAACGTCTGCATCCATGCCCATGTTGGAGCCTGGCACGTCAATGACAAGCACACTTCGCACCAAAGCTATTGTAGCAGCTTTGGCCCAATTGGAATGGGTCTTCGGGCTCTCAGGGGGGCTGCTTCTTGGTCAGTACCTATCAGATTTTGATGAAGAGTACTATCTAAAATTGATTGGTTACTTTTCTGCACTGCCTTGACTTTTCTTTCTCCAGAAAATCCCACAAAGAGCTAATTATCCAGCGCTTAGCACTCTCTTAATTTATCTTTGTAATGATAAAGCACATTCCGGCCTTAGCATCAAAGTACTTGCAGAAGTGAGTGTCAAGAGACTAGCAAACGTAGGAAGACAAAGCCTTATCTAGGGAATAACCAGGTGTTTACCATCCTCCTAAAAACCATAAAATTCTGATTCTTTCTTATGTCAAGGGGAAGCGTGTTCCAGTGTTTGGCTACCGCCACCGTGAATGCTTAGCACCATCTTACGGTCAAGGTGATGGAATCTTTGTTCCTCTTTTTAGTGGTGAAGCAGAACAAGACACACTGGCAGAGTGATTGATTGGCCAACATGGAAGGGAGTTATAACCTTGGTAGGAATGCTGCTGAGGTCCTTGGAACCAGTTTGTCCAGTAAGTGGATGGAATTCAGTGGTTGGACTAAAATTGCCAATGTAATTGCAACGAGGAAGACCATTTTTAGTGCTAAGTGTCTTAAGGAGCAGCTGTGCGTAGGCTCAAAGGGTTTGCCTATGAGAAATGTCAAGACCAAGATCTTGTCCTATTGGGGTATAATAATTTGGTGTTGAAACATGAGTCAGTATGAAGCTCCCAACAGCCAGTGACTCAAACAAAGATGGTTGGTCAGGTAAACACAGAAAAGGAGAAAGGGCCAACAAATAACCTTTCACTATGGCCACTGAAAGAGCTTGGTGGGGTAGTGAAAGAACGAATAAAAGAGCCTTACAAAGTTTGACTTTCAAGCAGTCAATGTTTAACGTGTTGCACTCCCAGACAAATTTTTCCTGATGCCAAGTGTAGCTCAAGTTCTTGGAAGGGTGTCTGTTTGTGAGGATGACACCAGCCACCTCATTTGGCATGTCCAAAGTGTAGGAAGCTGGCTCTCTATATAGTGTACTAAAATGAATTACACTGTGCAGAGACTCCAGTGAATCCCCAATTGATATTGCAGAGGCAAAAGTAGATAGGACTAATGCTCTATTTGTGGTGGTGTGGGCGAGCAGTTAGGCTTATCAGGCAGTAGTGCAAAGCATTTGTTGTACTCACAGAGGCAATAAATGAGACACACACCAACAATAAATCTGAGACTAATTTAGAAAACTCATTCTTTTTATAAATATTTCAAACCCAAGAACGTCATAATCGGGTAAGAAGACTTTTAAGCATAAATACTTTGCAGTTTCAGAAATGACACTTAAGTGCAATTTTCAGAGTTTTCTCAGTATTACCTTGTGGAGGAAAACAATATTCAACAAACTCAGAGTTAACAACGACTTACAAAGCCAATCTCAGGAAGTTAAGGTAAGTGCTGGGCAATGATCAGAACCACACCAACTGCTCACACTGGGCGGCTGGTTGCAGAGGTGCAGTAAGGTGTTGGGTGCCCAATGATTTCCTCTGGGAGTTTGGTCCTCGTGAAGATAGGCTGCAGGCGCTGGCTAGAAAGTCGCTCAGGGACAACAAGCAGGTAGGTAGTAGACTTGGGGTGCTCAGGGACATAGGCGCACCTTTGGTCCTCTTCTCCTGTACCCGGGGGCGAGGGGTGCAAGTGTATCTTTAGACATCTTGTTTTCACGTCAGGGATCACTCGTGGATGGGGAGAATGGCGGGGTCCTGTGTGTGGAGGCTGCAGGCGTTGTGGGGGAGTCTGGCAGGGATGGACCCAGGGTGGACTTGAGTTCTTAGGGGCAGGGGAACGCCATTGACACTGGTGATACTGGTGCCGTGTTAGGGGTCACAGGTGTAGTGGTTGCTGCAGCTGTCAGATTTCCTCCCTCCACAAGCCTGTGGGTGAGGGGGCCTGTGTGCAGAGGCTGCAGGCGTCTTGGGAGAGTCCAAGATGGGTGAGACCACACTAGATGTGGTTTCTGGGCAGCTGGGGACCCCCGTTGGCACTGTTGGTTGGCTTCACCTCGGGTCATGGATGTCTGGTGCAGTAGCCACTTCTGGTGTTGGGTTTCTGGGATTCCAGCAGCTGCAGAGTCTTTTCTGTTGGTGTTTCTTGTTGCAGGGCAAGTCCAAGGCCCATGGGATCCCTGGCTCTTTACTAAAGGCTGGAAGAGTTGGCTTCTTCTGCAGGATCCTTCGAGGTCAGCAGACAGGCCAAGGCGCTAGGTCCAATTCAGCTGCTTCTTCTTTTCTTCTTCTGCAGATGCAACCCTTTTTTGTCCGTGTCGTCTTAAGTTGTCGATATCTGAGTACTAGGGTACAGGGGTGCCACCTAAATACTCAATACAGGGAGTTACAGGTGGTAGCCAATGGGCTGATCACCTAGGGTGACTACACCCTTCTTCTGACCACGTCTGTTGGTAAGTGGGTATAGCCCAAACGCTAGTGGCCTAATTCCTTCCAAACAAGATGGAGGAATTTAAAAAGTAGTGTCCTCTTCAGCTCGTCCCCCTTATGGGTGGAAATTGCATGAAGTGGGCACTCCTCCTAATTTAACTAATTTTACTGCCTGTGCTGCCCCAAAAGTGGGGTCAGGACAAGGGAGCTGGTCTTCTCCACCATCTGGAGGGTCCTGGGTAGCAATACAAAGGCAGCAAGGCCTTTGAAGCTCCCCGCCCTGGAATGTCCATCCTACCTGGGAGAGGAGGTCACACCTCTGCCCAGAGCAGACCTTCATCGCAGGCCCTCAAGAGCGCTGGCTGGCACCTTGTGGGGGGGGGGGGGGGGGGTTGGGGGTGAGGATAAACACATATGTGGTGGCTGAACTGGTCAGGACCAGTCAGTCAGCAGCCTAGTAGCTGGTAGGTTTTCAGGGGGCACCTCTAAGGGGCTTCTGTTGCAGGGGTGTCTTTCGGTGTCAAATAGCTTACTGGGTATGATGCAGTCAGGGGGGTGTCTACAGATTGTGGCTGCAGGCATCGCTGTGGAGTTCAGGGATGCCACCTAAATACTGAATTTATGGTCATTATAGGGAGTGCCAGGTGGTAGCCACTGGCCTACTCACCTTTAGAGTGACAACACCATTCCTGTGACCACTTCCTTGGGGATGTAGGCATAGCCTTAACCCTGTTGGCCTAATTCCTTCCACACAAGATGGGGGAGTTTAAATAGTAGTCTCTACTTAAGATCCTCCACATTAGGAGTGGGACTTGCATGAAGTGGGCACTCCTCCTAATTTAACTAATTGTCCCGCCAGTCCTGCTGCTAAAAGTGGGGTCAGGAACTGGGGGTCGGCCTCCTTTACAATTTGGAGTGGCCTGGATCACATTTCAGAGGTGGCAAGGCCTTTGAAGCTCCACGTCCTGGAATGTCCATCCTGTCTGGGAGAGGAAGTCACACCTCAGCTATAGCAGGCCTTTGTTCTGAGCCCACAAGAGCATGGTCTCTCTCTTCTGGGGTGGGGTGGGGGGTAACGGGGGGTGACCATGTGTGAAGAGGCACTTTACTGCACCAAACATCCCAGGGTACAGAGAAGCCATCATGTAGCTGGGAAACTTGTAGTGACCAGTATCCAGCACAGGCAGTTAAAATGGCTTCCCTGTACACTTACTATGTTTAGGAATCGACAGAGACTAAATAGGGACATATTTGCTCATACATATATGCCCTCACATGTAATATAATAATGCACCCTGCCTTAGAACTGTAAGGCCTGCCTGAGGAATGACCTAAACATATTGCATGGAGTATTTGATAGAGACTTCTAGTTGCAGATTTCTTACCTTTGGATTTCCCCAGGCGTCAGACTGGATCCGGAGATTTTTCTTCAAGCAGTACCACTGCGTGCCGTCAGGTGGTGTCGGTCGACTCCGCTGGCGTCGCAAACGGTCCTTGCGATCCAGGCAGAAGCCAGAGAACATTGCCAAGACCCCCGCCAGGAAATAAGACTCTCCTGATTGTCACCCTTCTGTCCCACTCTGTCACCCTGTCCACCTTGAACTGCCATTGCTCCCCTTCCTATGCCCCATTGGACAAAGCACCTGTGATACAAAGAGACTGGACATTACTCCACAATCACCCCAGCCCATTGCACATCCCCCTCTACGTATGAGCACTTAAATAAACACCCTTGGAACAAATAAAAATCTGGAGTCTGTCAAATGATTGAAATATGTATTAGTACAACATTCTGAAAACATTGCAAGTCATATGTATGGTTATATATACATTGGTATGCCCTTTAGTGGGCAGCAGTAAACGTACCAGAAGCCAGAGTGGCCCACAGAGATCTGAAAATAGAGATGCCAAAGGGTACAGTAAGTGGCCATAGACATAGGGAAATCAGGCTGCCATGTACAATGTCCAACAGAAAACTGAAATTTTAAGTGAAGTTACAGTGTCTTACCTGTGTGTCACTGGAAGTACTGCTGAATTTTATTACTTCTGTTGTCCACATCTTCTTCCTCTGCCTCCTCTTCCTCACTGTCCACAGTCTTCACCGCTGCCACAAGACCATCTCCAGGCTCATCCTCCTGCAGAAAAGGCACCTGGCGTCTCAAGGCCAGGTTGTGCAACATGAAACGTTGATCTGGCACACCACCTTGGGTGAGTAGTACAGGGATCCACCTGTCAGATGCAGGCACCGGAACCTGGCCTTCAGGAGCCCAAAGGTTTGTTCAATGATCCTCCTTGTTCGCCCATGTGCCTCATTATAACGTTCCTCTGCCCTTGTCCTGGCATTCCTCACTCGGGTCCGTAGCCAGGAGAGGTTGGGGTAACCAGAGTCACTTGCAAATATCAAGGGATACCTGTTAGACACACACTAACCCTTAGGGACAACCACAATACCCAGACACAAACTTATACTGGGTGGTGACCTTGAGCTCACCTATTAGCCACACCCGGTGCCTCTGGAGTTGGCCCTCCACATATGGGATGCTGCTATTACTCACGATAAAGGCATCATGCACAGAGCCAGGAAACTTGGTATTCACATGGGAGATGTACTGGTCTGCCAAACACACCCTCTGCACATTCATAGAGTGATAGCTTTTTCTATTCATGTACACTTGTTCATTTCTCCGGGGTGGGACAGATAGTACATGTGTACCATCTATGGCACCAATGACGTTGGGGATACTTCCCAGGGCATAAAAGTCAGCCTTCACTGTGGCCAAATCCTCCACCTTGGGGAATACAATGTAGCTGCGCATTTGTTTAAGCAGGGCTGACAGCACTCTGGTCAACACGTTGGAGAACATTGGCTGAGACATCCCTGATGCCATGGCCACTGTTGTTTGGAAGAAACCACTTGCCAGGAAATGGAGCACTGACGGGACCTGCACTAGAAGGGGGATACCTGTGGGCTGGCGGATAGCTGACATCAGGTCTGGCTCCAATTGGGCACACAGTTCTTGGATTGTGGCCCGATCAAGTCTGTAGGTTAGGACAATGTGTCTGTCCTCCATAGTCGCAAGGTCCACCAGGGATCTGTACAACGGCGGATGTCGCCATCTCACATTTATCCTCAGCAGCAACAGCCTCTGGAGGAAAACGGTGAGCAGAGGGTTTTATTCACACATCAATTGAAATAATGATGCATCTTTTACTTTACTGAACCTGTGTGTGAATCTAAGAGTCAGTTGCTGTGCCAATGTCTGCTGTAACACAGTTAGGTGCCATGGCCTGTACCCCACTGAAATGGCGGCTGCCTGACCTGTGAGAATGGACAAGTGGAAATGAGGTAATTCTGCTGGCTTTGTGCGTCGTTGCGGTAGGCAGTCGATGACGGTCGCACAACTTTGCATTAGTTATCATTGGGCAGTATGGGTTCCAGGAGCCAATGGCGATGTACGCCGGCGGTGACGGTACGCACTGCTGCGGATGTGACCTCCATTTTCTATCTGTTCACTCACTTGGTACCTGACCTTCAACAGTAGAGGACCTACACTGCAAGTGCTGCTGTGACCTGTGTCTGGAACCGTCAATGGCTCATGTGTCTGGGGATCGGGCCCTGCCTTCAATGCGGAAGAGTTGGAGAAACTGGTGGATGAGGTCCTACCACATTACACATTACTCTACGGTCCTCCAGACAAACAGGTGAGTACACTGGGAGCATGATGCGTGGGCCATGGATGTATGGATTGCTGTGTGTGTAAGCCACATGTAGGGGGGGCTGAGGCGTCCTGGCCCGGGTGATGCATGTATGGTGGTCAATGTATGTGCGTCGGGATGGGAGGGATCTGGTGGGCCATGAGTGTGGCCATCTGGACAGTTAACTAATGCCCTTTTTTGCTCTCTTTTCCATGCAGGTCAGCGCCCATTAGAAAAAGGGTATTTGGTGTGCCATCGCCAAGGAGGTGCGGACCCTGGGGGTCTTTGACAGACGGAGCACCCACTGCTGCAAACAGTGGGAGGACATGCGCCGCTGGACAAGGAAGACGGCGGAGACCCAGCTGGGGCTGGCCTCCCAAAGAGGAAGGGGTGCCCGTCATACCCTGACCCCCCTTATGTTCCGCATCCTGGCGGTGGCCTATCCGGAGTTGGATGGACGCTTGAAGGCATCACAGCCGCCACCAATGGGTCAGTAGAGATTCAGATTCATGACTGTGCGCACGTAAAAGTTTACCTGGGTGGGGGATGTGGGCTGTGGGTGCTAACATGGCAGGATAGGTCCCTTGTTGGGCAGGCTCTGAAGCACTCCACCCCCAATAGTGTTAGTGTTCATCTACTACTGGGCAGGGTCCTGTGGATTTCAGGTGTGCAGCTGATGGTATTAGGCATTGTAGCCCATGGGCTGGTGACTATCTAAGTAACTGGTAGTGCATGGCCTAGTGCATAGGGCTGCTCCCTGTGGGTTGTTTACGCCAATGGTAGTTTTGTTGCTGGCATTGACCAAGTGTATCCTCTGTGTCTTAACCCCCCATTCCCTTTTTGTTTTGTCACCCTGTCCTTGTGTGCATTAGCATCATCTGGCGGAGGAGCAGAGGCACCGGCATGGAGAGAGCTGCATTCCACATGGGCCTGGAGGCGGAATCCACCAATGGTGAGGGCACCAGTGGGACTGAGGGCGAGGGAAGCACCACGGCGGGGACACCACAGACTCCTTGATGGAAGCTCCCTGGCGGTGGCAGACAGCTCTGTGCCCACCCCAACAACAGGTACATCCGCCAACCCCCCACCCCCACCAGCACCGCCCTCCCAGCAGCCCCTCAGCGTGTTTCCCGTGCCCGCTCTCCCAGGAGGGTGGGCATCTCCTTCGCCCCAGGCACCTCAGGCCCTGCCCCAGTCAGCCCTGCTGCCCTCAGTGAGGAGGCTATTGACCTCCTGAGATCCCTCACTGTTGGGCAGTCAACCATACTGAATGCCATCGAGGGTGTTGAAGGGCTTTTGCAACAAACGAATGCATACCTGGAGGGCATTCACTCTGGCGTGGCGGCTTAACAGAGAGCATTTCAGGCTCTGGCCTCAGGCTGATGGCAGCCATTGTCCCTGTCTATAGCCTCCCTCCTCCAACTCCCTCTACCCAATCCCAATCCCCTCAACCTATACCAAGCATACCTTCAGACCAGCATTCACCCAAATCAACACACAGGAGTGGCTCAGGCAAACACAAGCACCACACTTCATCTCACAGGCACTCACACAAGCACCATCCCCATGCTGACACACCTACATCCACTGCCTCCACTATGTCCCCCTCGTCCTCGTCGTCCACCTCCCTCCCAGTAGCGTCTCCACTCAAACCTGCATGCACTACATCCTCATCCACTACCTCCATCACCAGCACGCCCATCACAACACACCCCTCACTGGCAGTCACCACCCCAACATCCATGCACATGTCCCCTGTGTCCTCTCCCAGTGTGTCTGTGACCCCTCCTCCCAAAGTACCCAGATGCACCCATCAACCCAAGAGCCATCCACCTCACAACAGCATCCAGCCCAGGCACCTGCACCCAAACTCAGCAGACAGACACCTCCTACAAATACTCCCTCTTCCTCCACTCCCACACCCGCTCCCTCTTCCCACCCCAGTGTCCCTAAGAAACTTTTCCTGGCTAACATTGACCTCTTTCCTACACCTCTCCGCCGCCCCTCCTTCCCCTCGGGCCAGACCAGCAGCTCAGCCACCAAATCGCCGTCTGCTGTGGTTCCTGCAGCTATCAAAAGCTCAACGGGGGAACCCGTCAGCCCAGCCAGTGTGCCACCAACCCCTGCCAATGCCAAAGCCATTGCGCCACCTGCCAAGGTGAAGAGGGGGACAGGATCCAGCAAGGGGAAAGAGCCACAACCACACAGCAAGGCCACCTCAAAGACTCCAGCTGCCAGACCCAAGGTCACACCTCCATCTGCCAAGGTGAGGAAGGGGCAGAAAAAAACAGCCAAGGCACTTCAGCCGTCCGAGGCTGCAGGTGAAGGCCTGGTGTGTACCAGCACAACCTCCAGCACCGCCACCTGCATCGCAGCCAGCACCGCCACCTGCATCGCAGCCAGCACCGCCAGCAGCCCCGCCGCTAGCATCGCTGCAAGCCCCGCCATCTGCACTGCTGACAGTAGCACCACTGGCAGCAGCAGCCCCAGTGGGCAGCTGTCCGAGGCTGCAGGAGAAGGGCTGGAGCCTCCCTCCACCACTGGCAGCACCCCCACCAGCCCCGGCACTACCTCCAGTTTGCAGCCGTAGCTGTCGCCGGATGGAGTTTAGACCTGCCTCCATGTACTATCATGCAACCTGGTCCCTGCAAATCTCGTGCCTCAGGCACCCAGGTGAGGGACTGTGATCTGCTACACTGCAAGTGTTGCATCACTGGGCACAGAGCCCCCTCCAGGACCAGTGGAAGAAGCCATCCACTCAGCCCCTCCTTGCCAGGATGAAGCACACTGGGCACAAAGCCCCCTCCAGAACCAGTGGAAGAATCCATCCAGTCAGCCCCTCCTTGCCAGGATGAAGCACACTGGGCACAAAGCCCCCTCCTGAACCAGTGGAGAAATGCATCCACTCACCCTATCCTTGGCAGGATGAAGCCCACTGGGCACAAAGCCCCCTCCAGAACCAGTGGAAGAATCCATCCAGTCAGCCCCTCCTTGCCAGGATGAAGCACACTGGGCACAAAGCCCCCTCCTGAACCAGTGGAGAAATGCATCCACTCACCCTATCCTTGGCAGGATGAAGCCCACTGGGCACAAAGCCCCCTCCAGAACCAGTGGAAGAAGCCATCCACTCAGCCCCTCCTTGCCAGGATGAAGCACACTGGGCACAAAGCCCCCTCCAGAACCAGTGGAGAAATGCATCCACTAACCCCCCTCCTTGCCAGGATGAAGCACACTGGACACAAAGCCCCCTCCAGAACCAGTGGAGAAATGCATCCACTAACCCCCCTCCTTGCCAGGATGAAGCACACTGGACACAAAGCCCCCTCGAGAACCAGTGGAGAAATGCATCCACTCACCCTATCCTTGACAGGATGAAGTATACTGGGCACCAAGCCCCCTCCAGAACCAATGGAAGAAGGCATCCACTCACCCTATCCTTAGCAGGATGAAGCACACTGGGCTCAACCCCCCTCCAGAACCAGTGGAAGAAGGCATCCACTCGAGAGACTGTGGCCTTGCACTCCCCAAGAGCAGGCAGTGGGCAAAACACCCACTTGAGAGACTGTGGCCTTGCACTCTCCAGTGTAGGAAAGTACCATCTTGCCTGCATGTTACCCCAATTTTTACATGTATGTAAATTTGTTTTTGCCTGTCTCACTGGGATCCTGCTAGCCAGGACCCCAGTGCTCATAGTTTGTGGCCTGAATTTGTATACCTGTGTAGTGACTAACTGTGTCACTGAGGCTCTGCTAACCAGAAGCTCAGTGCTTATGCTCTCTCTGCCTTTAAATTTGTCACTATAGGTTAGTGACCACTTTTACCAATTTCAATTGGCACACTAGAACACGCTTATAATTCCCTAGTATATGGTACCTAGATACCCAGACTATTGGGGTTCCAGGAGATCCCTATGGGTTGCAGCATTTCTTTTGCCACCCATAGGGAGCTCTGACAACCCTTTACACGGGACTGCCACTGCAGCCTGAGTGAAATAACGCACACGTTATTTCACAGCCATTTTCACTGCACTTAAGTAAAGGTGCCCCCACATAGTTCAGGGCCATTTTCCCAGACTTCGTGAGTGCGGGGACACCATTACACTTGTTCACTACATATAGGTCAATACCTATATGCAGCTTCACAATGGTAACTCTGAATATATGGCTATTTAACATGTCTAAGATCATGGAATTGTCCCCCATGCCAACTCTAGTATTGGGGAGCCAGTTCCATGCATCCCCGGGCCTCCACAACAGACCCTGGGTACTGCCAAACCAGCTCTCTGGGGTTTTCTCTGCAGCTACCGGCGCTGCCACCCCACAGACAGGGTTCTGCCCTCCTGGTGTCTGGGCAGCCTAGTCCCAGAAAGGCAGAAAAAAGGATTTCCTCTGAGAGAGGCTGTCACACCCACTCCCTCTGGAAATAGGTGTTAAAGGCTGGGGAGGGGTAGCCTCTCCCAGCCTCTTGAAATACTTTGAAGGGCAGAGATTGTGCCCTCCTTGCATAAGTCAGTCTACATCGGTTCAGGGAACCCCCAGTCCCTGCTATGGTGCGAAACCGGACAAAGGAAAGGGGAGTGACCCCTCCCCTGTCCATCACCACCCCATGGGTGGTGCCCAGAGCTCCTCCAATGTGTCCCAGACCTCTGACATCTTGGATTCAGAGGTGTGGGGGCACTCTTGAGGCCTCTGAGTGGCCAGTTCCAGCAGGTGACGTCAGAGACCCCTCCTGATGGGTGCTTACCTGACTAGGTGGCCAGTCCTCCTCTGACGGCTATTTAGGGTCTCTCCTGTGGGCTTTTCTGGGGAAATAGTAGTACTTTACTCCTACTTTCCAGTGTCTTGTGGTGGGGTATCATGGACACCATTAGTGTTTTCTTACACTCCCAACGACCCTCTACACCTTACACTAGGTTTGGGGGTCCATTTGTGGATCGCATTCCACTTTCTTAGTATATGGTTTGTGTTGCCCCTAGGCCTATTGCATCCTATTGTATTCTAGTGTTTGCACTCCTTTCTGACTGTTTTACTTACCTGATTTTGGTTTGTGTGTATAATTTGTGTATTTTACTTACCTCCTAAGAAAGTATATCCTCTGAGATATTTTTGGCACATTGTCACTAAAATAAAGTACCTTTATTTTTAGTAACCGCGAGTATTGTGTTTCTTATGCTATGGTACCTATATGATATAAGTGGTGTAGTAGGAGCTTTGCATGTCTCCTAATTCATCCTAAGCTGCTCTGCCATAGCTACCTCTATCAGCCAAAGCTGCTAGAACACTACTAATCTACTAATAAGGGATAACTGGACCTGGCGCAAGGTGTAAGTACCATTGGTACCCACTACAGGCCAGCCTCCTACACCCAGGACCAAGCAGTGGGAAACCACCCACTTGAGAGACTGTGGCCTTGCACTCCCCAGGACCAAGCAGTTGGCAAACCATCCATGTGAGAGACTGTGGCCTTGCACTCCCCACAACATCGCTTTGGGCGTGGAGCCCCCTCCAGGAGCAGTGGCCTTGTCCCATCTCCTGGCTGAGGTGCACCCCCCTTCACCCTCCCCCTGAGGTGCCTGTGTGTTTTCGACCTGATGCCCCTGCAGTGTTATCTCCGTATTGAGGCAGGAGTCAAGTGTGGCCCCCCCTGTCTGCTAGGTGCAGTACTCACTGTCATTGTCGCCGCCGCCGTTGGTACTCCTGGTAGATGAGGAGATAGACCAGCATGGGGAGGACCTGCAGCTTGGGCTCCGTGGCGTCCTGGTTCTTCGTTGAGTGTCGAGAAGTGAGTGGTTTCCCTTCCAAGTACTGTTTCTGCCGTGCTTTTGATGGCGTTGGTACTGCCCTGGAAAAGCTGGTGGATGGGCGGGTTGTGATGGGGTGGGCGATACATTGTCTTCCGCCTGGCTGTTGGCGGTTACCGCTGCGGTGTTTGTTGCTTCTGCCGTGGTGGTCGGAGTGTTAAAGTGGTCGTATGTTTTGGCGGTTTCCGCTGTGGTCGTGATCCCATTTGTTTACCGCCGGTCTTTTGGTGGTATTACCGCCGCTTTAATGCTGACCGCCAGGGTTGTAATGAGGGCCTGAGTGGGTGCTCTCATTTATTGCTTGTGTGTACAACAAATGCTTAACACTACCAAAGCCTAACTGCTCGACCACACTACCACAAATAGAGCATTAGTATTATCTATTATTGCCTCTGTCAAGCCTCTTGGGGATCCCCTGAACTCTGTGCACACTATCTCTCACTTTGAGATATTATATACAGAGCCAACTTCCTACACCAAGAGATTGGCTTTGGAGAAGCAGCTCCTAACCATAGAAAGCCAAATGGGTTTAACTCCCATAAATGGTGACAGCAACTTAAATAGGGTCAGAGAGAATACTGACATCCTAAAAATCCCCAACTTGATTGTAACTAAATATGAAGAAGGTGATGTCATCACCAAATGATTCACAGCTTTTGAGGGGGCTTGTGCAACCAGAAAAGTAAGCAGATCTCACTGGGGAGCTCTCCTTTGGGAAATGTTCACTGGGAAGTGTAGGGATAGACTCCTCACACTCTCTGGTAAAGATGCAGAATCTTATGACCTCATGAATGCTACCCTGATTGAAGGCTTTCCATTCTCAACTGATGAGTACAGGATTAGGTTCAGGGGGGCTCACAAATTCTCGAACCAGACCTGGGTTGATTTTGTTGACTTCAGTCAAAACACGAGATGGTTGGATAACTGGTAGTGGTGTAAGTGATTATGATGGGCTGTATAATTTATTGATGAAAGAACATCTGTTAAGTAATTGTTTCAGTGACAGACTGCATAAACATCTGGTAGACCAAGGTCCATCTTCTCTGCAAAAATTGGGAAAGAAGGTAGACCACTGGGTCAAGGCAAGGGTGACCAAGACTTCCACAGGGAGTGACCAAAAGAAAGGGATCACAAAGCCTCCCCAGGGGAAGGGTAGTGAGAAACCCAAGGACAAAAAAAAAAACGTCTTCTACAGGGCCCCAAAAGCCTGCTCAGGTGGGTGGGCCCGAGCCTCTTCACAGTCCACAAAGGGGCATAAGGGTAAAAACTTTGATCCCAAGAAGGCCTGGTGTCAACTGTAGGCAGCATGGACAGCAAACTGGAGACAAGGTCTGGCCTAAGAAAAGTCCCACAACTACTACTCTAGTTAGCACTTGAATAGCCAGTCTCCAGGTGGGATCAACAGTGTGCCCAGAGGAAATCAGGGTCCACACTGAAGCTACTTTAATCTCAGAGGGTGGGGTGGATTTAGCCGTGCTTGCTGGCTGTCCCCTAACATGCAAACATACTGGCAGTAGCTCTTGACAAATGGGAATAGAGTAGAAACCCTGAGGGATACAGGTGCCAGTGTCACAATAGTGACCGACAAACTGGATTCCCCAGGACAGTACCTGTTTGGACAGACATATCTAGTCACAAATGCTGACAATGAAACTAAAGTCCATCCCATGGAAGTGGTAACTTTAGAATGGGAAGGGGTCACTTGTCTGAAACGGGAGGTAGTCTGCTCTGCAATTCTGGTAGAGTGTCTGCTAGGGAATGATCTGGAGTCCTCAGCGTGGGCTGAGGTAGAGCTGAAGACCCATGCAGGGCATCCCCAAACTGGTGTGTCAAGACTAGAGCACAATGCAGAGCACAGGGTGAAAAATAAGTGTTGGAGTCTTGAATAATGGCCCAAACTTCCAAGAGGAAAGGAAAGAAGACTCGGGACCAGCTTCTTCACAGCACAAGAAACAGAACCACTCTTCTCAGGAAGATTTTCTATCCCCAGAGGGAACTGCCCATGGAGCTGGAGCCTTATCAGGTAGAGCTCTTGGGCACAGGGGTACCCTCAAGGGAACAGCTGTGTCAGCGACAAAAGAGTTGTCCCACTCTTGAAGGCCTAAGACAGCAAGCAGCTGAGCAAGAAAAAGGTAATGTCAGTGGAACCCACAGGGTCTATTGGGAAGATGGACTCCTTTACACTGAGACAAGAGATCCCAAACTTGGTGCCACTAGGAGAGAGGTAGTGCCTCTGGAGTTTAGGGAGTTCATTTTGACTTTAGCCCATGACATTCCCCTTGCTGGGCATTTGGGACAAACCAAGACATGGGAGAATTAGTCAACCATTTCTATTGGCCCAATATGTCCCAGAAGGTAAAGGAGTTTTGCAGCTCCAGTGTTACCTGTCAAGCCAGTGGTAAGACAGGTGGCCCTCCAAAGGCTCCCCTCATTTCACTTCCAGTGGTGGGGGTCCCCTTTGAGAGAGTGGGAGTGGACATAGTGGGTCCACTGGAACCTCCCACAGCATCAGGGAGCAGTATATACTGGTATTAGTGGATCATGCTTCCAGGTACCCTGAGGCAATTCCCCTTAGGTCCAATGCCCCTGCAGTAGCCAAAGCACTCATAGGTATTCTTTACCAGAGTGGGATTTCCTAAGGAGGTGGTTTCTGACAGAGGTACCAACTCATGTCAGCTTACCTAAAGCATATGTGGAATGAGTGTGGGGTGACCTATAAGTTCACCACATCACTCCATCCACAAACCAATGGTCTTGTAGAAAGGTTTAACAAGACATTGAAGGGTTTGATCATGTGGCTCCCTGAAAAAATCAAAAGGAGATGGAATGTACTCATACCATGCCTGCTTTTCGCCTACAGAGAGGTGCCACATAAGGGAGTAGGGTTTTCCCCCCCTTTGAGCTTCTGCTTGGCCATCCTGTAAGGAGACCACTTGCACTTGTGAAAGAACGCTGGGAGAGACCACTCCATGAGCCTAAGCAAGATGTGGTGGACTATGTACTAGGCCTCCGTTCCTGGATTGCAGAGTACATGGAAAAGGCAAGTAAAAACATTGAGGTCAGGCAACATCTCCAGAAGTTGTGGTATGACCAAAAGGCTGCTATGGTTGAGTTTCAGCCAGGGCAGAAATTCTGGGTTCTGGAGCCTGTGGTTCCTAGGGCACTTGAGGATAAATGGAGTGGCCCTTACCCAGTGCTACAGCAAAAGAGCCAGGTCACTTACTTAGTGGACTTCGGCACTGGCAGGACACCCAAGAGGGTGATCCATGTTAACCGCCTTAAGGCTACAATGATAGGGCAGATTTAACCATGTTGATGGTTACTGATGAGGATCAGGAAGCAGAGAGTGAACCTCTCCCTGACCTCCTCTCAACTGACCCTAAAGATGGCTCAGTGGATGGAGTTGTCTACTCACACCCTCTCTGGCCAGCAGCAAACTGACTGCAGGGAAGTCCTCCAGCAGTTTGCTGAGCTCTTTTCTTTGACCCCTGGTCAGACAACACCTGTGTACTCACGATGTGGACATAGGAGACAATTTACCTGTCAAGAATAAAATATTCAGACAGTCTGACCAAGTAAAGGAAAGCATTAAAGTGGAGGTCCATATCCAGAGCCAACTTCCTACCACTCTCTAGTCTGAACTTCGTTCACAGTTCCACCTCAGGGGTGGTATTTGTAGGAAGCGTTGACCACACTACCACAAAATAGAGCATTAGTATTATCTAATTTTGCCACTGTCAACCTCTGAGGGGTTACTTGGGCCGCCTGCTGGTCACTCCTGCACCAGTAGTTGGTTTCTCTTGGACCTGGGGGCTGCGGGTACAGATCTTCTCCCAGGCGCCTGGTTCTTCGTTACCGGGCAGTGGCGGTCAGGGGGAGCCTCTGGATTCTCTCTGCATGTGTCGCTGTGGGGGTGCATGGAGGTCCTCTCAGGGTGTCCATGTTGTTTGAGTCGCCTGGGGGTTCTCTCTGCACTGTTGGTTCTTCTGGTCACGAGCCAGGGGCGCGTCGGGTGCAGAGTGTTGGGGACTCAAGCTTCCAGAGTGAGGCTGGAGTCCCTTTAAAGTTGGTCCCTTCTTTGTAGATTAGACAGAGCCACTGTCCATGGGAGTTGCTTGGTCCTTTGGGTTGCAGGGCAGTCCTCTGAGTTGGCAGAGGTTGCTAGTCCTGCTGGATGCATCACTGTTGCAGGTTTTTTGAGTTTGGAGACAGGACAGTAGGGCTGGGGCCAAGTCCGTTTTTGTCTCTGTCATCTCTGCGGGGCTTTTAGATCAGCAGTCCTTCTTGTTCCAGGTCATCAGGAATCTGTTTTCCTGAGTTTAGGGTATTCCCTAAATACTCAATTTAGGGGTGTGTTTAGGGCTGAAGGACGGTACCCAATGGCTACTCCCTCCTTGTGCTTCCTCCCTGTGAGGAGGGGGGAAGGGGGTACATCCCTAATCCTATTGGGGGGAATCCTCCAAAGCAAGATGGAGGATTTCCTGAGGCAGGAGTCACCTCAGCTCAGGACTCCTTAGGGGAGGTCCTGGCTGGAGGGTGACTCCTTCTTGGTTTTCTCATTATCTCCTCCAGACTTGACGCCAAAACTGGGGGCTGTATCGGGTGGTGGGGGGTGTTGGGGGTCAGGCATCTCCACTAACTGGAGTGCCCTGGGGCGTTGTAACAACAGGAATGAGCCTAAGAGGCTCACCGCCAGGTGCTATAACTCCTGCAGGGGGAGGTGGGAAACACCTCCACCCAGTACAGGGTTTGGTCCTGGCCACACCGTGCACAAAGGCACTCACCCCATGTGGCCAGAACCCCGTCTGGATGTGGCAGGGTGTCAGAAACTAGTCATCCTAGCACTAGTAGTTGGGCTGGTATACAGGGGCATCCCTAAGATGCCTTCTGTGTGGATTTCTCAATAAATCCCACACTCATCAGTGTGGATTTATTTTGCTGAGAAGTTTGATACCAAACTTCCCAGTATTCAGTGTAGCCATTATGGAACTGTGAAGTTTGTGTTTGACAAACTCCCGGACCATATACTCTTTATGGGTACCCTGCATTTACAATGTCTAAGAATTGACTTAGACACTATAGGGGCATAGTTCTCAAGTAGCTATGCCCTCACCTGTGGTATAGTGCACCCTGCCTTAGGGTTGTAAGGCCTGCTAGACGGGTGACTTACCTATGCCACAGGCAGTGGGTTGTGGGCATGGCACTCTGAGGGGAGTATTATGTCGACTTAGTCTTTTTCTCCCCACCAGCACACACCAGCTGTGAGGCAGTGTGCCTGTGCTGAGTGAGGGGTCCCCAGGGAGACCTTCCCTGGCTACAGTGCCCTTGGTACTAGGGGTACCATGTGCACAGACTTATCTGTGTGCCAGGGATATGCTAATTGTGGAGACAAAGGTGCAGTTTAGGGAAAGAACACTGGTGCTGGCGCCTGGTTAGCAGGGTCCCATCACACTTTCAATCATAACTAGCCTCAACAAAAGGCAAAAGGTTAGGGGGTGACAATGCCAACAATGACATCTTCCTACAGTATTGCTTGGATATCTATTAAAAGGTAAGGAATCTGCAGCCAGAATTCTCTATGAGATGGACTAATTACTTGCCCTCGGTAACGCTTTATTTGGTAGAGACTATATGTAGCTGCAGATTCCTTACTGGCCCACCCATCCACCCCTCTCTGATAACTGATGTCTAGGGGCAGGGACTCCCCTTTCAGTGCCTTATCTTAGACATATCAGTAGTCAGTTTCTTTATATTTCTGACATGAAAAGTCTTGAAAAGCAACTAACAGCGTGCCTGGGTGGTGTCTATATAGAACCCGCAGCATCATATTTGGCTCGGACGACAATGGACACAGAGCTGATAGATTCCATGTAACGATGTGCAGGAATACTGCTCATGAAAATGTTCCAGATCGAGTCTGACACCTGGGGAGAATTCAAAGGTATGGAATCTGCAGCGAGATATAATATCCACCAGATAAGGCGTTAACGAAGGTAACTTTTCCACCAGGATTGCTGTGAGTCGCTCCAGTGCCTAAGCAGTGTGGGTGGAGAGAAGCGAAAGAGATCAGGGCTTAGCCCTATTGAACAGTCTGTGGACCCATCTGTCTGACATGATGGATGTCCTTCTGAGGAGGAAATCCAGTATTCTGCCTCCTACCAGTGAGGCATAATCCAGGGACAGCAAACCTAAAGCATCTTGATAAATGCTGTTGCTGTTAAGGAATACTTTGAGGATTAATATGCTGCTGATTTAAACAGTGTCCTTGTGAAATGACACCCAAAGGAGTTGATTTGCTGTTAAAATTCACGTTGGATGGGCTGATGTTGTCTATAAGCCAGCTCTCTGGAATAGCGTCGGAATTTTCTTTATTGGTGGGGAAATTGCTTAGCTTCTGTCAAAAGACCCAGGGGTGTACTATGACACACTGTCTTAATTCTTTATATTGCCAGAACAGCTTTTTCAAAGAAGCTCTAGCCATGAAGGGGGATGTCAATTAGGGACACTTGTATGTCTGAAGAAAATCAAGTTGATCTCTTCCTTGCGTGCCGTATGAGCTCAACCGATGTAAATAATTCTGCTGATGCAGTCAGTAGTGCATGGCTGCATCCTGACCATCCTATTTTGTTTAGGCCAAAGAGGCCCTGAGATCCTATGGGACAGACTTAAAGATGTCGCTGGCCATATCTCATAAGGCGTTGGTTGCAAACGTCCTGTACGATAGCATGTGGTAAGTCAAAATTAAAGTCTGATCACAAACGCAAAAAGGACACACAAGCCTCAACTGCACTCTGGCATGTGAAGACTATTGAGAAGGCTCAATAGTGTACAGTACAGGCTGCATCACCATAACTATGTTTTGCTATGAGTTCACAGTGATTCTGCCTGTCAATTTGCAACCCAGATCTGATTTTCAACCTTTGTGTCCACACCAGTACTACTAGAGGCGAAAGACCTCTTGTGTAGGAAGCTGGATCTGTATACACTACAACATAATGAGGTATACTATACACAGAGCCCAGTGGATCCCCAGATGTTAAACAGAGGCTAAAGTAGATAATACTAATGCTTTCTTTTGTGGTAGTGTGGTGGAGCAGTTAGGCCTATCTGAGGGTAGTCCAAGGCATTTTTTTGTACACACAATCAAGAAATGAGGCACACACTCAATGACTAACTCCAGGCCAATGTTTTTATATAGCAAAAATATATTTTGTTACTTTATTTTTAGAACCATAAGGAATTTTGTTGCAGGTAAGAGTTGTAAGTTTGTATCAAGCTTGTATATCGAATGCACCTTGTTTAGGTTTCGCAGATAAAACCGGTTACAAGTAAGTAACACTTTTCAATTTCAAAAGTTGACACAAGTTTAATTTCTCATAGGAACCAATGAAGTCCTAGGGGAGGAAAAGTGTTAGCACAGTACTCGACTTAGGATCCTTGTCTTCGGGGGCTAGAATGCCCACAGGTCAAAGTTCAAGTTGATCCCAAAGCGCACCATCGGCAACACAGGGCCGACCGGGTGCAGAGGTCAAATTTGGTGTCCGGGTTTCAGTGGAATCCTATGAGGACTGGGGGCACTTGGAAATAAACAAGTTGCAGGCAGGAAGTACCCGCGACCTCATGGCACAGACCCTGCGGGGCTTAGGTGAGCACCGGGGGGGACCGCAGATCAACACCGAACACACCCTCAGTGGCACAGGGGAGGCCAGGTGCAGGGTGCAAACACAGTGTTAGATGCCCAATGCTTCTTAATAGTGGAACCCCAGGGGTCACAAAGATGCTGCAGGCTGGGTCCAGGGGGTCGGTTGTGGAAAACCAAAGGCTAGACAAGGAGGATATGTACCCGTTTGACGTTGCTGGACCGTGGTCGGATTTCCTCAGGCCAGGGGCCATCAGGTGCAGGAGTAACTTTTGGCATCTGGAATCTTCATCAGATCTGATCGCAGTACGGGGAGTCCTCCGGTTTCAGGTTGCAGGCATTGTCATGTTAGCCAGGAAGGGGTCAAGCCAGGATGGACTCAAGGTCAGAATCGCCTGAGGAGCTTCTGTGGACCGGTGGGCCACTTTGACACAGGGCGCATGGGCGTCTGGTGCAGAGTGGGCAGGGCTCGTGGATCTGTGGCAGTTCTGGAGTACTTCTTGGTTGTTTCTTTTGGACAGGGCACGTGTCCTCTGGAGTTCTTGGTCCTCTGCTGGGCAGGCAGTCCTGTGGAGGTTTATAAAGGTTGCTGGTCCTGCAGGATGCATCCCCTTTTTGTAGCAGGAGTCTTGAAGCAGCAGAAAGGCAGGTAGGGCTTGGGACCAAGTCAATTGTCATCTGGAGTCTTTACTGCTGGGGTCGGTTCTTCTGTCCTCCTTTTTGAGGTCGCCAGGAAGAGCACGGTTCAAGGATGCGTCTAAATACTAGATTTAGGGGCATTACAGGGGTCAGACGGCAGGAGCCAATGGCTGCTGTCCCTCAGGGTGGCTGTACCCTTCCTGTGCCCACTTCCTTTGGTGGTGGGCACATTCCTATCCCTATCGGTCACGCTCCTCTAAAACAAGATGGAGGATTCTGCAGGGAGGGGTTCACTTCAGGTCTGGACACCCTAGGGGTGGTCCCAGCTGAAGTGGTCACTCCTCCTTGTTTTCCCTAATTTTCCTACCGGACATGCCGCCAAAGGTGAGTCTTACTCTGGGGTGGGGTGGCCGGGGGAGGGAGGTGGGGGAGAAAGGTCATCTCAAACTAGCTGAAGTTCCCTGGGGCACTGTAACAGGAGGCTTGAGCCTTTGAAGCTCACTGCCATGTGATGCAGTTCCTGCAGAAGTGAGGTATGAAGCACCTCCACCCAGAGCAGCCTTTGTTCGTGCCCCCCATGAGCGCAAAGTCTCTCCCCATGGGGTCAGAAACTTGTCTCTTGGTGGCAGGCTGGACCAGACCGGTCAGTCCTACAATAGAGGGTTGAGTAAAATACAGGGGGCATCTCTAAGATGCCCTCTGTGTGCATTTTACAATAAATCCAACCCTGGCATCAGTGTGGGTTTATTGTGCTAAGAACTTTGATACCAAACTTCCCAGTCTTCAGTGAAACCATCATGGAGCTGTGGAGTTCTTAATGACAAACTCCCAGCCCATGTACTTAAGATGGCCACTCTGCACTTGCAGTGTCTAAGAATGTACTTAGGCACTGTAGGGTCATATTGCTCTTGGAGCTATGCCCACAACTGTAGTATAGTACATTCCTTAGGGCTGTAAGGTTAGTTACAGGGTTGACTTACCTTTGCCACAGACAGGGTTTTGTAGGCATAGCACTCTGAGAAGAGTGTCATGTCGACGTAGTCTTTTTAGCCCCACCAACACATACAATCTGCACTGGTAGTGTGCATGTGTTTGGTGAGGGGTCCCTTACGGTGATACATCCCTGCTGCAGCCCTTAGGGACCATCCCTGGCCACAGAGCCCTTGGTACTACTGGTACCCTTTAGTATGGACTTAGCCGTGTGCCAGGGGTGTGCCTGTTGTGGACACAATTGTACAGTTTAGGGAAAGAACTCTAGTGCTGGGGCCTGGTTAGCATGATCGCAGCACACACTCAGTCAAGTTAGCATGAACATCAGACAAAAGGTGTGTGGGGGGCAGAGGTGTACCATGCCAAAAAGGGGCACGTACCTACAAAATTCAGGATATGCAAAATGTTCCTCACTACATTGACAATGCAGAGGAGGTGTACAAACTGCTCCCCCTAGCTAAACTGCTGATGTATATCCACAGAAACTGAACTAGAATAACAACCAATGTGAGAAAGTGTTGCAAATTGCTAGATTTACAGTTGCCTAGTGTTGAAACTGAGATCCCCCAACCAGATGTAACATTTTCCGAGCTGCTATTGTCATTCAGTAAGGCACTTAGACATCCTATGGCCACTTGGTCCAAGCTGTTCTCGTGTCCTCCAGTCAGTCAGCCTGATACCCAGCGACCTATGCTGGCTCCCAGTTATCAAGATTTTCTGACAAGGCACCTTATTGCCTCTAATACTATTTTTGGTGGATTTGACGTTCGAGTCAAGTCACCTGTAGGAAAGTAGCATCTTTCTAGCATGGTTACCCCCACTTTTTGCCTGGTGTGTTTAGACTCTAGTACACTGGGATCCTGATAACCAGGACTCCAGTGTCTGTGCTCTTTCCTCTAAATTTGGTTACATGGTAACTTTACCACCGCACAATTGGCATACTGGTGCACCCATGTAAGTCCTTAGTATATGGTACTTAGGTATCCAGGGCATTGGTACACCAGGAGTCTTCCATGGGCTGCAGCATGTATTATGCTCCCATTGGAGCCCATGCAAACTGTCTGCAGGTCTGTCATTGTAGCCCGTGTGAAATGGTGCATGCATATTTCACCTCAGATATAAGGCATGCCTTAAATCACGGTCACTGCACCTGGACACTGTAAGTCACCCCTATGGTAGGCCCTGTAGGAGGCTGGCCTGGCTTATAGTGGGTACCTTGTGGTACTTACACCTTGTGCTAGGTCCAGTTATCCCTTATTAGTAGATTAGAGGTGTTCTAGCAGCTTAGGCTGATAGAGGTAGCTAAAGCAGAGTAGCTTAGGCTGAACTAGGAGACATGCAAAGCTCCTACTATACCACTTATCACTTGGTACTAGATCATAAGAAAACACAATACTCAGAATTACTGAAAATAAAGGTACTTTATTTTAGTGACAATATGCCAAAAGTATCTCAGAGCATATACTCCCATAGGAGGTAAGTAATATACACAAAATATACACACACAAACCAAAATCAGGTAAGTAACAGTTAGAAAAATAGTGCAAACACCGTAGAACACAATAGAATGGAATAGGGAGAAATAGGCCTAGGGGCAACACAAACCATATACTCCAAAAGTGGAATGCGAACCACGAATGGACCTCAGGCCTAGTGTAGTGTGTAGAGGGCCGCTGGGAGTGTAAGAAAACACTAAGGGTGTCCAAGATACCCCACACCAAAACCCTGAAAAGTAGGAGTAAAGTTACCCTACTACCCCAGAAAGACAGTAAAGTCGAGATAGGGGATTCTGCAAGGACAACAACCGGCTGCAAAGCACTGTAGACGGATTCCTGGACCTGAGGACTTGTAAAGGAAGGGGACCGAGTCCAAGAGTCACGCAAGTGTCCGGGGGGGGGGGGGGGGGGGGGTGGGCAGGAGCCCACTAAACCCCGGATGAAGGTGCAAAAGGGCTGCCTCCGGGTGGAAGAAGCCGAATATTCTGCAACAATGGACGGTGCCAGGAACTTCTCCTTTGGTCAGAAGATGTCCCATGGCGTGCTGCAGGATGCAGAGTTGTTTCCGCGCAGAAAGACCGCAAACCAGCCTTGCTAGCTGCAAGAGTTGCGGTTAAGGATTTTTGGTGCTGCCAGGGCCCAGGAAAGACCAGGAGGTCGCCCCTTGGAGGAGGAGACAGAGGGGGCGCTCAGCAACACAGAGAGCCCACGAAGAAGCAGGCAGCACCCGCAGAAGCACCTGAAAAGGCACTTAGAAGATCTGAGGACAACAGTTGACTCAGAGCAACAAAAGAGGGTCCCATGACGTCGGAGTCCAACTCAGCGAGTTGGGCAATGCAGGACGGAGTGCTTGGGACCTGGGCTAGGCTGTGCACAAAGGAAGTCTTGCAAAAGTGCACAGAAGCCCGAGCAGCTGCAGTTCACGCAATACACAGGATTACTGTCTGCCGTGGGGAGGCAAGGACTTACCTCCACCAAATTTGGACAGAAGGGCCACTGGACTGTTGGGGACACTTGGACCCAGCTCCTGTGTTCCAGGGACCACTCTCGTCCGGATGAGAGGGGACCCAGAGGACCGGTGATGCAGAAGTTTGGTGTCTGCTTTGGCAGGGGGAAGATTCCGTTGACACACAGGAGATTTCTTTTTGGCTTCCAGTGCAGGGTGAAGGCAGACAGCCCTCAGAGCATGCACCACCAGGAAACAGTCGAGAAAGCCGGCAGGATGAGGTGCTGCAATGTTGCTGGTAGACTTCTTGCTACTTTGTTGCGGTTATGCAGGCGTCCTGGAGCAGTCAGTGGTTGATCCTTGGCAGAAGTCGAAGAGCGAAGTGCAGAGGAACTCTGGTGAGCTCTTGCGTTCGTTATCTGGTGAGATGCCCACAGGAGAGACCCTAAATAGCCCACAGAGGAGGATTGGCTACAGAAAAAGATAAGTACCTATCAGGAGGGGTCTCTGACGTCACCTGCTGGCACTGGACACTCAGAGCTGTCCATTGTGCCCTCGCACCTCTGCATCCAAGATGGCAGAGGTCTGGGACACACTGGAGGAGCTCTGGGCACCTCCCCTGGGAGGTGTTGGTCAGGGAAGTGGTCACTCCCCTTTCCTTTGTCCAGTTTCGTGCCAGAGCAGGGCTGGGGTGGGATCCCTGAACCGGTGTAGACTGGCTTATGCAAGGAGGGCACCATCTCTGCCCTTCAAAGCATTTCCAGAGGCCAGGAGAGGCTACTCCTCCCAGGCCCTTCACACCTATTTGCAAAGGGAGAGGGTGTAACACCCTCTCTCAGAGGAAATCCTTTGTTCTTCCTTCCTGGGACTGGGCTGCCCAGGCCCCAGGGGGTCAGAAACCTGTCTGAGGGGTTGGCAGCAGCGGTAGCTGCAGAGGAGACCCCGGAAAGTTAGTTTGGCAGTACCTGGGCTCTATGCTGGAGACCCAGAATGCATGGAATTGTCCCCCCAATACCAAAATAGTATTGGGGTGACAATTCCATGATCCTAGACATGTTACATGGCCATGTTCGGAGTTACCATTGTGACACTACATATAGGTGTTGACCTATATGTAGTGACGCGTGTAATGGTGTCCCCGCACTCTCAAAGTCCGGGGAATTTGCCCTGAACAATGTGGGGGCACCTTGGCTACTGCCAGGGTGCCCACACATTAAGTAACTTTGCACCTAACCTTCACCAAGTGAGGGTTAGACATATAGGTGACTTATAAGTTACTTTAGTGCAGTGTTAAATGGCTGTGAAATAACGTGGACGTTATTTCACTCAGCCTGCAGTGGCAGTCCTGTGTAAGAATTGTCTGAGCTCCCTATGGGTGGCAAAAGAAATGCTGCAGCCCATATGGTCTCCTGGAACCCCAATACCCTAGGGTACCTAGGTACCATAAACCAGGGAATTATAAGGGTGTTCCAGTGTGCCAATGAGAATTGGTAAAATTAGTCACTAGCCTGCAGTGACAATTTTAAAAGCAGAGAGAGCATAAACACTGAGGTTCTGGTTAGCAGAGCCTCTGTGATACAGTTAGGCACCACACAGGGAACACATATAGGCCACAAACATATGAGCACTGGGATCCTGGCTAGCAGGATCCCAGTGACACATATCAAACACACTGACTACATAGGGTTTCCACTGTGAGCACTGGGGCCTTGGCTAGCAGAATCCCAGTGAGACAGTAAAAACACCCTGACATATACTCACCAACAGGCCAAAAGTGGGGGTAACAAGGCTAGAAAGAGGCTACCTTCCTACAGGCCCTTAAGCCCACGGGCAGTGGGCATGTTCCAAGGTGTGAGGGCACCCCTGCTTGAGCAGAGCACTGTATCTAGTTGGGAGGGCTCTCACTGCAGCATTGTTTCTCCAGCTCCTGCATTATTTCTGCAGCATCTGTGGCTGTGCATTCTCCTGGGTCACAAGAACTCTATTTGCATCAAGAAGCAAGAAGGAATCTCCCTTGAAGTGAAGGAGTCACTCCCCTGCATCCGCAGGCACCGTAAGACGACGACGACTGGCTGGTGGATCCTGCTGTCCTACGGACATCGAAAGACTGCAACACAGGTGTTGGTTCTGTGGTCCTTTCCGGGTCCAACTTCTGACCAGCTTGGGAGACGGTGGGCCTTTGCTGCAGCCACTAGAACGTAACCCCTGTGCACCACAACTTTTGCTCTCACCAAGGCTTGTTCACTCTTCCTCCAGGATATCTTCAAGCTCCAAGAAGCCCCAGCCTCCAGCACTCTGCAACGCCAAGCTGAGCTTCCACTCTGCAACTCCTGTGGCTTGGGACTCCTGTTTTGTTGTGCTGCTGAGACACCCTGTGACTTCCGTGCCTGCTACCAGTGGGTCACTCGTAGAGGCGCCAGTGATTCCTACCAGCTCTTCTGCATGCTGATGGCCATCCCTGACTCCCCTCCTCGGGTCGAGTCTCCTGGACCTTGCTGTTCCCCAGAATCCTGCAAAGTTTCTGGAACTTCTTCTTGAATTTGCTGGTGGTGGTACTGCTGACCACTCGCCCTCCCCCAATCCAGTGACCGGTGTGGGACAGCTCGTGGGCAACTCCAAGGATCTTCCTGCATCCCTGGATTTCTTTCTTAACTGACCTACAGGACCTTCACCTGTAGGAGGATGGGCATTGCCTACCTCCCCCGCCTGGACATCTCAGAGTGGTCTGGACACTGTCCCCTTCCTTTTCAGGTTCTTCTTGTCTGGAATCTGCCCTTGGGTTCCACCTACCTGGTCCACAGATCGCAAAAGTAGCTGGACAAAAGAGGCTCCCATTGACTCCAGCCAAGGTTTCTGACATCACTTCACACTATGCACCCAGGCTCCCTGGAGTAGGTTCTCCACTTATCTGGGTATTAATTGGTGGGGCCACTATTCAACCTTCCTTGTGCCAACTGTTTTTTTCAGGGTCCTCTGGGAAGGGTCCTGAATCCTGAAAGTTCCAACCGCGACAGTCCTGTTAGCCTATGGGACATCCGTCTCGATAACTACTCTGCACCCAGGTGCCTGAGGGATTTCTGATACTTACCTCTGGTCAAAGTTCAGGGAATATTCTAAGGGACTGGCCTACAGAAAATACCAGCTGCCCAATCTGTCTAGTAACAGCAGTCCCAGTACTTTTTGGACAGAGGCTGTGGCCATAGCTGAAAACGTTCGCATCAGGAGGGACAGCTCTCATCTACCTCTTCCTCCCAAGGTTCAACTGGTGCCAGAACATTTATAGGGTGAAAAGGGTTGTGTACAGCCATTCTTCTACCCAGCACATCTTCACCCCGGTGGTCATTTGTTTTGAAAAACGTACTTTAATGTGAAAGATAGAATGTTTACCCCTCAGTTAGCGTCAGATTACCTTCAATCATTCATACAACACTACTAGGTTGCTTTTAGTTTTCTAGTGTGCTAGGATGAGTACATTATCGAGTATTGATGTACCCTCCGTAAAACTCTTACACAAAACTGGGCAGAGGTTATTGAGTTCCGCCCAATTAGGATGTTTTAAAATCAGCGTGGCATACAGTTTCCCTTCACAGTTGAGGAGTAGTTGTTCGAGGACTGACTACAGCATTACTTACGAAATGGCAATCGGTGGCTACATTATTTAGACGATGCAACAGTTTTCATTTTTGCAACTTCTTCACACAAGGATAAATAAGGAAGCACAACAATATGGTTTAAGTTTTAGTAAAGCTACTGGTATTCCATACGGCCCAGAGCATGCAATCAGGTTGTCTTCTTTAACATGTTTTATGATAATGTTATTGATTTCAATATCAGTTTGAAATAGCAAGCAAATTCCAAGCATCATTTATTTGGTGACATCCTGTTGCGGCATAACCAAGAATAAAAATCTTATCTTCACATTAGAGCTTAATGTTTTATTGTTGCCATTGTACAGAAATAATGCTATCTGTTTCTTTTAACTACTTTATTTTTGCTTATCTGATAGGGACCTTTAGCTGCAGATTCCTTACCTTTAAATTTCTCATCCATTAGACTTGATCTGGAAGATTTTATGCGAGCATTACCCCTGCACGCCATTAGGTGACTTTGTTCGGTTCTGCGTTCATCAGCATCTTTGGCACTGTAAATGATGTTGCATCACATATACGGGCGCCACCCAGGCACGCAGACGTCAGCTTTTCTTTCTGCACCAGTTAGCCCTGATCTGGAGGAGAACTACTCCTCTGTCTCTTTTTTACAGACTTTTTTCAACATGATGAATATATTTTGCGAAGTGTGTTGCGAAATGTCATTCAGAAAGGTAGGGTTTAAGCCATGTGGCGCCTGCCACCGCGCCATGTCTGGAACGGAGCCGCACCTGGTGTGCTTATGGTGTCTTGAGCACACTCAGTCATGCTGTGACTGCCAGGACATTGCACCGAAAGCTTTGCAGGAGCAGACCTGCTGCCTGGTAGTCAACGCCATTTAGCACGACTCCTTTGAGTTCTCGGTCCCAATCAAAAAGAAGGTCATTGGACTGCTGCAGGAGCCCCAAGTCCGCTTCCTCTCACTCAAAGTTGTTGGGACATTCGGGGAAGAGGCACAAGAAACAAAAGAAGTCAAAGAGGTCTTTCATTTCTCCTCGCCAGTCAGCCGAAACAATGAACTCTGAACATCGGCGTTCCAGGCACAGTTCTGCAGTACCGTTGCCAGGTCTGACTCTGCGCCTTCCTCTGTTTCTGGGAGCAAGAGTGACTCCGCGCAAACAACTTTTTTGAGGCCATCTGTCGTGTATTTGAGCAGGCCAACCCCTCCACGGGGTCGGAGGAGGCCCATCGGGTTCCGTGCCGACAGGTGTGGCCTCAGTTCCATTGCAGTCTCATCTGGACCATCGCCATGGTGCCAACGTAACCTTCTCCGGCACTGAGGCTCCCCGGCATCGTCAGCCCCATTTTCATTCACAACGACTTGGAGTCAGAACAGCATAGATTGACTGCAATTTTGACAAGGGCAGGGCCCTTTGGTCCTTGGTCATTGACTGAGTATTTTCTGGGGCAGCCAGGCATGGGGGAAAGAGTGGTAGGGGTCACTGCATCCTTTAGAAAACCAGTTTGAGGCCCAACTTCATTGGACTGGTTTGAGAAAGTATGAGGTGGCAGTGGACTGGACACCTCCAAATACTGGCTTGCTCTCTCTACCTAACATGTCTATGGAGCAGGGTGCATCTCATGCAATGGTGGTGAAGAGGGCAGCGGAGGTCCTTGACCTCAAATATATCCCTGAGGCGGTCAAGACTATCTCTTGACAGAAGAGCTTCAGCATGGTGCTTCCTCCTTTGAACCTCTATTGCTCCTCAATGAAGCACTGGCTGATGTCCTGCTGGGAACTTGGGTCAAGCCCAGCACAGGGGCTTCTTTGAACAGAACAGTAGCGCACCGCTATCACCCATCCTCTTGTGATGATAGATTCCTCACCCACACCCCACTCCTGAGAGCTTGGTAGTCCAAGACTCAACTTCCCATGACGCATTCCCTGCCGCCCTCCTGGTCAGGGAATCCAAGAGGCTGGACACCTTGGGTAAGATTTCTTTTTTCTTCCACAAGCCTAGCATTGCGGTCAGTGAACACCCCATGCCGTTATTCCCATCCCCTGTGGGATACGGTTGCACAGGTGCTGCCACAGATCCTGGGGGAGGGCCGGGCAGTCTTCTCCCAAGCAGTCCAAGATAGGAGAGGTGCAACAATGTTCACCCTCAGGTATGGTTTGGACACAACTGACTCGGTGGGCAGAGCTGTTTCGTCGACAGTGGCCTTGAGGCGACATGCCTGGCTGAGAACATGTTACTTTTCTGGAATGTCCAGGCCAACCTCATGGACTTGCCCTTTGATGGGACTCATCTCTTCGGAGAGAAGGCAGACTCGGCGCTGGAGCGCTTCAAGGACTCGCAGGCTACGACCAAGTCCTTGGGCTTCTGAGTGACACCTTGCCCCCATTTTGCCTTTTGCTCCTTTCATGGTTACGGAAGAGGTGTGCCACCGCACTAATCCAATGCCAGCTGTGCGAGGATGTGGACGGGGTGCATTCCAACCCTGTTAGTCTGGTAGCCAGAAGGTGTCCGCTAACAACCCTCCAGCAGCTGCAGTCTCTAAGCCCTCCTAGTTTTGTTCTGCAAGACTATGGGTGCCCAGGTGGAGGGAGAATCCAACATCATCTCCTCCACTGGCAGTCCTTTACATCGAACAGATTGGTCTTGCGGATCATTCAGAAGGGCTACTCCATCCATTTCCAGTCTTTCCCTCCTCCTTTACCGCCAACGCAAGAAAGGCTCACAGAGGATCATCTATCTTTGCTCTGCAAGGAAGGTACAACTCTCTTGGCCAAGCGAATTATAGAGAGGTTTCCGTTATCAAAAGTAGGCAGTGTTTGTTATTCACACTACTTTCTGATTCCCAAAAAGTACAAGGGGCTTTGCCCTATTCTATACCTCTGAACCGTCAATCACTTCCTCAAAAAAGGAGAAATTCAAGATGCTTTCTTTGGCGCAGGTTTTGTCTCCCCTATACTAAGGAGATTGGCTGATAGTGCTGGATTTGCAGAGTGCTTATTTCCACATCCCCACATTGCCTGCTGTAGGACGCTGCTTCTTTGTATAGTGCCTTTGTTGGGCCTGGCCCTTTCTACTCGGTCATTCCCCAAGCTTTTTGCCTTCTCCTCCCAATTTTTCTGTCCCTTTTTGGCTGACGTTATGACTCTGGTCACTTTATCACTGCTAATCAGTGCTAAAGTGAATGTGCTGTCCCTTGTAAACTTGGTATGATTGGCTTGTACCTGATTGGCACATTTAATTTACCTGTAAGTCCCTTGAACAGTGGTATCCCTATACCCAGGGCCTGTAAATTAAATGCTACTAGTGAGCCTGTAGTGCAGCTTGGGTCACCCACAGAAGTAGCCTTTTCAAGCCTGTCTCCGGCCTGCTAGCGAAGGACCTGCAATTGCAATTTGCTGCCACAGAGACCTGGGATCTGAATTTACTTGCCAGGCCCAGGACTTACCTTTTACTACATGTAAGTCACCTCTGAGGTAGGCCCTAGCTAGCCCGATGGGCAGAGTGCTATGTATGTAGAAGGCAGGACATATGCCTAGTAGCGTGGCCTGTCCTGGTAGTGACAAACAGCCTATCTTGGTTTCTCACTGCTGTGAGTACTTCCCTCTCATAGGATTGCATTGGAAATGCCCTGCCTTATGTCTCGGGGGTATTGTCTGATTTCTGTGGGGTAGCATAGGCATGTTTGGTATGGTTGTAATGTTAGTAAGAAATGCTGCCTGCTGGTGTAGGTGGATTTTTTATAATCATTACAGAAATGCCACTTTTAGAAAGTGAGCATTTCTCTGTGCTTATTGCAGCTTGACTCCAATCCACGTCTGGCTAGAGTGACAGTTACGGCTTTGTGCATACTTTTCAGACTGTACACAGGTAGGTGGAGGTGTCACAGAGATGCGTCTGCATACTGAATAGTCTTCCTGGGCTGAGAGAAGGGGGAACCAGGGCACACCTGCATCTGTAAAGGCTGTGCCGTGGCCTCAGACAAAGGAGTTGTTTACTCCCCACTGATGTTTGGAGCCTGTGCTGGAGGAGAGACGGGGCACTCTCAGAACCAGTTGTAACTGTAACTGTTGTAACTGGTTGGAACCTCCTCTCCCCTTCTTAGTTAACCCACTGCAAAACAGAGTTTAAGTACAGGAGATTTCCCCCCACATTTTGGAACACTTTGAGAGAAGAAACATACTTGGAACTGGACACAGAATGCTGTTGGAGGTACTCACCAGGAACCGCATTGGACTGCTGCTGGTCTGACCTGTGACCTGCTGGGTCACTTGAAGGAACTGCCACTGGCTGCAACCCTTTGTGCTGGCCTACCGCCCTGTTTTCCATTCTTGTGTTCCCAGAGACTGGGTGCTGTGGCCCCTGTCCTCTACAACTTACTCTCCAAAGGGAGGAGCGCTTCACTTTATTCAGTGTGAGGAGAGTGCTTTAATTGGCTCCCCTGTGGGGGGAAAGTGCTTTAAATTCCTTCTGGAAGTGTCTTAGCTGGAATGACTACCTCACCTTGAAGGCACCTTGTCTCGTGGGGATGATCATAAGAGCATCAGAGCTCCTACGTTTCACCTATAGGGGCTGGGACATTGTAGGTCAGCATGCCCCTCTGAAAAGCCTTGACATTTTTGTTCTGGTGACCATATGATGATTATGGCCTGGGAGTTTATAGTGATATGTGCATTACTGATAAGTCTTGCGAGGGCATGTGCCTCTTGTAGTAATGCCAGTATGACCCATATGAGTATGCTAACCTACTTCTTTCATATGCCCCATATATTTGCTAATGCTCCTTTTCTAGGTATTTGGTGCAATATATTTTCCTGACTTGTCATATGTTTTCTAATGTCCCTGGTATGGGCATTTATGATGATTTTATGACAAGTGCATTTCTTTGGTAATATTTTCCTGACTGCTGCTTATGTTGCTGAATAATAAGTAACCTGTGTGTTGTGTGACTACTGCTGATTCTTCAGAGTAATAGTATTAAGTAACATTCAGACAACTGCTTGGGTAGCAGGGTATTACTGTCATGTTATGTTTGGTCTAATGATGTTTTGTACAATACAGTTTATTTTTAGATAACTTGGTGTTGTGTTCCCTTTGTGGTGTATTTATTGTGTCATGTGTGTTGTATGTGTTGTGCAAGCTCTTTACACATTGCCTCTGGGCTAGGCCTGACTGCTCATGCCAAGCTACTAAGGGGGTGAGCAAGGGTTATCTTGGACGTGTAACTTCCTTGCTCTGACTAGAGGGGGTGGGTTCTGCCTGGCTTAGGTTCATACCCTAGCCAACCAGAAACCCCACTTCTAACAGTAGTAAAATGAAGTACATTGTACAGAGAGTCCACTGGATCCCCAAAGATGTGCAAAGAGACTAAAAGATAGGTTTTGAGTTCTATTTATGTAGTGTGGGCAAGCAGCTAGGCTTATAAAGGAGTCATGTTAATCATTTGTTGTGCTCACAGAGGCAATAAATCAGGTGCCCACACAAAGAATAAATCAGAGACCAATTTAGAAAAATAACAGTTGCTTTTATATATTCTTTGAAGCAAAGAAATTTGTTTTAAGGTATGCAGTTTTCAAATTAAAAGTACTTTGCTGTATCAAAAATCGACACAGTGCAATTTTTCAGAGCCTTCATTGTTAACCTATGGAGGAAAACAAAGGTGCAGTTTCACAGGTAAGTACAAGACTTACGTATTAGCCTTCCAGGCTAGCACTGGGCAAGGTTCAGGTTGGTACCCAAATTGCACCGACTGCGGTCCAGGGGCTGCTGGGTGCAGAGGTTAAGGCTGAGAATTGTGCCCAATGTTAGTCAATAGCCACCGGAGGGCAGAAGGGAGGGGAGTTGATGTGCTGCTCACAGGTACTTAACAGTAGGGGCAGACATTGGTCTCCGGGATTAAGATAAACACTGGTGGGGCCACAAGTCAGCACTAAACTTACACCTTCAGTGGCACAGTGGCAGCTGGGTGCAGAGTGCCAACATGGTGTCGGGCTGCCAGTACTATCCATTGGAAACAGGGTATCCGCCGAAGTGCTGCTCACAGATGAGTAAAGCGGGGTCAGAGGTCGATCTCCTGGATCTGCGAAAGGTACAAGAGGGGGACACAAGTTAGCACAAAACTTACACCCTCAGTGGTGGCCAGTTGAACAGTGCCAGTATAGCATCGGGCACTGTATGTATTTCAAAGGAGGAGATGGCTTCCAGAAACAGGCTGCAATTTCCCAGGTAAGTTGAGATGCCAGGGGTCGTAGCAACACTGTCGTTTTAGTTCCCCAAGGCCCAGGGGCGCTGGATGTAGGGGTCTCTTTAGATGTGAGAATCAGATCACCAGGCGGGTTGCAGTTGGGGGAACCCTCAGATGTAGACTGCAGGTGTCACTGGGGTGTCCAGTAGGGAGAAGCCCAGGGGAGGGACTTTTGGTCAGAAGCGCCAGAGGACCTTCACTGGGCAGGAGGGCCACCTGGATTTGGGCCAGGGGCGTCGGGTGCAGTGTCACATCTGGCGTCGGGTTTCCCGGTTCCACAGACAGGCTTCCTTTTCTTTAAAGATGGTTTCTTCTGGACGTGTCTGCTGTCAACAGGAGTTCTTGGTCTTTATCGAAGGCAGGCAGTCCTCCTCAGGCTTTGGAGCTTACTGCCCTGCCGGGCGGACGTCTTTTTGACGCAGGTTTCTTTGAAGGCTGCAGACAGGCCAGTAAGACCTGGGCCAAGTCAGTGGATGTCTTCAGTCTTCTCTGCTAGCAACAGGTTTGGTTCTTTTTCGGTTGCAGTAAACTGATTCTAGGGTTCAGGGATGCCACCTAAATACTGAATTTACAGGTGTTATAGAGAGTGCCAGGTGGTAGCCAAAGGGCTACTCACCTTTAGATTCACAACACCCTTCCTATGACCCCTTCCTTTGGGAGGTGGGCATAGCCCTAATCCTATAGGCCTAATTCCTTTCACACGAGATGGAGGAATTTCAAAGCTAGTGTCCAATACACCTCGCCCACCCTAGGGGTGGGACTAGCATGGGGTGGGCACTCCACTTAATTTTCCTGCCAGATCTCTCGCCAAAAGTGGGGTTAGGAACTGGGAGTCGCCTCCTCCACCATTGGGAGAGGCCTGGGTCACATTTCAAAGGCAGCAGGGCCTTTGAAGCTCCCTGCCCTGGAATTTCCATCCTGCCTGGGAGAGGAGGTCACACCACTTCCCCGAGCAGGCCTTTGTTCTGAGCCCTCAAGAGGTCTGGCTCTCTCCCCAGGGTGCCTGAACTTTGTCTGAGGTGGCTGTACTGGTTTGACAAGTCCGTGCCCACTCTTGGAGTTGGTAGGTTTAACAGGTGCACTTCTTAGGTGTCCTCTGATTGCATGTATTAATGAATCCATCACTTGATTCAGTGAGCGTTTATTAATGCGAGCTGTTTGATACCAAACTTCCCTATCTTCAGTGCAACCATCTTGAAGCTGGGGAACTTGAAATGACCAGTGTCCAGCACATGTACTTAAAATGGCTTCACTGTTAACTGACTGTCTGAGAATCGACAAAGGCATAGGAGGCGCATAGCTGATCTTGCAGGGATGCCCTCACATGTAATATAATGCACCCTGCCTTTAGGGCTGGAAGGCCTGCCAGAGGGGTGACTTTCATAAATTGTATGCAGTGTTAAGGGGACAGGGCACACAGGCTGTGTGCCATGTCGTGTTTTCATTTTGGGTCTGCACCAAGACACACAGTCTGCAGAGGCAGCACTGGGTGCACTTAGATGAGAGGGTCCCGTAGGATGGCACAATCTGTGCTGCAGCCCTCAGGGGCCTTCCTTTAGTACCTCATGTTGTAGGTACCATTTACTAGGGACTACAGTGACAAGTAAAGGTTTGCCAAGTAAATGTTTGTCAATTGAAAAACGACTGTGTTGTTTTAGGGAAAGAGATCTGGCAGATGGGACCCAGCGCACCTTCAGTCAAAATTACAAAATTACACCAGAAGCCAGACAAAACAGGTCAGGGGGACCATATCAAGAGAGGCACTTTACTACACCTGCCCATATACTTCACCTGCGGTTCAAGGTAGGGCTCGAGTACTTTCAATTCACAGGGCTCCCTTTTGGCCTTACCAGCATCCTAAGTGTGTTTACCAGGGTGTTGGCTGTGGTTGCAGTCTGCGGAGATTAATGGTGTCAGTCTACCCTTATCTCAGCGACTGTCTGTTGAAGGCGGGCTTGCCCCAGGCTGTTGTCTCCCAACTTCAGACTATGGCAGACCTCCTACGTTCTCAGGGGTTCACTATAAACGTGCAGAAGATACACCTGACGACTCCTCAGACTCTCCCTTTCATCGAAGCTGTTGGGGACAAAGTTCAGTTTTGGCCTTATCCTCCTGAGGTTGCTGGGCCTCATGGCTTCCTTCATCCTGCCGGTGAATCATGCCAGATGCCATATGCGGGCTCTGCAGTGGGATCTGAAATTCTGTTGGGAGCAGCATTAGGGGAATCTCTCCGACATTGTCCAGATCTCAGAGGGAACTGCAAAAGACTTGCAGTGGTGGCTGACGAACTGTGATTTGGGTTAAAAGCAGAACCCTCTCCCTTCCCCAACCAGATCTGACAATAGTGACAGATGCTTCACTCCTGGGAAGGGCCGACCATCTGAGAGAGGCGGAGATAAGAGGACTCTGGTCTCCATTAGAACCTGGACTCCACATCAACTTGCTGAAGCGCTGTGCAATCTGACTAGCATTAAGGCATTACTTCCCTCTGTCAAGGAGAAGTTAGTGCAGGTTTTCACTACTGCTGTGTGGTACTGTAGCAAGAAGGGCGGGGTGGGATCGTGGACCCTTTGTCAAGAGGCCCTGTGCCTCTGAACATTGCTGGAGCAGCAGGGCATAACGCTGGTGGTTCAACACCTGGAAGTTCTCTGAACGCCAGGGCGTACAAACTCCACAGTCAATGCCTAGCGGATCGCTGGTGTCATCTCCATTTTGATGGAGCGCAAGGACACTTTCAGCAGTGGGAAGAGCCTTGGTTAGATCTGTTCGCTTCTGAAGAGAACGCGCTATGTCAGCAGATTTGCGCATTGGAGTTCCCAAGGTGGCTATCGCTCAGAGATTAATTTTGTTTTGAGTGGAGGTCAGGCCTCTTGTACGCCTTTCTGATCATACCATTTCTGCTTGAGTTCTTAGAAAGATCAGGAATGACTGGGCCAAAGTTATTCTTGTGGTTCCAGACTGGGCACAGAGAATTTGGTATTCCGAGCTTCTGGAAATGAGCATCGATCCTATGATCAGGCGGAGCCTTTCAGTCGCAGCAGCTCTCTGCCACCTTGCATGGAGATTGAGTGGTGTGACAGTTGATAGCTTTTGACCTTCTTCCGAAGCTGTAACATTATTCTGGCAGCGAGGCGTCACTCTACCAAGACAGTATACACCTTCCGATGGCAAATATTTGCCTCCCTTTCTGATATTATTCTCTTCATTTGTACCCTTGCCCAGCAAGGCTCCTCTCTGGGCACTCTTATGGGTTATACCGCTGCTCTGTCTGCCTTCCTGTGGTTGCCTAACCATCCCTCTTTATTGAAGTACCCTATTGTGAATAGGTTTCTCAAAGGGATTGGATTTGCTTCCCCCTCCGCCCTTTATGACGGCTCAGTGGGACTTAAATCTGCTTCTCACTTACCTTGTGTGCTCCATTTGAACCACTGAACAATTGTCCCCTCTGGCGGCTTACTATTAAGACAGCCTTCCTAGTGGAAATAAAAACTGCCTGGAAGGTGAGTGAGCTGCAGCTTTTATCATCCAAACCTCCTTATCACTCTGTGTTTCCAGATAAAATGGTGCTTTGCTGCAGGGCCTCTTTCCTGCTGAAAGGGATGACCCCACTTCATTTGGGACAGTCTGTCACCCTGTCCACATTTTACCGTTCTCCACATCCCTCTAAATAAGAGAAGCAACTCCACCGTCTGGACCCAAAAAGAGTGTTACCGTTCTACCTTGACGGAACAAAAAGAGTCCTGGTGGACGACCAACTGTTTGTGGGCTATGTAGAAGCTAAAAAAAAAAAAGCCAGACAGTACAGAAATGAACCATTTCACCTTGTCATTCTCTGTATCAAGATCTGCTACACCCTGGCAAAAAAAGCAGCCTCCTTATGGCTTATGCCCCCATCAACCAGGGTAAAAGCTACAACCACAGCTTTTGGTCATGGAGTCCCGGTCGTGGACATCTGCAATGCAGCTTCATGAGTATCTTGGACATGTGTGCACTACTGCCTGGACAGTCTAGTCTGCAGATACAGGCATTTTGCCCGTTTGGTCCTGCAGGACTTCTTAGTATAGAATATTTGTCCACAGCCCACTGCCAGGATGGTATGGCTTGGGTATCTATTCAAAGGAAAGGAATCTGCAGCTAGAAGCCTCTATCAGATGATGAAGTTACTTACTTTTGACAATGCACCATCTGAAGACATTATCAAGCTGCACATTCCTTTCAGACCCACTCATGCCTCCCCGCTTGGTAGACAGATTCCTAGGGCTAGGTTTGCTCCCTTTTTAGGGCCTTAGTTTGGACACACATATGTCAGTTCACTTCGGGAAAAGTCATGAAGAGTACCTGACGTCCACGTGCCTAAGTTGCGCCTTATAAGGTGACCATTGTGTCATTTCTCCGCCTCTGGGTTGAACCAAACAAAGCCACGCGACAGCGCCCAGGGGTACTGCTCACGCAAAAATCTTCTGGATCCAGTCTGACCCCAGGGAAATTCAAAGGTAAGGAATTTGCAGCTAGAAGTTAAATGTAGGGAACGTGCAGCTAGATATTTCCTCTACCAGATAATGCTTTCCAAAAGTAACTTCTACTTTTGTGCATGTAGTTGTAAAGAAGTAGATAATAAGGAGAAGAAAGAGAAGGCAGGAAATATTAAATGTGCGAAACAGAAGAAATGATAATGCAATGAAAACGATACCCCCTTCACCTTAAGTAGATCATCAGAGCAACCTGACATTACAAATATATCACATAGGAAATGAGTGTATGATTGTAATTTTATCAAGTACAATGAACAAACATAATAAAATGTTAATGATTCTTACTAAACCAATGTGGATAATCACTGATGCAGAGTCAGCTGCCACTTATGAAGTTTCATTTAGTAATCTTGTTTTTCTCAATGTCCTGGACTTTTTCCATACAGTTTGCTTTTAACAAAAGTTTTAAACTAACTCCATGTTTTTCGTATTTCAGTAATGTATCTTGTATGAGCACTGACAATTTTTTCATTGAATTCAGGTAACACATTTTAGTTCACCTGATTGATTCAGAAGTCTCTGGATTGTTCCTTTTTAGTTTAAAGATGGTCTTTCCGCTGGCAACATAAACATCACCAGTTAACATAAGGAATGCTGTTACTCTCTCCAGGGGATATTAATTTCTTGTCATGAGCCCTGAATTACCCCGCCTGTGTGCTGGTTTCTGGAGTTTCTGTATATATGTGTGTTTATGAATGTATGTTTTATATATATGTGTGTGTGTGTGTGTGTATATATATATATATATATATATATATATATATATGAGTCATTTCTGCCACTTCTTTACTGGGCAGAAAAAAAGAGTCGCACCCAACATGTTCACTTCTCAAATACAAGGCTTTATTCCAAAAAACAAGCCAAAGAGCAATCTGACAAGAAGAAAAAGGAAAAGGTTGATACTCCTAAGATGGCAACGCGTTTCAACACTGAAGTGTCTTCATCATGGCCAAATTGAAAAAACCTGCACACTTCCCCACAATAGGCTTATATACCCCTAGTGAATAGACATAAAGAAAATACTACCTATACAGGATAATTCCAAATAGATCATGAGGGGCAACAAAATCAATAATTGAAATAAATAGAATTTTTTTAAACAGAAAATCAATTATTAAAATGCCAAAATATTACTGAATTAATGTTTGATATTGATCCCTATATTACTGAATAAAATCATATATCCCAAAATGAATCCCACTTAATCCTACTATATATAAAAAATAAAAGAAAAATAAAAGCATTTCATTCATATTATAACAATTAAACATGGGAAAATTCATCAACCCATCTACCATTACCAATTTCACATATCTAGGAAACAATGAACAAACAATTAATGGGAGATTCCAAAACAGTTTAGGGATTATATACATAGTATACAAGTAATGATATAAAAAAGTGATAATAAAAAAACCCTACATATCTAAACTATAACTAGCAAAAACTACTAATAACAAAATGTCACAAATCATAATCAATATGAAAGCGCCTAATCGGAGAGATCAGGAAAGGAGAGGTGAAAAGTGCACATTTTCAATATTTAATTTTCACTTTTATCCCACATGCACATGAAGTTCCTCATCCTCATTGAGGCCCACGGTGTCTTGTTTTTCTATTTGATAATATGTTACCCAGTGGCAGTCACCACTATGTAGTTATAGTTAAGACCTAGTTTCTTTATAAAAAGCATATTTTTTTACTTGCTGATATCTTTGATGCCGCTTAACGAATCTTCACAAAACCTTCCAAAAAATGTGCTGATCATGTCAGCTGCTGTCTGGAAAGTTCTGGGGTGATCCAACCAGGTTGGGCCCAGAAAAAGAGGTTGTCCCAAAGTATGTTTTCCACATTCATTTTTCCATAGGGATTTTGAACAGTGTTAGCGTCAAAACTACTGGGCGGAATTGCACCAAATTTGGCAGAAAGGTAGGTACTGGTTCAGAAAGCGACCTTTGTTGTTTTGGTGTAAATCCATTCAGTAGTTTATGAGAAATTGAAGTGAAAACAAATGTGTATATATAAGGAAGTTAAGGATTTGCGACCCGTCGTGCAGAGATCTAATTGGCTGTCAATACTTTAACAAGAAAAAAAAAAAAGAAAAGGGGTCATGGTACAGACACCCTAACCCCTTAGCTTTGGTGCTGGGGTCCCAGAGGGACTGCCCCAGGGCAATTTTTTTTAAAAAACGTTCTGCAGGATACACAGCAGATTTGATGAAAATTAAAAATAAATACATTAAAAAATAAAAATAATCGCAGACTCAAGTGCTTCGTCTTTATTAAGCCCCCGGGAGGAAAAGTCCTGGGGGCTTTCTGTTTTTTGCACGCCATCCCCCAAGCAGCCCTGGGGACTATCACTTCTCAGGGACGAAATTATTTCTAGGCGTGAGGGATGCCCGTCAGCCACCCCTTCAGCCCTACGAACCGCCACCTCCCCGGGGCTTCAGTTGCTTAAGAAGCCGGGGGCCATCCGGCACCCCCGCTACCCCAGGAATCGCTACCTCCCCTGGACTATACACAATAAATAGGGAGGGAGGGGCCAGGCCCCTCCCTTCGCCCTGGGCACCACCACCTCCCCGGGACTTTATTAGTATTTAATGCAGGGGTGCCACTTGGCAGCCCTTCTTTCCCGGGAGTCACCACGCCCCTGGGGCATAGATTAAATAAATTGTGAAGGTGGTCTGTTTTGGACCCCTTATAGCCCCGGGGATCACTACCTCCTTGGGACTGTATCTTGTTGGAGTGGGGCTGCTGCCCCCCCCCCCCCCCCACCCCCTCATGGAGCCACTGGTGGCCCTGAGGACCCCGTCCCCAGAGCTGGCTCCTGCTAAGTCCCAGAATGCTCACCCTTGGGACATAGCTTTTTTGCTGTGGCTTGGCTGCAGCTTTGCAGTTGCAGCCAAACCACAGCAAACATGTTGTTTTTTGACAGCGGGACATGTCAAACAGATTGCCACTGTCAAAAACCAAAGCTTTAAGAGAACCCAAAAGCAATAGGAAGTTCAAAATGCGTTGACTATTAGCTCGGGGAGTGTGTTATTATGGGCCTGAGCAGTCCAGCACAATATAAATAAGGAACATCAACTTTAAAAATCTGCTGGACTAAAGTGGATATGGCACCCACCAGGAAGCTAGCAATAGCAGGCAGGTTATATTGAAAACTAGAGCAAATTTAATCCCTGCATTAATCAGTTGACATGTTTCGTAAGGAACAGTTATTATTTTTGTCATGCAGTCTAAATGTTTTGAGTTTTGTTCTGTTATTTAAAATGTTTTAATGTGTATGAATTCTCAGCTATAGAGGTGTTTTCAAAATGTTAATGAAATTATAAATGAGTGGTTAATAAATACCAAGGTTTTGAAATTAAACTTTCTGAATCTTACAAAATAAGTGATATAAGGTATCTGGTAGATAGGGTAGCTAAATGTTTGGTATATTTTAAAGATGCCTAACCAACTGTTTTACAGAGGTCCAACACCCATGCTTATTACATTATTTATAAAAAGTTTACTTTGTCCTGCCCATAACCCTCTGTGCCTGTAACCCGCCCTAGGTCACATGACTGGCTGTTACTGATAGTTGGAACTTTGTGAATTCACCCCAGACAGTCACACAATAGGGGGATTAGCAGAGCCTGAATGGGACATTAACTGACTTGATGGGGGTGGGGCAGAGGTAAGCACAGCCCCACTTGCAACTGAATAGGTTTGGCTCTGCCACCACATACTAAACTTAACAACCCTGTATTGTCAGTGCAGACAGCTATGAGCCAGGGAGGGAAGGTAGGAAATTCCTGGAACTTCAGAGAACCTTTTTGGAAACTTCTCCCAACTTCTAAGAGCAGGGCACCAGGATATAAAAAGAGCGCTGTCAGACCTGCTCCTCAGTTCACTACTGGACCTATGGAAGGACTCTCAGAAAACTGCCCGCTGTGCACTCTCCCAGACTGCTGCTGTACTTGGAAGGACTGCTTTGTTGCTTGGAACCTGCATGGGATCTTCAGAACCAGCCCTGCTGCAGCGCCGTGCGTCACCACTTACCCCTAGGACTCCAGAAGTGACTCCAAGGGCTAGTTCAGCTGGTCTCCTGTTTTGAGCCACAGGGACATAACCAGCTCCCACATCTTAAATCTGCACCTGGACCCAGCCCGAGTGAGTCTTGCACCCCCAAGAGGTCTCTCCACCCCTGGACCATTGGTTGTGGTGCTAAAGGTGCCCAGGTAGGTATTTTTCTAAAACTGAGGACTTGCTATTTTGAACCTTAAACTTTAAAAATTCAGAACTATGGTTCTACTGACTGGATTTTCATGGTTGTGGTGTCAAATAATTTATTTAAAGTTTTTCTATTTTTCTAAAGTGTTTTGGGATTTTTATTGTGTTGTGTTTTCACTGTGTTGCTGGTTGTGTACGACATAAATACTTAACACATTGCCTCTAAGTTTAGCATGACTGCTTTTTGTGCTAAGCTACCCAGGTTCGAGCACAGGTTAAATTGGTGACTTTTTGTGGCTCACCCTGCAAGGGTTTGTGGCTGTTGCTTGACCATGGTTCAGTCATCCAACACTCCAAATTCTCACACACCGCTTCAAGGCAGGATGGACATTCCAGGGCGGGAAGCTTCAAAGGCCAAGCCACCTTTGTAATGCGACCCAGGTCTCTCCAGGTGGCAGAGATGACCAACCCCCTGTTCTGACTTCACTCTTTGGCGGCAAGATAGGCGGGAAAATTAGTAAGATTAGAAGGTGTTCCCACCTCATGCCAGTCCCACCTGATGTGGACACCACTAAATTTGTCTATCTTGTTTTGGACGGAATTAGCTTTCTAGGGTCAGGGTTAAGCCCACTTTCATATGGAAATGGTCATATAAAGGGTGTAGTCACCCTAAAGGTAGGCAACCCATTGCTGCCTCGCACTCCCTGTAATGCCCTATGCGAGTTATAGTAACTTGTAATAACTAACTATAACTGTTGAATTTCTACGGTTTTATATGAGTAAATTCAGAACCTAACTATAATGTCACTGTAAAGTTTGTTTTTTTTCAGTGATTTTTTAAAATTTTATTTAATTTTTTATGTAAAGTAATTTTAATTACTATACAATGATCCAGCCATCCCCGCGCCTGGCCTTTGGCCTTCTGCGGTGGTGGTTGGCTGCAGGTCTCCAGCCAAACCTTTATAACCACCCAAATCCTGCGCTGTGACAGTCTTTGGCCGTGCGCAGCAGGGGTTGGCAACAGGGCCTGTCTCTGTCAATGGATCTATGAGTGGATGTGTGAGTGTCTCTGTGGGTCTGTGAGTACATGTGTTAAGCTCTGAGTTGGGTGTTTTGTGATCTGAGTGGGTCTGTAAGTGGGTTAGATAGGGTTTGAGTGGGTCTATAACTGGCTGTATCAGTGTCTGTGGGTCTGCGTGTGGATGGGTTAGGATCTGAGTGGGTTCTGTAGTGTCTGAGTGCGTTTGTGTGTGGGTTTGTAAGTCTCTGTGGGTGGGTGCATCACTGTCTGAGTAGGTCTGCAAGTGGATGCGTCAGTGGGTGTGAGAGTGGGTACAATACTGTCTAAGGGGTCTTTGAGTGAATATGTGAAGAGGTCTGTAGTGGTCTGTGAGTGGGGACTGTCTCAATTTATCTGTGACTGGGGGGTGTGAGTGTCTCTATGGGTCTGTGATTGGGTGTGGTGGGCTCTAAGTGGGCCTGTGAGTAGGTGTGTTAGGATCTGAGTGGGTCTGTAAGTGGGTTAAATAGTGTTTGAGTGGGTCTGTTAGTAGGTGCCTGAGTGGGTCTGTGAGTGAGTACATGAACATCTTAATGGGTCTGTGATTGGGTGCATTATGGTCTGAGTGGGTACATGAGTGTGTGTGTGAGTGAAGGAATTAGTGTATTAATGACTGATATTTTTTTTGTTGTCGCCTATATTTGCGAATTCTTTGCGACGTTCCACCGGGTTGGGGGAATGGGGGCTGTGCTGAGCGCCGTAACGTATTCGCAAATATGCACTCCATTAAAAAAACTTTTAAAAGGTATACTTTGAGTCTTATAGACCCCTATATCACATCCCTGAGGTCAAGGTACCTCCACCCTAACCCTTTATGCCTCTTTTAATTGTATTTTTCAGTCCCGGGGACCGGGTCCTGTTACGTAAAATGGGCACAATTTTCTGGTCAGGTTGCGGCCTGCCAATCACAGCATTCCTGGTGCTACGTGCATCCGTGAATACGCCGCGATCGTCTCAACTAATTCGCGACCACAGATATGCAAATTTATTTACCCATTAATTTCTCTGAAACTACTGAACAGATTTCCATCAAAAATACAAAAACGTAATCTGGATACCGAAACCTACCTTTCTGCCAACTTTAGTGTAATTCCATCCAGCAACTCAAGCTGTAGCGATGTTCAAAACTCCTATGGGAATTAACAAGCGAAAGGCAATTTAAAAAAAAAAATGTAAGTGCACTGTAGCCAAATAGACTAAAGCTTGGAAACAATGGCAATCTGGCATCCTTCCTTTTAGGAGGGCTCCATGCCAGTATCCCATCATGCCCTGTCAGTGACAATTTAGAGTTCTGTTTTTCTTGTGCTTCTGGGTGCTGGTTTGAAAATGTTTGTCATTGTGGACAAAAATAAATTTTTCGGAGACTGACGTATTTCCTCATGAATTGGTATTTGCATGTTACTTTGTTCCTTAAAAGAATGTGTTTAGACTGCCCATTGCTCCATAATTATTTGAGATAATTATAATTTCCTCCACAAACAGTTTTCTTACAAACATTTGTTGACTCGGCGATGGTTACCACTGCTTCCAGTTTTTACTGTGAATGAGTTATGTAGCTAATTTTGATCCAGGTTACATACAGCTTTCTTGTGTTACTTTTGGAGGTGTTTTCCTTAATGGAGAAGTTGGAATTAATAGTGTTATTTAACTTCACTGAAAAATATTGTAGTCACTTCAGCTGGAGAAACTTGTTATATCTGTCCTATTTGTGGATTTTATTTTTTAAATACACCTCACGAAGATATGATGGTTAAACTTCAAAGTGTCTTTTATAAAAAGGTAGCCACGGCAAACCGGCAATATGGGGGTTCACCTAACAGCAGTTGGTTTAATGATGCATGCATGAGGGCTAAGACTGAGTTAAGGAAGGCTATACTGGCCGGGTATACGGGGGCAATCAAACAAGCAAGATTCACGTATAAAAAGATAATCCTACAATCAAAGAAAGCTTGGGAAGATGCTATTTGGCAGGACTTGCTAGATGCTACTAAAACAAACAACAATACGCTTTTTTGGGAACTGCTGACTAAGCACGAGAGAGGGGGTAGGTTTATACAAAGGAACCATATTCAACCTGGTACCTGGGTGGATCATTTCTCTCTCTTGTACGAAGGAACTGCCTCCACTGGGACTGTCGATTGTGAGAAAGTGGGATTATACCCCCCAATTTCACCCAATGCTAACCTTGCCACTTCTCCGTCCAGTGGGAATCTATTTAACTCTGAAAGCTATATTTGCTTTTCTCTAGAAGAAACTGCAGACGCCATTAAATCTCTAAAGACAGGTAAAGCCCCAGGCCCTGATAAAATTCCAGGTGACCTTTATAAATCAGAGTTACCCATCTGGACCTGGTATATTAATATGCTGTCAAACAAAATCGCAAAAGGAGGACAGATCCCTGAGACGTGGAAGGGTGCAGAAATTATTCCAATATATAAAAAGGGCAACGTAAATCTTCCAATTAACTACAGACCGGTCAGTTTAATTGACAACCTACAAAAAATTTTTGCAAAACAATTGTTAGTTAGACTGACGAGTTGGGTGACGGAGCAGCAGATCCTATCACCACTTCAGGCAGGGTTCCGCTCTAGAGTTAGCACGGTTGACCAGGTATTTAGGTTGACCGTGCTACACTGGAAATATGTAGTCTTGGCAAAGCAAACACTGTATGTCACTTTTGTAGACCTGCGCTCTGCCTTTGACCTGGTCCCTAGAGACAAGCTTTGGGGAGTGCTACACAAAAGAGGGGCACCATCTGATATCATTCATTTATTAACACGTATGCATGAAGGCACATACGCTCAAGTAAGATGGGGTAACCAAGGCGAACTGACTAACAAGTTTCCCATTAAAAGAGGTGTTCGTCAGGGATGTGTCCTAGCGCCACTTTTGTTTTCTTTATTCATTAACGAGGTGGTCCAAGAACTCATGACATGCCAGAATGATGCTCCCAGCTTAGGCAATCAGAAAATCCCAATTCTTCTTTTTGCGGATGACTCTCTATTGATCTCAAAGACCCCTATGGGGCTGCAAATTCTTGTGGATAGATTTAAATCATTCTGCTGGAATTTTGGTTTAGAGCTGAACTCGAAGAAAACAAAATTGATGGTGCTTCGCTCTGGCTCTCGTAAGAAGTGTACGATCAGGTTAGATGGAGCTATTTTGGACCAGGTTAGCTCTATCGACTACTTGGGTGTGAGGCTTACAGACTCACTCCTCTGGGACGAACAAGTCGGTAAGAGTGGCGGGCTTTTGCAACATCGGGCAGCATCCATATTACGCCTTTACAGGAATACGATCGCTAAAGTTGTGTCTCCAGCAGTAAAGATCTATGTGGCCAAGGCACAGGGTGCTGCTGTTTATGGTGCAGAGATTTGGGGCATGACAGATAGCAGTAGGATAACTAAAATTGAGAATAGCTTTGCTCGGGCTCTATGTGCTTGTCCCACTAGCACCCCATTAACCCCCCTTTTTTTAGATCTAGGGCTTAAACGTATAGCCGATTTGATTATCTTACGGCCCCTACTATATTGGGTGAGGCTTTGGGTAGTTCCTGAACTGGCTATATATAAGTCTTCACTATTAGAATTGTTAAAAACCTCTAACTCCATGTCCATACCATGGATCAAACACGTATCTAGTTGGTTTTGCATGCTAGGACTGAGGAACTTCTGGGAGAATCCCCAGCAACTTGTGAAGCCCCATGTAAAAGTATTGAAGAGAGCTTACTGGTCCCACATATGTAATAATTACATTTCTCAGAAATCGAATGGTCATTTAACTAACTCGTTTATTGATTTTAAATGGTACCCTGAGTTTGAACCATACTTAGATACAATACCTGATTTGTTAGGCAAAAGTTTGTATGCCAGATTTCGATTTGGGACATTACCCCTGAAGGCCTTAACGAGCAGATGGGGACCTAAGTCAAGCTCTGATACCTGTCCTGTATGTGGCATTCCTTCCGAAACAGTAGAACATTTTATGTTTTATTGTCCCGCCTATTCAATCCCAAGGTTTAAATGGATATATAAAATCTGTAGGGAATTGAATTTAAGGAAATGTTGTTTAGCTTTGCGGATCTTAAAAAGCCACAATTCAAATGTGACAATTTACGCAGTAAGTAAGTTTTTAGCAACAGCATGGCGCATACGCACTTTTTATTTACAGTGAGTTGAAATTGTTTTAAGACGGGCAAACATGGATCATTCTTTTTTTAAATTTTTCTATGACATTATGGTTTACATTATTATATTATATTGTATTGTATTGCTTTGATGGTCTGTTGGCCGAATAAAGCTTATGTGAAACACACACACCTGTGTATCATAATAGAGCTCCAAATGACCATCTGAACAGAGAAAAATAGCTGAATTTAGAAATCATTATTCTCAAAAAATTAATGATGGTCAAAATCCTGGAGAACTGACATTTACTTTTTTGTTTGGAAAATCCTTCCAAACTCCTGCCAAAATAACTTAATTCAGAATATTTGCTTGATAGAAGTCTTTTGTTTTTATCAGAGAACCCTTTCTTTCTTTGTAAAATGCTCTTGGCTTAAAAAGTGCTCAAACAGACCCACGTAGCATCTATACTGTTTGCTCTGCTAAATCTCATTGGCCTAAGGCGCACCCTCCCTGTAAGACAATGTCCAGGAAGGCAAAATTCAGGCTTCCCAGCCTTGAACTATATTAGAGAAAGCGTGAAGAATATGCATCCTGTAGATCTTAGCAACAGTGTGCTTCCTCTACCTTAGCTGTCTATTCCACCTGCAGAATGTCGCTGAGAAGGTGTTCTAAAGAGGTGTCTATGATGTTAAGAATAGATATGGCTGCAATATATTTACCTTAAGAGCAGGCTTAATGTTGAGGGATCCTAAGCAGTTAACGTTGAAGCGCTCCACGTCAAGATATTTTTCAATATGAAAAAGGGTTGACAACAAGTAGATCGATTCACCTTTCCTCAGATTTAGAGCTCAGATGAAAACACCAAAGGGTCCCAGACGCAAACGATTCTGAATGTTCCAGGGCGTACTCTTCATCTTTACATACAGACGGCAAATTTCTTGGATCTTCGTTGCCTGCTGCTGAGGTGAAAACTAATATTCTAACCGAGGTCCTGCATCCTTCTTCGGCTTCAGCAGAACCATTGCTCCCATTTAATGATGCTCTTATGGAGCCTATTTTAGAGGTATGGAGGAAGCATCTGTCGTCCTCAGCTGTCAACACATCTGTGGCAAGAAGGTATAGCGTGGCTCCTGGAGATCTGGGATTTTTGTCGAACATCCCACCCCGGAGAGTTTAGAAGTTCAGGCCTCATGTTCCACATGTTCTGCACCAGGCTCCTTCCCTGTAATTCCTTCGGACAGGGAATCCAAGAGAGTGGAGCAGTTGGCAAAGAAGACTTTTTCTTCCTGTAGTATGGCCCTCAAAGCAGCAAACACTACATGTGTATTAGGTAGATATGTGCACGCCCTGATGGACACAGCTAAAGCTATGGTTCCAGACTTGCCGCAGGAGATGCAATGGCAATTTGGTGAACTCCTGTCAAATGCTCAGGCGGTGGCTAAACAGATTATCCAGTCTGGTCTGGACTCTACAGATTCGGTAGCCAGGGCGATGGGTACCTCTATCGCTACCAGGAGGCATGTTTGGTTGAGGTCCTCTGGCTTTTCTTGTCCAGTCTACTCTCTTGGACTTGCCTTTTGGTGGGGAGAATCTTTTTGGTGCTAAAGCTGACTCTGCTTTAGAGCGCTTTAAGGACGGTAGAGCCACAGCAAAGTCTTTGGGTCTGCAGGCTTCCACTACTACCCCTTTCAGGTCCTTTTGGAGGTTCAGGGGGTTTGGGCGTGGAGCCGTTTACTGTGGGAGACCCCAGTCCACAGTCAAACAGCCTACCAGCCTCCCATATAGATCCTTTAGAGGGCGGGGAAGGGTTTGGACAAGAGATGCCACCCAGCAGCACCCTGCGTCAACCTCTTCCTCTGGGGGACAACAGCTAGGGAAGCAGCCCTAGTTTTCTGCCCATTTTCAGCCATACTTCTCCTGTAGGGGAAGATTACATCTTTTTCTCTGCGAATGGGAGTTAATCACATCAGACTCCTGGGTTCAAAATATTGTGAGGAAAGGATATGCTCTTCCTTTTCAGGAGTTCCCCTCTCCCATCCTTCCCCGTCCCTCGTGTTGTTCCAAAGACCATTTCCTGTTGTTGCAGCAGGAGGTTCAAATCCTGTTATCAAAAGGTGCAGTGGAGCTGGTTCCAGAGCAGGAAAGGGGTCAGGGTTGTTATTCGAGAAATGTCCTGATTCCCAAGAAGGATGTTAGATTGAGACCAATCCTGGACCTGAGGATTTTGAATTGGTTCCTCAAACAGGAAAAATTCAAGATGCTGACTATAGTGCAGGTACTTCTGGCGTTGAACAAAGAGGATTGGATTGTGTCTGTCGACTTTCAGATGCTTACTTTCCTATCCCTATTCTAAAGTTGCATAGGAAGAATCTACGGCTTGTGGTGGGGTTGCAACACTACCAGTTTGCAGTCCTTCCGTTTGGTCATACTTCAGCACCTCGAGTCTTCACGAAGGTGATGGCGGTGGTTGCAGCAAGTCTCAGAAGGAAGGGAATATCGGTATTCCCTTACCTGGACGATTGGTTGATCAAAGCCAAGTCTCCAGAGCTTGTTCTGCATCACTTGCAAATGACAACTCAGTTGTTGTTCAGTCTGGGTTTTTCGATAATCGTGCCCAAGTCTCACCTGAAGCCCTCTCAGCGCCTCCTGTTCATAGGGGCAGTATTGGATACAGCATTGAATTGGGCCTATTCTCCGCCTCAGCGGATTCAGGACATCCAGGCGTTGATTCCAATGTTTCAAAATGGAGCGGTTGTTCCAGTCTTCAAGGTCCTACACCTGCTCGGTCTGTTTGCTTCTTGCATTCTGTTGGTATAAGGAAATGCCTCCTTGGCATGGTTACCCCCTGACTTCTTGCCTTTTCTTGATGCCAAGTTTTGATTGAAAGTGTGCTGGGACCCTGCTAACCAGGCCCCAGCACCAGTGTTCTTTACCTAAACTGTACCTTTGTTCCCACAATTGGCACAGCCCTGGCACACAGATAAGTACCTTGTAACTGGTACCCCTGGTACCAAGGGCCCTGAGGCCAGGGAAGGTCTCGAAGGGCTGCAGCATGTATTATGCCACCCTGGGGACCCGTCACTCAGCACATGCACACTGCCTCACAGCTTGTGTGTGCTGGTGGGGAGAAAATGACTAAGACAACATGGAACTCCCCTCAGAGTGCCATGCCCACCTCACACTGCCTGTGGCATAGGTAAGTCACCCCTCTGGCAGGCCTTACAGCCCTAAGGCAGGGTGCACTATACCACAGGTGAGGGCATATGTGCATGAGCACCATGCCCCTACAGTGTTTAACCAAAACCTTAGACTTTGAAAGTGCAGGGTAGCCATAAAAAGTATATGGTCTGGGAGTTTGTCAAACACGAACTCCACAGTTCCATAATGGCTACACTGAAATTTGGGAAGTTTGGTATCAAACTTCTCAGCATAATAAATGCACACTGATGCCAGTTTGGGATTTATTGTAAAATGCACCCAGAGGGCAACTTAGAGATGCACCCAGAGGGCATCTTAGAGATGCCCCCTGAATACCAGTCCGACTCCTAGTAGTAGGCTGACCAGTTTCTGCCAGCCTGCCACAACCAGATGAGTTTCTGGCCACATGGGGAAGAGTGCCTTTGTCCCTCTGTGGCCAGGAACAAAGCATGTACTAGGCGGAGGTGCTTCTCACCTCCCCCTGCAGGAACTGTAACACCTGGCGGTGAGCCTCAAAAGCTCATGCCTTTTGTTACAGCACCCCAGGGCATCCCAGCTAGTGGAGATGCCCGCCCTGTTGGCCACTGCCCCCACTTTTGGCAGCATGGCTGGAGGAGATAATGAGAAAAACAAGGAGTCGTCACCCACCAGTCAGTACTACCCGTAAGGCGCCCTGAGCTGAGATGACCCCTGCCTTTAGAAATCCTCCATCTTGAGATTGGAGGATTCCCCCAATAGGATTAGGGATGTGCCCCCTCCCCTCAGGGAGGAGGCACAAAGAGGTTATACCCACTCTACAGGACAGTAGCCATTGGCTACTGCCCTCCTGACCTAAACACACCCCTAAATTCAGTATTTAGGTGTGACCCAGAACCCAGGAAATCAGATTCCTGCAACCTACAACAAGAAGGACTGCTGACCTGAAAGCCCTGCAGAGACGACGGTTGTAGGAAGTTGGCTCTGTATGTACTATTTCAAAGTAAGAAATAGCATGCACAGAGTCCAAGGGTTCCCCTTAGAGGTAAGATAATGGCAAAAAGAGATAATTCTAATGCTCTATTTTGTGGTAGTGTGATCGAGCAGTAGGTTTATCAGAGGGTAGTGTTACGCATTTGTTGTACACACACAGGCAATAAATGAGGAACACACACACTCAAAGACAATTCCAGGCCAATAGGATTTTATATAGAAAAATATATTTTCTTAGTTTATTTTAAGAACCACAGGTTCAAGTTTTACAAGTAATACTTTAAATGAAAGGTATTTCACTCCGGTATCTTAGGAACTTTGAATCAACACATCATGTACAGTTGTAGCAAAAATGGTAATAAGCTATTTTAAAACTAGACACTGTGGAATTTTCAACCGTTCCTGGGGTAAGTATTGGTTAGTTTTTGGAGGTAAGTAAAACACCTACAGGGTTCAAAGTTGGGTCCAAGGTAGCCCACCGTTGGGGGTTCAGGGAAACCCCAAGGTTACCACACCAGCAGCTCAGGGCCGGTCAGGTGCAGAGGTCAAAGTGGTGCCCAAACGCATAGGCTTCAATGGAGAAGGGGATGCCCCGGTTCCAGTCTGCCAGCAGGTAGGTACCCGCGACTTTGGAGGGCAGACCAGGGGGGTTTTGTAGGGCACCGGGGGGGGAGGGGGCACAAGTCAGCACAGAAAGTACACCCTCAGCGGCACAGGGGCGGCCGGGTGCAGAGTGCAAACTGGCATCAGGTTTGCAATTGGTTTCAATGGGAGACCAAGGGGTCTCTTCAGCGAAGCAGGCAGGCAAGGGGGGGGGGGGGCTCCTCGGGGTAGCCACCACCTGGGCAAGGTAGAGGGCCACCTGGGGGTCGCTTCTGCACTGGAGGTCGGATCCTTCAGGTCCTGGGGGCTGCGGGTGCAGTGTCTTTACCAGGCGTCGGGTTCTTTGAAGCAGGCAGTCGCGTTCAGGGGGAGCCTCTGGATTCCCACTGCAGGCGTCGCTGGGGGGACTCAGGGGGGTCAACTCTGGCTACTCACAGTCGCCGGGGAGTCCTCCCTGTAGTGTTGTTTCTCTGCAGGTCGAGCCGGGGGCGCCGGGTGCAGAGTGGAAAGTCTCACGCTTCCGGCGGGAAACGTGCAGTCCTTTAAAAGTTGTTTCTTTGTTGCAAAATTGTAGTTTCTTTGGAACAGGGACCCTGTCCTCAGGAGTTCTTGGTCCTTTTAGATGCAGGGTAGTCCTCTGAGGCTTCAGAGGTCGCTGGACCCTGGGGGACGCGTCGCTGTTGCAGTTTTCCTTGAAGTGGGAAGACAGGCCGGTACGGCTGGGGCCAAAGCAGTTGGTGTCTTTGTCTTCTCTGCAGGGCTTCAGATCAGCAGTCCTTCTTCGTCTTCAGGTTGCAGGAATCTGTTTTCCTAGGTTCTGGGGCCCCTAAGTACTCAATTTAGGGGTGTGTTTAGGTCTGGGGGGTTAGTAGCCAATAGCTACTAGCCCTGAGGGTGGCTATACCCTCTTTGTGCCTCCTCCCTGAGGGGAGGGGGGCACATCCGGGGGGCACATCCCTAATCCTATTGGGGGAATCCTCCATCTGCAAGATGGAGGATTTCTAAAAGTCAGAGTCACCTCAGCTCAGGACACCTTAGGGGTTGTTCTGACTGGCCAATAACTCCTCCTTGTTTTTCTCATTATCTCCTCCGGCCTTGCTGCCAAAAGTGGGGCCGTGGCCGGAGGGGGCAGGCATCTCCTGAGGGGGCTAGCTGGGATGCCCTGTGGTGCTGTAACAAAAGGGGTGAGCCTTTGAGGCTCACCGCCAGGTGTTACAGTTCCTGCAGGGGGAGGTGGGAAGCACCTCCACCCAGTACAGGCTTTGTTACTAGCCACAGAGTGACAAAGGCACTCTCCACATGTGGCCAGCACCATGTCTGGTGTGTGGCAGGCTGGCAAAACTAGTCAGCCCACACTGGAAGTCGGGTATGTTTTCAGGGGGCATCTCTAAGATGCCCTCTGGGGTGTATTTCACAATAAAATGTACACTGGCATCAGTGTGCATTTATTGTGTTGAGAAGTTTGATACCAAACTTCTTAGTTTTCAGTGTAGCCATTATGGTGCTGTGGAGTTTGTGTATGACAGACTCCCAGGCCATATACTCTTATGGCTACCCTGCACTTACAATGTCTAAGGTTTTGCTTAGACACTCTAGGGGCATAGTGCTCATGCACCTATGCCCTCACCTATGGTATAGTGCACCCTGCTTTAGGGCTGTAAGGCCTGCTAGAGGGGTGACTTATCTATGCCATGGGCAGTGTGAGGTTGGCATGGCACCCTGAGGGGAGTGCCATGTTGACTTAGTCATTTTCTCCCACTTGGGGTTGCCCTGAACCCCCAATGGTGGGCTACCTTGGACCCAATCTTGAACCCTGTAAGTGCTTTACTTACCTGAAAAACTAACAAATACTTACCTCCCCCAGGAACTGTTGAATTTTGCACTGTGTCCAATTTTAAAATAGCTTATAGCCATTTTTGCCAAAACTGTACATGCTATTGTGATGATTCCAAGTTCCTAAGATACCCGAGTGAAATACCTTTCATATAAAGTATTATTTGTAAATCTTGAACCTGTGGTTCTTAAAATAAACTATGAAAAGATATTTTTCTATATAAAAACCTATTGTCCTGGAGTAAGTCGTTGAGTGTGTGTTCCTCATTTATTGCCTGTGTGTGTACAACAAATGCTTAACACTACCCTCTGATAAGCCTACTGCTCGACCACACTACCACAAAATAGAGCATTAGAATTATCTCTTTTTGCCACTATCTTACCTCTAAGGGGAACCCTTGGACTCTGTGCATGCTATTTCTTACTTTGAAATAGTGCGTACAGAGCCAACTTCCTACATTGGTGGATCAGTAGTGGGGTACAAGACTTTGCATTTGATGGACTACTCAGCCAATACCTGATCACACGACTAAATTCCCAAAATTGTCATTAGAAACTGATTTTTGAAATTTGAGCTATTTTTCAAAATTTTTAAAAGTCCTGCTAGGGCCTTGTGTTAGTCCCTGTTAGCATTTCTTTTAGAGTTTAAAAGTTTTGTAAAAGTTTGAATTAAGTTCTAGAGATAGTTTTAGATTCTTAAAAAGTATTCCAACTTTTAGAAACAAAATGTCTACTACAGAAGAGATAGTGATGGAACTCAACCTCACCCCTTACCTGCATCTTAAGATGTCAGAATTAAGGTCTCTCTGTAAAATCAAAAAGCTAAAAACTGGTTCAAACCCTACCAAAGTAGAGCTCCAGGAGCTCTTGGCAGAGTTTGCTCAAAACAACCCCTCTGATGATGGCCTCACAGAGTGGGACACTAGTGAGTTGGAGGAACTCCCACCTCTAGTCCTAGATAGGGAGACCAGGGTTTCTCCAACCCTGACTCCACATGTGATAGTCAGAGATACTGCTTCTCTCACTGGAGAGTCCAGCAACTCTGGAAGCATTGAGAGCAGTCTTAATGAAGATGACCTCCTGCTAGCCCGGATGGCCAAAAGATTGGCTTTGGAAAGACCGATCCTAGCCATAGAAAGGGAAAGACAAGAGATGGGCTTAGGTCCCATCAATGGTGGCAGCAATTTTAATAGGGTCAGAGATTCTCCTGACATGCAAAAAATCCCCAAAGGGATTGTAACTAAATATGAAGATGGTGATGACATCACCAAATGGTTCACATCTTTTGAGAGGGCTTGTGGAACCAGAAAAGTAAACAGATCTCACTGGGGTGCTCTCCTTTGGGAAATGTTCACTGGAAAGTGTAGGGATAGACTCCTCACACTCTGGAAAAGATGCAGAATCCTATGACCTCATGAAGGCTACCCTGATTGTGGGCTTTGGATTCTCAACTGAGGAGTACAGGATTAGGTTCAGGGGGGCTAAAAAATCCTCGAGCCAGACCTGGGTTGATTTTGTTGACTTCTCAGTCAAAACACTGGATGGTTGAATTAATGGCAGTGGTGTAAATGATTGATGGGCTGCACAATTTATTTGTGAAAGAAAGCCTGTTAAGTAATTATTTCAATGATAAACTGCATCAGCATCTGGTAGACCTAGGACCAATTTCTCCCCCAAGAATTGGGAAAGAAGGCGGACCATTGGGTCAAGACTAAGGTGACCAAGACTTCCACAGGGGGTGACCAAAAGAAAGGGGTCACAAAGACTCCCCAGGGGAAGAGTGTTGAGACATCCAAGGGAAAAAGTAAAGAGTCATCTACAGGGCCCCAAAAACCTGCTCAGGAGAGAGGGTCCAAAGCCTCTTCACAATCCAATTTTGGGTACAAGGGTAAAAACTTTGATCCCAAAAAGGCCCGGTGTCGTAGCTGTAATCAGCAGGGACACCAAACTGGAGACAAGGCCTGTCCCAAGAAAGGTTCCACTTCAAACTCTACTCCAGTTAGCACTGGAATGGCCAGTCTCCAAGTGGGATCAACAGTGTGCCCAGAGCAAATCAGGGTTCACACTGAAGCTACATTATTCTCTGAGGGTGGGGTGGACTTAGCCACACTGGCTGCCTGGCCCCCTAATATGCAAAAATACAGGCATCAACTCTTAATTAATGGGACTAGTGTAGAAGGCCTGAGGGATACAGGTGCCAGTGTCACCATGGTGACAGAGAAACTGGTTTCCCCAGGACAATACCTGACTGGACAAACTTATCCAGTCACAGACGCTGACAATCAGACTAAAGTACATCCCATGGCTATGGTAACTTTAGAATGGGGAGGAGTCAATGGCCTGAAACAGGTAGTAGTCTCCTCAAATATCCCTGTAGACTGTTTGCTTGGAAATGACCTGGAGCCCTCAGCATGGGCTGAGGTAGAACTCAAAACCCATGCAGCCATGCTGGGTATCCCTGAACTGGTGTGTGTCAAGACAAGGGCACAGTGAAAGGCTCAGGGTGAAAAAGTGTTGTTGGAACCTGGAATAATGTCCCAACCCTCCAAGAGAAAAGGAAAGAAGACTAGGGAACCAGCTTCAACACAACAAAAGAAAGGGAACCTTTCTTCCCAGGAAGAAGTTCTGCCCTCTGAAGGAACTGAGCCCATGGAGTTGGAACCTTATCAGGTTGAACTCTTAGGCCCAGGGGGACCCACAAGGGAACAGCTGTATAAGGGGCAAGAAACATGTCCCTCTCTTGAAGGCCTTAGGCAGCAAGCTGCTGAAGCGACCAAAGGAAAAATCACTGGAACACATAGTCTATTGGGAAGATGGACTCCTCTACACTGAGGCAAGAGATCCCAAACCTCGTGCCACTAGGAGAGTGGTAGTGCCTCAGGAGTTTAGGAAGTTCATTCTGACCTTAGCTCATAATATTCCACTTGCTGGGCATTTGGGACAAAGCAAGACTTGGGAGAGGTTAGTCAACCATTTCTATTGGCCCAACATGTCCCAGAAAGTAAAGGAGTTTTGTGTCTCCTGTGCCACCTGTCAAGCCAGTGGTAAGACAGGTGGCCACCCAAAGGCCCCCCTCATTCCACTTCCAGTGGTGGGGGTCCCCTTTGAAAGAGTGGGTCCACTTGAACCTCCCACAGCCTCAGGGAACCAGTATATCCTAGTGGTAGTGGATCATGCCACTAGGTACCCTGAAGCAATTCCCCTTAGGTCCACTACTGCCCCTGCAGTAGCTAAAGCACTCATAGGTATCTTTACCAGAGTGGGATTTCCTAAGGAGGTGGTGGCTGACAGGGGTACCAACTTCATGTCAGCATACCTGAAACTCATGTGGAATGAGTGTGGGGTGACTTACTAATTCACCACACCATACCATCCTGAAACCAATGGTCTTGTAGAAAGATTTAACAAGACATTGAAAGGCATGATCATGGGGCTCCCTGAAAAGCTCAAAGGGAGATGGGATGTCCTCTTGCCATGTCTGCTTTTCGCCTACAGAGAGGTGCCTCAGAAGGGAGTAGGGTTTTCCCCTTTGAACTTCTGTTTGGCCATCCTGTAAGGGGACCACTAGCTCTTGTAAAAGAAGGCTGAGAGAGACCTCTTTGTGAGCCTAAACAAGATATAGTGGACTATGTACTAGGCCTACGTTCCAGGATGGCAGAGTACATGGAAAAGGCAAGTAAAAACCTTGAGGCCAGTCAACAACTCCAGAAGATGTGGTATGACCAAAAGGCTGCTATGGTTGAGTTTCAGCCAGGGCAGAAAGTCTGGATTCTGGAGCCTGTGGCTCCCAGGGCACTCCAGGACAGATGGAGTGGCCCTTACCCAGTGCTAGAGAGAAAGAGTCAGGTCACCTACCTGGTAGACCTAGGCACTAGCAGGACCCCCAAAAGGGTGATCCATGTGAACCGCCTCAAACTCTCATGACCGGGCAGATGTGAATCTGTTGATTGTAACAGATGAGGACCAGGAAGCTGAGAGTGAACCTCTCCCTGATCTCGTCTCCACAGACCCTAAAGATGGCTCAGTAGATGGAGTGATCTATTCAGACACCCTCTCTGGCCAACAGCAATCTGACTGTAGGAAAGTCTTACAACAGTTTGCTGAGCTCTTTTCCCTAACCCCTGGTCAGACACACCTGTATATCCATGATATGGACACAGGAGACAGCATGCCTGTCAAAAACAAAATATTCAGACAGTCTGACCAAGTTAAGGAAAGCATCAAGGTGGAAGTCCACAAGATGCTGGAATTGGGAGTCATTGAGCACTCTGACAGCCCCTGGGCTAGCCCAGTGGTCTTATTCCCCAAACCTCACACCAAGGATGGTAAGAGAGAGATGAGGTTTTGTGTGGACTACAGAGGACTTCATTCTGTCACCAAGACAGATGCCCATCCCATTCCAAGGGCAGATGAGTTAATTGACAAACTAGGTGCTGCCAGATACTTAAGTACCTTTGACTTGACAGCAGGGTACTGGCAAATCAAAATGGCACTAGGAGCAAAAGAAAAGACAGCATTCTCCACACCTGATGGGCATTATCAATTTACTGTAATGCCCTTTGGCTTAAAGAATGCCCCTTCCAAAGGTTGGTGAATCAAGTCCTTGCTGGCTTGGAGTCCTTTAGTGCAGCTTATCTTGACGATATTGCTGTCTTTAGCTCCAACTGGCAGGATCACCTGGTCCACCTGAAGAAGGTTTTGAAGGCCCTGCAAACAGCAGGCCTCTCTATCAAGGCATCCAAATGTCAGATAGGGCAGGGAACTGTGGTTTACTTGGGACACCTTGTAGGTGGAGGCCAAGTTCAGCCACTCCAACCCAAGATCCAGACTATTCTGGACTGGGTAACTCCAAAAACCCAGACTCAAGTCAGGGCATTCCTTGGCTTGACTGGCTACTACAGGAGGTTTGCGAAGGGATATGGATCAATAGTGACACCCCTCACAGAACTTATCTCCAAGAAAATGCCTAAGAAGTTAAACTGGACTATAGAATGCCAACAGGCCTTTGACACCCTGAAACAAGCTATGTGCACAGCACCAGTTCTAAAAGCTCCAGATTACTCCAAGCAGTTCATTGTGCAGACTGATGCCTCTGAACATGGGATAGGAGCAGTTTTGTCCCAAACGAATGATGATGGCCTTGACCAGCATGTTGCTTTCATTAGCAGGAGGTTACTCCCCAGGGAGCAGAGTTGGAGTGCCATTGAGAGGGAGGCCTTTGCTGTGGTTTGGTCCCTGGATAAGCTGAGACCATACCTCTTTGGTACTCACTTTGTAGTTCAAACTGACCACAGACGTCACAGATGGCTAATGCAAATGAAAGGTGAAAATCCAAAACTGTTGAGGTGGTCCATCTCCCTACAGGGAATGGACTTTATAGTGGAACACAGACCTGGGACTGCCCATGCCAATGCAGATGGCCTTTCCAGGTTCTTCCACTTAGAAAATGAAGACTCTCTTGGGAAAGGTTAGTCTCATCCTCTTTCGCTTGGGGGGGAAGGGGTTGTGTAAGGAAATGCCTCCTTGGCATGGTTACCCCCTGACTTTTTGCCTTTGCTGATGCCAAGTTATGATTTGAAAGTGTGCTGAGACCTGCTAACCAGGCCCCAGCACCAGTGTTCTTTCCCTAAAACTGTACCTTTGTCTCCACAATTGGCACACCCTGGCATCCAGGTAATTCGCTTGTAACTGGTACCCCAGGTACCAAGGGCCCTGATGCCAGGGAAGGTCTCTAAGGGCTGCAGCATGTCTTATGCCACCCTGGGGACCCCTCACTCAGCACAGACACACTGCTTGCCAGCTTGTGTGTGCTGGTGGGGAGAAAATGACTAAGTCGACATGGCACTCCCCTCAGAGTGCCATGCCAACCTCACACTGCCTATGGCATAGATAAGTCACCCCTCTAGCAGGCCTTCCAGCCCTAAGGCAGGGTGCACTGTACCACAGGTGAGGGCATAGGTGCATGAGCACTATGCCCCTACAGTGTCTAAGCATAACCTTAGACAGTGTAAGTGCAGGGTAGCCATAAGAGTATATGGCCTGGGAGTCTGTCATACACGAATTCCACAGCACCGTAATGGCTACACTGAAAACTGGGAAGTTTGGTGTCAAACTTCTCAGCACAATAAATGCACACTGAGGCCAGTGTACATTTTATTGTGAAATACACCCAGAGGGCATCTTAGAGATGCCCCCTGAAAACATACCCAGCTTCCAGTGTGGGCTGACTAGTTTTGCCAGCCTGCCACACACCAGACATGTTGCTGGCCACATGGGGAGAGTGCCTTTGTAACTCTGTGGCTAGTAACAAAGCCTGTACTGGGTGGAGGTGCTTCTCACCTCCCCCTGCAGGAACTGTAACACCTGGTGGTGAGCCTGAAAGGCTCACCTCCTTTGTTACAGCGCCATAGGGCATCCCAGCTAGTGGAGATGCCCGCCCCCTCCGGCCACGGTCCCACTTTTGGCGCGCAAGGCCGGAGGAGATAATGAGAAAAACAAGGAGTCACCACTGGCCAGTCAGAACAACCTGTAAGGTGTCCTGAGCTGAGGTGACTCTGACTTTTAGAAATCCTCCATCTTGCAGATGGAGGATTCCCCCAATAGGATTAGGAATGTGCCCCCCTCCCCTCAGGGAGGAGGCACAAAGAGGGTGTAGCCACCCTCAGGGCTAGTAGCCATTGGCTACTAACTCCCCAGACCTAAACACACCCCTAAATTGAGTATTTGGGGCCCCCCAGCACCAAGCAAGATAGATTCCTGCAACCTGAAGACGAAGAAGGATTGCAGACCTGAAGCCCTGCAGTGAAGACGGAGACAGGAACTACTTTGGCCCCAGCCCTACCGGCCTGGCTCCCCACTTCAAGAAAAACTGCAACAGCGACGCGTCCCCCCAAGGTCCAGCGACCTCTTAAGCCTCAGAGGACTACCCTGCATCTAAAAAGACCAAGAACTCCTGAGGACAGCGGCCCTGTTCCACAAAGATTGCAACTTTGCAACAAAGAAGCAACTTTTAAAGACCACACGTTTCCCGCCGGAAGCATGAGACTTTCCACCCTGCACCCGACGCCCCCGGCTCGACCTGCGGAGAACCAACACTACAGGGAGAACTCCCCGGCGACCCTGTGAGTAGCCAGAGTTGTCCCCCCCCCCCTTGATTTCCCCCCCCCCCAGCGACGCCTGCAGACGGAATCCAGAGGCTTCCCCTGACCGCGACTGCCTGCTTCAAAGAACCCGACGCCTGGGAGACACACTGCACCCGCAGCCCCCAGGACCTGAAGGATCCGACCTCCAGTGGAGGAGCGACCCCCAGGTGGCCCTCTCCCTTGCCCATGTGGTGGCTACCCGAGGAGCCCCACCCTTGCCTGCCTGCATCGCTGAAGAGACCCCTGGGTCTCCCTTTGAACTCCATTGCAAACCTTACGCCTGTTTGCACTCTGCATCCGGCCGTCCCCGTGCCGCTGAGGGTGTACTTTTTGTGCTAACTTGTGTCCCCCCTCGTGCCCTACAAAACCCCCCTGGTCTGCCCTCCGAAGTCGCGGGCACTTAGCTCCTGGCAGACTGGAACCGGGGCACCCCCTTCTCCATTGAAGCCTATGCGTTTTGGGCACAACCTTGACCTCTGCACCTGACCGGCCCGGAGCAGCTGGTGTGGTAACTTTGGGGTTGTCCTGAACCCCCAGTGGTGGGCTACCTTGACCCAACTTTGAACCCTGTAAGTTCTTTACTTACCTGAAAAACTAACAAATACTTACCTCCCCCAGGAACTGTTGAATTTTGCAGTGTCCAGTTTTAAAATAGCTTATTGCCATTTTTGCCAAAACTGTACATGCTATTGTGATGATTCAAAGTTCCTAAGATACCTGAGTGAAATACCTTTCATATAAAGTATTGTTTGCAAATCTTGAACCTGTGGTTCTTAAAATAAACTAAGAAAATATATTTTTCTATATAAAATCCTATTGGCCTGGAATTGTCTGAGTGTGTGTGTTCCTCATTTATTGCCTGTGTGTGTACAACGAATGCTTAACACTACCCTCTGATAAGCCTACTGCTCGACCACACTACAACAAAATAGAGCATTAGAATTATCTCTTTTTGCCACTATCTTACCTCTAAGGGGAACCCTTGGACTCTGTGCATGCTATTTCTTACTTTGAAATAGTATATACAAAGCCAACTTCCTACAGGTGGCTTAAACGTGTTTTCAATTTAGCCTGCATCAAGACACGCAGCCTGCAATGGCAGCACTGTGTGGGTTTGGTGGGGGGTCCATGGGGTTGGCACAGCAGGTGCTGCAACCCTCAGATATCTTCTTTAGTACCCTAGGTTCCAGGGAGGGGTACCATTTACTAGGGACATACAGTGGAAGCTAAAGTATTTTCCAGTTGTGCAAAACAACTGTGCAGTTTTGGAGAAAATCTTGCACTTGGGACCTGGTTAGCAGGGCCCCAGTGCTCTAACAGTCGAAGCCACATCAGAAACCAGGCAAAATGTTTGGGCTAACCATGCCAAGAATGGTATTTTTCTACTTGACAGACCCCCATCCCCAATGAGACAAACCCCCACCCCACCCCCCAGTGAAGAAGGATGAATCTAACTTACCCCTAGATATTTTCCACATTCTAAGTGGAAGAGCCTTAAAAGGCCATCTGCATTTGCATGGTCAGTCCAAGGTCCGTATTCCACTGTGAAGTCAATTTCCTTTAGGGAGATGGACCACCTTAACAGTTTGGGTTTTTTACCTTAACCCCTACGGTGCCCAGGACGAGCTGGTCTCACCCTCGGCACCGATTGCCCAATGCCGAGGACGAGACCAGCTCGCCCTGCTATGGGCCCTGATGGCCAAGCACCCCCCTCCCTTGGGCAGAGATGGAAGGGGAATTGCTTTCGCATGCTGACCTCATCAGCAAAAGCATTTCTTCTCCGATCACGTGGGGGGGGCAGAGAGGCATGAAAGTTTCATGTCTCTCTGAGCATTTCTGCTGCCCGATGCGATCGGGCAGCAGAAATGCCCACTAGACACCAGGGATTTTTTGTATTTCAATAAGGGGAGCGGCCCCTTAGTCAAGGGCGGCTCCCCAGGGGGACTATTTATTTCTAGGCCATTTCTGCCCCCGGGGGGTCAGAAATCCACTAGACACCAGGAATAATTGTATTTATTGTTTTTTTTTAAAAAGATTTATGTTTGAGGAGCGACCCCTTAGGCAAGGGTCGCTCCCGGGGGCAAATTATTATTAGGACATTTCTGCCCGCCTGGGGCAGATCGTCCTTGCGATCTGCCCCGAGGGGGTACAGAAACCACTAGACACCAGGGATTATTTTTTTTTCGTACGTGTGCATAAGGGAGCGGTCATTTGGGCAAGGGCCGCTACCCAGGGGGGCAAATTATTTTTAGGCCATTTCTGCCCGTGGGGGGGTGGGGGTTAGGGGGCAAGGCAGGAAACCACCAGACACCATTTTTTGTTTGTTTATTTTTACTTTTTTATGTTTGGCTAGCGACCCTTTAGGCAAGGGTCGTTCCCGGGGAGGGGAGGGGTGGAATTATTTTATATGGGGGTGGTGGTTACCAACCAGTATGCGCCTGGTTATGCCCCCACCCGAACTGAAGGGGCTAACAGTCTTTCAGCTCTCCCCCGCACACTAAAACATCTTATCCTATGGCAAGCAAGAGGACATTTGATTATTTTTGTTTTTTGTTTTACATTTGGGCCATGAGGGCTTGGTAACTCTCACAATCGTCCCACTTGGAATGGTGAGGGCTGCACTTTTTTTTAGGGTCAAGCCTGCGTTGCATGCGTATCGCAGCGAGACGCTTTAGTTATTAGAAAAGGGCTCGGAGCCCTGTCGACGTCACGTCAGTGTGTTTGATTGGTTCGTGGGCTTGCCTAGTAAAATCTGCTTGCTTTCATTAGTGGAAGACATGCACACGTCATGCCTTTTCTGGTGGTTAGCTCTCCTCAAGCGCAGCGACCAAGTATAGTAAACATGCGAGGCTCGCTGTTTTCTGTCGGACCGTGGACTACTTTTTCTTTATTTTCCTAGCGCGATTTCGCTTGGCAGAAGTCGAGCACTTACACAGTTAATTTCACTTTTTTCCGTGCATAAAAGCACTTTTGCCGATAGATGAAAAGTCGGGTTAAGAGTTTACAACGCGATCAGCTCTAACATGAGCAATCGTGAGACCCGTTGCATTGCAAATGCTTGTGTTAGAAAGGAATTACTAGTCATTCTGTTTTTATCTCCACAACTAGCGCCTAGACTCTACGGTTGGAGCAGCTGCAGCGCTTTATATATTATTCTCATTCGTTCATTCTTCATTCACTGTTCTTCCAAATTATTTCAGAGCTCTCTGACAATGATTCCCATATGATAAGAGCTATGGGAACGGTATAATTACTTTGTCAGACACTGTTTTGGTCTTTCCAGTGCAAATTTAAAAGAAGTAAAATTTTAGGTGCAGGGCAGCTGAGTGCACAAAACCTAAAAAGTTCTCATTTGCTGTGTGTGTCTGCAGCTAAGCCACAATCCATGTGTCTCGCAGTTTCCTTGTGATCAGAGAGCCATTCCTGTGGGAAGCCAAAGTCCCCTTTGTTTTGTTAATCATGTAATGGCCGTCATTTGATTCTAGTTGCTGTTTAATTCATAGGAAAGCACTGATATTAACATTCAACTAGTCTCCTGCCTTCCTTTACAGTTACCCTTCTGCTTTTTCAAGAATGGCATCTGCAGATTTTATACGCATATTGCTTCCGATTGAATTACCAGATGGTACTTATATTTATTGAGCGTGCATCACTACTTTAGACCGAGAATCAGATGAACACACTGCATTGTTGTTTAATAGTACAAGGGCAAGAGAAGGGGATATTGCTCCAGGGGCGGTTTTGCCAAAGGATACCTGGGTTCCAATCCCAGCGTCTGCACTTGGCCACATTGTCTGAACTAATGCCGATCAGTTTACTGGACGGCGCCTCATTTTGACAGTGTGTTAAATCAGAGCCCGCCGTGAAGGACTTAATTAAGACATGAGCGCTGTCTGACAAACTTGTGTGTGGTTTATGGAAATAATGTTGCTCCATACACAACAACAGTATCGGCCATATGTGTAGTGCATGCGGTAAACTGGCACCTCCTGATTCACGTATGGCAGTGTGTTTAAGCGATTGGCAGTGGGATAAACTTCATGTTTCAAAACTATTTTTGAAAGAGTTGTTAATACAGTTCTATAATATAAAGTATTAAAGTTTAAGTCAAGGTCTCATAAAATATCCTATTTTGAATTTAGTTTTTATCACATTTGCTGTATCTTTTATATGGAGAATCTGCTGCTGGTTGGGCTCGTGCTCTGGCTGTTAGTGCTAAGCCGGGAAGACCACACTTTACTGGAGCAGTGATCGTTCTTTTCCCTGTTTCTAGAAGCTGAAGTTGTGTTAAGGGGTGGTCCTAATGGCACTATTATTTTATCTGCAGAAAACAAATGGTCTTTCTTTCCCACCTTTTGCCATCTGTATTTAGTTGTTACTGGTCACTTTTGTTGTTTGGGAGGTTCACACATGAGCTCTGACTGACACAAAGATGGACAAAGCTTTTATTCTGCACCAATTCATTATAGCTGTTGGGCAGATTGATGCTCAAGGGTGTTTTTAAATGTGTTATGGTGATTCTTGAGGGTACGTCATGGTGACGCATTGTAGAAAAGTCATATTTACTTTGAGAGAACTCAGTGCTCTACTTTCTGTGGTATTTCTGGCTATTTTCACTGACCATCTATTTTAAAACTGCTTCATGACTACAGGGCATTGCACCCTTTGTGCGAAAATCATGTATTGGGAAACTATTAGTCCAGATTTAACACGTCAATTTTACTGAAACCCACACCCCTATGAAGATTCCTTCTGTGTGTGTACAGCCCTTTTAGGTCGAGCACAGCATCGCCCAAGCGCTGCTTTTCTGATGAGTTGGTATCTATGTGGGCTTTTAATCACGCCCACCTTAAGCCCATCACCTTAACTCCTTCTTGGGCTTGCCTTTCAAAAATCCTTTGATGACCGTGGTAAATGCTTTACGTTTGTTCCGCCTTGGGGCAATTTTGTTACCGCCTTGGCCATCGACCATATTACATGGATAATTGCATGTTTGCTGATATGTTTTATTGTGAGTGAACTTCTTTTTCCTTTTGTGTCTCTCCTTCGCGCTCATGCTCATTGTGGCCGTGGTCCTTTGAATTGACTTGCTTATGTCAACTGTTTTACTTGTCATTTTCTGTTGGAAGAAAAGTCCAGTTAGGAATTTACAATGTTAATAGCTGTAACTAGAGCAAACGCGAGACCCATTGCATTGCAAATGCTTGTTTACTTTGGGACGTTGCCATGTAGAAAAATCCACAAGACCTAGACACATTTGAAAACTAAACATCTAGTTGATTCCAGGGTGGTGTACTTCACATGTACTGCACCATTTCCTTACCCACAATTCCCTGCAAACCTGCAACTTTCCTGGAAAGCACACATTTTTCCTACATTTTTGTGATGAAACCTTCCGGAACCTGCAGGAATCCACAAAATTCCTACCACCCAGCATTGTCTCATCTATACCGATAAAATTTCTGCTGCACCTGTCAGCCTAAATTTTTTTTTGTTTTTTTCTTCTTCAACCTGCCCTTTTGGACCCACTTTGGTTCCCCCTCAGTTTTGACGTGTTTTTGGCTCTTCCCTGTCACGAACACTTGGCTCGCCTACACAAGTGAGTATCATTTTTACCGGGAGTCTGAGGGGAATGTTGGGTGATAGGAAATTTGCCCCGTGCGGTGATCCCACAAAGAAATGCAGGGAAAATGTGATATTTTTTTTTCAGCTAAATTTGAGGTTTGCTGAGGATTCTGGGTAAGAAAATATTGGGGGATCCACGCAAGTCTCATCTCCCTGGACTCCCTAGGGTATCTAGTTTTTAGAAATGTCTAGATCTGATAGAGACTTCAAGTTGCAGATTCCTTACCTTAGAATTTTCCCCCCGGGGGGCTTCGAGCAATACCCTTGCGCATCAGTAGGTGGCGTTGGTCTACTCCGTAGGCGTAGTGGTCGCTCTGATGATGTCGGGAGTAGTACATAGACGCCGCCCTCGCGTTGATCCGAGAGAGAGCTACTTTATCTATTTTTTGACAGAATTCGACAGTTTTGTCGAAATTTTTTGGTGCGAACTTGGTGCATCGAGGATGTCCATGAAGACCGGGTTCAAGCCGTGTGAGGACTGTCACCGCATGATGTCGGTGACGGACCCTCATCGTGTCTGTCTGTGGTGCCTCGACTGTGACCACGAACCAAAGTCGTGCTTCGAGCGCCGGGCGATGCATCTGAAGGCTTTGAGGAGACGGTCCCTAAAGCTGATGGCAGCCCGGCACTCGACTCAGCGTAAGTCCCGATCTCGCTCGAGAGGAAGGTCTCGAGATCGGTCGCGGATCCACCACCACTCGTCTTAATCGAAATCGTCGGGTCACTGTAAGAAAAAGAAGTCGAAGAAGTCCCCTCGCTCTCGGACTTTACCCCGTCGCTCGGACGACGCAACGCGGGATGCGCGTCAACAAAGTAGGCCTCTGTCCTCGGAGTCTACGTCTGGGTCGGCTCCGTGCTTCCCCGAGTATCCCGGAGCCGGAGCGACCCCAACCCAACTCAGAGTTTTACGAGGCCATGTGCCTCATCTTTGGGCGTGCCGACCCCGATACGGCACCTTTGGGCCCAAGGGGCTTGGCCGAGGGGCCTTCAGGTTCCGCGGCTTCGGCCCCGGCCACTGAGGCCGCCTCTGGATCCGTACGCGGATCCGCCCCGTCGCCGGTCGCACAGTCGAGACCTTCACCGGCGCTGGGTCGTTTAGCGACGCTCTCGATGTCGGTAGTGCCCACTATCGACGTCGACCCTATTCTCATCCCTGACGACTCGGAGTCAGAGCAGCGTTGGCCGCCATCGGCTTCAGTGGGCCCTATTCGCCAGAGGTCAGATTCTGACCCATCTTCCTAAGGGTACGAATATGGGTTTGAATTGGAGGGGTCCCTGGACCTTTATGAATACCAGGAAGACCCTACTATGGACTGGGCACAGGATTTGGGCGAAGCCAGTGATCTTGATACTTCTCCTGACTCTGACATGCTGTCTCCTCCTACCGTGGCTACAGCGGAGGTAGCTACCTATGGTATGGTGGTTAGTAGGGCGGCTGAGGTCCTTGGCCTTGAGCTACCTACTGTCGAAGTCAGGTCTAACCTCTTGACAGAGGTGCTTCAGCCTGGGGCTTCTACTTCTGAACCCCTTCTTCTATTTAATGAAGCCCTCACTGACGTCCTTTTGGGTACGTGGTTCAAACCCAACACAGGGGCTCCTGTAAACAGGACGATCGCTCGCCGCCATCGACCTGCGCCCAATGACCCGAAATTCCTGTCCCAACATCCTACGCCTGAGAGTCTTGTTATCCAGGCGTCCTCTTCTTCTGGCGCGTTCCCTTCCGCTCCCCCAGATAGGGAATCCAAAAGGCTGGAACAGTGTGGTAAGTTGTTTTCTTCCTCCAGCCGCGCGCTGCGGTCCATGAACACCGCATGCCTTTTGGGCCGTTATTCCCACTCCCTGTGGGATATGGTTGCGCAAGTCCTGCCACAGATACCGGAGGAGGCCCGTGCTATTGTCTCCCAAGCAGTCAGATGGGAGAGAAACAGCAAAGTTCACCATCCGTTGTGGGCTGGATACAACTGACTCTCTGGGCAGATCGGTTGCTACAACAGTGGCCTTGAGGCGCCATGCCTGGTTACTCACTTCAGCTTTTTCAGGGGATGTCCAACAGCCACTCATGGACATTCCCTTTGATAGCACCCGTCTCTTCGGAGACAAAGCGGACTCGGCCTTGGAGAGGTTCAAGAAGTCCACGGCTACGGCTCGGTCCCTTGGCCTTTCTGCCGCCACATGCCCCCCACAGTCCGCTTTTTGTCCCTTTTGTGGCCACGGAAGGAGCGCGCTGTCGGGTCTTCAACCCAGCCACCGGGCCATGCACGCTGGACAGCCTATGCGTGGCCGGGGGTGCGGAATCCGATGTGGTCGTGGATCAGGGAAACAAGAGGTCTGTCCAGTCCACCCCTGCCCCTGCAGCAGCCTCCAAACCTTCCTAGTCCGTCCGGAAGCATGAGACTTTGCACTCTGCACCCGACGCCCCGGCTCGAATTGTGGAGAACCAACACTACAAGGAGGACTCCCCGGCGTCTGCGAGCCTTTGAGTAGCCAGAGTTGACCCCCCTGAGCCCCCACAGCGACGGCTGCAGAGGGAATCCAGAGGCTCCCCCTGACCGCGACTGCCTGCTTCTAAGAACCCGACGCCTGGTAAGGACACTGCACCCGCAGCCCCCAGGACCTGAAGGATCCGACCTCCAGTGCAGGAGCGGCCCCCACTCGGCCCTCTCCCTTGCCCAGGTGGTGGCTACCCCGAGGAGCCCCACCCTTGCCTGCCTGCATTGCTGAAGAGACCACTAGGTCTCCCATTGAACTACATTGCAAACCCGACACCTGTTTGCACATTGCACCCGGCCGCCCCGTGCCGCTGAGGGTGTACTTTTTGTGCTGACTTGTGTCCCCCCCACCCCCCGGTGCCCTACAAAACCCCCCTGGTCTGCCCTCCGAAGTCGCGGGTACCTACCTGCTGGCAGACTGGAACCGGGGCATCCCCTTCTCCATTGAAGCCTATGCGTTTGGGCACCACTTTGACCTCTGCACCGAACCGGCCCTGAGCTGCTGGTGTGATAACCTTGGGGTTTCCTTGATCCCCCAACGGTGGGCTACCCGGGACCCAACTTTGAACCCTGTAGGTGTTTTACTTACCTGCAAAACTAACAAACACTTACCTCCCCCAGGAACTGTTAAAAATTGCACAGTGTCTAGTTTTAAAATAGCTTATTGCCATTTTTGTGAAAACTGTACATGCTATTTTGCTAATTCAAAGTTCCTAAAGTACCTAAGTGAAATACCTTTCATTTGAAGTATTACTTGTAAATCTTGAACCTATGGTTCTTAAAATAAACTAAGATAATATATTTTTCTATATAAAATCCTATTGGCCTGGAATTGTCTTTGAGTTCCTCATTTATTGCCTGTGTGTGGCAACAAATGCGTAACACTACCCTCTGATAAACCTACTGCTCGACCACACTACCACAAAATAGAGCATTAGAATTATCTCTTTTTGCCATTATCTTACCTCTAAGGGGAACCCTTGGACTCTGTGCATGCTATTTCTTACTTTGAAATAGTACATACAGAGCCAACTTCCTACACGCACCACCACATATGCCACCATCCCCTTTCGGAGGATCATTTGGTGCTTCTCCACCAGGAATTTGTGGCTCTCTTGGCCAAGGGAGCTATAGAAAAAGTCCCTGTGCCAGAAGTAGGTCGTGGTTGTTATTCCCACCACTTTCTGATACCAAAGAAGGACAAAGGCTTGCGCCCTATCCTAGATGTTCGGGACCTAAACTACTTCCTCAAGAAGGAGAAGTTCAAAATGCTCACCCTAGCTCAGGTTCTGTCTGCCTTAGACCCAGAAGACTGGATGGGAGCGTGGGACTTGCAGGACGCTTATTTCCACATCCCCATCCTGCCTGCCCACAGACGTTACGTATGATTCATGGTAGGTCATGAGCACTTTCAGTTTACCGTGCTCCCTTTTGGCCTTACCAGTGCCCCTCGGGTGTTCACGAAAGTGATGGCGGTGGTTGCAGCTCATCTGTGCAGGTTAGGTGTCTCAGTCTTCCCCTAACTAGACCACTGGCTGTTGAAGGCGCCTTTACCCCAGAAAGAGGTCTCACACCTCCAGACTACGGCGAACCTTCTGCTCCAGCTGTGGTTCACTATCAATGTGCCGAATTCCCACCTGACTCCCTCTCAGACGCTCCCTTTCATCGGGGCAGTTCTGTACACAGTGCGGTGTCGGAATTATCCTCCCCAAAAGCGAGTCCAAGACATTCAGGCTATGATTCCGATCTTTCAGCCTTGGTCTTGGGTTTCGGTGAGACAGACTCTGAGGCTGCTGGGCCTCTTGGCCTCCTGCATCCTGCTAGTAGCACATGCCAGGTGGCATATGCGGGCTCTGCAGTGGGACTTGAAGTTCCAGTGGGCGCAGCATCAGGAGAATCTCTCCGACATGGTCCAGATCTCTGAGGGGACTGTGAAAGACCTGCAGTGGTGGCTTTCGAATCCCAATTGGGTCAATGGCAGATCCCTCTCCCTTCCCCAACCAGATCTCTCAATAGTGACAGATGCGTCGCTTCTGGGTTGGGGCGGCCACATGGGAGAGGCGGAGATAAGAGGCTTCTGGGCTCCGGCGGAGTCTGGCCTCCACATCAACCTGCTGGAGCTCCGAGCGATCAGACTTGCGTGGAAGGCATTCCTTCCCTCTCTCAAAGGGAAAGTGGTGCAGGTGTTCACGGACAACACTACCGCCATGTGGTACTCCAACAAGCAAGGCAGGGTAGGTTCCTGGACCCTATGTCAGGAGGCACTACGCCTCTGGACATGGCTGGAACATCAGGGCATTACCCTGATGGTCCAACATCTGGCGGGCTCTCAATGCCAGAGCAGACAAACTCAGCCGCCGATGCACTGTCGATCACGAATTGCGTCTCCATCCGGAGGTGGCGCTAGGTCTCTTTCTCAAGTGGGGAGAGCCTTGGTTAGATCTGTTCGCCTCCGCAGAGAACGCGCAATGTCAGCTATTTTGTGCGTTGGAGTTTCCAAAGCGGCACTCGCTCGGCGGCGCTTTTCATCTCGAGTGGAACGCCGGCCTCCTTTACGCCTTCACGCCTATCCCTCTTCTGCCTAGAGTTCTCAAGAACATCAAGAACGACCGGGCCAAAGTTATCTTGGTGGCTCCGGACTGGGCTCGAAGAGTGTGGTATCCGAGCTACTGAGCATGTCCATCGATCCTCCACTTGGACTGCCTCTTCGGGCGGATCTTCTGTCGCAGCAGCAGGGGATGGTCCTCCACCCGAACCTGTCCAACCTCCGCCTTTATGCGTGGAGATTGAGCGCAACAGTTGACGGCATTTGCCCTTCCACCCGAAGTCTGCAATGTTATCTTGGCAGCCAGGCGTCCCTTGACTAAAACTGTATACGCCTGTCGTTGGAATAAATTTGTGGCATGGTGCACTAACAAATCTGTTGACCCCCTATCTGCCCCTCTTTCAGAGGTTCTTCTATTCATTCTTTCCTTAGCCCAGCAGGGCTCTGTATTGGGCACCCATAAAGGGTATCTTTGCCATTTCTGCCTTTCTTAGGCTTCCTGAGCAGCCTTCACTCTTAAAATCTCTTGTGAGTAGATTCTTGAAGGGGCTCACCCACTAATTTCCTCCCACTCCCTTCATCATGCCTCAGTGGGATCTTAATCTTGTACTTACTTTCTTGATGTGTACTCCTTTTGGCCTATGCATAATTGTCCCTTACGGCTCCTAACATTCAAAACTGTCTTTATCGCCATCACCTCTGCTCGCATGGTGAGTGAGCTTCAGGCCCTTTCTTCAAAACCTCCGTACTTGTCCGTACACCCGACAAAGTGGTGTTATAATTAAGCACTAGAGCTTCCTTTCTTCCTAAGGTGGTTACACCGTTCCATGTCGGCCAGTCCATCACTTTGCCTACCTTCTGCGCACCTCCACATCCTTCCCATGAGGAGGAAAGACTCCATTGTCTGGACCCAAAAAGAGCGTAGGCGTTCTATCTCATTCGTACTAAAGAATTCCGGGTGGACGATCAACTCTTTGTTGGCTATGTGGGTGCGAAGAAAGGCAAGGCGGTGCAGAAACGTACCATCTCTCGTTGGGTGCTTCTTTGCATCAAAATGTGCTACGCCTTGGTGAAAAAGCAACCTCCAGAAGGCTTGCGGGCTCCTTCTACCAGGGCCACTGCTGCATCCACTGCGTTAGCACGCGGAGTTCCTGTTCTGGACATCTGTCAGGCAGCTACGTGGGCATCCCTGCACACGTTTGCTAAACTACTTTGGTTGTTCGGCCCTGCAGGACTTTCTAGTATGATCTTAGTTCGCAGCCCACCACTGAGGATGGCATTCCTTGGGTATCTATTCTAATGTAAGGGATCTGCAACTAGAAGTCTCTATCAGATGTACAAGTTACTTACCTTCGGTAACAAAATATCTGGTAGAGACAATATCAGTGTTCTTAGCGGCTCTGTGCTCTGGCGTGGAAAGTCGTTAAAAGAAACTGATGTCACTGCGCGAGGTCGGCATCTATGTACTACTCCCGATGTCATCACGGGGACCACAGCGCCTGCCTAGTCGACCGACACCACTGTAAGGAAAAGCCTCCTTGGCATGGTTACCCCCTGACTTTTTGCCTTTGCTGATGCTAAGCTATGATTTGAAAGTGTGCTGGGACCCTGCTAACCAGGCCCCAGCAGCAGTGTTCTTTCCCTAAACTGTACCTTTGTCTCCACAATTGGCACAACCCTGGCACTCAGGTAAGTCCCTTGTACTGGTACCTCTGGTACCAAGGGCCCTGATTCCAGGGAAGGTCTCCAAGGGCTGCAGCATGTCTTATGCCACTGTGGGGACCCGTCACTCAGCACATACACACTGCCTCACAGCTTGTGCGTCTGCTGGTGGGGAGAAAATGACTAAGTCGACATGGCACTCCCCTCAGAGTGCCATGCCAACCTCACACTACCTGTGGCATAGGTAAGTGACCCCTCTAGCAGGCCTTACAGCCCTAAGGCAGGGTGCACTATACCACAGGTGAGGGCATATGCGCATGAGCACTATGCCCCTACAGTGTCTATGCAAAACCTTAGACATTGTAAGTGCAGGGTAGCCATAAGAGTATATGGTCTGGGAGTTTGTCAAACATGAACTCCACAGTTCCATAATGGCTACACTGAAAACTGGGAAGTTTGGTATCAAACTTCTCAGCACAATAAATGCACACTGATCCCAGTGTGCAATTATTAGTAACATACACCCATAGGGCACCTTAGAGGTTCCCCCTGAATACCAACCCGACTTCCAGTGTAGGCTGACTAGTTTCTGCCAGCCTGCCACACACCAGACATGTTGCTGGCCACATGGGGAGAGTGCCTTTGCCATTCTGTGGCCGGGAACAAAGCCTGTACTGGGTGGAGGTGCTTCTCACCTCCCCCTGCAGGAACTGTAACACCTTGCGGTGAGCCTCAAAGGCTCACCCCTTTTGTTACAGCACCACAGAGCATCCCAGCTAGTGGAGATGCCCGCCCCTCCGGCCACTGCCCCCACTTTTGGCGGCAAGGCTGGAGGAGATAATGAGAAAAACAAGGAGGAGTCACCCACCAGTCAGGAGGTGACTAAGGTGTCCTGAGCTCCTGCTTTTAGAAATCCTCCATCTTGAGAGTGGAAGATTCCCCCAATAGGATTAGGGATGTGCCCCCCTCCCCACCGGAAGGAGGCACAAAGAGGGTGTATCCACCCTCAAGGACAGTAGCCATTGGCTACTGACCTCCCAGACTTAAACACACCCCTAAATTCTGTATTTAGGGCCCCCTCCCTCCAGAACCTAGGAAACTAGATTCCTGCAACCTTAACAAGAAGGAGGACTGCTGACCTGAAGCCCTGCAGAGAAGACGGAGACGACAACTGCCTTGGCCCCAGCCCTACCGGCTGTTTCCCAACTTCGAAGAAAACTGCAACAGCGACGCTTCCAACAGGGACCAGCGACCTCTGAAGCCTCAGAGGACTGCCCTGCACCCAAGGACCAAGAAACTCCAGTGAACAGAGGCCCTGTTAAAAAACCTGCAACTTCTTTGCAACAAAGAAGCAACTTCCAAGGACTTCCCACTCTGCACCCGACGCCCCAGGCTCGACTTGCAGAAAACAAACACCTCAGGGAGGACTCCCCGGCGACTGCGAGCCTGTGAGTAACCAGAGGCGACCCCCCTGAGCCCCCACAACGACGCCTGCAGAGAGAATCCAGAGGCTCCCCCTGACCGCGACTGCCTGTAACAAGGGACCCGACACCTGGAACCAACACTGCAGCCGCAGCCCCCAGGACCTGAAGGAACCAAACTCCAGTGCAGGAGCGACCCCCAGGCGACCCTCTGCCTAGCCCAGGTGATGGCTGCCCGAGGAGCCCCCCCTGTGCCTGCCTGCATCGTTGAAGTGACCCCCGGGTCCCTCCATTGTTCTCAATCTAAAACCTGATGCCTGTTTGCACACTGCACCCGGCCGCCCCTGTGCCGCTGAGGGTGTACGTTCTGTGCCTGCTTGCACTGTGTCCACTTTTGAAATAGCTTTTTGCCATTTTACAAAGACTGTACATGATATTGTGTTCATTCAAAGTTCCTAAAGTATCTAAGTGAAGTACCTTTACATTTAAAGTATTAACTGTAAATCTTGAACCTGTGGTTCTTAAAATAAAATAAGAAAATATATTTTTCAATATAAAAACCTATGGGCCTGAAGTAAGTCTTTGTGTGTGAGTTCCTCATTTATTGCCTGTGTGTGTACAACAGATGCTTAACACTACCCTCTGATAAGCCTACTGCTCGACCACACTACCACAAAATAGAGCATTAGAATTCTCTCTTTTTGCCACTATCTTACCTCTAAGGTGAACCCTTGGACTCCGTGAACACTATTTCTTACTTTGAAATAGTATATACAGAGGCAACTTCCTGCAACCACCTACCGATGCGCAAGGGTATTGCTCGAAGAAAAAATCTCTGGATCCAGTCTGACGCCTGGGAGAAAATTCTAAGGTAAAGAATCTGCAACTAGAGTATGTCTCTACCAGATATTTCGTTACTGAAGGTAAGTAACTTGTACGTTTGGTAGGTTTCCCTAGATGGTTGCTGAGCCCAGGACCAAAATCGCAGGTGCCCCTGCAAAAACAGGTAGTTTTCTATTTGATAATTTTGATGTGTCCATATAGTGTTTTGGGGCATTTCCTGTTGCGAGCACAAGGCCTACCCACACAAGTGAGGTACCATTTTTTATTGGGAGAGTTGGGGGAACGCTGGGTGGATGGAAATTGTATCTCCTCTCAGATTCCAGAACTTTCTGTCACAGAAATGTGAGGAAAAAGTGTTTTTTTGCCACATTTTGATGTTTGCAAAGGATTCTGGGTAACAGAACCTGGTGAGAGCCTCACAAGTCACCCCATCTTGGATTCCCCTATGTCTCTAGTTTTAAAAAATGCACAGGTTTGGTAGGTTTCCCTAGATGCCAGCTGAGCTAGAGGCCAAAATCCACAGGTAGGCACTTTGTAAAAAAAAACACCTCTGTTTTCTTTGGGAAAATGTGATGTGTCCATGTTGTGTTTTGGGGCATTTCCTGTTGCGGGCGCTAGGCCTACCCACACAAGTGAGGTACCATTTTTATCAGGAGACTTGGGGGAATATAGAATAGCAAAACAAGTGTTATTGCCCCTTGTCTTTCTCTAAATTTTTTCCTTCCAAATATAAGACAGTGTGTAAAAAAGACGTCTATTTGAGAAATGCCCTGTAATTCACATGCTAATATGGGCACCCCAGAATTCATAGATGTGCAAGTAACCACTGCTCCTCAAAACCTTTTCTTATGCCCATTTTGGAAATAGAAAGGTTTTCTTGATACCTATTTTTCACTCTTTATATTTCAGCAAATGAATTGCTGTATACACGGTATAGAATGAAAACCCTCTGCAAGGTGTAGTTCGTTTATTGGCTCTAGGTACCTAGGGTTCTTGATGAACCTACAAGCCCTATATATCCCGCAACCAGAAGAGTCCAGCAGACATAACGATATATTGCTTTCCAAAAATCTGACATTGCAGGAAAAAGTTACGGAGTAAAACGTAGAGAAAAATTGCTGGGTTTTTTTCACCTCAATTTCAATATTTTTTTATTTCAGTTGTTATTTTCTGTAGGAAACCCTTGTAGGATCTACGCTAATTACCCCTTGCTGAATTCAGGATTTTGTCTACTTTTCAGAAATGTTTAGGTTTCTGGGATCCAGCATTGGTTTCACACCTATTTCTGTCACTGACTGGAACGAGGCTGAAAGCACAAAAAATCGTAAAAGTGGGGTATGTCCCAGTAAAATGCCAAAATTGTGTTGAAAAATTGGGTTTTTCGATTCAAGTCTGCCTGTTCCTGAAACCTGGGAAGCTGGTGATTTTAACACTGCTAATCCTTTGTTGATGCCAATTTCAGGGAAAGAAACACAAGCCTTCTTCTGCAGCCCTTTTTCCCATTTTAAAAGAAAAAACAAACTTTTCACTGTATTTTGGCTAATTTCTTGGTCTCCTTCAGGGGAACCCACAAAGTCTGGGTACCTCTAGAATCCCTAGGATGTTGGAAAAAAAGGGCGCAAATTTGGCGTGGGTAGCTTATGTGGACAAAACGTTATGAGGGCCTAAGTGCACCCTGCCCCAAATAGCCACAAATAAGGCCTGGCACCTAAGGGGGGGGAGAGAGGGGGGAAGGCCTGGGAGTGAATGGGTTAACAGTTTGGGGTTTTCACCTTTCATCTGCATCAGCCATCTGCTAGGTCTGTTGTCCATTTGAACAGAGAAGTGAGAGCCAAACAAGTATGGCCTCAACTTCTTCAGGGACCAAACCACAGTGAAGGCTTTCCTCTCAATGGCCCTCCAACGCTGCTGTCTGAAGAGTCACCTCCTGCTAATGAAAGCAACAGGTTGGTGTAGGAGGCTGGGTCAGTTTATGGTGCGAACCTGTGGTGTGGCATCCTGTACGGAGTCCAGGCAACCCCTAGTGATAGTATTTTGGTGCCTAGATGACGAGAGCTCTCTAGGGGTAGCTGTGGAGAGCTGCACAGGTTTATCAGGGAGGAGTGTGAAGCACTTACAATACCACAATAGTCAGTCAGCGATGTTCACACAAGGAAAGAAACACACGAAGTGTTACAAAAATAAAGTATTCTTTATTGTAACACTAGCACTAACCTAACATTAGAATATCTCTACTGGAAAATATCTACACACAACAAATATACCTATTAACAAACAGTAAAAGCATAGAAATACTTGGGACGGTGGGGGGGGGGGCAAAGCATATACTAAGAAAGTGGTATAAGAATGGATGTGTCCAACCAGGGAAAGTGTGTTAAGATCTCAGGGGCTCAGGGAATAGGAAATCATCCAAGGTAAATAATAGAAATCCCCCAGGTGCCCGTGTGTAAAGGCGTTACCCAGCCGGGTGTTCCATAGGCTAACACAGGACCGTCACAGGTCGTGGTGGAATTTTCACCCTTCTCAGAGGACCCTGAAGAAACCAGTTGGCACAAGGAAGGTTTAAAAATGCCCCAACTCGTGAATATCTAGAGAAGTAGAGTACCTACACCAGGGAGCCCGGATGCGTAGGGGTGAAGTGGCATTGGCAAACCTCGTTGAAGTCATTGGAAGTCTTGCTTGTGCAACTGCTGTAGGGACCCGTGGACCAGATCGGTGGAACCCAAGAGTGGATTCTGGACATGAAGACCCTGAAAAAGAAGAGCACGGTGTCCAGAGCACTCAGATATATCTAGGCAATACCCACCCTCTTGGAAGTGAAGTTCCTGCAGCATGGTGAAGGAAGAAGTCAAGCTGCGGAGTCCAGTGGATGGAGAAGTTCCTTGGAGTCCACGAGCTGTCCCACATCGGTCCCCGGATTGAAGGAGGGTCAGTGGCCAGCAGGACCACCAACAAGCCTTGGCAAATGCAAATAGCTGATGCAAGGAAGATTTCAGGTTTTGGAGGACCAGCAAGGTACTAGTGACTTGACCTTTGGAGGAAAGACAGGGCAGGCCTTCAGCAAGAAGGAAACTGAGTCTGAGTCGGAAGAGCCCCCACGAGTGACCCACTGGCAGCAAACACAGGGAGTCATAGAGTGACCGCAGCAGCACAACAAAACAGGAATCCCACATCACAGGAGCTGCAGAGTGTAAGCTGTTTGTTGTTTGAGTTGCAGAATGCTGGAGGCTGGGGCTTCTTGAAGCTCAAAGATCTTAGAGGATGAGTGTAGGAGGCTGGCCTGGCTTATAGTGGGTACCTTGTGGTACTTACACCTTGTGCCAGGTCCAGTGATCCCTTATTAGTAGATTAGAAGTGTTCTAGCAACTTAGGCTGATAGAGGTAGCTATAGCAGAGCAGCTTAGGCTGAACTAGGAGACATGCAAAGCTCCTACTATACCACTTATCTCACTTAGCACTATATCATAAGAAAACACAATACTCTGAGTTACTAAAAATAAAGGTACTTTATTTTAGTGACAATATCTCTGAGGGTATACTGCCTTAGGAGGTAAGTAATATACACAAAATATACACACACACCAAAATCAGGTAAGTAAACAGTTAGAAAAGTAGTGCAAACACTGTAGAACACAATCGAATGTAATAGGAGACAATAGGCCTAGGGGCAACACAAACCATATTCTCCAAAAGTGGAATGCGAACCACGAATGGACCCCAGGCCTAGTGTAGTGTGTAGAGGGTCGCTGGGAGTGTAAGAAAACACTAAGGGTGTCCAAGATACCCCACCTCAAGACCCTGAAAAGCAGGAGTAGTTACCCTACTACCCCAGAAAGACAGTAAAGTCGAGATAGGGGATTCTGCAAAGACAACAACTGACTGCAAAACACTGAAGACTGATTCCTGGACCGGAGGACCTGTAAAGGAAGGGCAGCACGTCCAAGAGTCACGCAAGTGTCCAGGGGGGCAGGAGCCCCCCAAAGCCCGGATGAAGGTTCAAAAGGGCTGCCTCCGGGTGGAAGAAGCCGAATATTCTGCAACAATGGACGGTGCCAGGAACTTCTCCTTTGGTCAGAAGATGTCCCATGACGTGCTGGAGGATGCAGAGTTGTTTCCGCGCAGAAAGACCGCAAACCAGCCTTGCTAGCTGCAAGAGTTGCGGTTAAGGATTTTTGGTGCTGCCAGGGCCCAGGAATGACCAGGAGGTCGCCCCTTGGAGGAGGAGACAGAGGGCGCGCTCAGCAACACGGAGATCCCGTGCAGAAGCAGGCAGCACCCGCAGAATCACCTGAACAGGTGTTCAGAAGATCTGAGCACGACGGTCGACTCAGCACAACAAAAGGGAGTCCCATGAAGTCGGAGTCCAACTCAGTGAGTTGGGCATTGCATTACGGAGTGCTGGGGACCTCGGCTAGGCTGTGCACGAAGGAAGTCCTGCAAGAGTGCACAGAAGCCCTAGCAGCTGCAGTTTAGCAGTACACATGATTACTGTCTGGCGTGGGGAGGCAAGGACTTACCTCCACCAAATTTGGACAGAAGGGCCACTGGACTGTCGGGGACACTTGGATCCAGATTCTGTGTTTCAGGGACCACGCTCGTGAGGATGAGAGGGGACCCAGAGGACCGGTGATGCAGAAGTTTGGTGCCTGCGTTGGCAGGGCAAGATTCCGTCGACCCACAGGAGATTTCTTCTTGGCTTCCAGTGCAGGGCGAAGGCAGCCAGCCCTCATAGCATGCACCACCAGGAAACAGTTGAGAAAGCTGGCAGGATGAGGCACTAAAATGTTGCTGGTAGTCTTCTTACTACTTTGTTGCGGTTTTGCAGGCGTCCTGGAGCAGACAATGGTCGATCCTTGGCAGAAGTTGAAGAGGGAAGTGCAGAGGAACTCTGGTGAGCTCTTGCATTCGTTATCTGGTGAGATACCCACAGGAGAGACCCTAAATAGCCCTCAGAGGAGGATTGGCTACAGATAAAGGTAAGCACCTATCAGGAGGGGTCTCTGACGTCACCTGCTGGCACTGGCCATTCAGAGGTGTCCATTGTGCCCTCACAGCTCTGCATTCAAGATGGCAGAGGTCTGGGACACAGTGGAGGAGCTCTGTGCACCTTCCCTGGGAGGTGCTGGTCAGGAGAGTGGTCACTCCCCTTTCCTTTGTCCAGTTTCGCGCCAGAGCAGGGCTGGGGGGATCCCTGAACCAGTGTAGACTGGCTTATGCAAGGAGGGAACCATCTGTGCCCTTCAAAGCATTTCCAGAGGCCAGGAGAGGCTACTCCTCCCACGCCCTTCACACCTATTTCCAAAGGTAGAGGGTGTAACACCCTCTCTCAGAGGAAATCCTTTGATCTGCCTTCCTGGGACTGGGCTGCGCCAGTCCCCAGGGGGGCAGAAACCTGACTGAGGGATGGCAGCAGCGGTAGCTGCAGAGAAAACCCCGGAAAGTTAGTTTGGCACTAACCAGGCTCTATGCTGGAGACCCGGGGATGCATGGAATTGTCCCCCCAATACCAGAATGGTATTGGGGGGGACAATTTCATGATCCTAGACATGTTACATGGCCATGTTCGGAGCTACCATGGTGAAGCTACATATAGGTATTGACCTATATGTAGTGCACACGTGTAATGGTGTCCCCGCACTCACAATGTCCGGGGAAATTGCCCTGAACGATGTGGGGGCACCTTGGCTAGTGCCAGGGTGCCCTCACACTAAGTAACTTTACACCTAACCTTCACTAAGTGAGGGTTAGACATATAGGTGACTTATAAGTTAATTAAGTGCAGTATAAAATGGCTGTGAAATAACGTGGACGTTATTTCACTCAGGTTGCTGTGGCAGTCCTGTGTAAGAATTGTCTGAGCTCCCTATGGGTGGCAAAAGAAATGCTGCAGCCCATAAGGATCTCCTGGAACCCCAATACCCTGGGTACCTAGTTACCATATACTAGGGAATTATAAGGGTGTTCCAGGGTGCCAATCAGAATTGGTAAAATTAGTCACTAGCCTGCAGTGACAATTTTAAAAGCAGAGAGAGCATAAGCACTGAGGTTCTGGTTAGCAGAGCCTCAGTGATACAGTTAGGCACCACACAGGGAACACATACAGGGCACACTTTATGAGCACCGAGGTCCTGGCTAGCAGGATCCCAGTGACATAGGCAAAAACAAACCTATATACAGTAAAAATGGGGGTAAAATGCCAGGCAAGATGGTACTTTCCTACAATGAGACAACAAGCTTTGGCAAGAGCAACAGTTGCTGTGCACAGGGGTTCAGTTTCAGTGGCTGCAGCAAGGGTCCATCGTCTCCCAAGTTGGTCAGAAGACAAGTTGAACCCGGCGGGGACCACAGAACCACCACCTCTGAGCAGAGCCTTTACGTTGTCTGTGGGGCAGCAGGATCCACCAGCTGGTCGTCATCGTCTTGAGGTGCCTGCGAATGCAGGGGAGTGACTCCTTCACTCCAAGGGAGATTCGTTCTTGCTTCTTGGATGCAGACAGAGTCCTTGTGACCCTGGAGGATGAAGAACCACGGATGTTGCAGAAATGTTGCAGGAGCTGGAGAAACAATGTTGCAGTGGGAGCCTTCCCAACTGGATACAATCTTGTTTCAGTTCCAAAAGCAGACCAGCAGCTGTTCCGGAGGCCAGGACCAGATGTCGTCTTGCAGAGTTCCTTGAAGAGTCTTGCTTGACGAAATTGAGGATCTATCCTCAGGGGAGCTCTTAAGTACCCCCAAAAGGGAGTTGGTCACTTTCTGAGTGGTTCAGGGATGTCATCGACTGGACTTAACCAGTCAGATGCTCCCAGGGGCCTCTGCCTACCTTGTTTCTAGCATGGCAGAATGAACCGGCCACCTGGCAGAGGTCTGTGCACCTCCCTTGGGGAGGAGCTGGACAGCGGGCTGGTCACTCCCCTATTCTTTGTACAGTTTCGGGCCAGAGAGGGAACCGGGGATTCCTGAACCGATGCAAACCGGATTATGCAAGGAGGGCACCAAATATGCCCTTCAAAGCAGTCTGGTAGTGCTCAGAGTCCACCCCACCTCAGCCCTTAGACACCTAATACACAGGGGGGAGGTGGTCACTCCTCTCCTTTGCAGGAAATCTCTATATTCTGCCTCTCCGGCCTGAGCCAGGCTCGGCAGCAGGAGGGCAGAACAGTGTCTGGGGTCTGAGGCAGCATGGGCTGGTAGCTAGACCACATAAGTCTGCATAGGAAGAACTGGGGGATCCTCTAAGGAACCACCAGAGTATGTGGTATCGTGCAACTAATACTGGAATCGGTGTGGTTGCATGATTTCAACATGTTTGATACCAAACATGCCTAGGTTCGGAGAAGCCATTATGTTGTTGAACCACTTGTGTCGACCAGTGCCCACTACATACCTTATAATAGCTTCCCTGCAATTATAGAGCCCAGGTTAATGAGCTTGGGGCCTGTTTGGGCACCCTGCTCGTGCAGGTGGTCCCCTCACACTTACGGACATGCACCCTGATTTGGGCTGGAGGGCCACCAGAGGGGTGACTCACGGTGTTTTAAGTGCAGTGATCAGGATAGAAGGCAAGCCTTATATATGTGGTGAAAAGGTGCACACACCATTTCATGCACACTGCAATGGCAGGCCTGCAGACACAGTTTGCATGGGCCCCCATGGGTGTCACAATACATGCTGCAGTCCATGGGGTACCCTGGTGTACCAACGCCCTGGGTACCCAAGTACCATATACTAGGGACTTACATAGTTGCACCAGTATGCCAATTGTGGGTGTAAATGTTTACCAGGAGCCAAATTTAGAGAAGGGAGCACAGACACGGGGATATTGATTAGCTACAATCTGAACTCGCTGACATCAGGCAAAAAATGGGGGTAACTATGCTAGAGAGATGACACTTTCCTACAAAGAGGTTGAGCTCAGTGAGCAAAGGTAAGTACTGGGCTCTCCTCAGAACCACACCAACAGATCACACCCAGCGGCACTGGGAAGGACGGGTGCAGAGTGCAGTAAGACGTCAGGTGCCCAATGGTTTTCTATGGGAGTTGGACCTCTGGGCAAACAAGCTTCAGGCTCTGACTTGGAAGCTAGTCAGGGATAACAACCAGATAGGTAGTAGACTTGGGGTGCTCGGGCTGTAGGTGCACCTTTGGTCCTCTTCTCCTGTGTCCAGGGGTGACTGATGCAGGGGTATGTTTAGGCGTTGGATTTTCTAGTCCAAGAGCACTGGTGGTCAGGGATTCAGGCATGTTGAGGATGAAGGCGTCATCTGGAAGTCTGTCTGGGGTGGACCCAGGGGGATTGAAGCTCTTGGGAGCCAGAGGACGTTATTGGCACCAGTGACCCACCTCATATGGTGTCAGGGGCGATGGGTGGATGATTGCTGGATGTGTCGGGTTTTCTCAAACAACCCAGCTATGAAGGAGCCTGCATGCAGAGGCTGCAGGTGTCTACGATGAGTCCAAGATGGATGAGACTGCTCTGGACTTGGTCTCTGGGCAGCTAGGGACCCACAATGGCACCATTGGTTTGCTTTAGCTCAGGTCATGGATGTCTGGTGCAGTGGTCACTTCCGGTGTCTGCTTACCAGGAACCAACCAGTAGCTGCAGATTATTTTCCGTTGAGGCTCTTGTTGCAGAGCTGATATGCTGGTCACAGGAGACATGAGTCTTTGTCGAATGCTGGACGAGTTGGGTTTTTGTTCTGAGTCCTTTGATTTTATAGTCATCAAGCAGCCTGGCGCAGGCAGCCACTTCTTCTTTTCCTCTTCTGCGGGTGCAATTCTTCTTTATTGGAGGGTATCGAAATCTGAGTACTAGAACTTAGGGGTGCCATCTAAATACTCAATTTACGAGCAATACAAGGGGTGCCAGGCATAGCCAATGGGCTGACCACCTCTAGGGTGACTACACCCTTTCTATGACCACTTATGCTGGGAAGTGGGCATTACTCTAATCCTAGTGGCCTACTTCCTTCCAAACAAGATGGAGGAATTTAAAAAGTAGTGTCCACTTTTGCTTGTCCACCTTAGGGGTGGGGCTGGCATGAAGTGGGCACTCCTCCTAACTTAACTCATTTTCCCGTCTGTGCTTAAAGTGGGGTCAGGACAGGTGGGTCGGTCATCTCTAACATCTGTGGAGACCTGGGTCACATTCAGAAGGCGTCAAGTCCTTTGAAGCTTTCCGCAGACCTTTGTGTCAGGCCCTCAAGAGCGCTGGCTCTCACCTTTGAGGGCCAGAAATGCGTCTGAGGTGGCTGACTGGTCAGAACCAGTCATTCAGCACACTAGTGGTTGGTAGGTTTTCAGGGGACTTCTAAAGGTGCCCTCTGTGTCCTGGAAGTAATAAATCGATCACTGGGATCATTGAGGGTTTATTATTCTGAGATGTTTGATACCAAACATCCCAGGATTTAGAGAAGCCATCATGTAGCTGGGAAACTCGTAATGACCAGTGTCCAGCACATGTTTTTAAAATGGCTCTCCTGTCCACTTACTATGCCTCAGAATTGACAGACATAGCAGGGACAAATATACTCATGCAAATATGCACTCACATGTGACTTGATGCACCTTGCCTTAGAGTGACTTAAACCTAGCACACGCAGTGATAGGGGACCTGGCACACGGGTGTGTGACAGGTTGTGTTTTCAATTTAGCCTCCTCCAGCAAACGCATTCTGCAATGGGTTTGGTGAGGGGTTCCTGGGGGTGGCACAGCTGGTCCTTGGTACCAGTGGTACCATTTACAAGGGACTTTTTAGTGGATGGTAATGTGTGTGCCAGTTGTACAGAACAACTGTGCAGTTTTGGGGGAAGAGATCTAGCACTGGGGACCTGGTTAGCTGGTTGAATCCACATCAGAAACCAGGCAAAAAGTGGGGGCTACCCATGCCAACGAGGATGCTTTCCTAAGTAGTATCTGATAGAGACATCTAGTTGCAGATTCCTTACCTAGAATTTCCCCTAAGCTTAAGTCTGGATCCGGAGATTTTTCTCAAGCAGTAACCCTGCGCGCCATTAGGTGCGTCTATCAGCTCTGCGTCTGCTGTCTGCATTGTCAGCGCTGGATATGATGTTGCGAGTCCTAAATATGCACAAACCTGGCATGCTGATGTCAGATCTTTTCTTTCCGCATCAGCTAGTGCTGATCTGAAGAGAAGCTGCCCTCAGTCATGTTTTGGCTTGCCCTTTTTGAATTTTTGTCAAGGGTTTTTGAAGTTTCTTACTCCTGGTCTGTCGAGGGAAATCATCTAGGAAGACGGGGTTCAAGCCCTGCAGATCCTGTCATCGGGCGCTGTCCGTGACAGATCCACACTTTATTTGCCTGTTTTTTTGCATGGAGTGCGACTTCGACCCGAAGTCAAGCTCCGCTTGTTGGGCCATGCATCCAAAGGCTTTGAGAGAGTGGTCCCTGAAGCTTATGGGGGCCCGATGCTCGACTCTGTGCAAGTCGAGGTCCCAGTCAAGAGCAGGGTCCTAGGAGTGGTTGTGGAGACGGCCATCATCATTGACCCACTCCAAGTCCTTGGGATGATCGGGTAAGTTGCACAAGAAGAAGTCGAAGAAAGCGAAACGTTCTGTGACTTCACCCCATTCGTCGTCCGACGAGACAAGGGAGCAACGGTGTTCTAGGCCTCCCTCTGCTGATCCTGCATCTAGGCCGATTCTACACTTCCCCGAGTATCCACAAGCCGTAGCAACCCCTATCCAACTAAAAGAGTTCCTTGAGCCCATGTGCCTCATTTTTAGGCAGTCCGACCCTATTTGTGTGTCTCCAGGCCCCGTGGAGTCGGAATGGGTCCCTTCGGGTTCTACTCCACCAGCTTGGGCCTCAGCTCCAAAGGTCACCCATGGATCCATCTTTGGATCTGGGACGGTGTTGGTCGTACCACCTCAACCTTCCCTGATGCCATCACTCCCAGCTCCACCTGTGCCCCCCCGACAGTGCTTTCCCCATCCTCATTGCCGACCCTAACACGGCGCCAGATGGGCATCGTATAACGCCGACTCCAGTGCCAACAGGAGCTGTGCCTCCTAGGTCAGATCCTGAGCCTTGTTCCTATCATGAGCAATAGGAGGCGTCTCTGGACCCTTTGGCACACCAGCTCCAAGATCCTATGGACTGGCGTATGAAATTGTATGAAGCCAGTGGACTGGATACCTCCCCACATACTACCATGCTTTCTTCCCTGCCTTGGCTATGGACAAGGGAACTTTCTATTCTGTGGTGGTGCGAAGAGCAGCTGAGGTCCTGGACCTTTAGTTTCCTTCAGTGGCAGTTAGAGCTAACTTCCTGATAGGTGCTTTAACCTGGAGCTTCATCCTCTGAAACACTGCTCCACGTCAGCCGTTACAGATCCTCTATTGGGTATCTGATCCAAACACAGCACAGGGACTCCTGTGTACAGGTCAATTGACTACCACCATTGCCCTGCTTTGGGCGACCCAAGCTTCTTTACACAACACCCCACCCCTGAGAGCTTGGTTAGCCATGCCTCCACCTCCTATGGTGCATTCCCTTCCGCACCCCCGGATAGGAAATCTAAAAGGCTGGACACACTTGAAAAGAAGATGTTTTCTTCTGCCAGCCTGGCACTGCGGTCTGTGAACACTGCATGCCCTTTGGGCCGTTACTCGCATATGCTGTGGCATATGTTTGTGCAAGTGCTGCCATATGTTTCACAGGAATCCTGGGCTGTACTTTCCCAAGCAGTTGCTGATGGGAGTGACGTAGCAAAGTTCATGACCTGATGTGGACTGGACATAACCAACTCACTGAGCAGAGCAGTTTCATCAACACTGACCCTTAGGTGCCACACCTGGTTGAGGATGTCTGGCTTTTCGGGGTATGTCCAGGCCAATCTTATGGACATGCCCTTTGATGGCACCCGTCTCTTTGGGGGAAAAAGCAGACTCGGTGCTTGAGCTCTTCAAGGACTCTTTTGCTATGGCCAGGTCCTTGAGCCTCGCAGCAGCCCCTCATCTCCCTCAGTTTGCTTTTTACCCCTTTTGTGGCGCAAGCTGGCCATCCTCTGCGTGGCTCTGACTGATCCCCACGAGGGACCAGTTGGAGGCAGAATCTGCCATCACCTGCTCCGCTGGCAGTACATCGTCAGACAGGTGCGTTTTGCAGATAGTCTAAAGGGGCTACCCACTCCCCTTCGTGACTACACTTTCATCCATGCCACCATCCTGCGATTGGTTAATGGCGAATCACTTGGCACTTCTCCGAGAGGAAGTTAGGGCTCTCTTGGCCAAGGATGCCATAGAGAGGGTTCCTGTGCCAGAAGTAGGTCATGGTTGCTATTTCTACTACTTTCTGGTACCCAAAAAGAACAAGGGCCTCCAACCTCTGGTACCCAAAAAGGACAAGGGCCTCCACCCTCAATCTCTTCCTCAGGAAGAAGTAGTAGAAAATGCTCACTCTGGCTCAGGTTCTATCTGCTCTGGAAGCAGGAGACTGGATGGTAGCGTTGGACTTTCACAATATATTCCATTCCTGCCTGCCCGTAGACATTACTTTTGGTTCACGTGGGCCACAAGCACTTTCAGTTCACTGTGTTCTCTTGGGTGTTCTCAAAGGTGATGGCGGTGTTTGCAGCTTATCTGCATAGGTCAGTGGTTTCAGTCTTCCCCACCATGTCGAGTGGCTGTTGAAGGCGGGCTCATCGCGGGCTGTTGTCTACCAACCCCAGACTATGGCAGACCTCCTGCATTCTCTGGGGTTCAGTATAAAAGTGCCAAATTCACACCTGACTCCCTCTAAGACGCTCCCTTTCATCAGAGCTGTTTTGAACACAGTGCAGTTTCAACCTGAGCGGTGAGGCCAGGATATTCATGCTATGATACTGATGTTTCAACCACTATCCTGGATTTCGGTGAGAATGACTCTGAGGCTGCTGGGCCTCATGGTCTCCTGCATCCTTCTGGTGACACATGCCAGATGGCATGTGCGGGCTCTGCAGTGGAACCTGACATTCTACTGGCATAGCATCAGGATAATCTCACCATCATTTACTATGTAAATTACATGATCTGTTAGGCATGTAATGTTTTCCTTGATCGCCCGTTTTCTGTTATAGTTCATATGTCATTTTGTTCACACCATGTTCACATGCCCTGCAAATTGCACATTTCCCGAATCCAGGTTGAGGCAACCAATTCGTTTTCAATAATTTAAGAGGGGGCATATTGCTTTGCATCGAGAAATCCCCCAAATTTACCTGGATTTGAGCCACAACTTTAAGGCCTACAGTGACTCCTCGTTGATGAACCCGAAGAGCCATGCAAGACCGCGAGTCAAAACTCTACATCACCAAGTGTGGGAAAGTATCATCATTCTGATGTAGTTACCACCAATTTTTGCCTGGTGTCAGTGTGTTTAGACTGTAGTGCATTGGGACCCTGTTAATCAGGACTCTAGTGTCTGTGTTCGCTCCTCTAAATTTGGTTGTTGGTAAATCTTTACCCCACACATTTGGCATACTGGTGCACTCATGTAAGTCCCTTGTATATTGTACTTAGGTCATTGGTACACCAGGGGTGTCCCATGTGCTGCAGCATGTATTATACCACCCATGGGAGCCCATGCAAACTGCCTGCAGGCCTGCCATTGCAGTCTGCGTGAAATGGTGCATGCACCTTTTCACTTCAGATATAAGGATTACCTTAAATTGTGATCACTGCACGTGGACACTGTAAGTCACACCTCTGGTAGGTGCTTCAGCCCAAAGGCAGGGTGCATGTCCCTAAGTGTGAGGGTACCCCTGAGTGAGCAGGGTACGCCTACACACCCCAGGCTCCATTCCCTGGGCTTTGGAAGTGAGGTGAGGCCATCTTAAGTTATGTAGTGGACACTGGTCATCACAAGTGGTGCAACTACATAATGCTTCTCCAAACCTAGGCATGTTTGGTATCAAATATGTTGGAATCATGTAACTACACTGATTCCAGTGCTATTTGCATGACCTTATGTACTCTGAAGGTTCCTTAGAGGATCCCCCAGTTCTACCTGTTCAGCCTTACAGGATCTGGCTGCCAGCCCATGCTGCCTGCTGGTCCCAGACACTGTTCTGCTCTCCTGCGGATTAGCCTAACTCAGGCAGAACAAAGGATTTCCTGCAAGGAAGAGGTGTGACCATCTGTCCCTTTGAAATAGGTGTCTCTGGGCTGTGTAGCCTCTAAGCAACACCAGACTGCTTTGAAGGGCATATGTGGTTCCCTCCTTGCATAATCTGCTTTGCACCAGTTCAGGAACCCTCGGTTCCTGCTCTGGTGCGAAACCACACAAAGGATAGGGGAGTGACCACACCTGTGTCCAGCTCCCCTCCTGGGAGGTGCACAGAGCTCCCCCAGGTGGGCTGTTAATTCTGCCATCTTGGAAACAAGGTGAGCAGAGGCCCCTGGGAGCTGCATCAGACTGTTTAGGCCAGGTAGATGTCCCTAATCCCTCTGCTAGGTCCCCCTCTAAAAGCTACCAACCCCCTTTTGGGGTTACTTAAGGGCTCCCCTGCGGCTGGGCCCTCAGATTTGTTGAGCAAGACTCTTCAAGGGACTCTCTGGTAGACATCATCTGCTCCGGGCCTCCAGAACCGCTGCGGGTCTGTTTGGATCTGAAGCAAGACTATATCCAGTTGGGAGCGTTCCCACTGTAACATTGTTTCTCCAGCTCCTGTAAGATTTCTGTAAGATCCATGACTATGCATTCTCCAGGGTCACAAGGACTCTGCCTGCATCCCAGAAGGAATCTCCCTTGGAGTGGAGGAGTCACTCCCCTGCATCTGCAGGCACCTCCAGACGACCACGGCCGGTTGGTGGATCCTGCTGTCCCACGCACAACATAAAAGCTCTGCTCACGGTGGTCGTTCTCTCGGAGTCCAACATGTCTTCTAACCAACTTGGGAGATGTTGGACCTTTGCTGCAGCCACTGGTTTTCTCTGGGGCCACTGGGAAGGGTCCTAAATCCATAAAAATCCAACTGCAGCAGTCCTGTGTTAGCCTATGGGACATCCAGCTTGATGATAGCTCTGCACCCGGGCACGTGTGGGATTTCTACTGCTTACCTGTGGTGATTTCCTACTCCCCCAGCTCCTGGGATACTAACACACTTACCTTGGTTGAGCACCTTCATTCTTCTACCACTTTCTTAGTATATGGTTTGGCACCCCCATAGGGCCCCATGCATTTTTATGCTTTTCCTGCTTGTTGCGAAGTGTATACCTTTGTATTTTGATATCTCCAGGTAGAGATATACCAATGGTAGTATAGCTTTAGTGATGTAATATAGAACCCTTTATTTGTGCAACAACTAGTGTGGTTCTTTCTTGTGATTGGTTACTGACTGACTATTGTGGTTTTGCAAGTGCTTTACACTCCTAGATGAGATTTAGCTGCTCACCACATCTACCCCTAGAGAGCTTTTGCTATTTGGACACCTAAACACTATCACTATGGGTTGCCTGGGTCCAGTATAGGGTGCCACACCATAGGTGTACATCATAAACTGAGCCAGCTTTCTACACCAAGCACCAGAATTTTCAACATTGAGAACTGTCTAAGCCGAAAGTGTGTTCCTGGTCTTGTTAGAGATCTAGAAGTCGTTCGAAGGGTTAGTCTTCCTCTCAACCGAAATCTTTGGGTGAGTTGAAGAAAATGAGAAAGTAGACTCTGCCTCTTCCTGCCACACACACACTCCTAAGATGAGACAGGGCGGCACCATACATCTAAAAAATGTTCACAATGTTGTCTGACTTCAGAGACGATACTGCAACTTATTCTAGGACAGCCTAAGTTTTCAGGCCATCTGCATCGAGCAATCCTCTTTTTTTATTTCAGTACCCTTCACCTGAAAGCTTGGTGGTAAAAGTGTTTGCAAACAAGACTAATCACAAAGCATTCCAGATTACTCCCCCTTATAGGGAATCAAAAATGGGTGGATATGAAAGGGAAGAGGGTTTATCTCATCCACCATCTTATTCCTCAGGTCAGTGAATTCCAGCTGCCTGCTGAGGTTCTACTCTCACTCCCTTTGGGACTCAGTGGCTCAAGTCCTCCCAGGAGTCCCAGATGATCTCCGAATGGTCCTCACCCAGGCCCTACAGGTCGGTTGTGATTCAACCAAGTTCACAACTTGTTTTGGCTTGAACCCCACTGGTCATTCCATTGGGCATGCCATTGGTGCCAGTGTCACCATTTGCTATCATGCTTGGCTGTGGTCCTCTGGTTTTTCGTGTGATGTCCAGTCATACCTCGTGGACATACCGTTCGGCACTTGCATGTTTGGTTAAAAGGCAGACTCTGCTCTTGAGCATTTCAAGGAGAGCAGGGACATTGCACACTCCCTTGGATTATCTGCCCCACCTTGCCTGCTGCATCAGCTCTACTGTTACTTTTGTGGCTTCGACAGAGGCACCCTATCCCATCAGCCAATCCAACCCCAGCAATGTGCTCATCAGTTTTGGGGGAGTTGGTCCCACTGCCCTTGTGGCCAAGGTCAAAGGGCCACCAGGTCCACTGTCTGCTCCATCCCATTCCCCCTTCAGTCTCACTTGCAAAGCCCTTTAGCGTGCCCTTAGTGGAGCAGAGCCACTCGGTAGGAGGGAGGAGCCAACGATTCTTGCCAGGATACCATAAGATCAGACAGGTGTGTCCTGCACATTGTTTGGAAGAGCTACACCCTACCTATCCTTTCTGCATCTATGCCCTCTCAACGCTTTCGTGAAGAAGGAATTTTATTTAATGTTTACACTGGCCAGGTCTTGTCCGCCCTTGACCCTGGAAACTGGATGCTGGATTTGGGCCTGCAGTACGCCTATTTCCATACCCGTCCTGCAGGGCAATCTGCGCTGCCTGCGGCTCGTTGCGGTGTACAGCATTTTCATTTTGCAGTGTGCTCTCTTTTGGTCTCATCATTTCCCCTTGGGTGTTCACGAAAGTGATGACTGTGGTGGCAGCCCATCTTCAGAGGTCAGTGGTGTTTTGCTTTCACTAATGACCGAGCTGACAAAAATCTCTTGAATGCACTTCTTAGTTTAAAGAAGACATTTATTATTACTTCACCACAAGGCTCCTGAGAGAGGATATTAGTAGGTTGGAGGCACGCGTTTAAAAATAGTCACAGCCATGAAAGAAAAATATAACAAAGTGATTCTCAACTGCAATGTACACAGCAAATATATGTGATTATATTATAGCATAACTGCCAAGCAAAGAATAAAAGTCCAAATTCATCACCGTAGGGCCTATCACTGCTCGTCATCTTTCTCATGCCAGCAAGTTGATGACCCCTGTTCAACTGCGAGAAAGCGATTTTCCACACTCACAGGACAGGTCAGGCAGTTGACATTCACTCCTGACTGAAGTCTCTGAAAATTCCCCCTCACTGATGCCCAGGGACACCTTTTATAGAATATTCAAAACATGCAGGCTAATGTAGGTCAGAGTTGGAAGAAACAACGTCGAAAATTGGCCACGTTTTCAAGGCTCTCTCTCCCAAGGACAAAAAACATAAAATATGTTATTGTGTTCGGTAAGAGAAAATATGAAAAACACAAGCTTAGTTTACCATGTGGAAAACACAGCTCATCTGCAATGTCTCAACTGTAATGTCTAACGCCACGATAAAGCCAATAGGCAGTTAAACTGAATACTAAATGTAATGTACAATGCCACAATAAAGCCAATAGGCAGCTAAACTGAATACAAAATGTAATGTGCTACTGGTAAACATTGAACAACTAATATGCACAGTGGTGAAACACAAAGTTAGTGCTCAACCATAATTATTTTCCCTACATCTCCACTCAGACCAATGACTTTTGTTTACTTTTCTCTTATTTCAAAGAAAAAACAAAAACATTATAAACAAATCAGGTTAGCATTGTATACAGCAACATAATGTAATGATTAAAGCAATCACTGTAAAGCAATGGAAGTGGATTAACGTATTGATCTTATAAACTTTCAAATCAGATACACCTACAATGAAAAGACTGAACTGATTGAATAGTGTCTCTAATATAGCAAGTTGGTGTAGAATTAGATGAAAATATCATGAGTTCTACTCATGTAAAGGTACATGGTCCACCTGAAAGGTTTGCTGAAATGTAATTGAAAGTCAGGTTTCCACACGAAAAACAGACAGCTAACTGGCAATGTTGCTTAGTGAGACTGGCAGCAGTCATCAGATACCAGGCCATGAGTTAGTTCCAGTGGAAGAATGTAATCAAACAAGTTGACAGAACATCCATGGTATTTTATATTGATCCCATGTAGAACTTGAACCGGAGGAGCCAGTTGCGCAAAATGGATCCATTGGTTTTGTACTTTTATCAGTCAGGTTCAGGTTAGGGCTGCGGTCCCTCCCCCAACCCCAACTCCAAAGGGAGACCACACAGCACACTCATGGTCAGTGGCGAGTCGTAGTAGGATCTGCAAAAGAAAAAAAGTATGACTTTTCTTGCAAATAACATTTGTCACCTGAAATGTGTTCCCCTTTTTCCTTTCCTTGTTTTATAATCAGCAGGACATTATTGGGGTCCCTTTGCTATAATTTCTGCAGGCTCTGGTGGGCCATTTGGGGGTTCAACCCACACCTTAGCACTGAGGTTTTAATCTGCTGCACCACAGCTTCCTTTTTCTTGCACTATCAGAAGGGGTGGGCCAATTCTGAGAAGTTGGGCAATTCTGTCTCCAATCTGTATGAATGAATCAGATTCTCTAATAGTTATCAGAATAACTTTGATTTCGCCTTGGTAATCTGCAGCAATCACTCCCCCTAAAACATGATCAATTTGCCATATCTGTCCGGGTAACTTTCCTCTCCCCAACTGACCTTTGACTGTTTGTGGGACAGATCTCTGTTGTGTGTGCTAACAAATAGGACATTGCAAAATCACAGTTTTTATCAAATTCAAGGGAATGTGCATCTCTCTAATCTCTGCCCACCTGTAAGTGGCATTCTCTACCAGATGTCCACATTTCTGTTGCGCCCACTTAACCCAGAATTCTGACTTGGTGGGTATGGCTGACACTTCTGTCTTTGTACTTTTGTCTGCAAGGGAATTGAATCAGCATTCTAATGAGTCAATGGGACAATGAGCATCTATGACTCTGTTTTAACATTTCACAAATTTCCTGCCACAACTCTTTGCTCCACATCTTCTTTGAATCAGTGAACCAGTTATGTGCAAGCCATGTGGAAAGCCAAACGGCTAATCCATTAGCAGTGAACCTGTGTTACCTGAATCAGTGTAAAAATGACACGTCTCAAGCAGCTCTTGCTTTAAGGTCTGACACACATTGTACAACCCTGCATATTGGTTACTGTAACCGGACGTCTATTGCCACGGTTACGAACCATAACCCCGAGCCGATAAACCCATGCCCCGGGGGTACAGCAGAGCGAACAACTAAACAGGAAGTGACGTCGAAGGAGGAGTTCCGAGTCACAAAGACGGAAATAGGGAGAACCGTGGGACGAAAAGTGTGTGGGTCCGACAAGCCGTAGAAAGACTTGTGGACGGAGACAAGAGAGAGGAACGCCCGGAACCAAAGGAGGACAGCGACCCGGGGAAACTGAAGGAAGGGAGACGGCGAACAAAGATTGGCGGAGACCCGAGACCGGGGAACAGCTGCGGGAGGATCCGAAGATCCCCAGAGAGACGCCGAGGAGAAACTAAGGAAGCCGCCACGTCCCAGGAGGGGCGTGGCATACTCAGGTACGATCGTACCTCACATTAAAACTCCTACCCGAATGGCTGAAGGGTGGGAGAAGCCTTGAGGGAGCGGAGGGAGGATTGGGGAAGAGGGGTTTAAGGGAAGGCGATACAATCTAACTCACGGATGAGGTGGTGAAAATAACCATCCTCCTATACAAAAATACTACAAAGAGAGAGAGAGAATCTATACACGGGAAGCTGAACACACTATAAATCTAGTCCCCACGCACAACCCTGCACCCCTACCTCCCACAACAGTACTAACCCTATAAAAACCCTAAACCAACATCTACACTTACCTTTTTCCCCGTTCTTTCTATTGTTTTGGGGAAACTGGTCCACCTCTTCTGGGACGAGCTCTTGACCCTACTTGACCATCAGACAGACGGGTTTCGGGCATCCACCGGAATGACCTGAAGGAAAGCAAATACATCACATCACAGTTATGAACTAAAAGGAAAGAAGAAAAGAAGAAGAAACGTTCCCCCAAGAAAGAGATAAGAAGGACCCTGAAATAGAATGCAAATAAAGGAAATAACAACCAAGCCCTGTCCCTTTAGAGTCATTTCAATACCCATCACTTATAGACCAAGAACCCATTACAGTTACTTTTTCCAACTCCTGTGGTAGACAACAACTTTTCAATGACTGGATTGTATGACACTGCTTTCCAATCCTTTTTAGTACCCAAGTATTTCAATGAATCATTAGTAAAACAAACACACTTTCTATCCTCAGGGCACAAGAATTTAAATGGTGCACTCAATTTCACTGGTGACTCTTTTACCTGTGGTACTTCCTGCACCGTCTTCTCATCCTGTAAAGGGGCTAGTGACACCTGTTCATGTAGGGCTGCAGTGCCTGTCGGTCCTACTCAAGCCCTGTCTTGCCTGTACCAGATCCAAAGTATGATACTAGCCTCTTGTGCATGTCCTATACAGTGAGATTTAAGTGAACTTATCACCCACTGCATGATTGATATTTCAGGTTTCAGCATTACATTATAATTTAATGTAATTTGCTCAGTATTCACTGAGCCCAATAACAAGTCAAAAGCTGTTTTTCAAAAGGAGTATAGCACTCCTCAGAGTCAAGTAGTTTTCTAGTCCAAAGGCCCAGGGGCACCCTTGTCCTCCCCTGTTTCTCCCCCATACTCCAGTTTGAATATTGTCCTTGGACATTTACCTGTACATCAATGTTTCCCTCTTGCACTGCGCACAAATCTGAAGTCTGTTGAGTTATGTCATTTGGCAAATCAAAAGCACGCAGCTGCTTCTCACTCCATTCAAACTCATGTTTATTCCTAGTTACTTTGTACCAATGCGTTAAGATTTTACTCAGATGAGGGCTATACTGTTTCCAAAAATCAAACAATTTCATGAAACTCGGTGTCTCTTGCTTAGTGCAAATAGTAAGAAACTCTAAAGTCTTGTTTTACCTGTGACAACATCTGTCTATTTTCTGGATTCCACTGAATTCCCAAAAACTGCACATTTTGTGACAGTACCTCTGTCTTGGCTGAATTAATTATACGCATCGTACCTTGCAAAAGTGGTCTGAATAAAACATTGTCAACTTCTTGCTCAGTGTAATCTTTTAAAAAATGCACTTCAACTCCTGCCAAAAACTGTGGGCTGCTCTGCGCACGGAGAACTACGCTCTGCTCATGAGACGCACACTGGCCTCCACCTTTTTTAACCTCCTCATTACTGGAATGTGAAAAGCCAGATTCTCCTGTAACAGCTTGGTAGATTTCAGTTTTATCTTGCAATAATTTGTTCTGGCTAATTTGCTCACGTAAATTCTTATTTTCATGTTCTAACTGTTTACATCTCTCATGTATTTTTCTGTAAGCAGGCAAAAGTATCCAAACCCTCCTGTCAAGAACAAAAGGGACAGCATTTCTTTCAAAAAGCACTTTTTCTAAATATGAAAACACTTTTGTTTTATCCAAGCACTCATCCCAAAACTTAGAAAGTCCTGATAAACAAGAAACCATGCTTGTCACAGCACCATTAGGCAGTTTAACTTCACATGCATTTTCAAACATGGTCTGTGGTGCTTCCTTTAATTCTCTAAACAACAAAAACAATTACACTTTTAAATCGTGCACTTCCAATCTCCAATTCCACTCCCAGACTGACGCTACGCCAAAATGTTTTGCTTTCACTAATGACCGAGCTGACAAAAATCTCTGGAATGCGCTTCTTAGTTTAAAGAAGACATTTATTATTACTTCACCATGAGGTTCCAGAGAGAGGAGATTAGTAGGTTGGAGGCACACGTTTAAAAATAGTCACAGCAATGAAAGGCACATATATCAAAGTGATTATCAACTGCAATGTACACAGCAAATAAATGTGATTATATTATAGCACAACTGCCAAGCAAAGAATAAAAGTCAAAATTCATCACCGTAGGGCCTATCACTGCTCGTCATCTTTCTCATGCCAGCAAGTTGATGACCCCTGTTCAATTGCTAGAAAGAGATTTTCCGCCCTCATGGGACAGGTCAGGCAGTTGACGTCCACTCCTGACTGAAGTCTTGAACAATTCCCCCTCACTGCTGCCCAGGGACACCTTTTATAGAATATTCAAAACATGCTGGCGACTGTAGGCCAGAGTTGGAAGAAACAACGTTGAAAGTTGGCCAAGTTTTCAAGGCTGCCTCTCCCAAGGCCGCAAAAACACAAAATATGTGCTTCCTTATCATGCTATCTTGTTTGTTAAGAGAAAATACGAAAAACACAAGCTTAGTTTACCATGTGGAAAAACACAGCTCATCTGCAATGTCTCAACTGCAATGTCTAACGCCACGATAAAGCCAATAGGCAGCTAAACTGAATACAAAATGTAATGTATAACTCCACGATAAAGCCAATAGGCAGCTTAACTGAATACAAAATGTAATGTGCTACTGGTGAACATTGAACAACTAATATGCACAGTGGTGAAACACAAATCCAGTGGTCAACCATAATTATTTTCACTACAAGTGGTGCCAGTCTTCCTCTACCTCAACGATTAGCTGTGCTAAAGTCATACCAGACTCTTCCTCAGATGTCACCTTCTTTGGAACCATTCGGAACATGGGTTGGTTTTGTGCTTTTTCCAATAGAAGGAGAGTCCAGGACATTCAGACAGTAATCCTGATCTTTCAGCCTATGACCTGTATTTCACTGGGGTCGACCCCCTTCTTCTAGGACTGATGGCCTCTTCCATTCTGCTGGTTGAGCACTCCAGGAGGCATATAGGGCTATGCAGTGGAATATTTAGTCTCAGTGGACCCAACATCATGGATACCTTTCCGACAATGTTGAGATTTTGGAGTAGACTACGAAAGATCTACAGAGGTGGTTACTTGACCATGATTTCGTCAGTGGCAGACCCCTCTCCCTTCCCCACCTAGAGCTCATGGTAGTGACTAATATGTTGCTTCTGGATTGGAATGGCCAGCTGGGAGAGGTGGAGATCGGAGTCCTCTGGTCTTCGGTGAAGTGCTGGCTCCGTATTAGCATTCCAGGTCTGAGGGCCATCCTCTTGGCTTTGAAAGCCTGTGGGAGGCCCATCCGTCAAAGAGAAGGGGATGGGGGGGGCTTGTACAAGTGGTCATTAATAGCATCACTGCCATGTAGTTTTGTAACAAACAGGGCACGACTGGGTCATGGAACATTTGCCAGGAGGCCATGCACCTCTGGATATGACTGGACCAGCAAGAAGTCTTCTTGGTGTTGATTGTGACAGGATCTTGGAATATCGAGGTATGAACTCGGCCAACCGCACCTAGCGGCTCACAAGTGCCAGTTACACTTGGAAGTGGTGCAAGATCTCTGAAGTGAATGGGGACAACATTGACTTGATTTGTTCAGCACCTATGCATGTTGAAGTTTCCAAGGAACTTGGGATTCCTGCATGCCTTTATGCTGATACCACTCCTGTTCCATATTTTCAAGAAGATCAGGATCAAAGGGGCCCAGGTCTTCCTTGTGGCCCTGGACAGGGCATAGAGAAAATGGTATCCAGATCTCCTGAGTATGAGCTTTTCTTCTCTGATCTGGCTGACCCTCTAGGAGAATCTGGTGTCACAGGCAAAAGGGGGAGGGTTCTTCACCTGGGCCTTTGCAATCTCTACCATCATGCTTGGAGATTGAGCAGCGACAGCTGAACACCTTCACCTTTGCTCTGCTGATGGTTGATGTCTTCTTGCCAGTCAGTTGTCCATTGACAAAAACTGTATACACCCGTTGTTGGGTCAGATTTGTAGCTTGGTGTGGTATTTGGCAGATAGACCCCCCCCCCCTTCAAACAAAGTTATCTGATATTATGTTGTTTCTTTTGCCTGCCCCCTTGTGAGCTGTATTTTGCTGTTGCTCACCCACAATACTGTGTTCCTCCTTGCCATAACATTGGGGTGGCGTGTGAGTGAGCTTCAAGCTCTTTGTCTCAACCTGCCGTATTCCACCTTCTTCCCCGTCACACTGGTTTGCAGACACTGGCATAGTTCTTCTTTTCTAAAGTTGTGATGTTCTATGCTCCCCCTCACCCCTCTAAGGAGGAGAAAACCCCCGATTACCTGGACCTCTAAAGAACACTGAGCTTTTCCATAGATTGTACCAAAGACCACCAGTTGCACTGTTTGTGGGGTGCCCCGGAGTGAAGACATGCAAGCTTGTGCAGAAGAGAACCACCTCCCTCAAGATTGTGTTCTGCATCAAGATGTGCTATGCACTGGCTAAAAGCAGTCTCCAAAAGGACTGCATGGTCATTCTACAAGGGCCAAAGCTATTACAACTGCATTAGCACATGGTGTCTTCTAGGCATTTGCCAGTTGACTTTGTGGATGTCTTTTTATAAGTTCACTGAGCCCTATTGTCTGGGTAGTAAGGTTCACCTGGAGGAGCTTTTTGTCCACTCAGTCCTGCAGTACTTTCTGGATTGAGTCCATCCACAGACCCACCTCTTAATGTGTACTGCTTTGGTATCTGCTCATAAGGCGATCAATCTGCAGCTAGAAGTATATATCAGAAGAGCAAGTTACTTAGTTACGGTAATGCTCTTTCTGGTAGACTCTGTCTAGCTACAAATATCTCACCAGCCCTGCCAACCTTCTCTGTTCTGTGGCTGGCCTCTGTCCATTAATAAGATCACAAGTCTAGAAATCTGCATACTGGTCACACCAGTTTGCTTCTGGGGCTCTTCGTCTGAGAGCATGCACACAGTCCCAAAAGCATCTTTGTCAGTGCACTGGAGTAGCGCCTGTATAGACTCCGCATATACATTCCGAAAGAGAACTCAGTCAGTGCGGAGCAGCACGGCACAACCTACCTTTGTGCAGATGTGCTACTGAAACTTTATCAGATCCTGTCTGACCCCTGCAGAATATTCAAAAAGTAACAAAACTGCAGCTAGATAGTGGTCACCAGAAAGAGCATTAACAATGGTAATTAAGTTGATCTTCAGAGTTAGCCTAGCCCTCTGCCTCTAATGTTTGATGGATGGGTTGCTTCTCAAACTTTCAGCCTTTTTCTCTTCTAAAGAAGATTCCAAATTCTCCCAAATGTATGTTAGAGTGACCTGTGAAAGGAAGTTACAGAGCTTCATCAAAGAGTCTTGGCAGAAAGTTTATCTTCGGACATCCAATCCGGCTGGACCACAAGACTTGTCCCATTTGTTGAGAACTTTAAAAATGGCATCCAGTATGCCCAACAAATTCAAATTGTAAATATGTTCGGGGTTTTTTGGGTAACTTGATTCTGCAAATAGTATTATTAAGAGTAAATTGATATTTATAGGAAGCTGGTTCTGTATATACTATACCAAACTTGGAGTTCCTATGTCCAGGTTTTAGTTAGTCCGTAGTTGGGGTTTCAAGTACCCCAAATACCCACCACCAACACGGGGCCGGTCAGGTGCAGAGGTCAAAGGAGAGCCAAGTTAACGTGGGCTCCTATGGAGATGGGGGGGGGTACTCAGAATCTGGTCAGCCAGCAGGTAAGTACCCATGACTCAAAGGGCAAACCAGCAGGGATTAGAAGAGTACTGGAGGGGCCACAAGTGGGCACCAAACACATCTCCGAAGCAGGTCTAAGGGGGGGATCCTGGGGTCACTCGGAGGCTGCAGTTGAGGTCTTGGTGGGTGAGGGGGGTTTGCATGGGCACACCACTGGTCAGACAGGGAAGAAGGCCGCCTGCTGGTTGATGCTGCACCGGGTGTCAGGTTCTCCAAGGCCTGGGGGCTGCGGGTGCAGTGTTTTTTTCTTCGTCTGGAGCTCGCAGTCAGGGCTGTCCTCTGGATTCCCTCTGCAGGCGTTGTGGTGGTGGTGGTTTCGAGGGGTCAGCCCAGGGTGGGTTCTTGATCCAAATCACCTGGGGACCTTTTCTTGCTGGGTAGACCACCTGGATACAGGCTGTGGGTGTCTGGTGCACAGGGGTCAGGACTCAGGCATCTGGAGTGAGGTGGGAATCCTTAGCTGTAGGTTTCTTTGGGACAGAGCTGCTGTCATCAGAACTTCTTGGTCCTTTTGGGTGCAGGGCAGTCCTCTGGAGTTGATAGAGGTCGCTGAGCCTGCTGGACACGTTGCTGGTCTTCTTGCAGGTTCTTTGAAGCAGGAGCCAGGCCGGTAGGGCTGGGGCCAAAGCAGTTGTCGTCGTCTTTCTTCTCTGCTGGGGGTTTTCAGCTTAGCAGTCCTTCTTCTTCTTGTAGGTCGCCAGGAATCGGGTGAACTGGATTCAGGAAGGCCCTTAAATCCTAGATTTAGTGGCGTATTAGGGGACAGGGGGCCAAGGGCTACTGTCCCTGAGAGGTGGCTACACCCTCCTTGTGCCCACTCCCTTTGGGTAAGGGGACACATTCCTGTCCTCCAAACTAAGATGGAGGATTCTGCAGGGAGGGGGGGTCACTTCAGGTCTGGTCGCCTTAGGGGTGGTCCTGGCAGGGGTGGTCACTCCTCAATGATTTCCCTTTTTTTCCTGCCGGACTTACCGCCAAAAGTGGGGCTTTTTCCGGGGGTGGGCATCTCCACTAGCTGGAGTGCCCTGGGGCACTGTAACCCGAGGCTGGAGCCTTGGTGGCTTACCGCCAGGTGTTACAGTTCCTGTAGGGGGAGGTGTGAAGCACCTCCACCCAGGACAGGCCTGATTTCTGACCACAGAGTGCACAAAGGCACTCACCCCATGTGGTCAGAAACCCGTCTGAGAGTGGCAGGCTGGCACAGACTGGTCAGTCCTACACTATCAGTTGGGCCAACATACAGGGGGCATCTCTAAGGTGCCCCCTGTGTGACTTTTTCAATTAATCCTACACTGGCATCAGTGTGGGTTTATTGTGCTGAGAAGTTTGATGTCAAACTTCCCAGTATTCAGTGAAGCCATTATGGTGCTGTAGAGTTCATGACAAACTCCCAGACCATATACCTAATATGGCTACACTGCACTTACAATGTCTAAGAATGGACTTAAACACCGTAGGGGCATATTGCTCATGCAGCTATGCCCTCACCTGTGGTATAATGCACCCTGCCTTAGGGCCGTAAGGCCTGCTAGACGGGTGACTTAACTATGCAACAGGCAGTGGTTTGTGGGCATGGCACCCTGAGAGGTGCATTTTTCTCTCCACCAGCACACACAACCTGAAAGGCAGTGTGCATGGGCTGAGTGAGCAGCCCTTAGAGACCTTCCTTGGCAACAGGGCCCTTGGTACCATGAGTACCTTTTACAAGGGACTTAACTGTGTGCCAGGGCTGTGTCAATTGTGTAAAAAAAGGTACAGTTTTAGGGAAAGAACACTGGTGCTGGGTCCCACCACACTTTCAATCAAAGTTGGCTTCAACACTAGGCATCCCGGGGGGGTGGGGGGGGGTGTAACCATGCCAACAGTGGCACTTCCCCACAGTAATACCTTTCAATATCAAAAGTAGAAAACGCAGTGTTCATTGAAGGTAGTGCAGTTCTAAGGGGGAAGTACATACACAGTATACCGGTAAGTGCTAGACTTATGTACCCAGTCTTTGGGGGTTAAGCTGTCCACAGGGTAAAGTTTAGGAAATCACCAAGGTTGCACCACCAGCAACACAGGCCGGTCGGGTGCAGAGGTCAAAGTTGGCGTCAGGCACCCAATGGAATCCTATGGAGACTGGGGGCACTCTGAAGTGAATGGTCTGCAGGTAAGTACCTGTGGTCTCTGGGCGCGGGTCCCGGCGGGTGCCAATAGTGGCACTTCCCCACAGTAATACCTTTCAATATCAAAAGTAGAAAACGCAGTGTTCATTGAAGGTAGTGCAGTTCTAAGGGGGAAGTACATACACAGTATACCGGTAAGTGCTAGACTTATGTACCCAGTCTTTGGGGGTTAAGCTGTCCACAGGGTAAAGTTTAGGAAATCACCAAGGTTGCACCACCAGCAACACAGGCCGGTCGGGTGCAGAGGTCAAAGTTGGTGTCAGGCACCCAATGGAATCCTATGGAGACTGGGGGCACTCTGAAGTGAATGGTCTGCAGGTAAGTACCTGTGGTCTCTGGGCGCGGGTCCCGGCGGGTTTAGATCAGCACCAGGGGGCCACAGGTCAGCACCAAACACACACACTCAGCCACACTGGAGCGGCCAGGTTCAGGGTGCAAAAACAGCATTGGGTGCCCAATGCTTTTTAATGAAGAAATCTGGGTTCACAAAGAGGCTGCAGGCTTGATCCATGGGGCGGCTGAAGAAGACCAACTGTTAGTAAGTTGAGGCTCCTCTGGACGCCGATGGACTGTCGGCTGTGTTCCCCAAGACCAGGGTGCTGCGGTGTAGGGGTACCTTTACTGGATCAAGTCGCGTTCAGGGGGGTCCTCTGGAGTTGGTGTTGTGGTGGCCAGGAGGGGTCAACACGGGGTGGACTCGAGGTCCGAATCGCCTGGGGACTCTCTCTGGTCACTGGGCCACCCGGACTGAGGCCGTGGGTGTGGGGTGCAGAGTGGACTGGACTTGCGGATCCGGAAGGCTCTTGAGCCCTTTTTGGAGGTTTCTTTGTGGACAGGGCCGCTGTCCTCGATAGATCTTGGTCCTTAGATAGGCAGGCAGTCCTCAGGGGATTTGTAGAGGTCACTGGTCCTGCAGGATGAGTCGTCTTTTTGTAGCAGGCGTCTTGAACCTGCAGACAGGCCAATAGGGCTGCTGCCAACTCTGTTGTCGTCTGGAGTCTTATCTGCTGGTGCAGCTCTTCAGTCCTCCTTCTTTAACCCCTTCTCTGCCCGGCCTTTCCCCCTCCTGTGCCAAGCCTTTTTATGGCTACTTTGGGTAGTTCACGCTTAGGTCCTCATAACTGTTTGTCCACATAAGCTATCCATGTCAAATTTGCATCCTTTTTTCCAAACATTCTGGGGATTCTAAAGGTACCCAGAATTTATGGGTTCCGCTGGAGGCAACCAAGAAATTTGCAAAAAAAACAGCTAAAATGTGTTGTTTTTTTGTGGGAAAATGGGGAAAAGTGCTGCAGAAGAAAGCATGTATTTTGTCCCTGCAGATGGCATCAAAAAAGGGTTGCTGTGCTAAAATCACCATCTTCCCAGCTTTGAGGAACAGGCAGACTTGAATCAGAAAACCAACATTTTCAGCACAGTTTTAGCATTTTACTGGGACATACCCTATTTTTACTATTTTTTGTGCTTTTAGCCTCCTTTCAGTTAGTGACAGAAATAGGTGTGAAATCAATGGTGGATCGCGGACAGCTAAAAATGTCTGAAGAGTAGACAAAATTCTAAATTCAGCAACGGGTCATTTGTGTAGATCCTTCAAGGTGTTCCTACAAAAAGTAACAGTTAAAATATTGAAATTGAGTTGAAAAAAATAGCCATCTTTGTCAGTTTTCTTCTGTAATATTTTCTTGCTATTGCAGATTTTTTAAAGTAATATACTGTTACATCTGCTGGACCCTTCTGGTTGCAGGGATATATAGGGCTTGTAGGTTCATCAAGAGCCCAAGGTACCCAGAGCCAATAAATGAGCTGCACCTTGCAATGGGTTTTCATTGTATACCAGGTATACAGCAATTCATTTGGTAAAATATAAAGAGTGACACATGGGAATCAGGGAAACCTATAAATTTCTGAAATGAGCACAAAATAAGGACATTAAAACAGTGGTTCTATGCACATCTCTGAATTCAGGGCTCCCCATACTAGCATGAGAATTACAGGGCATTTCTCTAAATGACTTCTTTCTTACACACTGTCTTACATTTAGAAGGTACAAGTGTAGAGAAAGACAAATAGCAATAACACTTCTTCTATTCTGTGTTCCCTCAAGACTCCCGATAAAAATGGTGCCTCACTTGTGTGAGTAGGCCTAGTGCCCGGGACAGGAAATGTCCCAAAACACAACGTGGACACATCACATTTTTACATTTAAAACTGATGAGTTTTTTGCAAAGTGTCAGCTGTGGATTTTGGCGTCTTGCTCAGCTGGCACTTAGGGAAACCAACCAAACCTACACATTTTTCAAAACTAGACACCTATGGGAATCCAGGATGGGATGACTTGTGGGACTCTCTCCAGATTCTGTCACCCAGAAACATTTGCAAACCTCAAAAGTTGTCTAAAAACACTTTTTCCTCACATTTTGTTGCTGCAAAGTTCTGGAATATGAGGGGAGCCACAAACTTACTTCCACCCAGCATTCCCCCAAGCCTCCTGATAAAAATGGAACCTCACTTGTGTGGATTGGCTTAGTCCCTACAATAGGAAATGCCCCAAAACACAACGTGAACACATCAGATTTTTCCAATGAAAACTGATGCGCTGTTTGCAAAGTGCCTAGCTGTGCATTTTGACGTATAGCTCAGCCGGCACTTAGGGAAACCTTCCAAACCCACACATTATTCAAAGATAGACACCTCTGGAAATCCAGGATAGGATGACCTGTGGGGCTCTCACCAGATTCTGTCACCCAGAAACCTTTGCAAATCTCAAAATGTGTCTTAAAAAACACGTTTTTCTAATATTTGGGTTATGGAAAGTTATGGAATCTGAGGGGAGCCACAAACTTCCTTCCACCCAGCATTTCCCCAAGTCTCCTGATAAAAAATGGCACGTCACTTGTGTGGGTAGGCCGAGTGCCCGTGACAGGAAATGCCCCAAAATGGATTGTGACATATCAAAATGATCTATTTGAATTGATCTGTTTTTGCACCTGGGTTTTTTGTCCCGGGCGCGGCGGTCATCTAGAGAAACCTACCAAACTCAGACATTTTTTAAAACTAGACACCCTGTGGAGTCCAGGTCGTTGTGGTTTGCGTGGATTCCCCAACGTTTTCTCACCCAAAATCCCCTGCAAACCTCTAATTTAGCTTACATTTTTTTTTTTTTAAAAAGCACATTGTCCTCACATTTCTCTATAGGATCAACTCGCCAGCACAAATTTCTTACCACACTGCGTTCTCCTTAGTCTCCTGTTAAAATTATACCTCACTTGTATGGGTGGCCTATGTGCCTGCAACAGGGAAGGGCCAAAAATGTGTAGAGATTGAGGGGATATCACAGCAAGTTAATATGCATGATTTTTTATATTTGTAGGGAGCTGGCTGTGTATATACTATATCAAAATGAGATATTGCGTGCAGAGAGTCGAAGGGTTCCCCAGAGGCTTGGCAGAGGCTAAAGTAGATAATAATGCTATCTTTTGTTGTAGTGTGGTCAAGCAGTTAGGCTTATCAGAGGGTAGTGCAAAGCATTTGTTGTACACACACAGACAATAAGGAAAGCACACAATCAATGCCTAACTCCAGACCTGTGGTTTTATGTAGCAAAAAAATCTTTATGTATCAATACCACTTTGGTTAGAATTGGCAAGTTATAAAGTGTTTGAATAAATGGCAGTAATCTGTTTTAAAAGTTGACGTGCAATTTGCATAAACAGTTCCTGGGGGGAGAAAAGTTAGTATGATTTTTAGGTAAGTACCTGACTTCGTCCCAGTCTCCGGGGATCAGTATGTCCACAGGTTGGGGTTCAAGTTATCCCCAAACACCCACCACCAGCAACACGGGCCGGTTGGGTGCAGAGGTAAAAAATAAGGCAATTTTAACACTGGCTCCTACGGAGCCTTGGGGGCATTCAGAATCAGGCCTGCTTTGCAGGTAAGTACCCCACGTCTTTAGAGGGCAGACCTGGGGGGTTTTGAGGAGCACAGGGGGGCCACAGGTCAGCACCAAACACACATCCTCAGCGACGTGGGGGTAGTCGGGTGCAAACAAAGCGTCAGGCTTCCAATGCTTTCCTACAGGGGAACCCCGGGGCCACAAAGATGCTGCAGGTGAAGTCCAGGGGTCTGTTCCGGGAAAAAACTTCGACTGACCTGCTAGATGTTGCTGTGCTGAAAGTCGGATTCCCCAAAGCCAGGGGGCTGCAGGTGCAAGGGTACCTTTTGGCTTCAGGAATCTTTGTCCGGTTCTGTTGCGGTCAGCGGGTCCTTCGGATTCAGGCTGCAGGTGTCGTCGGGGTGGACTGGAGGGGTTAACCCAGGGAGGGCATTTGCTCAGAGTCACCGGGATACCAGCTCTTGTCAGTTGGGCCACCTAGACTCGGGCCGTGGGCTTTCGGTGCAGTGTGCGCAGGATTCGCAGATCCGGGGCGGTTCTAGAGTCCTAAGATGGAGTTTCTTCTTGGACAGGGCCACTGTCCACAGGAGTTCTTGGTACTCTACTGTACAGGCAGTCCTCTTGAGGCTTTTCAGAGGTCACTGGACCTGCAGAATGTGTTGTTTTCTTTTGCAGAGCTTTTGATGCTGGAGTTACACCGGTAGGGCTGGGGCCAAGTCAGTTTTCGTCTTCCTTCTTCTCTGCTGGGGTTTCAGCTTAGCAGTTCTTCTTTCTTCTTGTGAGGTTGCCATGAATCTGACGAGGTAGGTTCATGGGAGCCCTTAAATCCTGGGGCTTTGTCGGGGTGGCTCCACTAGTTGGAGTGCCCTGGGGCACTATAACAAGAGGCCTGAGCCTTTAAGGCTCACCGCCAGGTGTTACAGTTCCTGCAGGGGGGAGGTGTGAAGCACCTCCACCCAGTGTAGGTTGTTTCTGGCCACCGAGAGGACAAAGGCTCTCACCCCATGTAGTTAGAAACTCATCTCTTAGTGGCAGTCTGGCACAGACCAATCAGTCCTGCACTAAAGGATTGGGGAAAATTCAGGGGGCATCCCTAGAGGGCCCTCTGGGTTCATTGTTCAATAAATCCAACACTGGCATCAATGTGGGTTTATTGTGCTTTGAAGTTTGATACCAAATTTCCCTGTATTCAGTGAAGCTACTATGGAGCTGTGGGGTTCATAATGACAAACTCCCAGACCATGTACTCAGTATGTTTACACTGCACTTACAGTGTCTAAGAATTGACTTACACACTGTAGGGGCATATTGCTCATGCGACCATTCCCTCACCTGTGATGTAGTGCACCCTGCCTTAGGGCTAAGAGGGGTGTCTTAACTATGGCGCTGGCAGTGTTTTATAGGCATGGCACCCAGGGAGGGATGACTTGACCTTTTTCTCCCCACCAACACTCACAATCTGCAGTGGCAGTGTGCCTGTGTTTAGTGAGGGATTCCTTAAGGTAGCATAATACATGCTACAGCCCTTAGGGATACTCCCTGGTAACAGGGCCCTTGGTACCACTGGTACCTTTTTCAAGGGAGTTAGCCCTGTGCCAGAGGTGTGCTAATTATGGAACACTGGTACAGTTTTAGGGAAATAACACTTGCTGTGGCCTGGTTAGCAGGATCCCAACGTAGACGCAGTCAATTTAGCATCAAATATCAGGCAAAACGTATGTGAAGGGGTACTGCAACGAGGGGCCAGTTTCCTATAATATTCATTTAATTTTCGTTGATGTCTGTACCCATTGATTTTTTTTTTTTATATATAACTGATTTTAAGTCCCTAAACCAATGAGCACTTCTCTAAGAGAGCAGTCAGTGCAGGCAATGGTACATAAAGGTCAGTTAAGAAGTATGATGTCCGTGGCAAATAATATAGACTTTAGGTAACCTGATGCATTTGTCACATCATGTGTCTCGTATATTTTTTTAAGCAAAGCCTTAAGAGACAATAAAGCAAAGCAGTCCTGTTTTGTATCTTGAGGCTGGGTTATCAAAAGTCAGTGAATTTGTATTCTTTTCTTTGCAGTTACAAAGTAGGCTTTCATAAAGGTTCTTTTTTTTTTTTTTTTTTTTTTTTTAAAGACCCAGGCATTTTTTTTATCTATCAAGCACTCAGTTCCACTCTATTGACCATCCCAGCATCAAGTGTGAGTACAATTAGGGGAAGATTGCATTAATCTACTTAAATCAGCTACTGTTAGTCGTGTTATCAACTGCTCTTCTGCACTAAATGAAGTGCAGTTGGCAAGGTGAGATGATGAGTAGCAATATAATTTCTAAACTGCCTACCAATATGTTCTTAAAAGATTTTTGTTACACGTTGGAGTACTCTGTTGTCTCAATGGAATCCATTTGCACAGAAATGTTTCGTCATACGCATTAACGCCAAGTCTCTTAAAATAACTAACCAATCAAGTTTTTCAGACAAGAGTTAGGGGGTCATTCTGACCCTGGCGGTAAATACCGCCATGGCGGAGGTTGGCGGTAGCACCGCCAACAGGCTGGCGGTGCTCTGCCGGGCATTCTGACCGCGGCGGTACAGCCGCGGCCAGAAGCGGAAAGCCGGCGGTGTACTGCCGACTTTCCGCTGCCCATGGGAATCCGAAGTCAGAAGAAGTTCCAGGAAGGACAGGAGCCCCTGCCAACCCAGAAGAGGGTGCAAAAGAAGAGTCCCCGGTTGGGCGAAGACTGCAGAAATGCACCCAAGGAAGATGTCAGCGGGTTCCTGCATGATGAACTGGATGTCCCACAAAGAGAAGTTGGATGCAGGCGAGTTTTGGCGCTGGATTTGTCCAACAAGCCTTGGTTCGAGCAGAGTCGGGTTTTGCGTCAAAGTGGTGCTGTCTGGACTCAGGAGGGACCTGGGGGCCTTAATCTGCGTGAGGAGGAGGAGGGGGCTCTCAGCACTTCAGAAAGCCCTCAGAAGATCAGACAGCACCCATGGGAGTCCCAGGACACAGGGACAAAGGAGGTACAAAATGCGGTTGGTGCAGCTCTACAAAGGAGGGTCCCACACCGCCGGAGGTCTACTCAGTGAGTTGAGTGTTGCAGGATAGAGTGGTAGGGACCTGGGCCAGGCTGTACAGGAGGAATTTAGCAAATAGTGCACAGAGGCCTCAGGAGGTGAAGAAGACGTGGTGCACAGGGGTACTGTCATTCTCGGGGAAGGCAAGGTCTTACCTCCCCCAAATTGGGACAGCAGGACCTCAGGACAGTCTTTGTTGAGAGGGTCCACCCTCTGTGTTCCAAGGAGCATGCTCGTCGGTAGGAGAGGAGTCCAAGAGAACAGGTTGTCGAAATTAGAAGGTGCCTGCGTGAGCAGGGAAGTGACTCTGTCACTCCATGGGAGATTTCTTCGGTCCTTCTGGTGCAGGGTGAAGACAGGGAGTCCCCAGACTGTGGACACCATGGAAACTGTTGCATTTGCTGGCCGGAGCTGAAGTTGCCGAGGAAAAGTAGCCCTTCTGGATACTTTGTTGCTGTAACAGCGGTTCCTGGAGCAGTCTGCGGTCAATCTGAGGTCAGAGGAGGAAGTAGTAGTTGCAGAGGATTCCTGATGGAAGCTTGCCAGCAGAATCTGAAGAGAAACCCACAGGAGAGAGCCTAAATAACCCTGAGAGGGGGATTGGCTACCTTATCAGGTATGGACCTATCAGGAGGGGTCTCAGACGTCACCTGCTGGCACTGTCCGCTCGGAGGCCTCCAGAGTGTCCCCACACCTTGGAAAACAAGTTGACTGGAGGAGCTCTGGGCACCACCCCTGGGGTGGTGATGGACAGGGGAGTGGGCGCTCCCCTTTCCTTTGTCCAGTTTTGCGCCACAGCTGGGACTAGGGGTCCCTGAACCGGTGTACACTGGCTTATGCAAGGAGGGCACCATCTGTGCCCTTTAAAGCATTTCCATAGACTGGGTGAGGCTACCCCTCCCCAGCATATTATACCTATTTCCAAAGGGAGAGGGTGTAACACCCTCCTCCCAAAGGAAATGCTTTGTTCTGCCTTCCTGGGACTGAGCTGCCCAGACCCCAGGAGGGTAGAATCCTGTCTGTGAGGTGGCAGCAGCAGTAGCTGCATTGCAAGCCTCGGAAAGCTGGTTTGACAGTAATAGGGGTCCATGTTGGAGCCCCCAGGATGCATGGAATTGGCTACCATATTTGGAATGGGGGGACGATTCCATGATCTTAGACACCTTACATGGCCATATTCGGAGATAGCATTCTGAAGCTACATATAGGTATTGACCTATATGTACTGCACGTGTGTAATGGAGTCCCCGCACTCACAAAGTCCCGGGAATTAGCCCTGAACTATGTGGGGGCACCTTTGTTAGTGCAAGGGTGCCCTCACACTTAGTCATTTTGCACTTAACCATCAGTAAATGAAGGTTAGACATATAGGTGACTTATAAGTTACTTGAGTGCAGTGAAAATGGCTGTGAAATAGTGTGGACACTATTTCACGCAGGCTGCAATGGCAGGCCTGTGGAAGGGTTTGTCTGAGCTCCTTATGGGTGGCAAAAGAAATGCTGCAGCCCATAAGGATCTCCTGGAGCCCCAATGCCCTGGTACCTAGGTACCAATTTACTAGGGACTTATAAGGGTGGTCCAGTGTGCCAATTGAAATTGGTAAATGAAGTCACTAGCCTATAGTGACAAATTTAAAAACAGAGAGAGCATGAGCACTGAGGTTCTGGTTAGCAGAACCTTAGTGACACTGTCAAGCACTACTGACAACACACACATTAGGCCATAAACTATGAGCACTGGGGTCCTGACCAGCAGGATCCCAGGGTGACGGGCAAAAACATACTGACAAATGGGGATAACATGCCAAGCAAGATGGTACTTTCCCACAGCAACCATTTTTGTGGGGACGCCCTCAGCTTTCCTAAATGTGAGGAGTGAATTCTGTGATGTCTTTCTCTGGAGAACAAGTGGGAGGTACCCCTCAAAGTAATGGTGGGGAGCTTCTCCAGATCCGAGGGCCTGAGTTTACATCATATCCTTTTGTCTTGTCAAGAGTCCTTCAGAAGGTGCAGGCGGACAGAGCAAAGCTGGTTGGAATCCTGCCAAATTGTGTAAGGAGTATCTGGCACGCTGATCTGTTAGCACTCAGCTACCTCTTCGCACATGAAGAAAAGAAACTTCCGTTGCTGCAGGGATGTTCAAGTCTTCCACTGCTGTCTCCCAGCAATGCAGCTGTATGCATAAGCATTCCATAGTGCCAGTTTTTTTCCAACCCAACAGCATTGCAGGTATTATTCTTGCAGCACCGTAGCCCACTATAAAATCCATATACGCATGTCGTTGGTGCAAATTTGTTCAGTTGTGCAAGTCAGAAGGTCTAAGAGACTTTAGTTTTAACCTTGCTGATGTTTTGCAGTTTGCGCCATCCCTTGTATAGCAGATCCTGGAAATAACAACAGTTAATGACTGACTTCTTTCTCCCTTCATGTACTCTCCTGCTTAACATTCTCTGTTCACATCACCATTAGGTGGATGTTTATAAAGGGTTGCTTTGCTTTCTCCTCAGTTGGATTTGAATCTTTTGTTCACTTTCTTGAACCAATGCGTGGCCGCCTAGTTCATTTTGTTACTCTGAAGAAAGTATTTTTTGGTGAAAACAGTTCACAACACGGTGTCATTACATTTATTTGATGCAACATGACAGAGTGAAAGATCAGCTCTTTGAGGGCCTTTCCGAAACCAAAACAAGGCAAGATGACCGAAAGCACTATTTTTCGTCTGGTTATCCTTTGTGTTAAGATGTGCTATACACAGTCCAAGATTGATCAATCACATTGACACCTTTATGATTTTCTTGCAGCCTTTCCAAAGGTCTCAAAGTAGAATGCTGCTGGATTGAGGTGTTGAGAAATATCAAGTGCAACAGGTATACCTCGGTTTACTGTTGATACACACTGAATGCAGTCAACTTACTGTAAACTTAAATTAGAGAGGTCATGAGTCTTCTGAGGAAAAAACCCTGAAACCGTGTGCTTCCTATTGTGGCTGCTTTTCAGCAAGTTTCTAACTACAAATACTCCAAAGTTTTGATTATTTGATTGAGTTGGAGCACTTAAAAATGTTACTTGTTGGATGTCAGCCCGAATGCTGAGTGAGTTTAACTCAGAATCTTTCTGCAGCTAGACCACGTACCCGCCATTTTTGCACCGTTTTATGTGTCCCAGACTTTTGGTATGTAGTGAATACAGAAGAAAGTACCTAAGAGTAGCAAGTTTGCTTGTGGAAATCATCTTCTCAGTTTCAAAATTTGTTATGTTGTTTTGTGCCCAAGTGGATTTATCTCTCACAACATTCCAAAGTATGGAGAAAGAACAATGTAGGACTGTAGTGAGTGACTTAATACCTTGTATGAATATAATTATTGCAGCATCTCTTTTCATTTTCAGATTTGTACGCTCTAAATAAAATGAACAAGATGCTGGCTGAACATTGCCAGACAGTACCAAACAACATCTCTAATTTAGCAAAGGATGATGTCTGCTGTGCCTTTTTTTCAGGTGAGTCCTCTTGTCTGATATTTATTAACCCTGGCATTTAGAGAAGTAAAAATAACTCTTTGGATATTGCAATTCATCATTTGTATTGTTGACTAAAAGAAGTTTAGTTGGGGAACAGCTAGACTGGCGTTAGGAATAGAAATGCATTTTTTGCCTGTTCTTCTCCACACGACTCAAAGATCACATAGTCTGACCTCATTTTGCCTGTAGTGCTTTTCTCTAAATTGTAAAAAAATAAAAAATAAATAGGGTCATGGTACCAGTTATTTGCAGACTTCTCAGATCTAGCCCAGCCTCTCTTACTTATAATTTGTTTCCATGTTTCCTACACAGCCTTCGCTTGGTTATTCTGCTTTGCAAATGTAATGTCCTAGTTAATTATCTATTAGTCTTCAAACATGAGAAGTTACATATTTCTTTATCTTTCTTTGTATTTGAAAACTATAGCATCTGATACATGATTGATTCTTGACTCTAGAAATTTGGTTGTAGGAAAATGCCACTGTTGGCATGGTCACACCCCCCACTTTTTGCCTAGTGTTGATGGCAGCTTTGGAAGTGTGCTTGCCACCCTGCTAACCAGCCCCCAGCACCCCTGTTCTTTCCTTAAAACTGTACCTTTGTTTCCACAATTGGCACAGCCCGGGCACACAGTTAAGACCCTTGAAAAAGGTACCTCTGGTACCAGGGGCCCTGTGGCCAGGGAAGGTCCCTAAGGGCTGCAGCATGTATTGTGCCACCCTCGGGTACCCCTCACTCAGTACATGCACACTGCCTTGCAGTTTGTGTGTGCTAATGGGGAGAAAAGACAAGGTCAACATGGCACTGCCTGTGGCATAGGTAGGTCACCCCTCTAGAAGGCCTTAAAGCCCTTAGGCGGGGTGCACTATACCACAGGTGAGGGCATAGCTGCATGACCACTATGCCTCTGCAGTGTCTAAGTCCAGTCTTAGAAATTGTAAGTGCAGGGTAGCCATATTAAGCATATGGTCTGGGAGTTTGTCAAAACGAACTCCACAGCAAAATAATGGCTACACTGAATACTGGGAAGTTGGGGGGTGAGGGGGTCCTCGGGATTCCCTCTGCAGGGGTTGGAGAGGTCGGCCATGGGTGGACACAAAGTTGGAATCGCCTCGGGATACTCTCTCCGTAGTTGGTTCCTCTGGTCTCGGGCCAGAGGCGTCGAGTGCAGTGTAGTTTGGACTCATGCTTCTTGAGTGAGGTGGGAGTCCCTTTTAAAGATGTTTACTTTTCTTCTAGTAGGACAGAGCTGCTGTCCACAAGAGTTTCTTAGTCCTCTGTGTTTCAGGCAGTCTCCTGGAGGCTATTCAGGGGTCGCTGGTCCAGCAGGATGCGTTGCTTTGTCATTTGCAGCTTTTTGAAGTAGGAGACAGGCCAGTAGGGCTGGGACTGTGTCAGTTGTCTCCACCTCCTCTCTGCCGGGTTTTCAGCTCAGCAGTCATTCTTCTTTCTATAGATCATCAGGAATCTGAGGAGCTGGGTTCAGGGTCGCCCCTAAATACTAAATTTAGAGATGTGTTAGGGTTAGGGGGCAGTAGGCAATGGCTACTGTCCCTGAGGGTTATTACACCCTCCACTCTCTCTAGGGATGCACATCCCTATTGGTCCATCTTGTGTTGGAGGATTTCTCGAGGAGGGAGTCACTTCACCTCTGTACACTGTAGGGGTGGTCCTCGCTGAGGGGGTGACTCCTCCTTGTTTTTCCCATTACCTCCTCTGGACTTGCCGCCAAAAGTGGGGGCTGTGTCTGGGGGGGGGAGGGGGGGGGGATCTCCACTAGCTGGGATGCCCTGGGGCGCTGTAACAGGCATGAGCCTTTGAGGTTCACTGCCATGTGTTACAGTTCCTGCAGGGGGAGGTGAGTGACAAGGGCACTCACCTCATGTGGCCAGAAACCCGTCTGGTTGTGGCAGGCTGGCAGGAACTGGTCAGCCAAACACTGGTGTTTGGACTGGTATACAGGAGGCATCTCTAAGATGCCCTCTGTGTGCATTTTTCAATAAATATCACACTGTCATCAGTATGAATTTATTGTGCTGAGAAGTTTGATACCAAACTTACCAGATTTCAGTATAGCCTTTATTGAACTGTGGAGTTCGTGTTTGACAAACTCCCAGGCCATATACTCTTCATGGCTTGCCTGCACTTACAATGTCTAAGGGTTTGCTTAGACACTGTGGTGGCATAGTGCTCATGCACATATGCCCTCACTTGTGGTATAGTGCACCCTGCCTTAGGGCTGTAAGGCCTGCTAGAGGGTTGACTTACCTATGCCACTGGCAGTGGGTTGAGGGCATGGCACTCTGAGGGGAGTGCCATGTTCACTTAGTCATTTTCTCCCTACCAACACACACAAGCTGTGAGGCAGTGTGCATGTGCTGAGTCAGGGGTCCCCAGGGTGGCATAATACATGCTGCAGCCCTTGGAGACCTGTCCTGGCCACAGGGCCCTTGGTACCAGTTACAAGGGACTTACCTGAGTGCCAGGGTTGTGCCCATTGTGGAGACAAAGGTACAGTTTAGGGAAAGAACACTGGAACTGGGGCCTGGTTAGCAGGATCCAAGCACACTTTCAAAATAACTAGCATCAACAAAAGGCAAAAAGTTAGGGGGTAACCATGCCATGAGAGCCATTTTCCTACATGTTTCAAGCCCAAGAACTTTGTAATCTGGTAAGTAGACTTTTTTGTATAAATACTTTTCAGAGTTCTCTCACTTATCCTAAGAAGGAAAAGAATAGTCAGCAAACTCATGGTTCACAACGACTTACAAGTCCAATCTCAGGGAGTTGAGTAAGTTATGGGCACTGATCAGAACCATACCAACAGGTCACACTGGGCGGCCGGTTGCAGAAATGCAGTAAGGTGTTGGGTGCCCAATGGTTTCCTCTGGGAGTTTGGTCCTCGTGAAGATAGTCTGCAAGTGCTGGCTAGAAAGCCGCTCAGGGACAACAAGCAGGTAGATAGTAGACTTGGGGTGCTCAGGGACATAGGCGCACCTTTGGTCCTGTTCTCCTGTACCCAGGGGTGACGGGTGCAGGGGTATCTTTAGACATCTTGTTTCCACGTCTGGGATCAGTTGCGGTTGGTGGGGTCCTGTGTGTTTGAGGCTGCAGGCGTTGTGGGGGAGTCCGGCAGGGATAGACCCAGGGTGGACTTGAGCTCTTAGGAGCTGGGGGACGTCATTGACACTGGTGATCCACCTTGGCTGGGGTCAGGGATCACAGGTGTAGTGGTTGCTGTAGCTGTCAGATTTTCTCCCTCCACAAGCCCATGGGTGAGGGGGCCTGTGTGCAGAGGCTGCAGGCATCTTGGGAGAGTCCCAGATGGGTGAGACCACACTAGGGGCCAGATGTAGGTACAAAAAAATTGTGAGTCGGAAATTGTGATTCAATGCGAATCGCAATATCCGACTCGCAAAATAAATCCAAGAAAAAAGTGCGACACCAATTTGCGACTCGCAAATTATGTTGCATCGCATTTTGCGAGTTCGCTTCTAATTTGCGAGTAGGGTGTCGCAAATTGCGACAGGCCCGCAAATTGCCTGCAGGTGCAGCACAACAGTTTGGAACTTCACTTCCTGGCTCTTGGTGATGACATCAGAACTAGGAAGTCATCAAATACACCTGGGAGGAGGGAGGACCACACCCTTTCCAAACTGCTGTGCAACACCCAGGAGAGAGGACCTGCTGGTACAATGGAGGAAACAGGCAGTGCTGTGAGAATAAGAAAACTGAAGTTTTCTGACAAAGAACTGGAGGTGCTCACAGAGGAATGCTGCCAGCACCACGACCGACTGTTTGGGAAGGCAGCCCTGAGTGCCCCAGACACAGAAAAAAAGATGATTTGGCAGCAAATCCAGGACCGGATTAATGCCATAGGGGTGAGCCACCGCACCCTGGAGGAAATCAAGAAAAGGTGATATGACCTGCGCTCCAGGACAAAGGAGAGGGTAGCGGAGCGGCTGAGAGAAATGAGGGGCACCGGAGGAGGCCCATCCACCGTCCCACCACCCACAGCCATGGAAGCAATGGTGGAGCAGACCCTGGAGCCTGAGGCCGTAGTCGAAATGGGAGAAGTGGATAGTTCTGTGCCAGGGACATCCAAAAGTGAGTACAATGAGATATGCATTCACACCTACAAATGCAGTATCCACACTCTCCCAGTACACAGCAGCAGGCACCACCAGACTAGCTCCATTCCAGTCTAGCAACCACTAGAATAGTGCATTATGGGCAATGTAGTACAGTAGTCAGCATATAGGCAAATGTTTATTATGAGGCATAAAACAGATGTGAGAGACTGACAGTGTATGCCCTATGTCCCACAGGTCTCTCACAAGACACCCCCAGCAGCGACAACAGGCAGGGAGGAGACCATGGGCCAGATACAGTGCAGGGGGCTGCTGCAGAAATTCCTGGGCCCAGCAGGATACCACCAGAGTCCTATCAGGAACAAGAGCAGGAAATGGGGGCAGCTGATACGACCCCTGGCCCCAGCCCCACAGCAAGTCGTTCTGAGCCAGCAGCAGGACAAAGACGCAGAGACAGACGCAGAGTTCTGGCGGTGCCCCAGGAGGAGATACGGGAGGCAGGCTTTGCAGGAATGAAGGCATCCCTCATTAACGGTCAGCGCCTGCAAAACAGATAATTGAGGTCAATCTCAAGTACATTACACAGGATGGAGAGCAACATGACCACTGGGCTGGCTGAAGTGAACACGCAGTTCACTAGACTGAATGAAAATATGGGGGATCTCACCCAGGCCATCCGCCAACTTGTGACAGAACTGGTGGCAGACAGACAGTACGCAAGGCGCAGGGAGCACCACACAGTGGCACGATTCGACCACATGGCAGCTTCAGTTGGGCGTCTTGCAACAAACACAACTGGCCTGTCTAGACGGACAGTGAGTTTACAGGTGGAACTTGGCCACTTTGCGGGGGATGTGGCACGTGGACTTGGCCGCATCAGCCACACAGTGGACTTGATGGAAGCTAGGCAGGTGGCAAGGGGCACAGGTGAGACCCCTCAGGACAGTGAGGAGGGGTCCACAATAAGTAGTGTGTCTGCCAGTGAGTCCTGTGTGCTAAGGAGTGCAAGTGCACGGCAGGGTTCAGCTGACCCACCTGGGATGAGCCATGCTGGGCGCACAAGGAGGAGGGTGTGAGCCATCAGGCAATATGACTCATGAGGCACATGATATTAATGTGTCCTCATTACATTAGGACAAGTACAGACTTTAACGGACAGCACTGGTCTTTCACGATTTAGTTTACAAATAAAAAGGTTCTGTTTGTTCCACTACACAACTGGGCTCTGTTTGTCTGACATCAGTGAGTGTGGTGACAGTTGCCACGTACCTGCCAAAGTATTGGGTTGCAATGTGGTTCCGTCTCTGTCTGCCTTGATTTGCAATGCTTCCATCCCCAGGCTGTCGTGTGGTAGCTCTTGCTCCTCATCCTCCGAATCTGTGTCTTCAGGGGTGAGATGTAGCCCACGTCTGGTGGCAATGTTGTGTAGGATTGCACATGTGGCAACGATCTTGAATGCTGTTTCTGGGGCATACTGGAGCGCACCTCCACTTTTGTGGAGGCATCTGAATCTTGCCTTTAACAATCCAAAGGTCCTCTCGATGACAGTTCTGGTCCGCTGATGGGCACTTTTATATCGCCTCTCGTTCTCATTGCTAGGTTTTAGGTATGGGGTAAGTATCCATGGTCTTAGAGCATATGCACTTTCACCTGTTTGACAAAAATAAGCAATGTTAGCAGGGCATGGATGGTTTCTAGTGACCTGTATGTATGGCTTCAGGGTGTATTCAGCAATACCTAATAGATATCCGTCTCCAATCTCCCCACGTTCTAGTCCTTGGTGTATCCCACTGTGCCTGAATATGTATGAGTCATGTGTACTCCCTGGAAATTTAGCTACAATGTCAGTGATGACATTATGGGCGTCGCATACCACCTGGATGTTTCGTGAGTGGGTACATTTCCTATTGCGGAACACATTTTCCAGATTTGCAGGAGGGCAGATTTGTATGCGTGTCCTGTCCACACACCCGATTACATGGGGTAAGCTGGCAATTCTGTAGAAGTCCAATTTGGTACTGTTAATTTCTGCCTCATTCCTGGGTAGGTATATGTATCTGGACATGTGTGAGAGTATGGCATCTAGGAAACATCTGAAGAATCAGAGAGTGCACTTTGGGATACCCCACCTGCCACAGCAATCACCCCCTGATAGCTACCCGAGGCCAAGAGGTGCAGTGAGCATAGCACTTGCACATATGTAGGAATGGCGATGCCACGCATTGTCTGTCGTTGAAGCTGCGGATTGAGTAGTTCAATTAATTCTAATATTGCTGCACTGCTCAGTCTATATTTGTCATGAATCTCCTCCTCAGTTTGTTGGAATAGTGTCTGCCTGGTTCGGTATATCCTCTCCTGTCTCTGGCTCCTCCTCCTCCTCTGCTGGGCGGCGTGGACTCTCCTCCTCCATGCTATCACATACAGGTCAGCCATTTTGAGTAACCCAGATGCCTTCTGGGTCTCCTTTTATACTTTGGTTCTGGTTACCACCTGCTCTAAATCAGTGATAATCTGGGTGTGCAAAATGGGCTTTTTGCGACTAGTCGCAATTTGCGACTGCATTTTTCATATGGTTTGCGACTCGCAAATTGCGACATCCTCTTTGCGGGTCGCAAAATCAGGTCGCAAATTTTGCAAGTCGGTAATGGCTTGCATCGCTATTTGCACTAGGGAAATGGGATTTTTGCATCCCATTTCGGATTTTGCGAGGTCGCAAATTGCGAATCAGGCCATTTGTGACTCACAAAACTTTGCAACATCTGGCCCCAGATGTTGTTTCTGGGCAGCTGGGGACCTGCGTTGGCTCTGTTGTTTGGCTTCACCGCGGGTCACGGACGTCGGGTGCAGTAGTCACTTCTGGTAGCTGGTTTCTGTGATTCCAGCAGTTGCGGAGTCTTTTCTTTTGGAGTTTCTTTTTGAAGGGCAAGTCCAAGACCCATGGGATACCTGACTCTTTACTGAAAGCTGGAAGAGTTGGCTTCTTGTGCAGGATCCTTTGAGGTCAGCAGACAGGCCGGAGGTACTGGGTCCAGTTCAGCGGCTGCTTCTTTTCCTCTTCTGCCGGTGCAACCCTTTTTTGTCCGGGTCTTCTTAAGTTGTCGAAATCTGAGTTCTAGGGTACAGGGGTGCCACCTAAATACTCAATTTAGTGGTGTTACAGGGAGTTACAGGTGGTAGCCAATGGGCTGACCACCTTGAGGGTGACTACACCGTTCTTCTGACCACTTCCGTTGGTAAGTGGGTATAGCAGAAACCCTAGTGGCCTAATTCCTTCCAAACAAGATGGAGGAATTTAAAAAGTAGTGTCCATTTCAGCTCGTCCCCCTTATGGATGGAAATTGCATGAAGTGGGCACTCCTCCTAATTTAACTAACTTTCCTGCCTGTGCTGCCCCCAAAAGTGGGGTCAGGACAAGGGGACTGGTCATCTCACCTATCTGAAGGGTCCTGGATAGCAATACAAAGACGGCAAGTCCTTTGAAGCTCCCCGCCCTGGAATGTCCATTCTACCTGGTAGAGGAAGTCACACTCCTGCCCAGAGCAGACCTTTGTCTCAGGCCATCAAGAGCGTTGGCAGTCACCTTGTGGGGGGGGGAAGGGGGGGGAAATAAACACATCTGTGGTGGCTGAACTGGTCAGAACCAGTCAGTCAGCACACTAGTAGCCTTTAGGTTTTCATGGGGCCAGGTCCCAAGGTGCATTAAGACGTCGGTGCAATTGTTTCCTAAGGGAATTTGGTCCTCGTGAAGACAGGCTGCAGGCTCTGGCTGGGAAGCCAGTCAGGGAAAACAAAGAGGTAGGTAGTAGACTTGGGGTGCTCTGGACGTAGATGCACCTTTGGTCCTCTTCTCCTGTGCCCAGGGGCTTTTTGAGCAAGATCCTTCGAGGTCAGCAGGTAGGCTGGAGGGGCCAGGTCTAGGCCAGCTGCTTCTTCTTTTCCTCTTCTGCGGGTGCAACTCTTTTTTTTGTCTGGGTCTTCTTAGGTTGTCAAAATCTGAGTTCTAATATTCAGGAGTGCCAGCTAAATGCTCAATTTAGGGTTGTTGAAGGGAGTGCCATGCGGTGACTACACACTTTATATGACCACTTCTGCTGGGAACTAGGCATAACCCTAAACGTAGTGACCTAATCCCTTCCTAACAAGATGGAGGAATTTAAAAAGAAGTGTCCACTTCAGCTCGTCTACCTTAGGGGTGGATTGAAGTGGACCCTCCTCCTAATCTGCCTAATGTTTCTGCCTTTGCTGCTGCCAAAAGTGGGATCAGGACAGGGGGGTTAGTAATCTCCACCATCTGGAGAGACCTTGGTCGCATTACAAAAGTGGTTAGGCCTTTGATGCTCCTCGCCCTGGAATGTCCATCCTGCCTGGGAGAGGTGGTCAAACCTCTGCCCATAGCAGACCTTCGTTGTAGGCCCTTGAGAGTGCTAGCTCTCACCTTGGGGGTCCAGAAACAAATCTATGGTGGCTGAACTGGTCAGGACCAGTCAACACACTGGGAGTTGGTAGGTTTTCATGGTGCACCTCTAAGGTGCCATGTAGGAGGCTGGACTGGCTTATAGTGGATACCTAGTGGTACTTACAGCTTGTGCCAGGTCCAGTTATCCCTTATTAGTATATTAGAAGTGTTCTTGCAGCTTAGGCTGATTGAGGTAGCTATAGCAGAGCAGCTTAGGCTGAACTAGGAGACATGCAAAGCTCCTACTATACCACTTATATCATATGGCACTATATCACAAGTAAACACAATACTCAGAGTTACTAAAAATAAAGGTACTGAGAGGATATACTCCCTTAGGAGGTAAGTAAAATACACGAAATATACACACAAACCAAAATCAGGTAAGTAAACAGAAAAGTAGTGCAAACACTGTAGAACACAATAGAATGCAATAGGAGACAATAGGCCTTGGGGCAACACAAACCATATACTCCAAAAGTGGAATGTGAACCACGAATGGACCCCAGGCCTAGTGTAGTGTGTAGAGGGTCACTGGGAGTGTAAGAAAGCACTAAGGGTGTCCAAGATACCCCACCCCAAGACCCTGAAAAGTAGGAGTAAAGGTACCGTACTACCCCAGAAAGACAGTAAAGTCGAGATCGGGGATTCTGCAAAGACAACAACTGACTGCAAAGCACTGAAGACGGATTCCTGGACCTGAGGACCTGCAAAGGAAGGGGACCAAGTCCAAGAGTCACGCAAGTGTCCAGCCGGGGGGGAGGGGAGGTGGGGGTGGGGGAGGGGGTGGGCAGGAGCCCACTAAACCCCGGATGAAGGTGCAAAAGGGCTGCTTCCAGGTGGAAGAAGCCAAAGATTCTGCAACAACGGAAGGTGCCAGGAACTACTCCTTTGGTCAGAATATGTCCCACGGCGTGCTGGAGGATGCAGAGCTGTTTCCACGCAGAAAGACCGCAATCAAGCCTTGCTAGCTGCAAGAGTCACGGTTGAGGATTTCGGGTGCTGCCAGGGCCCAGGAAGGACGAGGAGGTCGCCCCTTGGAGGATGAGACAGAGGAAGGGCGCTCAGCAACACAGAGAGTCCATGCAGAAGCAGGCAGCACCCACAGAAGCACCTGAACAGGTGTTCAGAAGATCTGAGCTCAGCGGTCGTCTCAGCACAACAAAAGAGGGTCCCACGAAGTCGGAATCCAACTCAGCAAGTTGGGCAATGCAGGACAGAGTGCTGGGGACCTGGGCTGTGCTGTGCACAAAGGAAGTCTTGAAAAAGTGCACAGAAGCCCTAGCAGCTGCAGTTCACACAGTATACAGGATTGCTGTCTGGCGTGGGTAGGCAAGGACTTACCTCCACCAAATTTGGACAGAAGGGCCACTGGACTGTCAGGGACACTTGGACCCAGCTCCTGTGTTCCAGGGACCACGCACGTCAGGATGAGAGGGGACCCAGAGAACTGGTGATGCAGAAGTTTGGTGCCTGCGTTGGCAGGGGGAAGATTCCGTCGACCCACAGGAGATTTCTTCTTGGCTATCAGTGCAGGGTGAAGGCAGACAGCCCTCAGAGCATGCACCACCAGGAAACATTTGAGAAAGCCGGCAGGATGAGGCGCTACAATGTTGCTGGTAGTCTTCTTGCTACTTTGTTGCGGTTTTGCAGGCATCCTGGAGCAGTCAACTGTTGATCCTTGGCAGAAGTCGAAGAGGGAAGTGCAGAGGAACTCTGGTGAGCTCTTGCATTCGTTATCTGATGAGAAACCCACAGGAGAGACCATAAATAGCCCTCAGGTGAGGATTGGCTACAGAGAGAGGCAAGCACCTATCAGGAGCGGTCTCTGACATCACCTGCTGGCACTGGCCACTCAGAGGTCTCCATTGTGCCCTCACACCTCTGCATTCAAGATGGCAGAGGTCTGGGACACACTGGAGGAGCTCTGGGCACCTCCCCTTGGGAGGTGCTGGTCAGGGGAGTGGTCACTCCCCTTTCCTTTGTCAAGTTTCACGCCAGAGCAGGGCTGGGAGGATCCCTGAACTGGTGTAGACTGGCTTATGCAAGGAGGGCACCATCTGTGCCCTTCAAAGCATTTCCAGAGGCCAGGAGAGGCTACTCTTCTCAGGCCCTTAACCCCTATTTCCAAAGGGAGAGGGTGTAACACCCTCTCTTAGAGGAAATCTTTTGTTCTGCCTTCCTGTGACTGGGCTGCCCAGGCCCCAGGGGGGCAGAAACCTTACTGAGGGTTGGCAGCAGCGATAGCTGCAGAGAAAACCCCAGAGAGTTAGTTTGACAGTACCCGGGCTCTATGCTGGAGCCCCGGGGATGCATGGAATTGTCCCCCCAATACCAGAATGGTATTGTGGTGACTGTTTCATAAACCTAGATATGTTACATGGCCATGTTCTGAGTTACCATTGTGAAGCTACATATAGGTATTGACCTATATGTAGTGCACGCGTGTAATGGTGTCACCGCACTCAAAAAGTCCGGGGAAATTGCCCTGAACAATGTGGGGGCACCTTGGCTAGTGCCAGGGTGCCCTCACACTTAGTAACTTTGCACCTAACCTTCACTAAGTGAGGGTTAGACGTATAGGTGACTTATAAGTTACTTATGTGCAGTATAAAATGGCGGTGAAATGACGTGGACGTGCAGTGGCAGTCCTGTGTAAGAATTGTCTGAGCTCCCTATGGATGGCAAAAGAAATGCTGCAGCCCATAGAGATCTCCTGGAACCCCAATACCCTGGCTAGCAGGATCCCATTGACACATATCAAACACACTGACAAATAGGGTTTCCACTATGAGCACTGGTATCCTGGCTAGCAGGATCCCAGTGCTCATAGTTTGTGGCCTATATGTGTTCCCTGTGTGGTGCCTAACTGCATCACTGAAGCTCCGCTAACCAGAACCTCAGTGTTTATGCTCTCTTTGCTTTTAAAATTGTCACTGCAGGCTAGTGACTCATTTTACCAATTCTCATTGGCACACTGGAATACCCTTATAATTCCCTAGTATATGGTACCTAGGTAGCACATGCATTTAAAATGACTTTCCCGTGTACATACTATGTCTGAAAATCAACAGACATTGCAGGGGTATATCTGCGGATGCAGATCTGCCCTCATATATAATATAATGCACCCTGTCTTAGGGCTTCTAAGGCCCGCTAGAGGGGTGGCTTACTTATATTGCACGCAGTGTTTAGACGACATGGCTCACAGGCTGTGTGCCATGTCTTGTGTTAAATTTTGGAAGCACCTTGTCACGCAGCCTGCAATGGCAGTCTGCATAAGGTTGATGCTGGGTCCCTCAGAGTGGCACAAGTTGTGCTGCAGCTGAGGGATCCTCTTCAGTACCTATGCCTTATGTACCAGGGGTACCATTTACTAGGGACTTATAGGGGGCTGAAGGGCCTGGTCACTTGGGGATCAAGTGACCAGGGGTCTTGTTTTAGGGAAGGAACACTGTTACTGGTGACCTGGTTTCCAGGAACCCAGTGGACTTCAGCCAAAGTTGCATCTAAAAACGAGGCAAAAAGTGGGGGGGTACTGCACCCAGCTCCCTACAGGGGGCCCAAGCTTTCTGATGCAGCACCCCACCATTGAGATCTTTGTCACCTAATCCTCCACTTCCCAGGGAGCGTTCCCTTCTGCACCCCCGGATAGGGAATCCAAAAGGTTGGATACACTTGGGAAGAAGATTTTTTCTTCCTCCAGTCTAGCATTGTGGTCAATGAACACAGCATTCCTTTTGGGCTGTTATTCCCACACGCTGTCGGATATAGTTGACCCAGGTCCCATAAACGACCCGGACTGTACTTTCTCAGGCAGTTGCAGATGGGAGAGATGCAGCAAAGTTCACTATCTGTTGTGGACTGGACACGACTGACTCACTGGGAAGAGCGGTTTCGTCGACAGTGGCTCTGAGACGCTATGTATGATTTAGGACTTTTCGAGGGGTGTCCAGGATTCTTTGATGGATGTGCCCTTTAATGGCACCCGTCTCTTTGGAGACAAGGTAGACTCGGTGTTCAAGCACTTCAAGGATTCTCGTGGTGATGTCTGCCTTTAGCCCTTTGTGGAAACGGAAGGTGCCTCCAACAGCGTCCATTCTGGGCCAGCCACCATTTCGCTCATGCTGCCTAGCCTCTGCGTGACCGAGGGTGTGGGATCCACCAACCTTGTGGATCAGAGAGACAGCTGTCTGGCAGCAGCTTCTAAGCACTCCTAGTCTAACTCCCCAGGGGCCAGTCGGTGGCAGGATTCTCTATCACCTGCTCGGCAATCCATCACGTCAGACAGGTGGGTTTGCAGATAGCCCGAAGTGGCTACTCCCTCCCCTTTGAACCTACCCCTCCATCCATGCCACCATCATATGATCGGATGATGGAGGATCACCTGTCCCTTCTCTGCGAGGAAATTACAGCTCTCTTGGCCAAGGAAGTCATAGTAAGGGTTTCTGTGCCAGAAGTAGGTTGTGGTTTCTATTCGAGCTACTTTCTGGTGTCCAAAAAGGACAAAGGCCTCCATCCTATCCTAGTCCTTCAATCCCTCAATCTCTTCCTCTAGAAGAAGTTAAAAATGCTCACTCTGGCTCAGATTTTATCTGCCCTGGACCCAGGAGACTGGATGGTAGCGTTGGTCTTGCGGGATGTTTATCTTCATATTTCTGTCGTGCCTGCCTACCGACGTGATTCACAGTAGGCCATGAGCACATCTGATAGAGACTTCTTGCTTCAGATTCCTTACCTTAGAATTCCCTGGCATGAGCTTCGAATCCAGATTTTTTCTGCTGAGCAGTACCCTGTGCGCGCAGTCGGTTGGCGTTATTTGGATCTGCGTGTGTCGTCCGGCTCCGCATGGCGTCGTGAGAGCCGTCTGTGACATCACAGTCTTCTATATAGGCACCACCCTGGCTCGTGTACGTCAGTTCTTTTCCTTCCGCGCCGGTTAAGCGCAGATCCGGAAAAAGCTATCCTTTTTCTTTGACAGTTGTCAAGGTTTTCCGGCTTGATTGTTTGAACATGTCTTCTAGAAAGACTGGATTCAAACTGTGTAGTGCATGTCATTGCATCATGTCACTCACTGATCCACACAGAGTGTGTCTCTGGTGTTTGGAGAAGAATCACGACTTGACTTTGTGTTCTGACTGTCAGGCCACGGCTCCGAAGGCCTTGAGGGAGAGATCCCTCAAACTTCTAGCGGCCCCACAGTCATTTTCAGTCGGCGCGACTCCGAGGAGGTCACGGTCCCACAGTAGGAGGAGGTCGGGACACCGCTCCCAGAGCCCCAAGTCCTCTTCCTCGGACTCGAGGTCATCTGATCATTCAAGTAAAAGGCACAAGAAGAAGTCCAAGCCGACTACCCGTCTTCCCCCTTTTCTGGGGACTGGAGCGACCCCCCCTCTAATAAAGGAGTTTTACGAGGGCATGCACCTTGTTTATGAGCGGGTTGCATGCTCGGGTGGGTCTTTGGGCCCCACGGGGGCAGCAGGGACCCCATCGGGTTCGATGTCATAGACGTTTACTCCACCACCGGCGCCCACTGGTGGTAGCCCCATCCTTATTCCGGATGATCCCGAGCGAAGTCGTACGACGCTGACTCAGGCGGCACTGTTTAGACCCAGATCATTGCCTGAGCCTTACTTTGAACAGCCAGGCACAGGAGAGGAGTGGGAATGGTCTGAGGACCTTTTGGAGTGTGAACTGGAGCATGAGCATGTCTGGTATGAGGATCTAGGGGAAGCCAGTGGACTGGACACGTCTCCAGATATTGGCATGCTCTCTCCTCCTAACGTGGCTACGGAGGAGGGAGCTTCTTATGCTATGGTGGTGCGTAGGGCAGCTGAGGTCTTCGACCTAGATTCGCCCATGGTGCCAGTCAGGACGAATCTCCTGACAGAGGTGCTTCAGCCGGGGGTGACTACATCAGAGCCGATGTTGCCCTTAAATGAGGCCATAAAGGACGTCCTTCTGGGAACATGGTCCAAACCCAGCAGAGGGGCTCTTGTGAATAGGACAGTCGGCCACCGCCATAGACCTGCTCCAAACGACCCCAGTTTCCTTACCCCGGAGAGCTTGGCGGTCCAAGTCTCCACTTCCTGTGGTGCCTTCCCTTCCACTCCCCCGGATAGGAAATCCAAGACGCTGGATCAGCTTGGATAGAAAATGTTTTCTTCCTTCAGCCTGGCATTGTGGTCAGTAAACTTCTCTTGCCTATTGGCCCATTTTCCCCATACTTTATGGTATTCGGTGGCACAGCTGCTGCCCCGTGTCCCTGAGGGCGAACCGGACACTCTCACCCAGGCTGTTAAGAATGGGAGAGCTGCAGCCAATTTTACAGTCAGGTGTGGATTGGACATGACCGACTTGCTGGGTAGAGCTATTGCATTGATAGTGGCCCTACGTTGCCATGCCTGGCTACATTCGACTGGCTTTTCAGGGGATGTCCAGTCAAGTTTGATGGACATGCCCTTTGATGGCTGTCGCCTTTTTGATGAGAAGGCAGACTCCGCGCTTGAGAGGTTCAAGGATTCTGGTGCTACGGCCAGAATCTTGGGTGTCTCAGAGCCAGCTCGACAGCAGTCTGTCTTTCGTCCCTTTTGAGGCTTCGGAAGGAGCGAGGTACCGCGCCAGCCACAAATCAGCCACCGCCTTCACACCATCCCAGGAGAGGATGTGGTCATGGTACCGTCAGACCGACAGGGTCTGGCCTGTGGTCGCCGCCCTCCACTGCACCCAAGCCCTCCTAGTGTGGTTCTGCAGGACCATGTCCGTCCAGTTGGAGGGAGGATTCTATTTCATCTCCCTCACTGGCATTCCATCACAACGGACAAGTGGGTCTTGCAGATCAAACGCAAGGGCTATTCCCTCCCCTTCCAGTCTTTCCCTCCTTCTATCATTCCGACAAAAGAATGGCTGATGGAGGACCATTTGGTTTTGCTCCGCGAGGCAGTTATGGCTCTCTTGGCCAATGGAGCTAAAGAAGGGGTCCCGATGTCAGAAGTGGGCAGTGGTTGTTATTCCCGCTACTTTCTGATTCCCAAAAAGAACAAGGCCCTTCGCTCTAGCCTGGATTTAAGGGACGTCAATCTCTTCCTCAAGAAGGAGAAATTCAGATTCTCACTCTTACTCAGGTCTTGTCTGCCCTAGACCAAGGAGACTGGATGGTATTGTTGGACTTGCAGGATACATCTTTTCATATCCCCATCCTGCCAACTCACAGGCATTACTTGCGGTTTAAGGTTGGCCACGAGCACTTACAGTTTACTGTGCTCCCTTTCGGTCTCACCAGTGTCCCTTGGGTGTTCACAAAGGTGGTGGTGGCAGCTCATCTGCGCGGGTCAGGGATTTCAGTCTTCCCCTACCTAGACGATTGGCTGTTGAAGGCTCAGACGCCTCAAGCTCTCGTCACCCACCTCCAGACAATGGCGAACCTCATCCATTCGCTGGGGTTCACTATCAATGTGCGGAAGTCACACCTGGCTCCATGTAGTAAAATGGCTCCCTGTTGCAGTTACCCCCCACTTTTTGCCTGATATTGATGCTGACTTGACTGAGAAGTGTGCTGGGACCATGCTAATCAGGCCCCAGCACCATTGTTCTTTCCCTAAAAATGGACCATTGTTTCCACAATTGGCACACCCCTGGCACACAGATAAGTCCCTTGTAAAAGGTACCAGTGGTACCAAGGGCCCCGTGACCAGGGAAGGTCCCTAAGGGCTTCATCATGTGTTGTGCCACCCTATGGGACCCCTCACCTAACACATGCATTGCAGATTGTGTGTGTTGGTGGGGGAGAAAAAGGCAAAGTCGACATGGCATCCCCCTCAGAATGCAATGAACACAAAATACTGCCTGTGGCATAGGTAAGTCAACCAGCTAGCAGGCCTTAAAGTCATAAGGCAGGGTGCACTATACCACAGGTGAGGTCATAGCTGCATGAGCAATATGCCCCTACAGTGTTTAAGTCCATTCTTAGACATTGTAAGTACAGTGTGGCCATATTAAGTATATGGTCAAAACAAACTCCACAGCTCCATAATGGCTACACTGAATACTGGGAAGATTGGTATGAAACTTCTCAGAATAATAAACCCACACTGATGCCAGTGCTGGATTTATGACAAAATGCAGACAGAGGGCATCTCTAAGATGCCCTCTGCATTTTACCCAATCGTTCAGTGCAGGACTGACTGGTCTGTGCCAGCCTGTCACTGAGAGACGAGTTTCTGACCAGATAATTCGTTACGGAAGGTAAGTAACTTGCTCATCTGATAGAGACTTCTTGCTGCAGATTCGTTACCTTAGAATAGATACCCAAGCTATAACTCCTGGTGGTGGGTCGCGAGGATAGATTTCACACCAGGAAGTCCTGCAGGACCGAGCGGGCAAAATGCCCCTCTCTCCTCAACTGGCTATCCAGGCAGTATTGCTGCTTGGCAGATGTCAAGAACTGGCAGGCCACGAGCTAATGCAGTGGTAGCAGCTTTTCCTCTGATAGTGAGCCCTCAAGCCCTCTGGAGGCTGCTTCTTGGCCAAAGCGTAGCAAATCTTTATACAGAGAATATCTTTGACCCAGAGCGAAATGGATTGTTTCTGTACTGCCCAACCCTTCTTTGTGCCAACGTATCCCACAAAGAGTTGAAAGTCCACCCGGAACTCTCTAGTGCGGTCAAGGTAGAACGATAACGCTCTTTCTGGGTCCAGCCGATGGAGATGCTCCTCTTCCTTAGAGGGATGTGGTGGCGCAAAGAAGGTGGGCAGGGTGATATTTTGACCAGGATGGAAAGGGGTCACCACCTTGGGGAGGAAAGAGGCACCAGTTCTGAGGACTACTTTATCAGGAAATATCGTGAGAAACACCCCCTTCTCCATTGAAGCCTATGTGTTTTGGGCACCACTTTGACCCCTGCACCTGACCGGCCCTGAGCTGCTGGTGTGGTAACTTTGGGGTTGCCCTGAACCCCCAACGGTGGGCTACCTTGGACCCAACTTTGAACCCTGTAGGTGGTTTACTTACCTGCAAAACTAACAAACACTTACCTCCCCCAGGAACTGTTAAAAATTGCAGTGTCTAGTTTTAAAAAAGCTTATTGCCATTTTTGTGAAAACTGTACATGCTATTTTGCTAATTCAAAGTTCCTAAAGTACCTAAGTGAAATACCTTTCATTTGAAGTATTACTTGTAAATCTTGAACCTATGGTTCTTAAAATAAACTAAGAAAATATATTTTTCTATATAAAAACCTATTGGCCTGGAATTGTCTTTGAGTGTGTTTTCCTCATTTATTGCCTGTGTGTGTACAACAAATGCTTAACACTACCCTCTGATAAGCCTACTGCTCGACCACACTACCACAAAATAGAGCATTAAAATTATCTCCTTTTGCCACTATCTTACCTCTAAGGGGAACCCTTGGACTCTGTGCATGCTATTTCTTACTTTGAAATAGTACATACAGAGCCAACTTCCTACACCTATCTACTTACCTTTGGTGTTCCTGTGCTTCCCCGGTCCTGGGGTGGTAGATTGGGTTGGGAGTGATTCTCGCATTCCCTTTACGTAGTATATGGATTGGCCCCTCATAGGGGCACATGTTATTATATGCCTGTACATATCTTTTCCTAAGTATATTTTTGTAGGATCACATCTCCGGGTTAGGAGATATACCAAAGTTAGTTCTAGTGTTTGTGTTACAATAAATATAGAATGTTTTTCTAACACTGGTGTGGCTCTTTCCTGTGTGTACATTTATGACTTACCTGTGAGGTATTTGCAACTACTTTACACCCTCCTAGGTAAGCCTTAGCTGCTGCCCACATCTACCCCTCTGAGAGCTCTGGTTATCTAGAACCTCCTACACTATCACTAAGGGTTGCTGGACTCAGTACAGGATGCCACCTATAGATGTACATCATATACTAAGCCAGCCTCCCACACTTACCAGCTCTCCTTGGATGTTCACCGAAGTGATGGCGGTGGTCACAGCTCATTTGGGCAGATCAGTGGTTTCAGTCTTCCCCTGTCTCGATGGCGTTCTGTTGAAGGCAGGTTTGTCCCAGGCTGTCTCCCACCTCCAGACTACAGCAGACCTGCAGCATTCACTGGGGTGCACTAGAAACATGCTGAAGTCACTCCTGACTCCCTCTCAGATGCTCCCTTTCATCTGAGCTGTTGAGAACACAGTGCAGTTTTGGGATTATCCTCCTGAGTAGCGAGTCCATTATATTCAGACTATGATACGGATGTTTCAGACCCTTTCTTAGTTTTTGGTGGGATTGAGTCTGAGGCTGCTGGGCCTCATGCTCCCCTGCATTCTTCTGGTGACACATGCCAGATGGCATATTCGGGCTCTGCAGTCAGACCTGAAGTTCCAGTGGGGCCACCATCAGGGGGATCTCTCCTACGCGGTCCAGATCTCAGAGAGAACTGTGCAAGTGGTTGTTAACGAATCGTGATTGGGTCAGAGGCAGATTCCTCTCCTTCCCATAAACAGATCTGACAGAAGTGACAGATGCATCACTACTGGGATGGGGTGGCCATCTGAGAAAGGTGGTGATCAGAGGCTTCTGGCGGAATCCGGACTTCACATCATCCTGTTGGAGCTCCCTGCAATCTGGTTAGCATTGAAGGCATTTCTTCCCTCTGTCAAAGGGAAAGATGGTGCATGTGTTCACGAATAACATCTCTGCCATGTGGTATTGCGATAAGTAGGGCTGGGTGGGGTTGTGGATCCTTTGTCAAGAGACTCTGCATTTCTGTATGTGACTGGAACCTCAGGGCATATCCCTGGTGCTTCAACAGACGGCGGTTCTCTGAACACCAGATCAGATAAACTCAGTCTAAAACGTCTACCAGATTACGAATGGCATCTCCATCCAGAGGTGGCACAAGGTCTCTTTCAGCAGTGGAGAGCGCCTTGGTTAGACATGTTAGCCTCCAGAGAGAACAAGCGTTGGCTGCAGTTTTGCGCTTTGGAGTTTCCAAGGCATCAATTGCTCAGAGACGCTTTTTGTCTCGAGTGGAACTCAGGCCTTCTGTGCGCTTTTCTGCCCAAAGTTTTCAAGAAGATCAAATACCACCGGGCCAAAGTAATCCTGTGACTCCGGATTGAGCACAGAGTTTCACATCTAAAGCTGTTGAGCATGTCCATCCATCCTTCGATCAAACTTCCCCTTTGGGAAGATCTTCTTGCGCAGCAGCTGGGGAGGGTTCTGCACCCAAATGTGTCCAGTCTCCACCACCTTGCATGAAGATTGAGTGGCGGCAGTTGACACCTTCCACCCAAATTGCATTAGCACCTGGAGTTCCAGTCCTTGATATCCGTCAGGCAGCAATGTGGGCATCCTTGTACACGTTTACTAAACACTGCTTCCTTGACAGTCAGGTCTGAAGGGACAGGTACTATGCCCGTTCTGCTGTGATCTTGGTTCGCAGATTCGCCTCCGGGGATAGTATTGCTTGGGTATCTATTTACTGGGAAGGAATCTGCAACTAGAAGTCTCTATCAGATAAACAAGTTAGTTACCTTCGGTAAAGCCTTATCTGAAAGAGACATATTCTAGTTGTAGATTCCTTACCAACCCACGCATCCTCCCCGCTTTGCGGACTTACCGGACTCCCCTTTCAAGGCCTTAGTTTTGAAACACCAGTAGTCTGTGGTGTTCCTTGATCTGTGCTTCTGGCGTAGATAGTCGTGAAAAGAAACTGACGCCATCGTGCTGGGGTGGCGCATATATAGGTCCTGCAATGTCATTTCTGATTTGAACTACGCCAATGACTAAGGTGGAGCCGATCGATGCCACCTAACGGCACGCAGGAGTACTACTTAGAAATCAAGCTGACGCCTGGGGGAAATTCAAAGTTAAGGAATCTGCAACTTGAATATCTCTCTACCTGATAAGGCATTAACGAAAGTAAGTAATGTATTCATCGCACCATTTTTTCCCCAAAACTTTTCTTTAATTTCCAACTTACTTTGGACTTTCAGTACCAAGATTGCTTGACTGCAAAAGGGAGTTTTCAATATTCCCTTATCTTTCCCCGCATTCTTATGTCTATTAATGTAAGTGCATTCTGTACTTGGATATTGTTTTATCACAATGTTAAACATATAATCAGTTCCCCTCAGAGGCTGAATACTAAACCAGTAATAGCTCTATGAAAGAAAGTGCAAGCAATCCTCTTATATTCGATTGAGGATGATGATGGGGCAATGATGAGACAGTAGCATGGAGCACATTGGAGTCTGTGAGGGAGGCGGTGATACCAAGTACAACTGAAGAACCCATTTTAGGGAGAGATCTTTAAGAAAAAGACCAACCAGACAAGTACAATTCTAGAGTACTAAGGAACAGAATCAGAAACTTTTTTTTTCCACATTTTTGCTTCTTCACCGCGTGTTTCAATACTTTGCTCTTTTTTGATCTCTCACTCATTGCATTTTCTGTTATACAGTTGCTTCCTTTTTTTGCCACTTCTTTTTATCTGTCTCCTTGTTCTTGGCCTTTTTTGCTCTCTCCCTTCCATATTATCACTGCTTTGTGCTTGACCTCTTTGCTCCCTTCTCGTCTTAAGGCCTCCAATGCCATTCACCCCTTTTCCACCCTCTGGCCTCTCCCAGCTCCTTATCTCCTCTCCTGTGCGCCTTCCTTCCTCCTCTTCCCGCCTATGGATGCTTTGCCCCTGCGCCCTCCCACCTCCCAGGACCTACTTAATCGTGGACCCAGTGCCGCCGTTCCAAATGCAAGTCCATCTGTGCCCATCTGCGCTAGAACTGCACCCAGCGACCCCCTGGTCCTTCCACCCCCTGTAGCTACACCAGCGTTGTGCTCTACACCCTTGACCCTGCACATTGCAACAAATGGTGCTACCGGGCCAAACCATGTTCCATGGTATGACCTTTTACCCTCTCCCACTGTCACTTTACCTGCCACAGCACTCATTCCATCCCACTGCCTGGACCCACTCCTCAGACAGCGCCAGCACAAAAACACCAGCTTAAAAACAGCACTCTGCAACATACGCTTACTGCGCAAACACAGCACATAGGTTTGGGACCTCATCTCCACCCTCGCACCTGACACCCTTTTCCTCACAGACACCTGGCTCAACCCCACATCCTCGCTTAACATCGGCCTTACAGTACCCGAAGGTTACAAGATCACCCACTGTCAGGACATCAAAAAGCCAGGCGGACGGATCGTACAGAAGGAATCCATACAGTGCCCCACCACTATGGATGACATCGCCCAATCCATGAAATACCACAGCTTCTGGCTTCAAATGGATGACAAAACTGACAATAGGGGCACCCTCGCCTATCGCCCCCTGGGACCACTACCAAACTTCTGCAACTTAATCACAAACTTAATCGCCTCCCTCACCATACTCTCCAGTGACTACATATTCCTCAGTGACCTCAACTTCAATCTTGACGGCAACACCAACACTGCCAACCTCCTCGACACCATGAACAACAATTGCTTCACCCAACTCCTTAATGACCTCATCCACACCCGGCTACATGCTAGACCCCATTTTCACCTTCCGCGGACCCCATCAAGGACAGCCATGCCACAAAACTAATCTGGACGGGGCACTCCATTGTTCACTAAAACATCAACAGCTTACAGACCCCTCCCCCAGCCTGCCTAGCGTTCCCCACCACAACTGTAGCAAAGTCTCAGAAGACATAAGGATCAACACCCTCAACACCACCCACCTCAACTCCTCCACTAATGTCAAACTTCAACACATTAATCACTATCTTGGCCGACAGCATTCCTCTTATTGGCAGCAACACACATATAAAGTCCACCAAGCAGGCATGCTCGTATGCTGAAGACCTCAGAATCACTACGCTCCACTGTAAAGAACTGGAAAGGAGATGTCACACCAGCAACAACACCACTGACGACCTCCTTCACGACAGCCCTCAACATCTGCTACCAACTATTTAGAAAATCAAAGAAGCAAGCCATAGCTTCACGCATCGAATCAAGCTCCAACAACAGAAAGAACTCTTCAGTATCGTCAAGGAATTTTCCAACACATTATCTGCAATAATCAGCAATACCCCCTCACAGGAACTCTGCAACAACCTTGCAAAATTCTTCCACAACTGGATCGCCAACAGTTACAGTAACTTCAAACCCCAACCTGAGGCCACTGACTTCTTCAATCAACACAATGGCCCCACTACCACCATAGTCAGCCGACTGACCATATGGAACTAGCGCTCTTCCCCCAGGACACCACCTCCATCATGAACTCTGTCCACTCAAGGGCCCCAACCGTCCCAGGTCCACACCTCTTCTTCAGCCTAATCAGAGACGGGATCAGCCACAAACTTACCACCCAATTCAATTCCTCGATAGCCATGGCCACCTTCCCCAAGGCTGGAAGCATGCAGCAGTCAATGCCTTATTAAAGAAACCACCAGCGAACAAAACTACCAACCAATCTCCCTGCTCCAGTTCCTGTCTAAAATATTACACTTTAGAACAAGCCATTATTCAACATCTCTCCTCAAATGTGGAATTAAACCATCTACTCAGTACCTCCCGGTCTGGATTCCACAGCAGCAACAGCATCAAGACAGTCCTCATCGTGGCCACTTACGATACATGAGCCCTACTCGACTAAGGAGAGGCAGCAGCACTGATCCTACAAAACCTCTCGTGAGCATTGGACACGTTCTCCCACCACACTCCCCTCTCTAAGCTGCATAACATTGGCATTCAAGGAGCTTCTCTCAGATGGGTCACCTGTCTCCTCGCAGGAACAACTCAAAAAGCCTGCATACTACCATTCACCTCCAAAACACAAAGAAAGTATCTGTGAAACGCTGCAAAGATTTTTGCTCAGCCATACCCTCTTCAGCATGTACATGACATCACTGGTCGTCAAATCCCACGGTTTCAGCATCATATCCTACTCTGACCACACACAACTCAACCTCTCCCTTTCCTAAGACCCCCACAAAGACCAACTTCCCCAACTGCATGACAACCTTTGCTGTTGGATCTGACCCTTTTTGCAGGGTTATCTCTGAACATTTTGTCTTTTTCCTCCTCTGGGCACTTTACCTCTGCTAACCAGTGCTAAACGACATATGCTCTCTGTCTAAATTGTATTGGTGATTTGGTCTATCCATGTTTGCCATATTTGATTTACTAGTAAGTCCCTAGTATAGTGCACCAGGTGTGCCCAGGACCTATATAACAATTGCTACTAGTGGGCCTGCAGCACTGATTGTGCCACCCACATGGGTAGCTCTGCAAACATGTCTCATGCCTGCCTCTGCCAAGCCTGTGTGTGCAGTTTTACACTGCCATGTCAACCTGGAAGTGTAGCCACTTGCCAGGCCCAAACCTTCCCTTTTACCACATGTAGGTCACCCCTAATGTAGGTCCAAGGCAGCTCCATGGGCAGGGTGCAATATATTTAAAAGGTAGGAAATGTACTGGTGTGCTTTACCTGTCCTGATAGTGAAAGACTGCTAAATCTGTTTTTCACTATTGCAAAGCCCATCTCTCCCTTAGATTAACATATTGATTGCCTTGAAATATCTTTTAAGTGTAATTTCCCATTGGGAGCAGATCGAGATTTGGAGTTTGGGGTCTCTGAACTCACAGTTTAAAAATACATCTTTTGGTGAAGTTTTTTTCTGTACTGTAAGTTTGAAAATGGCACTTTTAGAAAGTGGACATTTTCTTGCTTAACCGTTCTGTGCCTCTTCCTGTCTGCTGATTACACTTCTGGGTTAGGATGACAGTTGGGCTGTTTGTGTATTCACTCTAGACAGTCACACAAAGGGAGATGAGGTATGCTCTGCATATCCTGATGGCCCATCACCAGGCTGATCGGTCTTCCTGAGCTAGAGTGGTGGGAGCAACTGACACTTGCATCTAAATAGGGCTCTACCTGTCTTCACATGAAGCATTCTCCAACCCCCTGGACAGGTTAAGGCAGGTCTTGTGAACTACAAAGACTTTTCTTGAAGTTTGCCTACTTCAAGAACAAAAATGGGAATAAGTATTGGACCTCTCACACCACATAGTTAGGACACTTCTGGACTGAGGACATTCTGCAAGGAAGAATAGCTAGATGCTGTAGGAGGGACTCCCTCTCCGCCTGTTGCTTTTTTGTGCTGACTTTCCACTTCTGTCCTGGGAGTAAATGGACTGGACTTTGCTTTCCACATCCTGCTTTCCAAGGTTCTCCAATGGTTTGAACCCAGCATGCCTCCTGTTAAGAAGTCTCAGGGCCATCAAAGACTTCACCTGCCAGCGCCTTGGCTGTCTTGCTGAGAGTGCTGGCTTGCCAAGTTGTGCAAAATTCAGTTCCTTTTGCCCTTGGAAGTGAGCTATGGTGCAACCGAGAAGAAACCAAGCACATCGACTCCAGAGCAACTTATTAACTGGCACCACTATCCAACTCTGTGCCGCTGCCTGCACCGGAGCCGTAGTCCCTACTGAGAGCAATAACCGCGGCCTGCAACATGGGCCCCATGCTGCTGTAGCACGTCCGAAGTCCTGCCACAGTGTGAATCCTGAGTACCATGTCACCGACGTCCGTGACCCCCTGACTCTGCCGCAGCACCTGTGGCCCCATGATGTGATTGCAACATCGCAAAGTCGACACCTTGCGTCTTAACCTGCTGGATTCATCAACTCCGCCTTGTGATAAGGAACAGACGCCTCACCACTGACGCAGCATCATCTCTGCTGCAACTGTAAGGAACAGACGCCTCACCTCCCCTGCCTAGCAGTAAGGAACCAAGACCTCACCTTCTCGGTTAGCAGTAATGAACTGATGTATCGGAGCCAATGATGCCTCACCTCCCCAACTCCTTGCAACATCTTTGTTTCTTTGTTGTTTTCCAAGGTACTGTACCCGGGGTCTGTGCGATTCCGTGACTGGCCCACACTCCCTCGTGAGTGGCATTGGGCGGTGGGGAACGACTCAGTCAAGATGCTGTGATAGCCCAAGTTGGAGCTATTGCGTTTAAAAGCACTGTACTAAGATTTTTGTCTTTGGAAAGTCGTATCTTTACTTGTGCATGTTGGATTTTGGTAATTTTGGTCTTGTTTTTGTTAGGTAAATATTGGCTTTTTTCTAAACTGATGTGGAGTACTTTTGCGGTGTTTTCACTGCTATTGTATGTGTGTGTACAAATACGTTACACATTACCTCTGAGATAAGCCTGACTGCTCGTGCCCAGCTACCAAGGGGGGGGGGGGGAGGGGAGAGGGTGAGCAGGAGTTATCTTAGCTGTGTGACTCTAGCCTGACTAGAGTGAGGGTCCCTACTTATGGTGAAAACCATTGCCAGCTAGAGATCTCATTTCTAACAGTCACTTGGATGGAAGACAACTGCTTGAAGCTCAGCATGCATAAGACAGAGATGCTGAACTTGGGCAACAGAACATCTCTGTGGTACGCCTCCTATTGACCTATATAACTTGGACCTACTCCAACCCCGACTGACCACGCTTGAAAACTAGGCATCATCCTAGACAACAAGTTGATCATGACGTTCCAGGTCAACTCCACCTCCTCCTCCTTCATCCTGCACATGCTTCGTAAGATCTAAAATAGCTGCCCCCATATCTCAGGAAGCACCATCGCCCAGGCTCTCATCTCCAGCCTATTGGACTGTGTCAATGCTCTCTACCCAGGGATCTCAGTCCACCTCCTCTGAAGACTATAGACCATACATAACGCTGTAACAGGCTCTTCCTGGACCTCTCAAGGCCCACACCACCCGCTAACACCGGGAACTTCAATAGCTTCCTGTTCAGAAAAGATGTCAATTCAAACTCTTGATCCACGCATTCAAGGCCTTATTCAACTGCGGACCTGCCTACGTGAACCACTGCCTGAACTTTCATCAGCCCACCTGAGATCTTTGATGTGCTTCACTCTTCGCTCCTCTTTTTCTTCACTCTATGAAGTGATTTGTTTTTTCCTTCCTAGTTTTCCAGTGTGCAAGGAAACATTTCACCTCTAAAACTACAGGGTTTAAATCTCATAGGGACTATCACAAGCATAGTCCAATTCTCCCCTAGCTATGTCTCTGGTCTTTGAGCTCAGTGCATGACTCCAAGGCCTGCAATGACTGTGCCCAGATGAATCCGAACGCCATCTGAGAACATGAAGCAAAACTCGACATGAAGTCGAAGTTGAGAATGTCGACAGTTTCCTGAAGTCGTTATTGTGAATACTTTGGATAAAAAAAAGAGCTTAAGAATTCCATGCAGCACTGATCCCACTCCCGCACTCTCCTTGTCTTGAGAAGGCGCAAGGGCGTTACCGAAGCCCCAGGTCTTGTTCTTGTTCTAGTGAGAAGCTGGTTTAATTTGTGGTCCCAATACAACCAAAGTTCCCAGGTCTGTTGGCAAATTCTACCAGGTCAAAGCTTTTCGAGAGGCAATGCTGTGCATCTTTGCAAAAAGAACAGATGATGGAAGGAATGCAGAGCAAAGCAAACAGCAGGGTAAAGGCTTAGTATATGGCTGGGGTGGCGTGGTTTGCATATGGCTGGATCCAAAGTGGGGTGGCGTGGTGGGCAAAAAACGATGGATTAAACCCAGATCTGTGACTGGGAGTGAATGTTTGCATTATTCATCATTCCGTCTGTAGGAAGTAGGATCTTTCTGCCTCCACATTTTGCCTGGTATCCGTGTATTTGGGCTGTAGTACACTAGGATCCTGCTAACTAGAACCCCAGTGTTGGTGCTCTCTCCCCTAAATTTGGTTGGTAAGTACTTCTTACACTCCACAATTGGCATATTGGTGTCCCCCTGCAAGTCCCTAGTATATGGTACTTAGGCACCCAGGCACTTGGTACACCAGCGATCCCTCATGGGCTGCACCATGTATTATGTCACCCATGGGAGCCTATGCAAACTGTCTACAGGCCTGCCATTGCAGCCTGTGTGAAGTGGTGCATGCACCTCAGGCATAAGATTTACCTTATGTTGTGGTAACTGCACTTCTGACCCTATAAGTCACCCCTAAGGTATGCTCTTCAGCCCAAGGATGGGGGCATGGTGCTAAGTGTGAGAGTACCCCTGCATAAACAGTGGTACCCCTACAAACTCCAGACTCAATCTTCTGGGCTTTATAAGTGGGTGGAAGCTATTTTAAGATATTTAGTGGACACTGGCCCTCACAAGATGTTCAACTACTTCATGGCTTCACTGAACCTGGTCACGTTTGGTATCAAACATGTTGGACTCTCATAACTACACTGGTTCCAGTGTTAGTTGCATGATGCCCTAGATGCTGTTCTGCCCTCCTGCTGCTGAGCTTAACTCTGGCAGGGGAAGGCAGAACAAAGGATTTCCTGTAGAGGAGAGGTGTTACCGGCTCTCCTTTAGAAATGGGTGTCTCTGGGCTAGGATGAGGGTGCTCCTGAGTGCTATCTGACTGTTTTGAAGGGAACATTTGGTGCCCTCCGTGCTAAAACGGTTTTATCCAGTGCAGGAAGCCCTGCTGACTGAAGCCCTGCTGACTGAAGCCCTGCTGACTGAAGCCCTGCTGACTGAAGCCCTGCTGACTGAAGCCCTGCTGACTGAAGCCCTGGTGACTGATGCCCTGGTGACTGATGCCCTGGTGACTGATGCCCTGGTGACTGATGCCCTGGTGACTGATGCCCTGGTGACTGATGCCCTGGTGACTGAATCCATGTGGGAGAAGTAGAGATTAGAGTATTCTGATCCCTGGTGGAATTTCATCTTCACATAAACCTGTTGGAGCTGCTTTGAAGGCCTTCCTGCCCACCATCAAAGGCTTGCTGCTTCATGTTTTCACCGACAACATCACAATGATATGGTTCTGCCAGAAGCAGGGTGAGTTGGGGTCTTGAGTCTTTTGCCCGGTGACTACACCTTTTTAGGAAACTGCCACTTTTTGACACAGTCATCACAACTTTTTGCTTACTGATACTGTTGTTGATTGGTAGTGCACCGGGTCCCTTCTAACCAGGACCCAGTGCCAGTGCTTTTCCCTTAAAACAAGGAAAATGTTCAACTGTAACCCAATTGGCAACGACGTTAACACCCCTGTAGGTTCCTAGTAAATGGTACCCCAGGTACTCTGAGTATAGGTACCAAAGAAGGCTCCTAAGGGCTGCATCATGTATTATGTTAGCCCAAAGGACCCACACTCAAACTGCATGCAGACTGCCATTTCAGGATGCGTAAATGGTGCAAACCATTTTTTTAAACGCGACATGGCACACTCACTGTGTGCATGCCGATGTACACTGCAGGTACTATAGGTAAGTCACCCGTACAGCAGGCCTTAGAGCCCTAAGGAATAGCACACTGTATTATATGCGAGCGCACATCTGCATGAGCAGATGTGTCCCTGTAATGCCTAGTTCTATTGCTGGGTATTGAACGTGCCCAGGAAGCCATCTTAAGGATGTGTACTGGGCACTGGTCAATATGAGTTACCCAGCTACATGATGGCTCCACTGAAAATAGTGGTGTTTGTTATGAAACACCTCCTCTTAATAAATTCATACAGATGTCAGTATCAGATTCATGAAGTTATGCACCCATAGTGCACCTTAGAGGTGCCCCCTGTATCCCTGCTAGTCATTTAGTGTCCTGGTTGACTGGTACAGTCCAGCCTGCCACCACAGTCTACTTTCTGACCCCCTGCGGATGAGAGCCGCTTTCTCAGAGGCCAGGGACAATGCCTGCCTGAAGGAAAGTGATCACAGCTCCTCTAGAAGGATGGCTAGTGAACTGAGCATATCAAGCTTAGAGGAATCAAAGGCTCTGCTCCCTTTAAAATGTGCCCATGTCTTAACCCCAGACCTGGGAAACACCATCCCCTGCGTATTTGGCACCAGGTGAGGAGGAACATTAGATATTCAGAAGTTGTATCACACTTACAGGCTAGGCACACCCCCAAGGGAAGCCACCTTAAGTGGACAGTTGAGGAAGGGTTCACCTTATTGGTTTGGGTGAAACTAGGAATTCTGGGTCAGGATTATGCCCACTCCTCACAGGACGTGGTCTTGTAGAGGGTGTAGAGCCCCATGGGGTAGATAGCCCTTTAGCTACTACCATACACTCTGCTAAACGCCCCTTAATTCAATATTTAGTGGTCCCCTAACACCATAGAGACAGATTTGTCTCCCTGGAAACAGAAGGACAAAGAAGAGCTGTCACCACGAAAACTGCCTTGCTTGCTAGTACCTGGATAATTGCACCATTCCGACTCGTCCAAAAGCTGTGCATCCTCCCAAGCCCTTGGAGGGCTGTTCAGCATTTAAGTCAACCATGTAGAATCTCCCTAGCGGTGGAGGAGCTTACCCCCTGCATCTGCTGGCACCGACCACATCTGTCTGCTACATCGTTTTGGTGCCCATTGAGCCCTTCGAGGGAGCATCACGCCTGGAGGAGGATTTTTGTAGCTCAGGGAGGTCAGACCCATCTCTCTGCTGAGTTTCAAGACGGAAGACCCTCTAGGAGGCCCCTGCAGCAGGACCCTGGGTACCGGACCATTAGTGGCTACCAAGACTTTTTGAGTGTCCAGCCTGGACACCACTGTTGCGAAAACCGACCAGCCCAACGAGGGACTTCAAGATTGACGCCACACCGAGAGTGGCCCTGTTGCTCTGTTTTCTTTACCTCTGCATGTGAACCCAAGCACATTGAGAGCCTCCAATACAAGTGACCAGCCCGCCAAACACCTGTGCACCGTTTCCCCCCCCCCCCCCCCCTTCCAAATTCCCCCCCTTACTGGTTCACGACTAATGACTATGCCCTCTTGCTATAAAGACCCTTACGAGCCAAGCCCACCTTGGGGTTCTGCTAGAATTATCTCTAAGTCCCCTCCTTTGCAGCCTGTGCCCATTGCTTCTACCAGTGTAGAGTTCGAGGCTACCAACCCGTTCAGCACCTCAGCACCTGACCACGCCAGGGCAGGTAAACTAAACCTGCTGTTGGTTCTTTGGATTTTTGCCCCCTAGAACTTTAACTCCAAAAGTACTTACCTGATAGCGATGATATTCGTTTAAAATACATACAAATATGTTATTTTTCTAAATTCGTCTCAGATTTCTTTTTGAGTTTGTGTCCCATTTATTGGCTGAGTCCAACAATTGCTTAACACTCCCTTCTGATAAGCCTACACTGCTCGCCCATACTACCACTAATAGAGCACTTGGGATTATTACAGTAAACCCTGTAACCCAAACTGGGATTGTCTGGACTATTTGCATGGTGTGCCCTTACATCAGACCATTACATAAAAACCCCCCTTCCTTCATTTGGTGGATCAGCAGTGGGATACAAGAGTTTGCATTTGCGATACCACTTGGTCAATAGCTGATTCCATTACGAAATCCACAATTGACATTAGTAAAATATATGTTTCATATTTTTCGATTCTTTCCCCACCAATTCTAATTTTTCTAATTTGAACTGTTAGGGCCTTGTGTTAATTCTCCCAGTCCATTGCTTTAGGGATTCAAAAAATGTACATTGTTAGGCTTTAAAAGTCATTTAGTATTTCTTTTGGATTTTTTAAAAAGGTCCCAAATGTGCTAACCATGTCTTGCTCAGAGGAAATTGTGCAGTAACTCAACCTGACCCCCTATCTTCAGCTTAGTATGCAACAATTAAGGAACCTCAGTAAAACCAGTAAAGTTGCAACTGCTTCAACACCTACAAATTTTGATGCAGAATTTGATGCAGCCCAGCTGGCAAAAAGTCAGGCCATACGTGAAGAGGAGGTGGACAGTGATAATGAGACTGTAGTTAGTACTCAGGTGGGTAGCCTTGATATCCTAACCAGAGAGGATGGGGAAGAAAACAGAAACCTGTATCCTAAACAAGTACCTAGAGTGCCTACCCCTTGTGGGGGTAAGTCAGGCCAATCCAGGCCCACAAAAGAACTAGATGATCAAGATGTTTATCTTGATAGACTGTCCAAAATAGCAGCCCAAGAAGCCAACATCTTGGCTACAGAGAAAGCAAGGGCTGAGATGGGTATAGAACCCATGAGTGGTGGTAGCAACAAAATAAATATGGAAAGAGAGAGAGAGGACCAAGTAAAACACAGGGTCCCTAACCAAATAAGGAGAGAGATTCAGGGAAAAGTACCAAAAGTAAATAGTGTATCACTCTCCTAGGCATTTAGGAAATCAGATCAAATCCAGAAGGACAGAGACTGAAACATTGGATATGTAAAGCCTTTTTCATCTTTAATCACAATAAAAATGTATTCTCAATATGTATATATAATCAAAATAATATACAATATTTTAATCGTTAATCATTAAACCCCCCTTCACCAAAACATCTTAAAATGATAGACAAGACCATAGACAAATCAACATACACACCAACACATATCACATGCAAATACAACGTTACATCAAAAACATTACAATCACAAATCGTTATCCATGTGTATATACAACTTGTGACTAAATGGAATCAAGATGATCTCCCAATGGTTATCAAAAGTTCAATAGTTCCATGTCGAAATACGTGTCATATAAATCAGTGCTGATATCATCAGTTCACAAGTTCACTGACCATGCTCAATCCAGTAAGTCTTTGGAGTTTAGTACATTACAATAGATGTCGCTCAATTCAAACGTGTGCCATCAAACTTGCCAACGTGCGTTTCGGTGGACTTACACGTCAGAGTCAATACAACTTACTCACAGCCACCTTCATCAGGGCAGTGAATCCTTAGTAATGCACAAAATCTTCTCTTCGATTCTGTATCTAATTAAAATCATAAACATTAACCAATTACAAACATCTAATCAAAAACAATAGGGCATACTTTGCGTCTGTTCACCCATACACCTGAACGGGATCAGTGGAGGTGAGGGCCCTCGCAACCAATTGTGCAGGTCAGCGAACATCCAAGTGTCTTCAAACACGAACAGTTCAAACCACCATGTAAAAAAGGAATAACCCAAAGCAGAAAAAAACACACCAAACGATGCTGCTTACCAGATAGCAAACCTCAAGAAAACGTATCTCCTATTTAGTCGAGTGGGGCTGCAACTACTGGCTAAAAAAGATACAAAGACGCTTTAATGAAACCGGGCCCATATATGCTGCGGCGCATTCAAATATCAGAGCGCCATTCCCGATATAACACTAAAACAACCTCTTACCTTAGCCTAATGATAACGGTAGCCGACCAAATGGAAAAACCGGCTCGGCTATGATAGTGCTGGCGCTCAGCGTTCCACGGTAATTTTAAACTGCCGTATACGCGCGGCAGAAAGAGATACAATAAACATAGAAAAGGGATGTACATATAACATCCGACCTTACCTATCAAATGGCGGCCATCTTAGCATGGAGTATATACCTAGAAAGGAATACACCGCGTATAATATCAAAGATACACAAAAATTTGCAAAAATGAACAAACATCATCCTGCTACAAAAAAAAGATACACACAACAATTACAAATAAAGGACAAATAAGGCCCTGTAAACAAAATTCTGTCCAAAACCCAAAATCACTATTTCAAACTTTATGAACAAAAATATTTTCTCGGCAGAACTGCAGGGAATAAGAAATAGCCGTAAATCAAATAGATGTTTTGAGAGAATACTGTCCCAAATCAAAACATCTACACATAGGTAATGGCCATTTTTACATTAACTATATGTATTAAAAATGACACCTGGAATATATTCCTGATCTGCACTAAAAAGATGGACTGAGTCGGAACTGACAGACTAGAAACTGTCTAATGAATGGTGAAACAGGTAGAAACGTAGATTGACACCAGGAGGATCTCACATGGCATTGTACCAAGGAATGTCCTTGGTAAGACCACTCTTATATGTCTCTAAAAAGAAAATCCAAAAAACTATTTCTTTTTCCTTAATTGTTCGGAACCTGTATCATCTCTTGCAGATACCTTTTCTAGATTGGCCCATCTCAGCTCATCATTGTTATGATTGTGGGCAACCCAATGAGCAACTAAGGGAGCATTCGGTTTCCGGGTTTTGATCAAGGACTTATGTTCAGACAATCGAGTCCTGAATTCCCTGGAAGTCTCACCGACGTATCCAAGATTACACGGGCATAAGATGAGATAAATCACACTCTTGGATCTGCAATTAGTCATGCCAGAGAGAGGGATTTTCTTTCCATTGTGTGTAATCTCCCGGGTTACCAAAGCTGTTTCACAGGCTTGGCAATTGCCATATTTAAAATTGCCCTTCATCTGGTCAAATCCAGTAATAGATCTTTGAACCGGATCGGAAGCGTGCCTCACTGCAGATTTAACCAAGATGTTTCGCAAATTTTTGTTTCTTTTAAATGTGAATAGTGGTTTCTCTAGACGTACTGAGTCTGCATTGGTGTTCAAAATATATCACTCAGAATTAATGATCTTTCTAATCCGGTCATTCAGGGTAGAATGATGTACTACAAACGCTAACCTATCGCTGCTACTCTGTTCTTTACCCTGCAAAAGGGAATCACGATTGTAGTACTTTGCTCTTTTGAGCGAATCATTGATCACTTTATTCGGTTATCCTCTCTGTTTCAATTTATATGAACGAACTTCAGCGTGTTTCATAAAATCTTAAATTTCTGTACAATTCCTTCTCAATCGTAGGAACTGTGAAAAAGGAATTGCCTGTCTCTGACTCCTTGGATGGAAACTGTCAAAGTGCAGAAGAGTGTTCCTAGCTGTAGGTTTGGTAAACAGAGACACCGCAAGGTGTCCGTCAAGATGTTTGATATAAACATGTAAAAACTCTACTTGATCGCAATTGTGTTTGATGGTAAACCTTTTTTTTTTTTCTTTTTTTTTTAAATGTGCATCTAAGGTGCAGATACATAGATGATGTGTTTTTTCATTTGTAGAAGAGCAGGAGTTGCATGAGTTATTTTTATGGCTGAATCTCCGTGACAGCAATTTGAAGTTTACCATCAAACACAATCGCAATCAAGTAGAGTTACCAGGTCGTCCCACAGACTAATACAGGGAAGTCGTGGTTGGAATTTGTGAGTTTCAGCGAACTTCCCAGTGGACTCCAAGGAAACCTAAAGACAGGAGGAAGGTTGGCGAATGTCCCCACCCAAGGATATCCAGAAGCCAGGAGTTCCTACACCAGGGGACCCGGATGCATAGGGGTGAAAGGACGTCAAACCCTGGCTGAAGTCAATGAAGGCGTTGGTTGTCCCACTGCTGTTGCGGCCCATGGAAACCAAGGACGGATTCCGGACGTAAAAGACCTAAAATGGAAGGGGACAGAGTCCCGCACCCTCAGAGTTGCCCAGTTGGTGCAGGTGGCAAGCTCATCCTCCTAGAGGTGAAGTTCCTCCAGGTTGGTGAAGGAAGAAGTCCAGCAGAGGGGTCCAGGAGCTCAGAAAATCTTAGGAGTCGCCTACGAGCTGTCCCACGTCAGTCGCAGGACTGGAGGAGGTCAGTGACCAGCGAGGCCACCAGCAAGCACTGGCAAATGCAAGCAGGAGCTGAAGATGGATCTGCAAGTTTTTGGGGACCATCAAAGTCCAGGAGATTCTACACTTGAGGGTGGAGTCAGGGCCCGTCCTCAGCACACAAGGAGGCCAGCATAACTTGTTGGCTCCCTCACGAGTGACCCACAGGCGATGGAAACAAGGAGTCTCAAGGAGGCCTCAACAACACAACAAGAAAGAAGTCCCACGTCGCAGGAGTTGCAGAATGGAGGCTGATCTTCAGTTTGCAGAGTGTTGGAGACTGAGGCTTCTCGGTTGTCGAAGATCACTTGGAGGAAGAGCCAACAAGCCTTGGCAAGAGCAACAGTTGCGGTGCACTGTGGTTCCAGTCCAGTTCCAGGAGCAGGGGCCCACCATCTCCCAAGTTGGTCAGAGGATAGGCAGGACCCAGAGGAGGCCACAGAACTACCATCTGTGATACAGAGCCTTTAATTGTCCGTGAGACAGCAGACCCCACCAGCCAGTTGATGTTGTCTTGAGGTGTCTGCGGATGAAGGGGAGTGACTTCTTCACTCCAAGGGAGATTGCTTTGTGCTTCCAGGTGCAAACAGAGACTTTGTGACCCTGGAGGATGCATAGCCTTTGATTTTGCAGAATTGTTGCAGGATCTGGAGAAACTGTTGCATTGGGAGCCTTCCCACCAAAAGCAGACTTGTTTTGGTTGCAAAGCAGATCCACAGCTGTTCCAGAGGACAGCAGTAGAAGATGTCTTGCAGAGGGTTCCTTCACTTATAGCGTCTTGCTCAGCGAATCTGAGGACCACCCTTGGGGGAGCCCTTAAATAACCATAAAAGGGGGTTGGTCACTCTGTGAAGAGATCCACCTATCAGAGGGGGTCAGGGAAGTCATCTGCCTGGCCTAACCAGTCAGATGCTCCCAGGGGCCTCTATACATCTTATTTTCAAGATGGCAGAATCAACTGGCCACCTGTCGGAGCTCTGTCCTCCTCCCTAGGTGAGGAGCTTGACAGGGGGATGGTCACTCCCCTGTCCTTTGTGTGGTTTCGAACCAGAGCGGGAATCAGGGGTTCTTGATCTGGTGCAAACCGGATTATGCAAGAAGGGCACCAAATGTGCCCTTGAAAGCATTTTGGTGGTTCTCAGAGGCCACCCCACCACAGCCCATAGACACCTAATACAAGAGGGCGGTGATCACATCTCTCCCTTGCAGGAAATCCTTTGTTGTACCGTCTGCTGCTTGAATCAGACTTCCCAGCAGGAGGTCCGAACAGTGTCTGGGGTCAGCAGTAGCATTGGCTGGCAGCCAGACCCAGGAAGGCTTCACAGTCAGAACTGGGGGAATCCTCTTAGGAACCCCCAGAGTACAGGGGATCATGCAACTAGAGCTGTAAATGGTGTAGTTTCACGATTTTAACATGTCTGATACTAAACATGTCTAGGTGCGGAGAAACAATTATGTAGTTGGACCACCCGTGTTGGATAGCGTCCACTATATTCCTTAAGATGGCTTCCCCGCACTTACAAAACACGGGGAATGGAGTCTGGGATTTGTAGGAGTACCCTGCTCATGGTGAGGTACCCTCACACTTAGGGACATGCACCCTGACCTTGGGCTGAAGGGTCTACCAGAGGGGTGACTTATAGTGTCTAAGTGCATTGACCAGGATATAAGGTAAGGCTTATGTCGGTGGTGAAATGATGCATGCACCATTTCATGTAGGCTGCAACCGCAGGCCTGCAGACACAGTTTGCACGGTCTCCCATGGATGGCACAGTACATGCTGCAGCACATGGGAGACCCCTGTTGTACCAATTCCCTGGGTACCCAAGTACCATATACTAGGTGTAGGAAGCTAACTATGTTTATACTATATCAAAATTAGATATAGTGTGCACAGAGTCTAGAGGTTCCCCAGAGGCTTAACAGAGGCTAAATTATATAATACTAATGCTCTCTTTAAATGTAGTGTGGTCGAGCAGTTAGGCTTATAGGAGGGTAGTGATAAGTATTTGTTGTACACACACAGGCAATAAAGGAAGCACACACTCAATTACTAACTCCAAGCCAATGGTTTTTATATAACAAAAATATATTTTGCTACTTTATTTCTAGAACCACAAGATTCAATTTGCAGGTAAGTACATTTGTAAGTAAGCATCAAACATATGTATCAACATCACTTTGTTTCAATATAGCAAGTTAAACGGTTTTCGAGAAAATAGCAAATACAGATTTTAAAAGTTGACAGTGCAATTTCCGAACACAGTTCTGGGGGGAAGAAAATTTAGTACAGTTTCGTAATAAGTACAAGACTTACTGTTCCAGTCTCTGGGGGTTAGGATGTCCACAGGCTGGGGTTTAAAGTGAACTCCAAACACCCACCACCAGCAATAGGGGACCGGCCGGGTGCAGAGGTCAAGGGTGATGCAAGCTTTAAAATGGAATTCTATGGAGACTAGTGGCACTCGGTTAAGGTGAGCACAGGTCAGGTCAGGTCAGCACCAAACACACACCCTCAGCGGTGCAGGGGCAGCTGGGTGCAGGGTGCAAACTCAATGTTGGGCTCCCATTGCTTTTGAATAGGGGAACCCCGGGGGTCACAAATAGGCTACAGGCTGGATCCAGGAGGATGGTTTAGGAAACCACAGGCTGGACGAGGAGGAGGGCCGCCTGATGAGCGTTGCTGCACTAGATGCCAGATTCCTCAAGGCCAGGGGGCTGCGGGTGCAGGGATACCTTTTGGCCTCTGAAATCTTGGTCCGGTTCTCTCGCAGTCAGGGGGTCCTCCGGATTTAGGCTGCAGGCGTGGTTGTGTTGGACAGGAGGGTTGACACTAGGCCAGAATTGCTGGGGACCAGCTCTAGTATGGTCACCTGGGCAAGGGCCGTGGGCATAGGGTGCAGAGTAGGCCAGACTCACGGACCCCAAGCATTTCAGGAGTCCTTTTTTGGAGTTTCTTTCTGGACAGGGCCCCTGTCCACGGGAGACCTTAGTCCTCTGAGGTGCAGGCAGTCCTCTCGAGGCTTTTAAGAGGTCGCTGGTCCTGAAGGATGCATTGCCTTTTAAGAGCAGGGGCTTTAGAAGCTGGAGACAGGCCGGTAGGGCTGGGGCCAAAGCAGTTGGTGTCTTCAGTCTTCTCTGCTGGGGGTCATCTTAGCAGTCCATTTTCTTCCTTCTCGGCTCGTTGACTTCTTGAGGTCACCAGGAATCTAGTGAGCTGGCTTCAAGGAGGCCCTTAAATCTTGGATTTAGGGGCATTACAAGGGTCAGAGAGCAGTAGCTGTAGGAAGTTGGCTCTGTATATACTATCTCAAAGTGAGAGATAGTGTGCACAGAGTCCAAGGCGTCCGCTTAGAGGTTGATAGTGGCAAAATTAGATAGTACCAATGCTCTATTTTGTGGTAGTGTGGTCGAGCAGAAGGCTTATCAGAGGATAATGTTAAGAATTTGTCGTACACACACAGGCAATAAATGAGGAACACACACTCAGACTTAACTCCAGGCCTATAGTTTTTATATAGAAAAGCATATTTTGTTAATTTATTTTAGAACAACAAGATTCAAGATTTGAGGTAAGTACATAAAATGCAAGGTACTTCACACAGGTAAGTATGGAACTTTGAATTAAAGCAGTAGTACACACAGTATAGGTTAAAATGGCAATAAGCTATTTTAAAAGTGGACAGTGCAAAAATCAACAGTTCCTGGGGGAGGTAAGTTTTGTTAAGTTTCTCAGGTAAGTGAAGCCCTTACACAGTCAGTCTCCTGGGCATAGGCAGCCCACCGTTGGGGGTTCAAGGCACCCCCAAAGCCACAGCACCAGCAACCCAGGGCCGGTCAGGTGCAGAGGTCAAAGGAGGGCCCAAAACACATAGGCACCTATGAACAACAGGGGTGCTCCGGTCCTAGACTGCTTACAGGTAAGTACCTGCATCCTCGGGGAGCAGACCACAGGGCTTTTGTCGAGAACCGGGAGGGACACAAACAACCACACAAAACACACCCTCAGTGGCACAGAAGAGGCCGGGTGCGATGTGCAAAGTAGACGTTGGGTGGGTTTGCTACAGAAAGCAATGGATGGACCCGGGGGTCACTTAGGCGATGCAGGAAGGGCACAGGGGGGCTTCTCAGACCAGCCACCGACTGGGCTACGATGAGGGCCGCTTGCTGGTCACTGCTGCACTGGTAGGTTGTTCCTCTCGGTCCTGGGGGCTGCAGGTGCAGTGCTTTATCCAGGCGCCGGGTTCCTTTGTTACCAGGCAGTTGCGGTCAGGGGCTGCCTCTGGATCCTCTATGCAGGTGTCGCTGTGGGGGTTCAGGGAGTTTGACTCAGGGTGTCCACGTTGTTGGAGTCTCCTGGGAGTCCTCTCTGCGGTGTTGGTTCTCCTGGACTCAAGCCGGGGGTGTCGGATGCAGAGTGTGAAGACTCACACTTCTGTCCAAAAGTTGTTGGAAAGTTGTTGCAGTTTCTGAACAGTTCCTCTGTTCTCGGGAGGTTCTTGGTCCTTTAGGTGCAGGGAAGTCCTCTGAGTCCTCAGAGGTCGCTGGTCCCGCTGGATCAGGTTCTTTGAGTCTGGAGACAGGCCGGTAGGGCTGGGGCCAAGTCAGTTGGTGTCTCCGTCGTCTCTGCAGGGCTTTCAGGTCAGCAGTCCTCCTTCTTTCTTCAGGTTACAGGAATCTGATTTCCTGGGTTCAGGGTCGCCCCTAAATACTGAATTTAGGGGTGTTCAGGAGGGCAGTAGCCAATGGCTACTGTCCTTGAGGGTCCTCCTTGTGCCTCCTCCCAGGGGGCACATCCCTATTCCTATTGGGAAAATCCTCCAAACTCAAGATGAAGGATTTCTAAAGGCAGGGGTCACCTCAGCTCAGGGCACTTTAGGGGCTGTCCTGACTGGTATGTGACTCCTCCTTGTTTTTCTCATTATCTCCTCAGGACTTGCCACCAAAAGTGGGGGCTGCGTCCGGAGGGGCGGACATCTCCCCTAGCTGGGATGTCCTGGGGTGCTGTAACAACAGGCAGGAGCCTTTGAGGCTCACCAACAGGTGTTACAGTTCCTGCAGGGGGAGGTGAGAAGCACCTCCACCCAGTGCAGGCTTTGTTCCTGGTCACAGAGTGACAAAGGCACTCACCCCATGTGGCCAGAAACTCGTCTGGTTGTGGCAGGCTGCAGAAACTGGCCAACCAGCATTAGGAGTCGGACTAGTATTCAGATGCCCTCTGGGTGTATTTTTCAATAAATCCCACACTGGCATCAGTGTGCATTTATTGTGCTGAGATGTTTGATACCAAACTTCCCAGATTTCAGTGTAGCCATTATGGAACTGTGGAGTTTGTGTCTGACAGAATCCAGACCATATACTCTTTTATGGCTACCCTGCACTTACAATGTCTAAGGTTTGGCTTAGACACTGTAGGGGCATATTGCTCATGCAACTATGTCCTCACCTGTGGCCTAGTACACCCTGCCTTAGGGATGTAAGGCCTGCTAGAGGGGTGACTTAGCTATGCCACTGGCAGTGTGAGGTGGGCATGGCACTCTGAGGGGAGTGCCATGTCGACTTAGTAATTTTCTCCCCACCAGCACACACAAGCTGTGAGGCAGTGTGCATGTGCTGATTGAGGGGTCCCCAGGGTGGCGTAATACATGCTGCAGCCTTTAGAGACCTTACCTGGCCACCAGGCCCCTTGGTACCAGGAGTACTGATTACAAGGGACTTATCCGGATGCCAGGGCTGTGCCAGTTGTGGAAACAAAGGTACCGTTTAGGGAAAGAACACTGGTGCTGGGGCCTGGTTGGCAGGGTCCCTGCACACTGTCAGTCATAACTGGCATCAACAAAAGGCAAAAACAAGTTAGGGGGTAAACATGCCAATGGAGGCATTTCCCTACAGTAGTCAATGGCTACTGTTTCTGAGGATGAATACACCCTTTGGGTGTCCAGTCCTTTTGGGGAGGGTGGGACACGTACCTTACCCTATTGGTCTCTGTCCTCCAAACCAAGATGGAGGATTCTGCTGAGAAGGGGTCACTTCAGCTCTGGACACCTTAGGGGTGGTCGTAGCTGAAGTGGTCACTCCTCCTTGTTTTTCCCAAGTTTTCCGCCAGAGTTACCGCCAAAAGTGGGGCTTGGTCAGGGCATCGGGCACCTTCACTAGCTGGAGTTCCCTGGGGCAATGTAACAAGAGGCCCGGGCCTTTGAGGCTCACCATCAAGTGTTACAGGTCCTGCAGGGGGGAGGTGTGAAGCACCTCCACCCATTGCAGGCTTTCTTTCTGGCCTCAGAGAGCACAAAGGCTCTCACCCCATGGGGTCTGAAACTTGTCTCTTGGTGGCAGACTGGAACAGATTGATCAGTCCTTAACTAAAGGGCTGGGTAAAATACAGGGGGTAACTCTAAGATGCCCTCTGTGTGCATTTTACAGTACATCCAACACTGGCATCAGTGTGGGTTTATTGTGCTGAGACGTTTGATACCAAACTTCCCAGTCTTCAATGTAGCCATCATGGAGCTGTGGAATTTGTGATGACAAACTCCCAGCCCATGCATTTAATATGGCCACCCTGCTCTTACAATGTCTAAGAATAGACTTCTACACTGTTGGGGCATATGGTGCTTGCAGTTATGCCCTCACCTGTGAGATAGTGCACCCTGTCATAGGGCTATAAGGCCTGTTAGAGGGGTGACTTACCTATGCCACAGGCAGTGGTCTGTGGCACCCTGTAGGATATGCCATGTTGACTTTACCTTTTTCTCCCCACCAGTACACACAAGCTGCATTGGCAATGTGCATGTGTTTGGTGAGGGGTCCCTTAGGGTGGCACAATATATGCTGCAGCACTTAGGGACCCTCCCTAGTCACAGGGCCCTGGGTACCACTGGTACCTTTTACAAGGGACTTAGATGTAAGCCAGGGGTGTGCCAGTTGTGGAACAATGGTACATTTTTAGATAAAGAATACAGGTGCTGAGGCCTGGTTAGCAGGATCCCAGCACACACTCAGACAAGTTAGCATCAGATATCGGGCAAAAAGTGGGGAGTACTGCAAACAAGGGGCCTGTTTCCTACACTAGGAACTTACATGGGTGCACCAGTAGGGCAATTGTGGGGTGTAAAGTTTACCAGCAACCACATTTAGAGGAGAGCTCACGGTCACATTGATCCTGGTTAGCAGGATCCCAGTGCACTACAGTCTAAACACACTGACACCAGGCAAAAAGTGGGGGTAATTATGTAAGAAAGGTGCTACTTTCCTACGCATGGGTCACGACTGCAGCTGGACAACTGAGTCCCCATTTGCTTCCACAGGGGGTTCCGACACGACTTCACCCCTGTGCTCCCGGGCGCCCTGGTGTAGGCACTCTGCTTCTCTGGGTGTCCGTGGATGTGGGCAGTCTTGAACCTCCCTTGTCCCAATGGGTTTCTTCAGGGTTGTCTGGTAAGGGTCCTAAAACTCAAAGACTTCAACTGTGACTTCCCCACATTATCTTATGGACACTGATCTGGGGTTACAATTCTGCACACGGGCGCTTGGTGAAACCTACTTAACTACCTTTGGTGTTCCAATGCTTCCCCAGTACTGAGGATCAGTTGGGTGGTAGATTTAATTGGTATTGATTCTCCTATTCCATTTCTTTTTTTTTTTAGTATATGGTTTTGGCCTCCCCATTGGGTCCTATGTTATTTTATTCCTTTACTCGCCTGTTTTTAAGTATATTTTTGTATGTTCATATCTCCGGTTAGGAGATATACCAACGTTAGTTTAGTGTCTGTGATATAATAAATAATGCATTATTTTTCTAACACTGGTGTGGTTCTTTCCTGTGTGTACGTCACTGACTGAACTGTGTGGTGTTTGCAACTGCTTTACACCCTCCTGGATAAGCCTTAGCTGCTCTCCACTGCTACCCTTTGAGAGCTCTGGTTATCTAGAACCTCTTACACTATCACTAAGGGTTGCCTGTACTGAGTAAAGGGTGTCTCACCTATATGTATGTACACCATATACTGAGCAAGTCACCTACAAGTGGTCATCACCCTGTCCAGAGTTCCTAAGTTCCACCACATGCAAGATGGCGGAATTTGCTAAGTCTTGTCCACTTCAACCTGGCCATTCTAACGGTGTTCCCAGTCTGGAAGTGTGACATGCCTCCTACAGGCTAATTTTCCTGCCTGTCCATGTGCCAGAAGGGCTCTTGTGCAGGGGGGTTGGCATCTTTCTCTGAGAAACGTCAGATCTGCATACCAAGGCTGTGTGGGCTTCTTTGAAGCTCCTGCCTTGAAATGCAGGTCATCCTGTAGGGAGGGGTGGGTAACAACTCAGCCCAGACAGGCTTTTGTTTCTGACCTCTCAAGAGAAGAGGCTGTCCCCTTGGGAAGTCAGATTCTCGTCTTATGGTGGCAGGCTGGTGTAGGAAGCTGGCCTAGTGTGTGGTAGGTACCCAAGGTACTTCCACCTTATTCCAGGTATCCCCTCTTAGTGAAGTGTAGGCTGTGTCTATAAGCCGAGCTTTCTATAGGTAGTGGTGGATGAGCAGCCAAGGCTTATCTAGGAGACATGCAAAGTTCATGCAGTACCACTGTAGTGTCACAGCACCTACACACATGAAAAAAAGATACTTTATTTTTGGAACAAATCACCATAAAATACTAGACAGGTGACCCATCCTTAGGAGGTGTAAGTAATACACTGAATATATACACGAACAATCAGAAATAGACATGAAGTTAGAAAACAGTGCAAATAGTAATAACCAATATTGACCCTAGGGGGAGCACAAACCATATACTAAAAAATTGGAATGCCAACAAGGTACCCCCCACTTAGGTAAGTAGACTGTGTAGAGGGGATCTGGTGGTATTAGAAACCCACAGAGGTAAGTAACCAGCACCTCCCAGTGACCAGGAATGCAGGAGTAAAACACTGGATTTTCCCCAAACCACCCAAAAGGAGGAAAAGAAGAAAAAGAAGAAACCCAGGGAGGGCTGCAAGAAAACCAGTAGTGGATTCCTGGAGAACAAAGACCTGTGAAGAGGGGACCACGTCCAGAAGGTACAACAGTGTCCAGTCGGAGCAGGAGCCTCTAACCACCACACTGAAGATGCAGGAGTTGGTCAACGGTGAAGAAGAGTTTGATGGATGCATTTGGAGTCCTATGTTGGAAGGAAGATTGCAGATGGGTGTTGGTGTAGGAATTCCACCAACAAGCCTTGGCAAAGGCAACTTTGCAGTTGGAGGGAAAGAGGTGCTGCCAGGGGCCAGCAAGGCTCAGGAGAACTCAACCCAGAGGAGGGACTCAGAGGGGGCCCTAAGCGTCGCAGAGAGTCCGAGGAGCAGAAGCAGCACCCACAGGAGCCCCACAGGAAGAGGACACAGAAGGTGCAAGAAGGAGCCCATGCAGCACTACAGAAGAGGATCCCACACCGCAGTAGAACCACACAGGAGGCTGGGATTTGCAGGAAGGAGTGCTGGGGACTGGAGCTGTTCGTCACCTGAAGATCCCTTGGAGTGGATGCAAACAAGCCTTGGCAGCTGCAAGAAAGGTGGCGCACAGGGTTGCTGTCCTGCGTGGGAAGGCAAGGGCTTATCTCCACCACCCGTGATGCAGTATCCACGCAGCTCAGCAGGAGAGGGGATCCACCCAGACGGTTTTCACTTGTTGTTTGTGCCTGCGGTTGCAGTGGAGCGACTCCTTCCCTCCAAGGGAGATTCCTTCTGCCTCTTGTGCAGGCTCAAGGGTTTGTCAGAGTCACCAGATCCTCGGGTTCTGCACACGTTCCCAACACGTCCACCACTGAACAGCTCCAAGACACTGATAGATAAATCACAGAGGCTAAGAGAGTTCAAGAGGGAAAGAGGGGATTAGGAAGGGAAATAGCTGGGAAGGAGACCTGTAGTAAGAAAAAGATTAGAACACACAATATGAAAATTATATCTCCTGAAATCAATACTAGACTATGATTCTAAGCATAGTCATTCTGAAAACATGAACAATGTAAGAATTAAGTTTAAAATGACTAAGTTTCAAGATGGCCGAATACCTGTAAGGGAATCAAGATGGATTAAATGAAAACTTTCTTATTCAAGTACTTTCCTTTACATGAGAATCAGAAAAACATTCTGACTAAATTTTAAACCAGTCATATAAATCCTTTTTTAAGAATGCATACTAGGACCATAGAGTATTGCATTTAGAAACTCTGATCTTCTGTGTACTTCTAAAATGTTTCAACACAAATTGCGCATATTGTAGATTTTTATATATATATATATATATATATATATATATATATATATATATAGTAAACACCATAAAAGGATTGTGCACCATGAATAACACAATATGGATACAGGAAAAACAAATCACATAACTTGTCAACTCGAATATTACATGATAAATATCTTAGAATAGTGGCATACAATAAACAACATGAATTAAACTCGAGGAGAGAATCGTGCGTCTAGCCGATTCGAGTGTCACCATGTAAAAAGCCAAGAAATGGTAGTACGCAATGAATATCAAAGTCAAATCATCATTAAACGAATCGCACGTCTTGCCGATTCGTAAACCACGATGTAAATGCCAAGAAATAATAGCGCACAATGAATAACAAGATCAAAGTACAATGAAACAAATTGCGCGTCTTTTGCAGATTCTTAAGCCACCATGTAAATGTCAAGAAATGGTAGCGCGCAATGAACAACAAAGTTAAAACACCATAAAACGAATCGCGCGTCTTGCCAATTCTTAAGCCACCATGCAACTATCAAGAAATGGTAGCGTGCAATGAATAGCAAGATTAAATTATCATGAAACGAATCGCGTGTCTTGCCGATTCGCAAGTCACCCTGCAAATGTCACAAAAACTCAAGCACATATTTCACACGTGCAAAGTACTCTGTCAAATCATAAAAGAATTAGGCCCAAGAACATGAGAGCTCTCGATAACGGTGTTGGGAGGCCAGCCCAACCACCGTCTTAACGTCCAGAGCAAGGATCTCCAAATGAAGAATGAAAGTCAGATGTCTGGAAGATCAAATAGGCCACCGGGACAGGAGCTCAGGAAGTAGCTGCTGCTCTGCACCAGGACCTCTCAATAGTGAGCACTTGGAGCTGGGCTGGCTCCTTTTTATAGAGTCGTGGCCCAGCCCACAACCACACCCAGGCATGTTGCAGGTAAAGTTTCTAGAAGGCCCTGGAAAGGGACCACACCCTAACAACAACATATTAGCACAATGCGTAAATTACGTTGTTTTGAGAGTGCTGGGTTTTTGCATTCTAGTCGCCAATAGAGCGCGCACTGCCCTGGTGTTGACATGGTTGCAGTCTTCTGAGGATGCATGGTGAGGGAACTGTTGCAAATCTGACAGGAACTCTGGCTACAATGTTGCAGAAGGATCTTCCTCGTGGATCTGCAGCTTGTAGGTTCCTGGAGGGTCTAGTCACGGTTCCGGTGGTTGAAAGAGAGGTTGCAGAGGAGTCCTGCTGGAATCTTGCAAGCCAAATATGAGGACCCACCACAGAAGAAGACCCTAAATAGCCCTGAAAGGGGGACTGGTCACCTAACCAGTTAAGCGCCTATTAAGAGGGGGCTCCGACGTCACCAACCTGGCCTGGCCACTAAGATGCTCCCAGAGTTCCCTGTCCACCCTGGAAACAAGATGGCAGAATCCAGGGACCCTCTGGAGAAGCTCTGAGCACCACCCCTGGGGTGGTGATGGACAGGGGAGTGATCACTCCCCTTTCCATTGTCCAGTTCCGTGCCAGAGCAGGGACTGGGGGGGGGGGGTCCCTACACCGGGGTTGACTGGTTTATGCACAGAGGACGCCAAATGTGCCCTTCAAAGCAAAACCAGTGGCTTGGGAAGGCTAACATTCCCAAGCCAGTCACACCTATTTCCAAAGGAAGAGGGTGTAATCCTTTGTTTTGCCTTCCTGAGCTTGAGCAGATCAAGGAGCAGGAAGGCAGAAACCTGTGTGAGGGATGGCAGCAGCTGGGGCTGCCAGGAAAACCCTAAAAGACTGGTGGTAAGAATGCTGGTGGTCCTCTAAGGAGCCACATAGTACATGGAATCATACATCCAATACTTGCAGAAGTATTGGGGTATGATTCAGACATGTTTGATACCAAACATGCCTAGGTTCGGAGTCACCATTATGTAGCTGGACCTAGGTAGTGACCTTTGTCCAGTACACACATGGAATGGCGTCCCCGCACTCACGAAGTCCAGGAAAATGGAGCTGGAGTTTGTGGGGGCACCTCTGCTAGTGCAGAAGTGCACTCACACACAGGTACTTGCACCCTGCCCTCTGGGCTAGGAGGGGGTACAATAGGGGTGACTTACTGTGACCTGGTGCAGTGACCTGTTGTGAAAGGTTGTATGCACCTTTTCATGCAGGCTGCAATGGCAGGCCTGCAGAACACTTTGCATGGGCCCCCTATGGGTGCATAATACATGCTGCAGCCCATAGGGATCCCCTGGTACCACAGTGCCCTGGGTACCTATCTGCCATATACTGGGGACTTGCATGGGGGTAACACTATGCCAAATGTGGTGTGCAAAAGGTTCTAGTAACCACGTTAGAAGGGAGAGAGCATAATAACTGGGGTCCTGGTTAGCAGGGTCCCAGTGAACAGACACACACACACACACAGGCAGAAAATGGGGGTAACCATGTCAAGAAAAAGGGCACTTCCCTACAGCTGGCCAGAACCGGTCAGTGAGCTCACCAGCAGTTAGTAGGTTTCTCAGGGGGCACCTCAAAGGTTCCCTCTGGATGCATGTTTTAATACTGATCACTGGAATCAGTTAGGGTTTATTAATACGAGATGTTTAATACCAAACATCACTAGGTTCCGAGAAGCCATCATGTAGCTGGAGAACTCAAATTGACCACTGTCCAGATCTTGTATTTAATGTTGCTTCCCTGCACACTTGCTATGTCTAAGATTCAACAAGGACATAGTAGGGGCATATTTGCTCATGCATATATGACCTCACTCGTGATGGCACCCTGCCTTAGGGCTAAAGGCCTGCTGTAGGGCTGCCTTACAGATAATACAAGCAGTGGTTTTAGGGGATATGACACAAGCGTGTGCCATGTCGTGTTTTCGATTTTGGGTGCACCTTGTCACGCAGCCTGCAATGGCAGTCTGCAGAAGGTTGGTGCTGGGTCCCTCAAAGTGGCACAAGTGGTGCTGTAGCTCTTAGCGGCCCTCTATGGCACCCATGACTTGGGTACCAGGGGTGCCATTTACTATAGACTTATAGAGGGGCTGAAGGGCCTGGTCACTTGGGGATCAAGTGTCCAGGTGTCTTGTTTTGGGGAAGGAACACTGGCACTGGGAACGTGGTTAGCAGGAACCCAGTGCAATTTAGTAAAAGTTGCATCTAAAAATCAGGCAAAAAGTCAGTGGGCACTGTAATCAGAACCCAGCTCCCTACAAAACACATTGAGTGAAAGCTTGACATTTTGGTGATCTAAGAAATAACTTTTTTAAATTAAATAATAACCAAACTTATGCAGTCTTTAATGTATTTATTGTGGAATGATGAATGAACAATTAGAAACAATCAGCAGGACCTCAGTGGGTACATTGTGCATAACCTGTGAAATCAACTTGGATTTAATGCAGAACCGCTAGTAAACCTCCTACAGTGTCCATTTATGCAGGTTTCTGTAACCGTGTAACAAATTTGTTCAGTGAGATTGTTCCCCAGTGGGATCTAAATCTTGTGTTGACTTTTCCAATGACACCCCTATTTTGATGCAGAATTCTAACCGCAGAATATAGACTTCTAGGTGCAGATTCCTTACCATAGAATTTCCCCCAGGCGTCAGTCTGCATCCTGATCTTTTTCTTTGAGCAGTACCCCTGTGCACTATTAAGTGGCATTGGTCAACTCTGTGTCCGTTGTTGGCGTCGTGGTCACCAGATAGGATGTCTTGGGTCATATATAGACACCACCCTGGCACACTGATGTCAGTTCTTTTCTTTCCGTGCCAGCCTACTTGCAGATCTGAAGAGAGCTACCTCACAAGTCGCTTTTCACTGGCTTTTTATATCTTTTCTTGACGTTCTTGACTTCATGGTGCGTTGAGGATGTCGTCACGGAAGACTGGCTTCAAGCCCTGCGACTCCTGTCACCGGATGATGTCGGTGACTGATCTGCACCTCATGTGTCTGTGGTGTTTGGAGTGCGACCATGACCAGAAGTCGTGCGGTGACTGCCGGGCCATGAACTCGAAGGCTCCCCTGCACTCGTTTTCCCCATTCAAAATTGTTAGGACATTCGGGTAAGCACCAGAAGAAGATGAAGAAGCACAAACGCTCTTCAGCTTCACCCCATCGTTCGGACACCGCGGGAGGAGGAGCGTCCTAGCTCTAGGCCTCCATCTTCAGAGCCTACTTCTGAGTCGGCTCCACACCTCCCCAACTTAGCCAGAGCCACCCCTGCCCAGTTGAAGGATTTTTCCGAGTCCATGTGCCTCATCTTTGGGCAGTCTACCCCTGTCAGACCACCTTCTTGCCCCATAGTGGTTGGCAGGGGCCCCTTTGGGTTCCACGCCAGCGGCTTCAGCCTCTGCACCGGAAGGTACCCAGGGTATGCTTCCGGATCTGAATCGACATTGGTCATACCATTGGGACCTTCCCCTCCAGTGGTTCCAGTGTGGCCACTCCTGACACTGCCAGGGCCTGCTCGCAGTGTCAATCCCATACTCATTGCCGACTCCGAGCCAGAGCGGCGTTGCTCGATGCCGATTCCCCTTCAGCGGGGACCTTGCTCCCTAAGTCGCATCCTGACCCTTATTATGAGTTCGGTGAGAGCATGGAGGGGTCGCTGAGCCATTTAGAATACCAGCTTGAAGGCTCTATTGTAGGAGTGTAGCATCCTTCTGACATAGTTACCCCCACTTTGTGCCTGGTGTCAGTGTGTTTAGACTGTAGTGAATTGGGATCCTGCTAACTAGGACCCTTGTGCCTGTGCACTCTCCTCAAAATTTGGCTTTACACCCCACAATTGGTATACTGGTGCACCTTTGGAAGTCCCTTTTATATGGTATTTAGGTATCCAGGGCATTGGTACACCAGGGGTCTCCCATGGGCTGCAGCATATATTGTGTCTGCAGGCCTGCCATTGCATGCACCCTTTTTCACTACAGGTCACTGCCCCAGGTCACTATGTCACCCCTGTGGCAGGCCCTCCTAGCCCACAGGGCCTTTCAACACTGATACAAGGCTTACCTTACATCACAATCACTGCACTTAACCAGTATAAGTCACCCCTCTGGTAGGCCCTTCAGCCCAAGCGCAGGGTGCATGTCTCTAAGTGTGAGAGTACTCCTGCATTAACAGGGTACCCCTACTACCCACAGACTCAATTTTCTGGACTTTTTATGTGCGGCAAAGTGATCTTAAGGTATGTAGTGGACATTGGTCAATAAGAGTGGTCCAACGACATATTGGCTTCTCCGAACCTAGGCATGTGTGGTATCAAACTTGGAATTATGCAACTACACTGATGACAGTGCCAGTTGCATGATCCACTGTACTCTGGGGGGTCCTTAGAGGATCCCCCAGTTCTGCCTGTGCAGCCTTACGGTGTCTGTCAGCCAGCCCACACTGCTGCTGACCCCAGACAATGTTCTGCCCTCCTGCTGATGAACTTAGCTCAAGCAGAGGAAGGCAGAACAAAGGATTTCCTGCAAGGGGGAGGTGTGACCACCTCTGCCTTTAAAATAGGTGTCTGTGGGCTGGGGTAGGGTGGCATCTAAGAGCCACAAGACTGCTTTGAAGGGCACATTTGCTGCCCTCCCCTCATAAACCGGGTTGCACCAGTTCAGGAACCCCTGGTGTCTACTGGATTTCGAGTGGCAGAATCGCCTGCAGTGTGGGAGACTGGGTCTAACCCACTACAGGTGACACCTGTTGCTCCAATCCGGGTTCTGCTCTGTCTAACTAGCAGTGCCTCATCTCTACCCAAGGGCAGGGATGATTGGGCAGCCGAGCGCATGACATAACTGGTTTCTCAGGGAAGCCGTGATCAGTCAGGTCTCATCCATTTCTCTCAGTTACATTAGTCTCACATACACAATGACAAACAGAGGCAGTATATATGTCAGTAATGCTTTAATAAAGCAACTGCATCTTAGATAGCAAAGCGTGGCCTGCAATAACCAGGACGATACAGCATGACAAGATTACAATTGTGACAAGGAGAGTAAAACATAAAAATAATGCTTCCATATTGTCACTAGCGTCAACAGACTAATTCCTACCAAGGCTATGATAGAGCACAGCGTGTTAAGCTCTAATTCTGCCCTTCAGGTTCCCCTGGGAAGACATCATCCCCCATACCTGAGCAAAAGCCTAAAGTCTGCCAAATGCTTCGCTACAGCTGTCTTTACAATCAGCATACAGTTGTGGTTCTCTGGCTGGAATCTCCCTATAACTTGTAAGGGACAGGGAAGTGTTTTTATAATTAAACTGCTGGTGTTCTACAAAAATATCCCTACGTAACGATGTGTATTTTCTGTGAATGTCAGAGACTAAACTTATACCATGTTCACCGGCAACCTATCTTGCTGCAGCCTTGAAAAAAGCACAGAGTGAGCAAGAATGTCTTGTTTGAAAACAGAGTGCTGGCCTAGGCAAAAACAGTCATATAGACAGAAAATAAAACGAGACTGTAAAAGTGGCTACTGTAACAATAATAAAGCATAGCCGAGTAAAATACATCTAGGTTAAAGTGCACAGCGGCAGGCCTAGTATGTTAAAATAACATGCATGAAGCTATAACTAAAATGGCTACACAACACCGGTTCCCGCTCTGGCGAAACCATTTAAAAGTCAGGGGAATGACCCCCCCCCTCCCCCAGTTTCTCGCTTACGGAGATGCACAGAGCTCTGCCAGTTGATTATTCCATCTTGAAAATAAGGTAGTGACCTGTGTCCAGTACTCGGGTAAAATGGCTTCCCGGCACTTGCGAAGTCCAGTGCAGTGGAGCTGGAGTTTGTAGGGGCACTTCTGCTCGTGTAGGGGTGCCGTCACACACAGGGACCTGGACCCTGCCCTCTGGGCTAAGAGGGCCTACCTTAGGGCTGACTTACAGTGACCTGGTGCAGTGACCTGTTGTGAAAGGGTGCATACACCTTTTCACGCAGGCTGCAGTGGCAGGCCTGCTGACATATTTGCTCCCATGGATGGCACAATACAGGGAGTGCAGAATTATTAGGCAAATTAGTATTTTGACCACATCATCCTCTTTATGCATGTTGTCTTACTCCAAGCTGTATAGGCTCGAAAGCCTACTACCAATTAAGCATATTAGGTGATGTGCATCTCTGTAATGAGAAGGGGTGTGGTCTAATGACATCAACACCCTATATCAGGTGTGCATAATTATTAGGCAACTTCCTTTCCTTTGGCAAAATGGGTCAAAAGAAGGACTTGACAGGCTCAGAAAAGTCAAAAATAGTGAGATATCTTGCAGAGGGATGCAGCACTCTTAAAATTGCAAAGCTTCTGAAGCGTGATCATCGAACAATCAAGCGTTTCATTCAAAATAGTCAACAGGGTCGCAAGAAGCGTGTGGAAAAACCAAGGCGCAAAATAACTGCCCATGAACTGAGAAAAGTCAAGCGTGCAGCTGCCACGATGCCACTTGCCACCAGTTTGGCCATATTTCAGAGCTGCAACATCACTGGAGTGCCCAAAAGCACAAGGTGTGCAATACTCAGAGACATGGCCAAGGTAAGAAAGGCTGAAAGATGACCACCACTGAACAAGACACACAAGCTGAAACGTCAAGACTGGGCCAAGAAATATCTCAAGACTGATTTTTCTAAGGTTTTATGGACTGATGAAATGAGAGTGAGTCTTGATGGGCCAGATGGATGGGCCCGTGGCTGGATTGGTAAAGGGCAGAGAGCTCCAGTCCGACTCAGACGCCAGCAAGGTGGAGGTGGAGTACTGGTTTGGGCTGGTATCATCAAAGATGAGCTTGTGGGGCCTTTTCGGGTTGAGGATGGAGTCAAGCTCAACTCCCAGTCCTACTGCCAGTTCCTGGAAGACACCTTCTTCAAGCAGTGGTACAGGAAGAAGTCTGCATCCTTCAAGAAAAACATGATTTTCATGCAGGACAATGCTCCATCACACGCGTCCAAGTACTCCACAGCGTGGCTGGCAAGAAAGGGTATAAAAGAAGGAAATCTAATGACATGGCCTCCTTGTTCACCTGATCTGAACCCCATTGAGAACCTGTGGTCCATCATCAAATGTGAGATTTACAAGGAGGGAAAACAGTACACCTCTCTGAACAGTGTCTGGGAGGCTGTGGTTGCTGCTGCACGCAATGTTGATGATGAACAGATCAAAACACTGACAGAATCCATGGATGGCAGGCTTTTGAGTGTCCTTGCAAAGAAAGGTGGCTATATTGGTCACTGATTTTTTTTTGTTTTGTTTTTGAATGTCAGAAATGTATATTTGTGAATGTTGATGTTATATTGGTTTCACTGGTAATAATAAATAATTGAAATGGGTATATATTTTTTTTTGTTGAGTTGCCTAATAATTATGCACAGTAATAGTCACCTGCACACACAGATATCCCCCTAACATAGCTAAAACTAAAAACAAACTAAAAACTACTTCCAAAAATATTCAGCTTTGATATTAATGAGTTTTTTGGGTTCATTGAGAACATGGTTGTTGTTCAATAATAAAATTAATCCTCAAAAATACAACTTGCCTAATAATTCTGCACTCCCTGTACATGCTGCAGCCCATGGTGATCCTCTAGTGCCACAATGCCTGGGGTACCTAAGTACCATATACTGGGGACTTATAAGGGGATAGCAGTATGCCAAGTGTGGGATGTAGACTGTCCTAGGCAACAACATCTAGAGGGGGAGAGCACAATTACTTGGGTCCAGGTTAGCAGGAGCCCAGTGAAAACAGTTAAAGCATACTAATAACAGGCAAAATGTGGGAGTAATCATGACAAAAAGAGTGTACTTTCCTACATCCAGCACTCTGCAGCTCCTGATTCAGCTCCCCCTCTCGAAGCTCCTGCGATGTGGAACTTCTCTTTGTTGTGCTGCTGAGGCCTCATCGTGACTCCCTGTGCCTGCTGCAAGTGAGTCTGGGGGCTCCTCCAACTCCGTCTGGCTTACCTTCCTGCTGAAGGGCTGCGCTGACTCCCCGCCAGGGGTCAAGTCACTAGGACCTTGCTGGTCCTCAAGAATCTGCAAACTTCCTTGCAACCATGATTTACATTTGCCAAGTGTAGGAAGCTGGTACTGTATATACTATATCAAGTATCAAGAGGCTTAACAGAAGCAATAATAGATAATACTAATGCTCTGTTTGTGGTAGTGTGGCCAAGCAGTTAGGCTCATCATAGGGTAGTGTTAAGCATTTCTTGTACAGACTCAAGCAATAAATGAGAACACACACTCAATGACTTAACTCCAGGCCAAAAGGTTTTTATATAGAAAAATATTATTTTCTTAGTTTACTAAGTCTTTTTCTCCCCACCAGCACACACAAGCCGTGAGGCAGTGTGCATGTGCTGAGTGAGGTGGCCCGAGGGTGGCATAATACATGCTGATGACCTTCCCTGGCCACAGGGCCCTTGGTACCATGGGTACCTTTTACAAGGGACTTAACTGTGTGCCACGGCTGTGCCAATTGTGGAAACAATGGTACATTTTTATTGAAAGAACACTGGTGCTGGGGCCTGGTTAGCAGGGTCCCAGCACACTTCTCAGTCAAGTCAGCAACAATATCAGGCAAAACGTGTGTGGGGGGGTGGGCTGGGGGTAGGGTAACTGCAACAAGGAGGCATTTTCCTAAATTCTCCAACAGAGGTGGTGGTTCTGAGGGGTCCCCTTGGTCCTCTCTGCCTTCTGTTCAGCATGGGAGAGGGTGAGGCTTTGTCACTGAGACAGAACCCCTGTGCACTGCAACTGTTGCACCAACCAAGGCTTGTGACTACTGCTCCGAGCGATCTTCAGGCTTCAAGTAGCCCTGGCCCCCAGCACTCTACCTTTGCAAGGACAGTCTCCTCTCTGCATCTCCAATGACATGGGACTCCTCTTCAGGTGTGCTGACTGGGCCTCACTGCGACTTACAGTACCCTGCTGCCAGTGGGTTACTTATGGGGAGCTCTGACTGCTTCTTCTGGCTCTCCCTTTTCCTGAGGGTCAGCCTGTACTGCCATCCAAAGGTTGAGTTCCCAGGACCCCGCTGGACCTCCATAGCTCTGCAAAACCTGCAACTGCTCTTTTTGCAGTTGGCTGAGCTTGTTGGTGGTCCTCCTGACCACTGACCCATCTGCAACCCTGCGACCGTTGAGAGATAACTAGTAGGCGACTTCAGGGACTCCTCTGCAGATCCTGGGCCCAGCAGCTGAACTTCATCAGTCAGTGTCAACCCGGATCGTCCGCTGCAGAAGGGTGGGCATTGCCTTCTGCCCCACCTGAACACTCATGGTTGGACTGGACTGTGACCCTTTCTTTTGCAGGTCTTCTATGCGCAGAATTCGCTCTTGGGTTTCATTGGTCCGGTCCTGCTTCTGTGTTCTCCAATCACGACGTCCCCATGTTAGCTTGTGGGAAAACCGCGTAACCTACCTCTCTGCACCTGGCCGCTGGGGATCTTCTAGGTTCTTACCTTTTGGGGTTCTGCTCTTCCCCAGTCTTTGTCTATCTACTCCATACACTCTGGTGGGGGAACATCCTTTTGTGTTCCATTTTTTTAGAATATGATTTGGCCCCCCTATAGGGCCCTTGCAAATTTATGCTTCTCCTGAGTACTTACTAGTGTATATTTTTTGTGTTCATACCTCCAGAGGGAGTTATACCAATGGTAGGCTAGTTTGGTGTGCCTATAATTAAGTAACTTTATTTTTGCAACACTGCGTGGTTCCTTTCATGTGTGATAAGATACTGTGTGACTACACTGGTATTGCAGGTGCTTCACATGTTTTCTAGCTACGTTTTGGCTGCTCACCACAGCTACCCTAGAGAGCCCTGGCTGTCTACACTCTGTATCACTATCTAATCAGGGTTGCCTGGACCCAGTATAAAGTGTAAACACCATAGGTGTCCACCACACACTGGGCCAGCTTCCTACACTTGGGAAGAAGCTGTTTTCTTCCTCCAGCCTAACACTGTGGTCTGTGAACACGCAAGTGCTGCAACAGGTCCTGGAGAAGACACGGGCCATTCTCTTCTAAGCTGTTGCTGATGGGAGAGACGCAGCTATGTTCACGATCAGATGAGGTCTGGATACGACCGACTCCCTAGGCAGATAGGTTGCTTCAACAGTGGCCTTGAGGTGCCCTGCCTGGTTAAGAACATCTAGCTTTTCTGGGGTTGTCCAGTCTACCCTGATGGACATACCCTTTGAGGGCACCTGTCTCTTTGGATGCAAAGCAGATTCAACGCTCAAGAGTTTTAAATATCCAGAGCTACGGCCCGATCCCTTAGCCTTGAGCCTGTCACCCACACCCATTAGTCTACTTTCCTCCTCTTTTTTGGGTACGGAAGGGGCGCCCAGCCACGTCTGTTCCCCACCAGCCACTGTGCCGTGCATGCCTCCCAGCCTCTGTGTTGCTGGGACGTGGGATCCAGCGTCTGCTTGGATCAGGGAGCCAGTGGTCTAAATAGTCCACCTCCTCTCTCCTCCTTCACCCGACTCAGTTGCAGCCTCCAAACCTTCCTAGTCTGACTGTTCCCCACCAGGGACCAATCGGCTGCAGGATTCACCAACATCTGCAACTGCGTAAGATCTGCAGTGGTGGCTATCAAACCTCTCCCTTCCCCAACCAGATCTGACCATAGTGACAGATGCATCACTCCTGGAATGGGCTGGCTACATGGGAGAGGCGGAATTCAGAGGCATAGTCCTGGGAGTACGAGTACCATATCAGTCTTTTGGAGCTGAGGGTAGTCAGGTTTGCATTGAAAGACTCCATTCCCTCTCTCAAAGGGAAAATGGTGCAGGTGTTCACAAACAACACCACTACCATGTGGTTCTTCAAGAAGTAGGGCAGGGTCTGGTTGTGGACCCTTTGTCAGGAGGCTCTGCGCCTTTGGACATGGCTCGAACATCAGGGCATATCCTTGATGGTTCAGCATCTGGTGGGTTCTCTGAACGCCAGAGTATACAAAGTCAGCTGTCAATGCCTGGTTGATCAGGAATAGCGTCTCCATCCCAAGGTGGCACAAGGTCCCTTTCAGCAGTGGGGCGAACCCTGGTTAGATCTGTTTGCCTCCGCATAGAACACAAAATGTCAACTGTTTTGGGCATTGGAGTTTCCAAGGCGTCATTCCTATGACTCTGGACTGGGCACGAAAAGTCTGGTATCTCTAGCTATTGAGATGGCAATCGATCCTCCGATCAGACTACCCCTTCGTGAGGATCATTCTTGCACAGCAGTGGGGGGCGGTTCCCCACCCAAGCCTGTCCAGTCTCAGCCTTCTTGCTTGGAGATTGTGCGGTGGTAGTTAACAGATTTTGACCTTCTGCCCAAAGTCTGTAATGTTATCTTGGCCGCCATGCGTCCCTCCACCAAAACAGTAGGTGCCTGTCATTGGAAGAAATATGTGGCATGATGTACAGGCAAGTCTGACCCTTTTTCTGCCCCTCTTTCTGAGATCCCTTTGTTTGTTGTTTATCTGGCACAGTAGGGCTGTCCTCTGGGCACCCTCAAGGGTAATTTGTCTGCCATCTCCGCTTTCCTCCGATTGCCTGACTAACCCACCTTGTTTAACTCTCACATTGTTGGAAGACATTTTAATGATATTACCCATCTGTTCCCTCCTTCTCCATTCATAATGCCCCATTGGGATTTTAACATAGTTTTTATTTTTCTTATGTGTGCTCCTTTTGAGCCACTTTACACCTGCCCATTTTGCCTGCTTGCTCTGAAAACAGCCTCCTTGTAGCCATCTTCTCTGCCCACAGAGTGAATGAGCTGCAGGCTCTTTCCTCGAAGCCACCTTTCATCTCCATCCATCTTGACAAAGTGGTGCTTCATCTCAGGTCTCCTGTTCTACCTAATGTGGTCACACCCTTTCATGTAGGCCAGTCCATCACTTTGCCTACTTTTTCCGCACCCTTCTAAGGAAGAGGAGAAACTCCACCGCCTGGACACAAAAAAGAGCGTTGGTGTTTTATCTTGATCGTACCAAAGAGTTCCTGGTGATCAACTCCTTGTGGGTTATGTGTATGCGAAAAAAGGTCGGGCAGTGCAGAAGAGAACCATCTCTAGATGGATTGTTCTCTGCATTAAAGTGTGCTACGCATTGGCTAAAAAACAACCCCTACAACTTGTGCTCTCACTCTAATAGAGCAACAGCTGCAACCACTGCGTTAGCACGCAAAGTTACAGTCCTGGACATTGGTTGGTGGCAATTTGGGCTTCTCTGCACAAGTTTACCAAACACTTCTGCCTGGAAAGTTAGGTCCATAGGGACGGGCACTTTGCCTGTTCAGTCCTGCATGACTTTCTTTATGAACTTGATTTGCAGACCCACCTCCAGTGATGTTATTGCTTGGGTATCTATTCAAAGGTAAGAAATGTGCAACTAGAAGTGTCTATCAGGTGAACAAGTTACTTACCTTCGATAACTCCTTATCTGGTAAAGACATTATCTAGTTGCAGATTCCTTACCAACCCTACCATCCTCCCTGCTTTGCGAACTGATTTCTGGGGTATGGATTCCCATTTCAGGGTCTTAGTTTTGACACACCTGTATTCATTGTCTTTTTGGCTCTGCACCGTTGGCGTGGAACGTCGTGAAAAAGAAACTGAGGTTAGGGTGCCGGGGTGGCGCCTATGTAGAGACTGGAACTTCATATTCGGCGCCAACGACGTACATGGAGTTGATCGGTGCCATCTGATGGCGCGCAGGGGTACTGCCCTCAAAATTCTCCTGATCCAGTCTGATGCCGGGGGGAAATATTAAAGGTAAGGAGTCGGCAACTGGATATTGTCTCTATCAGATAAGGTGTTACTGAAAGTAAGTAACTTGTTCATGTGTGTAGGAAAGTAGCCTCTTTCTTGGTCCGTTACCCCCACTTTTGGCCTGTTTGTCAGTGTGTTTGACCGTGTCTACTGGGATCCTGCTAATCAGGACCCCAGTAGTTAAGCTCTCTCCCTAAAATTTGGTTGTTGCATACTGGTAACCCAGTATTTCACCCATAATTGGCATACTGGTGCCCCCTAATAAGTCCCTAGTATATGGTACTTAGGTACCCAGGCCATTGGGGTTCCAGGGGATCCCTATGGGCTGCAGCATATATTTTGCCACCCATAGGGAGCCCATGCAAGGGCTTCTGCATGACTGCCATTGAAGCCTGCGTGAAAAGGTGCATGCACTGCCATTTACACTGCACCAGGTCACTTATTAGTCACCCCTATAGCAGGCCCTCCAGCACTGAGGGCTGGGTGCAGAGTAACTGTGTGTGAGGGCATTCCTGCACTAGCAGAGGTGCCCCCACGACCTCCAGGACCATTTTCCCGGACTTCGTGAGTACGGGGATTCCATTTTACACATGTTCTGGACAGTCGTCACTACTTATGTCCAACTACATAATGGTAACTCCGAACAATGGCATGTTTGGTATCACACATGTTGGAATCATACCCCAGTGCTTTTGCAAACATTGGTTGTATGATTCCATGCACTCTGGGGGCTCCTTAGAGGTCCCCCAGTATTGCCATTACAGCCTTCTGAGATTTTCCAGGCAGCCCCAGCTGCTGCCACCTCACAGACAGGCTTCTGCCCTCTTGTTGCTTGAGAAGCTTGAGCCCAGGAAGGCAGAACAAAGGATTTCCTTTGAGAGAGGGGTGTTATATCCTCTCCCTTTAAAAATAAGTGTTACAGGCTTGGGGGGTAGCATCCCCAAGCCACTGTAAACGCTTTGAAGGGCACATTTGGTGCCCTCCTTACATAATCCACTCTACACCGTTTCAGGGACCCCAGTCCCTGCTCTGGCGCGAAACTGGACCTGTCCATCACCACCCAGAGGTGGTGCTCAGAGCTCCTCCAGAGGGTCCCTAGGTTTTGCCATCTTTGATTCCAAGTTGGCAGGGAACCCTGGAAACATCTGATTGGCAAGTGCCAGCAGGTGACGTCGGAGCCCTCCTCGATAGGTGGTACCTGGTTAGGTGACCAATCCCCCTTTCATGGCTGCTTAGGGTCTCTCCTTTGGGTGGTTCTTCAGATTCGGATTGCAAGACTCCAGCAGGAATCCTCTGCAGGGCTCGAAAAATCATAAAAATTTTACTAAACCTGCAGGTCGAGTAACTTCAATAATCTACTCAATCTAACTATAACGTACTTGACCCATAAACGGGTCTCAAATTGTGTGATCCTAGGCAAATAGTTTACAGAGTCCTCTTTTTCTTAATTCTTACATATGATTACACGTTCAAATATTTGAACTCAGTTTTTCTGTACTACAAAAAAACCTCTTTTGTTTGATTAAGTAGACTAAAGTTTGCTCCATGCATCACAAGAATCTAGCCCACATACACATGAGGTCTAACCCACATAACCCAGGACTTCTTTTGGTTTACTAACAACATTGCCATCAGGGCAGGAGTGTTTCTCAGTTTGTTTAAACACTGAATTTTAGTAAATATATTATTAAACCATGATGTGGTAACATATTGTCATCTACACAGAGTAACTTTCCAAGAAATGTCCAAAAACCTCTACACTAACTTGCAGCTTTACTGATAAAACTATACAGTGTATTAACAATCTGTGAAAATTGGGTTTCAGAAAACATATCATTTGCACATCAACATGTAAAGTATTCTGATTTGTTTTCATCCTATTAAAATATTTTTTAATCAAACAGAAATACAAAAAGGGCTTTCACAACTACTGAAATATATTTGAATTGTTTGCACAGTTTACTTGGTCATTTAAGTGGTGTATGTCAGGAAAAACCTGACACCCTAAATCCTTTTGTTTTACATCCTAAGCAGCGGGTCACACAGTTCACCTTACAAAGAACTGGAACTCTACAGTCAGAAGGAAAATTAATTGTAAGAAAAACTGACTTTTGACCTCTGTCTGTGAACATGGAGCAAATGTGACATAAGAATAAGATTTAAAGGCATCTTTTATTACCCCTCCACTTTTTAACTGAACAGAACACCTGTTCAGTGTCAGCTCCCCAGAAAGGACCAGTAAGTGTGGTCGAGTGGATTTGTAGAGCACTGCTCTGCATCCTCCACTTCACCTTCTCAATGAAGAAACTGCATCTGGACCCTCCAGGAATTCTTAAAACTGCAGCAAAGAAGCAAGACGCCTTCTGCAACATTTTCTTCAGCTCCTGCAAGCAGCTGCAACTGCTTTCCGGTTGTGCATCCTCTGAGGACAGCCTGTCTTCAGCCTGCACCAGAAGAGCGAAGGAATCTCCCTTGTGGGTGAAGGAGTGACTCCCCTGCTTCAGCAGGCACCTACTGCAACGATGACCAGCTGCGTGGATCCCCTCTTCCTGCTGAGCTGCGAGGATCCTGCATCCTGGGTGGTGGACTGAAGTGGTCCTGACGTCCTACTGTCAACTTTGGTGGAGGTAAGCGCTTGCCTCCCCACGCAAGTCAGTACCCCCGTGCACCGCATGTTTTGCAGTTGCCAAGGCTTGCTGGCATCCTTCCACGAAGTTCTTCGTACATCTTGCAGCTCCGGCACTCTATCCTGCGACCCAGATCTTCCTGAGAGGTTCTCCGGCGGCGTGGGAGCCTTTGTCATACTGCTGCGTGGGCCTCTTGCACCTTCTTTGTCCCCTTGCTGTGGGACTCCTGTGCGTGCTGCCTGGTCTCTGTAGGCTTTGAGTTGCTGAGAGCCACCTCTGACTCCCCCCTCCTGGGTAGAGTCCGCCAAGTCCCTCCTGGTCCCCAGCAGTGCCATTTTTTGCTAACCGCGAGCTTTGCATGTGCCAAGGCTTGTTGGCGGACGCCAGCAACGCAAACCAGACTGCAGTCCTCCATCCAGAGTGGGACATCACTTGCACCAACCAGGAACCCGACTCCGTCTTCTTGGGTGCAATACTGACTGTTCTTCTTCACCGGTGGTTCTTCTTCTGCACCCTCATCCAGGTTAGCAGGGTGTAGGGAAGTAACATCTTCCTTGGCAAGTTACCCCCATTTATACCTGTATGTCAGTATGTTTTTGCCTGTCTCACTGGGATCCTTCTGATTAGGACCCCAGTGCTCATACTTTATGGCCATTAGTGTGTGTTGTCAGTAGTGCTTGACTGTGTCACTGAGGCTCTACTAACCAGAACCTCAGTACTTATGCTCTCTCTTTTAAATTTGTCACTATAGGCTAGTGACTTCATTTACCAATTTCAATTGCCACACTGGACCCCCCTTAAAAGCCCCTGTGTATAGTACCTAGGTACCCAGGGCATTGGGGTTCCAAGAGATCCTTATGGGCTGCATTTGCCGCCTGCGTGAAATGATGCACACACTATTTCACAGCCACTTTCACTGCACTTAAGTAACTTATAAGTCACCTATATGTCTAACATTCATTTACTGAAGGTTAGGTGCAAAGTTACTGAGTGTGAGGGCACCCTTGCACTAGCAAAGGTGCCCCCACATAGTTCAGGGCCAATTCCCGGAACCTTGTGAGTGCGGGGACGCATTATTACACGCATGAACTACATATAGGTCAATACCTATAGGTAGCTTCACAATGGTAACTCCGAATATGGCCATGTGAGGTGTCTAATATCATGAAATTGCCCCCCCCCCCCCCATTCCAAATCTGGTATTGGGGAGCCAATTCCATGCATCCCGGGGGCTCCACCATGGACCCCCCAGTACTGCCAAACCAGCTCAGCTACATGCAGCTGTACTATACCTATATGTAGCTTCACAATGATAACTCGGAATATGGCCATGTAACATGTCTAAGAAAATGGAATTGTCCCCCCCATGCCAATCTGGTATTGGGGTGCCAATTCCACGCATCCCTGGGGCTCCACTATGGACACCGGGTACTGCCAAACCAGCTCTCTGGGGTTTTCTCTGCAGCTACAGCTACTGCAACCTCACACAGGGTTCTGCCCTCCTGGGGTCTGAGCAGCTCAGTCCCAGAAAGGCAGAACAAAGCATTTCCTAAGGGAGGAGGGCATTACACCCTCTCCCTTTGGAAATAGGAGTAACAGGCTGCGGAGGGGTAGCCTCCCCCAGCCTCTGGAAATGCTTTGAAGGGCACAGATTGTGCCCACCTTGCATAAGCCAGTCTGCACCGGTTCAGGGACCCCCAGTCCCTGCTCTGGCTCAAAACTGGACAAAGAAAAGGGGAGTGACCACTACCATGTCCATCACCACCCCGGGGGTGGTGCCCAGAGCTCCTCTAGTGTGTCCCAGACCTCTGCCATCTTGGATCCAGAGGTGTGAGGGCACTCTGGAGGCCTTTGAGTGGCTAGCGCCAGCAGGTGACATCAGAGATCCCTCCTGATTGGTGCTTACCTGAGTAGGTGGCCAATCCTCCTCTGAGGGCTATTTAGGGTCTCTCCAGTGGGCTTTTCCTCAGATAACGACTTGCAGGAATTCATCAGAGTTCCTCTGCACCTCTCTCTTCGACTTCTGCCAAGGATCGACCTCTGACTGCCCCAGGACGCCTGCAAAACTGCAACAAAGTAGCAAGAAGACTACCAGCATCATTGTAGCGCCTAATCCTGCCAGCTTTCTCAACTGTTTCCTGGTGGTGCATGCTTTGTGGGCTGCCTGCCTTCATCCTGCACTAGAAGCCAGGAAGAAATCTCCAGTGGGTCGACGGAATCTTCCCCCTGCTTCAGCAGGCACCAAACTTCAGCGTCACCGGTACTTTGGGACCCCTCTCATCCTGACGAGCGTGGCCCCTGGAACACAGGTGGTGGACCCAAGTGACCCAGACTGTCCAGTGGTCCAACTGTCCAAATTTGGAGGAGGTAAGTCCTTGCCTCCCCTCTCCAGACAGTAATCCTGTGCACCGCGTGAACTGCAGCTACTAGGGCTTCTGTGCACATATCCACAAAATCCTTCATGCACAACCAAGCCTAGGTACCCAGCACTCTGTCCTGCAATGCTCAGCTCCCTGAGTTGATCTCTGGCTTCGTGGGACCCTCTTTTGCAGTGTTGAGACGACCGCTGTGTTCAGACTTCTTGAACCCGTGTTCTAGGACTTCTGAGGGTGCTACCTTCTTGTGCATGGGCTCTCTACTTTGCTGAGGGCTCCCTCTTTCTCCTCTCCCAAGTGGCGACATCCTGGTCCTTCCTGGGCCCGGCAGCACCCTTTTTCTTCAACCGCGACTCCTGCAGGTAGCAAGGCTTGTTCGCGGTCTTTTGCCAAGGAAACAACTCTGCATCCTCCAGCACTCCGTGGGACATCTTGTACACGAAGGAGTAGTTCCTAGCCCTTTTCGTTGTTGCAGAATCTTCAGCTTCTTCCATCCAGAGGAAGCCATTTGGCACCTTCATCCGGGGTTTAGTGTCCATGCTCTTTAGAGGTAGCTGTAGCTGAGCAGCCAAGTCTTATCTAGAAGACATGCAAAGCTCATGCAACACCACTATAGTCACACTGTATTCACACACATGAAAGAAAATGATCAGTGTTACAAAAATAAAGGTACTTTGTTTTGGTGACACAACTGCCAAAAATACCATAGAGACTATACTCTTTAAAAGGTAAGTAGTCCACAAATGATATACATTAGTATGGAGCAAATGCATGAAAACAGTCAGGAAACAGTGCAATTAGTGAAGATCACAATCGTTAGAAATAGGCCTGGGGGAATCATCTGTGCCCTTCAAAGCATTTCCAGAGGCTGGGAGAGGCTACCCCTCCCCAGCCTTTAACACCTATTTCCAAAGGGAGAGGGTGTAACACCCTCTCTCAAAGGAAATTCTTTGTTCTTCCTTCCTGGGACTGGGCTGCCCAGACCCCAGGAGGCCAGAACCCTGTCTGTGGGGTGGCAGCAGCGGTAGCTGCAGAGAAAACCCAGGAGAGCTGGTTTGGCAGTACCCGGTGTCCATAGTGGAGCCCCAGGGATGCGTGGAATTGGCACCCCAATACCAGATTGGCATGGGGGGGACAATTCCATTTTCTTAGACATGTTACATGGCCATATTCCGAGTTATCATTGTGAAGCTACATATAGGTATTGACCTATATGTAGTGCACACGTGTAATGGTGTCCCAGCACTCACAAAGTCCGGGGAAATTGACCTGAACTATGTGGGGGCACCTTTGCTAGTGCAAGGGTGCCCTCACAATTAGTAACTTTGTACCTAACCTTCAGCAAGTGAAGGTTAGACATATAGGTGACTTATAAGTCACTTAAGTGCAGTGAAAATGGCTGTGAAATAACGTTGCGTTATTTCACTCAGGCTGCAGTGGCAGTCCTGTGTAAAGGTTTGTCTGAGCTCTCTATGGGTGGCAACAGAAGTGATGCAGCCCATATGGACCTTCTGAAACCCCAATACCATGGTACCGAAGTACCATATACTAGGGAATTATAAGGTTGTTCCAGTGTGCCAATTGAAATTGGTAAAAGTGGTCACTAGCCTATAGTGACAAATTTAAAGGCAGAGTGAGCATAAGCACTGAGGTTCTGGATAGCAGAGCCTCAGTGACAGTTAGTCACTACACAGGTACACACATTCTGGCCACAAACTATGAGCACTGGGGTCCTGGATAACAGGATCCCAGTGAGAAAGGCAAAAACAAAGCTACATACATGTAAAAATGGGGGTAACATGCCAGGCAAGATGGTACTTTCCTACATTCCCTATTTGAACCTATGTACAGCTGCTCAGGTTACTCACCCTTAAAAAAAAGCCTTCCTGGTTGCTGTAATGTCAGCACGAATGGTGACTGAGTTTTGGGCTCTCTTAGTTAGCTCTCTTTACCGTAATTTTTAAACAGGCAAGCTGGTTGTTCAGATTCTCGCCTCCATTTTGCCAAAGGTGGTGACTCTCTTTCACATCAGATAGACTATCTCCTTTTTGGCGTTTGTTGCTCCACTTCACATCTGTGAGGAGGAGAGACTACGTCAGCTGGATCTAAAAAGGGCCCTCACTTCTCCATCAATTGGTCCAAAAACCACTGAGTGGACCATGAGCTCTTCTTCAGATTTAGTGGAGCTCAGAAAGGCAAAGCTATGTAGAAAAAGACTATCTTGCACTGGCTTGTGCTCTGCATAAGGATACGCTACGCTTTGACTAAAAAGAAGCCTGTTGGCATATTCCACCAGAGTCAAGGCTGCTCCACTACTCATACCTGATCATCTTTTCTTCCAAAAGTGTTATCTGCCTTTCACACAGGCCAGTGAATCACTGTCCTATGTTTCTTCCAAACTTCATCCTATCAAAGAAGACAAACAGCTATATATACCAGACCCCAGGCATGCATATTACATGCATCACACATCAGTACGAAGTGAATGATCAACATTTTGAGATTCGCTGGAGCCAAGAAAGGTAAGGTGTTGACCAGTTTACATTGGTTCATCCTCTGCTTCAAGATCTACTGTGCCTTCACCAAGAAAGGCCCTCCGGAAGACATTCATAGTTAACCTACTAGTGCCAGGCCTGACTTTATCTCTCTCACCAGAAGCATTACAGTTGACATTTGTCAGATGGATACGTAGTCGTCCTTGTACACTTTAACCAAGCCGTACTTCCTAATGGCTCAAGCGTTCAAAAATAGGTACTTTGCCCAAGCTCTATTAAAAAAAAAAAAAAAATGGTGCATAATACACACTACTCAATAGGATTTTCTAATAGTTGTTGCTTCAGCACCCATATTTTTAAGTTGAATCTGAAGGAAGATCGATCAGTCAGAAGGGAATTTACTTAACCTTTGGTAATGATAATTTTTTGTAAATCCATAACCTCTCCTCAGTTCCACACGACCCCATTGAACTCCTATGAATTATTGCTTTAAATACCAAGCCCCCACCAGAAATACTGCTATTGAAGGTAAGTGGCATATTCTTTGGGTAAGGAGTGTACTAATGATCATTCCCTGTTGAGGAAATAAGTATTACAGAATAAACTATTACTTCTCTTCTGTTTTAAGGCAAACGGCTCTGCGCTGTTAACATGTCACTGTTACCTCCAAAAAATGGAAATGTTTTGCCATTCTTTCAGTTGCATCTATATATATAAATTTGTGTCTGCTAGTTATAACATTTTCTTTACAATTTGTAGGAGATGGGCATTGGTATCGAGGTTTGGTGAAGGAAGTTATTGAAGGCAAGAAAGCAAAAGTGCACTTTGTAGATTACGGGAATGTTGAGACAGTGGACATGGATAAATTGCGTGCCATTTTGCCCAAGTTTTTGAAGCTTCCCTTTCAGGGAATTCGGTGCTGGTTGTCAGGTATGTTAAAGAATTTGCAGGTCTATTAAAGCCATTGTTATTGTCGGCAATTTAACTGTTTGTGTTTCCGTTATCTTGCTTGAATATCTGGACATAAAGCCATTGTTGTTAATATATCAAAATAATTACTCAAGGTTTACCTGTGAACATAGCCCATTGCAATCTCTCAGACATGTAGTGCCCTTGAAGATGATTACATAACGCCTTAATGAAGGGTTAGTTTACGAATGCAGTGCACCAATACTTTCTCTGCTATATATTTTTTTTCTATCTGTTAGGTGCAGGGGTCTATGAAAATCACCCTTTGGAACAAGTTTAATATTTTTAAAATACAAAAAAGTGTACATTATTTCACCACTTTTATTTGTAAAGCAACTCTTTAAGGTATTTTTAGTCACAATTTTGTTCTTGTAGTTTTACATACATTACTGGTTATCCTGTTTAAATTAGGGGCCTTCTAAGGTAATGATCTCGTCTAACCACAGTCCTTGAGCCACCATCCCCTCTAGACCTAATGTTAGGGTTTTCATGAATTGTCTAAACAGACTAATACTTAGAGCCATTGCAAAACTTTTGCAACTCCCATTGTCTATTCACCATGCTTTTTGTCTCTTGGAATTTTCTGTTTCATGAGATCAGAGCCTTTTTGCCAAGCACAAAAACGGACAGGTTTGCTGCCTTGGCACCCTTTATGCGATCGATCAGATAGGTAGTTCAGTTCACCAATTAACTGGAATTGTTGCTCAGACATTTTTGATGCCTGAAGGTTGGGCTTCCCCTTCAGTTCCTTTTAGTCATGACAAGTTGCTGTTGTCTCCTAAATTTTGAAAATGTTTTCACCTAAATCTACCAGAGCATGCTCTGGAATGTTCCTGAAGATTTGAGTTGTTAACATGACGTAAAGCATATTTTTAGAGCATCTGTTCATTCATGAGGTTGATCTTGGCATTATTATCTGATAATGGATGTTTGTTACCAACCTAGTTTTATTGACATTCAAAAGGATGAAAAAGTTGGAGTTGAGCTGTAGTGTTTGAAATCTATGACCACAGGTCTTTTCTGTGGATAAATGAATCCAGTAACCCACCAGACATGGCTTAAAGTCAATTGTTAGTCCCCAGTTTTACCTGAGCACCATTTTCGCCTAAAGATTTTAGTTACACCCTAAGCTGTGCTGTGATCCTTCCATCAGTGTGTCCCTGGGTTCTAAAGCAGCTCTAATGCAATATGTCACATTCTTTGAAAAAATATCATTCTCTTATCTATGTATGCAGACAATGTTGCATTGTATGTTCACGACCCGCAGCTGCACCTTGAGGTTTTGCTGGATGAGATAGTTAGTTTTGGAAGATTTCCGGGATCGCCATTCACTGGTCCAAGTCGGTGATGTTGCCCCTATCCGGGACTTCAGTGCAGTTTCCCTCTAGATAGCCCCTTTGCTGGGCTGATGGACCGGTGCGGTATCTGGGTATCTGGCGAAGTAGAGATGTTGATACGCTTTGGTCAGCTAACTATGGCAAAGCTATTAAGTGGCTGGAAGAGAAGGTAGAGGTGTGGCGCTCCTTACCGCTTTCGCTGACGGGGCGTATTGAGATAGCAAAGATGGTTATTCTGCCCAAGTTTTTGTGTCTCTTTATTAATCTACCTCTTGTCCTTACTGCGAGTTTTCTGAAGAGGGTTAGATCCGCTCTTGTGACTCTGGCTTGGGCTGGTCGGCGGCACAGAATATCCTGGGAACAGTTGACACTTCCGTTTGAACGTTGTGGGCTGGCTGCCCCGGATCTGGCATTATACTATCATTGTGCACAGGCACATTTTGCAAATTTTTGGCTTCACCCTATATGATACTTACCTCACTTAGCACCTGAAAGCGACGCTCTGTGGCCTGATAGATTATCGTGGGTGCTGGTTGGCCCGTCCAAGCCCAGTTCGCGAGGAGTTGACACTGTTGCATGTACAGCAAGAGCCTGGAACGCACTGCTGTGCCGAGTTGACATGAGGGTGTCTTTTGCCCCCTCGATTCCAGTCCTGGATGTGTGTAACTTGCAGCTGTCGGAAGATGCCTGGGTATGTTAGTTTCTATGTGAGTCCGGATTGATTACCTTGGGGGTCTTGGTTCCCTGAGGAGAGGTTCATTTCCTCGGAGGCCCCGCTGGGTGATGTACATGACACTGCCCTGCACAGACTATTCTTTCTTGGAATCCGAGCTACGCTCCGTGCGCGTTACCCCAGCTTCCCCGCAATACCCATGGCATGTAAAGCGCTAGAGCTTTTGTATGAAATGCAATCCCCGCACAGGCTTATTACGAGGTTATATGTTTGCATGCAGAGCGATGTGGCTGGGACGGAGGTTAAGACTAAGGCCCTCTAGGAGGAGGACTTGGGGGCAGTCATTCCTGATGCAGAGTGGCGGCGATGCTGCACGCATATGAGAGAGCTGTCCCCCAATTACAGATTGCGACTCATTCATTAAAATTTTCTACATCGTTTGTATTACACGCCCAGCAGGTTGAAGGACATGGGTCTCTGTACTGAGGCACATTACGTGAGATGTATGGCCCCTGACGCAGACTTTCTGCACCTGGCTTGGAGCTGCTCGGCGCTGCGTATATATTGGACAGAGGTGTGGCGGGCAATTGAGGAGATGATGGGGATTCAGCTGCCGCATACCCCTAAGCTTGCCCTTCTGGGATATGTTGAGGAGATACCCGTAGCGCAGGAAATTGGTGGGATTGTTGTTGCTGCTGGCTAAGCGCAGGATCGCGATATGCTGAGGGAGACGTTGTGTCCCCCTCTGCGCTGAATGGTTGCATGATGCTTTGTATTGTCAGGAATAGCTAATGGTATACTGGGAACGTATACCGGGGGGCTCCCGTCCGAGAGATATATGGGCTCCCCTACGCTCCTTTTTGGAGACCCGCTCACCGAACAGCATACAGTAGCTTAGCGCTCACTACTGACTACGCAACAGTCATGCTTCCCCATCATGTTATCGTATTTCTCCTTACATTTGTATTGTTGATCTGATGGCTGCAATGTTTTTATTACCCCCCTCTGTTTTCTGTTACATATTTCTACCTTCTTCCTTCTTTGGTTTTCCCCGTTATAGCTTGTTCCTTTTTCTAGGATGCTTTTCTTTCCCTTTCGTTGGGTTGTACATCTTGAAGTCTTACAGACGCGGTTTGGATAACACTGTAGTTAGCAGCGATGTCTGCCTCCTTATTGAGTTCCACGCCAGTTGCATATAAGACTCTGATGCTCCTTACTTTATATGATGACCAAAATGTAGACTAAATTACCTCGCTGTTGTATATGTTTAATGTTGATTTCAATAAATGCAAAAATTAAAATAAAAAAAGTTTGGCACCCCTTGAGGGTGCTGGGAGGAAAAGTGTTATTTTTATCATGTGTACGTTCTGTTTATGGTGTTTAACACAGTTGGACTTAGTACAGCGAGAAGTAGTTCTAAACGTGATTTATGACCAGATTTACATGATGATCATGCTGTGTTAATAATGTGAATGTTGAATACAAATTTTGTTTACATAAAAAAAAAAGTCATTTTCTTCACATTTTTTCAGTCTAAGTTCAATACTGATACTTGACCTCAGATGACTTGAACAAGGAAGGCCATATGTTGTATGCAACTGTATAGTTGCATGCTTTCCATGCAGGTTTGGAGTTCTATTCTGTGAATGCATCTATTTGAATTTGCAAAGTGCAGTTGATATTTTCCTCTGGCGGCTTCTATTTTCTGGTGGTGTTATTTTTTCATTATAATTAATCTGATGAATACTAGCAGATACCTCACGTTGTGAACCTCCCCAGGTTCCTGATGGGGCCTGGAATCTTGCAGATGACATATTAGCCATCCGTCATGCCCCCAGACATAGTGACTCTGAGCCAACCATGTGCACTGCCATCAGTCACCCTTTTTCCACAGCCTTCAACAGGGATCTGGAGCTCTGTTTCTTTCAATATCGGTTCTTGTACCAGACTTGCTTTCAAAACCTTTGATATTCTGCAGTATGCTGTGTATGTCTTAAGGAGATGTTGCTGTTGGACCCTTGTTATGTCTGTCTGTGGTGTCCCTGTACCAAGCATAACTCCAAATCCGATGACAAATGCTCCCTGATGCAAGGCCAATCTGTGTGGCTAAACATAACAAGCAAGGAACTAAAAGAGGTGACATTCATTGTGTTAGTCCAATGTAAGGTTGTAGGAAGTTTCCTCTGTGTATACTATCTCAAAGTGAGAGATAGTGTGCACAGAGTCCAAGGGTTCCCCTTAGAGGTTGATAGTGGCAATAATAGATAATACTAATGCTCTATTTGGGGTAGTATGGTCGAGCAGTAGGCTTATCAGAGGGTAGTGTTAAGCATTTGTTGTACACACACAGGCAATAAATGAGAACACACCCTCAAAGACTTAACTCCAGGCCAATAAGATTTTATATAGAAAGATATTTGGTTCTTAATTTATTTTAGAGCCACAAGATTCAGAGTTCAAGTAAGTACATAAATTGTAAAGTACTTGGCATAGGTAAATGTGGAACTTTGAAGTAAAACTGTAAGGTTCACAGTTTTTGACAAAAATGGCAATTAGCTATTTTAAAAGTGGACACTGCAAAAATCAACAGTTTGCTGGAGGAGGTAAGCACAAGTTAGTTTAGCAGGTAAGTAAAGCACTTACAATTTCAGTCTCCTAGGCATAGGCGGCCCACCCTTGGGGGTTCAAGTCAACCTCAAACACCCAGCACCAGCAACACAGGGTCGGTGAGGTGCAGAGATCAAAGAGGGGCCCAAATAACATAGGCGCCTGTGGAGACTAGGGGTGCTCCGGTTTGAGTCGGCTAGCAGGCAAGTACCTGCATCCTTGGGGAGCAGACCAGTGGTGTTTTGTAGAGCACTGGGGGGGGGTGCAGGGACACCATTACATGCATGCACTACATATAGGTCAATACCTATATGTAGCTTCACATGGTAACTCCGAATATGGCCATGTAACATGTCTAAGGTCATGGAATGAGCCCCCCATTCCAAATCTGGTATTGGGGAGCCAATTCCATGCATCCTGGGGGCTCCACTATGGAACCCCCAGTACTGCCAAACCAGCTGTCTGAGGCTTGCACTGCAGCTACAGCTGCTGCCACCTCACAGACAGGGTTCTGCCCTCCTGGGGTCTGGGCAGCCCAGTCCCAGGAAGGCAGAACAAAGCATTTCCTCTGAGAGCAGCGTTTACAACCTTTCCCTTTGGAAATAGGTGATCCAGGCTGGGGAGGGGTAGCCTTCCCCAGCCTCTGGAAATGCTTTGAAGGGCACTGATGGTGCCCTCCTTGCATAAACCAGTCTACACCGGTTTAGGGAACGCCAGTCCCTGCTCTGGTGCGAAACTGGACAAAGGAAAGGGGAGTGACCAGTCCCCTGTCCATCACCACCCCAGGGGTGGTGCTCAGAGCTCCTCCAGTGTGTCTCAGACCTCTGCCATCTTGTTTTCAGAGGTGTGAGGACACTCTGGAGGCCTCTGATTGGCCAGTGCCAACAGGTGACGTCAGAGACCGCTCCTGATAGGTGCATACCTGTGTAGTTAGCCAATCCTCATCTCAGGGTTATTTAGGGTCTCTCCTGTGGGCTTCTCTTCAAATTACGACTTGCAAGAATCCATCAGGACTCCTCTGCACTTCTCTCTTCGACTTCTGCCAAGGATCGACCGCTGACTGTTCCAGGACACCTTTAAAACTGCAACAAAGTAGCCAGAAGACTACCAGCGACATTGTAGCGCCTAATCCTGATGGCTTTCTCAACTGTTTCCTGGAGGTGCATGCTCTGGGGCCTGCCTACCTTCACCCTGCACTGGAAGCCACGAAGGAATCTCCCGTAGGTCGATGGAATCTTCCCCCTGCTCCAGCAGGCACCAAACTACAGCCTCCCCGATACTCTGGGTCCCCTCTCATCCTGACGAGCGTGGTCCCTGGAACACAGGTGGTGGACCCAAGTGACCCCGACTGTCCAGTGGTCCAACTGTCCAAATTTGGAGGAGTTACGTCCTTGCCTCCCCTCCCCAGACAGTAATCCTGTGCACCATGTGATCTGCAGCTACAAGGTCTTCTGTGCACATTTCCAAGAAATCCTGCATGCACAGGTCTAGGTTCCCAGCACAATGTCCTGCGATGCTCAGCTCCCTGAGTTGACCTCCGGTGTCGTGGGACCTCTCTGTGCAGTGTTGAGACAACCACAGTGTTCAGTGTTCTTGAACACGTGTTAAAGGGCTCCTGCGGGTGCTTCCCTCCTTCCAGTGGGCTCTCTACGTTGCTGAGGGCCCCCTCTGTCTCCTCTCCTGAGGGGTGACATCCTGTTCCTTCCTGGCCAGTGCAGCACCCTTTTTCTTCAACCGCGACTCTTGCAGGTAGCAAGGCTTGTTTGCAGTATTTTGCGGAGGAAACAACTCTGCATCCAACAGCACGCCATGGGACATCTTCTGCACAAAGCAGAACCTCCTACCGCCTTTCGTTGGTGCAAAACCAGCATCTTCCAACCGGAGGCAGCCATTTTGCACCTTCATCTGGGGTTTATTGGGCTCTAAACCGCCTGTGGTCCTTGCAAAATCCTTTAGTACTTTACTCCTGCTTTCCAGGGTCCTGGGGTGGGGTCCCCTTTACACCCTTGATGTGTTTTTACACTCCCAGCAACCCTCTACATGCTACACTTGCCTAGGGGTGAATTTGTGGTTCGCATTCCACTTACTTAGTATATGGTTTGTGTTGCCCTTAGGCCTATTGCATCCTATTGTGTTTTACAGTGTTTGCACTACTTTCTGACTGTTGTACTTAACTGATTTGGTTATTTGTGTATGTTACTTACCTCCTAAGGGAGTATATCCACTGAGATATTTTTGGCACATTCTCACTAAAATAAAGTACCTTTATTTTTTAGTAAGTATGAGTATTGTCCTTCTTATGATATTGTAACTATATGACATAAGTGGTATTGCATGAGCTTTGTATGTCTCCTATTTCAGCCCTGGCTGCTCTGCTATAGCTATCTCTATCAACCTAAGCTGCTAGAACACTACTACACTCTACTTATAAGGGATAACTGGACCTGGTATAAGGTGAAAGTACCATTGGTACCCACTACAAGCCAGGCCAGCCTCCTACAGGTAACCATGCCAACAGTGGTATTTTCCTACAAAGGTCAAGATATAATTTCAAGAAAAGACACAAGAACTTTTTCTTCTCCTGCTCCAGGGAGAGCTCACTGTCAATGCTTGAGGAACCAAATTATTTCTTCTACTTTCTCTTTGGTTCTGATGCTGGCTCTTTGTAAATATACCTTGAAGACCCCTTTTATAAACTTGCAGCTGATTTGCAGCGTTGTAGGAAGCCATGCTACAGATCTTCAGCCCTACTTCGACTCCCTCTAGCATGCCTTCAAGCCCCAGTCACACATCTGCTAGCATGCCCACTGGCCCCATGTGAACTGAAGCAAAATTAGCCTTATGACCACTGGCGCTGTGCCTTAACTCTTTATTTGAAGCCTGCAACTGTTTTTGTAAAAAAATTATTTATGATTATTTTCAACAATAAAAACATTGGTGAAATGACACTGGTTGTCATAGCAATAAGAATGACCATCCACAAATTGTACGTACATTTTAGCAGGTAATACATTTTTTCAAACCTTCCTTCTCAACTTTTCTTCCATTGTCTTAAGACACCTTAGTTTTACCTAGTTTCCATTAGTTCTTGAGACAAATTTAGTACCTGCACTTCTATGTTGTAAGCTCAGTCTTAACCATTTTCCTTACGTCCATTGGACGTTCATACATCTGTATTTATGATGGTTACTGATTTGTATTTATACAGTTCTTCCTGACTCCGATTTCATCATATTCCTTTTCCCATTAACTCTATTGATTGTTCTTATGTGTCCCATCCACCACCAATGCCAATTGACACCTGTAAGTATTTAGATTTTCATGTGAGAAATGACCCCATATTTTGACAAATATCGATAGATTTACTTTACTTTTTAGCTTATCCTTTTATGGTCCAAAATGGCTTCTAAGTTCTTTTACCATCATCTATTCCACATGGTGTGACAAACATCCATCTTTGTAAGGTATACATTTTAGCCACCACCAACGCTGTTTTAAACTACCTTCTCCAATGTTATGTCAATTCCTTAGTCCCTGTAAAATTATGCATTATCACCTTAAGTGGGTACAGGCAGTTTTCGTTTTCTCGTAAATTGTTGTCCAGTAATTAGTCATGAATGGCATGCCTGTATAATATGTAAAACATCCTCCCTTGCACCCCAGCGGTTACAGTTAGGACTTAGGTTGAACATAGGTTCTGCAGTGTCCAGTGCCTTTCTTGGTGGACCTTGTAAAAAAAAAAAAAAAAAACTACAGTCTTGTCTTACTCAAACCCTTCACTTAATCGTTTAGACGTCTACCCCACTCTTTGCCAGTGTACTCCAAACCTAGTCTCTTCTGCCAGATGTGATGGAGTTTCGCAGCTCCAGGGGTCGAGAAAAAGGGATTCATGATTGCATCAAAAATACCAAACATTAGCACCCCAAATATGTTGCCCCATTTATCAAGAAATTACACAAATGGTGATGAGGGGGGATTTAAGGAGGGTGGTGGAAAGAAAGATTTTAGGTAGTGCATAATTTTCAAGCATTTCCAAGTCTGCTTGTCTAGTATTCTGTACTCAGATTGTATCACTGAAAATTTTCATTCCGTCTGGCGATTGCATGTCTTTAATTTGCACTATGACTGCCGCTGACCAACTTTCCCATTACAGTGTAGAGCCCACTGTTTTTATTTGAGCATTTCCCAATACAGAGGCCTCTGCTTCCAGTTAAGGGTAAGTCTTGCCAGCTCTATTCAATTGAGTACAGTACAGAGTTATGTATTTCACCTTGACCCTGAATTTCTCCATGTGGAATCCAGCCCTTGCCATCCTGTTATTCCTGATATTTACTTTTTCCCCACAGTAACCTAAACGGTGTCCCTCCCCCCATCGTGGGTCGATCCATGCAAAAGGAGGAAGCCTGTTTTGCTAAGTAATCTATATTAGGGAGACATAAGCCTCACTATATGGAATCTGCCAAAGCTTTGATATTTTGAAATAAGACATAGTGCTGTCCCAGATGAATCTTCTAATTGTAGCGTGTGTCTCTTAATAATGCTCTGTTTATCTCAAATGCTCCCTTCAAGTATCTCACAAGAATCCAGATACGCTAGTATCTTCAGGGATGGTAGAAAATAGTCTGTGTGTATTTGTCCCATGCACACATGATACAAAAGTGTAGTCCCTTTCTTTAGGATGAAGGATCCTCCATATATCTTCTATGATGGGATCCCCTTAACCTCTTTAAGGATACTTCTCTACCTTCCGTTGTTAAAGTCAGAAATAGCCGGCATGGTATCTGTGGTAATGTTCTAATCACCTCATAAAACCAGCCTAAGACAACCATCATACCGTGACTTAGATATTTGATTGAGCAACAATTTCTTGTTTCCATTAGGCACAGACCCCCGGTATGAGCGAGTTCTCTTTTATTTTGAGTTTGGCTAAATCTCTTGCCTGGATCTTTCCATGTTTGAGTTGTTTGACAGGGCAGGAGCCTATGAAGAATGTTCACCACTCCTATTTTCCCCAGAGGTGGAGGCTTTAATGTCATTGTGCTGTAAATCCTATGTGGTACAATTATGCATCCACTTTCTACACCCACTCCCTTCTCAGTTTGACCACTTAGGATGGAATTTAGGGTGTTGCTTGAATTAGGGTTGTGTCTAGGTGTTTTGAGTTCGTATATGATGGTATCTTGTTAAATTTAATATATTGTGGAAGGCTGTTAACATTGAAGGACATTACAGATAAATCTCTGGTGCTTACAGTGATGAGGGTAGAGTTGAGAAGCTAAAGTAAAGCATGTTATTTTTGATAAGGGTGCGCTGTGTGTCTGTGCACGCAGCATATTGGTTTGTTCGTTTAGCTGATAAGCAGAGTATTGAAACTAGAGCATAGTAATTACTGTAATGAGAAGGTGTCTTGCTATTCCGGTGGGATGATGAGCTGAGATCTACCAGTGTTCTTCCTCATGGCCCAAATTTTTTCTCTTGCATACACTTAATTATATTATCAATAGCTCTTAAATTTTAAGTCTCTACATCAGATTTACCACATCTGAGAAATTACACAAAATTGATTCAATAACCCACAGGCAACATTCATATACCTAGCCTGGAAAGATCCACAAATATGCATGTTTTGGGACCAAACATTTACTCAATTGACAATCGTGATAGTCCACCTGTTAGAAAGATCCCCAATGTTAACATTGTTAAACAGTGTGCTACAGGTGCCTAAACCAGTTAGGCGTTTCACTGCAGTTATTTTACTGCTGGCTAAACAAAGGATTGCAATGACTTGCCAAGAATGACTGAATCAAAGATATGACAGCTTATAGTGACAGGACTGAGGGCTATGCAGTTTTAGAACTGCTGAACCCCTGCCTTAGAGATATTTAGGGACCTTTGAAATCATATGTGATGGCTACCTGCTCCACCTCTTCATTAACCAATCAATCAGTTTTTGTAAAGCACGGCTACGCACTGTGAGGGTCTCAAGGCACTGGTGGGGTTTGGGGGGAGCCGCATCCGAGGAGCCATGTCTTAAAGTTATTTCTGAAGATGGTGAACGATGGGCTTTGTCTGAGGTCTAGGGGTAGTTTGTTCCAGCTCTTTGCTGCGGTGTAGGTGAAGGATCGTCCTTCAGCGGTTGTTTTTTTAATGCAAGGGATAGTGGCTAGAGCCAGTTGAGCAGAGTAGAGGGATCTGACGGGTGTGTGGAAGGAGACACAACTGCGTTCAGGTATTTCGGTCCGACGTTGTTTATGGCTTTGTCCGTGTGGGTGAGTAACTTGAAAGTGATTTGTTTTTCTATCGGGAGCCAGTGGAGGGTCCTCAGGTGCTGGGAGATATGTTCTTGGTGTTGGAGATGAAGGACACGTCTGGCGGCGGTGTTCTGGATGAGTTGCAGCTTTTTGATGTTTCTCGTTGTGGTGCCGGCGTACAGAGCGTTGTTGTAGTCAAGCATGCTTGTGACTAAGGCATCGGTGACTGTCCATGCGGCAGTCTGCTGGGATCCATTTGAAAATGTTCTGGAGTTGCAGAGGGTGTGCCAGTAGGAGGAGGTGACTGAGTGTTTTTGGTTTCACTAATGACCGAGCTGACAAAAATCTCTTGAATGCACTTCTCAGTTCAAAGAAGATATGTATTATTATTTCACCAACAGGTTCCTAAAGTCACAGCAATGAAAGGAAAATATACCCAAAATGGTTGTCAACAGCAATGTACACAGAAAATAAATGTGATTATATTATGGCATAATTGCAAAGCAAAGAATAAAGTAAAAATTAATCACTGTATGGCCTGCCAAGCTCTTAATCTTTCTCATGCCAGCAAGAAGATGACCCCGTTCAACTGCGAGAAAGAGATATCCACCTTCACAGGACAAATGTCAGGCATTTTGTCGTCCAATCCTGAGCCGAGGTCTTGTAAATTCCACCGCTGCTGAGCAGGGCCACCTTTTTATATCTTAAAGAACCGAAAGAGCTTTCTGGAGAAAACCTCTCCCATGAAAGAGAAATATTCAAACATGCTGGCTTTTGTAGGTCAGAGTTGAAAGAAAAGCATTGAGAATTGGCCAACATCTCAAGGCATTTCTCCCAAGGCCGAACCGTTACCTGCACTAAAAAAACATAAGTCTGGTACGTTCTTATCATGCTGACTGACTGTTCGGTGATATGTCCTAGGTCTTCGGTGAGAAAGAATACCAAAAAAAGTACTGTTTACCATGTGGAAAAACACAGCTCAACTGCGATGTCTAACGCTAAGATAAAGTCAATAGGCAGCTAAACTGAATACAAAATGTAATCTGCAACTGGTGAACACTGAACAACTAATCCAGATGCAAAGTGGTGCAACATAAAGTCAGTGGTCAAAAGCACATATTTCCCTACACTGAGTTTACCTGCCGGGTCATAGATAGGGAGGAGTCGAGGATGATGCCTAGGTTGCGGGTGTGCTCAGTCGGTAAAGGCGGAGTGCTGAGAGATGTGTGCCACCATGAGTCGTCCTATGCTAAGATTGCGTTTCCGAAGATGATGAACTCTGTCTTGTCAGAGTTGAGCTTGAGACAGCTCTCTCATATCCAGGTGACAACGGCTTCCATTCCTGAGTGGAAATTCCTTTCGGTTGTGTTAGGGTCTTCGATGAGGGAAATGATGAGTTGTGTTTCATAGGCATATGACACAATGTTCATCCCGTGGCTTCTGACAATGGCTGCGAGTGGGTTCATGTATATGTTGAAAAGAGTTGGACTCAGAGAATCCTTGGGGAACTCCGCGGCTGACTTCTGTGGGTTTAGATGTGTAGGGAGGGAGCCTGACCCTCTGAGTCCTTCCGAAGGAGTGGATCCATTTCAGGGCTGTTCCGTGAATTCCTATGTCGTGGAGTCGTAATCTCCTGTGCGAGGTTGGAGGCTGACTGGAGATCAGATTATTTGATACTTCTTAATGAAATCTGTCTTCTCGCACTAATCTGGAAAAATGCTCTTGCTGTATCTGCTTGTCTATAGATGTATCTCATGACCGTCAAAGTTTTGTAAACTGGAATGTGGAATCAGTGGGCCAAAACAATGTGTTGGTGCAGATGATGCAGTCTTATGCTAAGTTAATTCAACTGGAAGATTGGAGTGCAGTAATCCACTTGTATGACTTGTTGAGACTGAAAAGGTATTGCTAATTTTATTAACAATAATTGTAACTAAATCTAAAAATAAAGTAATCTATAGACAGGTGAGCTGTTCTCATTTTTCACCTTCCTCTCCACGAGGGAACCTGGCCTCCTTATGAGCAGAGAGCTTTCATCCACTTTTCATGGAGCATTTACTGCCTGTTTAACTGTCCGTCTCTATTCCTTGCCCCTCCCTCAAGAAAACATGAACTCACACACGGATCCACACCATCTGTACCTCCGTGGATAATGATTAGTTCTGCAGGGTCTTCAACAGCCTTTACAGTACTGCCTTTTAGAGTATTGCCTCTCAACCCCTTACTTTTATGTCATAAGGGCAATTAAAGTGCTGCTGGGGCTTGCCGCCGGCTATCTCCTTTGGGGATCAGGACTCTTTCTTTACTAGAACTTTAAAGGGATCTTGACTTTTTTATTTCTAAGTCTTTTCTAATTTACTGGCAGACCTGTCATTTCCTGCTCATCTCCTTGCCACCAATTTATGCATCTCTGTTTCAACAGTGACAGTCTCATGCATGTTACTCTTTCTCTCTGTATCCGGATCTGCTTCTGCCCATAATATGCAGCTTTCTGGAGTTAGGTCCAAGAAACCTATTATGTTTGTCTTCCGTTAGATGTAATAAGCACTGCTCTGGTCCCAGTAATCCATATCTAATGTTTCTTCCCTGCTTCCCACTGTTCTTGCATTTTTTTTATTTTTTATTATTAAATGGCAAAGTGTGGTTTTGTGTCATGGTGATGACCGTCCTGGACTGATGATGCCCCAAAAACATGTGATTACAGTTCTCGGTGTGTTTTTAGTACTTAAAGCACAAACCCTATGGGCTCTTCAGAACTCTACTGGTGGGGAGAATTTGCACTTTAGCTACTCTGGGAGGACTGTGACGAGAATCTTTGTGGCATGTCTGTCCTGTATAGGGCTTTTGGATTCTCCTTAAAGCGCACATTGTTGCGCCTCCTGCAATCTCTCAGTTGCACTACCCTTTCCTACTTGTTTTGTATTTCTTGTCGCCAGTCCAAACCCGCTGTTTGTCTCTATTTAGGGTTCAACTACAACCAGTCTTTGATCTGTTGGGTATAATCACTTTTGGAATGTGGGCAATTCTGCTCTCATGCACTGTTTCCAAAGTATTTTCCCTAACCACCATAATGGAAGTTTTTCTAGTTTTTGTGGTCTTTCATCATAGTAGCTAATGATACTTCTGCTGTAGTGGCAGTATAATTTGAATACAGTTTCACTTTGATGTGCATTACAGAGACTACCTCAATGAAAGCCAATTGTCTTTGTGCTAATTCTTCCAGTCCCTGTGGTCTTGAGTGATTATCCTTCTGCTTGGAGGCTCCCCTTTATCTCACTCACCCTCGATTGTTGCTTCAGCATAGCACTTGTGACCATAGATTCACATGATCTGCTAATCCTGTTACAGTTGAAGCTTGTAAGTTACAAGATGTATCGTGGACCCCACACAATGCATCTTGACACAGATTTACACTCACGTTGGAATTTTCTGTCATAGGGTTTGACTCTTCCAGTGTCAGCTCTGGGATATATGATTAATTCAACTAGATTTTCGGGCATCAACAATTATGTTGTAGTAACAAAAAAGCACATTACTGTTTCCGAGACAGTGATGGAACTTGGCAGTAAGCAGATTTGAGGCTGTGTTTTGGAGGAAAACCAAGTCTCATCAAGAAGGCCTTTTAAGTGAGGGTGTTATGGAGAGAACTTTTTTCCAGTGTAACTTCAAGTAATTCCACATTTCAGCTTAGCATGTGTACCCTCTGTTTTCACCTGAACACAAGGTGTTTAGGTGCAAGAAAACCATTAGAATGCCACAAAGGAACACGCTGGGCATGACACAAGATGCAGTTACATGGTTGCTTTAAACTACTGGACATTTTCAGCCCTGGGTACATCATGATTGTAGAGGAAGTAGATCTAGGTCCCCAGGCATCCAGTCTGCGCAAGGGGAGCAGAGGCTAGAGATGCTGTTTCATAAAGATGGGACAAAAAATAAATGCTAGAGCAACCATTCCACTGTGGTTCCTAGCAGAGAGAGCTCCTTAGTGATTCTGACATTGAGCCTCAATCACATCACAAGGGTCATAGACCCTTGGGTCTTGTTCCAGATTCCAAGCCCTGTTGACCCACAGAAACCCCATTAGTGCTAAAAAAAGAAAGAAAGAAAAAAAAAGCCTCCTGCGTTAGTTTCTCAGCCACTGACGCCATCTCAGCCTGAGCCTCTGAAAAACTGACTTCAGAGTTGACATGTGCCAGAGAAAAGACTGCTAACGTTTGAGAAGCAAATTTCAGAAGCGCAGCAAGTCTTTCCATTCCCCAAGAAGGGTTTGGACAAGTCGACCAGCCTACCACTGCAAACTCCCAACCCTTGGTCTTACACTCCTGCAGCACTAGCAATACTTCCTCAGACTCAGACACCACTGAGTTCGCTTCAGTTACGCACATTATAGGAACCTGGCTCTGTATATACTACATCAAAATGAGATATAGTCTGCACAGAGTCCGGGTTCCCCAAGAGGCTTGACAGAGGCAATAATAGATAATACTAATACTCTATTTGTGGTAGTGTGGTCTAGCAATTAGGCTTATCACAGGGTAGTGTTAAGCATTTGTTGTACACACACATGCAATAAGTGAGAACACACACTTGGTGACTTAACTCCAGACCAATAGGTGTTTATATAGAAACATATTCTTTTCTTACTTTATTTTAGAACCACAAGATTCAAATTGCAGGTAAGTACATTAAATGTAAGGTACTTTGGATAGGTATAGATAGGACTTTGAATCAAAACAGTAATGTACACAGTTTGGCATAAAATGGCAATAAGCTATTTTAAAAGTGGTCACTACAAAATTCAACAGTTCCTGGGGCAGGTAAGTACAGTTAGGTTAATGTGGTAAGTAAAGCACTTACAAGTTCAGTCTCCGGGGTATAGGCAGCCCACCGTTGGGGGTTCAAATCAACCCCAAACACCCAGCACCAGCAGCACAGGGGCGGTCATGTGCAGAGGTCAAATAGGAGCCAAAATAACATGGGTGGCTGTGGAAACAGGGGATACTCCGGTTCCAGTCTACTGGCAGGTAAGTTCCCGCGTCCTCAGGGGGGCAGATCAGGGGGGTTTAGTCGCACTGGGGGGCCCCAAGTAGACACACAAAACACATGCTCAGCAGCACAGGGGCAGCCGGGTGCAGTGGGCAAACAGGGTGTCGGGTTTTCAATAGCGTTGAATGGAGGGGCCCGGGGGTCACTCAGACGTTGCAGGCAGGGCACAATGGGGCTTCTCGGGCCAGCCACTGAATGGGCAAGGATGAGGACCGCCTGCTGGTCACTGCTGCACCTGTGGTCGATTTCTGTGGGCCTGGGGGCTGCGGGTGCAGTGCTTCTCCAGGCGTCGGATATCTTCGTCCCAGTCAGTCGCGGTTAGGGGGGGTCTTTGGGATTCCCTCTGCAGGTGTTGTTGTGGGGGTGCAGAGTGGTTAGACCAGGATTGACACGTCGTCAGAGTCACCAGGGGATCCTCTCTGGGTCGTCTGTTTCTCTGGACACGGGCCAGGGGCGTTGGTTGCTGAGTGGTGGGGACTCACGCTTCTGGAGTTAGGTGGGAGTCCCTTTAAAGATGGTTTCTTCTTTCTTTGGTTGGACAGGTCCGCTGTCCGTGGGAGTTCTTGATCCTTTGTAGTTGCAGGGCAGTCCTCTGATTCAGCAGAGGTCGCTGGGCCCGCAGGATGCATCGCAGGTGCAGGTTCCTTGAAGTTGTAGACCAGCTAGTAGGGCTGGGGCAAAAGCAGTTGTCGTCTTCCTTCTTCCCTGCAGGGCTTTTCAGCTAGGCAGTCCTTTTTCTTTGTAGGTTGTCAGGAATCTCAAATCCTGGGTTCAGGGTCACCTCTAAATACTAAATTTAGGGGTGTGTTAGGGTTACAGGGCAGTAGCCAATGGCTACTGTCCTTGAGGGTGGCTAAACCCTCCTTGTGCTCCCTTCCTTTGGGGAGGGGAGCTCATCCTATCCCTGTTGAGCTAAATCCCCCCAAATAAGATGGAGGATTTTCCAAGGAGGGGGTCACTTCAGCTCTGGTCACCTTAGGGGTGGACCTGGCTGAGGGGTTGACTCCTCCTTGTTTTTCTCATTATCTCCCCAGACTTGCCGCCAAAGGTGCAGGCTTTGTTTCTGGCCCCAGAGGGCACAAAGGCTCTCACCCCGGGGGTCAGAAACTAATTTCTCAGTGGCATGCTGCCAAAGACCAGTCAGTCCTGCCCTGAAGGATTGGGGAAAATTCAGGGGGCATCTTCTAAGATGCCCTCTGTGTGCATTTTTTAATAAATCCAACACTTGGATCAGTGTGAGTTTATTATTCTGAGAAGTTTGATACCAAACTTCTGAGATTTCAGTGTAGCCATTATGGAACTGTGGAGTTTGTAATTGACAGACTCCCAGACCATAAACTCTTTATGGCTACCCTGCACTTACAATGTCTACGGTTTTGCTTAGACACTGTAGGGGCATAGTGCTCATGCACCTATGCCCTCACCTGTGGTATAGTGCACCCTGCCTTAGGGAATTAAGGCCTGCTAGAGGGGTGACTTACCTATGCCACAGGCAGTATTTTGTGTGCATGGCATCCTGAGGGGTTGCCATGTTGACTTTGCCTTGTTCTCCCCACCAACACTCACAATCTGCCATGGCAGTGTGCATGTGTTAGGTGAGGGGTCCCTTAGGGTGGCACAACCCATGCTGCAGCCCTTGGGGACCTTTCCTGGTCACAGGACCCTTGGCACCACTGGTACCTTTTACAAGGGACTTATCTGTGTGCCGGGGGTGTGCCAATTGTGGAAACATTGTATTGAAAGAACACTGGTGCTGGGACCTGGTTAGCAGAGTCCCACCACACACTGTCAAGTCAGCATCAATATCAGGCAAAAAGTGGGGGTTAACTGTAACAAGAAGCCATTTTCCTACACACATTACTACCTCATCAGTCATCACTATCTATGCTTCATTCGGACCACTCAGACTCTATCCAAGAGAGCCCTTACTATCCAGAGGACCCATATCATGACCCTTTAACACCAGGAAATTAGGAAGCCCATTGGGATGATTACCATATTGATCTCACAGATGGCCGTGAGCCGTACCGTTAATGACTCCGTGCGGGATGACACCACTACCTACCACGGACCTATTTACAGGACGGCACTACACCACAGAGTAGAGCAACATGTGGAGGAAGAAAATATTTTCTTAGTTGAAACTCTCTGCACGATCAGTCCAGTACCTCCCCATGGTAAAAAAAAAAAAAAGCATGTTGAAATGTAGCACAGAAGCCGAGACAAGATCTGAGCAGTCACCCCATGGTTTGAATTGAAGTACAAGTTTGCCCCAGGGGACTCAAACGTACATTGTGGTGCAGATTGCGCCAGACTCTGGTAGTACATTCTACAAGAAGGTAGGCTTCAGTGCAGGCAATCAGAAGTGCTGCTCATTCAGACAAAGAGAGCGAGAAGATCAAAGTAGCATGAAAACAAATGGTTGTGGGTTCTGGATGCCAGGCAGTGGTCAGTCAGCAGTTCTGTTGCTCTCCAGGTATGATTGCTTCCACTAGAAGAAAACTGAGCAGTTGATCAAACCCCTCCCTGTGCTCCATTGCAAAAAGAGCAGGAACACGTTGTGAACGATGAGGTGATCTTTATTGCGACTATCAAAGTACCGTTTAGGGAAAGAAAGAACAATGGTGCTGGGGCCTGGTTAGCTGGATCCCAGCACACTTTCATATTAACTAGTATCAACAAATGGCAAAAAGTTAGGGGGTAACCATGCCAAGGGAGGCATTTCCCTACACAGGGCCAGAGTAATACTGGTAGCTCCAGACTGGGCACAAAGAGTCTGGTATCCAGAGCTGTTGAGTATGGCCATAGCTCCTCCGATCAGACTGCCCCTTAGGGAGGATCTTCTGTCGCAGCATCAGGGGAGGGTCCCTCCATCCAGACCTGCCCACCCTCTGCCTCCTTGCGTGGAGATAGAACGGCGACAGTTAATGTCTTTTGACTTGCCACCTGAAGTCTGTAATGCTATCTTGGCAGCCAGGCGTCTCTCAACCAAAACTGTATACGCCTATCATTGGAAGAAATTTGTGGCATGGTGTATCAACAAATCTGTCGATCCTCTATCTGCTCCTCTTTCTCAAGTCCTTCTTTTTATTCTTTCCTTTGCCCATTAGGGTTCACCCTGGGCACGCTAAAGGGATATCTTTCTGCTATCTCTGCTTTCTTGAGGTTACCAGATCAGCCTTTGTTATTTAAATCTCCTATAGTTGGGAGGTTTCTTAAAGGCCTCACACATCTCTTTCCTCATATCCCATTTAAGATGCCCCAATGGAATCTAAACCTGGTATTATACCTTGTGTACCCCGTTTGAGCCGCTTCACAACTGTCCTTTACAGCTCTTAACTATCAAGACTGTCTTTTTAGTTGCCATTACTTCTGCCTGCAGAGTAAGTAAGATCCAGGCTCTGCCATCTAAGCCACCTTTTCTTGTCATACATCCTGACAAGGTGGTGCTTCGCATGAGGGCTTTTTTCCTATCTAAAGTAGTAACTCCGTTCCTTGTCGTACAGTCCATCACTTTGCTTACCTTTTATGCACCCCCACATCCCTCTCATGAAGAGGATAGACTCCACCACCTGGACCCAAAAAGAGCGTTGGTGTTCTTTCTTGATAGTACCAAAGACTTCTGTGTTGGGGGGGCGTGGCCTGAGGCCGATGGGGCTGCACGCATAGTGTGACGCTTCTGGGCCACGAACCGGACCCGACGCACGAATCCTGCCATAATTGCGACTGGAGGTCCCAAAAATTGAAGAGGAGTGGTCGGAGGACATCCGGCCCCAGTGGGGACCGCGGCGCCCCTCCTTTGAAGTGGGCTTTGCCCGAAACCGCCCTGACTGCAAAATGGCGGCCGCGACTGAGCAGTGAACCCATCGCAGCTGCGGCCCTTGGCTGGGGGCGCGGGGCGGACCCGCCGTGGTGAGGACCACCACACCGCCTATCGAGGTGCCCCGGGGGTGCAGGGCCCTTTGTCTTTGACGGCGGGAGCGATGATATGACGTGGAGCACCGGCGGACCTTGAAGAACACGACCAGGGTTGGATGAGGAGCGGAGCCCCTGGAACTTCAGGTGAGAGGGGGATTGCTCCGACGGGTCCGATCTCCAGCTGCCGTGAGACCGGTGAGACTGTGAAGGCCGCCTGCTAGGGCGAGAGCTAATACCGGCACATTGTGGGGAATCTGGGACCTCATTCTCGTACGCCCCAGGGATCCATGGTAACCAGAGAAGACAGTCCCACACAACAGTTGCCCAGTTAGAGAGGGGAAGCGGGGCTACCGGAGCTGCACCCTCCCTTGTTTACCGGAACTTTATGCGGGTCTCGCTGACCGCTACCCTGCTGGAGGTGAGATCTTAGCTCTGCCTTTCTGCATTCCCCGGTTGCCCTACCCGGTGACCAGCACATACATACCTGCAGGGGAACACCCTCGTGGACGGGCGACCCGAAACAGAGGCTAACTCGTAGTGCTCCCAATGTGAGGGTGCTGGGACTGGGGAAAAGTGACACCCAGGTTGGACGGTGATGGCGAACAGTGCCACCTTTTGCTAATTTGAACGACCATTGCCTACCTGAGGCGAGTTGCTCTCCTATAACAATGGTAAAACCCAAAAAACATGACAAGCCGTCGGCGGGGGATTCCTCACCCACCGGGAACCCACCTCCAACCTCCGTCAAGGGTTTACAAGCTGGTCATGAGCAGCAAGAAACAACTCTGGACACTGTGCTGATTGCCATTAAAGAATCCCGCGAAGCATTGGAACGCAAGATTGACAACCTTACCACAGACCTTTCCCTTTTACGAGATGACCACCGTAAACTAAAGGAGACAGTGGGTTCACATGAGAGTACGCTGATAGAGGTTTCAACGGCGCAGAAAACCTCGTCCTCAGAAATTAAAGACCTGCCAACCCGGTTGAAAACACTGGAGGCGAGGGCAGAAGTTGCCGAGAACCGAGCCCGACGGATTAACATCAGACTGGTGGGGGTTCCGGAGGGGGCGGAGACCATCGCAGCTAATATGGAAACGTTCTTGGAGCAATGGTTCAGAGACACAGTAGCCCCAGAGGGCTTCTCGGCATTTTTCGCAGTGGAACGAGCCCACAGGATCCCCAGGGGACCCTCCCCCCCCCCCCCCCCCCCCCACCCCCAAACGGGAGCCAGACCGCGGCCGATAATCGCCAGATTGCTCCACCATAAAGATAGAGACTACATACTGTCGCAATCTCGACAGCAAGGGGAGATTCAGTTGGATGGTCAAAAAATCATGATATTCCCTGATTTTACAAAAGAGACACAATCACAGAGGGCATCGTACATTGCAGTAAAGCGCACCATGCGTGAGCATGGTATAAAGTATGCCATGCTCTTTCCGGCTAAACTCCGAGTGGAATACGATAATAGGACCCATTTTTTCCTCACCCCTCAATTGGCGGTGGACTAGCTGGAATCACTGAACATCCCCTGCAGAACTGTCCGCGACCAACCTTCTCGAACCCCTGGGGGGAAACACAGTAGATCTCGGAGGAAGACCACAGAGGCGGCCCCATCGAAGCATCAATCACTTCAGGCGATGCGGTGGAAGCGGCAGCAGCGCTGAGTGGAGGAGACTTCCACACGTGTCGGACTCCGGATGCTGCATCGGATGTCGATTCAAGGTGCGAACACTCCTCAGTGTCCTCCCGAGACACTCTTATCAGCTTGCCGCCAATCACCCCGAGGACGGCGGATGAGCTTATATGACCTCGCTGAAGTAGTAAGCAGTCAAGTGGGCTGCATCAGGGGCCTTGTGCAGTCCAACCCGCGACTATATGGCGATTTGACTCTGGATGTCAATTCCTGACCAGTACATTCCATGTGGTTGGGCTCGGGAACTGGCCCGGGGCACTACCTCTTGGTCTCTAGCGCAACTCCTTCCAATAAATAGGTTGATAATTATGACTACATTGGTTGTAATCGTTTGGACGGGGAGAGTTGTAGGTACCGGTCCTGGGGAGAGGGAGTTGCAAAGGGGTTTTGGTTTTGTTCTTGTTATAAGGGTATATCACGCACAACTACTTCACATCCTAGACGGTTCACACCTCAGATTACTGTTCTCGAAATGTACATCCATTAGTTGCAATAGGGCGGCGTTTGCCATTCACCTCCACGTACCTCCTTAGACTATGGCCACAGAATACAAGATACTCACATGGAATGTTAGGGGCCTAAATAACATGTCCAAAAGATACAAGGTCCACAATTTTCTTAAACAACGGGGGGTGCACATAGCTATCTTACAAGAAACCCATTTGTTAGGGCAGGAGGTTAAAGCCCTGAAGAAGCGCTGAAGGGGACAAATCTTTGCCACGGCCTACTCAGCATTTGCAAGGGGAGTGTTGATATGGATCCGCCCAGGCGTCCCATTGCAGGCGCTCCATACCTTGATTGATGCGGAAGGGAGATATGTAGTGATTTCTGGTAGATTGGACGTGAGGGAGGTAACCCTTGCGGGACTCTACGCCCCAAATCACGACGAGGGGAAATTTTTAGATCGATTATCGCTGGTCATGAGTACGCTCTTCACCAGCACCACACTACTAGGAGGGGACTTTAATTGTGTAATGGATGCTACAATGGATAGATCGCACCCACCATTGTTGCAATCCCCAATCCATAAAACTGCATCGTAATTTTTGCAGTGGCAGAGACACTGGCAACTAACGGATTGTTGGCGCAAACTTAACCCCCTCAGCAGAGAGTACTCTTTTTACTCAGCAGTCCACGATCTGCACGTACGACTGGACACCTTTTTGACATCTCCTGATGTGCAATCTGCGGTGATGAAGGCCGAGTATCTTGGCCGCACCATCTCTGATCATAACCCCTTACTAATTTCTTTGACCTGGTGCGGAGAGAGACCTTTGATTCCCACTTGGCGCCTGAGAGCCAAATCCCTTGAGGACAAAGCTTTTAGGGCTCTACTGTGTGCGCATATCACTGATTATTTTAGGAACAATACTGAGACTGCTTCGTCTAGATCCATCGAATGGGAATCTTTTAAAACAGTGATTAGGGGATATTGTATTGGCACGACTGTGGGAGTCCGTAAGGTTTTGGAGACTGAACTAAACGGTCTCGAAGATTCCCTTAGAGATCTGGAACGCAAACACCCGCCACAGCCCGACCTCTCAGCACAACTGGAAGAGACAAGGGCTGGAATAGCGGAAGCTAACTTTAGACTGTCTCGTTTTCATTATAAGCAATTTTTACCTAGGCAGCACGCAGAGGGTGATAAGGTGGGTGCCCTCCTGGCCTGGTTAGTTAAACCACCTCAGCAACAAACCATAGTGGTAGAGCTAGAGGTCACCCCGGGTACCAAAGTGTATGGACAGAAGGAGATTAATGCTACCTTTATCGAATATTGCTCGGAGCTGTATGCCCCTCCCACCGCCTTACTGAGTGACGCTCAATTACAAGAACTGGGAAACCTCAACCTCCCTACATTAGGAGTTGAGGACAGAATGGCCCTGGCGACTCCCATTTCACTTGCAGAAATCAAGACTGCAGTTCAGAGTATGGCCCAAGGGTAAGGTCCCGGGGGCGGATGGTCTCCCCGTGGAGTTTTACCTTATGTACCAGGATTTACTGGCTCCCCAACTAAGCATCTTATATGCGGAGGCATGGAATAATAATAGCTTGCCTCCTTCCACTACGGAAGCTATAATGATACCTCTTTTGAAACCCACAAAATCTCCAACGGACTTTTGATCATACCGCCCACTATCTATGTTGAACTTAGATTATAAAATACTCAGTAGGGTGCTGGCTAACAGACTTCTACCGCACATGTCCTCGTTGATCCATCAGGACCAATCGGGATTTATACCACAGCGTAGCACTGCCCAAAATATTCGACGACTGATTTCCCTACTCCATGCCCTGCCTTCTGACACATCTAGGGTAGTGATCATCTCAATAGATGTTGAGAAGGCTTTTGATAGCCTGCGTTGGGACTACCTGGAGCGAGTCATGCTACAGCTGGGACTGGATGAAGGCTTCGTTAAATGGACGAGGCTCCTTTACACAAAACCCCACGGCGCGAGTGCGCACAGGCCGCACAGTATCCTTTTCTTTTGCCATAGGTAGGGGCACTAGAAAGGGCTGCCCACTGTCACCTCTACTCTTTGCCTTGGCGGTTGAACCTCTCGCCCAGTCGGCTAGATCTCAGAGGTTTTACAAAGGTATCACGATCAATGCCTGGACACATCATATTGCCCTATATGCGGATGACATGTTACTTTTTCTCCAGAACGTGGAAACCGGCCTATCTGGAGCAATGACAATGTTGGGCAAGTTTGGTGATGCGTCTGGGCTCCGGATTAATTGGGGGAGATCGTCCATTTTTCCGGCTCCCAGGGGCATCACAGAGCCAGTGGACAGTCGAGGCCTCCCGTGGTCCCCGTCCACATTCAAATACTTAGGGGTTAATATCTATCACTCCACTGAAGAACTACTAGAGGAGAATATACAGAGCACACTTAGGGGCATCAAAAACAGCATGACATTCTAGCAGACACTTCCGCTGACGGTCACTGGGAGAGTTGCGCTGATTAAGATGATAGTGCTGTCTAGAATGGTATACTACTTTTCAACCATTCCACTCATATTACCGAGGGCAATATTTAAAGCAATCACGTCCTTGATTACAGGATTTATATGGGGACCCAGCATACATAGTATTGCGTTGCGCGCCCTCCAGAGGCCGACAGCGGAGGGTGGTATAGCCGTTCCCGATTTCCAATTTTATTACTGGGCGAGCCAACTCCAATGGCTGGCGCGATTTCTCAAAGCACCTCTGGTGGAGGAGGCCTTGAGGGCCCCTCTCCACTGCTCCCGAGATAGAATTTTGGGCATGCTACTAAACCCCAAAAAACAGAATGGGCTGCTGCTGGTAGAGTGGGAGGCATCACGTTACTGCTGGGAACAATACCTAAGAGAACGCACACCAGAGCTCCATACTCACCAGATGCCCCCCTGAACTGCTTGAAGTCTATCGCGGGAAATCATACGATAGGGGGCACCGCCCGATTCATATCATTTCAGATTGACACCATAGGGGCTCTATATAACAATGGGAGACTATGTACCTATGCAGAACTACAAGAAACGTTCCAGCTCCCACCAGGGCTGTTCCTCGCCTATAACACGATTGTCAGAACTCTCCTTAAGCAATGGGGCACGGGGTTAGCGGAACCCCCCAGGCATCTCACTTGTGACCTTCTATGCACTATAGGAGACCAAAGGGGGATGATATCAGGGATATATACCTCTTTGATAACCAGCACGTCTTCCCTTAAGTCAACTTAAAACCAAATGGCAGGGGGAGTTGGGCATAACAATAGATGACGCACAGTGGACTAGAATAACCTCTCATGTATACACAGTTTCCAGGAATGCCAGGTTTAAATTAATAAATTTGTCTTTCATAGGGCCTACTTAACCCCCTATATGATATCAAAGATTTATGGTGTGGAAAATGCCAGTTGCCCTCGCTGTGCAGAACTGGCAGCGGAACTGTTACATATGCTCTGGAGTTGCCCTCTAATTGGGTATTACTGGACGGAGATATTTGGAACACTCTCCTCCTGCACGGGCAGAACATTACCCCGATCTGCCATTGTAGTGGCCTTGGGGGATTTCCCACGCCCCAGCAAGCATGAAATGACAAACCGGTTCATAGACCTGGCCCTGATATTAGCAAGGAGAGAAATAACCTTGCACTGGAAAGATCCGAAGGGACCACAGATAAACCGATGGAGAAATCTGATGATTAAATGGGCGGAGGTTGAGGGGACGGTGCTATTGAGGGAGGCCCTCGGGGGCCTAAGAACTAGAGACAGTGTTCAGCAATTGAATGCGATACTGGACAGTCTAAGAGCACCCGACACTCCTACTTCTGATGCTGAAGCTACTCTCTCAGAGCCGGGCCCTGCATAACTAACTAAGCTACTCATACAGGAGATTGTACAATGGGATAACTCTGTTGTTTATTTGTGAATTGGTCTAACACATTTATGCAATTGATAGAATGTGTGGTAGGGGGAAGGGAGGGCGAGGGGGAGATCACAAGCTTGTGGAGTTGTTTCGTCATATATGTGTTGTCATACGGTTTTAAAGCAATAAAACAGAGATTTAAAAAAAAAGACTTCTGGGTTGACGCTCAACTCTTTGTGGGATATGTGGGTGCAAAGAAGGGGAAGGCAGTGCAGAAGAGGACCATTTTACGATGGGTGCTCTTATGCATCAAAATGTGCTACGCTCTGGCTATAAAGCAACCTCCCGAAGGTTTACGCACTCACTCCACCAGAGCTACTGCTACTACCACATCGCTAGCATGGATCGTTCCAGTCCTGGACATCTGTCAAGCAGCAACGTGGGCATCTTTGCTGACTTTTACCAAACACTACTGCCTGGTCCAAAGGGACGGCTACTTTGGCCGTTCGGTCCTGTAGGACTTCTTGGTGTGATCTTGGTTCACAGCCCACCACCGGGGATGGTATTGCTTGGGTATCTATTCAAAGGTAAGGAATCTTCAACTAGAAGTCTCTATCAGATGAACAAGTTACTTACCTTCGGTAACGATATATCTGGTAGAGACATATTCTAGTTGCAGATTCCTTGCCGACCCGCCAATCCGACAGCTCTGCGAACTGATTTCTAGGGACAGGAACTTCCCCTTAAGGGCCCTAGGTTTGGCGCACCACTCTGTGTTCTTGAAGGCTCTGCACTACTGGCGTGGAAAGTTGTGAAAAGAAACTGACGTCAGCGCGCCGGGGTGGTGCCTATATACGACCGCAATATCATCACCGCGAACACGACGGCAACGATGCCCGCGGAGTCGACCGACGCCACCTGATGGTGCGCAGAGGTACTGCTCAAAGAAAAATCCCCAGATACAGTCTTACACCTGGGGAAATTCAATGGTAAGGAATCTGCAACTAGAATATGTGTCTACCAGATATATAGTTACCGAAGGTAAGTAACTTGTACATTTAGTCCTTTATTACTAGAGCCGATTACGATTTAGCCGCTAGGGGGCACAGTGCACCAAACTTGGCACATTGGCAGGGTTGGTCCTCGCGGTAGTCAGGGTGTAGTTTGGACCAGCTGTGGCATCCAGTTCGGGAGTTAGCAGCTGGTCAGTGAAGTGACCATAACTGGCATGTTGGTTCATTGTAGGTTTAGCTTGGTACCTCCACTCTGGAGGGAGTTCTCTGGCAATCTGCAAAGCCAGAAGTTCCTCTGGGGTTCTTTTAGAATTGTCCAGTTGTCTAACAGCTCCTCAGCGGCAATTGTCGGGTCCTGGGTGCAGGAGGCAGGGTTTGGAGCCTTTTCTTTGTTCTGCAGGTCCACAGTTCTCGTGTCTTTAGATATACTTGTTTCTGGTGTTCTTCTATCAATCAAATATGATTTCTTGGTCTAGGGATGCCCACTGAATACTGTATTTAGTGGGCGTTGTAGGGGGGATCTGGTAGTGACCAATAGGTCATCTACCTTACGGTGGCTATACCCACTAAGTGACCACTGACTGTGGGCAGAGGTCACAGCCCTACACCTGATTGCCTATTTTCCTTCCATCCAAGATGGAGGAAAATGAATGGGAGTCCACCTCGCATGCAACACCTTATGTGTGGTGCATGCTAGGTAGAACCACTCCTCCTGTCCTAAGATGGAATTGCTCGCCGTTGCTCCTGACAAAAGTGGGGCTTTGCAACAGGGCAACCATCTGCTGCTAGCATCAGGTCTGGAGGTCGAGTTTCAAAGGTGGCAAGCCCTTCGAAGCTCACCAACAGGGTTGTGCATATTCCTGAGGGAGGGGTTGTTAGCCCCTCCACCCAGGAAGGGCTTTGTTCTGTATGTCAGATGGCAGGAACTCTCACCCCAGGTGTACAGATTTGCGTCTAGCAGTGGTGGAGGCAGGCTGGTTGTAACAGGCTAGCAACCATGCCACGGTACCTCTTAGGTGACCCCCTGTGCACATTTTTATAATAAATCGAACACTGGTCCCATTTTGGATTCATCATTCTGTGTTTTTGATATGAAACAACCCAGGGTTCATAGTGGCCATCATGTAGCTGGGAAACTTGTGTTGACCAGTGTCCATCACATGTTTTAAAATGGCTGCTCTGTTCCCTATGTTCCAGGTTTGGCAAGGACAGAGTTGGGGCATACTGCTCATAAAGCTATGCCCTGACATACAGTATGGTGCACCCTGCCTTAGGGCTAGAAGGCCTGCCAGACGTGTGTCCTACCCATAGTACATGTAGTGTTTAGTGGACAAGGCACACAGGCAGTGTGTCATGTCGAGTTTGTGCTTGGGGTTTGCACCAGAGCACTCAGTCTACAATGGTCAGGGGCCCACGCCCTCGGTACCTAGGTACCATTGACTATGGTCTTATATTGGTAGTTCAATGTATTGCCAGTTGTGCCAATGCATCACAGTAGTTTAGGGAAAGAGCTCTGGCCCAGGGATCCTGGTTAGCAGGAGCCCTGGACTCTAACAACTTTTAGGCTACATCACATACTAGGCAAAAAGTGGGGGCTAACCATGTCAAAAAGCAGCCTCTCCTCGCAGTGCCCAATGTTAGTCATTTGAGGCTGGGGAGGGAGGAGTTGACATGCTGCTCACAGGTACGTACCAGCGGTGGTAGAGTTTGGTCCTTGGGGTTGAGATGAGCACCGGGGGAGGAGAGGGGAATGGGGGAGGCAACAGGTCAGCACCAAACTTACACCCTCAGCGGCTCAGGAGCGGCCGGGAGCAGAGTACTTAACGGCGTCAGGGACCCGGTGTATTTCAGTGGATGAAATAGCTTCCAGAAACGGGCTGCAAGCTCTGGCCAGGATGCTGGGAGAGACCGACCCACAGCTGTCTAGGTAAGTTGAGATGCCGTCTGTTCAGCTCCCCAAGGCCCAGTGGTTCTGGGTGCAATGGTGTCTTTAGACGTCAGAATCAGCTCACCAGGCAGGTCGCAGTCGGAGGAATCTCTCATATTTAGGCTGCTGGCATCGCTAGTGAGTCTGGCAGGGGTAAGCCCACGGTGTACTCTTCCAGAAGCGCCGGGGAACTGTCACTTGACTTGACCCAAGGGTAGGTCACTCCCCCTGCCGCTGCAGCTCCTCCAGGTTCCTGAGTTCCTGAGACCCACCTCACAGTAAGTACCCCCCACCTCCCAGCCCCTCGTTCTGCCCCGCGCTACTCACCCTCTCTCCTGCTCCTGCTTCTTTTCCTCTTTTCTTCTTCTCTGTTCTTCCTCCTCTCTCCTCGTCTGTATTCTTCTTCTGTACTTCTCTTCTCCCCGTCTTCTCTCCTCTTCTCTTCTTCCTCATCTTCTGCTGTGGTCTTCTGCACTCTGTCTCTTCGTTTTTTGTATCTTCCTCCGTGTTCTTCTGTGTTCTTCTGTGTTCCTCTGTCTTCTTCTGTGTTCCTCTGTCTTCTTCTGTGTTCCTCTGTCTTCTTCGGTCTTCCTCGGTGTTCTCCTTTCTTCCTCTGTGTTCTTCTGTCTTCCTCTGTGTTCTTCTGTATTCTTCTCTGTTCTTCTGTCTTCCTCGGTGTTCTTCTGTATTCCTCTCTGTTCTTCTGTGTTCTTATGTGTTTCTTCTGTTCTTCCGGTCTTCAGTCCTTCTGTTCTTCTGTTCTTCTGTTCTTCTTTTCTTCTGTTCTTCTGTTCTTCTGTTCTTCTGGTCTTCTTGTCTTCTTGTCTTCTGCCTTCGGCTCTTCTGCCTCCTCCGTCCTCTTCTCCCCGCGCCTGCCCTCCTGCTCCTGCCTCATCCCCCTCCCCCACTCGCATCCCCCATCTATCTCCCCTATCTAACCCGTTCACTTTCTACCTCCCTCACTCCTCCTATCTACCTATCTCTCCATCTCTCTATCCCACTATCCAACTCCCTCACTCTCCACCTCCTCCTATCTTCCTATCTCTCTATCTTTTTCCCTATCTATCGATTTCTCTATCTACCTTTTCTCTCTACCTATTTCTCTATCTCCCCCCCCCTCCCGCCACCCCCTCTATTACCTATCTTCCTATCCCCTCACTCTACCTCTCACCCTCACCCACCTCTACAACCCCCCTCCCCTATCTTCACAACCCTACACCTATCTTTCTCCCTAATCTCCTAAACCTCCTAACACTCTCCCCCCTCCACCCTTAAACCCCCCTCCCCTAGCTCTTCTCACTCTACCTGTCCCCCCCTCCCTCGCGCTTTCCCGCCGCGACCTCCTGCACGCCCCCGCCCCCCAGCTCCCATTCGCCCCCAGCTGACCCCTCCCCCTCCCTCCTACCTCATATGGCGGCCGCTGCGCGACAGTGGTAGCGACCCTTGACCCAAGGGTAGGTCGCTCCCCCTGCCGCTGCAGCTCCTCCAGGTTCCTGAGTTCCTGAGACCCACCTCACAGTAAGTACCCCCCACCTCCCAGCCCCTCGTTCTGCCCCGCGCTACTCACCCTCTCTCCTGCTCCTGCTTCTTTTCCTCTTTTCTTCTTCTCTGTTCTTCCTCCTCTCTCCTCGTCTGTATTCTTCTTCTGTACTTCTCTTCTCCCCGTCTTCTCTCCTCTTCTCTTCTTCCTCATCTTCTGCTGTGGTCTTCTGCACTCTGTCTCTTCGTTTTTTGTATCTTCCTCCGTGTTCTTCTGTGTTCCTCTGTCTTCTTCTGTGTTCCTCTGTCTTCTTCTGTGTTCCTCTGTCTTCTTCTGTCTTCTTCTGTCTTCTTCTGTCTTCTTCTGTCTTCCTCTGTCTTCTTCTGTCTTCTTCTGTCTTCTTCTGTCTTCTTCTGTCTTCTTCTGTCTTCTTCTGTCTTCTTCTGTCTTCCTCTGTGTTCTTCTGTCTTCCTCTGTGTTCTTCTGTCTTCCTCTGTGTTCTTCTGTCTTCCTCGGTGTTCTCCTTTCTTCCTCTGTGTTCTTCTGTCTTCCTCTGTGTTCTTCTGTATTCTTCTCTGTTCTTCTGTCTTCCTCGGTGTTCTTCTGTATTCCTCTCTGTTCTTCTGTGTTCTTCTGTGTTTCTTCTGTTCTTCCGGTCTTCTGCTCTTCCGGTCTTCAGTCCTTCCGGTCTTCTGTTCTTCTGTTCTTCTTGTCTTCTTGTCTTCTTGTCTTCTGCCTTCAGCTCTTCTGCCTCCTCCGTCCTCTTCTCCCCGCGCCTGCCCTCCTGCTCCTGCCTCATCCCCCTCCCCCACTCGCATCCCCCATCTATCTCCCCTATCTAACCCGTTCACTTTCTACCTCCCTCACTCCTCCTATCTACCTATCTCTCCATCTCTCTATCCCACTATCCAACTCCCTCACTCTCCACCTCCTCCTATCTTCCTATCTCTCTATCTTTTTCCCTATCTATCGATTTCTCTATCTACCTTTCTCTCTACCTATTTCTCTATCTCTCCCCCCCTCCCGCCACCCCCTCTATTACCTATCTTCCTATCCCCTCACTCTACCTCTCACCCTCACCCAACTCTACAACCCCCCCTCCCCTATCTTCACAACCCTACACCTATCTTTCTCCCTAATCTCCCAAACCTCCTAACACTCTCCCCCCTCCACCCTTAAACCCCCCTCCCCCAGCTCTTCTCACTCTACCTGTCCCCCCCCCCCCCTCACGCTTTCCCGCCGCGACCTCCTGCACGCCCCCAGCTCCCATTCGCCCCCAGCTGACCCCTCCCACCCCCATCCTACTTCATATGGCGCCCGTCCGCGCCTGGCCCGCGCCCAGCGCCACGACCCCTGGTCCCCAGCTCTCCCAAGCCCTGCTGATCCGCTACAACCCCACCACCCTCCATGCCCTCAACCCAGGACGCTCCAACACCTGCTTCCAAGCTCACCCCAAACGCACCCATGGACCCTTCGCCTGCAACTCCTGCAAACGCATCTTCCACCACGCAACAACTACGACCACAAGCCCACGCGCCATCAACCACCTCAAGTGCATCCTAGTCAACGCTCGCTCCGTTCACAAACACGCCGTTGAACTCTGGGACCTCCTAGACTCCACAGCACCGGACGTCGCCTTCATCACGGAGACCTGGATGAACGCCTCCTCTGCTCCAGACATCGCCACCGCCATCCCCGAAGGCTACAAGATCTTCAGGAAAGACCGCACCAACCAAGTAGGAGGAGGTATCGCCATCGTCTTCAAAGACTCCATCAGCGTCACCACCTCCACTGAAGACTCCCCTCTCGCCGCTGAACACCTGCATTTTCAGATTCGCACCGACCCGAGGACCACCCTCAGAGGATCCCTCGTCTACCGTCCTCCCGGACCTCGCGCCCCTTTCAGCGACGCCATCGCCGACTTCATCTCCCCGCACGCCCTCGCCTCACCGGACTACATCCTCCTAGGCGACCTCAACTTCCATCTGGAACAAAACAACGACCCCAACACCACCATCCTGCTCGCCAACCTCGGCCTCAAACAACTGGTGAACACTGCCACCCACATCGCCGGACACACACTCGACCCTATCTTCTCCGCCAGCAAACACGTCTTCTTCAGCCACGCCTCCGCCCTACATTGGACCGACCACAGCTGCGTCCACTTCACATTCCGACGCGAGACCCGCCACCTCCGCACTCAACCCATCCCTCGCCGACAGTGGAACAAGATCCCTGAAGAGCAACTCTTCTCCGCACTCGCCGCCAACCAACCCACCCTCACTACCGACCCCAACGACGCAGCCCTCAACCTCACAAACTGGATCTCCAACTGCGCAGACAACCTTGCTCCCCTCAAACGCTCGCAGCGACAGAACAACACCAAGAAACCCCTCTGGTTCTCTGACACCCTCAAAGAATCAAAGAAAACTTGTCGCGCACTTGAGAAAGCCTGGCGCAAGGACCGCACCGCTGACCACATGACCGCCCTCAAGAACGCTACCCGCGAACACCACCACCTGATCCGCGCTGCCAAAAGGAATTTTTTCACCGACAGACTGGACAAAAACAGCCACAACAGCAGAGAACTCTTCAGCATCATCAAGGAGTTCTCCAATCCCAGCGCCAACGCCAACGCCGTCACGACCTCACAGGATCTATGCGAATCCCTCGCCACTTTCTTCCATCGCAAGATCAGCGACCTCCACGACATCTTCGGACACCAGACCCAACCAAACACCACAGAACCCACATCCCCGACCATCACCCTCAACAACTGGACCCACATCAGCACGGAAGAAACCAAATCCATCATGAACTCTATCCACTCCGGCGCCCCTTCGGACCCCTGCCCGCACTTCATCTTTAACAAAGCCGACGACATCATCGCCCCGCACCTCCAGACCATCATCAACTCTTCTTTTTCTTCTGCTACCTTCCCCGAATGCTGGAAACACGCCGAAGTCAACGCCCTACTAAAGAAACCTACGGCTGACCCGAGCGACCTGAAAAACTTCCGCCCCATCTCCCTATTGCCTTTCCCAGCCAAAGTAATAGAGAAGACCGTCAACAAACAGCTGACCACCTTCCTGGAAGACAACAACCTGCTCGACCCCTCACAGACCGGATTCCGAACCAACCACAGCACTGAAACCGCCCTCATCTCGGTCACAGACGACATCAGAACCCTGATGGACAATGGTGAAACAGTCGCCCTCATTCTTCTCGACCTCTCGGCTGCCTTTGACACCGTCTGTCACCGCACCCTAATCACCCGCCTCTGCTCCACCGGGATCCAAGACCAGGCCCTGGACTGGATCGCCTCCTTCCTCGCAAACCGCTCCCAAAGAGTCTACCTCCCTCCGTTTCGCTCAGAACCCACTGAGATCATCTGCGGCGTACCTCAAGGCTCATCACTCAGCCCGACACTCTTCAATGTCTACATGAGCCCCCTCGCCAACATCGTACGCAAGCACGACATCATCATCACCTCCTACGCCGACGACACCCAACTTATACTCTCCCTCACCAAGGACCCCGCCAGCGCCAAGACCAACCTACAAGAGGGTATGAAGGACGTCGCAGATTGGATGAGGCTCAGCCGCCTAAAGCTGAACTCTGAAAAAACTGAAGTCCTCATCCTCGGCAACACCCCGTCCGCCTGGGACGACTCCTGGTGGCCCACGGCCCTCGGCACTGCACCGACCCCCGCAGACCACGCCCGCAACCTCGGCTTCATCTTGGACCCTCTTCTCACCATGACCAAGCAAGTCAACGCCGTGTCCTCCGCCTGCTTCCTCACCCTCCGCATGCTCCGCAAGATCTTCCGCTGGATCCCCGCCGACACCAGAAAAACCGTGACCCACGCCCTCGACACGAGCCGCCTGGACTACGGCAACACCCTCTACGCCGGGACCACAGCCAAACTCCAAAATCGCCTACAACGCATTCAAAACGCCTCGGCCCGCCTCATCCTCGACGTACCCCGCAGCAGCCACATCTCCGCACACCTGAGACCCCTGCATTGGCTCCCAGTCAGCAAAAGGATCACCTTCCCACTTCTCACCCACGCACACAAAGCCCTCCACGACAAGGGACCGGAATACCTCAACAGACGCCTCAACTTCTACGTCCCCACCCGCCCCCTCCGCTCCTCTGGCCTCGCACTCGCCGCCGTCCCTCGCATCCGACGCTCCACGGCGGGTGGGAGATCTTTCTCCTTCCTGGCGGCCAAGACCTGGAACTCCCTCCCCACCAGCCTCAGGACCACCCAGGACCACTCCACTTTCCGGAGACTCCTAAAGACCTGGCTGTTCGAGCAGCGATAACCACCCCCTTTGTCCCTAGCGCCTTGAGACCCGCACGGGTGAGTAGCGCGCTTTATAAATGCTAATGATTTGATTTGATTTCACTGGACGAGTGGGTCACTTGGACTCGGGCCAGGGGAATCGGCTGCAGTGGTCACTTCTGATCCGGTTTCGCGGTTCCTCAGGCAGGCTTTCTTTTCTTTAAAAATGTTTTTTCTGGAGAAGTCCGTTGTCCACAGGAGGTCTTGGACTTTTTCACAGGAAGTCAGTACTCCCAAGGCTTTGAAGATTGCTGGGCTGCATGACAGACGACTTCTGAGTGCAGGTGCCTTTGAAGGCTGCAGACAGGCCGGTAGGGCTGGGGACAAGTCAGTGGGTGTTTTCAGTCTTCTCTGCTGGTGACGGGTCCTGTTCTTGTTAGGTTGCAGACATCTGGTCCTAGGATTCAGGGGTGTCACCTAAATACTGATTTTAGGGTCTTTACTGAGGGTGCCAATGGGATACTCATCTTTAGGGTGACTACACCCTTTCTATGACCACTTCCTTTGGGAAGTAGCGTAGCTTTAACCCTATTGGTCTAATTCCTTCCATGCAAGATGGAGGAATTTAAAATGTTGTGCCCACTACAGCTCGTCCAGCTTAGGGGGGGAACTGGCATGAAGTGGTCACCCCTATTAATTAACTTAATTTTCCTGCCTGCTCTGCGACCAAAAGGGGGGGGTCTGTAACTGGGGGTCGACCTTCTCCACCATTTGGAGAGGCCTAGGTCGCATTTCAAAGGCGGCAAGGCCTTTGAAGCCTCCTGCCCTGGAATGTCCACCCTGCCTGGGAGAGCAGGTCACACCTCTGCCCAGAGCAGGCCTTTGTTCTGAGACCCCGAGATCACTGGCTGTCATCTCAGGGGCCCAGAACTTTGTCTAAGGGGCCTGTACTGGTTTTGACCAGTCAGTGCCCACGCTAGGAGTTGGTAGGTTTTGCAGGGGGCACCTCTAAGGTGTCTTCTGACTGCATGTATTATTAAATCCATCACTGGATTCAGTTAGCATTCATTAATAAGAGATGTTTGATACCAAACATCCCTATCTTCAGTCAAGCCTTCATGTAGCTGGGGAACTCGTAATGACCAGTGTCCAGCACATGTACTTAAAACGGCTTCACTATTCACTTACTATTTCTGAGAACCAACACAGACATAGCAGGGGCATATCTGCTCATGCAGGCATGCCCTCACATGTAATATAATGCATCCTGCCTTTAGGGTTGGAAGGTTTGCCAGAGGGGTAGCTTACACATATGTTGCAAGCAGTGTCAGAGGGCAGGGCACCCAGGCTGTGTGCCATGTTGTGTTTTAATTTTAGGTCTGCACCAAGACGCGACCTGCAAAGGCAGTACTGTGTGTGCTTAGGTGAGAGGGTCCCTGAGGGTGACAAAATCAGTGCTGCAGCCCTCAGGGCCTTACCTTAGCATCCCATGCCCTAGGTACCTGGGGTACCATTTACTAGAGACTTAAAGTGGCAACTAAAGGTTTGCCAATTGGGAAAAACGACTGCAGTTTTAGGGAAAGAGATCTGGCCCTAGGTACCTGTTTAGCAGCGACCCAGTGCACTTTCAGTCGAAATTATAACTGAAACCAGGCAAAAAAAGTGGTGGGGTGGCATGTCAAAAGAGGCACTTCTTTCCTACATGAGTCTTTACTGAAGTCCTCACAAAAGAGAGGCATCAGACCCATATTTGACTGGCCCTGGTGTGAAACCATGAGTGAATTAATAAATGTTGCACTGTAAATTCTTTCCTGCACTAAATAGGGTGCCACTACAGGGAAGAAGTATAATAATTACCCAGATTCTACCTCCCTCTACCACCCGTAGCTCTTGTTTCTTAGTACTGGAGGTCCCAGAGTCCAGAAGAGGCCAGAATCGATTTGTGTTTAGTAAGTGGGGGGTGCAGTGTATGCCCTGGACAGAAAGCAGCTTTTTTGGAGCAGACACTCTGTTGTTTGTGTGACAGTGCAGTACAAGTGATTTCTTTTCACAGAAAGTGAGTGCAGCTTTGTGGTGTATGTAAAAAGGTATCCTCTTAATGGCATGGTTACCCCCACTTTATGCCTGCTATGAATATGCTGTTTTCACTGGGATACTGCTAACCTTGACCCCAGTGATTGTCCTCTTTCCCTCTAAATTTGGTTGCCCAGGACTTTGCACACACCACAGTTGGCATACTTGTGCCCCTTGTAAGTCCCTAGTATATGGTACTTCGATATGTGGGCACCAGGGATTCCCCATTGGCTGCAGAATGTTTTGTGCCACTCATGGGAGCCCATGCAAAATCGGTCTGCAGGCCTGCCATTGCAGTCTGTGTAAAAAGGTGCACGCACCATTTCATCACAGGTCACTGCACCAGGTCACTGTAAGTCACCCCTATGGTTGGCCCTCCTAGCCCAGAGGGCAGGGTGCAGGACTGGCATGATTACATGCTCTCTGGGGGTTCCTTAGAGGGTCCCCTAGTTCTGCTCCTACCTGTCTTCCAGGGTCTGCAGGCAGGCTGCGCTGCTGCAGCCCGAGACTGAATTCTGCCCTCCTGTGGCTTGACCAGCTCGAGCAGGGAACAGCAGAACAAAGGATTTCCTGTAGGAGAGGGTTATATCCTTCTCTCCTTTGGAAATAGGTGTTACTGGGCTGGGGAGGGGTAGCCTCCCTGCTCCACCCAACTGCTTTGAAGGGCATATTTGGTGCCCTCCTTACATAATCCCGTGGTATGAAACACACAAAGGAAGGGGTAGTGTCCACTACCCTATCGAGCTCCACCAGTACGGTGGTGCCCAGAGTTCCTCCAGGCTGCCACTTGGTTCTGCCATCTTGGAACCAATATGGGCAGAGGCCCCTGAGAGCATCTGAGTGGGTAGGCCAGGTAGCTGACGTCAGTAATCCCTCCTAATAGGTGGTCAGCCCAGAGAGTGACCAATCCCTATTTAGGGACTTCCTTGAGGGTGGGTCCCCAGATTCGTCATGCAAGATACAGCAAAGGACTCCCTGCAAGATATCTTCTGCTCCTGGCCTCCATACCCACTGCTACACAGGAACCAAACAAGACGGCACCGCCTGAGAAAACTTCTCAATGCAACATTGTTTCCACTGCTCCTGTCTGCATTCTGCAATATTTCCATGGCTGTACATCCTCCGGGGTCGGCAAGACTTCAGCTGCACCAAGAAGCAAGAATGAATCTCCCTTGGAGTGAAGAAGTCAATCCCTGGATCCGCAGCCACCTAACGCAACGATGTCCGACTGGTGGGATGTTCTGTCCTCTGGATCAGTGAAGATTCTCCAATACAGGTGGTGGTTTTGAGGAATCCCCCAGGTCCTCTCTGCCTTCTATCCAACGTGGAATACAGTCAGCCTTTGCTTCTCGGCCACTGGGACAGAATCTCTGTGCACCACATATGTTGCACCATCCAAGGCTTGTTGAGTCCTGCTCAGAGGGATCTTCAGGCACCAAGTAGCCGTGGCCCCCAGTACTTTACCTCTGCAAAGACTGTCTCCTCCCTGCTGCTCCAGAGATGTGGGACTCCTCTTCTGGTGTTCTGACTAGGTCTCACTGCAACTTACTGTGCCGCTTCCAGTGGGTTGCTTGTGGGGGCTCCGGCTGCTTCTGCTGGCTCTACTGCCTTCTGAGGGTCAGCCTGGACTCCCCTCCAAAGGTTGAGTCCTCAGGACCTTGCTGGTCCTCCTGACCCATCTGCTATCCGGCTACCGGCGAGGAACAGCTCGTAGGTGAATTCAGGGACTCCTCTGCAGCTCCTGTACCCCACAGCTGGACTTCATCCATCTCCGTTGATCTGGATCTTAAGCTACAGAAGGTTGAGCATTGGCTTGTGCCCCACCTGGACACTCCTGTGTGGACTGGACTCTGTCCCCTTCTTTTACAGGTCCTTCTTACCCGGAATCCACCTTTGGGTTCCATTGGTCCAGTCCTGCTTCTGCATTCTCCAACCGCAACGTCCCAATGTTGGCCTGTGGGAGAACCGGGTAACTTCTGCACCCGGCCGCTGGGTATCTTCTAGGTAAATACCTTCTGGGGTTCCACTCTCCCCAAGCCCTTATCTAACTACTCCATACACTCTAGTGAGGGACACCCGTTCACATTCTATTTTTTTTTTGTATATGGTTTGCCCCCTATATGGCCTTTGCTAATTTATGCTTTTCCTGAGTAGTTACCTGTGTATATTTTGTGTGCACTTAACTCCAGAAGGGGATTTGCCTACAGTAATCTAGTTTGGTGCTCCTGTAATAAAGTACCTTTATTTTTGCAACACTGTGTGGTTCCTTTCATGTGTGATAAGTTACAATGTGACCAATGTGATATTGCAAGTGATTCACACTACTGCTAGGACCGTTTTGGCAACTCACCACAGCTGCCACTAGAAAGCCCTGGCTACCTAGACACTGTAACACTATATAAAAAGTATTGTCTGGACTATAGGTGTCCACCACACATTGGGCCAGTCTCCTACAGAATCCCTGTCCGGGTCTGCAGTAGGGAATGCGCCAGGATTTATGTGGAATGCAGAGGCCTGGACCACCAAGCTCTCTGAGGTGAGTTGTTGGGGGAGGGTTTGGGTCCTCTGTTGCGAGGCAGTTGGAATGGGAAATTCTCCTATTCAGAGGAGCCCCTGTACTGGGTTTGGACCAGGTCCCCAGAAGGACGTCAGTGAAGGCTTCATTAAACAAGAGTAGAGGTTCAGTGGGGGAAAGTGCTGGTTCTGCACCTCTGTTAAGACATTAGTTATGATTGCCACTAAAGGCAACTGAGTTTAAGGACCTCGGCTGCCCTCCGTACCACCATTGGAAAAGAAACTTCCTCCTCCATAGCCACGGTAGGGGGAAAAAGTATACCAGTATTTGGAAAAGTATGCAGTCCACTGGCTTCACCCTGTTCCTCACACCAGTCCCTATTGGGGTCATCATAGAACTGGTATTCATCTGGGCCCAGTGACCCCTCCCGTTCTTCCCCAAGTCCTAGCCCATAATAATGGGCTCAGGCTCCCACCTGCAAGGTATACCCCCAGTCTGCACCGAAATCGGCGTCGATCGACAGCCCTTTGGCTCTGTATCATAGTTGGGGTTCAGAACGGGGGCAGCACTGTGGGTGGGAACCGGTTGTAGGAGCCTGGCCTGGCTTGTAGTGGGTAACAATGGTACTTACAACTTATGCCAGGTCCAGTTATCCCTTATTAGTAAAGTGTAGTAGTGTTCTAGCAGCTTAGGTTCATAGAGGTATCTATAGCAGAGCAGCCAAGGCTGAACTAGGAGACATGCAAAGCTCATGCAATGCCACTTATGTCATATAGGTACTATTTCATGAGAAGGACAATACTCCTAGTTACTAAAAATAAAGGTACTTTATTTTAGTGACAATATGCCAAAAATATCTCAGTGGATATACTCCCTTAGGAGGTAAGTAACCTACACAAAATATACACTACTAACCAAATCAGGTAAGTAAAACAGTCAGAAAGTAGTGCAAACACTGTAAAACACAATAGGATGCAATAGGCCTAGGAGCAACACAACCATATACTAAGAAAGTGGAATGCGAAGCACGAATGCACCCCTAGGCAAGTGTAGTGTGTAGAGGGTCGCTGGGAGTGTGAGAAAACACTAAAGGTGTAAAGGAGACCCCACCCCAAGACCCAGGAAAGTAGGAGTTAAGTACTACTATTTCCCCAGAAATACACTAAAGTCGTGATAAAGGATTTTGCAAGGACCACAACAGACTGCAAATCACTGAAGATGGATTCCTGGAGCTGAAGACCTGCAAAGGAAGGGGACCAAGAATCGCAAAAGTGTCAGGGGGGGCAGGAGCCCACTAAACCCCGGATGAAGGTGCAAAATGGCTGCCTCCGGTTGGAAGAAGCTGCATTTTTTGCAACAGCGAAAGGAGGTAGGAAGTTCTTCTTCGTGCAGAAGGTGTCCCACGGTGTGCTGAAGGATGCAGAGCTGTTTCCTTGGCAAAATACTGCAAACAAGCCTTGCTACCTGCAAGAGTTGCGATTGGAGAAAAAGGGTGCTGCCCGGGAAGGACCAGGATGATGCGACTTGGGAGAGGAGACAGAGGGGGCCCTCAGCAACGTAGAGAGCCCACGGACAGGAAGGAAGCACCCGCAGAAGTCCTTGAACACAAGTTCAAGATGTCGGAACACGGCAGTCATCTCAACACTGCAATCATCTCAACACTGCAAAGAGAGGTCCCACGACACCGCAGGTCAAATCAGGGAGCTGAGCATCGCAGGACGGAGTGCTGGGGACCTAGGCTCGGGTGTGCATGCAGGATTTCTGGGAAATGTGCACAGGAGCCCTTGTAGCTGCAGATCACACGGTGCTCAAGATTCCTGTCTGGGAAGGGGAGGCAAGGACTTACCTCCTCCAAATTCGGACAGTTGGACCTCTGGACGGTGTGGGTCACTTGGGTCCACCGCCTGTGTTCCAGGGGCCACGCTCGTCAGGATGAGAGGGGGACCCAGAGTACCGGTGACGCTGAAGTTTGGTGCCTGCTGAAGCAGGTGGAAGATTCCGTCGACCCACGTAAGATTTCTTCGTGGCTTCCAGTGCAGGGTGAAGGCAGGCAGCTCCCAAAGCATTCACCACCAGGAAGCAGTCGAGAAAGCCGGCAGGATTAGGCGCTATAATGTTGCTGGTAGTCTTCTGGCTACTTTGTTGCAGTTTTTCAGGTGTCCTGGAGCAGTCAGCGGTTGATCCTTGGCAGAAATTGAAGAGAGAAGTGCAGAGGAACCCTGATGAATTCTTGCAAGTTGTAATCTGAGGAAAAGCCCACCGGAGAGACCCTAAATAGCCCTCAGAGGAGGATTGGCCACCTAGTCAGGTATGCACCTATCAAGAGGGGTCTCTGACTTCACCTGCTGGCACTGGTCACTCAGAGGCCTCCAGAGTGCCCCCACACATCTGGAAACAAGATGGCAGAGGTCTGAGACACACTGGAGAAGCTCTGGGCACCACCCCTGGGGTGGTGATGGACAGGGGAGTGGTTACTCCCCTTTCCTTTGTCCAGTTTTGAACCAAAGCAGGGACTTGGGGTTCCCTAAACCGGTGTAGACTGGCTTATGCAAGGAGGGCACCATCTGTGCCCTTCAAAGAATTTCCAGAGGCTGGGAGAGGCTACCCCTCCCCAGCCTTTAACACCTACTTCCAAAGAGAGAGGGTGTAACACCGTGCTCTCAGAGGAAATGCTTTGTTCTGCCTTCCTGGGATTGGCTGCCCAGATCCCAGGAGGGGAGAACCCTGTCTATGAGGTGGCAGCAACTATAGCTGCAGAGAGAACCTCAGAGAGCTAGTTTGGCAGTACTGGGGGTCCATAGTGGAGCCCCCAGGATTCATGGAATTGGCAACCCAATACCAGATTTGGCATGGGGGGACAAGTCCATGACCTTATATATGTTACATGTCCATATTCGGAGTTATCATAATGAAGCTACATATAGGTATTGACCTATATGTAGTGCGCGCGTGTAATGGTGTCCCCGCGCTCACAAAGCCTGGGGAAATGGCCCTGAACTATGTGGGGGCACCCTTGCTAGTGCAAGGGTGCCCTCACACTTAGTAACTTTGCACCTAACTTTCAGCAAGTGAAGTTTAGACATATAGGTGACTTATAAGCTACTTAAGTGCAGTGAAAATGGCTGTGAAATAACATGTGCGTTATTCCACTCACGCTGCAATTGCAGTCCTGTGTAAGGGTTTGTCTGAGCTCCCTATGGGTGGCAAAAGAAATGCTGCAACCCATATGGATCTCCTGACACCCCAATGTCCTGGGTACCTAGGTACCATATACTAGGGACTTATAAGGGGAGTCCAGTATGCCAATTGAAATTGGTGTAGTCACTAGCCTATAATGACATATTTAAAGGCACTGAGGTTCTGATTAGCAGAGCCTCAGTGACACAGATAGGCACTACACAGGCATACACATTTAGGCCACAAACTATGAACACTGGGGTCCTGGCTAGCAGGATCCTAGTGAGACAGACAAAAACATACTGACATACATGTAAAATTGGGGGTAACATGCTAAGAAAGATGGTACTTTCCTACACTGGTGATGCCAGAAGCATTGGCATCGGAACTGGCATTAGGGAAGGTCGAGATGGTACAACTGGTGCAGGTCCAGATACATGGGGCCTGACTGAAGCCAGAGCTGCTGGTGCAAAATCAGAAAGGGGCCCACCGACTCTCCGGATCCGCTGGCGGAGTCAGCCCCCCCCACCCTCCCCCCCCCCCCCCCCATTGATGAGGTACATGGCCTCATAAAACAATTCCAACTGGGCAGGGGCCTCTCCGGCTCCTGAAAAATCAAGGAGATACTGAGTCAACCCAGGTGCAGGCTCTAACGCAGAGCCAGGCCTTGAACGTTGAACATTTTTCATCTCGTGGGCTGACAGACGAAGCAAAGTGGAAGACCTGTCCAACAACTTCTTTTAATTTCCTCAGGATTTAGCCAACTGGCCTGATGACTTGAAGTGGGATGATAATTTTGTTCTCCGCAACCACTCCCAGGACCTTCCACGCGACAGGGAGCTCTAACATCATGTTGTCACACATCAGGCTACCATGAGTTTGAGAAAGTGCTCCCTCAAGGCCTTCGGATTCATGGCACTGCAGCCGGAGCATGACTTTGGGTCGTGATCATGCTTCAATGCACCAAAGCCAAACAAGGTGTGGGTCTGTTACCTACGTTGTTCGGTGAACGGTTCCGCATGACTTGAAGTTGTCCTTACTGGATCACATCCCTGCCACATCAGGAGGTAATACCTCAAAAGAATTTGTCAAAACAGAAAAAAAAAGCTTAGTCAAAAAGTCACTGAAGGGGGGTAGCTCTTCTCTTGGATCAGCATTGGCTGGCACAGAAAGAAAAAAACTGACATAAGCATGCCTGTATAAGTGCAGCGGACATCACTTCTGGCGCCGACACCATCTACTGGTGCAAATAGGTACTGCTCTTGTAAAATCTTCCGGACCCAGTCTGACACCTGGTGAAATTCTAAGGTAAGGAATCGGCGGTTAGAAATCGCTGGCAGATGCCTGATACTTTGCAGTTGGTCGGAAGGCTAGTATCAGCAACCAAATTCAGGCCAATATTCGATAAATGCTTTTATGTTTTATTGAAGCTCCACGATAGTTACAATAATCTTTAACTTCCTTCATCCTGGCCCTAGGAAAGTGTTATCACTCCGACTCAGCCTCTCTTCCATGACAAGAATCAAAGCAGATGCTTATGTTTTTACTTTCTTTACCCCTGGACCAGGACCTCCAATTAACGAGCAATAAAAAACAACTAGAAAACATCATATGATCACAAACATCGATCCAGTCCCAGAGCTCTATCAATGCTCAAATGAAGAGTACCACCCCCATCTTTGCTGCTGGATTAGCATATATTTTGTGGTTAATTTGCTTATATCTGAATTGTAAACATACAGAGTTTCAGACTGTCCATTTCCCTTTGGGCTGGTTAACATCAGTTGCACAACAGTGCAGTACGGCACAGTGCAAGCATCTCAGCCTGCACATTCATATATTGCTCCTCTCTATGGAAACCTTTTGTTATCAGATCCCCAATCCCTGCCTTTTTCTGGTGCCAGGAATGTGGACAGCAAAAATCTGACTGCTAATTCCTGCCACAGGTATCTGCTGAGGGGGACCACAAGGCTGGCCAAAGCTTGCAACCATGCTCAGATTTTAGCCTGCTGCCCATCAAGCGATATGAGGCCTGTGAAAGAGGTGTCCTGGAGTAGATCTCTGGCAAAATGTTATTTCCAACAGCAAGTCTGGTCCACGGTTTGTGGGTTAACTCTACACTGTAGGAAGCTGGCCTGGTGTGTGGTGAACACCTATGGTGTTTTCACCTTATTCCAGGTATCCCCTATTAGTGAAATGTAGGCAGTGTCTAGGAAGCCAGGGCTCTATAGAGGTAGCTGTGGATGAGCAGCCAAGGCTTATCTAGGAGACATGCAAAGGGTATGCAATACCCCTATAGTCACACAGCAACTTATCACACATGAAAGAAACACACAGTGTTACAAAAATAAAGGTAATTTATTATAGTAACACAACACTAGAATGCTTATAGGCAGTTCCCTCTGACTGGAGGTAAGTACACACTACTTATATACACAATATCAATCAGCAAATAGCATAAAAAGCAACAAGCATTGGCAATACTTAATAAAAATAGAAAGGGCCTTGGGGGAGGGCCAAACCATGTACTAAGAAAGTGGAATGTGAAATACAGTGCCCCACCCAACGATGTAGAATCGTTAGAAAGGAGCTGGATGAACTAGGAACCCCAAGAGCTGAGTACCAGAGTGACCCCCAGCGACCAAGAGAGCAGAGGTAAGTAAGTACCTGGTTTTCCCAGGAACTAAAGGGAGGACTTAGAAAAAGGATTCTATGAGAACAGGACCAGACAGGAAGAAACTAAAGGTGGATCCCGGTAGAAGAGATTCTGCAAAAGAAGGGGAGAGAGTCCAGTTTGTGATGGAGTGTCCAGTGGGGGCAGGAGCCGCTACCCACCCTTCTGTGGATGCAGAACCAAGTTGTAGGAAAGTACCATCTTGCCTGGCATGTTACCCCCATATTTCACTGTATATTTGTTGTTTTAGTTGTATGTGTCACTGGGACCCTGCCAGCCAGGGCCCCAGTGCTCATAAGTGTGCCCTGTATGTGTTACCTGTGTTATGACTAACTGTCTCACTGAGGCTCTGCTAATCAGAACCTCAGTGGTTATGCTCTCTCATTTCTTTCCAAATTGTCACTAACAGGCTAGTGACCAATTTTACCAATTTATATTGGCATACTGGAACACCCTTATAATTCCCTAGTATATGGTACTGAGGTACCCAGGGTATTGGGTTTCCAGGAGATCCCTATGGGCTGCAGCATTTCTTTTGCCACCCATAGGGAGCTCTGACAATTCTCACACAGGCCTGCCACTGCAGCCTGAGTGAAATAACGTCCACGTTATTTCACAGCCATTTACCACTGCACTTAAGTAACTTATAAGTCACCTATATGTCTAACCTTTACCTGGTAAAGGTTGGGTGCTAAGTTACTTAGTGTGTGGGCACCCTGGCACTAGCCAAGGTGCCCCCACATTGTTCAGGGCAAATTCCCCGGACTTTGTGAGTGCGGGGACACCATTACATGCGTGCACTACACATAGGTCACTACCTATGTGTAGCTTCCCAATGGTAACTCCGAACATGGCCATGTAACATGTCTAAGATCATGGAATTGCCCCCCCAATGCCATCCTGGTATTGGGGAGACAATCCCATGATTCCCCGGGTCTCTAGCACAGACCCGGGTACTGCCAAACTGCCTTTTCAGGGGTTTCACTGCAGCTGCTGCTGCCAACCCCTCAGACCGGTTTCTGCCCTCCTGGGGTCCAGCCAGGCTTGGCCCAGGAAGGCAGAACAAAGGACTTCCTCAGAGAGGGTGTTACACCCTCTCCCTTTGGAAAAAGGTGTTAAGGCAGGGGAGGAGTAGCCTCCCCCAGCCTCTGGAAATGCTTTCATGGGCACAGATGGTGTCCATTTCTGCATAAGCCAGTCTACACCGGTTCAGGGATCCCCCAGCCCTGCTCTGGCGCGAAACTGGACAAAGGGAATGGGAGTGACCACTCCCCTGACCTGCACCTCCCCTGGGAGGTGCCCAGAGCTCCTCCAGTGTGCTCCAGACCTCTGCCATCTTGGAAACAGAGGTGCTGCTGGCACACTGGACTGCTCTGAGTGGCCAGGGCCAGCAGGTGACGTCAGAGACTCCTTCTGATAGGCTCTTACCTGTGTTGCTAGCCTATCCTCTCACCTAGGTAGCCAAACCTCCTTTTCTGGCTATTTAGGGTCTCTGCTTTGGGGAATTCTTTAGATAACGAATGCAAGAGCTCACCAGAGTTCCTCTGCATCTCTCTCTTCACCTTCTGCCAAGGAATCGACTGCTGACCGTGCTGGAAGCCTGCAAAACTGCAACAAAGTAGCAATGACGACTACTGCGACCTTGTAACGCTGATCCTGCCGCCTTCTCAACTGTTTTCCTGGTGGTGCATGCTGTGGGGGTAGTCTGCCTCCTCTCTGCACTAGAAGCTCTGAAGAAATCTCCCGTGGGTCGACGGAATCTTCCCCCTGCAACCGCAGGCACCAAAGAACTGCATCACCGGTCCTCTGGGTCTCCTCTCAGCACGACGAGCGAGGTCCCTTGAACTCAACAACTCTGTCCAAGTGACTCCCACAGTCCAGTGACTCTTCGGTCCAAGTTTGGTGGAGGTAAGTCCTTGCCTCCCCACGCTAGACTGCATTGCTGGGAACCACGTGTTTTGCAGCTGCTCCGGCTCCTGTGCACTCTTCCAGGATTTCCTTTGTGCACAGCCAAGCATGGGCCCCCGGCACTCTAACCTGCAGTGCACGACCTCCTGAGTTGTGCTCCGGCGTCGTGGGACCTTCCTTTGTGACTTCGGGTGAGCTCCGGTTCACTCCACTTCGTAGTGCCTGTTCTGGCACTCCTGCGGGTGCTGCTTGCTTCTGAGTGGGCTCCTTGTCTTGCTGGGCGCCCCCTCTGTCTCCTCACTCAATTGGAGACATCCTGGTCCCTCCTGGGCCACAGCAGCATCCAAAAACCCTAACCGCGACCCTTGCAGCTAGCAAGGCTTGTTTGCGGTCTTTCTGCACGGAAACACTTCTGCACGACTCTTCACGACGTGGGACATCCATCCTCTAAAGGGGAAGTTTCTAGCCCTTGTCATTCTTGCAGAATCCACAGCTTCTACCATCCTGTGGCAGCTTCTTTGCACCCACAGCTGGCATTTCCTGGGCATCTGCCCACTCTCGACTTGATCGTGACTCTTGGACTTGGTCCCCTTGTTCCACAGGTACCCTCGTCAGGAAATCCAGCGTTGTTGCATTGCTGGTGTTGTTGTTTCTTGCAGAATTCCCCTATCACGACTTCTGTGCTCTCTGGGGAACTTAGGTGCACTTTGCACCCACTTTTCAGGGTCTTGAGGTGGGCTATTTTTCTATCCCTCACTGTTTTCTTACAGTCCCAGCGACACACTACGAGCTCACATAGGTTTGGGGTCCATTCGTGGTTCGCATTCCACTTCTAGGGTATATGGTTTGTGTTGCCCCTATCCCTATGTGCTCCCTTTGCATTCTATTGTGACTATACATTGTTTGCACTGTTTTCTATTGCTATTACTGCATATTTTGGTATTGTGTACATGTATCTTGTGTATATTTGCTCTCCTCATACTGAGGGTACTCACTGAGATACTTTGGCATATTGTCATAAAAATAGAGTACCTTTATTTTTAGTGTATCTGTGTATTGTGTTTTCTTATGATATTGTGCATATGACACTAGTGGTACTGTAGGAGCTTCACTCGTCTCCTAGTTCAGCCTAAGCTGCTCTGCTAAGCTACCTTTTCTATCAGCCTAAGCTGCTAGACACCCCTCTACACTAAGGGATACCTGGGCCTGGTGCAAGGTGTAAGTACCCCTTGGTACTCACTACAAGCCAGTCCAGCCTCCTACACAAGTCGACGGGGGAAGAAGAAAACCAGCTGTGGAGCCCAGGGGCTGAAGAGGAGTCCTTTGAGCGGCACAGATGGTGTCCCATATGGGTTGTCAGGTCACAGATGGTCAGTGGTGCAGTCGTACCACCAACAACCCTTGCCAATGGAGCAAAAGAAAAGTTGCAAGTCTGAAGAGGACTAGCAAGGCCCAGGGTACTCGACCCAAGGAGAGGAGTCCTAGGTGACCCTCAGCAGCCGAGAGAGCCAACAAAAGCAGTAGCAGCCCTCACAGGCGACCCACTGGCAGCAGGCACAGTAAGTTGCATTGAGGCCCAGTCAGCACATGAAGAGGATTCCCACGTCGCTGGAGCAGCAGAGAGGAGACTCTGCTTGCTGGAGGCCGGGGTTACACAGAGCCTAGAGATCCCTTGGAGCAGGAATAAAAAAGCCTTGATATCTGCAAGAGTCGCGTTGCACAGGGGTGCTGTCCAGCAAGGAGAGGTAAGAGTTTACTGTCTCCCAAGTTGGACAGCAGTCAGAGAGGACCAACGGGACCACTCCAGACCACCACCAGTGATGCAGGATCCACACAGTTCCAGAGGAGAGGAGTTCCATGCAGCCGGACTTCATGCAGTTGGTGCCTGTAGATGCAGGGGAGTGACTCCTTCACTCTAAGGGAGATTACTTCTTGCTTCTAGGTGCAGGCTAAAGTCTCGCTGACCTCAGAAGATGTACAGCTAGGAATATGTTACAGTTGCTGATAGGAGCCAGAGAAACAATGTTGCAAAGCGGAGTTGTTGCTGAAGTTGCAGATTATTGGTTCCTGAAGGGTCCAGTTGCGGTTCCAGGAGCCAGAAGATGAAGTAAACGATGCAGAAGAGTCCTGGTGGAGTCTTGCACATCAAATCTGAGAACCACCATCCAGGGAGTCCCTAATTAACCATAAGAGGGGGGTTTGGTCACCTAGCAAGGTGACCACCTATCAGAGAGGAGTCTGTGACATCACCTGCCTGCCCTGGCTCATCAGATGCTCCCAGGGGCTTCTGCACATCTTGGTTTCAAGATTGCAGAATCTAGTGGCCATCTGGAGGAACTCTGGGCACAACCCCTGGGGTGGTGATGGACAGGGGAGTGGTTACTCCCTTTTTCTTCGTCCAGTTTCACACCAGAGCAGGGACCGGGGGTCCCTGAGCAGGTGCAAACCGGTTTATGCAAGGACACCAACTGTGCCCTTCAAAGCAAACCGGTGGCTTTGGCTTAAGTATGCTACCCCTCCCAAGCCTTGTAATTCCTATTCCAAGGGAGAGGGTGTTGCCTCCCTCTTCCACAGGAGATCCTTTTATCCTTCCTTCCTTTGCCTGAGCTGGTCAAGCAGAAGGAGGGCAGAAATCTATCTGAGGGGTGGCAGCAGCACAGGCTGCCTGGAAAACCCCAGACGACTAGTAGGAGCAATACTGGGGGTCCTCTGAAGAGTCCCCAGAGTGCATGGAATCATACAACCAATACTGGCAACAGTATTTGGGTATGATTCCGACATGTTTGATATAAAACATGCCCTAATTCTGAGTTACCATTACGTAGTTGGACACGGGTAGTGACCTGTGTCCAGTACATGGGTAAAATGGCGTCCCCGCACTTACGAAGTCCAGTGTAATGGAACTGGAGTTCATCGGGGTGCTTCTGTTGATGCAGGGGTGCCCTCACACACTGGGACCTGCATCCTTCCCTTTGGGTTGAAAGGACCTACCATAGTGGTGACTTACAGAGACCTGCTATAGCGACCAGCAGTGAAAGGGTGCATGCACCATTTCACGCAGGCTTCAAAGCGCAGGCCTGCAGACAAAGTTTGCATGGGCTCCCGTGGGTGGCAAAATACATGCTGCAGCCCATGGGAGCCTCCTGGTGTACCAATGCCGTGGGTACCTAAGTACTATCTACTAGGTACTTACAGGGGTACACCATTATGCTAACTGTGGGGTGTAAGAATTACCAAGACAACCAAATTTAGAGGGGAGAGCACAATCACTGGGGTCCTGATAAGCAGGATCCCAGTGAAAGCAGTCTAAGCACACTGACATTAGGGGGATAACCATCCCAGAAAGAGGGGAAAGAATGGTTAGCCCCCACTTTTTCCTGATATCTGATGTAATTTCGGCTGAAAGTGCACTGGGTTCCTGCTAACTAGGTCCCCAGTGCCAGATCTCTTTCCCCAAAACTGCACAGGGGAGTCCCCAGTTGGCAAAACCTTGAGCACCTTCTGTAAGTCCCTAGTGTAGGGTAACTCTGGTACCTATGTCCTGAGGTACTAAAGAGGGAACCTAGGGGCTGCAGCACACATTGTGCTACCCTAAGGGTCCCATCACCAAGCACATGACACACAGCCTATGTGCCGTGTCCCCTAACATTTCATCAAATGTATGCAAGTCACCCCTCTAACAGCCCTTACAGCCCTAAGGCAGAGTGCATTATATTACGTGTGAGGGCATATCTGCACAAGCAGATATGCCCCTGATATGTCTTTGTCAATTCTCAGACATAGTAAGTGGCCAGGGAAACCATTCCATAATGTGCTGGACACTGGTCACTATGAGTTCCCCAGCTACATGATGGCTTCACTGAAGATAGGGGTCTTTGGTATGAAATATCTTGTATTGGTGAACCCACACTTATGCCAGTGTTGGATTTAGCAATACATGCACCTAGAGGGCACCTTATAAGTGTCCCTGAAAACTTGCCAACTACTATTGTGTTGACTGACTAGTCCTGACTAGTTCAGCCACCTTGGCCGCGTTTCTGACCCCCTAATATGAGAGCCAGCTCTCTCGGAGGCCAGAGACAAAAGCAAAGCAGAAGGGACGATGGAAAGCTTCAAAGGCCTAGCTGCCTTTGTAATGCGACCCGGGTCTCTCCAAATGGTAGAGATGACCAAGACCCCTATTCTGACCCGCTTCTTGGCGGCAAGACAGGCAGGGAAAATAGTTTGATTATGAGGTGTGCCTACTTCCTGCCAGTCCCACGGCTATGGTCGACGAGCTGAAGTGGACACCACTTTTTAAATTCTCCCATCTTTTTTAAAGTGGAATGAGACCTCTAGTGGCAGGGTTGTGCCCACTCCAGAACGGAAGTGGTCATTAAGAGGGTGTAGACACCCTGAAGATGGGTAACCCGTTGGCTGCCACCTGGAACCCCCTGTAACTCCCCTAAATTGAGCAATTAAGCGGTACCCTTGGATCCAAGAACACATATCCCTGCTGACCTGAAGAAGGACACTCCGGAGACACAAACGGCAAGGACTGATGATCTGTGATGGACTCAGTGCCAGCCTACCTGTGGACTTTGACAATTGTGAGAAAGACGTCTCGTCCTCCAGCTGCTGAAGCTTCCAAGAGCCCGGGAAAACTGCAAGCCTTCACCCCAGATGTAGCGGAGCTGCTCTCCTGCTTCCCTGCAGGCACCCAAGAATTGCTGAAGAGGACTCCAGACCGCCAAGACTGGCGCCAAACAGCACCACTTCACCCTACCCCCCAGCCCATGTTGAAGTGGGCCAACAGTGCCAATCTAGACACCAGCCTCTTTAGAGACAAAGTCCTTCATGATTTTCCCCACTGTTTCCTTCATTCTGACGCCTGCAGCCTCTTTGTGCAGGCCCCCCTTCAACCGTAACCATCTCTGCTGACAGCAACCCAATGGGCTACTGCACCTCTGCACCTAAGCGCCCCAAACCATGGTGAAGCAGACATCTGGCATCTCTGCGTCCCCCAGACTCATGAGACTTGAGCCCTCCTGTTGGTACATCTGGACCGTATCCCCAGTCCATGCCTGCAGCCAGTTCTGAGAGCCCCCCTCCACCGCGATCGGCTCCAGTGACGGGCACCCAAGAGTCCAAGTACTCTCCACACCCGGCCGCTCCTGTGCCACTGAGGATGTACTGTGGGTGCTGCCTTGAACCTTTCCCACTACTCACCTTAACCCCAGGAGATTGGTCTTGTAAGTCACTGTACTTTACTCGTTGGCAGACTTGGTTTTCCTCCCATTGGATAACATTGAAGAACTCAAAAAATGTCCCTTTTGGAAGTGAAAAGTACTTATGCTTAAAAACTTGCTTACCTTGTAATGATGTTCTTGGTTTCAAAGTGTCAAAAATAGAAGAAAGATTTATTCTTCGAATGTGTGTCTCATTTTTTGCCTCTGTGAGTACAACAAATGCTTTGCACTACCCTCTGATAAGCCTAACTGCTCATCCACTCTATCACAAAACTCCCTTGGAATGCAGGAGTCACTCCACTGCACCCACAAGGCACCAACTGCAACGACGACCAGCTGCGTGGATCTTCTCTCCTCCGGAGCTGCGTGGATACTGGATCACAGGTGGTGGTCTGGAGTGGTCCACTTGTTCCTCTCTACCAGCTGTCCAACTTGGTAGACGGTAAGCCCTTGCCTTTCCTTGCAGGACAGTACACCTGTGCACCGCAGCTCTTTCAGCTACCAAGGCTTGTTTGTTCCTCGTCCAAGGGATCGTCAGGCTCTGTGTAACCCTGGCCTCCAGCACTCCTTCTGAAAAAGCACAGTCTCCGGCCTGCTGCTCCAGCGATGTGAGACTCCTCTTCAGGTGTGCTGAGTGGGCCTCACTGCGACTTACTGTGTCTGCTGCCAGTGGGTTGCCTGTGGGGTCTGCAACTGCTTGTATTGGCTCTTCTGTCTGCTGAGGTCACCTCAGACTCCCCTGATAGGGTCAAGTCCTGTGGGCTTTGCTGGTCCTCTTCAAACTTGCAACTTCTCTTTTGCCCCCCTTGCATTTGCCAAGACTTGGTGATTCTCCTGCACTACTGACCATTTGTGACCCGACAACCGACGTGGAACACCATCTGCAATGCTCCCAGGACTCCTCTTCAGCTTCTGAACTCCACAGCTGGTCTTCTTCTTCCCTCGTTGTTCAGGTTCTGCATCCACAGAAGGTTGGGTAGTGGCTCCTGTCCCCACTGGACACTCCATCGTGGACTGGACTCTGTCCCCTTTTTTTGAAAGTCCTCTTTTGCCAGAATTCACATTTGGTTTCTTCTTGTCTGGTCCTGTTCTTGTATAATCCTTTTTCCAAGTCCTCCTGTTAGTCCTTCGGAAGTCCAGGTACTCTGAGCTACTGGTCGCATGGGGGTCACTCAGGTACTCACCTCTTGGTGTTCCTAGTTCTTCAAGCTCCCCTCTAACAACCCCACATCCTTGGGTGGGGGACTGTTGTGAAAGGTGGCCTTTTTTCGCATGGTTAGCCCCCCTACTTTTTGCCTGCTGTTGATACATCCTACAAAGTGTAGTGCCCAGAGCCCCTGCTAACCATGTTCCCTGGGCCAGAGCTCTTTCCCTAAATCTGTTGTGATGCTTGGCACAATTAGATACACTCCTAAATGTCACTGTAAGTCCCTAGTAAATGGGTACACCTGTACTCAGGGCATGGGTATAATAGGGGTATGCCCTTGAGGGCAGCAGCACTGAATAGGTCACCCTCTAGGGCCCTGCACCTAGCAATTCCATTGCAGGCTGAGTGTTCTGGGGCAAACCTAAAAAGACAAATTCGACATGTGCCCTGTCCACCCTACACTGCATATGTTATGAATAAGTCACCCCTCTGGCAGGCCTGTCAGCCCTATGGCAGGGTTCACCATACTAAATGTGAGGGCATAGTTGTATGAGCAATATGCCCCCACTGGGTCCTAGCCAAACCTGGGACTTAGTGAGTGAACAGGGGAGCCGTTTTAAATGCATGTACTGGACACTGGTTAAACATGAGTTCCCCAGTTACATGATGGCCACTCTGCACCCTTGGGTTGTTTGCTGTCAAACAACTCAGAATGATAAATCCAAACTGGTACCAGTATTAGATTTATCCCTAAATGTACCCAGGGGTCACCTTAGAGGTGCCCCTTGCAAAAGCTAACTTAACTGGCATGGTTGATGACTGGTTCCATCCAGCATGCCACCTTTAGACAGCCAATACACAAACCTTCGGGGAGAGCCCTGTCTCTGGTTTGTGAAACAATTCGCTTCCTGGGTGGAGGAGCTAACACCTCCTCCTGCACGCCTTCCCCTGGTGGTGAGCTTCAAAGGGTACTGCCCTTGAAACTCTAGCCCCCAGGCCTGCTGCTAGCAGCAGATGGCTTCCCCCTTTGTCAACACCCACTTTTGGCAGGAGCAAAGGTGGGAAACCACACAAAGGATAGGAGGAGGGGTCTCTCTGAGCATGCACTACCCCTAGGGCCTTGCAGGTGAAGTGAACCCTCCATCTCATTTTCCTCCATGTTGGATGGCCGGAAAAATAGCCAATGAGGGTTAGGGTAGTGACCCTTCCCACAGGAAGTGGTCACTGTAGTGGATGTAGCCACCCAAGGGTAAGTGTCCCATTGGACACTACGAGGTTCCCCCTAAAACGCACACTAAATTCATTATTTAGTGGGCTCCCCTAGACCAAGAAATTTGATTCATCAGGAAGAAAAGAAGACATCACCAAAGAACCTGACAGCACGAGAACAGCAAGCCTGCTGCACCAGAAGAGGCTTGAAGACCCCTGCTTGCTGCACCAGAGTTCAGACAATGGCTGCTGCAGAAGAGCTGACCACTGGAACGACCTTAAAAGACCCAGAGGACCTCCAGGCTTCGCAAATAGCCTGAGATCTCCCTCCTGAGTGGAGGCACCACTCAAGAAACTAAAGAAACCTACAAAGAACCAGCAAACCGGTGGGGGTCACTTCATCGACCGGCGATATCTCCACAACCGGAAGTCGCAGCCAGACCCGACGACACACCAATGACAGCCTGGACAAGAACTTTGGTGGCACTGCACCCTCATGTGGCCGAGTTGTGCCAATACCCAGGTGTAAGGAAATGCCTCCTTGGCATGTTAACCCCCTGACATTTTGCCTTTTGTTGATGACAGTTAAGATTGAAAGTGTTCCGGGACCCTGCTAACCAGGCCCCAGTGTTCATTTCCTAAACTGTACCTTCGTTCTCACATTTGGCACAGCCCTGGCACACAGATAAGTCCCTTGTAAATGGTACCCCTGGTACCAAGGACCCTGATGCCAGGGAAGGTCTCTAAGGGCTGCAGCATGTCTTATGCCACCCTAGGAACCCCTAACTCAGCACATGCACACTGCCTCACAGCTTGTGTGTCCTGGTGGTGAGAAAATGACTAAGTCGACATAGCACTCCTCTCAGAGTGCCTGGCCAACCTCACGCTGCCTGTGGCATAGGTAAGTCACCCCTCTGGCAGGCCTTACAGCCCTAAGGCAGTGTGCACTATACCACAGGTGAGGGCATATGTGCATGAGCACTATGCCCCTACAGTGTCTAAGCAAAACCTTAGACATTGTAAGTGCAGGGTAGCCATAAAGAATATATGGTCTGGGAGTTTGTCAAACATGAACTCTACAGTGGCTACACTGAAATCTGGGAAGTTTCGTATCAAACTAATCAGCACAATAAATACACACTGATTCTAGTGTGGAATCTATTGTAAAATGCATCCAGAGAGCATCTTAGAGATGCCCCCTGAATACCAGTCCGACTCCTAGTGCTAGGCTGACCAGTTTCTGCCAGCCTGCCACAACCAGACGAGTTTCTGGCCACATGGGGAGAGTGCCTTTTTCACTCTGTGGCCAGAAACAAAGCCTGTACTGGGTGGAGGTGCTTCTCACCTCCCCCTGCAGGAACTGTAACACCTGGCAGTGAGCCTCAAAGGCTCATGCCTTTTGTTACAGTACCCCAGGGCATCCCAGCTAGCGGAGATGCCCGCCCCTCCGGCCACTGCCCCTACTTTTGGCGGCAAGGCTGGAGGAGATAATGAGAAAAACAAGGAGTCACCACCCACCAGTCAGGGCAGCCCCTAAGGTGCCCTGAGCTAAGGTGACCCCTGCTCTTAGAAATCCTCCAGTTCGATGGCATCTGTCGCTGTAGATACACATGGTCTGCATTAGCTCGCCATCTGGTGTTGGGTCGGAGTGTTACAAGTTGTTTTTCTTCGAAGAAGTGTTTTTGAGTCACTGGACCGAGTGGCTCCTCCTTCTGTGCTCATTGCGCATGGGCGTCGACTCCATCTTCGATTGTTTTCTTTCCGCCATCGGGTTCGGACGTGTTCCTGTCGCTCCGAGTTTCGGAACGGAAAGATAGCTGAAAACGGAAGATTTTCGACAGTATCGTTGCGATCCGGTTCGAGATAAACACATACGACAACGCATTGAACATCAAAGCGCTTCGGTGCCCTTCGGGGTAGATTTCGGCACACCGTCTGGGCCTAGTCGGCCCGACCGCGTGGAGAACAACGCCGATGGAACGGACCCCGTTTCGATTCTGCCCTGAATGCCACAACAAATATCCTTATACGGACCAACACTCGGTCTGTAACCTGTGCCTGTCACCCGAGCACAGCGAAGAATCCTGTGAGGCCTGTCGGGCGTTCCGGTCCCGAAAAACTCTGCGCGACCGTCGAGCGAGAAGACTGCAGATGGCGTCCACGCCAAAAGAGCATCGACAGTTCGAGACAGAAGAGGAACAGGAGGAATCCTTTTCCATCCAGGATTCAGACTCCGACGAACTCGACCATCCAAAAACAGTGAGTAAGACGTCGAGATCAGAAATTAAGAAAGGCAAAAAGGCCCAGGGGACGCCACTGCCAACCGGCCATGGCTCAACCCAAATTCACGGTGACCAACAATCGGCACCGAAAAAGGCCCATTCAGTGTCGAGATCGTCCGACTCCGGTCGAGACACCGGCACGCAGCCTCCTCGGGACCGAGAGAGTGCTAAAGAGAAGCATCGACACCGAGAGTTCGGTGTCGACACGGATCGACGCCGAGACAGTGGCGCCGAAGATCATAGAGGCCAAGATTTTTCGGCACAAAAGAAGAGGAAGGTTACCTCGGAGCCGAAAAAACAAACAACAGGGTTTTCGGAGCCGAAAAAAGCACCAACAGACCCAGTTTCAGGCTCCTATACTGAAGAACTTTCTATGTCTTCACAAATGAAAAGACACAGATTCGAACAGGAACTGCAATCCACTGAAGTGGATCACACGCAGAAGCGTATCTTTATTCAGCAGGGGACAGGGAAGATCAGTACCCTTCCACCTGTCAAAAGAAAGAGAACACTTCAGTTTGTAGCACAAGAGGCTTCTCAGCAACAAACAGCAAAGACGGTAACACCTCCTCCCTCGCCTCCACCTGTAACTCCGGCTTCACCAACTTACACCCCGTCACATTCGCCAGCTCACACCGCCATGAGCCACGACGACCAAGATCAAGACGCGTGGGACTTGTACGATGCACCAGTGTCTGATAACAGCCCAGACACATACCCAACTAGGCCATCACCACCTGAGGACAGCACAGCCTATTCACAAGTGGTGGCTAGAGCAGCTCAGTTCCATAATGTGGAACTACACTCTGAACAAGTAGAGGATGACTTTTTATTTAACACCCTCTCCTCCACCCACAGCTCCTACCAAAGCCTGCCTATGCTCCCAGGCATGCTTCGCCATGCAAAGGAGATCTTCAAAGAGCCAGTCAAAAGCAGGGCAGTAACGCCTAGAGTGGACAAAAAATATAAGGCGCCTCCTACGGACCCTGTATTCATCACCTCTCAGCTGCCACCAGATTCTGTGGTGGTAGGGGCTGCCAGAAAACGGGCAAATTCACACACTTCTGGGGATGCACCTCCCCCAGATAAAGAAAGCAGAAAGTTTGATGCAGCCGGGAAGAGGGTCGCTGTCCAGGCAGCAAACCAGTGGCGCATCGCAAACTCACAAGCGCTGCTAGCGCGATACGACAGAGCCCACTGGGATAAGATGCAGCATCTCATTGAACATCTCCCAAAAGATCTACAAAAAAGAGCAAAACAGGTTGTTGAAGAAGGTCAAAACATTTCCAACAATCAAATACGCTCCTCTATGGATGCAGCAGACACAGCCGCAAGGACCATTAATACGTCGGTTACCATCCGTAGGCACGCATGGCTCAGAACGTCTGGATTCAAGCCAGAAATTCAGCAGGCAGTACTTAACATGCCAGTAAATGAAAAAATGCTGTTCGGTCCGGAGGTCGACACAGCCATAGAAAAGCTCAAAAAGGACACTGACACTGCCAAGGCCATGGGCGCACTCTACTCCCCGCACAGCAGAGGATCTTATACCACCTTCCGCAAAACACCTTTTAGAGGAGGGCTTCGGGGTCAGGCCACACAAGCCAGTACCTCACAGTCCGCACCGTCCACCTACCAGGGACAGTACAGGGGAGGCTTTCGGGGCCAGTATAGAGGAGGGCAATTCCCTAGGAATAGAGGAAGATTTCAAAGCCCCAAAACCACTACCAACAAGCAGTGACTCACACGTCACTCACCCCCCCACACAACACCAGTGGGGGGAAGGATAGGTCAATATTACGAAGCATGGGAGGAAATAACTACAGACACATGGGTCCTAGCAATTATCCAACATGGTTATTGCATAGAATTCCTGCAATTCCCTCCAGACATACCACCAAAATCACAAAATTTATCAAAACACCATTCACAGCTTCTAGAGATAGAAGTTCAAGCACTACTGCAAAAAAATGCAATAGAATTAGTACCAAGCACACAAATAAACACAGGAGTTTATTCACTGTACTTCTTGATACCAAAAAAGGACAAAACACTGAGACCAATTCTGGACCTCAGAGTAGTAAACACATTCATCAAATCAGACCACTTTCACATGGTCACACTACAAGAAGTGTTACCATTGCTCAAAAAACACAACTACATGACAACCCTAGACCTCAAAGACGCATATTTCCATATACCAATACATCAATCACACAGAAAATATCTAAGGTTTGTATTCAAAGGAATACATTACCAATTCAAAGTATTGCCTTTCGGTTTAACAACCGCTCCAAGGGTATTCACAAAATGCCTAGCAGTAGTCGCTGCACACATCAGAAGGCAGCAAATACATGTATTCCCGTATCTAGACGACTGGCTAATCAAAACCAGTTCGCTCACACAATGCTCAAACCACACAAATCAAGTCATACAAACCCTCTACAAACTAGGGTTCACCGTCAACTTTGCAAAATCAAACATTCAGCCAAGCAAAGTACAGCAATATCTAAGAGCCATAATAGACACGACAAAAGGAGTAGCAACGCCAACTCCACAAAGAATTCACAATTTCAACAGAGTCATTCAACACATGTCTCCAAATCAAACAATACAAGCAAGAACAATACTACAGCTCCTAGGCATGATGTCCTCATGCATAGCCATTGTCCCAAACGCAAGACTGCACATGAGGCCCTTACAACAATGCCTAGCCTCACAGTGGTCTCAAGCACAGGGTCACCTTCTAGATCTGGTGTTAATAGACCGCCAAACTTACCTCTCGCTTCTATGGTGGAACAGTATAAATTTAAACAAAGGGCGGCCTTTCCAAGACCCAGTGCCACAGTACGTAATAACAACAGATGCTTCCATGACAGGGTGGGGAGCACATCTCAATCAACACACCATAAGAGGACAATGGAACATACATCAAACAAAACTGCATATAAATCATCTAGAATTATTAGCAGTTTTTCAAGCACTAAAAGCTTTCCAACCAATCATAACCCACAAATACATCCTTGTCAAAACAGACAACATGACAACGATGTATTATCTAAACAAACAAAGAGGAACACATTCAACGCAGTTAAGCTTATTAGCTCAAAACATATGGAAGTGGGCAATCCACCATCAAATTCGCCTCATAGCACAGTTTATTCCAGGGATCCAGAATCAACTGGCAGACAATCTCTCTCGAGATCACCAACAAGTCCACGAATGGGAGATCCACCCACAAATTCTGAACACCTACTTCACACTCTGGGGAACACCTCAGATAGACTTATTTGCAACAAAAGAGAACGCAAAATGCCAAAATTTCGCGTCCAGATACCCACACAAGCAATCCCAAGGCAATGCCCTATGGATGAACTGGTCAGGAATATTTGCTTACGCTTTTCCTCCTCTCCCTCTCCTCCCTTATCTAGTGAACAAATTGAGTCAAAACAAACTCAAACTCATTTTAATAGCACCAACGTGGGCAAGACAACCCTGGTACACAACACTGCTAGATCTTTCTGTAGTACCCCACATCAAACTGCCGAACAAACCAGATCTGTTAACGCAACACAACCAACAGATCAGACACCCAGATCCAGCATCGCTGAATCTAGCAATCTGGCTCCTGAAATCCTAGAATTCGGACACTTACAACTTAGCCAAGAGTGTATGGAGGTCATAAAGCAGGCCAGAAGGCCATCCACTAGACACTGCTACGCAAGTAAGTGGAAAAGATTTGTTTGTTACTGCCATCATAATCAGATACAACCACTAGACGCAACTCCAAAACATATAATAAATTACTTGCTCCATTTACAAAAAGCAAGGCTAGCCTTCTCTTCTATTAAAATACACCTTGCAGCAATATCTGCATACCTGCAGACTACCTATTCAACTTCCTTGTATAGGATACCAGTCATCAAAGCATTCATAGAAGGTCTTAAAAGAATTATACCACCAAGAACACCACCTGTTCCTTCATGGAACCTAAACGTGGTCCTAACAAGACTCATGGGCCCACCTTTCGAACCCATGCACTCTTGCGGAATACAATTCCTAACCTGGAAAGTTGCCTTTCTCATCGCCATTACATCTCTGAGAAGAGTAAGTGAAATTCAAGCGTTCACAACACAGGAACCTTTTATACAAATACATAAAAATAAGGTCGTCCTACGACCTAATCCAAAATTTTTACCAAAAGTTATTTCACCGTTCCATCTAAATCAAACGGTAGAACTACCTGTTTTTTTCCCACAGCCAGATTCTGTGGCTGAAAGAGCACTACATACATTAGATGTCAAAAGAGCATTAATGTACTACATTGACAGAACAAAGAACATCAGAAAGACTAAACAGCTATTTATTGCATTCCAAAAACCTCATGCAGGTAACCCAATATCAAAACAAGGTATAGCCAGATGGATTGTTAAATGCATCCAAATCTGCTACCTTAAAGCAAAAAGACAACTGCCCATTACTCCCAGGGCACATTCAACCAGGAAAAAAGGTGCTTCAATTGCCTTTTTAGGAAACATCCCAATGCATGAAATATGTAAGGCAGCCACATGGTCTACGCCTCACACATTCACCAAACACTACTGTATAGATGTGCTATCCGCACAACAAGCCGCAGTAGGTCAAGCTGTATTAAGAACTCTATTTCAGACAACTTCTACTCCTACAGGCTAATCCACCGCTTATGGGGAAATAACTGCTTACTAGTCTATGCAGACCATGTGTATCTACAGCGACAGATGCCATCGAACTGAAAATGTCACTTACCCAGTGTACATCTGTTCGTGGCATCAGTCGCTGAGATTCACATGGGCCCACCCACCTCCCCGGAAGCCTGTAGCAGTTCAGAAGTTACCTTCAATTTTGTACATTTGTATAATTATTATTTAAACCTTTAATAGGTACATACTTACACATTTCATTGCGCGGGCACTATTACTATAGTACAACTCCTACCTCACCCTCTGCGGGGAAAACAATCGAAGATGGAGTCGACGCCCATGCGCAATGAGCACAGAAGGAGGAGCCACTCGGTCCAGTGACTCAAAAACACTTCTTCGAAGAAAAACAACTTGTAACACTCCGACCCAACACCAGATGGCGAGCTAATGCAGACCATGTGAATCTCAGCGACTGATGCCACGAACAGATGTACACTGGGTAAGTGACATTTTCATTTTGAGATTGGAGGATTCCCCCAATAGGATTAAGGATGTGCACCCCTTCCCTCAGGGAGGAGGCACAGAGAGGGTGTAGCCACCCTCCAGGACAGTAGCCATTGGCTACTGCCCTCCTGATCTAAACACACCCCTAAATCTAGTATTTAGGGGTGACCCAGAACCCAGGAAATCAGATTCCCGCCACCACAACAAGAAGGAGGACTGCTGACCTGAAAGCCCTGCAAAGACGACGGAGACAACAACTGACTTGGCCCCAGCCCTACCGGTCTGTCTCCAGACTCAAAGAACCTGCACAGCGATGCATCCGACAGGGACCAGCGACCTCTGAAGCCTCAGAGGACTGCCCTGAACCCGAAGGACCAAGAAACTCCTGTGAACAGCGACACCGTTCAAAAACAGCAACAACTTTGCAACTTTTAAAGAACTCACTCTTCCCGCCAGAAGCGTGAGAATTCACACTCTGCACCCAACGCCCCTGGCTCGAGCTCCAGAGAACCAACACTGCAGGGAGGACTCCCAGGCGACTGCTACCTCTTGAGTAACCTGAGACTACCCCCCTGGACCCTCACAGCGACACATGTATAGAGGATCCAGAGGCTCCTCCTGACTGCGACTGCCTGGAGCAAAGAACTTGACGCCTGGACCAAGCACTGCACCCGCAGCCCCTAGGACCAGAAGGAACCGAACTCCAGTGCTGGAGTGATCATCAGGCGACCTTCTGCCTAGCCCAGTCGGTGTCTGGCCCGAGAATCCCCCCTGTGCCTTGCCTGCACTGCTAGAGTGACCCCCGGGTCCCTCCATTGATTCCTATTGAAAACCCGGCGCCTGCTAAGCACACTGCACCCGGCCGCCCCTGTGCCGCTTAGGGTGTGTTTTCTGTGCCTGTTTGTGTCCCCCCCCCCCCCCCCACTGCTCTACAAAACCCCTCTGGTGTGCCCTCCGAAGACACAGGTACTTACCTGTTGGCAGACTGGAACCGGTGCACCCCTGTTTTACATAGGCGCCCATGTGGTTTGGACCCTCCTTTGACCTCTGCACCTGACTGGCCCTGTGTTGCTTGAACTTGTAAGTGTCTTACTTACCTGAAAAACTAACCAGTACTTAACTCCCCCAGGAACTGTTGATTGTTTTGCAGTGTCCACCTTTAAAATAGCTTATTGCCATTTTAACTAACACTGTGTATATTGCTGCTCTAATTCAAAGTTCCTTACTGACCTGTGTGAAGTACCTGTACATTTTATGTATTTACTTCAAATCTTGAACCTTGTGGTTCTGAAATAAATTACGAAAATATATTTTTCTGTATAAAAACTATTGGCCTGGAGTTAAGTCTTTGAGTGTGTGTTCCTCATTTGTTGCCTGTGTGTGTACAAGAAATGCTTAACACTACCCTCTGATAAGCCTACTGCTCGACCTCACTACCACAAAATAGGGCATTAGCATTATCTATTTTTGCCACTATCTTACCTCTAAGGGGAACCCTTGGACTCTGTGCACACTTTCTCACTTTGAGATGGTATATACAGAGCCAACTTCCTACATCAGGTACTGGTCAGTGCACATCGGACAACAGCAAAAACAGCTCACCCAGAGCTGCAACTGAACCAGGAGGAAGCCCCAGTCGAGGGACTTCAGGAGCACACCAGACCTCCGACCAGAGCGTCCTTATCATCCTGCAAGGCCCCCAGAAGAAGACTTACCTCCAGCACCAAAGGGTTCCATTGCACACAGCCTCCATGACTTCCAACTCGCCCTGCATCTGGCAGCCCTGAGCCCTGCATCGCGGAACCAGCTGTGTGCCACGTGTCCCTAATCCTCTGCGACTTCAGCAGCCCGAGGGACCCTGAAGCACATTTTAACTCAGTGCACCAGCTCCTTTTCCAGGTGCCCCCCCCAACCCCAAAGTGGCCCACTGCCTGTGCCAAGAGACTTTCCAGCACTGCTCCCGCCAGAACCGGGAGCCCCCCGAGACTCTTCAGCTGGCACTGGATGCCCACCATCCCCATCGACCGCCCTGCAAAAGAAGAGACTGATAAGTCACGTGTGATTTTATATACGTTATTATAGGTGGCCTTCCATTGATTCCTATGGTGCGTAATTACGCACAGAAAAACTAACTTCATTAAAACTTTGAGAAATCATAACTCGAAAGGTACTTAAAGTAACTTAACCATCTTGTTCTTAAAAATTATATAAAAATCTGAAGTACTTTTATAAATTTGGTCTCAAATTATTCATTGTGTGTGTGTGGATGCATGATTGATACTGTGAGTACAACAAATGCTTAGCATATCTCCTGGATTAACTGTGAGAAGGTAGGCTCTTTCTAGCATGGTTACCCCCACTATTGGCCTGTTTGTGGGTATTTGTCAGTGTGTTTTTACTGACTCACTGGGATCCTACTAGCCAGGACCCCAGTGCTCATGGTGAAAACCCTATTTGTCAGTGTGTTTTATATGCCTCACTGGGACCCTGCTAGCCAGGACCCCAGTGCTCATAGTTTGTGGCCTGAATGTGTTTACCTGTGTAGTGCCTAACTGTGTCACTGAGGCTCTGCTAACCAGAACCTCAGTGCTTATGCTCTCTCTCTGCCTTTAAAATTGTCACTATAGGCTAGTGACCATTTTTACCAATTCTAATTGGCACACTGGAACACCCTTATAATTCCCTAGTATATGGTACCTAGGTACCCAGGTTATTGGGGTTCCAGGAGATCCCTATGGGCTGCAGCATCTCTTTTGCCACCCATAGGGAGCTCAGACAAAACTTTACACAGGACTGCCATTTGCAGCCTGAGTGAAATAACGCACAAGTTATTTCACAGCCATTTCACTGCACTTAAGTAACTTGTAAGTCACCTAAATGTCTAACCTCCACTTGCTGGAAGTTAGGTGAAAAGTTACTAAGTGTGAGGGCACCCTTGCACTAGCACAGATGGTGCCCTCCTTGCATAAGCCAGTCTACCCCGGTTCAGGGAACCCCCCAGTCCCTGCTCTGGCGCGAAACTGGACAAAGGAAAGGGGAGTGACCACTCCCCCTTTTCATCACCACCCCAGGGGTGGTGCCCAGAGCTCCTCCAGTGTGTCCAAGACCTCTACCTTCTTGAATCCAGAGATGTGAGGGCACTCTGGAGGCCTCTGAGTGACCAGTGCCAGCAGGTGACGTCAGAGACCCCTCCTGATAGGTGCTTACCTGACTAGGTTGCCAATCCTCCTCTGAGGGCTATTTAGGATCTCACCAGTGGGCTTTTCCTCAGATAACGGCTTGCAAGAATTCACCAGAGTTCCTCTGCATCTCCCTCTTCGACTTCTGCCAAGGATCGACCGCTGACTGCTCCAGGACGCTTGCAAAACTGCAACAAAGTAGCAAGAAGACTACCAGCAACATTGTAGCTCCTAATCCTGCCGGCTTTCTTGACTGTTTCCTGGTGGTGCATGCTTTGGGGGCTGCCTGCCTTCATCATGCACTGGAAGCCACGAAGAAATCTCCTGTGGGTCGACGGAATCTTTCCCCTGCTCCAGCAGGCACCAAACTTCTGCGTCACTGGTACTCTGGGACCCCTCTTATCCTGACGAGCGTGGCCCCTGGAACACAGGTGGACCCAAGTGACCCAGACTGTCCAGTTTTCCAACTGTCCAAATTTGGAGGAGGTAAGCATTGCCTCCCCTCTCCAGACAGTAATCCTGTGCACCGCGTGAACTGCAGCTGCTAGGGCTTCTGTGCACCTTTGCAAGGAATCCTTCGTGCACAGCCAAGCCCAGGTCCCCAGCACTCCGTCCTGCATTGCTCAACTCCAAGTTGACCTTCGGCTTCGTGGAACCCTCTTTTGTAGTGTTGAGACGACCGCCGTGCTCAGTCTTCTTGAACCCGGGTGCTACCTTCTTGTGCGCGGCTCTCTACGTTGCTGAGGGCCCACTCTGTCTCCTCTCCAAAGTGGCGACATCCTGGTCCTTCCTGGGCCCGGGCAGCACCCTTTTTCCTTAACCGCGACTCTTGCAGCTAGCAAGGCTTGTTTTTGTTTTTTTGCCAAAGAAACAACTCTGCATCCTCCAGCCCTCCGTGGGCATCTTCTGCACGAAGGAGAAGTTCCTAGCACCTTTCGTTGTTGCAGAATCTTCAGCTTCTTCCATCCGGAGGCAGACATTTTGCACCTTCATCTGGGGTTTAGTGGGCTCCTGCCCCGCCTGGACACTTTCAGAACTCTTGGACTTAGTCCCCTTCCTCTGCAGGTCCTCAGGTCCAGAAATCCGTCTTCAGTGCTTTGCAGTCTGTCGTGGTCTTTGCAAAATCCTCTATCACGAGTTTAGTTTGTTTCTGGGGAAATAGTAGTACTTTACTCCTACTTTCCAGGGTCTTGGGTTATCTTGGACACCCTTAGTGTTTTCTTACATTCCCAGGGACCCTCTACACACTACACTATCCTAGGGGTCCATTCGTGGTTTGCATTCCACTTCATTAGTATATGGTTTGTGTTGCCCCTAGGCCTATTGCATCCTATTGTATTCTACAATGTTTGCACTACTTTCTGACTGTTTTATTTACCTGATTTTGGTTTGTGTATATATTTTGTGTATTTTACTTACCTCCTAAGTGAGTACATCCTCTGAGATATTTTTGGCATATTGTCACTAAAATAAAGTACCTTTATTTTTAGTAACCCTGAGTATTGTGTTTCTTATTATTTAGTTCCTATATGATATAAGTCAGTGGTTCCCAACTTGTGGTCTGGGGACCCCTGGGGGTCCGCGAAGCCTTCTCAGGGGATTTGTGAGAGCCTAGAAAATTAAAAAAATATTGACAAATTAGGTCACCAGCTTCCAGTAATGACTCAGGTGGGGGTCCCTGGATTCCCATGATGATTCAGTGGGGGTCCCTGGGTTCCATTAATGTTAAAGTGGGGGTCCACAGAAATCAAAAGGTTGGGAACCACTGATATAAGTGGTATAGTAGGAGCTTTGCATGTCTCCTAGTTCATCCTAAGCTGCTCTGCTATAGCTACCTCTATCAGCCTGAGCTGCTAGAACACACTACTAATCTACTAATAAGGGATAACTGGACCTGGCACAAGGTGTAAGTATCATCAGGTACCCACTATAAGCCATGCCAGCCTACTACATTAACCTAACTGCTTGACCAGCTACCTTAAAAATTGGAGCATTAGGTGATCTAATTTTTACCTCTGGGAACCAACGTTTGGGTGCCTGGACCTCCTGCACAGTGTGCCTAGTTTTCCACTATATAGAGGGCCAGGCTCCTACAACTATATCTCACATTCCACTTTCTTAGTACATGGGTTGTCCCTCCCCTAGGGCCCTTGCTATTTTTACTAAATATGTCCAGTGTTTGTTGTTTCTATGCTAATTTCTGATTGCTGCTTGTGTATATAATTAGTGTGTACATACTTCCAGTTGGGGGGACTGCCTAGAAGTAATCTAGTGCTGTGTTACTAACATAAACTACCTTTATTTTGTAAGCCATATGACTATAGTGGTATTGCATAAGCTTTGCATGTCTCTTAGATAAATCTTGGCTGCTCATCCACAGCTACCTCTAGAGAGCCCTGGCTTCCTACACACTGCATACACCTCCCTAATAGTGGATACCTGGACCTGATATAAGGTGACAGCACCATTTGTGTCCATCACACACCAGGCCAGCTTCCTTCACTTATCAAGAAACATTCTGTCCACCCCAGCTAATTCCAGAACTACCGTCCCATCTCTCCGCTCCCTTTTCCCACCAAAGTCCTCAAAGGCCATCAACCACCAACTCATAGAACACATGGAGACCTACAATCTTCTAGACCTCTCCCAATCCGGATTCCACATCAACCATGGCACTGAAACTGCCCTGATCACTGCCACTGATGACTTCCGAACCCTCCTCGACAGGAGAAATGACGGCCCTGATTCTCCTTGACCTCTCAGTGGCATTCAACACCACATACCACCACACCATTATCAAGAGGCTTCATCAAATCAGAATCGAAAGAGGCGTTCTCAAATGGATCGCATCCTTCCTCACCTGAAGAACCCAGAGAATCCACCTACCTCTTTTTACATCAGAACCCAACTTCATCATCTGCGGCATCCCTCAAGGCTCGTCCCTCAGCCCTACACTGTTCAACATCTACATGACCCCCTTAGCAAACATTGTCGGAACCCATGGAATGATCATCATACCCTACGCAGACAACAACCGCTCATCCTTTCACCATCACAAGACCCCTCCACCACGAAGTCCATCTTCTGCAGGTGCATGATGGGCATCGTTGACTGGGTGAATAACAACTGCCTACAACTCGACACAGACAAAACACAAGTGCTGATCTTTGGAAACACCACCTTTTCGTGGTATGACTCCTTGTGTCCTACTGAGCTAGGAACAGCACCCACTCCTACTGACCACACACGTAACCTTGGCATTAACCTAGACAACAAGCTCACCATGAAAAAACAGATAAATGCAGTCTCATCCACCTGCTTACTCCCTCATCACATGCCCCGCAAGAATATCAAAGCTCTCCGTCAACACCAGTCACTCACTCAAGCCATTGTCACCAGTTGGCTGGACTGTGGCAGTCTACTCTATGTAGGAATCACCACACACCTCCTGAAGAGACTACAGACCATACAGAATTCTGGGGCCAGACTCATCCTTGACCTCCACAAATAGACCCCCCCCAACACATCAAGAAGCACCACTGGCTCCCCAGTAGGAAAAGATGCCAATTTAAGATGCTTATTCACATCTACAATGACATTAACAATCAAGGACCAACATACATCAACCACTGCCTGAATGTCCTTCAACCCTCCAGACACCTGTGCTCCGCTTCACTCTCCCTCTCACACATCCCCCACATTGACCAGAGAAACAGTGGAGGATGCTCCTTCTCCTTCCTTGCAGCAAACTCTTTGGACACCCACATCTGCAGACTTCCTCTTCTATTGTGGAATTCAGGAAAGGACTCAGGACTTTGCTGTTCAAGTGTTCCCCTTAGCAGCTATGTTCTAGCGCCTGGTTACGCTCGCGGGTGGTTAACCGCCCTCTAAAAAACATGGTTGATTCATTGATTTATGATTAGACGCATGCACTGATGAAGGTCACGAAACATGTTGAGTGCTCTTTTGGCTGCTCTTTAGGTGTTCATGTATGAAGATGAATTAAGAACCTGTACAAAAGGAATTGTTTTTAACAATTATTTGAGTTGAGTTCATTTGACTGATATCAACACTGTTGCCTTTCTGATGTGATGAAAAAAATGCTCCTCGTCTGGCCAAGCTTTGCTTTACAAGGGCAAACTCCAGGTGAACTTGAGATTGAAGGGGAAAATTTAGAAGACAGAATGGCTCTATGTATTTGTCTAAATAGCTATCAATGTGTCTAAAAGGGAAGAATCTATTCCTTTTATTATCTCACTCTAATACTTTTGACTTGACTGTGGCACTACTTTCCAAGAGTCAGGGGGCTAATCTTCTGTTTGCCAGGTCCAGGGACAGAAGAAAAACTTAACAACTTATGAATCCAGAGGCAGTGCTTAATTTGAGATGGTAGTTTCCAGTGCTTGGCACCATTACTATATAATCAACACTGGCTCTTATGATAGTCTGCCTAAAGGTGGCACTGCCTGTCTAATTTTGAAATTGAACACAAGAACATTTGTTTTATAATTCAGTATTCAATAAAAATGGGGGATGTCAGGCAATTCTTGATGGGCATGCCCTTTGATGGTACTCGTCTTTTTGGAGAAATGGTGGACTCGGCACTCGAGCACTTTAATGATTACTGGGCTACGGTTCGGTCCCTTGTACTCGCAGCCGCTCCTCGCCCCCCTCAGTCCACCTCTCGCTCCTTTTGTGGCTACGGAAGGGGCACCCAACTGCTTTCATTTCCACCGAGCCACCGACCAGCACATGCTGCACAGCCCCTGCGTCGACATGGACGCGGGATCCACCGACCCCGTGGATCAGGGAGTCAGCAGGTTGTCCAGTCCATCCCCAGCCCCTCCTCTGCCTCAAAACCTTCCTACTCCGTTTGGGACATCCAGAACCAGATGGCCGCATAATTTGCCATCATCTGCCCCACTGGGAATACTTTTCCATGGACAGGTGGGTTCTACAGATCGTCCGAAGAGGCTACTCCCTCTTCTTCTTCTCCAGCCATGCCACCATCAATCCATCACCTGTCGAAGGATTATTTGGCACTTCTCCATCAGGAAGTCAAGGCTCTCTTGGCCAAGGTAGCCATAGAGAGGGTCGCTGCGCCAGAAGTAGGTTGTGGTTTCTATTCCTTCTACTTTCTGGTGCCCAAAAAGGACAAGGCTCTTCACCCTATCCTAGACCTCCGGACCCGCAATCTCTTCCTCAAGAAGGAGAAGTTCAAGATGTTAACCCTGGCTCAGGTCCTTTCTGCCCTGGACCATGGAGACTGGATGGTTGCGTTAGACTTGCAGGACGCCTACTTCCATATTCCCATCCTGCCGGCCCACAGATGTTACCTACGATTCATGGAAAGTGCTCGTGACCTACAGTTTACCGTGCTCCCCTTTTGTCTTATCAGTGCTCCTCGGGTGTTCACTAAAGTGATGGTAGTGTTTGCAGCTCATCCGCGCAGGTTAGGGGTCCCAGTCTTCCCCTACCTCCACGACTGGCTGTTGAAGGCAGACATGCCCCAGACAGTGGTCTCCCACCTCCAGACTACGGAGAACCTCCTGCATTTGCTTGGGTTCACTATCAACGTGTCGATGTCACACCTGACTCCCTCTCAGACGCTCCCTTTCATTAGAGCTGTTCTGGACACAGTTTTGGGCTTTTCCTCCCGGAAAGGGAGTCCAGGATATTCAGGCTGTGATACCGATGTTTCAGCCTCTATCCTGAATTTCGGTGAGAATAACTCTGAGGCTGCTGGGCCTCATGGACTCCTGCATCCTCCTGGTCCAACATCCCAGATGGCCTTTGCGGGCTCTGCAGTGGGACCTTAGGTTCCAGTGGGCGCAGCATTGGGGGAATCTCACTGACATGGTTCAGATCCTGGAAGGAACTGCAAAAGACCTGCAGTAGTGGTTGTCAAATACAGATTGGGTCAAAGGCAGATCCCTCTCCCTTTCCCAAACCAGATCTTACAGTAGTGAGAGATGCATCAGTCCTGGGATAGGGCGGCCACATGGGAGAGGCGGGGATCAGAGGCCTCTGGTTTCCGGCGGAGTCCGGGCTCCACATCAACCTTTTTTGAGCTCTGGGCGATCTGACTTGATTTGAAAACATTCATTCCCTTTCTCATAGGGAAAGTGGTGCAGGTGTTCACCAACAATACCACCGCCATGTGGTATTGCAACAAACAAGGCGGAGTGGGGTTGTGGACCCTTTGGCAAGAGGCTCTTCGCTTCCGGACATGGCTGGAACGCCAGAGCATTTCCCTGGTGGTTCAACATCTGTCAGGCTCTCTGAACGCCAGAACAGACGAACTCATCCGTTGATGCGTAGTCGTCACAAATGGTGCCTCCATCCGGAGGTGGAGCAAGGTCTCTTTCAGCAGTGGGGAGAGCCTTGGTTAGATCTGGTCGCCTTCCGCAGAGAACGCTCAATGTCAGCTGTTTTGCGCATTGGAGTTTAAAAGGCAGCAGTTGCTCTGCAATGCTTTTCATCACAAGTGGAACTCGGGCCCCCTGTACGCCTTCCCGCCAATACCACTTCTGTCCAGAGTTCTGAAGAAGATCAGGCAAGACCGGGCCCATGTAATCTTGGTTGCTCCGGACTACGCACGAAGAGTCTGGTATCCCGAGCTCTTGACCATGGCCATCGATCCTCCGATCAGACAGCCCATTTTGGGAGGATCTTCTGTTGCAGCAGGGGACAGTTATCCACCCGAACCTGTCCAGTCTCCGCTTCCTTGCCTGGAGATTGAGCGACGACAACTGACTGCTTTTGACCTTCCCCCCCGAAGTCTGTAATGTCATCTTGGCAGCCAGGCGTCCCTACGCCAAGACTGTATACGCCTGTCAATGGAAAAAAATTGTGGCATGGTGTATCAACAAATCTGTTGATCCCCTATCTTCACCTCTCTCAGAGGTTCTTCTCTTTATTCTCTCTCTTGCCCAGAAGGGCTCTTCTCTGGGTACCCTCAAGCGATATTTGTATGCCATCTCTGCCTTCTTAAGGCTACCAGACCAGCCTTCTCTTTTCAAATCTCCCCTTGTTGGGAGGTTTCTTAAAGGCCTCACTCATATGTTCCCTCCTGTTTCATTCATCCTGCCTCAGTGGGATTTAAACTTGGTCCTCACATACCTCATGCACGCCCCTTTTGAGCCACTCCACAATTGTCCTTTATGGCTCTTAAAGGCTTCCTTGGTTGCCATCACCTCTGCTCGTAGAGTAAGTGAGCTTCAGGCTCTTTCTTTGAAGCCACCATTGCTAGCAGTGCATCCTGACAAAGTGGTGCTTCGTACCAGGGCTTCCTTTCTTCCAAAGTGTTAACGCCTTTTCACATAGGCCAATCTATCACCTTGCCTACCTTTTACGCACACCCCTGCATCTCTCACATGAGGAGGAGAGACTCCACCGTCTGGATCCATAAAGAGCATTGGCGTTCTATCTAGATCGTACCAAAGATTTCCGGGTGGACGATAAACTCTTTGTGGGATATGTGGGTGCGAAGAAAGGGAAGGCCATGCAGAAGAGGGCCATCTCATGATGGTTAGTCCTCTGCATCAAGATGTGCTACGCTTTGGTGAAAAAGCAACCCCCTGAAGGTTTGCAAGCTCATTTGATCAGAGCAACTGCCGCTACCACAGCATTAGCACGTGGAATTCCAGTCCTGGATATCTGCCAGGCCGCAATGTGAGCATCCTTACACACGTTCACCAAGCACTACTGCCTGGACAGTCAGGTCCGTAGGGATGGCTATTTTGGCCGTTCTGTGCTGCAGGACTTTTTGGTGTGATCTTAGTTCGCAGCCCTCCACCGGGGATGGTATTGCTCGGGTATCTATTTAAAGGTAAGGAATCTGCAACTCTATCAGATGTACAAGTTACTTACCTTCGGTAATAATATATCTGGTGGAGACATATTCTAGTTGCAGATTCCTTAATGACCCGCCCATCCTCCCCACTCTGCGAACTGATTTCAGGTACTTCCCTCTAAGGGCCCTAGTTCTGGCGCACCATTCTCAGTGTTCTTCATGGCTCCACGGTACTGGCGTGGAAAGTCGTGAAAAGAAACTGACGTCAGCACGCCACCTATATATGACTGCGACATCATCATGGTGACCACGACGCCCGGGGAGTCGACCGACGCCACTTAACGGCGCAAAGGGGTACTGCTCGAACAAAACATTTCTGCATCCAGTCTGACACCTGGGGGAATTCAAAGGTAAGGAATCTGCAACTAGAATATGGCTCTGTCAAATATATCGTTACCGAAGGTAAGTAACTTGTACTTTAGTGGCTCTTTCGTTTTTCCAGATGCTTTTTGCCCTCAAATGTAAAAAAAAAAAAAAAAAAAATTTAAAAAATCATTTCTTTTGCTTTTATCCAAGTGTAACTTTAACGTAATACTGTATTTCTTAAAGTTGATTTGGTAATTTTATTGTGCTTCTTAGCTATAAAAGTGTTGATACAGTTTTAATATGAACATCTGTATCTGATGTATACATCTTATTACAGACTTCACACCTTTAAAGTATCCCCAGGTGTCACACTTGAGCTAGAACATTTTTACTGCGATGCCCCTGTGCGCCGGCCATCTGATTCATCTGTGCAGCCCTGGATTTGACAGTGTGAGCCACAAATTTAGCTCACCCCTGTTCTCATTGCCACCCAGAACAGCCATTGACCCACTCCATGCCCATGTCACACTAAGAAATCACAAAGGTGCAATCATTTGTTATACAGCCAGACTCCAAGTTGACTGGTGGCTAAGTGTCAAAGACTCCCCAGCACCTGTTGACCAGTATTTATGATAGATACTTGTGCCTGCAGATTGCTCATCTTTTGAATATTTCAGGCATCAGACTGAATCCAAAAGCTTTTCAACAGCTCTCTATGCAGGTAGAGAGCACTGGTTCCGCTTCAGCGTTAGAAGCAATGCCATCCTGACTTCACAACAGCAATTTAGTGCCCCCACCGTTGTCCTGACATTGATTCCCTTGTTTCCCCACCATCAATTCAAATCTGGAGTAATTACCACAGTGACTTTTTAGTCTGTTGCAAAATTTTAGGTGAAGTATTAGGATGTCGTCTTTCAAATGTTCGGACTGCAGGCCATGCATGGACTGTGATGGAAAAACGTCCATCTAGACAGCAGAGACATCTACCTTTGGTGCCTGAGGTTGGACCACAATGCCAACTCCTGTTAATACTGCAGCAGCATGTACCCAAGCCCATAAAGGAAAGCCAAAATATTCATGGCCAGGTCTCAGGAAGATCCTCGAGCCAAGTGAAAGTCAAGACTGAGATTGCGGTCAGCAGAGTCCCTGCCACCATCATTGAAGTTATTCAGAAGAAAACAGTAGTGACACAACGAAAGTCAAAGGCACCCCTTCCTCCCCCCGGGAAACCCTGTCAGAGCTTGAATCAGTTGCTATTTTTTAGCGCATGCTACTCCCACCGCTTCTTTGTACCCAGGGCTGTTCCACAGATGCCTGTTGCATTGTGACCCAGACCCCGCCCTGGCTCAGCAATACCCTGAGTTCCTGGACCCTGGAATAGACCCTACCTTATTTTTTAATTCCATGTTTGACATATTTCTTAGGACCATGGCCTACTGTGGAGCTCAGGCTGCAACGAAGCAAGTCATTAAATCAGGCCTTTACACAGCTGACTCTAGCATGATCCGTGGGGATATCTTATCTCACTTCATCATCATGCTTTGCTAAGAAACTCAGTATTTTCGCCTGATATACAATCCACTTTGATGGATTTTGCATGACACTGTGTTAATGCAAAAGCAGATTTGTCTCCTGAGATGTTTAAAGAGAGCAAAGCTGATGGCAAGTCACTTGGCCCACAGACTCGACAGCAGGACTAATGGCAGTACAGGCAAGTTTAGGGCTTGTCAAGGAGATTCTCCTTTTAGGGCAGAGAACAATCGCAGAGTTTGTAGCAACAGCAGCAACCAAATCTATTGTATTAGCAGAATCAAGGACGTTGCAAAGATAGAGGCTGTGCCTTTCCTCTTTCTCCCACTCTTCCTCTGCCACCACATGGAAGCAGCCCCAATTCTCTCCTGTCAGAACACAGGCCACAGCTTAGAAGATGGTTAGTTTCATTTCCACAGGCCTAGAGGGCTATAACTTCAAAAAAGCTGATTGTGCAAATTGTTAAAGGGGATTGTATGAAAGTACCCTCTTTTTGGCATGTTACCCCCAATTTTTGCCTGATGTCAGTGTGTTTGACTGTGTTTACTAGGATCCAGGACCCCAGTGATTATGCTCTCTTTCCTCAAAGTAATTCACCCAAAATTGGCATACTTGTCACCCCCTTATAAGTCCCTAGTATATGGTACCTGGTTACCCAGGGCATTAGGGTTCCAGGGGATCCCTATGGGCTGCAGCATTTCTTTTGCCACCCATAGGGAGCCCATGCAAAGGCTTCTACAGAACTGCCATTGCAGCCTGTGTGAAATGGTGCATGCACCCTTTCACAGCCATTTACACTGCACCAGGTCTCTTAAGTCACCCATATGTTAGGCCGTTCACCCCTGAAAGCTGGGTGCAGAGTACCTGTGTGTGAGGGCAACCCTGCACTAGCAGAGGTGCCCCCACGACCTCCAGGACCATTTTCCCAGACTTCATGAGTACAGGGCGCCATTGTACGCGTGCACTATACATAGGTCACTACCTGTGTACAGCTTTACAATGGTAACTCCGAATATGGCCATGTTTGGTATCAAACATGTTGGAATCGTACTCCATAGCTTTTGCAAGCATTGGTTGTATGATTCCATGCACTCTGGAGTCTCCTTAAAGGACCCCCATTCTGCCATTACAGCCTTCTGAGGTTTTCCAGGCAGCCCCAACTGCTGCCACCTCACAGACAGGTTTCTGCCCTCCTGTTACTTAAGCAGCTCAAGCCCAGGAATGCAGAACAAAGGATTTCCTTTGGGATAGGAATGTTACAGCCTCTCCCCTTGGAAATAGGTGTTACTGGCATTTGAGGGGTAGCCTCCCAGAGCCTCTGGAAATGCTTTGAATGGCACAGATGGTGCCCTTGTTGCATAATCCAGTCTACACCGGTTCAGGGACCCCCCAGTCCCTGCTCTGGCACGAAACTGGAGAAAGGAAAGGGGAGTGGCCACTTCCATGTCCATCACCACGTCCATCTTGGATTCCAAGCTGGCAGGGAACTCCGAGAGCATCTGAGTGGCCAGTGCCAGCAGGTGACATCAGAGCCCTACCCTGATAGGTACTTATGTGTGAAGCTGACCAATCCCCCTTTCAGGGCAATTTAGAGTCTCTCCTCTTGGTGTTTCCTCAGATTTGGATTGCAGGACTCTAGCAGGAATCCTCTGCATCCTTTACTTCACCTTCTTACCAAAGAAACTGCATCTGGACCCTCCAGGAACTCTACAAGTGCAACAAAGAAGCAAAGACAACTTCTGCAACATTGTATCTTCAGCTCCTGCCAGCAACTGCAACTGTTTCCTGGTCGGGTATCCTCAGGGGACAGCCAGTCTTTAGCCTCCACCAGAAGAACAAAGGAATCTCCCTTGAAGTGAAGGGGTCACTTCCTGCTTCAGCGGGCACCCCTCTGAAGCGACGACCAGTGGCTTGGGTCCCCTCTCCTGAAGAAGTGTGTGGATCCAGCAACACAGGTTGTGGACTGAAGTGGTCCTGATGGTCCTGATACGTCTAACTTCAGTGGAGGTAAGAGCTTGCCTCCCCGCGGAAGGCAGTACCCCCATGCACCGCGTGTTTTGCAGTTGCCAAGGCTTGTTGGCATCTTTCCATGCCTCCAGCACTCCTTCCTGCATTGCACAGCCTCTTGAGTGGTTCTCCGGCAGCGTGGGATCCCTTTGTGTAGTGCTGCGTGGGCCTCCTTTTGCACCTTCTTTGTCCCCGTGCTGTGGGACTCCTGTGAGTGTGCTGAATGGGCTTCTGAGGGCTGAGTTGCTTAGAGCCCCCTATGTCTCCCCTTCTGGGTAGAGGCCACCAGGTCCCTCCTGGTCCCGGGCAGCCCCATTTTCTGCTAGCCGTAAGCTTTGCGTATGCCAAGGCTTGTTTGTGGAATCAATCGATGCAAACCAGAGTGCAATCATCAGTCCAGCGTGGGACATCATCTGCACCAACCAGGAACCCGCATCTGTCTTCTTGGGCGCAGTACTGACTGTTCTTCTTCACTGATAGTTCTTCTTTTGCACCTTCATCCGGATTAGGAGGGGCGTCTGTTCTCCATGGGCTCTTCAGTGCTCCTTGGACTTGATCCCCTTCTGCCACAGGTCTTCAGGTCCAGTAATCCATCATTGGTGTCTTGGAGTCTCTTCTGATCTTTGCAATATCTTCTTTCTCGTGTTCTTGTATTGTGCTTTCCTGGGCTCTTGCATGGGTTCTGCTACTTACCTTTGGTGTTTTCTAATACTCCCAGCGCCCCTCTACACCCTTCACTTGCCTAGGTGGGAAACAGACCTTCGCAATCCACTTTCTTAGTGTATGGTTTGTGTTTCCCCTAGGCCCATGTCTTAACTATTGTGATTTCACTATTTGTACTGTTTTCTAACAGCTATTTCTGCATACTAGTGTATATATTTTGTGTATTACTTACCTCCTATGTGAGTATAGTCTCTATGGTATTTTTGTCACCAAAACAAATTACCTTTAGTTTTGTAACAATGAGTATTTTCTTTCATGTGTGTGACTGTAGTGGTATTGCATGAGCTTTGCATGTCTCCTAGGTAGGCCTTGGCTGCTCATCCACACTACCCCTAGAGAGCCTGGCTTCTAGACACTGAGTACATTTCACTAATAAGGGATAACTGGACCTGGTATAAGGTGTAAGTACCCTAGGTACCCATTATAAACCAGGCTAGCCTCCTACAGAGATATGCCCTAATCTTCCCCTGCTACCCACGGCCCTCCAGCAGACTACCTTTCCTCCCTCAGCCCTCCTGCACATCGCCTACCCATATTTAAGCCTGAGGTAGAGATCTTACTGCTAAAAGGTGCATTAAAACTGGTGCCAGAGCAGGAATGGGCCCAAGGGTACTATTTCCGGTACTTCCTAGTTCTGAGGAAGGGCAGTGATCTTCATCGAATTCTAGATCTGGTGTATTGGTTGCTGCAAAAGGAGACATTCACAATGTTGTCCTTGGCAAAGTTGTTGCTCGCACTGGGATCCTAACACTGAATGGTGTCAGATGACCTGCAGGGAACAAATATTTGCATACCCATTCTGTAGTTGCACCGGAAATAGCTGTTTTATGGTAGGATGAGTGCGTTATCAATTTTCGGTCCTTCTGTTTGATTTGACTTCAGCTCTGCGTGTCTTCACAATGGTGATGGCAGTAGTTGGGGCCAATCACTGTTGCACAGAAATATCAATATTTCCATAACTGGCTTACTGACTTTTCAAGACCCAGTCCCCAGACATGGTTTTGTACCACCTGCACATCACAGCATCTTTGTTGTTCAATCTGTACATTTCTATCAACAGCCCAAATTTCCCCTTGTGTCCTCACAGTGCATCCTGTTTGTAGGGGCAGAGGCTGTATGATTGATCTGTTCATCCTCCTCAAAGCGTAAAGGATATTCAGGCTGTGATTCTGAGATTTCAGAAAATGAGCATGTGTTCCAATCCTGATGGTCTTATACTTGCTAGCTTCATTCATTCGTCTAGTCACTCTCACGCACTGGTACATGAGGCCCTCCAGTGGTCCCTCTGCAGGCAGGGATCGCAGCATGGCAGATATCTGTAGCATTTTGCAACAATCTCAAGGAGCACTGCGGCAGACTTGATGTGGTGAAGTGTGGAAAGCAACCATGTGCATGTGAGGCAGTTACGCTTTTTTCCACCCTCTCAGGGTAGACGTCCTCTTACAGTCACAGGTATTACACCCCAACTTCCAGAGCCGCCACCCTTTTCCTTGGAAATTGAACTGGGTAACCAGAGTGCTTTTTCTTTATCTCCTGAACTGGTGGATGTTCTTAAGTTCCTGCAGACACCCTACCGAAACTGAGATGGGGTAGGTTCCTTAAAATGGTGTGCAGGCAACTTGGTAAACTCCTGTAAGGCTCACTAGTTAGACATATTAAACTTCGCCCTGCCAGTACCTCTACAAGTGTGTGCAAGGGGCACAGTAAAGGGCTACCTATCCGCTTTGTTGGCCTTCTCTGTCTCCTATACCAACTGTCGCTTTTCCAATCCCCAATAGTCATAAGGACCCCACCACCAGCCCTCTTGTCCTTTAATAATGCTGCACTGGGATGTTAACCTGGTTATTATATTTTTATTGTGATTGCCGTTCGAACCTTTGCACATACTTTTGCTTACTTTAAAAACTGGTTTTCTAGAAGTCATCACATCTGCGCAAAGTGTCCGTGAGTTGCATGCACTTAGCATCAATCTTTCCTTAACTAACGTTTTCTCTCACAAGTTGGTTGAACAAAGCCTGCTTTGCTGCACAAGGTAGTCACTTGCTTTTATATGGGGACAGTCCATCATCTTACCTGCCTTCTTTCCTCCTCCTCTCCCCCTTAAGGATGAAGAGAATCTTCATAGGTTGGCTCACTAGACGGATGTCAGTTTGTACATTGACTGTACTATGGGCTTCTAAATTGAGTCAGCTTTTCTTAGTCTGCACTGGCAAGATGAAGCACAGATCCACCCAGAAGAGGACAATGGAAATAAGGATACTATTATGAATTGATATGCTGAGCTTTGAATCACAAGGAACCCCTAGGGGGCATCAGAGCTCACTCTGCCAGAGCAAAATCTTCTACTGCAGCTCTGGCAAGGGGAGTGTCTCTAGCAGAGATCTGGAAAGCTACAACTTGGGCTTACCTCCACTCCTTCGTAAAGTGTTACTGTTGAGATTCGGAGGGAAGGTCACTTCGCACAATCTTTCCTTCAAGACTTATTAGTTTAAACCAGCCTTTCAAACCTACCTCCTGGTTTGGTACTGCTTGGGAAATCTATTTAAAAGGTGAGGAAAGTGCAGGTAGATGTATTCATCATAACAAACAGTTACTAGCCATTGGTAACAATTTTTCTGTTAGATTTTCTTTCTACCTACGAATTTCCCACTGCCCTTACCTTACCACTATTTTGAAGGATGGTTTACTAATTTTATTACAATAATGAGGTTCCTAAATAAATGTTGTACTGCAACTTGTCAATTTTATGTCATTCTCATCTTGTTTGCCTCAAAGACGTGTAAAAATGACTGACAAACTGATGGGGTGCTTTATGGCCCTAGTGATGTCAGGATGGTGTCTTTCTGCACAGTGTAGCAAGCACTTTTGTAAGGAAATGCCTCCTTGGCATGGTTACCCCCTGACTTTTTGCCTTTGCTGATGCCAAGTTATGATTTGAAAGTGTGCTGAGGCCTGCTAACCAGGCCCCAGAACCAGTGTTCTTTCCCTAACCTGTACCTTTGTTTCCACAATTGGCACACCCTGGCATCCAGGTAAGTCCCTTGTAACTGGTACCCCTGGTACCAAGGGCCCTGATGCCAGGGAAGGTCTCTAAGGGCTGCAGCATGTCTTATGCCACCCTGGAGACCCCTCACTCAGCACAGACACACTGCTTGCCAGCTTGTGTGTGCTGGTGGGGAGAAAATGACTAAGTTGACATGGCACTCCCCTCAGTGTGCCATGCCAACCTCCCACTGCCTATGGCATAGATAAGTCACCCCTCTAGCACGCCTTACAGCCCTAAGGCAGGGTGCACTATACCATAGGTGAGGGCATAGGTTCATGAGCACTATGCCACTACAGTGTCTAAGCAAAACCTTAGACATTGTAAGTGTGGGGTAGCCATAAGAGTATATGGTCTGGGAGTCTGTCATACACAAACTCCACAGCACCATAATGGCTACACTGAAAACTGGGACGTTTGGTACCAAACGTCTCAGCACAATAAATGCACACTGATGCCAGTGTACATTTTATTGTGAAATACACCCCAGAGGGCATCTTAGAGATGCCCCCTGAAAACATACCCGACTTCCAGTGTGGGCTGACTAGTTTTACCAGCCTGCCACACACCAGACATGTTGCTGGCCACATGGGGAGAGTGCCTTTGTCTCTCTGTGGCTAGTAACAAAGCCTGTACTGGGTGGAGATGCTTCTCACCTCCCCCTGCAGGAACTGTAACACCTGGCGGTGAGCCTCAAAGGCTCACCCCCTTTGTTACAGCACCCCAGGGCACTCCAGCTAGTGGAGATGCCCGCCCCCTCCGGCCACGGCCCCACTTTTGGTGGCAAGGCCAGAGGAGATGATGAGAAAAACAAGGAGGAGTCACTGGCCAGTCAGGACAGCCCCTAAGGTGTCCTGAGCTGAGGTGACTCTGACTTTTAGAAATCCTCCATCTTGCAGATGGAGGATTCCCCCAAAAGGATTAGGGATGTGCCCCCCTCCCCTCAGGTAGGAGGCACAAAGAGGGTGTAGACACCCTCAGGGCTAGTAGCCATTGGCTACTAACCCCCCAGACCTAAACACACCCCTAAATTGAGTATTTAGGGGCTCCCAGAACCTAGCAAGATAGATTCCTGAAGACGAAGAAGGACTGCTGACCTGAAAACATTGCAGAGAAGACAGAGACACCAAATGCTTTGGCCCCAGCCCTACCGGCTTGTCTCCCCACTTCAAGAAAAACTGCAACAGCGACGCGTTCCACAGGGTCCAGCGACCTCTGAAGCCTCAGAGGACTACCCTGCCTCTAAAAGGACCAACTACTCCAGTGGACAGCAGCTCTGCTCGAAAGAAGAAACATCTTTGCAACAAAGAAGCAACTTTTAAAGACCACACGTTTCCCGCCGGAACCGTGAGACTTTGCACTCTGCACCCGGCGCCCCCGGCTCGACCTGCGGAGAAACAACACTACATGGAGGACTCCCCGGCGACTGCGACCCTGTGAGTAGCCAGAGTTGACCCCCCCTGAGCCCCCCCCAGCAACGCCTGCAGAGGGAATCCAGAAGCTCCCCCTGACCGCGACTGCCTGCTTCTAATAACCCAACGCCTGGTAAAGACACTGCACCCGCAGCCCCCAGGACCTGAAGGATCTGACCTCCAGTGCAGAAGCGACCCCCAGGTGACCCTCTCCCTTGCCCAGGTGGTGGCTACCCCGAGGAGGCCCCCCCCGTCCTTGCCTGTCTGCTTCGCTGAAGAGACCCCTGGGTCTCCGATTGAACTCCATTGCAAACCCAACGCCTGTTTGCACTCTGCACCCGGCCGCCCGTGCCGCTGAGGGTGTACTTTTTGTGCTAACTTGTCCCCCCCCCGGTGCTCTACAAAACCCCCCCTGGTCTGCCCTCCGAAGACGCGGGTACCTACCTGCTGGCAGACTGGAACCGGGGCACCCCCTTCTCCATTGAAGCCTATGCGTTTTGGGCACCACTCTGACCTCTGCACCTGACCTGCCCTGATCTGCTGGTGTGGTAACTTTGGGGTTGCCCTGAACCCCCAACGGTGGGCTACCTTGGACCCAACTTTGAACCCTGTAGGTGGTTTACTTAGCTGCATAACTAACAAACACTTACCTCCCCCAGGAACTGTGGAAAATTGCACTGTGTCTAGTTTTAAAATAGCTTATTGCCATTTTTGTGAAAACTGTACATGCTATTTTGCTGATTCAAAGTTCCTAAAGTACCTAAGTGAAATACCTTCCATTTGAAGTATTACTTGTAAATCTTGAACCTGTGGTTCTTAAAATAAACTAAGAAAATATATTTTTCTATATAAAAACCTATTGGCCTGGAATTGTCTTTGAGTGTGTGTTCCTCATTTATTGCCTTTGTGTGTACAACAAATGCTTAACACTACCCTCTGATAAGCCTACTGCTCCACCACACTACCACAAAATAGAGCATTAGAATGATCTATTTTTGCCACTATCTTACCTCTAAGGGGAACCCTTAGACTCTGTGTATGCTATTTCTTACTTTGAAATAGTACATACAGAGCCAACTTCCTACATTGGTGGATCAGCGGTGGGGTACAAGACTTATCATTTGCTGGACTACTCAGCCAATACCTGACCACACGACTAAATTCCCAAAATTGTCATTAGAAACTGATTTTAGAAATTTGAGCTATTTTTCTAAATTTTTAAAAGTCCTGGTAGGGCCTTGTGCTAGTCCTTGTTAGCATTTCCTTTAGAGTTTAAAAGTTTTGTAAAAGTTTGAATTAAGTTCTAGAGATAGTTTTAGGTTCTTTAAAAGTATTCCAACTTTTAGAAACATAATGTCTGCTGCAGAAGAGATAGTGATGGAACTCAACCTCACCCCTTACCTGCATCTTAGGATGTCAGAGTTAAGGTCTCTCTGCAAAATAAAAAAGATAAAGACTGGTTCAAACCGTACCAAAGTACAGCTCCAGGAGCTTTTGGCAGAGTTTGCTAAAAATAACCCCTCTGGTGATACCTTCCCAGAGGGGGAAGCTAGTGATGTGGAAGATTTCCCACCTCCAGTCCTAGATAGGGAGCCCAGGGTCCCTCAGACCCTGTCTCCACAAGTGATAGTCAGAGATGCTGCTTCTCTCACAGGAGAGTCCAGCAACTCTGGAAGCATTGAGGGCAGCCTCAATGAAGATGACCTACTGTTACCCAGGATGGTCAAAAGATTGGCTTTGGAAAGACAGATCCTAGCCATAGAAAGGGAAAGACAAGAGATGGGCTTAGGTCCCATCAATGGTGGCAGCAATATAAATAGGGTCAGAGATTCTCCTGACATGCTAAAAATCCCTAAAGGCATTGTAACTAAACATGAAGATGGTGATGACATCACCAAATGGTTCACACCTTTTGAGAGGGCTTGTGCAACCAGAAAAGTAACCAGATCTCACTGGGGTGCTCTCCTTTGGGAAATGTTCACTGAAAAGTGTAGGTTTAGACTCCTCACACTCTCTGGAAAAGATGCAGAATCCTATGACCTCATGAAGGCTACCCTGATTGAGGGCTTTGGATTCTCAACTGAGTAGTGCAGGATTAGGTTCAGGGGGGCTCAAAAATCCTCGAGCCAGACCTGGGTTGATTTTGTTGACTACTCAGTTAAAACACTGGATGGTTGGATTCATGGCAGTGGTGTAAATGGTTATGATGGGCTGTACAATTTATTTGTGAAAGAACACCTATTAAGTAATTGTTTCAATGATAAACTGCATCAGCATCTGGTAGACCTTGGACCAATTTCTCCCCAATAATTGGGAAAGAAAGCGGACCATTGGGTCAAGACTAGGGTGACCAAGACTTCCACAGGGGGTGACCAAAAGAAAGGGGGCACAAAGACTCCCCAGGGGAAGAGTGTTGAGACATCCAAGGGAAAAAGTAAAGAGTCTTCTACAGGGCCCCAAAAACCTGCTCAGGAGGGAGGGTCCAAAGCCTCTTCACAATCCAATTTTGGGTACAAGGGTAAAAACTTTGATCCCAAAAAGGCCTGGTGTCGTAGCTGTAATCCGCAGGGACACCAAACTGGAGACAAGGCCTGTCCCAAGAAAGGTTCCACTTCTAACTCTACTCCAGCTAACACTGGAATGGCCAGTCTCCAAGTGGGATCAACAGTGTGCCCAGAGCAAATCAGGGTTCACACTGAAGCTACATTAGTCTGTGAGGAGGGGGGAGGGGTGGACTTAGCCACACTGGCTGCCTGGCCCCCTAATATACAAAAATACAGGCAGCAACTCTTAATTAATGGGATAAGTGTAGAAGGCCTGAGGGATACAAGTGCCAGTGTCACCATGGTGACAGAGAAACTGGTTTCCCCTGGTCAATACCTGGCTGGACAAACTTATCCAGTCACCAACACTGACAATCAGACTAAAGCACATCCCATGGCTATGGTAACTTTAGAGTGGGGAGGGGTCAATGGCCTGAAACAGGTGGTGGTCTCCTCCAATATCCCTGTAGACTGTTTGCTTGGAAATGACCTGGAGTCCTCGGCATTGGCTGAGGTAGAACTCAAAAGCCATGCTGGGTATCCCTGAACTGGTGTGTGTCACGACAAGGGCACAGTGCAAGGCTCAGGGTAAAAAAGTGGTGTTGGAGCCTGGAAAAAGGGCCCAACCCTCCAAGAGAAAAGGAAAGAAGACTGGGGAACCAGCTTCAACACAACAAGAGAAAGAGAACCTCTCTTCCCAGGAAGAAGTTCTGCCCTCTGAAGGAACTGAGCCCATGGAGTTAGAACCTTATCAGGTTGTGCTCTTCGGCCCAGGGGGACCCACAAGGGAACAGTTGTGTAAGGGGCAAGAAAGATGTCCCTCTCGTGAAGGCCTTAGGCATCAAGCTGCTGAAGAGTCCAAAGGGAAAATCACTGGAACACCTAGAGGCTATTGGGAAGATGGACTCCTCTACAGGGAGTTCATTCTAACCTTAGCTGATGATATTCCACTTGCTGAGCATTTGGGACAAACCAAGACTTGGGAAAGGTTAGTTAACCATTTCTATTGGCCCAACATGTCACAGAAGGTAAAGGAGTTTTGTGTCTCCTGTACCACCTGTCAAGCCAGTGGTAAGACAGGTGGACACCCAAATGCCCCCCTCATTCCACTTCCAGTGGTGGGGGTCCCCTTTGAAAGAGTGGGTGTGGACATAGTGGGTCCACTTGAACCTCCCACAGCCTCACTGAACCAAAACATACTAGTAGTAGTGGATCATGCTACTAGATACCCTGGAGCAATTCCCCTTAGGTCCACTACTGCCCCTGCAGTAGCAAAAGCACTCATTGGTATTTTTACCAGAGTGGGATTTCCTAAGGAGGTGGTGTCTGACAGGGGTACCAACTTCATGTCAGGATACCTGAAGCATATGTGGAATGAGTGTGGGGTGACTTACTAATTCACCACACCATACCATCCACAAACCAATGGTCTTGTAGAAAGGTTTAACAAGACATTGAAAGGCATGATCATGGGGCTCCCTGAAAAACTCAAAAGGAGATGGTATGTCCTCTTGCCATGTCTGCTTTTCGCCTACAGGGAGGTGCCTCAGAAGGGAGTAGGGTTTTCCCCCTTTGAACTTCTGTTTGGCCACCCTGTAAGGGGACCACTAGCTCTTGTAAAAGAAGGTTGGGAGAGACCTCTTCATGAGCCTAAACAAGATATAGTGGACTATGTACTAGGCCTACGTTCAAGGATGGCAGAGTATATGGAAAAGGCAAGTAAAAACCTTGAGGCCAGCCAACAACTCCAGAAGTTGTGGTATGACCAAAAGGCTGCTATGGTGGAGTTTCAGCTTGGGTAGAAAGTCTGGGTTCTGGAGCCTGTGGCTCCCAGGGCACATCAGGACAGATGGAGTGGCCCTTACCCAGCGCTAGAAAGAGAGAGTCAGGTCACCTACCTGGTAGACCTAGGCACTAGCAGGACCCCCAAAAGGGTGATCCATGTGAACCGCCTCAAACTCTTCCATGACAGGGCAGATGTGAATCTGTTGATGGTAACAGATGAGGACCAGGAAGCTGAGAGTGAACCTCTCCCTGGTCTCTTCTCCACAGACCCTAAAGAATGGCTCAGTTGATGGAGTGATCTATTCAGACACCCTCTCTGGCCAACAGCAATCTGACTGTAGGAAGGTCCTACAACAGTTTGCTGAGCTCTTTTCCCTAACCCCTGGTCAGACACACTTGTGTACCCATGATGTGGACACAGGAGACAGCATGCCTGTCAAAAACAAAATTTTCAGACAGTCTGACCAAGTTAAGGAAAGCATCAAGGTGGAAGTCCACAAGATGCTAGAATTGGGAGTCATTGAGCACTCTGACAGCCCCTGGGCTAGCCCAGTGGTCTTAGTCCCCAAACCTCACACCAAAGATGGAAAGAGAGAGATGAGGTTTTGCGTGGACTACATAGGACTTAATTCTGTCACCAAGACAGATGTCCATCCCATTCCAAGGGCAGATGAATTGATTGACAAACTAGGTGCTGCCAGATACTTAAGTACCTTTAACTTGACAGCAGGGTACTGGCAAATCAAAATGGCACCAGGAGCAAAAGAAAAGAGAGCATTCTCCACACCTGATGGGCACTATCAGTTCACTGTTATGCCCTTTGGTTTAAAGAATGCCCCTGCCACTTTCCAATGGTTGGTGAATCAAGTCCATGCTGGCTTGGAGTCCTTTAGTGCAGCTTATCTTGACGATATTGCTGTCTTTAGCTCCAGCTGGCAGGATCACCTGGTCCACCTGAAGAAGGTTTTGAAGGCCCTGCAAACAGCAGGCCTCTCTATCAAGGCATCCAAATGTCAGATAGGGCAGGGAACTGTGGTTTACTTGAGACACCTTGTAGGTGGAGGCCAAGTTCTGCCACTCCAGCCCAAGATCCAGACTCCAGTCAGGGCATTCCTTGGCTTGACTGGGTACTACAGGAGGTTTGTGAAGGGATATGGATCTCTAGTGACACCCATCACAGAACGTACTTCCAAGAAAATGCCCAAAAAGGTAAACTGTACTGTAGAATGCCAACAGGCCTTTGACACCCTGCAACAAGCTATGTGCACAGCACCAGTTCTCAAAGCTCCAGATTACTCCAAGCAGTTCATTGTGCAGACTGATGCCTCTGAACATGGGATAGGGGCAGTTTTGTCCCAAACAAATGATGATGACCTTGACCAGCCTGTTGCTTTCATTAGCAGGAGGTTACTCCCCAGGGAGCAGCGTTGGAGTGCCATTGAGAGGGAGGCCTTTGCTGTGGTTTGGTCCCTGAAGAAGCTGAGACCATACCTCTTTGGTACTCACTTTGTAGTTCAAACTGACCACAGACCTCTCAGATGGCTAAAGCAAATGAAAGGTGAAAATCCAAAACTGTTGAGGTGGTCCATCTCCCTACAGGGAATGGACTTTATAGTGGAACACAGACCTGGAACTGCCCATGCCAATGCAGATGGCCTTTCCAGGTTCTTCCACTTAAAAAATGAAGACTCTCTTGGGAAAGGTTAGTCTCATCCTCTTTCGTCTTGGGGAGGGGGTTGTGTAAGGAAATGCCTCCTTAGCATGGTTACCCCCTGACTTTTTGCCTTTGCTGATGCCAAGTTATGATTTGAAAGTGGGCTGAGGCCTGCTAACCAGGCCCCAGCACCAGTGTTCTTTCCCTAACCTGTACCTTTGTTTCCACAATTGGCACACCCTGGCATCCAGGTAAGTCGCTTGTAACTGGTACCTCTGGTACCAAGGGCCCTGATGCCAGGGAAGGTCTCTAAGGGCTGCAGCATGTCTTATGCCACCCTGGAGACCCCTCACTCAGCACAGACACACTGCTTGCCAGCTTGTGTGTGCTGGTGGGGAGAATGACTAAGTCGACATGGCACTCCCCTCAGTGTGCCATGCCAACCTCCCACTGCCTATGGCATAGATAAGTCACCCCTCTAGCAGGCCTTACAGCCCTAAGGCAGGGTGCACTATACCAGAGGTGAGGGCATAGGTGCATGAGCACTATGCCCCTACAGTGTCTAAGCAAAACCTTAGACATCGTAAGTGCAAGGTAGCCGTAAGAGTATATGGTCTGGGAGTCTGTCATACACGAACTCCACAGCACCATAATGGCTACACAGAAAACTGGGAAGTTTGGTATCAAACTTCTCAGCACAATAAATGCACACTGATGCCAGTGTACATTTTATTGTGAAATACACCCCAGAGGGCATTTTAGAGATGCTCCTTGAAAACATACCCGACTTCCAGTGTGGGCTGACTAGTTTTACCAGCCTGCCACACACCAGACATGCTGCTGGCCACATGGGGAGAGTCCCTTTGTCACTCTGTGGCTAGTAACAAAGCCTGTACTGGGTGGAGATGCTTCTCACCTCCCCCTGCAGGAACTGTAACACCTGGCGGTGAGCCTCAAAGGCTCACCCTCTTTGTTACAGCACCCCAGGGCACTCCAGTTGGTGGAGATGCCTGCCCCCTCCGGCCACGGCCCCACTTTTGGCGGCAAGGCCGGAAGAGATAATGAGGAAAACAAGGAGGAGTCACTGGCCAGTCAGGACAGCCCCTAAGGTGTCCTGAGCTGAGGTGACTCTGACTTTTAGAAATCCTCCATCTTGCAGATGGAGGATTCCCCCAATAGGATTAGGGATGTGCCCACCTCCCCTCAGGGAGGAGGCACAAAGAGGATGTAGCCACCCTCTGGGCTAGTAGCCATTAGCTACTAACCCCCCAGACCTAAACACACCCCTAAATTGAGTATTTAGGGGCTCCCAGAACCTAGCAAGATAGATTCCTGCAACCTGAAGACAAAGGTGGACTGCTGACATGAAAACCCTACAGAGAAGACGGAGACACCAACTGCTTTGGCCCCAGCCCTACCGGCCTGTCTCCCCACTTCAAGAAAAACTGCAACAGCGACGCGTTCCACAGGGTCCAGCGACCTCTGAAGCCTCAGAGGACTACCCTGCATCTAAAAGGACCAACAACTCCAGAGGACAGCGGCTCTGCTCCAAAGAAGAAACATCTTTGCAACAAAGAAGCAACTTTTAAAGACCACACGTTTCCTGCCGGAAGCGTGAGACTTTGCACTCTGCACCCGATGCCCCCGGCTCGAACTGCGGAGAAACAACACTACAGGGAGGACTCCCCGCGACTGCGACCCTGTGAGTAGCCAGAGTTGACCCCCCTCCCAGCGACACCTGCAGAGGGAATCCAGAGACTCCCCCTGACCGCGACTGCCTGCTTCTAATAACCCAACGCCTGGTAAAGACACTGCACCCGCAGCCCCCAGGACCTGAAGGATCTGACCTCCAGTGCAGAAGCGACCCCCAGGTGACCCTCTCCCTTGCCCAGGTGGTGGCTACCCCGAGGAGGCCCCCCCTCCTTGCCTGTCTGCTTCGCTGAAGAGACCCCTGGGTTTCCCATTGAACTCCATTGCAAACCCGACGCCTGTTTGCACTCTGCACCCGGCCGCCCGTGCCGCTGAAGGTGTACTTTTTGTGCTAACTTGTGTCCCCCCCCCCGGTGCTCTACAAAACCCCCCTGGTCTGCCCTCCGAAGACGCGGGTACCTACCTGCTGGCAGACTGGAACCGGGGCACCCCCTTCTCCATTGAAGCCTATGCGTTTTGGGCACCACTCTGACCTCTGCACCTGACCTGCCCTGAGCTGCTGGTGTGGTAACTTTGGGGTTGCCCTGAACCCCCAACGGTAGGCTACCTTGGACCCAACTTTGAACCCTGTAGGTGGTTTACTTACCTGCATAACTAACAAACACTTACCTCTCCCAGGAACTGTTGAAAATTGCACTGTCTAGTTTTAAAATAGCTTATTGCCATTTTTGTGAAAACTGTACATGCTATTTTGCTGATTCAAAGTTCCTAAAGTACCTAAGTGAAATACCTTCCATTTGAAGTATTACTTGTAAATCTTGAACCTGTGGTTCTTAAAATAAACTAAGAAAATATATTTTTCTATACAAAAACCTATTGGCCTGGAATTGTCTTTGAGTGTGTCTTCCTCATTTATTGCCTGTGTGTGTACCACAAATGCTTAACACTACCCTCTGATAAGCCTACTGCTCGACCACACTACCACAAAATAGAGCATTAGAATGATCTCTTTTTGCCACTATCTTACCTCTAAGGGGAACCCTTGGACTCTGTGCATGCTATTTCTTACTTTGAGATAGTACATACAAAGCCAACTTCCAACAACTTCTTACTAGTATTTAAAGATATTGAGCAGTTTTTCAATTCTGCCTGACACCTGAGATATTCAGTAGTTGGGGAATTTGACAGTAGATAGAAAATCCACTAGAAAGATAGGTACTGAATGTAATTAACCATTTCTTTCTAAACTAAACACCCTAAACCCCAAAACCCAAGGGTTCAAGCATCATTAATTAAGGTTAGCCCAAATAATTTTATGACCAATCCTACAGATGGGGAAATGGAAAAATATGTATTGTTTAGAGAATAAAAAATCGTTTTGGCTGGTGTGGTGCTCAGATCTCTGCGCCTAATGACCCTAAATTCCTGACTCAACACCCTAAGCCTGAGAAATTAGTCATCGAGGCTTCTTCCTCTTCTGGCACATTCCCATCTGCACCCCCGGGTAAGTAATCAAAAAGATTGGATGAACTTGGGAAGAAGTTGTTCTCTTCCTCCAGTCTGGTGTTGTGGTCCGTGAACACTACATGCCTTTTTGGCTGCTATTCCCATACTTTTTGGGATATGGTCACACACGTGCTGCCACAGGTCCCGAAGGAGGCCCGGGCAGTTCTCTCCCAAGCTGTTGCTGAGGGGAGAGATGCAGCCAAGTTCACAATACGTTGTGGGCTGGACATGACTGACTCAATAGGCAGGACGGTTGTGTCAACAGTGGCCTTGAGGTGCCATGCTTGGTTGAGGACATCTGACTTTTTGAGGGATATCCAGCAGTCTCCTTTGGACATGCTCTTCGATGGTGCCCGTCTCTTTGGAGACAAAACGGACTCAGTGCTTGAGCACATTAAGTAGTCACGAGCTACAGCTCAGTCTCTTGGCCTCACAGCTGCTCCTCACACCCCTCAGTCCACTTTTAGCCCCTTTCGTGGCTATGGAAGTGGGGCCCAACTGCGTCCATTTCCCTCCAGCCACCACACTGTTCATGCTCCCCAGCCCCTCCGTGGCCGCGGATGCGGGATCCAACGTGCCCATGGATCAGGGAGCCGGTGGTCAGCCTAGTCCACCACTTCCCAGCTGCAGCCTCCAAACCTTCCTAGTCTGTCACTCCATCCCGAACCAGTTGGAGGCAGAATTCGACAAGACCTGCCCTACTGGGAATCTGTCATGACAGACAGGTGGATTTTGCAGACTGAAAGGAGCTATTCCAGCCCCTTCGAGACCACCCCTCTGGCCATGCCACCATCCTACGATCGGACGACGGTGATTCACTTGGCACTTCTCTGCAAGGAAGTTATGGCTCTCTTGGTCAAGGGAGCCATAGAGAGGGTCCCTATGCCAGAAGTAGGTTGGGATTGTTATTTCTGCTACTTTCTGGTGCCCAAAAAGGACAAGGGCCTTCACCATATCCTAGACCTCCAGTCCCTCAATCTCTTCCTCAGAAAGGAGAATTTCAAAATGCTCACTGTGGCTCAAATCCTATCTGCCATTGACCGTTGAGACTGGATGGTAGTGTTGGACTTGCAGGATGCTTACTTCCGTATTCCTGTCCTGCCAGCTCACAAGCGTTACTTGTGGTTCGTGGTAGGTCATGAGCACTTTCAGTTTACCGTGCTCCCCTTTGGCCTTACCAGCGCCCCTCAGGTGTTTCTGAAAGTGATAGTGGTGGTTGCAGCACATCTGCGCAGGCTAGTGGTATCAGTCTTCCTCTACCTCGACGACTGGCTGTTGAAAACGGGCTCACTCCAGGCTGTCATCTCCCACCTAAAGACTACAGCGAACTTCCAGCATTCGCTGTGGTTCACAATAAACATGCCAAATTCACATCTGACTTCTTCTTAGATGCTCCATTTCATCAGAGCTGTTCTGAACACAGTGCAATTTTGGGCCTATCCTCCTGAGAAGCGAGTCCAGGATATTTAGGCGATGATACTGATGTTTCAGCCTCTGTCCTGGGTTTCAGTGAGAGTCTCTCTGAGGCTGCTGCGCCTCATGACCTCCTGCATCCTGCTGGTTGTAGGAAAGTGGTGTCTTTTTGACTATGTCACTGGGATCCTGCTAGCCAGGACCCCTGTGCTTATGCTCTCTCTCAATTTTGTCACAGCATACTGGTAACCCAGTATTTCATCCCAAATTGGCATACTGGTCACCCCTTATTAGCCCCTAGTATATGGCACTTAGGTACCCAGGGCATTGGGGCTCCAGGGGATCCCTATGGGCTGTAGCATATATTTTGCCACCCATAGGGAGCCCATACAAAGGCTTCTGCAGGACTGCCATTGCAGCCTGTGTGAAATGGTGCATGCATCCTTTTACTGCCATTTTCACTGCACCAGGTCACTTATAAGTCACCTGTATGTCACTCCTTCCAACCGTGAAGGCTGGATGCAAAATTTAACAAGGTGACTAAAAAGGAATTCAAATGGGCTGTAGCCCACTCCCTTCTGGGGTACCTCCCTGTAGGCAAAAAGGAGGCATGGTAACAGGACATCCCATATCCTTCTGAGCTTTTCAGATAGTCCCATAATCATACCTTTGAGAGTTATATTAAACTTCTCAACCAACCCATTTGTCTGGGGATAAGGTGTGGTCAGCTTGTAGGTTACCCATACTCTTTTCACATTGCTTTTAGGTAAGCAGACATGAAGTTGCTATCTCTGTCTGACACCACCTATTTCGAGAAGCCCACCCTGGAAGATATTCCCAGGAGGGCCTTTGCCACTGCAGGAGCTGTAGTGGCCCTCAGAGGTATTGCTTCTGGATATCTAGTGGCATGGTCCACTACCATCAAAATAAACCTATTGCCAGAAGCAGTAGGAGGGTCAGGGGGGCCAATAATGTCAACCCCTACCCTTTCAAAGGGCATCCTAGCCACTGGCAGTGGGATCAAGGGGACATTTGGGGTGACACCAGTCTTACCACTGGCTTGACAAGTGACACGAGTGACAAAACTCTTTTGTGTCCTCTGACATGTGACGGCAGTGAAAGTGAGGGACCAGTCTGTCCCACATCTTGCTTTGCCCCAGATGTCCAGCAAGGGGAATGTCACGTGCCAAGGTTAAAATAAACTCCCTATACTGCAAGGGAATGACCATTGTCGTGGTGGCACCAGGTTTTGGGACCCTTTCCTCTGTGTATAGGAAATTATTTTCTGTGCCTCCTTGTTTGACAGCTTGTTGTCTTAAACCCTCAAGTGTGTCACAGGTCTACTGAGCCACACTTAGCTCCTCCCTGTCAGGCCCCCTGCACCCAAGAGTTCAGCTGTGTGAGCCTGAACCTCCTCTGGTGTAGGTCCTGCACAGGGAGTAGACTCCTCCTCAAAAGAGGAATTGTCAGTGGAGAGAGGAATAGTGGATAACATTTTACCATTTCTACCCCTGCTTTTGGGAAGCTCTTGGTCCATTGTTCCAGGATCCAAGTTTCCCTGTCCTCTGTGCTTCTTGGCCTGAGCCCTTGTCAATGCAAAGATATGCCCAGCATTGCCTGAGCCTCCAACTCCACCTCAGCCCAAGCTGAAGTCTCTGAGTCATTGCCTGGTAGACACTCTACAGGTCCTTGGATACCTCAACTTTCTTTGGACCTGTAAATACCCCCCCCCCCCTACATTACCCAGATTGAGCCCTGCTACACCTTTAGACTGGCTATTTGTAGTGGTGTTCTTCCCACCACCACTGCTATTACTAGGGGCACTAGTCGAAGCATTGAGGGTTGTGGTGGTGGGAGCTTTGGTGTTTTTCTTTGGACGAGTACAGTCACTTGCCCAATGGCCTTTGTATTTACACATATACCACCAAGCTTTTTATTCTGATGGTTAGAAGAGGATTTAGACCCACCCACAGAGGATTTTGTCGGCCGGATGAAGACTCCTTGTTTTCATCTTTGTCCCACCTTCATCATGTGACATACCATCCCCTGTATGAGCTTTCCTGCTCACCCTTGTTCAGACCCATTTGTCTGCCTTCTTTCCCAATTCTTGGGGAGCGGTCAGATCTGAGTCTACCAAGTATTGGGGTAACAAATCAGACACACAGTTAATCAAAATATGCTCACTCAAAATTAGATTATATAAGCCCTCATAATCAGACACTTTGCTGCCATGTAACCAACCTTCCAAAGCCTTCAAAGAACAGTCCACAAAGTCTATCCAATCTTTTAAAGACTCTTTTTTGGTTTCTCTGAACTTAATTCTGTATTGTTCAGTGGTTAAGCCAAATCCATCCAAGAGTGAGGTTTAAAGAATAGCACAGTTGTCTGAATCTTCTTCTTTGACAGTGAGAAGTCTATCCCGCCCCTTGTCAGAAAAGGACAACCACAGAATAGCAGCTCACTGCCTTTGAGGGACCCTCTGAACTTTGCAGGCCCTCAAGTGCAGCAAGCCACTTGTTAAATATCATCCCCCACCTTGTATGGGGGAACATTTTATGCAGGTTTCTAGAGTCTGAAACTGCTGCTGCCACCACTGGGAACTAACCCCAGCCCCTGCCTTTCCCTTTCCACAGCCACTGCCTCCTTATCTAGGGCTAGCTGTTGCTGCTGCAGCCTCAGTCTGGCCTCCTCCAGTCTGTTTCCTGAGCTCCCTATCTATGGAGTCATCACCTGGAGTTGAATCATGGGATCCCTCAGAAACTGACGTAATATGGGAATGGGCAGAGGTAGATCTTTCCCTAACTTTGCTAACTCTAGTGACCTGACCTCTAGGTGTGAAGTGAGCTCTATCTGAGTGACTACCCCTCCGACTGCCAGCTACTCTAGTAGGTTTGCTAGGGGGAAGATCTTTGGGAGAGCCCTTCCCTGAATCTACAGGATGAAACCCTGACTCCAAGGGTGTAGAATCGTCCTCCTTCTCCTCATCCTGGCTACCAGTATGTTCCTGGTCATCCTGAATAAGGAGGGTCAGAAAAAATGTTTGATTCTTCCCTACATCTAGGCTTCTCTCTGAGCAAAGCACCTTCAGTTTTTTGAAGGTCAATGCCCTCATAGGGTGTACCCATGACCTCAGAGCGAGGTCCAGCAGTAGACATGCTATAGTGTTACTGTAGTGTGAGGAAGAAACTAAGCTACCTAACTTCTAGTCTCTTGGAAAGGAAAGTAAGAGACGAGACCCCTGTAACCAGGTATATGTGTATAGCTCTAGGTACAGAGTATTCTTTCCTGTGGAAAGCACTGGTGACAGAGTGCTAAGGCAATTGCAAGTCCTTATCCCACCACTGCACCACCAATGTAGGAGGCTGGCCTGGTTTGTAGTGGGCTCCTAAGATACTTACACCTTATACCAGGTCCAGTTATTCCTTATTAGTGTAATGTAGACAGAGTCTAGAAGCCAGGCTCTTTAGGGGTAGTATGGATGAGCAGCCATGGCCTAACTAGGAGACACGCAAAGCTCATGCAATACAACTGTAGTCACACAGTACTCACAAACATGAAAGAAAATACTCATTGTTACAAAAATAAAGGTACTTTGTTTTGGTGACACGAATGCCAAAAACACCATGGAGACTATACTCCCTTAGGAGAGGGGTGCCTGTTGAAACAACGACATGACTCCTTCCCTTCAAGGGAGATTCCTTTGTTCTTCTGGTGCAGGCTGAAGACTAGCTGTCCTCTGAGGATGCAGAACCGGGAAACAGTTGCAGTTGCTGGCAGGAGCTGAAGATACAATGTTGCAGAAGTCGTCTTTGCTTCTTTGTTGCAGAGTTCCTGAAGGGTCCAGATGCAGTCTCTTCTGTAAGAAGGTGGAATAAAGGATGCAGAGGATTCCTGATGGAAGTCTTGCAATCCAAATATGAAGAACCACCCAAGAGCGAGTCCCTAAATAGCCCTGAAAGGGGGATTGGTCAGCTACACAGGTAAGCACCTATCAGGAGAGGGTTCTGACCTCACCTGCTGGCACTGGCCACTCAGATGCTCCCAGAGTTCCCTGACACCTAGGAATCCAAGATGGCAAAACCCAGGGACCCTCTGGAGGAGCTCTGGTCACTCCCCTTTCCTTTGTTCAGTTTCGCGCCAGAGCACGAACTGGAGGTCCCTGAACCGGTGTAGACTGGATTATGCAAAGAGAGCACCATCTGTGCCCTTCAAAGCATTTCCAGAGGCCCTGGGAGGCTACCCCTCCCATGCCTGTAACACCTATTTCCAAGGGGAGAGGGTGTACCATCCCTCTCCCAAAGGAAATCCTTTGTTCTGCCTTCCTGGGCTTGAGCTGCTCAAGCAACAGGAGGATAGAAACCTTTCTGTGAAGTGGCAGCAGCTGGGGCTGCCAGGAAAAGCTCAGAAGGCTGTAATGGTAGTACTACGAGTCCTCCAAGGAGCCCCCAGAGTGCATGGAATCATATAACCAATGCTTGCAAAAGCTTTAAAGTATATTTCTAACATGTTTGGTACCAATATGGCCATATTCTGTGTTACCATTGTGAAGCTGTACATAAGTGGTGACCTATGTCCAGTGCACGTGTAAAATGGCGTCCCCGCACTCACGAAGTCCAGGAAAATGGTCGTGGGGGCACCTCTGCTAGTGCAGGGGTGCCCTCACACACAGGTACTCTACACCCAGCCTTCAGGGTTGGAAGCCCTGCAATATGGGTGACTTGTAAGTGACCTGGTGCAGTGTAAATGGCTGTGAAAGGGTGCATGCCCCATTTCACACAGGCTGCAATGGCAGTCCTGTAGAAGCCTTTGCATGGGCTCCCTATGGGTGGCAAAAGAAATGCTGCAGCCCATAGGGATCCTCTGGAACCCCAATGCCCTGGGTACACAGGTACCATATACTAGGGACTTATAAGGGGTGAACAGTATGCCAATTGTGGGTGAAATACTGGATTACCAGTACACAGTGACAAAATTTAGAGGAGAGAGAGCATAACCCCTGGGGTCCTAGCAGGATTCCAGTCAACACAGTCAGCACACTGACATCAGGCAGAAATTGGGGGTAACATGCCAAAAAACTTTTCTAAAACTAGGGCCTCTTTACTCCCTAAAGTGGTCACGCCACTTCATGTAGGCAAATCCATCAACTTGCCTACTTTTTACGCACCGTCACATTCTTCTTGTGAAGAGGAGAGACTGCACCGTCTGGATCCAGTAATAGCGTTGGCGTTCTACCTTAAGCATACCAAGGACTTCCAGGTGGGCAGTCAACTCTTTTTTTCGTTGTGTGGGTGTGAAGAAAGGATGAGTGGTGCAGAAACGGGTCATCTCTGGATGGGTTGTTCTCTGCATCAAAATGTGCTATGCTTTGGCTAAGAAGTAACTCCTTGGTGGTTTGCGTGCTCTATCAGAGCAACTGCCTCAACCACTGTGTTAGCACACCGAGTTCCAGTCCTGGATATCTGCCAGGCAGCAACGTGGGCATCCCTGCACACATTCACCAAATACTACTGCTTGGACAGTCAGGTCTGCAGGGACGGTTACTTTGGCCATTCGGTCCTGCAAGACTTCTTAGTATAATCTTGGTTCGCAAGACCCACCTCGGGGTGCGGTATTGCTTGGGGATCTATTCTAAGGTAAGAAATCTGCAATAGAAGTCTCTATCAGATGGACAAGGTACTTACCTTCAGTAATTAATAATCTGGTAGTGACATATTCTAGTTGCAGATTCCTTACAGATCAACCCATTCTCCCTGCTCTGCTAACTGATTTCTAGGTACAGGGACTTCCCTTTCAGGGCCCTAGTACTGGTGCACCAGTCTCGGTGTTTTTCCTTGCTCCACGCTCCTGGCTTGGAAACTGCAGCGTCATCACGGTGACCAGAGGTGACCGACAGATGCAGAATTGACTGCGTGCAAGGGTACTGCTTGAAGAAAAATCTCCTTATTCTGTCTGACGCCTGGGGGGAATTCTAAGGTAAGCAACTTGTTCTTTAGAACGTTGAAGTTTACAGGTACATGCAGAAGAATAAAGACGTGTAATCCACAGCTCTGTGTTTGGCGAAGTAATTGGCTTGTATAAGCCAGTACCACAGACCCTCTGTGTAAGGAATGCCTCCTTGGCATGGTTACCCCCTGACTTTTTGCCTTTTGTTGATGCCAGTTATGATTGGAAGTGTGCTGGGACTCTGCTAACCAGGCCCCAGCACCAGTGTTCTTACCCTAAACTGTACCTTTGTTCCCACAATTGACACAGTCCTGGCACTCAGATAAGTTCCTTGTAAATGGTACCCCTGGTACCAAGGGCCCTGATGCCAGGGAAGGTCTCTAAGGGATGCAGCATGTCTTATGCCACCCTGGGGACCCCTCAGCCAGCACATGCACACTGCCTTCACAACTTGTGTGTGCTGGTGGGGAGAAAATGACTAAGTTGACATGGCGCTCTCCTCAGAGTGCCATGCCCACCTCACACTGCTGTTGGTATACGTAAGTCACCCCCTAGAAGTCCTTACAGCCCTAAGGCAGGGCGCACTATACCACAGGTGAGGGCATATGTGCATGAGCACTATGCCCCTACAGTGTCTAAGCAAAACCTTGGACATTGTAAGTGCAGGGTAGCCATAAAGAGTATATGGTCTGGGAGTTTGTCAAATATAAAGTCCACAGTTTAATAATGGCTACACTGAAATCTGGGAAGTTTGGTATCAAACTTCTCGGCACACTAAATGCACACTGATGCCAGTGTGGGATTTATTGTAAAATGCACCCAGAAGGCATCTTAGAGATGCCCCCTGAATACCAGACCGACTCCTAGTGCTAGGCTGACCAGTTTCTGCCAGCCTGCCACAACCAGATGAGCTTCTGACCACATGGGGAGAGTGCCTTTGTCACTCTGAGGCCAGGAACAAAGCCTGTACTGGGTGGAGGTGCTTCTCACCTCCCCCTGCAGGAACTGTAACACCTGGCGGTAAGCCTCAAAGGCTCATGCCTTTTGTTACAGCACCCCAGGGCATCCCAGCTAGTGGAGATGCCTGCCCCTCCGGCCACTGCCCCCACTTTTGGCGGCAAGGCTGGAGGAGATAATGAGAAAAACAAGGACGAGTCACCCACCAGCCAGGACAGCCCCTAAGGTGTCCTGAGGTGACCCTTGTATTTAGAAATCCTCCATCTTGAGATTGAAGGATTCCCCCAATAGGATTAGGGATGTGCCCCCATCCCAGAGGAGGCACAAAGAGGGTGTAGCTGCCCTCCTGACCTAAACACACTCCCAAATCTAGTATTTAGGGGTACCCCAGAACCCAGGAAATCAGATTCCTGCAACCTACACAAAGAAGGACTGTTGACCTAAAAGCCCTGCAGAGACAACGGAGACGACAACTGATTTGGCCCCAGCCCTATCGGCCTGTCTACAGGCTCAAAGAACCTGCACAGCGACGCATCTGACAGAGACCAGCGACCTCTGAAGCATCAGGGGACTGCCCTGAACCCGAAGGACCAAGAAACTCCCGAGAACAGCTTCATTGTTCAAAAACAGCAACAACTTTGCAACTTTCTTGCAACTTTTAAAGAACTCACTCTTCCTGCCGGAAGCGTGAGACTTCACCCTCTGCACCCGACACCCCCGGCTCGAGCTCCAGAGAACCAACACTAAAGGGAGGACTCCCAGGCGACTGCGACCTCGTGAGTAGCCTGAGACAACCCCCCTGAACCCCCACAGCAACGCATGCAGGGAGAATCCAGGGGCTCCCACTGACCGCAACTGCCTGAAACAAGGAACCCGACGCCTGGACCCAGCACTGCACCCGCAGCCCCCAGGACCAGAAGGAACCTAACTTCAGTGCAGGAGTGACCATCAGATGACCCTCTGCCTATCCCAGTCGGTGGCTGGCCTGAGAAGCCCCCCTGTGCCCTGCCTGCACCGCTAGAGTGACCCCCGGGTCCCTCCATTGATTCCTAATACCAACTCGATGCCTGCTTTGCACGCAGTACCTGGCCGCCCCTGTGCCGCAGAGGGTGTGCTTTGTGTGCCTACTTGTGTCCACCCCCCAGTGCTCTACAAAACCCCCCTGGTCTGCCCTCCGAAGACGCAGGTACTTACCTGTTGGCAGGCTGGAACTGGAGCCCCCCTGTTCTTCATAGGCACCTATGTGTTTTGGGCCCTCCTTTGACCTATGCACCTGACCGGCCCTGTGTTACTGGTGCAGTAACTTTGGGGTTGCCTTGAACCCCCAACGGTGGGCTGCCTATGCCCAGGTGCTTGAACTTGTAGGTGCCTTACTTACCTGAAAAACTAACCAATACTTACCACCCCCAGGAACAGTTGATTTTTGCACTGTGTCCACTTTTAAAGTAGCTTATTGCCATTTTAATTAAAACTGTGTATGCTAGTGGTCTAATTCAAAGTTCCTTACTTACCTGTGTGGAGTACCTTGCATTTTATGTATTTACTTCAAATCTTGAATCTTGTGGTTCTAAAATAAATTAAGAAAATATATTTTTCTGTATAAAAACTATTGGCCTGAAGTTGTCTTTTGAGTGTGTGTTCCTCATGTATTGCCTCTGTGTGTACAACAAATGCTTAACACTACCCTCTGATAAGCCTACTGCTCGACCACACTACCACAAAATAGAGCATTTGAATTATCTAATTTTGCCACTATCTTACCTCTAAAGGGGAACACTTGGACTCTGTGCACACTATCTCTCACTTTGAGGTAGTATACACAGAGACAACTTCCTACACTCTGCCTTAATGGGTAGGTAGTGCTTTGATGTCCATTCTAAAGGTGAGGAATCTAGGGGTTAGGAATATCCATTAAAATAACAAGTTACTTACCTTCAGTAATGCTCTTTCTGGTGGATACTGTAACTGTAGATTTGCCACTGCTCTCCAACCTCCCCATTCTAAGGAATTAACTGTTTTTTAGAATATCTGAAACAATAGCAAACTAGAGATCTGCAAACTGGTACTTCTGTTCGATTTTGTAACCTCCACCTCTGCAAGGGCAAACAGGGTCAGAAAGAAACTGATGTTAGCGCTCAAGGCTATCACTTAAATTGGTTCCATTCTATCTCTTTCTGGGGTGGAAATGACATCAGTTTAGGGTCAAGCTTCTGAATCCAGCCTAATGCCTGGGGATTTTTCTAAGGTAAGGAATCCATGGTAGATAGTGTATTGACTGGAAAAAGTGCTACACAAAGTAATTAACTTGTTCTCTAAATTACAAATTTAAAAAAATGTATAGTCATCTATTTCATTTACTTTACTCACTTAATTGAGCAAACGCCCTTTTCCCTCATCCGGGGTACTCATCCAACCAAGTCTTAAAAGGTCATGGCATATAAAACAAAACCTAGCCTGTAATGCAGATCACATTGTTCGCAAGAGACTAATCGTCAGATCCAGTTGTTGAGACCACCATAATCACAGATGCCATCCCCCTGTTAGTAACAGTTCTTAGTCACCAGTTGTGTCAAAAGCATGCATATTCTCAGGTCTAGGCTACGTTCCTCCCCCTAGAGTCTCACAGCCTCTAATAAGGTAGAATGTGTTTTTCTCTATATATAACACCATGTAGATAGAAATGATCAATTACCTTTTTCTGTCCTGCATTGACGCAATATGTTGTCAGTTATGTAGCATTATTGATTCTCTTTAAAAACTAACAATGTCTGGCTAGTCAGCCATGCTCTTGATAGAATCATTCCTTGCACTCCCACATTACAAGCATAGCCTTATCCTGAGGTTTGTTGTAGTCCTTATTTGGCTTGGCAATACAAAATAGTATCAACACTATTCAGTTGAACCCCAATCCTAATAAATATCGGAACATGAAACTAAAAGATACCAAAAATGTGAGATAATGTAGTGAATATTCTTACTTCATTAAGTGAAAAATGTATCCTTCTAGTCTGTTTAAAAATTGTTTGTTGTTGGGCTAAAAGGAAGATTTTGATTTGCTGTAACATGTAGCCTTAAGCATTTAGTTGCTGATAACGGATTTGCCATTTGCTTGCACAATCTATTAAATATCTATTTAGGAGCAGAGACTCATAACACCAAGTCTGGCAATAATAAGTCTCTTCAAAATGTATCAAATTCTCATCTACATTGGTCAATACATTTTAAATAGCTGGTGAATTGTTTAGCTGCCACAGCTATTCTCATAGTGCAACATTTACGTAGGACCACATTCCAGACTTTTTAATATTTTGTGACTAATCGCTGAGAAATATGCTTTAAACTGCAATTATATTTGTAAAAGGACTAGAAAAGGTAGAATTCTTTACCTTTGTCTATCAAATAGCTATGCATGTAGAAGGGGATTCCCTTATTCCTTTGTCAATATCGACCGAATCCTATTAATTCTTATGACTGAGTCATTTGGTCTCCTGTTCTTTAGTTTATAGGTAGGATGCACAAGTGATTGTTAACCTGTGTCACAAATGTTCTGATTTCAAAAGTACTTTCTGCTATTGGTTAAAGGTTGACTACTTATGGATTTATATGTAACTATTTATTGTTTTTACTGGTACTAGACAAATGAGTGATTAACCTTAATGTATGTATTTTACTTTTAGCAATATGTATGTTTGAAGTTGTATTTATTTTATCCTAGATATTAAACCAGTCAATAAACATTGGACTTCAGAAGCCACTGCGAAGCTGCAAATGTGTGTGTCTGGGATCAAGCTTCAGGCCCTTCCTCTTTGTATCACTGAAGACGGTGTCGGAGTTGAACTCATAGACTGCAGTCAAGATCCTCCACAAATCATTAGCCACGTTCTTGTTAGTCAACATTTGGCATTAAAAAATACTAACAAAGCAGGTGGATTGCGAATGAGAGAATCAACTGTTGTATATGAGAAGACCCAACAAACTGTACTAAGTGATAAATGTGATATGCCAAGTCTTATAGAACAATTAAATAACATTGATCAATTGACAAAGGCAGATCTGCACAGTCATTTTGACTCAACACAAATGAGTCAACAAGGAGTTCAATTTGACAAAATGCCTGGTAGGGGACAAGACAAATATCACATAATACCAACGAGCGAGCAAACTGGGAAAGGCACTGAAGCAAATATGCCTCCTGCGGGACAGATGCCAGAACAAAGAGAACTAAGTAGTAATTCGGACACACGTTCCCGGAAAGGATCAGACAATGGAAGTTACATGCCACCTAACAAGAAACAGCACAATACATTAGCCATGGAACTACTGAGTGCTTCCAAAGTTGATGAATTACCAACTGAAGAAGTAGCTCATAAAATTAATTTTGATGATAAAAATGATGTTTCTGAAAAATGTAAGTCTCAAAAATATTTGGTCTGTTAAGCTGCGGATGCATTTTGACAGTAATGTATATTTTTCCTATTTAAGTTAACCCCTGCTGTCTCTGCTATCTTAGTTAAGGTAGGTGGATACATTCGCTTAAATTGATACTCTTTGAAAATAATGCCAAGCCTCCTGCCATTTTTCCCAATATTGCTAAGTTATTCAGGAAGACAATGCTCTGCTGAGTGAGCCAGCAGAATTTTACAATTTGTAAATAATTGTATTAACCAGGAGTTTCTGCTGGCTCCTCTTCTGTTCAATATATTTTGACTAATGAGCTCTTTGAGAGAAATAATAGTTTCCTGCTATACATCTAGTTTGATCCAGGTTTGTTGATGAATGTTGATAGGGACTGTGGATTAGCTAAAATGCCTTCTTCATTGTCCAGACCAACACTGTGTTGCTAATACAGTTCATGTTAATGTTGATAATTGTAGGAGGCTGGCCTGCTTTGTAGTGGGTACATTGGGTACCAGGTCCAGTTATCCCTTATTAGTGAAATGTAGTAGTGTTCTGGAAGCTTAGGCTGATAGAGGTAGCTATAGCAGAGCAGCTTAGGCTGAACTAGGATACATGCAAAGCTCCTGCAATACCACTTATGGTTACACAGTACGTATACACAAGTAAAGACAATGCTCAGTGTTACCAAAAATAAAGGTATTTATTTAGGTGAGACAGTACCAAAAATATCTTAGAGACAATACTCCTTCTGGAGGTAAGTAGTATACACAATATATACACTAGACACCAAAATTAGACAAGTAAGTAGATAGTCATAGAACAATGCAAGCAATGGGAAATGCTATAGATTACAATGGGAGAAAATAGGTCTAGGGGCAACACAAACCATATACTAAAAAAGTGGAATGCAAATCACTAATTCTCCCCTAGACAAGTGTAGTGTGTGCAGAATGGCTGGGAGAGTAGGAATACAGTAAAGGTAAGTAAATTACCTCACCCCAGAGCCCAGAAAAGCAGGAGTAAAGTACTGCAAGTTTCCTTAGGACACACTACACCTCGTGATTGGGATTCTGCAGCAGCCAATCAAGTCTGCAAAGAACAACTGCTGGATTCCTGGACCTGAAGACCTGCGAAGGAAGGGGACCAAGTCCAGAAGTCGAAAGAAGTTCCAGAAAGGACATAAGCCCCTGCCAACCTAGAAGATGGTGCAAAAGAAGAGTCCATAGTTAGTCGAAGACTGCAGAAATGCACCCTAGGAAGATGCCAGCGGGTTCCTACATGATGCAAAGTATGTCCCATGATTTCGTATTGGAAGTCACCAATAAGCCTTGGTTACGACAAAGGTGCATTTTTCGTCAAAATGGCGCTGTATGGACCCAGGAGGGACCTGGGGGCCTCAACTCCGTGTGAGGAGAAGAGGGGTCTCTCAGCACTTTAGAGAGCCCTCAGGATGCCAGGCAGCACCTCCAGAGGTCCCAGGACACGGGGACAAAGGAGGTGCAAAACACGGTTGATAAAGCACAACAAAGGAAGGTCCCACGCCGCCAGAGAACAACTCAGCGAGTTAAGCGTCGCAGGATGTGAGTGCTGGGGACCTGGGCCAGGCTGTGCACGAAAGAATTGTGCAAATAGTGCACAGAGGCCTCAGGAGGAGAAGATGCAGTACACAGGGGCACCATCACTCTCTGGGAAGGCAAGGTCTTACCTCCTCCAAATTGCATCAGCAGGACCTCAGGACAGTCTGTGTCAATGGGGTCCACCCTCGGTGTCCTTAGGAGCACGCTCGTCGCTGTGAGAGGAGTCCAAGGGTACCAGCCGTCCTCTTGGAAGGTGCCTGCTGGAGCAGAGGAGTGACTCTGTCACCCCACTGGAGATTTCTTTGGTCCTTTTGGTGCAGGATGAAGACAGGGAGACTTCAGAGCGTGTACACCGTGGAAACTGTTGCAGTTACTGATTTGGAGCTGAGGTTGCTGAAGAAAGGTATCTGTTGTGGATACTTTGTTGCAGTTGCAGCGTTCCTTGAAGCAGGCTGCGGTTGATCCGAGGTCCGAGGAAGCTGAAGTTGTTGCAGAGGATTCCTGAAGAAAAATTGCAAGCAGAATCTGAAGAGAACCCACAGGAGAGCCCCGGAGAGTAGGATTGGTTACCGTATCAGGTAAGGACCTATCAGGAGGGGTTTCTGACATCACCTGCTATCACTGGCCACTCAGAACCCTCCAGAGTGGCCCCACACCTTGCAAAGCAAGATGGCTGAAGTCTGGGACACACTGGAGGAGCTCTGGGCACCACCCCTGGGTTGGTGATGGACAGGGGAGTGGTCACTCCCCTTTCCTTTGTCCAGTTTCGCGCCATAGCAGGGGAAAAGGGGTCCCTGAACCAGCGTAGACTGGTTTATGGCAGGAGGGCACCATCTGTGCCCTTCACAGCATTTCCAGAGGCTGGGGGAGGCTACCCCTCCCCAGCCTGTAACACCTATTTCCAAAGGAAGAGGGTGTAACACCCTGCTCTCAGAGGAAATGCTTTGTTCTGCCTTCCTGGGACTGAGCTGCTCAGATCCCAGAGGGAAGAACCCTGTCTGTGAGGTGGTAGCAGCTCAGAGAGCTGATTTGGCACTACTTGGGGGGGGCCCATAGTGGAGCCCCCAGGATGCATGGGATTGGCTCCCGAATACCAGATTTGGAATGGGGGGGGGGGGGGACAATTTCATGATCTTAGACACCTTACATGGCCATATTCAGAGTTACCTTTGTGAAGCTACATATAGGTATTGACCTGTATGTAGTGCACGCGTGTAATGGCGTCCCCGCACTCACAAAGTCCCGGAAAATGGCCCTGAACTATGTGGGGGCACCTTTGCTAGTACAACGGTGCCCTCACACTTAGTAACTGTGCACCTAACCTTCAGCAAGTGAAGGTTAGACATATAGTTGACTTATAAGTTGCTTAAGTGCAGTGAAAATAGCTGTGAAATAGTGTGTGCAGTATTTCATGCAGGCTGCAATCGCAGGCCTGTGGGAGGGTTTGTCTGAGCTCCTTCTGGGTGGCAAAAGAAATGCTGCAGCCCATAAGGATTTCCTGGAACCCCAATGCCCTGGGTACCTAGGTACCATATGCTAGGGACTTATAAGGGGGGTGGGGGTCCAGTGTGCCAGTTGAAATTGGTTAATGAAGTCACTGGCCTAGAGTGACAAATTTAAAAGCAGAGCGAGCAGAAGCACTGAGGTTCTGGCTAGCAGAGCCTCAGCGACAGAGTCAAGCACTACTGACAACACATAATTAGGCCACAAACTATGAGCACTGGGGTCCTGGCTAGCAGGATCCCAGTGAGACAGGCAAAACACCCTGACATATAGGTTTTATATCTATGAGCACTGGGGTCTTGGCTAGCAGGATCCCAGTATAGTAAAACACACTGACACACTCACAAACAGGCCAAAAGTGTGGGTAACCATGCTAGAAAGAGGCTACTTTCTCACAATAATAACTAGATAATTTTTTCAGGGTGTGTAGGCTTGGCATCAGGTAGAAACCTAGTTCATATTTGTGTATATAATTAAGAGAAGCAGAACTCAAGCTTTGTGTAGGAAGTTGGCTCTGTATATACAATCTCAAAGTGAGAGATAGTGTGCACCGAGTCTAAGGGTTCCCTTTAGAGGTTGATAGTGGCAAAATTAGTTAATACTAATGCTCTATTTTGTGGTAGTGGGGTCGAGCAGTAGGCTTATCAGACGGTAGTGTTAAGCCTTTGTTGTACACACACAGACAATAAATGAGAACACACATTCGAAGACTTAACTCCAGGCCAATTGGTTTTATATAGAAAAATATTATTTTCTTAATTTATTTTAGAACCACAAGATTCAGAATAAAAGTAAATACATACATTGTAAGGTACTTGGCATAGGTAAATCTGGAACTTTGAATTAAAACAGTAATGTACACAGTTTTGTCAAAAATGGCAATAAGCTATTTTAAAAGTGGGCACTGCAAAAATAAGCAGTTCCTGGGGGAGGTAAGTACAAGTTAGTTTAGTAGGTAAGTAAAGCACTTACAAGTTCAGTCTCTGGGGCAGAGGCAGCCCTCCTGGGGGTTCAAGACATCCCCAAACACCCAGCTCCAGCAACACAGGGCCGGTCAGGTGCAGAGGTCAAAGAGGGGCCCAAATGACATAGGTGCCTATGGAGAACAGGGGTGCTCCGGTTCCAGTCTGCTAGCAGGTAAGTACCTGCGTCCTCGGGTAGCAGACGAGGGGGGTTTTGTAGAGCACTGGGGGTGAGGGTCCCAAACAGTCACACAAAATAAACCTTCAGCTGCACAGGGGCAGTCGGGTGCTGTGTGCAAAGTAGGCGTCTGGTTTTGTATTGGTTTCAATGGAGGGACCCGAGGGTCACTCTGGTGATGCAGGCAGGGCACATCGTGGGCTTATCAGGCCAGCCACTGACAGGACAATGATGAGGGCCACTTTCTGGTCATTCCTGCACCAGTAGTTGGTTCGTCTTGGGGCTGCGGTTGCAGTGCTTCTTCCAGGCATCAGGTTCTTTGTTACCGGGCAGTCTCAGGTAAGGGGATCCTCTTGATTCTTTCTGCAGGCGTTGCAGGGAGGTCATCTCAGGGTGGACACGCTGTGGGAGTCGTCTGGGGGTTCTCGCTGCAGTGTTGGTTTCTCTGGACACGGGTTGGGGACTTGCGCTTCAGTAGTGAGTTGGGAGTCCCCTTAAAGATGGTTTCTTCTTGGTTGTCTTGCACAGAGCGGCTGTCCACGGGAGTTTCTTGGTCCTTTGGAATTACAGGGCATTCCTCTGAGTCGGCAGAGGTCACTGGGCTGGCAGGATGCGTCGCTGTTGCAGGTTCTTTGAATCTGGAGACAGCCCGGTAGGGCTGGGGCCAAAGCAGTTGTCTCCTTCTCTGCGGGGTTTTCAGGTCAGCACTCCTCCTTCTTGTTAGGTTGTCAGGAATCTATTTTCCGGGGTTCAGGGCCACCCCTAAATACTCAATTTAGTGGTGTATTTAGGGCTGGAGGGCAGTAGCCAATGGCTACTGTCCCTGAGGGTGGCTATGCCCTTCTTGTGCTTCCTCCCTTTTGGGGAGGGGTGCACATCCCTAATCCTATTGGGGGAAATCCTCCAAAGCGAGATGGAGGATCTTCCAAGGAAGGGGTCACCTCAGCTCAGGACACCTTAGGGGCTGTCCTGGCTGGAGGGTGACTCCTCCTTGTTTTTCTCATTATCTCCTCCGGTCTTGCCACCAACAGTAGGGGCTGTGTCCAGGGCGGCGGGCATCTCCACTAGCTTGAGTGCCCTGGTGCATTGTAACACAAAGCATGAGCCTTTGAGGCTCACTGCTAGGTGTTAGAGTTCCTGCAGTGGGAAGGGGAGAAGCACCTCCACCCAGTGCAGGCTTTGTTTCTGGCCTCAGAGAGCACAAAGGCTCTCACCCCAGGAGGTCAGAAACTCATCCCTCAGTGGCAGGCTGGCACAGATCAGTCAATCCTGCACTGAAGGATTGGGTAAAATACAGGGGGCATCTCTAAGATGCCCTCTGTGTGCATTTTGTAATACATCCAGCACTGGCATCACTGTGGGTTTATTATTCTGAGAAGTTTAATACCAAACTTCCCAGTATTCAGTGTAGCCATTATGGATCTGTGGGTTCGTTGTGACATACTCCCAGAACGTATACTTAATATGGCCACACTGTACATACAATGTCTAAGAATGGACATAAACACTGTAGGGACATATTGCTCATGCAGCTATGCCCTCACCTGTGGTATGGTGCATCCTGCTTTAGGGCTTTAATGCCTGCTACAGGGGTGACTTACCTATGACACAGGCAGTATTTTGTGTGCCTGGCATCCTGAGGGGGATGCCATGTCGACTTTACCTTTTTTCCCCCACCAACACACACAGTCTGCAATGGCAGTGTGCATGTGTTAGTTGAGGGGTCCCTTAGGGTGGCACAACACATGCTGCAGCCCTTAGGGACCTTCCCTGGTCACAGGGCCCTTTTTACCTCAGGTACCTTTTACAAGGGATTTATCTGTGTGCTAGGGGTGTGCCAATTGATGAAACAATGGTACATTTTTAGTGAAAGAACACTGATGCTGGGGCCTAGTTTTCAGGGTCCCAGCACACTTCAGTCAAGTCCGCATCAATAACAGGCAGGGGGGGGGGTGTAACTGCAACAAGGAACCATTTTCCTACACTATGTAAAAGTGTTTTTTAAAGAATATCCTTTCTCATCTTGATCCCTTTCTATTGCTTACACAGGATCCAGAATCTCTTTCCTAGTAATTCTCAGTCACAGGCAACATGTGACGCTTCAGTGGAAGCAGTCGCAGGTCTGTGAGGCATCAACAAGAGTGTTGAAGCAGCCCCGTAAACAATCCACCTGGTGTTGGTAACATCAGTTTCTTCATTTCTGTGCTTTAAAGGTGTTGTGGTCAGAAGCCCATCATGTTTTTTTACAGTTTTTTTTTTTTTTTTTAATCAAAATCAGAACTTTTACTTTAGACTGTACACTACCTCTTTTTGATAAATATCCTGTTCAGACTTCTATTTCTCATATCTGAAGTACCAGCTGCTGAACATAATGCAACGTTTTGTAACCTGTGAGCTTGGTCCTTTACACCATAATAGGGTAGAGGAAACAGTTAAAGTGGATATCCCTTTCAAAATCAGTCCTTCTGAGAAAACCATACAGAACAGTACTATGTAGGATGCTTCCTCTCAAAAGAACTTTCTGGTCACTAAAGGATGTGTCCTTCAAGGTCCACTTTCAGCAGAATATTTTTCATAGATCTTTATAATTTGTAAGTTTTCCGAAAGTGTTGCACTTACGTTAAAAATATGTAGCCTAAACTAAACCTTAGTACTGAAATTCTCTCAACTAGACAAGACTCAGATTATTTTGCCATTGTTAGGCACCATATAAAACCATGTTCGGTGGCATGTGTAGCTGCAGATACACATGCTGTGCACATCCCGCCATCTGGTGTTGGGCTCGGAGTGTTACAAGTTGTTTTTCTTCGAAGAAGTCTTTTCGAGTCACGAGATCGAGGGACTCCTCCCATTTCGGCTCCATTGCGCATGGGCGTCGACTCCATCTTAGATTGTTTTTTTTCCGCCATCGGGTTCGGACGTGTTCCTTTTCGCTCCGTGTTTCGGGTCGGAAAGTTAGTTAGAATCTCTGAAAAATCGCCGGTATTGTTTGCGTTCGGTATCGGGTTAGTTATAACAGATCGACACCGACTTTTGTAGAGCTCCGGTGGCCCTTCGGGGTTTTTTCGATCCCCCGTCGGGGCCTGATCGGCCGGCCACGTGTCTCTTCAAGGCTGATGGAATGGACCCCTTTCCGCTTCTGCCCAAAATGCCATAACAAGTATACAGATCAGCATCTGGTCTGTAACTTGTGTCTGTCTCCAGAGCACAAGGAGGATACCTGTGAAGCCTGTCGAGCGTTTCGGTCGAGGAAGACATTAAAAGACCGAAGAGCAAGAAGACTGCAGATGGCTTCGGCGCCGACAGGACAAGGGCGTTTCGAGGAGGAAGAAGAAAGCTTCTCCATCCATGAATCGGACTCGGACGAGCTTGATCCCGAAGAAACGCCGAAAACCGTGAGTAAGACATCGAAACATAAAACTCACAAGAAGACAACAAAAGCCCAGGGGACGCCACCGCCAACAGGCCATGGCTTAACCCGAAAGATAGGTGACCGATCATCGGCACCGAAAAAGGGCATGCATGTGGCGAAGTCATCCGACTCCGGTTGAGATACCGCCACACAGCAATCTCGGGCCCGAGACACCGGCCCCGAACAGATTCGGCACCGAGACAGTGGCACTGAAATGGTTCGGCACCGAGAAACCACGACGCCGAAAATAAAGAAGGTTGCCTCGGATCCCAAAAAGGCGACCGAAAAGATTTCGATTCCGAAACATCCAGCATCGGAACCGAAAACAGGTTCCTACACAGAGGAACAGGGATTGTCCTCCCAGATGCAAGGACATAAGTTCGGAGAGGAACTTCAATCTGTTGAGCCAGACTACACTCAAAGAAGGCTCCACATTCAAAAAGACACAGGGAAGATAAGCACTCTTCCCCCAATTAAAATGAAAAGAAGACTTGCCTTTCAAGAAAAGGACAAGCAGCCACAGGCAAAGGTGGCAAGACAAGCAACTCCACCACCATCTCCACCACCATCAATGCAAACATCACCGGTAGCCACTCGACCACTGATGCAATCTCCAACTCATACTGCAATGAGTCAAGATGATCCTGATGCATGGGACCTTTATGATGCTCCTGTATCAGATAACAGCCCAGACTGTTACCCTACAAGGCCGTCGCCACCTGAAGACAGTACATCCTACACGCAGGTGGTCTCAAGGGCAGCTGCGTTTCATAACGTCACCTTGCATTCAGAACCAATTGAGGATGACTTTTTATTTAATACACTCTCCTCCACTCATAGCCAATACCAAAGCTTACCTATGCTCCCAGGAATGCTAAAACATTCAAAACAAATATTTCAGGAGTCTGTTAAAGGCAGAGCCATAACTCCAAGGGTGGAAAAAAGTATAAGCCACCACCAACAGACCCTGTTTATATTACGCAGCAATTAACACCAGATTCTGTAGTTGTTGGGGCAGCTCGCAAGAGAGCAAACTCTCATACCTCGGGAGATGCACCACCTCCAGACAAGGAGAGTCGCAAATTCGATGCTGCGGGTAAAAGAGTTGCAGCACAAGCAGCAAACCATTGGCGTATTGCCAATTCACAAGCGCTTTTGGCAAGATACGATAGAGCTCATTGGGACGAAATGCAGCATTTCATAGAACACTTACCCAAAGAGTTCCAGAAAAGGGCACAACAAGTGGTAGAAGAAGGACAAAGTATCTCCAATAATCAGATACGGTCATCAATGGACGCAGCAGATACAGCTGCAAGGACAGTAAATACTGCAATAACAATAAGGAGACACGCATGGTTGCATACGTCAGGATTCAAGCCGGAAATACAACAAGCCGTGCTGAATATGCCCTTTAATGAACAGCAGTTGTTTGGGCCGGAAGTCGACACTGCTATTGAAAAACTCAAAAAAGATACTGATACCGCAAAAGCCATGGGCGCACTCTACTCCCCACAAAGCAGAGGCACATTTCGCAAAACACCATTTAGGGGAGGGTTTTGAGGTCAACCTACAGAGGCCACAACCTCACAAGCAAGGCCCACTTATCAAAGCCAATACCAGCGGGGAAGTTTTCGGGGGCAATATAGAGGGGCACAATTCCCCAAAAATAGAGGGAAGTTCCAAAGCCCCAAAACCCCTCAAAACAAACAGTGACTTCCAAGTCACACATCCCCAACACATAACACCTGTGGGGGGGAGACTAACACAATTTTACAAACATTGGGAGGAGATAAGTCACTTGGGTACTGGCAATTATCCTGCATGGTTATTGCATAGAATTTCTCAAATTCCCTCCAAACGTGCCACCGAAAACACACAATATGTCAAAACAACATATAGATCTTCTAGGACTAGAAGTTCAGGCATTACTACTAAAAGAAGCAATAGAATTAGTACCAGAACACCAGAAAGGAACAGGAGTTTACTCTCTGTACTTTCTCATACCCCAAAAAGACAAGACTCTGAGACCTATATTAGATCTCCGAACATTAAATACCTACATCAAATCAGATCACTTTCACATGGTGACATTACAAGACGTAATCCCACTACTCAAACAACAAGACTACATGACAACACTAGACCTAAAGGATGCATATTTCCATATACCGATACATCCTTCACACAGAAAGTACTTAAGGTTTGTATTCCAAGGAACACATTACCAATTCAAGGTGTTGCCATTCGGAATAACAACTGCGCCAAGAGTTTTTACAAAGTGCCTAGCAGTCGTAGCTGCACATATCAGAAGGCAGCAAATACATGTGTTCCCGTACCTAGACGATTGGTTAATCAAAACCAACACTCTAGAAAGGTGTTCACAACACACAAAGTATGTCATAGAAACCCTCCACAAACTAGGTTTCTCAATCAACTACACAAAGTCACACCTTCTGCCGTATCAAACACAGCAATACTTAGGGGCGACAATCAACACAGCAAAAGGGATTGCCACTCCAAGTCCACAAAGGGTTCAGGCATTTCACAATGTAATACAGGCCATGTATCCAAATCAAAAAATACAAGTCAAAAAGGTGATGAAACTCCTAGGCATGATGTCCTCATGCATAGCCATTGTCCCAAACGCAAGGTTGCACATGCGGCCCTTACAACAGTGCCTAGCATCACAGTGGTCACAGGCACAGGGTCAAATTCTAGATCTGGTGTTGGTAGACCGCCAAACATATACCTCGCTTCAATGGTGGAACAGTATAAATTTAAACCAAGGGCGGCCTTTCCAAGACCCAGTGCCACAATACGTAATAACAACAGATGCCTCCATGATAGGGTGGGGAGCACACCTCAATCAGTACAGCATCCAAGGACAATGGGACACTCACCAAAAACAGTTTCACATAAATCACTTAGAACTATTGGCAGTATTTCTAGCGCTGAAAGCATTTCAACCCATAATAAGCTACAAACACATTCTTGTCAAAACAGACAACATGACAACGATGTATTACCTAAACAAACAGGGAGGCACACACTCAACACAGTTGTGTCTCCTGGCACAGAAAAGATGGCATTGGGCGATTCACAACCACATTCGCCTAATAGCACAATTTATTCCAGGAATTCAGAACCAGCTAGCAGACAATCTTTCTCGGGATCACCAACAGATCCACGAATGGGAGATTCACCCCCAAATACTGAATACTTACTTCCAGAGTTGGGGAACGCCACAAATAGATCTATTTGCAACAAAGGAAAACGCAAAATGCCAAAACTTCGCATCCAGGTACCCACAAGATCAGTCTCAGGGCAATGCGTTATGGATGAGTTGGTCAGGGATATTTGCTTACGCTTTTCCCCCTCTCACACTCCTTCCATATCTAGTAAACAAGCTGAGTCAAAACAAACTCAAACTCATACTAATAGCACCGACATGGGCAAGGCAACCTTGGTACACAACACTACTAGACCTCTCAGTAGTGCCTCATGTCAAACTACCAAACATACCAGATCTGTTAACGCAACACAAACAAATCAAACACCCAAATCCAGCATCCCTGAATCTAGCAATCTGGCTCCTGAAGTCCTAGAGTTCGGACATTTAGACCTTACACAGGAATGTATGGCAGTCATAAAACAAGCTAGGAAACCTACCACTAGACATTGCTATGCAAATAAGTGGAAAAGATTTGTCTATTACTGCCACAATAATCAAATTCAACCCTTACACGCATCTGCCAAAGACATCGTAGGATACTTACTACATTTGCAAAAATCAAAGCTAGCTTTTTCTTCCATTAAAATACATCTTACAGCAATTTCAGCTTACCTGCAAATTACGCACTCAACTTCTTTATTTAGAATACCAGTCATAAAAGCATTTATGGAAGGTCTAAAGAGAATTATACCACCAAGAACACCACCAGTTCCTTCATGGAACCTCAACATTGTCTTAACACGACTCATGGGTCCACCTTTTGAGCCCATGCACTCTTGTGAAATGCAATACTTAACATGGAAAGTTGCATTCTTAAATGCCATCACATCTTTAAGAAGAGTATATGAGATTCAAGCATTTACCATACAAGAACCATTTATTCAGATACACAAGCATAAAGTGGTTCTACGAACAAATCCTACATTTTTACCAAAAGTCATATCACCGTTCCACTTAAATCAAACAGTAGAATTACCAGTGTTCTTCCCACAGCCAGACTCTGTAGCTGAAAGAGCACTACATACATTGGACATCAAAAGAGCGTTAATGTACTACATTGACAGAACAAAACTAATTCGCAAAACAAAACAATTATTTATTGCTTTCCAAAAACCTCATACAGGAAATCCAATTTCTAAGCAAGGCATTGCTAGATGGATAGTTAAGTGCATTCAAACCTGTTATCTTAAAGGTAAAAGAGAACTGCCTATTACACCAAAGGCACACTCAACTAGAAAGAAAGGTGCTACCATTGCTTTTCTAGGAAATATTCCAATGACAGAAATATGTAAGGCAGCTACATGGTCTACGCCTCATACATTTACCAAACACTACTGTGTAGACGTGCTAACACAGCAAGCCACAGTAGGCCAAGCAGTACTACGAACATTGTTTCGGACAACTTCAACTCCTACAGGCTGAACCACCGCTTTTGGGGAGATAACTGCTTACTAGTCTATGCACAGCATGTGTATCTGCAGCTACACATGCCACTGAACGGAAAATGTCTCTTACCCAGTGTACATCTGTTCGTGGCATTAGTCGCTGCAGATTCAAATGCGCCCACCCGCCTCCCCGGGAGCCTGTAGCCGTTTAGAAGTTGATCTTGAACATCTGTATATTTGTAAATATATATATTACTTTAAACTACATTATGTACATACGTATTCACTCCATTGCATGGGCACTATTACTAGCATATACAACTCCTACCTCACCCTCTGCGGGGGAAAACAATCTAAGATGGAGTCGACGCCCATGCGCAATGGAGCCGAAATGAGAGGAGTCCCTCGATCTCGTGACTCGAAAAGACTTCTTTGAAGAAAAACAACTTGTAACACTCCGAGCCCAACACCAGATGGCGGGATGTGCACAGCATGTGAATCTGCAGCGACTAATGCCACGAACAGATGTACACTGGGTAAGTGACATTTTCCATATTCCGCTTGAGACAGTTTTAATTATGCTCTGGACCTGAAAAAGCAACATGCCAAAATTGAATCCCACCTGTCTGGTCTTACCTCCATATTTTCTCATCTGACACAGAAGAGCCTTATTGTTGGCTGCCAAGCTTATTTCTAAATCTTAGTCTACTAGACTGTGAATCAAAGCAGCTTGAGCCAGTAGGTCTGTTAGATATGTGTCTTCATTAGGTAAGTCCTCAAATGTCTGATGTCACTTTTATTTCCATGCTTTAAAGGCAGTGGCAGCAAAGTGACTCCATCTTTATTAGAGTATCTTTGATGACTGTGGTTGCAGTACACTACGTACGGTAAAACAGCATTGAGAACAGCAAAGTAGATTCTGAAATGAGGTGTTTGGAGTCACCTGTGATTTTGCATCACCACTCTGATAAATTCCTCAGGTTTTCTAGAGATGTCCACATACAGCTGATCACATGCTCTGTGAAGGGTAGTGCTCAGGCTTCTTGCAGAATTAGATATTCTAGCAGTATTAAGAAAATTCTTTATTCAATAAGAGACTTCTAGCCACAGATTATCTACCTTGAAGTAATCCCTGTCGTCAGACTGGATCTGGAAACATTTCGAGCAGTACCTCTACACGCTGATAGGTGGCATCGTTCTGCTCTGCATCTGCTTCCTCCATACCGGAAGTCAGCAAAGAGCCCTAGAGAGCAACCTCTCAGTATAGTCTGACTGCCTTTTTTCAATGTTTTGTCGAGATTCTTTTTTCAAGACTTGTCTCCCAGTGTGTAGTGTTGTCCCCCAAGAAACCAGTGGGATTTAAGAGCTGTGGATACTGTCACACACAAATGCCTTTAACAGATCCTTCCATATGGTTTGCCTTTGGTGCCTGAAGCCAGATTATGAATCCAAGGCTCATGAAGACTGTGGCTTGTTGGACCCCAAGGCATTGAGGGAGCGCTATTTGAAGCTCCTCTTGCCTGAAGGCGGTCAACTCCACAACACTCCAAGTACTGGTTACAAGGAAGGTCCCCGGCCCAGTTGGAGTCATTTGAGGTGCTATCATTGTGCCCAAAGTCATCTGGTAAGTCCCACAATAAGTCCAGGAACTTGTAAAATTAGAAGCCCTCCTCGACTTACTGCGCCGGTACAAAACTTCAGACGAGGCACCAGAATGCCATCACTCTAGGCCACGCTCCCACATGGAGCCTGCCTCTGGTTTCGCTCCGCACCTGCCTAAGTTTCCCGGAGTTGGAGCAACCCCTGCCCAATTCAGTGAGTTCTGTGAAGCCATGCACCACATTTTTGGGGGACCATTCTCTCTAGTGCGGTTTTGGCACCTTGGGTTTGGTGGATGTCATTACTGGATTTTCCACCCCTGGTCGACCCTGGGTGCTAGTTGGGCCCCATTGGTCCGGTGCTTGATCCGGGATAACTCAGAGGCTGTCACCTGTTCCAATGATGTAGTATCCAGTGCCTCTGATGCCCTAAGGTGACGCCAACTCCATCATCCTACCCGAATCCGATACTGAGCTGGACCCAAATCACACGACGCTGAATCGGGCGCAAGCCGAAACCCAATCTTTCGAGTCACTGCCAGTGGCTTTTTTTTTTTTTTCAACAGGCCTGGAGAGAGGTATGATTGGGGAGGACCTTACGATCCTTACAGGTACAATCCCCATGAGGAGGCTGAAAACAACTTGTATGAGGAACAGGTGTATGCCAGTGATCTGGACACCTCACCAGACAGTGCCCTGGTCTCTCCTCCTAGTGTGGCTTCAGAGGAAGGAGCCTTCTTTGCTGTGGTGGTAAGAAGGGCAGCTAAGGTCTTAGAACTTCAGCTACCCTTGGTGGCAGTCAAGATGAATCTAAAATGATGGACACTTTTGACTTGAAAATGTTCTCTTCTGCCAGCAGCGCACTGCGGTCCGTGAACACCGCATTCATTTTGGGCTGATATACCCACATGGTTTGGGATTCAGATGTGCAAGTGCTGCCCATTATCTTGGAGGCCTGAACCATACTGTTGCATGCTATTGCAGATGGCAGTGATGCAGCAAAGTTCTCCTTTTGCAGCGGACTGGATACGATTGACTTGCTAGGAAGAGCAGTAGCATCATCACCAGCACTCGGATGCCAAACTTGACTGAGATCAACTGGTATTGTGGGATGTCCAGGCATCTCTAATGGACATGTCCTTCGATGGCTCTGGAGCGATTTAAGAACAGCCGAGCCACTGCTAGATCCTTGGGCCTCTTCATGGCTCCATGCCAGCCCTTTTCTGCCTTTCGTGGCTATGGTAGGCACTACCAACCTTGTCCATTCCCACCCACCCACCATGACCAACAGACTTCAGTCCTTTCTTCACTGTGAACACAGTTGCCACAAGCCTCGAGGGATAACCATCGAGAGTTCAACCCAGTCTGCTACCTCCCAGTAGCCTCCAAACCACTTTAGTTTTCCCTCGGACCATCACGGGCACCCAGTTGGTCGCAAGATCCAGCATCACCTGCCCCACTGATAGTTCATAACATCGGACAGTGGGTACTTGAGATCATTCAACAGGGTTACTCAATCCCTTTTCTAGAAACCCCACCGCCCTTGCCACCATCTTCTGACTGGCTAATAGAGGACCAGCTCTCCCTGCTCCATCTTTTGGCGAAATGAGTCATTGAGAGGGTGCCAGTGTCAGAAATGCATACTTCTTGCTAGTCCCGCTACTCTCTGCTGCTCATGAAGGACGGAGGCCTTTTCCCTGTTTTGGACTTGTACCTTCTCAATTTTTCCTGAAAAAAGGAAAAATTCAAGATACTCATGTTAGCCCAAGTTCTGTATGACCTAGACCCTGGAGACTTGGTGGTTGCGCTGGTCTTGCATGATGACTGTTTCCTTTTTCCCGTCCAGCCTGCCTACAGGTCCCTACCCTAGTTTCATGGGTGGGCCACAATTATCAGTTTGCTGTGTTCCCTTTTTGGCCCTAGCAGCATCCACCGTGGGTTCACCAAGTGATGGCAGTGTTAGCAGCACACCTGCAGAGGTCAGAGTTCCAGTCTCTCCCTACCTTGATGACTGGTTTTTGAAGTAGAGCTCGCCGCAGGCAGTCATCTCCCACGTCCAAACTACAGCGGACCTCCTGCATTCAACGTACCAAAGTCACACCTGACTCCCTCTGACATTCCCTTTCATCATAACTGTTTTGGATACAGTACAGTTTCGGGCCTATCTTCCGCAATGGTGATTATGGGATATTCAGGCTATGATTCCAATGTTGCAGCCTCTATCCTGGATTTCAATTAGACTAACTTTGCAATTGCTGGTCCTCATGGCCTCCTGCTTCCTGCTAGTAACACATACATGCTGGCATTTGAACTCTGCAGTGGGACCTGAAGTCCCCGTGGGCACAGCATGAGTGGAATTTCTCTGACCTGGTCCAGACATGAGAGGGAGCTGCAAAAGACCTGCAGTGGTGGCTGACGGACTGCTATTGGGTCAAATGGTAGACCCCTCGTCCTTCCCCAACCAGAGCTGACTGTAGTGACAAATGTGTTGGGCTGGGGTGACCATCTGAGGGAGGTGGAGATCAATTTGCTGGATTTGAGAGTGATCCGACTGGCATTGAAAGTGGGAGGCTGTAGGAAAGTGCCTCTTTTGACATGGTCACCCCTCTCTTTTTGCCTGGTTTCTGATGCCTTTTTGCCTGATGCCTTTTTGCCTGTTTTTGACTGCACTGGGTCCCCACTAACCAGGTCCCCAGTGCAAGATCTCTTTCCCCAAAACAGTACAGTTGTTTTGCACAATTGGCAAACTCTTTAGCTACCACATGTATGTCCCTAGTAAATGATACCCCTGTTACCTAGGGCCTGGGGTACTAAAGAAAGTCTCTGAGGGCTGCAGCACCAATTGTGCCAACCTGAGGGACCCCCTCACCAAACCCACACAGTGTTGCTATTGCAGACAGCGTGTGTTGGTGCAGGCTAAATTGAAAACACGACCTGTAACACACCCCTGTGTGCCAGGTCCCCTAACACAGCACGTGGAAGATATGTCACCCCTAAGGCAGGGTGCATCCAGGCACATGTAAGGGCATATATGCATGAGCAGATATGCCCCTACTGTGTGTCTGTCGATTCTGAGACATAGTAAGTGCACAGGGAAGCCATTTTAAATGCATGTGCTGGACACTGGTCATTACGAGTTCCCCAGCTCCATGATAGCTTCTCTTAATCGTGGAATGTTTGGTATCCAACATCTCAGAATAATAAACCCTCACTGACCCCAGTGATGGATTTGTTAAAAAATACACTCACAGGGCACCTTAGAGGTGCCTCCTTAAAACCTCCCATCTACTGATATGTTCATTGACTGGCCCAAGCCAGTGCAGTCACCATAGTCTACGTTCTGGCCCTCTGAGGTGAGAACCAATGCTGTCGGAGGCCCAGAACAAAGGCTGCTCTGAGCAGAGGTGATAACACCTCGTCTAGAGCAGGATGGACATTACAGAGTGGGGAGCTTCAAAGGACTTGCCGCCTTTGAAATGCAACTCTGGGCTCTCCAAATGGCGGGATGACAAACCTCGCTTTCCTGACCCCACTTTTGGCCGCAGCATGGGGGAAAAATTAGGCAGACTAGGAGGTGTGCCCACTTCATGCATGTCCCATCCCTAGGATGGATGAGCTGAAGCGGACGAAACTTAAAATTCCTCCATCTTGTTTGGAAGGAATTGGGCCACTAGGGTTAGGGCTATCCCACTTTCCAGTGGAAGTGGTCAAAGAAAGGGTGTAGTCACCCTAAAGGTGGTTAGCCCATTGGCTACCTTTTGGCACTCCCTGTAAAACCCCTATATTTGGTGGCACCCCAGACCTCTAGAACTCAGATCCTGACTACCCAGGAAGAATGAGGACAATGAACAGTTACCTTTGCAGAAAAAGAAGAAGCAGCAGCAGTCCTGCCTGCTGACCTCAAGGGACTCTGCATCAAAAAGACAAGTCCTGCAGCTTCAAGAAACCCAGGAAGCCTGCCTGCCTTCTAAAAAGACTCAGGCTCCAGTGAGCAGTGGACCTGCTTAGAAACAAAATATCCATCAAGGACTCTGCAGCCTGGGACCCGACACCTGAAGTGACCTCTGCACACAACAACCTTAACCCGGTGTGAAGCCCACCAGCTGTGGCAGCATGGCTCCACAGCTGTCTTGAGCCCAAGTCCATCCGAGTGTCACCTCTCCTGGACCCATTCAAGTCGCTTACAGCCCCTGCATGAAGGCCCCCTCTCCCACACCCTGGTGGAGAGACAAAATCTGACAGCTACAGCAACCACTGCACCTGTTGGACCCATGACCCCTGCTGAGGTAGGTTATTGGTGCCAGTGACATTCCCCCAGCTCCTTAGAGCTCGAATCTATTTGTGCCTGACTCCCCCACAACACCTGGAGCCTCAACACTCAGGACCCCCTCACCGCAAGTATTCCCGGACGGTGAAACACGGCACCAGCAGACACCCCTGCATCCATAGCCCCTGGGCTCTGGAAACAAAGTACCAATGGTGCACCTACCTTCCTGGACATCTCAAGTCTTCGACCTACCTGCTTGTTGTCCCTGACTTACTTCTTAGCCAGAGCCTGCAGCCTGTCTTTGTGAAGACCAAACTCCCATAGGAAACCATTGGGCACCTGACGTCTTACTGCACCTTTGCACCTGGCTGCCCCAGTGCTGCCTGGTGTGACCTGTTGGTGTGGTTCTTATCAGTGCCCAGAACATACCTTAGCTCCCTGAGATTGACTTTGTAAGTCGTTGTTAACCCTTGGTTTGCTGAATATTGTTTCCCTCCATAGGATAAGATTGAGAGAACTCTGAAAATTGCTCTGTCTATTTTTCAAACTGCAAAGTATTTATGCTTAAAAGTCTGCTTACCTGATTATGAAGTTCTTGGGCTTGAAACATATATAGAAATAATTGTTATTTTTCTAACTTGGATTCATATTTATTCATGAAGTTTGTGTCTCATTTATTGCCTCTGTGAGTACAACAAATGCTTAGCACTATCCTCTGATAAGCCTACCTGCACGCCCAAACTACCACAAATAGAGCATTAGTCCTACCTACATTTGCCTCTGGAATACCAATTGGGGATCAACTGGACTCTCCACACAGTGTACTTCATTTTAGTGCACTATATAGAGAGACAGCTTCCTTCAGAGGGTATCAGTGGGAGGCTAGTTCAGGTGTTCACAGCCAACACCACTACCATGCGGTATTGCAACAAGCTGGATAGGGTCATGTACCCTGTCAGGAGGACCTGCTTTTCTGGACTGGGGGGTTGGAAAGTCATTGTTTCCCTGGTGGTTCAACATTTAGTGGGCTCTGTAAACACCAAAGCAGACAAACTCAGCTATCAAAGCCTAAGGAATCCTGATTGGCAGCAACATCCGCAGGGTCTTTTCAGAGATTACGAAGAAACTTTTTTAGACCTATTCACTAGGGTCAAGAATGTGCAATGTCAGCAATGCTGTGTTGTGGTGTTTTTAAGGTAACTATTGCTCAGTACAAAAAAATATGCTTTTTGTATTGAGTGGAGCTTGGGCCTCCTGTACCCCTTTCTGCCAGGGCCACTTATGCCTGGAGTTCGCAAGACGATCAGTGACAACCAGGCCCAAATTATTCAGTTGGACAGAGTATGGTATCTAGAACAGTGGAGCACAAGCATCAGTCCTCTGGTCAGGGTGCCACTTCGGGAGGATCTAATGTTGCAGCAACAAAGTAAGGTCCTACCCCAAAACCTGCGCACACTCCGCCTTCATTTGTAGAGATTGAACAGCTACAGTTGAAATTTTTTCATCTCCCTCCTGAAGTCTATGATGCCATCCCTCAACCAAGACATCATATGCTTGCTGTTGAATTAATTTTGCGTCTTGGTGTACATCTAAACATGTTGATCCCCTTTTTTCACCCTTATCTGATGTTTTTGTTGTTTGTTCTCTCTTTGGCCAGGCAAGGCTTTGCTCTGGGCCCCGTTAAAAGGTACCTTTCAGCCGTATCGGCGTTCTTGCTTTTGCCGTATTAGTCTTCCCTGTTCAAGTCACTTGTTGTGACTCATTTTCTCAAGGGAGTACAGTATCTGTTCTCTCCAAAACCCTTCATCATGCCCCAGTGGGACCTCAACCCAGTCTAAACCTTCCTTATGTGTGTGCTCTTCAGGCTGTTGCACAATTGCCCTCTTAACTTGTTAACCCTAAAAACTGCCTTTCTAGTGGCTATTACATTGGTCAGAAGGGTTACTGAGCTGCAAGAACTTTCTGTAAGTGGTGACACCTTTTCACTTGGTCTAGACCATCACCTCACCTACCCTCTTTGCTCTGCCTCGCCTTATGTGGAAGAGGAGAGACTCCACTAACTGAACCCAGAACGAACATTGTTGTTCTGCATCGATAGTACCAGAGATTTCTGGGTGGATGATCAAGTTTTAATTGGGTTTGTTGGGGTTAAGAATTGAAAGGCAACGCAGAAGCGGACCATCTCAAGATGGATAATTCTCTGCATTAGGATCTGCTAAACTTTGGCCGATAAGCAACCCCCTGAGGGCTTGCATGCTCATTTCTTCCAGAGCCAAGTCTGTGACCACTGGGTTACCAAACATGATTGCCTGGACAATCAGGTCCATTGTGATAAGCAGGTTGCCTATTTGCTCCTCCAGGATATCCTGGTCTAAATCTTTCTTTTTTTTAAATCTGTTTATTAAACTTGATAAACAAGCAGCAGTACATTTCACCATTAAAGATTTTGCAATCTGTTTACACACATATGTTATCTTGCACAATGCGGTTTGTATTTTGACGTACTGTAATGCAACATATAACTGTACAACTTTTGATTAAGGTCACATTTGTGTTCCGAGGATATATAAGCGGGCATATGATGTGGTTCGGGCAGTACTTGCCTGTGGGGTGGGGGTGGCACTTCTGTTGTGTATGTGAGCTGTGGAACAGGGGGTGGGGCTAGACAGGAGTATGCGCAGCGCCAAGAGTGGTGGTGTCGTGTCCACATGGTAACTCAGGGGGTCACTGTTAGGGGAAACTTATTTAACTTAATATTGTTGCGTTTCTTGTGGATATGTTGGAGTCTGGGCTGATTTTTGGAGGTCCTCAGGGGGTTGTGCAGTGTGGAGTATAGACAGTGAATATAACACCTGGATTCCAAGGTGTTCAGGGGGGGTATGTATAATCTCTGGCTTCTATGCTTACCACGAAATTATCCCAGATTTCAGCGCCACCCTGGATCGGTCCCTTATATTGTAGTGTCTGAGCCTCTGCTTGCGAGCGGTTATGCACGTCGCGGAGCTAGGCAGCATGTGACGGGCGTGTGGGGCCTTCCAGTCCGTGGCAATCAAGAGCTTGTAAACTACGAAGGCAAGGTGTATGAATTTATGAAGGTGTTTGTCTCCTTTATCGCAATGGCATATGCCAAGTAAGCCTGATTCCGGTGTGGGTGCTAGCGTGTGAGCGGCGATATCCGCTGTGGAATCGGTAATACGTTGCCAGGCCGTGTTCACTGGGTGGCAGCTCCATACCATATGATAGAAGTCTGCACAGGGGTAGCGCATCTAGGGCATGCTGGGTTTGAGTTCGGGTATATTTTGTTAATGCGGGCCAGAGATAGATAGGAGTGATGGATGTTGGGCGGCGTCCCAACGGGACTTAGCTTGTGCCAAGTCCGAGCAAGCCTCTGCTAGGAGCAATTTATATAGTTTAGTTATGATGCCTTTTGTGTTGCCTATATTGAGGATCACGGTGAGCAGCTGAGATTCTTGTGGCTCAACATTGCCGAGTCCCCATAGGTTGTTGAGTAGACTTTCGACTGCGCTGTATGTCAGAAAGGCCCCGGTATGAGTAACCCCGTCGTTCACTAGTTCCACGAAGGTGCGCATTGTGGAGCTTGAATAACAGTCTCCTGCGTTTAATAGTTTCATGTCTCGTGTGTCGTGGTGTAGTGAAAGTTTTTGGGTTCCCGGCAGTTGTGTCAGCGGCAGAAAGGGGGAATAAGGAGGCGTGGGGGCCTTGCCTTGGACATATCTACACCAACAAGATCTGGCTACATCCAACAATATAAGCTTTTTCTGTGGGTGGGAGGCTAGCTAATAGCGAGGTTAGAATCTGCAGTGGTGCTATATGTTCTCTCGCAATGCTTTGCTTTCTTCTAAAGGGGGCTCACTAAGCCATTGCAGTTGGGCAGCGGCGTAATATAGTTCAAAATTTTGCATGCCCAATCCTTCTGCATCTTGTGGGTATTGTGTTGTGGATAAAGCTACTCTGCGCCTGTTCTTGCCCCAGAGCAGGTCAGTCAGCAAGGAGTACAGCGTGTGAAAAAACGAGCGTGGCAAGAGTATCAGGAGCGCGGTGAAATAATATAAGAACCTCGGAAGGATGAGCATTTTGGCTATAGCGACCCAGCCCATAGGGGATAGAGGGAGCGAGCTCCAAAATGTCAGAGAGCTGCGGGTAGATCTGAGAATTCTGTCAAAATTGCCCTCCCTTAAGTCGGCTATGGAGTGATATATTTGTATACCTAAATATTTAAAGGTTGAGTGAGACCATGGCAATTGGTATTTTGGTAATGCCGTGTGCATGTCATTTGCTATGGTAGTAAAGGGAACAGTACTTGACTTGGACCAGTTAATTCGTAGGCCAGAGGCGAGTGCAAAGGTGTCCAGTATTGACATCACTCCAGCTATGGATGTGGTGTGATTGCACGGATATATTAGGGCGTCATCCGCATATAGGGATATAATGTGGTGTGTGTTAGATTCTGGGATGCCCCGAATTTGGGCACAGCTGCGGAACTTAATTGCTAGTGGTTCCATGGCTATTGCGAACAGTAAGGGGGATAGTGGGCACCCTTGCCTAGTGCCTCTTCCTATTGTGAATGATTCGGAGATAACTTGTCCTGAATTGACGCGAGCTGTGGGTTTGGAATATAATGTTTTAATCCATCTGACGAGGCCGTTGCTGAATCGTAGCGTAACAAGTGTGCGCATGAGGAAGTCCCAGCTTAGCGCGTCGAACGCTTTTTCTACATCTAAGGATAGGGCCACTGCTTCTTCTCCTATGTCATTGTGCATTATGCGGATTAATCTTCTGATGTTTAAAAATATGCTTCTCTCTGGGATGAATCCGGACTGCTCAGTGTATCAGATTTGGTAGGTAGGGGAGCAGCCTATTTGCTAGGATTTTCCCCAGAAGTTTGCAGTCCGAATTTAGTAGGGAGAGTGGTCTATATGATCTGACATTGAGAGGGTCGCGGCCCGGCTTCGGGAGCACAACTATCAGGGCTTTGCGCATGGAATCAAGTAGTTGCACCCTGGTATGCGCTTCGTTAAACACCTCTAGGAGTGGTTGTAGGAGGTGGGTTGCTTGGGAGTTAAAATACTCTACTGGCAGGCCATCTGAGCCAGGTGTTTTGCTACTTGCCATCTGTGACAGTGCTAGGCGTATTTCATCTATGGTAATAGGGCCTTCCAGTGCATCTGCATTTTCAGTAAGCTGTTGATTTTGGGGGATTATTGACAGCAGTTCAGCCATTTGCTGTTCAGTTGGTGGGGGAGGGGGCGAATATAAGGAGCTGTTGTATGTAAAAAAGGCCTTGTTGATTTCCACCTGAGTGTTAATAATGTTACCTGAGTGCAGTCGAATCGCGCCTATAGGTGAGGATTGCGATGGCTGTCGGATCAGCCATGCCAATAATCTGCCTGATCTGTCTCCCTCTGCGTGCAGTCATGCCATGAAATGTCTGTAATCATGCTTACATAGCATAGTGTCTGCCTCCCTGTGGCTGGACCTTAGCGATTTCAGTTCCTCTAGCGGTGTCTCATTTCTGGAGACCGCTACCCCCACCTTGCGCAACTTAGTAGTCTCCAGTACTTGCAGTTCTTTGGTTAGTGTCCGTCTTACCCCTATTGAGGCTGCGAGACAATTACCTCGCATCACAGCTTTATGGGCGTCCCATTCGGTTGCACGAGACGTGGTTGTATAATTACTCAAGGAGAAATAGTGAGACAGGCACTTGGCCAATTCTGCGTGGAAGGGGGGGGTCTGCGAGCGCCTCAGTCTGTAGTCGCCATGTTGGTATGCGTGTGCGGCCCCACTCCAGAGTTGAGTATAACTGGCTATGGTCTGAGATGGTGCGAGCTAGGTACTCTGATGTGCATATTTTCTGGATTACAGCCGCTGATGCAAGGAGCATATCTATCCTGGTGTGTAGACTGTGCACTGAGGAGTAATAGCAGTATTCGCGATGTGTAGGGTGCTCAGATCTCCAGCTGTCCCTCAGGCCATTTTTGGAAACCCAAGTTGCTAGGTCAAGTGAGGCGCAATTGTTCCGGGCTGTATCAAGCGGGGGGAAGAAGCGGTCTTTGTGGGTGTCTAGGACGCAGTTAAAGTCGCCTCCCCATATGCTATCCGCTGCTGTGTCATTAAGGTTTCTCGTTTTTAGTGTTCTCAGAAAGTTGTGTGGTTTGTGTTAGGGACATATAACGCTACCAGGGCTAGGGGTGAGCCGTCAAGGTCGCCCTCTAGAACCACATATCTACCATTGAGATCAATCTGCGTTCGAGTCATGACAAATGGGATCCAGATCGCCACTCCCTGGGCGAATGAGGAGGATGTGGTTCCGTGTAGTTGTCCTTTCCATTTTACGCAAGTGCTTTCAAGTGTAGTAATTGAAAGGTGTGTCTCTTGCAGCATGTCTAGGTGTATCTGGCGTCTCCTGAGATATGTGTATACCCGCTGCCTCTTGCGCGATGATGCCATACCTTTATGTTCCTTTTGAGCACATTAAAGTTTGGGATATGTTGTTGAGCTTGGGAGGTCATTTGAGGTTATAGGTTTAGCTAGTCTAGGGTCATACATGATCCTCGTCGTATTCATGTTAGTGATGTGCCTTTTGCCCCACGGAATTAACCTGTTTATGCCCCTGATTCTGTTGAGCATGATATTACTAGTATAGCAAATGTGACGTGAAATACTAAAAGCGTGAGCCCATGTAAACAACACAGGGGAAACCCATTGAGTGATAATAGAATCAATAAATAAAAAATTAACTTTGATTGTGGCAAGGCGGGTAAAGTTCTGACGATTGCCAACTTGAGTGAAAGGTCCATATGGAGCGGGGTATGCATAGGGTGATGGAAACAAGTCGTCGGGATACCCGGCCCGTAATGCACCTGACTCTGGATCCTCTGCCAAGGACCCCAGATACCTGGTCTGCTGTGGTGCGAAGTAACGTAAGACTTTAGTTTCGCCCAGTCGATTTGTGGGCGACTGTTTGAGTCGGGCCATGTTGCTGCGGGTTGGTTGCGTCGCAGGACGCTTGAATGGTCAGGCACCGAGTGTTTATCATATATCGTCTGCCGGCGCAGCGTGAGGGACGGGCCCCGGGTAGAATCCGCGGAATCAGAGTGCGCTTCTTGGTGTAGTTCGCCATCTGTTTGATTGGACAGAGTTGTTGGAGATGTGTTAACAAATCGAGATGTGGCCTGCAGGAGGAGGGAGCGCTCTGCCAAAGACTGTTCGGGTGTGGGTTTAGTGCCTTGTTTTTTGCGTTGCCCGCGTCTTGCCTTAGATGGGGACCATTTTTCTATGGGGTTATTCACGTCTGTTGGGTCGGCCAGGCCCTTGGCATGCAGCCAGGTCCAGGCGTCTTCTGGTGTTGTGAAAAATAAGTACTCGGAACTCGTCTTGCACGCGGAGTCTGGCCGGATACATCAACGCATACTTGATGTTATGTTCACAGAGGCGTTCTTTAACACGATAAAAAGAGCTGCGTTTCTTCTGCACTTCCGTAGTGAAGTCTGGGTAGACCGTAATCGCTGCGTTTTCAAAACATATAGGGCCTGTTTTGCGGAATAGCTGCAGGATGAGGTCTCTTTCACGGTAGTTGAGAAGTCTTGCTATCAGCAGGCGAGGTTGTGCACCAGGTGGAGGGGGTCTGCCGGGGACCCTGTGTACACGCTCTATTGAGAAGAACTTCGGGATATTGTCTTTAAGTATTGTCTCCGTGAGCCATTGTTCTATAAATAGTTCTGTGCTGGGGCCTTCGACTCGTTGTGGGGAACCCCACTAGTCGGACGTTGTTGCGCCGTGACCTTCCCTCTGCGTTTTAGGTCATCTACTTCTGCTGCAAGGTGATTCATCTGTGATTGTAGTTCCTTCACTGTCGGGGGAAGGGTTGCAGTATCCTTTTCCAGTTCAGCCACCCTATCAGACAGTGCGTGCTGGTCTGCCTGCAGTATGCTGACGTCTGCTACAACAGATCCTATTTTGGCTTCCAAGGTGGTCTTGGTATCCAGGATGGCTTGTAATATCCTTTCAAATTGTCAATCCAAAAAGGGAGCACCCTGTCTTACCTTTCAGCTCGAATAGCCCCAAAGCATCATGATAAATGCAGGATGAATTTGAATAATATTTCAAAAAGTCTTTCACCATAAATGGGTGCAGCAAGTGCTGTAACGTTGTAGAAAGTTTTTCACCATAAGTTGGTGCAGCGAATGCCGTATCTCCGGACATATGTTTCTGGCTTTCGGCCATCATCAGCGGAGAGCAAAGTGTGGCAGACGAGGTTGCTTGAAATGCCGCCTAAACGTATTCTCAGGTTTTTGTACCACTCAGTAGGCGCACAGGTGCTTCACCAGAGCTCGTCAGCTCAAACGCTCACGGGAGTCGTTAAATACACAATCCAAAAAGGGAGCACCCTGTCTTACATTTCAGCTCGAATAGCCCCAAAGCATCATGATAAATGCAGTCAATCCTTTCAAATTGTGCTGTATGGGCATGTAAAGTAAGTTAAATTTTCTGCAGAGCCTGGTGTGTAGCGGTATGGTCACCAAAAGGAGGGGTGCTTAATTCCGTGTTCCCCGGAGGTGCTCTTGGGGTTTTCGGCTTGCTCATGTGGTGTCCACAACACTGAAAGGTTTAAGGTGATGTTTACCCGGTTGGGTACGTCTAAGGCCGAGCGACTCGACTGGAAAGCTGTTGTGCTATGCTGGGTAGGCTAAAGTTTTATGACAATGAGTGCCAGACTTAGATCTGAGTTACTGCGTCAGTATTAAAGGTGTGCCCGGTGAGGACCGGGACGGTCGTCTATCTGCAGCGGAGTGAGGCAGAAATATTGACATTGATATGCAGATCAGTCCATCTCAGGGTCTCTTGCGGCGTATCGTTCCCTTGCCCAATTCCTTGCTGGCGCGCCCAGGCAGCAACATGGGTGGGGGCCTAGCCCGCCGGCTGCGTGAAGTGGTGTGGGAGGCTGAGTCCAACCCGAATTAGCAGTTCTGGTGCAGCGCAGGTGTGGTGCCTGCTGTGTGGATCCAAGATTGAGGTCCCCTGGACTCAGCGATTCAGTCCGCAGGCCGCTCGGCGGCCAGTCTGGGCAGAAGCAGGCCGCAGGAGAAGGGATAAGCAGGAACATGGATCAGTGTCTCCGCCGTGCCCGGATTGAGTTGATGTGTTCAAAAAGTTTACTTGTGGTGGCTCGGTGGTCTGAGGTGGCTGCTGCAGCGTTTATTCGGGGCCACTATCGACTCAGCTCACTCCGATTGGGGCGGGAGCCTGGTCCCCGCATGTGCCCTACTGCTCGGTGCACGCCGCCGAAGATCTATGGGCCGCGGGCCCTCGGGCGGCACCACGGCGCTCTGAGCCAAATAGGGAGCCTCCCACCCTGCGTCTCCTTACTTGCAGCTTCTCTTGTGTGGCAGCGCCCTCCCCGGTCGCAGGACACGCATCGCGGCTCACATCTGTGCCGGCCGCTATACGCAGCCGAGTAGGGCTCAGCGCCGTGGTGCTTCCATTTTTATTTTATTTTTTTGCCCTTCCGTTGAGATGCGATGTTGGGCCCCGGCCCCGATCAGTACTTCTCTTGTGCGCGGGCCGCAGGTCTCGGCTCACCCCGCGTCGGCCGGTGCGCGTCACGAAGTGGGGCCCGGCACCCAGTTGTTTCAGTTCTTTGGGGGGGAGGAGTCTGGCCACGGTCCTGACGAGCGTCCCCCGCAGTCGCAGGCCGCGGGCTCCGACCGGTCCCCATGCCGGTCGTTTGTTCACGCCGGAACTGTGTCCGGCACCTCAGCGTTTCAATTTGCTGGGAGCGACGTTGGTCTTCGGCCCTGGACGGCGCCCATCTAGGTCACGGGCCATGGGCGCCGACTCGCCTCCATGCCGGTCGCCGCTCGCTTCGGTGGGCAGCAGCTGCGCCAGGAATGAAGCCGCCGCTTCTCTTGGGGGTCCTGGGCGGCTGGGGAAACGGCGCCTACCTCGTGTAGGTTTAGAGGCACCGTAAAAAGGATAATTATAAGTGCCAGGAGCAGAGCTGCAAATTATGCTGCCGCTCCGGTCGCCAAGTTGGCCACACCCCTGGTCTAAATCTGCCTGCTCACTTCTGATGCATACACCTTCCACAGATTCCTCATCTGTTTAATTATTGTTTGAGGCTTTACGCTTTTAACCAGCTATTTCTCTTCAGTGCTGTCAGGCATTGTCATGCAACTTTATCAGCAGCTTCACCTCTGGACATGATCATAGTGGAATGTATTAGGTACCAACCAGTGTGTTGGTGCGACTTGATCTTTTTTTCCATGAATCGTTGACGCTAGTCTAAAACTCTTTCTTGGTGGCCCAATCAAGGAAATTCCTCAGCATTTCAACAGTGAATTTTCTTCTTCAAAGTGTTAGAATTCAAGCCTTGTCTCAGTGCTGCAAGAAGATGTTGCTTTAGGGTCCCCCATTACATCTATATGTGGTGTCTGTAATTGAAGTAGGAATCCATGGCCTTCGCTTCTGGTTCCTACGTGCACCCAAAGACTGTCAAGAAGCTAGAGGTCAAGTTCTTTTTAGCTAAGGCCTGCAAGAGATTTTAAAGTGATCTCCTTCACCTGGTGTTGGTAGGTAACTTGTCAGAGAAAATCTCCCAAAAGACTTTCCCATACAAATTGCCCTTGGAAGTACGTTTCTGCTTCAGGGAAATGGTCTCTCTTTAAAGACCTTTCAAAGTCTTAGCACTTTATCCCAACTGTAACACCTTCCCTATTCTCAAGCAGTGTCTTGGTGCTGAAAAATATGAGGCAGGAGTATCTGATCTAGACTTCTGCCTACACATTCCTTACCTTAAAACTATTCCCAGGTGTAGGAAGTTGGCTCTGTATATACTATCTCAAAGTGAGAGAGAGTGTGCACAGAGTCCAAGGGTTCCCCTTAGAGGTAAGATAGTGGCAAAATTAGATAGTTCCAATGCTTTATTTTGTGGTAGTGTGGTCCAGCAGTAGGCTTATCAGAGGGTAGTGTTAAGCATTTGTTGTACACACACAGGCAATAAATGAGGAACACATACTCAATGACTTAACTCCAGGCCAATAGTTTTTATATAGAAAAATATATTTTCTTAATTTATTTTTAGAACCACAAGTTCAAGATTTGAAGTAAATACATAAAATGCAAGGTACTCCACGCAGGTAAGTTTGGAACTTTGAATTGGAGCAATAACATATACAGTTTTTGTTAAAATGGCAATACGCTATTTTAAAAGTAGACAGTGCAAAAATCAACAGTTCCTGGGGCAGGTAAGTAATGGTTAATTTGTCAGGTATCAAAACAAAACACATAGGCGCCTATAGAGGGGTGCTCTGGTTCCAGGGTAAGTACCCGCGTCCTCGGGGGGCAGGCCAGGGGGGGTTTTGTAGAGCACTGTGGGGGACACAAGTAGGCACACAAAACACACCCTTAGCAGCACAGGTGCGGCCGGGTGTAGTGTGCAAAGCAGGCGTCGGGTTTTGTATTGGATTAAGTGGAGGGACCCGGGGGTCACTTTAGCGGTGCTGGCAAGGCACAGGGGGGCTTCTCGGGCACGCCACCAACTGGGCTAGGCAGAGGGTCGCCTAGGGGGTTACTATCCTGGAGGGTTCAGTCGCGGTTCTAGTGGCTAGAAATCGAAGTAGGTTTGCAGAGGAGTCCTGCTGGAATCTTTCAAGCCAAATGTGAGGACCCACCAAAGAGAGAGACCCTAAATAGCCCGAAAGGGGGATTGTCACCTAGCCAGATGACTTATCAGGAGGGGGTTCTGACGTCACCTGCATGGCCTGGTCACTCAGATGCTCCCAGAGGCCCCTTACAACCTTTGTTTCAAGATAGCAGAACCCAGGGACCCACTGAAGGAGCTCTGGGCACCGCACCACCCCTGGGTTGGTGATGAACAGGGGAGTGGTACTCCCCTTTCTATTGTCCAGTTTCGTGCCAGAGCAGGGAATAGAGGTCCCTGAACTGGTGTAGACTGATTTATGCACGGAATGCACCAATTGTGCCCTTCAAAGCATACCTGTGGCTTGGGAAGGCTACCCCTCACAAGCCATGTAACACCTATTTCCAAAGGAAGAGGGTGTTACTCCCCGCTCCCAGATGAAATCCTTTGTTTTGCCTTCCTGGGCTTGAGCTGTTCAAGCAGTAGGAGGGCAGAAACCAGTCTGACGGGTGGGAGCAGCTTGGGCTGCCTGGAAAAAACCTGGAAGACTGGTAGGAGCAGTGCTGGAGTCCTCTAAGGAGCCCTCAGAGTGCATGGAATCATACTTCCATTACTGGCAACAGTATTGGGGTATGATTCTGACATGTTTGATACCAAACGTGCCTAGGTTTGAAGTTACCATTATTTAGCTGGACATAGGCAGTGACCTATGTCCAATACACGCATAAAATGGTGTCCCCGCACTCACAAAGTACATAAAAATGGCACTGGTGTTCGTGGGGACACCTCTGCTAGTGCAGGCGTGCCCTCACACACAGGTTCTTGCACGCTGCCCTCTGGGCTAGGCGTGCCTGCCAGAGGGGTGACTTATAGTGACCTGGTGCAGTGACCTGTGGAGAAAAGGGTGCATGCACCCTTTCACGGAGGCTGCAATGGCAGACCTGCAGAACACTTTGAATTGGCCCCCCATGGCTGGCATAATACATGCTGCAGCCCATAGATATCCCCTGGTGCCCCAGTGCCCTGGTACCTGTGTACCATATACTAGGGACTTACATTGGGGGACCACTATGCCAAGTGTGGGGTGAAAATGGTTCAAGTTAGAAGGGAGAGACCATAATCATTGGGGTCCTAGTTAGCAGGATCCCAGTGCACCCAGTCAAACACACTGACAACAGACAGAAAATGGGGGTAACCATGCCAAGAAAGAGGGTACTTTCCTACACCTAGTATATGGTACTTAGGTACCCAGGGCATTGCTACACCAGGGGTCCCCCGTGGGCTGCAGCCTGTATCATGCCACCCATAGGAGCCCATGCAAACTGAGTCTGCAGTCCTTCCATTGCAGCCTGCGTGAAAAGGTGCTTGCACCATTTCACTGCTGGTCACTTCACCAGGTCACTGTAAGTCACCCCTATGATAGGCCCTTCTAGCCCAGAGGACAGGGTGCAGTTTCCTGTGTCTGAGGGCACCCCTGCTTGAGCTGAGTTGTCCCTACAAATACTATTCCAATGCACTGGACTTTCTAAGTGCGAGGAAGCCATTTTACCCATGCATTGGCCACAGGCCACTCAATACCTGTGGTCCAGTTACTTATTGTAACTCCAGACCTAGGCATTTTATGTATCAACCATGTCAGAATTGTACCTAAATACTAATTGTCAGTATTGGTAGACCCTCCGCAGTATTGCTCCTACCAGTCTTCCAGGATTCTGCAGGCAGCCCACGCTGCTACAGCCCCTCAGACAGGTTTCTGCCCTCCTGCTGCATGACCAGCACAAGCAGGGTGAGACAGAACAAATAATTTCTTGTGAGAGAGGGAGGCAACACCCTCTCCCTTGAAAATAGGTGTTACAAGGCTGGGGAGGGGAAGTCTCCCTGTGCCACCAGCTTGCTTTGAAGAGTACATTTGGTGCCCCCCTTACATAATCCATTTTGCACCAGTCCAGGGACCCCCTACCTTCCATGCTCTGGTGCAAAAGCACACAAAATAAAGGAGAGTGACCACTCCCCTGTCCATCTCTACCCCAGTTGTGGTGCCCAGAGCTCCTCCACGTGGCCACTGTGAGAAAATGCTTCTTTTTTACTTGGTTAGCCCCCACTTTTTGTCTGGTGTATGATGTAGTCTAGAAATTGTTAGTGCCCAGGGCCCCTGCTGACTCTTTTCCTGAACTGCTGTGATGCACTGACACAATTGGAGAAACCTTTAGCTGCCCCATAAGTCCCTAGTAAATGGCACTAAGGTACCCAGGGAAGGAGGTGCTAATGGTAGGTCCCTGAGGGCAGCAGGACTGATTGTGCCGCAATCCAGGGCCCTGCATTCAGGTGCACTCAGCACTGCCACTGTGTCCTGATGCTAACCTAAAATAAAAACTCGACATGGCACATTACCTGTGCGCCCTGTACACTGTACACTGCATACACTGTAGGTGAGATGCCCATCTGGCAGGCCTTCCAGCCCTAAGGCAGGGTGCACTATACTGTATGTAAGGGCATAGCTGCATGAGCAATATGCCCCCACTGTGTCCTTGCCAAATCTGGGACATAGTGGGTGAACAGAGCAGCCACTTTAATACAAGTTGTGGACACTGGTCAATACAAGTTTCACAGCTACATGATGGCCACTCTGACCCCTGGGTTGTTTGGTATCAAGCAACTCAGAATGATAAATCAAAACTGGTACCAGTATTGGATTTATCCCTAAATATACCCAGGGGTTAACATGACAGGTGCCCCCTGCAAAAGCTAACTACCATGGTATGCTTGCTGACTGGTTCTGTCCAGCCTGGTACCGCCAGACAACCAATCTACAACCTTGGGGTGAGTGATCCTTCTCTCTGGGTTGCAGAACAAAGTCCTTCCTGGGTGAAGGTGATAACATCTCCTCCCTCAGGAATGTGCATTGCCCTGGCCGCAGGCTTCAAAGGGCTTACCACCTTTAAAACTTGACCCCCAGGCCTGCTGCTAGTAGCAGATGGCTGACCCGTCACAAACCCCCACTTTTGGCAGAAGCAATGGCAGGAAATTCAAACAAATGATAGAGGGAGTGGCCCCAATTGGCTGCATCACCCCTAAGGTGTTGCCTGCAAGGTGGACCCTCCATTTCATTTTCCTCCATCTTGGATGGAAGGAAAATAGCCAATCAGGCGAAGGGAAGTGACCCCTGCCCATAGGAATTTGTAAGTGTAGCCACCCTAAGGTAGATGACCCATTGGTCTCTACCAGGTTACCCCTCAAATGCCCACTAAATGCAGTATTTGGTGGGCATCCCTAGACCACAAATTCAGATTTAATGGACAGAAGAAGATCAGCACCAAGAAGATCCAAGGCAGGAGACCCGTGGACCCTGCTGCATTAAAGAAAAGGCGCTAAACCCTGCCTGCTGTACCCAGGACCCGCCAATTGCCTCTGAGGAGCTGCTGGACAACTGGACAAGTCTACAAAAACCCCAGAGCACATCCAGGCCTCGCAGATCGCCAGAGAACTCCCTCCAGAGTGGAGTTACCATTCTAAACCTTCAAGGAACCAACAAGCCAGTGAGGGCTTCTTCACTGACCAGCTGCTAACTCCAGAACTGGACGTCGAAGCTGGACCAAACTGCACCCCGACGACTGCAAGGAAAAACTCTGCCAGCGTGCCAGGTTTGGTGACACTGCACCCTCTAGCATCCAAACCATACCAATACCCTGGTTGTTGGTCAGCCCATGTCAGACACATAGAAAAACAGCCCACCCAGAGCTGCAAAAGGACCAGGAGAAAGCCCCAGCAGAGAGAATTCAGAAACAACCGGGGCCTCCTGCCAGAGTGCCCCCGTTGTCCTGCAGACGACCCTTGAACTAACATACCTCTCCTGGCTCTCCGATTCGCTCTGCACCCAGTTGCCCTGTGCCCTGCACCGAAGAACCAGCTGTGCCCTAAGGGTCCCCCTTGCAACCTCAACACCCCAAGGGGACCAGCAGGATTCCCCTTTAAACTTAACTGTGCAGTGCTTTTCCAAGTGGTCCCTCTCAGTGGCCCTGCACCAGAACCGGGAGCCGGCCAAACTTCTCTATCTGGCACAGTGTGCCCACCGATGACCTCAACCAACTTGCAAAAGAAGAAATACTCTTTAAAAGATATTATAAAACAGCCTGTTGGTTATTCCTTTAGCCACATTGAATGACAGAATTATTTCACAAACAGAATTATATCCCCAATTAAGTCCTTCTCAAAAGTGTAATTTCTTGATTTGTTTAATGGAAAATCTATTATTTTCTAACTCTTTCTGAATCACGAGCACTTGATCTGATTTGCTCTTTGTTCTGTCCTTTTCCTTTTTCGTTTTTGGTGATACAATGGGGGACTGTACAATTTGTACATATATGAAGTAAAAACAAGTGTTGTATTTGTAATAAATGATGTTCTCTGGAATTAATGAATGGTAATGCTTTGTTTGGGTATGAGGGGTGAGGTGACAGCGGTCACAATTAGTTCCAAGGGGCTTTATGTTGTTTTGTGATAACACAAAACATCAAGGGCCACAGTGGGGGCCGACAAAGGGGACCTGCAGTGCAGGGGCCTTTGTCAAGGCTTCCGCCCCACCCACGATCTCTAGGGGCCAAATGAGGGCTTCGTTGGGGCAGGGGGAGCCTCCGATGAGGCTTCCTTTCCCCTCCCCTGCCCATTCAAAGAACAGAAAGGGGCTTCCTTCCTTTCTCTTGGCCCGTTCGGGCCGCGGCAGTGTGCAGACACCAAAGTAGGTGCCTGCTTGTGTCCCTGGGGCCACTCTGCAGAGCGCGCTTCACCCCGGGGATACAATAGGAGTGCGTTCGCTCCATATTTGAAATCAAGGGTGCCCGGGCCAGCGCATCCCTCTCACTTGGAGTTCTCCAGTGCCCTGGTCACAGCGGTGACTTCGGATTACACCAGTAAGCAGCATTTCTCACTACCATTCCAACCATACCAAACATGCCTACGCTACCCCTCATAAATCAGACAGTACCCCTTACACATAAGGCAGGGTATTTCTAATGCAATCCTATGAGAAGGCAGCACTCACAGCAGTGAGACACCAAGTTAGGCTGTTTGTCACTACCTGGAAAGGCCACGCAATCTGGCACATGTCCTGCCTTCTACATACATAGGCCCTAGCTAGCCCTATGGGCAGGGTACTACCATAGGGTTGACTTACATGTAGTAAAAAGGGAGTTCTGAGCCTGGCAAGTAAATTTAGATCCCAGGTCCCTGGGGCAGAAAACTGCACAAACAGGCCCTGGGCTAGCAGGCCTGAGACAGGTCTGAAAGGCTATTCTGATGGATACACCTACCTGTGGATTCCTCACGGAAAGAATTCTCCCCTCGCGCCAGCCTCAACGGAAATTTCTTCTAGCTCTGCACTTTGACGATGACGTCACAATCGCCCGACTCCACGCGACGCCGAATGACGTCATCCAGGCAATAAGAAGCCCTCGTCGACGTGCAGACGTCAGTTCCCTTTTTTCCGTGCCCGAGTAACGGTTAATTCTTCGAGGCTCACAGGGAGCTACTGTTCCAAACGACGGTTACAATGTTGCAGCCAAGGAAATCCGGTTTTAAACCATGTAACCAGTGCGGGGGTCAGATGTCGGTTACCGACCCCCATGAGAATTGCCTCTGGTGCCTTAGCTCTGACCATTAGGTCGAGTGATGCGGCTCTTGTCAGCGCATGAACCCTAAGGCACTTAAAGAGAGGGAGGCGAAATTGTTCTTGGCTCGATCCAAGAAGAAGGAGAGGCGTCTTCGGAGGGAGTCTTCTTCGAGATCCTCGAGATCTCATCACCATCATAGTGACTCTCGGCGCCGTCACGGATCTGGGTGCCGATCGAGCAAGGGACGGTCTAGATCACGGTCGGCTTCTCTGTCAGCTCGGCGCCGTCCGACGTGGGAGGTTAGCCCGACCGTCACGCCCCCTATGACCCCGACGTCACCCGGGTCGGTCTTTGAGGTCGAGCCTCCCCAGAGGCCAGAAGGTTCTCCTGGCCAGGAGTTACCTGGACCTTCTTCGGCATCTATGCCGGCGCAGCAGCAATACCCGGCTTTCCTGACTCCGGGAACGGACCCTGCGGCGTTCTTAAATGCCATGTTTAACATTTTTACTTCCATGGCGCCGGGTGGAAGTCATGCAGGTCCGTCTGGCCCTTTGGCCTTTAATTTGGGCGTTCCGGTGTCTTATAAATCGACGCCCTTCACCCCATTTTTATCTGCTGCACCTGAAGCGGCGCCGATGCCCTTGACGTCGGCCAGACCGACTACACCTTTTCGGCGCCGTTGGATTCGCCTCGTATCCGATCGACAGTTAAGCATCCTGTGGAGCCGGAGGGTCCAGCTTCGGACGGATCCGAGGTTTGGTGCCAACGGAGATCTTCGGCGTCGGCCGACGCCGGGTCTGGAGTCAAGGCTAAGATCAAGACGTCTGGCTCTGCGACTATTGGAAGAGTATGCAAGACAGCACCTGGAGGAAGGTGAAGTTTTGGAGCCCTCTGGTGACTTCCAGGGTCTGGATACAGCTAGTGGCTTGGACACTTCCCCGGAGTGGGATCTAGCTTCCCCTGGAGAGATCACTGAGGAAGCAGCTTCATTTCACGCTGTTATTCGGAAGGCTGCAGACTTTTTAGATCTTCCCCTCCCTACTGCAGAAGTCAAAAGAAATTTGTTAACAGAGGTTTTGCACCCGGCTTCTGCTTCTGTTGAGCCTCTTTTGCCCTTTAATGAGGCGCTGCTGGACCCCATTAAGGACATTTGGATGAAACCTGTGTCCACCGTGGCTGTCAACAGGGCGGTGGCTCGTCGCTATCGGGCGGCGCCTGGTGATCCGGTGTTTCTCTCCAGACAACCAACACCGGAGAGTCTAGTGGTGCAAGCCTCATGTTCATCCAGATCCTCTCCTGGCTCGTTTCCCGGAACACCTGCGGAGAGGGAATCAAAGAAGATGGACCATACTGCAAAAAGACCTTTTCATCTTGCAGTATGGCCTTAAAGTCTTCCAATGCGACCTGCATACTGGGGCGTTACATCCATCCCCTTATGGAGGAAGCGAAGGGCCACCCTAATTTGTCCCAGGAGATGTTGCAGCTGCTGGCGGATGCTCAAGCGGCAGCGACTCAGGTGATCCAGTCGGGATTGGATACTTCAGACTCGGTGGCTAGAGCTATGGGCACGACCATAGTTTCTAGGAGACAGTCTTGGCTACGGTCATCTGGCTTCTCGTCTGAAGTGCAGGCAACTCTTCTCGATCTTCCCTTTGATGGCGAGAGGCTCTTCGGCACAAAGGTGGACTCTGCCCTGGAACGTTTTAAGGAGAGCAGAGCTACTGCAAGATCTTTGGGACTCCAGTCTTCTGCTTCATCCTCCTTTAGAGGTTTTCAGAGGTTTAAATGATTTCGACGTGGCTCTTCCTTTCGTGGAAGATTGCAAGGACCACAACAATCTGCTTCTACCCTGCCATACAGATCTTTCACGGGCAGGGGCAGAGTCCGTACGAGAGGAGCCACCTTGCAGCACTCCGCCTCTTCCTCTTCCTCGGGAGAGGTGCAGCAAGGAAAGCAGCCGTAGTCCTCCTCCACTCCCTGTCCACTTGTCTCCGGTAGGGGGGAGACTTGCCCATTTTCTTCCGATGTGGGAGGTTATAACATCGGACTCCTGGTTCATCGATATTGTGAAGAAGGGGTACGCTCTTCCCTTTTGGGAATTCCCTCCTCCCTTCCCTCCCCGCCCATCCTTCTGTTCGGAAGACCATCTTCTCCTATTACAGCAGGAAATGTTGTCCCTATTGGCAAAAGGTGCGATAGAGTTGGTTCCCGAGCAAGAGAGGGGTCAGGGCTGTTATTCAAGATACTTCCTGATTCCCAAAAAGGATGGTCGGTTGAGACCGATTTTGGACTTGAGGGTTTTGAATTGGTTCCTCAAACAGGAAAAGTTCAAAATGCTGACCCTGTCACAGGTTCTTTTGGCGTTGAACGAAGGAGACTGGATGGTGTTGGTCGATTTGCAGGACGCGTATTTTCATATTCCGATCCTCAAATCGCAGAGGAAGTATCTCCGCTTTGTGGTGGGATCACAACCTTATCAGTTTGCGGTCCTCCCGTTTGGTCTTACTTCAGCGCCTCGAGTCTTCACAAAGGTGATGGCGGTGGTAGCGGCAGAGCTCAGAAGAACGGGGATAGCAGTATTTCCCTACCTGGACGATTGGTTGATCAAAGCCAAGACTCCGGAGTTCGTGCGGCGCCATCTCCAGTCGACAACTCAATTGTTGTACGTCCTGGGTTTTTCAGTCAATGTACCCAAATCTCACCTGGAGCCCTCTCAACGCCTCCTGTTCATAGGGGCAGTATTGGACAAGACATTGAATCAGGCCTTTCCTCCACCCCAGCGGGTCCAGGACTTTCAGGCGTTGATTCCAATGTTTCAATATGGGGCTGTAGTTCCAGTCCTCAAGGTCCTTCGTCTGCTCGGTCTGTTCACTTCTTGCATACTGTTAGTCACCCATGCACGCTGGCACATGAGGGCTCTTCAGTGGTGCGTCCACAGGCAGTGGTTTCAACACAAAGGGTATCTCGAGGAGTCGATAAAGATCTCCAGAGACACTGCAGTGGATCTTCAATGGTGGGCAGCGGTTGACAACCTGTCACAAGGAAGCCCGTTCTCGCTACCCCCACCAGTGGCCTCAGTGGTAACGGATGCTTCCACTTTAGGGTGGGTAGCTCATCTGGGGGACATGGAGATCAAATGCCTTTGGTCTCCAGTAGAGCAGAGATTACACATCAATCTGTTAGAATTGCGGGCAGTACGTCTGGCTCTCAAGGCCCTCCTCCCTTCCATTCGCGGTCAGTCAATCCAAGTTTTAACGGACAACACTACCGCGATGTGGTATATAAACAAACAGGGAGGAGTGGGGTCGTATCTTCTCTGCAGAGAAGCTCTTCGTCTCTGGTCCTGGCTTGAGGAGCACAGGATCTGCTTGGTTGCACATCATTTGGCCGGAGTCCTGAACGTGCGTGCGGACATTCTCAGTCGACGCAGCTCGGCCGACCACGAGTGGCGTCTTCATCCAGATCTGGTTCTGTATATCTTCCGGATGTGGGGATATCCACAAATAGATCTGTTTGCAACTCAAGAGAATGCGCAGTGCCCGCTATTTTGCAGCCTCCATTATCCGGTGCAAGGAGCGTTGGGGGACGCGTTTCAGATGTCCTGGAAGGGTCAGTTGCTTTACGCGTTTCCCCCCATACTCTTGATTCCTCGAGTTCTGAGGAAGATCCGCCAAGACCGAGCTCGAGTCATCCTAATAGCTCCGGATTGGCCAAGAAGGGAGTGGTATTCGGACCTTCTCCAGCTCTCTCAGTGCCCGCCGCTCCGTCTCCCTTGCAGGGTGGACCTCCTCTCGCAGTCGCAGGGGCAGATTCTACACCCCCACCTCCAGAGCCTGCATCTTCATGCCTGGAGATTGAACGGGGCAATCTGAGTTCCTTTTCTCTCCCACCAGATGTGGTGGATGTTATTTTATCGGCCAGACGACACTCCACCAAGTCAATATATGCTAATCGTTGGGCTAAACTTGCATGCTGGTGTGGAGAGAACAGTTTGGATCCCTTAAAAGCTAGTTTATCTGATATTTTGTCATTTGCTCTCTATCTGGCACAGAAGGGTTGTGCGATTGCCACAGTCAAAGGTTATTTGTCTGCTCTATCCGCTTTTCTGTGCCTTCCTGATCAGCCATCCTTCTTTAAATCTCCTATTGTTTTAAAGTTCCTAAAGGGGCTCACTAACAGGTTTCCACCAACGCCATTCGTTATGCCTCAGTGGGACCTAAACTTAGTCTTAACGTTTCTAATGGGGTCCCCGTTTGAACCGATGCACTCTTGCTCTTTACGGTTGCTGGTATTCAAAACTCTTTTCCTAGTGGCCATAACATCTGCCAGAAGGGTTAGCGAGCTTCAGGCTCTCACTGTAGAACCCCCATACCTTTCTTTCTTTAAGGACAAAGTGGTGTTAAGGACCAAGGCAGCTTTCCTACCGAAGGTTGTTACACCCTTTCACCTGGGGCAGTCGATTACTCTCTCTTCCTTTTACCCTCCACCTCACCCATCCAAGGAGGAAGAGAGGCTCCACCGACTGGATCCACGAAGAGCGCTGAGCTTCTACGTCGCCAGGACGAAAGAGTTCAGACAGGATGATCAGCTCTTCGTTGGATACGTGGGGAAGAGAAAAGGTAGAGCGGTCCACAAGAGAACGCTATCCAGGTGGGTCATTTTATGTATTAAGATTTGCTATTTTTTGGCAAAGAAAGATCCACCTGTGGGGCTTCGTGCCCATTCCACCAGGGCCAAAGCAGCTTCATCGGCTTTGGCTAGAGGTGTTCCTGTGGCTGACATCTGCAGGGCAGCGACCTGGGCGTCCCTCCATACTTTTGTCAAACATTACTGTTTGGATTCTGAGGTTAGGAGGGATGGCCATTTTGCTTGCTCGGTGTTGCAGGATTTCTTGGTTTGACAATTCGGGCACCCACCTCCGGAGGTTGTACTGCTTTGGGACTCTATTCTTTTGGTGAGGAATCCACAGGTAGGTGTATCCATCAGAAGAATAAGTTACTTACCTTCGGTAACGCTTTTTCTGGTGGATACAGTAACTACCTGTGGATTCCTCACGGTCCCACCCGCCTCCCCGTTGCCTGACTGGTCAAACCGAGATATCCTTGGGTGCGCATCCTTGATCGTGTAAATATGTATATAACTGACTCATGTATATAGTCATGGTAACTGTATATACAATTTCTTTACGAATTAAGAAAGTTCAAAGAAGACCTTTTGATCTTGGTTTATATATTTATTTCTCTCTGGTATTGAGCATTCATTGCTGTTGTTTAGAATGTGTTCTATAATAAATGTTCTATTTTCATTCATTTTGGATGAATATGTGCTCTTTAGGTTTAACCTGTTCGTCTCTTTGGCACGTAAAAAATGGTGATAACTGACGTCTGCACGTCGACGATGGCTTCTTATTGCCTGGATGACGTCATACGGCGCCACGTGGAGTCGGCGATTGTGACGTCATCGTCGACGTGCAGAGCTAGAAGAAATTTCCGTCGGGGCTGGCGCGAGGGGAGAATTCTTTCCGTGAGGAGTCCACAGGTAGTTACTGTATTCACCAGAAAAAGCGTTACCGAAGGTAAGTAACTTATTCTTTCAGTGGGTGGCGCAAGCAGCGCTGCAACCCCACTAGTGGAATTTAATTTACTGGCCATGTGTATCGGGTTACCACTTTACAAGGGACTTATAGGTAAATTAAATATGCCAATTATGTATAAGCCAATCATACCAATTTTACAAGGGAGAGCACATGCACTTTAGCACTGATTAGCAGTGAAAAAGTACTCAGAGTCATAACGTCAGCCAACAAGGGTCAGAAAAATAAGGAGGCAAAAAGTATGGGGAATGACCCTTGTAAAAGGGCCAGGTCCAACTATATATATATAGTACTTATCTCCAGTTGGGGGACTGCCTCTAAGGAATCTAGTTAAGTGCTACTGTACCTTTATTTTTTAAACATTGTGTGGTTCCTTTGAGGTGTGATAAGTTGCTGTGTCTGCTGTGGTATTGAAGATGCTTTACACTCCTAGATAAGTCTTGGCTGCTCACCACATCTACCACTAGAGTACCATTGCTTCCTAGACACTGTCTCATTCACTAATAGGGGTTGCCTGGACCTGGTATGAGGTGCAAACACCATAGGTGTCCACCACACACTAGGCCAGCTTCCTTCAATGCCCATTCACTATGCCCCAGTGGGATTTGAATTTGGTTTTGACCTTTCTGATATGTGCTCCTTTCGAGCACTTCACAATTCTATTGTGTTGATTGTCCCAATCATTGGATAAGGGTCTAGTCACAAAGTTGCTGCAGGGATGGACTGAAGGTCAGTCCAGGGGACCCCGGAGGGTGTCCGACCATTCAGGTCCTGGGGCACATGGGATTGCAGGGGGGCCCACAGAAACAGTCTGCAGCCATGAACTTGGGATCCAGTCTGACCAAGCCAACAAGTGGCCTTGGGTCTCACAAGACTGGGAGATGTGGGGGCACCTTTGGTTCTCTTCTCAGTCCGGGGCGGATGGGTGCAGAGGTGTCCTGAGGCATCGGGTTTCTGTCACCTGGTCACTCGCGGTTGCGTGGGGGGGGGTTTGCAGAAACAGTCTGCAAACACAGTCTCAAAGTGCACAGTGAGCGAACTCAGGGTGAGCTTCGTCTCTGGAGGGCCTGGGAACCACGCTGACGCCATTGGCCCACTTCAGCTTGGGCTAAGTGGATCAGGTGCAGTGATAATGTCCAACGTCAGGCTTCTGGCGGTCCACGTCCTCACAGTTCTTGCTTTGGTGCAGGGGTGCAGCCCTTCTACTCCAAAGGAGTTCTTCCTGGCGATTTGCGAAGCATTGGTAGCTCTCTGTTTTTTGGAGGCTGCAGCGGCAGGACAGGTCAGTTGGCAGGAGGGTCGGGTGCATTAGGCAGACCGGTAGGGTTGGCACCAAGTCAGTTGTACTCCTTGGTTCTCGAGATCAGCAGGCTTCTTGTCCACTCGTTCTTGTGTGTTCAGCAAAGTTATGAGGAGCTGGTTTCAGGGTTCCCCTTAATACTCAATTTAGGGAGCGTTAAGGGGAGTAAATGGTAGTAGCTAATGGGCAACTTACCCTTGGAGTCACTGTACCCCCTAGATGATCACTTTGGGGAGTGGTTATCACTCTCTCCAGAGTTCCTCAATTCCACCACACACAAATTGGCAGAATGTCCTAGGTGATGTCCAATTCGGGCTGGCTATTTTAGGAGTGTGCCCAGCCCAGAAATGTGACACGCCTCCTGCATAGCTAATTTTCCATCCTCTCCAGGTGCCAGATCGTCCCTGAGGCAGGGGGTGTTGGCATCTTCTTCCGAGGAAGGCCAGATCTGCATACTGAAGGCGGTGGGCTTCTTTGAAGCTCCCTGCATTGGAATACAGATCACTCTGTGGGGAGGGGTGCCCAGACAGGCTTTGTTCCACACCTCCAGCGAACGAAGGATGTCACCCTGGGGGGGGGGGGCAGTTTCTTGTCTGTTGGTGGAAGACTGGCGAGAATTTGTCAGTGATATCACCAGTGGTTGGTAGGTATTTCAGGGGGCACCTCTAAGTTGTCCTCTGGGTACATATATTAATAAATCCATCACTGAAATCAGTGAGGGTTTATCAATACAAGATGTTTGAAACCAAACATCCCTTGGTTCAGAGAAGCCATAATGCAGCTGGGGAACTCGTATTGACCAGTGTCCAGCACATGTATTTCAAATGGCTTCCCTGTCCACTTGCTACGTTTAAGAATCAACAAAGACATAGCAGGGACATATCTGTTCAGACAGATATGTCCTCACATGATATAATGCACCCTGGCTTAGGGCTGTAAGGCCTTCTGTAGGGGTGACCTACAAATCCCACATGCAGTGGTAGGAGACATGGCACACAGGGCTGTGTGACAAGTCGTGTTTTCACTTTTAGGGAACACGCAGCCTGCAGTGGCAGTCTGCAGGAGTTTGGTGCTAGGTCCCATCGAGTGACACCGGTTGTGCTGCAGCTCTTAGAGCCCCTCTTCAGTACTCATGCCCTAAGTACCAGGGGTACCATTTACTAGGTACTTACAGAGGTGCTGAAGGGCCTGGCAACTTGGGGGATCAAGTGGCCAGGTGTCCTGTTTTGGAGAAGGAACACCAACTAACGACGCACAAGGGTCCTGCTCGAAGAACAATCTCCGTATCCAATCTGACGCCTGGGGGAAATTCTAAGGCATGGAATCTGCAATTAGAATGTCTCTACCAGATAAATCGTTACCGGAGGTAAGTAACTTGTTCATCAGTATCGTTTTTCCATGAGTTTTCAAGTATCTCAGTAGCAGTTTGTCTTTTATGTCTCTAGTAATCAACTGGTGTTGCCAAGGTGTCTAATGAACAACTACAGTGCTATCATTCTATACTTAGGACAAAAGTGGCACACCTGAACCAAACTGGAAAACATTCCCTGCAGAGAATAGTGCAACAAACAAAAAAAATGAGGCGGTTTCTTTACTCACTGAAATGATGATGAGTGCTCCAGTAAGCCAAAGGGATGTCACAATTTCTGTGATCTCTCATAGCTTCTGTATCTATTTCAGTAAACAGTTCTGTCATTGCTGATGTAATTCAGCATGTCATGCGTGATGTAATAGGTTATAAGCAGTGTACTCTATATTTTTATAATCTATAGCTGTATGATTATATCGGTTTCAGTCATTTTTTAAATTTATTTTGGAAAATACACAGTTGGTGTGAAACAGCTAAAGCTGTCTCTGTTACAGATCTTAGAAGGGACAAGGGAGACAGGCTGCAGATTGGTGTGCACAGTGGGTTAGAATGAGGTGATATGGGAAACCCTTATTAAACCCCTAAGGAACAAAAGAGACCGGAGAGAAATACAATGACTTCCTTTGTAATAGTACACCATCATCGCCTCCTGTGTCTACACATACTATCATTAGTGTGACTTAGTGAATGGTCTTTAAAAAAGCACTGCTCAACAATTGGCCCATGCTCCGGAGCCAACAGTAACCGAGGGACAGACCCGTGTCCCCCTGCCCCCCCAAAACACACACACAAACATTTACAAAACAGATACCCAGTGCCAGATCTCTTGCCCTAAAACTGCACATTAGTTTTTCCCAATTAACAAACCCTTAGTTGCCACTGTAAGTCCCTAGTAAATAGTACACCTGGTACCTAGGGTATGGGAAACTAAAGGAAGGCCCCTGAGGGCTGCAGCACAGATTGTGCCACCCTCAGGGACCAATACCCCCCAAGTGCACCTAGTACTGCCTTTGCAGACTGCATGTCTTGGTTCATACCCAAAATGAAAACACAACATGATACACATCCTGTGTACCCTGCCCCCTTACAGAGCATGCAATATATGTAAGTCACCCCTCTGGCAGGCCTTCCAGCCCTAAAGGCAGTGTTAATTATGTAGGAAAGTGCCACTGTTGGCATGGTTACCCCCCTAGTGTTGATGCCAACTTAAATTGAAAGTGTGCTGGGACCCTGCTAACCAGGCCTCAGCACTAGTGTTCTTTCCCTAAAACTGTACCTTTGCATTTACAATTCGCATAGCCCCGGCACACAGTTAAGTCCCTTGTATAAGGTACCCATGGTACCAAGGGCCCTGTGGCCAGGAAAGGTCTCTAAGGGCTGCAGCATGTACTATGCCACCTTGGGGGACCCTCACTCAGCCCATGCACACTGCCTTGCAGCTTGCGTGTGCTGGTGGGGAGAAAAAGACAAAGTCAACAGGGTGCCATGCCCACAAACCACTGCCTGTGGCATAGGTAAATCACCCCTCTAGCAGGCCTTACAGCCCTAAGGCAGGGTGCACTTTACCGCAGGTGAGGGCATAGCTGCATGAGCAGTATGCCCCTACAGTGTCTAAGTCTATTCTTAGAAATTATAAGTACAGTGTGGCCATATTAAGTATATGGTCTGGGAGTTTGTCAAAACGAACTCCACAGCTCCATAATGGCTACACTGAACACTGGGAAGTTTGGTATCAAACTTCTCAGAATAATAAACCCACACTAATGACCGTGCTGGATTTATTTTAAAAAAATGCACACAGAGGGCATCTTAGAGATGCCCCCTGTATTTTACCCAATCTTTTGGTGCAGGACTGATTGGTCTGTGCCAGCCTGCCACTGAGAGATGAGTTTCTGACCCCCTGGGGTGAGAGCCTTTGTGCTCTCTAGGGCCAGAAACAAAGCCTGCACTGGGTGGAGGTGCTTCACACCCCCCCCCCCCCTACAGGAACTGTAACTCCTAGCAGTGAGCCTCAAAGGCTTAGGCTTTGTGTTACAATGCCCCAGGGCACTCCAGCTAGTGTAGATGCCCCTCCCCTGGACACAGACCCCACTTTTGGCAGCAAGTCCAGAGAGATAATGAGAAAAACAAGGAGGAGTCAACCCTTCAGCCAGGTCCACCCCTAAGGGGACCAGAGCTGAAGTGACCCCCTCCTTGGAAAATGTTCCATCTTGTTTTGGAGGAGTTAGCCCAATAGGAATAGGGATGTGCCCCTCTTCCCAAAGGTAGGAGCCACAAGGAGGGTGTAGCCACCTTCAGGGACAGTAGCCATGGCTACTGCCCTCCAGCCCTAACACCCCCCCTAAATTTTGTATTTAAGGGTGTAGGAAAGTACCATCTTGCCTGGCATGTTACCCCCATTTTTACTTGTGTGTCAGTTTGTTTTTGTCTGTCTCACTGGGATCCTGCTACCAGGACCCCATTGCTCCATAGTTTGTGGCCTGAATGTGTTCCCTGTGTGGTGCCTAACTGTGTCACTGAAGCTCTGCTAACCAGAACCTCAGTGCTTATGCTCCCTCTGCTTTTACAATTGTCACTGCAGGATATTGACCATTTTCACCAATTCTAATTGACACACTGGAACACCCTTATAATTCCCTAGTATATGGTACCTAGGTACCGCAGGGTATTGGGGTTCCAGGAGATCCCTATGGGCTGCAGCATTTCTTTTGCCACCCATAGGGAGCTCAGACCAGTATTACACAGGACAACCACTGCAGCCTGAGTGAAATAACGTCCATGTTATTTCACAGCCATTTTACACTGCACTTACGTAACTTATAAGTCACCTATATGTCTAACCCTCACTTAGTGAAGGTTAGGTGCAAAATTACTAAGTGTGAGGTCACCCTGGCACTAGCCAAGGTGCCCCCACATAGTTCAGGGTAATTTCTCCAGACTTTGTGAGTGCGGGGACACCATTACACGTGTGCACTACATATAAGTCAATACCTATATGTAGCTTCACAATGGTAACTCCGAATATGGCCATGTAACATGTCTAAGATCATGGAATTGCCGCCCCTTCCCCCCATGCCAAATCTGGTATTAGGGTGCCAATCCCATGCATCCCCGGGGCTCCAGCATGGACCCCAGGGACTGCCAAACTAGCTCTCAGGGGTTTTCTCTGCAGTTGCCGCTGCTGCCAACCCAAAGACAGGCTTATGCCCTCCTGGGGTCTGGGCAGCCCACTCCCAGGAAGGCAGAACAAAGGATTTCCTCTGAGAGAGGGTGTTACAACCTCTCCCTTTGGAAATAGGTGTTAAGGGCTGGGGAGGAGTAGCCTCCCCCAGCCTCTGGAAATGCTTTGAAGGGTACAGATGGTGCCCTCCTTGCATAAGCCAGTCTACACTGGTGCAGGGATCCCCCAGTCCCTGCTCTGGCGTGAAACTGGACAAAGGAAAGGGGAGTGACCACTCCCCTGTCCATCACCACCCCAGGGGTGGTGCCCAGAGCTCCTTCAGTGTGTCCCAGACCTCTGCCATCTTGAATGCAGAGGTGTGAGAGCACAATGGAGGCCTCTGAGTGGCCAGTGCCAGCAGGTGACGTCAGACACCCCTCCTGATAGGTGCTTACCTGGTTAGGTGGCCAATCCTCCTCTGAAGGCTATTTAGGGTCTCTACTGTGGGTTTCTCATCAGATAACGAATGCAAGAGCTCACCAGAGTTCCTCTGCATCTCTTCTTAGACTTCTGCCACGGATCGACCGCTGACTGCTCCAGGACGCCTGCAAAACCGCAACAAAGTAGCAAGCCGACTACCAGAAACATTGTAGCGCCTAATCCTGCTGGCTTTCTCGACTGTTTCCTGGTGGTGCATGCTCTGAGGGCTGTCTGCCTTCACCCTGCACTGGAAGCCAAGAAGAAATCTCCTGTGGGTCGACGGAAACATCCCCCTGCTAATGCAGGCACCAAACTTCTGCCTCACCGGTGTTCTGCCTTCCTACATATCTCCTATCGGAGCTTACAGAACCTCTCTGGAATGCACTTCTGAGTTCGAAGAATACCTTTATTGTTGTTAGTTCTTCCCCACCCACAAGTTCTTGAGAGACGAATTAGTAGATTTCAAGCACACGTAGTCGCAGCAATGAAAGCAAAATATATCACAGTACTTCTTAGTTGCAATGTACACAGCAAATATAGGTAGGATTATAGTATAGCAAAGCATAAAAGTCAAATTCATCACCATATGGGCAAGGATGCAGGGCCTAAATATTCAGCTTCATCTTTCTGGGGGTCTTCAAATTGATGACTCCGGTCAGCTGCGAGAAAGAGATTATCTACCCAAACGGGAGACTAGGAACTGACGTCTAGCTCCAGCCTGAAGTCAAGCAGATTCAAATCTCTCACTGTAGCCCAGAGTCATCCTTAAAAGCAATCTCAGTGTGAGATTTGAACGGCCTTGGAGAATGGCCAGTTCTCTGAGCCATTCCGCTCTTAGATTGGATTGCTAGGTAAACACAAAATCTACGTGCTCTTATCAGCTAAGGTCTGGTGTGAAGAAAACAGCTTGGTTCATCTTGTGGAAAAACACAGCTTGGAAGAATACAGATATCTGCGATGTTTCAACTGCAATGTCTAACTCCACGTTAGAGCCAATAGGCAGCTAACCTAAATATCAAATGTAATGTCTAATGTCATGTCAAAGCCAAAAGGCAGCTGAGCTGAATACAAAATGTAATGTCTAATATCATGTCAAAGCCAATAGGCAGCTGAACTGAATACAAAATGTAATGTCTAATATCATGTCAAAGCCAATAGACAACTAAGCTGAATACAGAATATAATGGCTAATGCCATGTCAAAGCCAATAGGCAGCTGAACTGAACAAAACATATAATGTGCTACTGGTGAACATTGAGCAACTAATATGTGCAGTGGTGAAACACAGTCATTGATCAAACACAATTAATAGCATCACAACCGGTCCTCTGGGTCCCCTCTCATCTCGATGAGCGTGGTCCCTGAAACACAGGAGCTGGATCCAAGTGACCCCGTCAGTTCATTGGTCCTTCTGTCCAAATTTGGTGGAGGTAAGTCCTTGCCTCCCCACGCCAGACAGTAATCCTGGGTACTGCGTGACCTGCAGCTGCTAGGGCTTCTGTGCACTTTTGCAAGGAATCCTTCGTGCACAGCATGCCCTGGTCCCTTGCACTCCGTCCTGCATGGCTTAACTCGCTGAGTTGACCACCAGCTTCGTGGGACCCTCCTTTGTAGTGTTGAGATGACCGCCATGCTCAGATTTCTTGAACGCCTGTTAGTGTTTCTGCGGGTGATGCCTGCTTCTGCGTGGGCTCTCTGTGCTACTGAGCGTCCCCTCTGTCTCCTCCTCCAAATGGCGACCTCCTGGTCTTTCCTGGGCAGCACCCATTTTCTTCAAACGTAGCCTTTGCAGCTAGCAAGGCTTGTTTGTGGTCTTTCTGCGTGGAAACAACTCTGCATCCTCCAGCATGCCATGGGACATGTTCTGTGCAAAGGAGAAGTTCCTGGCATCTTCCGTTGTTGCAGAATATTCAGCTTCTTCCACCCGGAGGCAGCCATTTTGCACCTTCATCTGGGGTTTAGTGGGCTCCTGCCCCCCCCCCCTCCCCCCCGGACACTTTCGTGACTCTTGGACTTGGTCCCCTTCCTTTGCAGGTCCTAAGGTCCAGGAATCCGTCTTCAGTGCTTTGCAGCCAGTTGTGGTCTTTGCAGAATCTCCTATCACAACTTTAGTGTGTTTCTGGGGAAGTAGGGCCACTTTACTCCTACTTTTCAGGGTCTTGGGGTGGGGTATCTTGGACACCCTTAGTGTTTTCATACACTCTCAGCGACCCTCCACACACTACACTAGGCTTGGGGTCTAAGTGGTTTGCATTCCACTTTTTTACTATATGGATTGTGTTGCCCCTAGGCCTATTGCATACTATTATATTCTACAGTTTTTGCACTACTTTTCTAACTGTTTACTTACCTGATTTTGGTTTGTGTGTATATTTTGTGTATTTTACTTACCTCCTAAGGGAGTATATCCTCGGAGATATTTCTGACACATTGTCACTAAAATAAAGTACCTTTATTTTTAGTAACTGAAGGAAGTTGGCTCTGTATGTACTATTTCAAAGTAAGAAATAGTGTGCACAGAGTCCAAGGGTTCCCCTTAGAGGTAAGATAGTGGCAAAAAGAGATCATTCTAATGCTCTATTCTGTGGTAGGGTGGTTGAGCAGTAGGCTTATCAGAGGGTAGTGTTAAGCATTTGTTGTACACACAGGCAATAAATGAGGAACACACACTCAAATACTTAACTCCAGGCCAATAGTTTTACATAGAAAAATATACTTTCTTAGTTTATTTTAAGAACCACAGGTTCAAGATTTACAAACAATACTTTAAATGAAAGGTATTTCACTCAGGTATCTTAGGAACTTTGGATCATCACAATAGCATGTACAGTTTTAGCAAAAATGGCAATAAGCTATTTTAAAAATGTACACAGTGAAAAAAAAAAAACAGTTCCTGGGGGAGGTAAGTATTTGTTAGGTTCACAGGTAAGTAAAGCACTTATTAGGTTCAAAGTTGGGTCCAAGGTAGCCCACCGTTGGGGGTTCAAGGCAACCCAAAAGTTACCACACCAGCAGCTCAGGGCCGGTCAGGTGCAGAGGTCAAAGTGGTTCCCAAAACACATAGGCTTCAATGGAAATAGGGGTGCCCCGGTTTCAGTCTGCCAGCAGGTAAGTACCCGCAACTTCGGAAGGCAGACCAGGGGATTTTGTAGGGCACCGGGGGGAACACAAGCAGGCACAGAAAGTACATCCCTCAGTGGCACAGGGGCGGCCGGGTGCAGAGCGCAAACAGGCGTCGGGTTTGCAATAGGATTCAATGGGAGACCCAGGGGTCTCTTCAGCGATGCAAGCAGCAAAGGGGGGGGGCTCCTCGGGGTAGCCACCACCTGGGCTAGGAAGAGGGCCGCCTGGGGGTCTCTCCTGCACTGGAGTTCGGATCCTTCAGGTCCTGGGGGCTGCGGGTGCAGTGTCTTTACCAGGCATCGGGTTCCTTGAAGCAGGCAGTCGCGGTCAGAGGGAGCCTCTGGATTCCCTCTGCAGGCGTCGCTATGGGGACTCAGGGGGGTCAACTCTGTCTACTCACGGGCTCGCAGTCGCCGGGGAGTCCTCCCTGTAGTGTTGGTTCTCCGCAGGTCGAGCCGGTGGCGTTGGGTGCAGAGTGGAAAGTCTCACGCTTCCGGCGGGAAACGTGTGGTCTTTAAAAGTTGCTTCTTTGTTGCAAAGATGCAGTTCTGTGGAAATGGGCCGCTGTCCTCAGGAGTTTCTTGGTCCTTTTAGATGCAGGGTAGTCCTCTGAGGCTTCAGAGGTCGCTGGACCCTGGGGGGGCGCGTCTCTGTTGCAGTTTTTCTTGAACTGGGGAGACAGGTTGGTAGGACTGGTGCCAAAGTAGTTGGTGTCTCCGTCCTCTCTGCAGGGCTTCAGGTCAGCAGTCCTTCTTCGTCTTCAGGTTGCAGGAATCTATCTTCCTTGGTTCCGGGGGACCCTAAATACTCAATTTATGGGTGTGTTTAGGTCTGGGAGGATAGTAGCCAATGGCTACTAGCCCTCTGGGTGGCTACACCCTCTTTGTGCCTCCTCCCTGTGGGGAGGGGGGCACATCCCTAATCCTATTGGGGGAGATTCTCCATCTGCAAGATGGAGGATTTCTAAAAGTCAGAGTCACCTCAGCTCAGGAAACCTTAGGGGTTGTCCTGACTGGCCAGTGACTCCTTGTTTTTCTCATTATCTCCTCCAGCCTTGCCGCCAAAAGTGGGGGCAGTGGCCGGAGGGGCGTGCATCTCCACTAGCTGGGATGCCCTCTGGCGCTGTAACAAAGGGGATGAGCCTTTGAGGCCCACCGCCAGGTGTTAGAGTTCCTGCAGGGGGAGGTGTGAAGCACCTCCACCCAGTACAGGCTTTGTTACTGGCCACAGAGTGACAAAGGCACTCTCCCCATGTGGCCAGTAACATGTCTGGTGTGTGGCAGGCTGGCAAAAACTAGTCAGCCCACAATGGAGTCGGGTATGTTTTCAGGGGGCATCTCTAAGATGCCCTCTGGGTGTATTTTTACAATAAAGTGCACACTGGCATCAGTGTGCATTTATTGAGCTGAGAAGTTTGATACCAAACTTCACAGTTTTCAGTGTAGCCATTATGGTGCTGTGGAGTTCGTGTATGACAGACTCCCAGGCCATATACTCTTATGGCTACCCTGCACTTACAATGTCTAAGGTTTTGCTTAAACACTGTAGGGGCATGGTGCTCATGCACCTATGTCCTCACCTGTGGTATAGTGCACCCTGCCTTAGGGCTGTAAGGCCTGCTAGAGGGGTGACTTACCTATGCCACAGGCAATGTGAGGTTGGCATGGCACCCTGAGGGGAGTGCAATGTCAACTTAGTAATTTTCTCCCCACCAGCACACACAAGCTGGCAAGCAGTGTGTCTGTGCTAAGTGAGGGGTCCCCAGGGTGGCATAAGACATGCTGCAGCCCTTAGAGACCTTCCCTGGCATCAGGGCCCTTGGTACCAGGGGTACCAGTTACAAGGGACTCACCTGGATGCCAGGGTGTGCCAATTGTGGAGACAAAGGTACAGTTTAGGGAAAGAACACTGGTGCTGGGGCCTGGTTAGCAGGCCTCAGCACACTTTCAAATCATAACTTGGCAAAGGCAAAAAGTCAGGGGGTAACCATGCCAAGGAGGCATTGCCTCACAGTAACTGAGTATTGTGATTCTTACGATATAGTGCAATATGATACAAGTGGTATAGTAGGAGCTTTGCATGTCTCTTAGTTCAGCCTAATCTGCTCTGCTACAGCTACCTCTATCAGCCTAAGCTGCTAGAACACTACTAATCTACTAATAAGGGATAACTGGACCTGGCAGAAGGTGTAAGTACCATCAGGTACCCACTATGAACCAGGCCAGCCTCCTACAAGGGGCGACCCTGAGCCCAGGAAATATATTCCTGACGATCTCACAAGAAGAAGGACTGCTTAGCGGAAACCCCAGCAGAGAAGGAAAGGAGATAACAACTGACTTGGCCCCAACCCTATCAGCCTGTCTCTTGCATTGAAGAACCTGCAGAAGAAAAGCAACGCGTCCTGCAGGTTTGACAACCTCTGAAAAACCTCCAGAGGACTGCCTGCATCACAGAGGATCAAGTACTCCCGTGGACTGCAGCTCTGTCCAAAGAACAGAAGAAGAGACCTCATCTGAAGGACTCCCACCTCACTCCAGAAGCGTGAGTCCCCACCACTCTGCACCCAACACCCCTGGCCGGAGTCCAAGTGGCCCACCCATCCAGTGAAGTTTCCCCGATGGTTCTGACCAAGAGTCCTCCGTGGGCTGACCCCTGCCAGACTCCCCTGCGACGCATGCAGCCTAAATCTGAGGAGCACCTCCCGATTTCCCCCCCCCCTCCCCCCCCCCCCCCCCCTTGCGACCTGCTGCTGATTGCTATTTCTAAAGGCACACCTGCACCCAGAGCCCCTAAGCTAGCTGAACCGATGGTGTCCCTACGAGCCCTGGCATGTCTACATACCTGGGCAGCAGTGGGTTGATCCCATTTCTGAAAGCCATCTCCTCAGTTGAAATACATTGGGCACCCGACACTGTGTTGACACACTGCACCCGGGTGTATGTTTGGTGCTGCCTTCTGAGCCCCCCTTGTACTTAACTCAAATCCACGAGATCCCTGACGCCGCTTGACTCACCTGTGAGCAGCACTGCCTCAGCTACCTCTTGTCTCCATTGGATAACATTGGGCACCCAACACTTTGTTGGCACTCTGCATCCCGCGCCCTCCCTGCCGCTGTGGTTGCACCATGGGTACCAGTCTGAATCTTGCCCGGGGCTAGCCTAAAGCTCTGAAGGCTGGGACCGAAAGTTGTGTACTTATCAGTGAAACTGCATCTTTATTTCCTCTGAAAATTGCACTGTCACTTTTTGTAAGAGCAAAGTCTTTTTAAATTAAAAACTGGTTAGCTTATGACAAAGTTCTTTGGTTCAAGGCACATATAAAAACAACTTTTATTTTTCTAATTTGGTCTCAGATTTATTCTTTGTGTGTGTGTGTCATTTATTGTCTCTGTGAGTGCAACTATGCTTAACACCACTAGTTGATAAGCCTATCTGCTCGCCCACAGCACCACAAATAGAGCTCTAGATGTAGCTATGTCTTCTGCACATCTTTGGGGATCCCCTCGACTCTCTGCACACTGTACTTCATTTTAGTACACCATATAGAGAGCCATCTTGCTACAAGGTCCCTCAGTGTTACTGTAGAGAATCTCTCTCCACAGTTTAGGAATGCTACACATCTAGCAGTACCAGATGTAGTCTGCCTGTAGTTGCAGTGCAAAGCTTCAAGGAGGCCGAAGCAATTGGTAAATGACCACTGTGAGACCTCTCAGAAAAAGGAATCTCACATCAACGACTTACTGTCCATCTATTGTTGGGTGAAGCTCTCACCCTGTTAAAGACTGCTCAACACCATCTATGATAGAAACCCTGAAATTGTTTCCAGAGGCACCATAACTGTAGGACAGTGGTTCAAGGCTATAGTAATGCCAGGTGGTGGAATATACAAACAACAGCCTAACCTCTCAGTCTTTCTTCCTAACAGTTCTGTGTTTTAACTTTAAAAAGTGTATGTGAAAAATGTACAACACATTTTAGATGTGAAGAGACAATCTGGCAAACATGCCTTTGCTCTTCTGCCTCTGTTAAACAAAGAAAGAAAGGCCAGTGTAAACAATGGTACAACCAGGTGTACATCAGACTAAATTGATTTGTTGTACGAGAATACTGTGTTTGGAAGTTGAAAGAGTAGCTTCTAAAACGCCAGTGGATGTACGTCTCTCTCTCTCTCTTGGACTGCCATAATACATAGGCAAATTTGTTAGCGATAACGGTGGTCTTGGAAAATATGGTGAATGATTGAAATCTTTCACTGTCTTCAATGTATTTACAGGTTGGTATTCTTTTTAAAGAAACAAGCACATCTAAATATCAGAAAATAATACATGATGCTCTTTATAATACTTACATACAGGAGGTTTAGGTCCTCCTCCAGCAATTGCTGTTTTGTACAGTCCTTCATGCTTTGGTTCAGTCCAAAATACAATATCCAGAGTGGGAGATTAAGTTATTCCACCCGCCCCACCCCCCAAAAAAAATTTGAGTGTGGCTTGTCTCAGTGTGTCACTGTATGTTGTCTGTTTACTGTATGCTTACTGCTTGCTTCTACATAAGAAAGTCATCAATACTGACAAGAAAGCTTGTGTTGACCTATGGGCTTCCAAGTAATCCTTGTGAGGGCTTTACTTTGTCCGTGGCTTCTGCTCTGCCTGCCTTCCTTATTTGTGTTTCACTGCCTTGTAGGGCCAGCTTTTTTTCTGATCATCTGAGGGCTTCACTGAGGCTCCCAGACTCTGCTTATGCTCTGCCCTCTAGCTCCTACGATGTGTGTCTCTGGTGCTTCATTTTTCACTCCAGCTCTCAAATCCTGCTTTATAGAAGAGTGAAGTCATTAGCCCACCACCCAGTATTGTTTTCTGAAAGGGGCTGGTGGGGATGAAAAAAATAAAGTGCAGCTATTGGAACATCTGCACTTTTTTTTCTTTTAAATCGCATATACCCTATAATAGCAAAGTGAAACGCACCCATAAAATCATAATGTAAATGTCGACACTTTTATATGATCCTTCTTAATAAATTTCATTTTATTTACTCTCATTTGCTAAAAACAGGTTCGACTTATTACTGGCACTCGATAGAACTACCCATCAATGAAGCAACTCTGGTCTATGTCTTAAAAGTGGAAAACCCCAGCATGTTTTATGTTCAGCTGAAAGACAATCGAGGTGAATAATTGTATGAATATTTTAAGTTATAATTAAAGCTGCCTTATTTTAGTAAATTTTTATTAGCTATGATCTACATCCAATAACGTAGTGCTAAATTTAATGTGCGTAATGTTGTGTTTTTGTATGAATTTTGTATATGGCATTGGAACACTATTGAAACATTACCCAACTCTATTTTGTCTATTAAGAGAGTATTATGTTTAGACCTTGTATTGTATCTATGCTTTTGCTGCGTATTTTACATGTTTGAAAAAGTTGCAAAATAATGTGCAAGAATTGGAACTATTGCTGAGATAAAGTATTTACAGTTAGTTAGGAAAATACAGGTTTTGGTGTAAAAATAAATGTACAGCGGGTATCATTTTCAGAACCACTTTTTGAGAGCTATGGGGCAACCTGGTACTATAGGGCCCAACCATGGGTAATTAAGGCCTTTGACTGCTGATGTCACAGGGCCCGACCTGCTATTGGTCCGTAACAAATGGGCAAAGTAATACCTTGTTCAGCACTTGACTGTCAGTCTTGGCTCCATTTGAGCGTTCTAAGGCTTAGCAGGGGGAGGTAAGTGCAAGACAACACAGGCTCCTAAATCAACATACTAACAGTAGCTTCAATAAATGGATTGTCCAGTTAAATACAAGCATTTATGAAAAACATTGTTTTTAATTTAAATACAGAAACCATGTACAACACACTAAATGGTCCACACAGCCCTCTTAAGGTCTTTGCCCGCTGTCTCAGGTGGAATCCCCTGTTCCCTCACACCTTTGTGGCATGGGTGATTATTCCCTTTTCTGTACTGTAGATGACTCCCTGATACAGTCCACACTAGTCCCACACACCCCAAAGTCTTTATATTTGCCATAAGAGTTAAGGTTTACCAGCATTAAGATGCCAAGTTCGTGTAAGACCCCAGCATGCCCTAACAGACTTGCCCAACCCGATGGAGGCCGGCAATCTGGGAAGACCCGTGATGTTCCTCTGTGATCTCCGATCTCCTCTTACTGAGAGCCCTCGACTTTTCACTGTCCTTCCTTGCTGAGGCGACGGCTTCCTCAGTCCTTGGACTTCCTGTCTTTGTCGCATATCTGTGCCCAGCTCCAGTTGTGATCGGTTAGTGTCCCCTCCTACTTCCTTGGTGTGATGAACCAGGGCAATGGACTGATCACATGAGTCTCTGACCCCTCCCTTCCACAGGCAGCTACCTGATCCTCATGCTGGCCTCCTTCTTAGCAGCACAGTTGCTGAATTCATCACACATTGGCAACAGCTCGCACTCCACGGAAACACCCTTCCTGCTCAAGTATAATGGCCCAAACGTAATGGTGTCTCCTTCCTGGCAAACGGGGGGCCACTGACTTGGCAGCAGCTATTTTGATGGCCTTCACTCGTGCCATGGTCCTGACCAGGCCAACCAGTCTCACACTTGGTTCACCAGCATCCCTACTGTGAGCCTTTTGCCCTCCAGTCACTCTCTTCTCCTCCTCTCCACAGAACGTAGCTGGTTTTGCCAGGAAGATGGACTCTAGGTGCATTACTCATAAGGAGCACTTGTCTTGGCCTTAAGGCTCTCTTCTCCTCACATGGCCCTTCTCCTCCTCACAGGGTGATCTGGTCTTCTCTGACAGTCAGCCTTGACTCTGAGTGATGTCCCCTCATCCCAGAGGGAGATTTGTAGACCTTGGTCACCAGTCTTTGGTCCCCAATTCTTGTTCCCTACTCCTTGTTCCAGCAGCAACAATGTCTTGGCAATGGCCTTCCTGATAAGACCGTGCTGATCAACAAAGTATGGGTCACATGCTCCCACCAAATCCAGACACATCTGTAATTTTCTGTCTGGCTTTTGAAATTTGTAATGTGGGTGTCATTTCCTTTGACTTGCTCTCTCCTCTGCTCTGCCTTTTGTCAAAGGAACAATCTGCCACAGCAAGAGTGTCTTCAGTTCTGAATAGTGACTCAAAACTCAGGGCAAGTGAGTAAATGGGGCTCATGCCTGGTGTAGGAAGCTGGCTCCGTATATACTATCTCAAAGTGAGAGATAGTGTGCACAGAGTCCAGGGGTTCCCCAAGAGGCTTGACAGAGGCAATAATAGATAATACTGATGCTCTATTTGTGATAGTGTAGTCGAGCAGTTAGACTTATCAGAGGGTAGTGTTTAGCATTTGTTGAACACACACAGGCAGTAAATTAGAACACACACTCAGTGACTTAACTCCAGGCCCGTAGATTTTTATATAGAAACATATTCTTTTCTTAATTTATTTTGGAACCACAAGATTCAAATTACAGGTAAGTACATTAAATGTAAGGTACTTTGCATATGCATATATAGGACTTTGAATCAAAACAGTAATGTACATAGTTTGGCATAAAATGGCAATAAGCTATTTTAAAAGGGGACACTGCAAAATTCAACAGTTCCTGGAGGAGGTAAGTACCAGTTGATTAATACGGAAAGTAAAGCACTTACAAGTTCACTCTCCGGGGCATAGGCAGCCGACTGTTGGGGGTTCAAGTCAACCCCAAATACCCAACACGGACAACACAGGGCCTGTCAGGGGCAGAGGTCAAAGAGGGGCCCAAATAACGTAGGTGCCTGTGAATACAGCGTGCGCCGGTTCTAGTCTGCTGGCAGGTAAGTACCTGCGTCCTCTGGGAGCAGACCAGGGGGTTTAGTAGAGCACTAGGGGGTGGAGGGTCCCAAGTAGGCACACAAAGCACACCCTCAGCGGCACAGGGGTGACCGGGTGCAGTGGGAAAACAAGGTGTCGGGTTTGTAATAGAAATCACTGGAGGGACCCGGGGGTCACTCAGACTTGGCAGGCAGGGCACAGGGGGGCTTCTCTGGCCAGCCACTGCTGGTCACTGCTGCACCGGTGATTGGTTTTTCACGAGCCTGGGGGCTGTGGGTGCAGTGCTTCTTTCAGGCGTCGTGTTTCTTCCTTCCGGGCAGTCGCGGTCTGGGGGGTCCTCGGGATTCCCTCTGCAGGCGTCGCTGTGGGGGTCCAGAGATGTTTGCCCAGGGGGACACGGTGTCAGAGTCGCCGGGGGATCCTCTCTGGGTTGTTGGCTTCTCTGGACATGGGCCATTGTCATTGGGTGCGAAGTGGTGGGGACTCTCGCTTCTGGAGTGAGGTGAGAGTCCTTTTAAAGATGGTTTCTTCTTGTTGGAGGTGGACAGTTCTGCTGCCCTCTGGAGTTCTTGGTCCTTTGTAATCGCAGGGCAGTCCTCTGACTCGGCAGAGGTCGCTAGGCAGGATGCGTCTCTGGTGCCAGTTCTTTGAATCAGGAGACAGGCCGGTATGGCTGGGGCCAAAGCAGTTGTCGTCTTCCATCTTCTCTATGGGGTTTTCAGATCAGCAGTCCTCCTTCTTTGTAGGTCGTCAGGAATCTGGTTTCCTGGGTTTAGGGTCGCACCTAATTGCTAAGGTGTTTAGGGATGGAGGGCAGTAGCCAATGGCTACTGTCCCTGAGGGTGGCTACACCCTTCTTGTGCCTCCTCCCTTTGGGGAGGGGTACATATCCCTATTCCTATTGGGCTAAATCCTCCAAACCAACATGGTGGATTTTCTAAGGAGGGGGTCACTTCAGCTTTGGCCGTCTTAGAGGTAGACCTGGCCGAGGGGGTGACTCCTCCTTGTTTTTCTCATTATCTCCTCGGACTTACCGCCAAAAGTGGGGGCTGTGTCCGGGGGACGAGCGAGCATTTCCACTAGCTGGAGTGCCCTGTGGCGTTGTAACACCAGGCTTGAGCCTTTGAGGATCGCCACCAGGTGTTACAGTTCCTACAGGGGAAGGTGTGAAGCACCTCTTCCCAGGACAGGCTTTGTTCCTGGTCACAGAGTCCACAAAAGCACTCACTCAGTGTGGCCAGAAACTGGTCTGGAAGCGGCAGGCTGGCAGAGACTGGTCAGCCTAGCACTAGCAGTTGGACTGTCATGCAGGGGGCATCTCTAACAGTGGCATATTCCTACACCCTGGTACCAAGGGCCCTGTGGCCAGGGAAGGTCTCTAAGGGCTGCAGCATGTATTATTCCACCCTGGGGACCCCTCACTCAGCACATGCACACTGCCTCACAGCTTGTGTGCTGGTGGAGAGAAAAAGACTAAGTCGACAGGGCATTCCCCTCAGAGTGCCATGCCCACAACCCACTGCCTGTGGTATAGGTAAGTCACCCCTCTAGCAGGCCTTATAGCCCTAAGGCAGGGTGCACTATACCACAGGTGAGGGCATTGCTGCAAGAGCACCACGCCCCTTCAGTGTCTAAGCCAGTTCTTAGACATTGAAAGTGCAGGATAGCCATAAAGAGGATATGGTCTGGGAGTTTGTCAAACACAAACTCCACAGTTCCATAATGGCTACACTGAAATCTGGGAAGTTTGGTATCAAACTTCTCAGCACAGTAAATGCACACTGATGCCAGTGTGGGATTTATTGTAAAATGTACCCAGAGGGCGCATCTTAGAGATGCCCCCTGAATACCAGTCCGACTCGTAGTGCTTGGCTGACCACTCTGTGGCAGCCTACCACAACCAGTCGAGTTTCTGGCTACATCTGGAGAGTGCCTTTGTCACTCTATGGCCAGGAACAAAGCCTGTACTGGGTGGAGGTGCTTCTCACCTCCCCCTGCAGGAACTGTAACACCTGATGGTGAGCATCAAAGGTTCATGCCTTTTGTTACAGCACCCCAGGGCATCCCAGCTAGTGGAGATGCCTGCCCCTCCGGCCACTGCCCCCACTTTTGGTAGCAAGGCAGGAGAGGATAATGAGAAAAACAAGGAGGCGTCACCCACCAGTCAGGATATCCCCTAAGGTGACCACTGCTTTTAGAAATCCTCCATCTTGAGTTTGGAGGATTCCTCCAATAGGATTAGGGATGTGCCCCCTCCCCTCAGGGAGGAGGCACAAAGAGGGTGTAGACACCCTCCAGGACAGTAGCCATTGGCTACTGCCCTCCTGACCTAAGCCCACCCCTATATTTAGTATTTAGGGGCAACCCAGAAACCAGGAAATCAGATTCCTACAACCTACACAAAGAAGGAGGACTGCTGACCTGAAAGCCCTGCAGAGACAACAACTGACTTGGCCTCAGCCCTATCCTCCTGTCTCCAGACTCAAAGAACCTGCACAGCGACGCATCCGACAGGGTCCAGCGATCTCAGAGGACTGCCCTGAAACCGAAGGACCAAGAAACCCCCAAGAACAGCGGCACTGTTCACCAACAGCAACATCTTTGCAACAGAAGCAACTTTTAATGAACTCACTGTTCCCGCCGGAAGCGTGAGACTTCAAACTCTGCACCCAACGTCCTCGGCTTGAGCTCCAGAGAACTAACACCGCAGAGACGACTCCCAGCTGAGTGCGACTACGCGAGTAATGTTAGACGACCCCCCCCCCCCATGCACCCCACAGCGACGCCTGCAGAGAGGATCCAGATGCTCCCCATGACTGCGACTGCTGGAACAAGGAACCCAAGGCCTAGACCAAGCACTGCACCCGCAGCCCCCAGGACCGAGAGGAACCACCTTCCAGTGCAGAAGTGACCAGCAGGCGGCCCTCTTCCTAGCCCAGTCGGTGGCTGGCCAGAGAAGCCCCCCTGTGCCCTGCCTGCATCGCCTAAGTGACCCCCGGGTCCCTCCATTACTTTCTATAGCAAACCCGACGGCAACTTTGCACACTGCATCCGGCCACCCCTGTGCCGCTGTGGGTGTGTTTTGTGTGCCTGTTTGTGTCCCCCCAGTGCTCTGCAAAAACCCCTGGTCTGCTCCCCGAGGACACGGGTACCTACCTGTCAGCAGACCGGAACCGGTGCACCCCTGTTCTCCATAGGTGCCTATGTTATTTGGTCCCTACTTTGACCTCTGCACCTGACCGGCCCAGTGTTGCTGGTGCAGTGACTTTGGGTTGCCTTGAAACCCCAACGATGGGCTGCCTATGTCCAGGAGACTGACTGTGTAAGTGCTTTTACTTACCTGAGAAACCTAACCAAACTTACCTCCCCCAGGAACTGTTGATTTTTGCAGTGTCCACTTTTAAAACAGCTTATTGCCATTTTAACTAAAACTGTGTGTACTACTGCTTTGAATCAAAGTTCTATATTTAACTGTGTGAAGTACCTTGCATTTTATGTACTTAACCTCAAATCTTGAATCTTGTGGCTCTAAAATAAATTAAGAAAATATATTTTTCTATATAAAAACTATTGGCCTGGAGTTAAGTCTTTGAGTGTGTGTTCCTCATTTATTGCCTGTGTGTGTACAACAAATGCTTAACACTACCCTCTGATAAGCCTACAGCTCGACCACAGTACCACAAAATAGAGCATTAGTGTTATCTAATTTTGCCACTATTAACCTCTAAGGGGAACCTTTGGACTCTGTGCACCCTATCTCTCACTTTGAGGTAGTATATACAGAGCCAACTTCCTACACCAGTGTTTGTGATTCTCATTCCTAAGTAAAAGACTGAAAAAATAGTCTTGGAAGGAGCAGGATGTAAAATATGAGAATGTGTAATGTAGAAGTGAACAGAGATGATATATCGATTTTGAAAACAATATATTGTTTTTAGGAAAACTGCTGAAAAATGTCACTGGTTTACCACAGTCCTTAAGGTTTCCATTGGGAAGTTGGATTGCAGTACCTTTATGTGGGTTAAGTCTTAGTGGACACACCAGGAAGGTCTCTCTTCAGTACATCTTAATATTTCAACAAATCCATTTAAAACTAGTGCAGTTGAATGCAACTTTTGGTCCTATGTTTTTTTAAAAATATTTGTCCAGGAGAAATTCCTGTTTACCATCCTAGAGGAAGTCATAGCAGGCATTCACACCCCATTACTTTGAGTTAACACAAACTATCACTTCTCTAAACATCTTAATTTGGAAGCCCTTTACATTGACTGATGGTCTAGTTGGTGGTTTACTGAGCAAAAGACTACAAGGCATGAGCCATGGTGTGGAGTCACCATGAGCGACATTTTGGCTGACTACAAGGAGAGAGGAATCTTAATGGCTGTGGTTGCATGTGGCTTTAAAGGTCAACATGCTTTCGGAAGTAGATTCTAGTCCACCATAAAGTAATCCCAGATTCCATCTGTCAATTATGAATGATGAAATAAACCTTGACCGTACCAAAGTCAACAAAGACATGTTTTACTTTAGAGGTAGTTTCTAAAAATTGCCACAGCTATATATTCACCTTGCTGTTTCCAAGAAAATAGCGTTTTTTTTTTCATTCCAGTTGATAAAGAGAAGCTTCAGTGGACAATGATTGAATTGGCTGAATATTGCAGCAGTCAGAAAAATCAGAACTATACACCAAATATTGGCGACGTATGCTGTGCCAGATACACAGGTAAGATCATTTGATGCATCTATTATTTGAAAACTTGCTTCTTCCAAAGTTGAGTCTGAACTTTTGACTCTGCTTTTCCCCATAAAATTTTGATCAACTTTGGTATTTTCATTATTTTGTATTCCTATTTGTGCAAGTAGTGAGTCGTCTCATTTACCAAAGCAAAACATAAGACCAGTTTTCTAATCACAAAATTTTGCTAGAGACTTCTAACCGCAGATCCTTCACATTGTGAACTCCCCCAGGCATCAGACTGGATCTGTGAAATTTTTATAGCAGTGCCCTTGCATGTCGATTGTTGGTGTCTTATGGCACTGCATCGGATCCAGCCTAGCAATAACATCGGACCACTATATCTTTGCCTCTTCTGGGTGGTAACGTTAGTTCCTTTCTTACTGTGCCTCCTGAGATGGATATGGAGTTCCACCGTATCCTTTCAGTTTGACAGTTTTTCTTTCCCTCATTTTCCAGTGTGCAAGGAAAATTTCTCCTCCAAAAAACAGTTTAAACCTGGAAAGGACCATCAAATGTTTGTAACTTACACCCACAACGTCTGTCTCCAGTGCCTTGGCTTCAGGCTGATCTTTGCATCATGGAAATGCTGCACAAAGATATATAAAAAGCCCATCAATGACCGCAAAGCCATACTTGCAGTTACAGAGCTTAGGAAGTCGAGCAAGACCCAGTCACGGTCAAAGGTGCGAACACACTTTCATTCCTGTGTCCTCGAATGGTTTATCTTCATAGTACAGGAAATGAGGTAAGTCCAAAAAGTCAAAAAATTGTAGAGGTTGAAGCACTGGTTCCCTTCGTCCTGCCACTTCCACCGTTTGAAGTCATAAGATGTCCTCAGTACCTCAAGGCCATGGAGTATTTACCCTCATTCAGAGTCGATTTCACAATTGACCCTGATGCGCCCTGACTTTCAAGAAGCACTTAGAGCTCCTTGAATTCAGACAAGCATTGGACAGACTCTATGGTACTCCACCGGATCCCTCTGGAGCACCTTTACACAGAGCCAACAGTTTTATTAGGCTCTGAAACTCACTCACAACTACTCCCGAGGCCGCAGATGATACACACATACACCTACCCTAACCTAGAAACCTTCCAAGCTTGTGCTGATGGTGATAATGATGATACAGTTGACACCTCTGTTGACGGAAAAACAACCTGTATCTGAATATGGAGGATGCAGTTATGTTGGACATCTCTCCAGACATTGGCGTTTCCTCCTCTAGCCCGACTAAGGCAACAGAGAAGTCCAACTCTTTTGTAACAAACATTAGGAGTGAGGCAGAAGTTTTGGATCTCACTCTTCCCACAATAGCAGTGAAGAGATCGTTTTAAATGAGGTGCTGAACCAAGGTCAAATACGTCAGAAACCTTTCTTTCTGCGTAATGAGTCTCCTAATGATGTACTGGTTGGTACCTGGGCGAAGCCAGGATCTTGCTCCTAGTTAATAGACCAGTGGCAAGGCAGCACAGACCTGCTCTTTGGAGTCCTGATATTCTCCTTCAGCACTTACCTACAGAGAGCTTGGCAGTACAGGGCACTCGAGTTGCCTTAACCCAAACATGGTTCCTACTATCCCTCCTGATAGTCAAACAAATGGAAATGGTTGTCAAGTCTGTTTTCCTCCGCCAGCCTCAGCTTAAGGCCCGTGAACACTTGTTGCCTCCTGAGGAGATATTCACATGCGATGTGGGGCAGTGGTTAACATCTTAACCAGATGACCCAGAGGACTTATGGTCAGCCCTGCAGTGCCTCATCATGGATAGCCAGGACGCGGTGAAGTACTCCATTTGCTCCAGCTTGGATATGCCCTTCAATAGCTGTGTGTTTGGCGTGAAGGCAGACTCAATCTTAGAAAGATTTTAGGAGACCAAAGCCTCTGCAAGGTTTCTGGGCCTAGCTACGCCTGTTAGGCAGTTCCCCAAACAGCTTGTCCTTTTGAAGGATTTGGCAGCAGATTGCAACAAAGACAACTCTAGTATGTGCTTCACCAGCAACAGTTCTCGTAGGTCTTTCAAGGCAGAGGCAATGGAGCGAGCAGTCTGCGTGTAGGCCCTCAGGAGCAATATACTACCCAAGCCTCACCCTTCCTTCCTGCAGCTGCCACAAAACCAGTTTGTCATCCTTGGCAGAACACGATCGCCCAGTGGGAGGCTGCATCACTTTTTACCTCCTCAGATGGAAGAGCATCACAAAACCGAGCAGTGGGTGCTCCGGATTGTGGAACGTGGTTACTCTCTGCCTTTCCTGTCACAACTCCCAGATACTCCTCCTGGAGGACCACTTGTCCATCCCAGGAAGAAAAGTTAGGCTCACTTGAGTAAGGGAGCAATAAAGAGGGTGTCCACATCAGAGATGAGGACTGGTTCTTATTCCCATTACTTTTTGGCACTGAATTAAAACGGTGTTCTTTATCCAATTCTAGATCTTCCCCCTCTGAGCTTCTTCCTCTTAAAGGACAAGTTCAAAATGCTCTGCCTGGCATGCGCTTTTCCATCTTAGATCCAGGAATCTGGATGATGGCATTGTATTTTTAGGGTGCCTATTTTCACATCCCAGTCCTGCAGTCCCACAGGTGTGTTACCTGCAATTTCAATTAGACTAAGAGCACTTTCAGTTCTCTGTGCTCATCTTTGGCCTGACAAGTGCACCTCAAGTGATCACAGAGGTAATTGTGGTGGTTGCAACTCATTTGCAGAGACTGGGAATAGCAGTCTTCCCATACCTCGCTTACTGGCAGCTGATGGCAGGCTCGCTAAAGGCATTCGTAAGCCACCTCCAAACAAATGTTGACCTGTTGACATCAATGGGTTTTTCTGTCAGTGTGCCAAAATGACACCTGACGTCTTCACAACAGGCCCCCTTTAATAGAGCCATCCTGAATACTGGGATATGGTACTCTACCAAGCCTTCTCTCTGCCTCCACGGGTCCAGGGCATTTGGGCTTTGATCATTCCTTGACCTGGGTCTCAGTGAGAGCAGTTCTGAGACATCTGGGCCTCATGCAACCTGCTTGTGTACCATGTCAAGCGGCACATGTGGACTCTGCAGTGGTATCTGAAATCTCATTGTGCTCAGCACTAAGGAATTCTGTCAGCTTCTATACGGTTGTTGAAGGAGACTGCAAGACACCTGGAGTAGCGGCTGCTCGACTGTAAGTAGACTGACGGCAGACCCTATGCAGAACTAACTGCAGTGGCAGAGACATCGCTTATACAGGGAGTGCAGAATTATTAGGCAAGTTGTATTTTTGAGGATTAAATTTATTATTGAACAACAACCATGTTCTCAATGAACCCAAAAAACTCATTAATATCAAAGCTGAATATTTTTGGAAGTAGTTTTTAGTTTGTTTTTAGTTTTAGCTATGTTAGGGGGATATCTGTGTGTGCAGGTGACTATTACTGTGCATAATTATTAGGCATTTTAACAAAAAAAAAATATATACCCATTTCAATTATTTATTATTACCAGTGAAACCAATATAACATCTCAACATTCACAAATATACATTTCTGACATTCAAAAACAAAACAAAAACAAATCAGTGACCAATATAGCCACCTTTCTTTGCAAGGACACTCAAAAGCCTGCCATCCATGGATTCTGTCAGTGTTTTGATCTGTTCACCATCAACATTGCGTGCAGCAGCAACCACAGCCTCCCAGACACTGTTCAGAGAAGTGTACTGTTTTCCCTCCTTGTAAATCTCACATTTGATGATGGACCACAGGTTCTCAATGGGGTTCAGATCAGGTGAACAAGGAGGCCATGTCATTAGATTTCCTTCTTTTATACCCTTTCTTGCCAGCCACGCTGTGGAGTACTTGGACGCGTGTGATGGAGCATTGTCCTGCATGAAAATCATGTTTTTCTTGAAGGATGCAGACTTCTTCCTGTACCACTGCTTGAAGAAGGTGTCTTCCAGGAACTGGCAGTAGGACTGGGAGTTGAGCTTGACTCCATCCTCAACCCGAAAAGGCCCCACAAGCTCATCTTTGATGATACCAGCCCAAACCAGTACTCCACCTCCACCTTGCTGGCGTCTGAGTCGGACTGGAGCTCTCTGCCCTTTACCAATCCAGCCACGGGCCCATCCATCTGGCCCATCAAGACTCACTCTCATTTCATCAGTCCATAAAACCTTAGAAAAATCAGTCTTGAGATATTTCTTGGCCCCGTCTTGACGTTTCAGCTTGTGTGTCTTGTTCAGTGGTGGTCGTCTTTCAGCCTTTCTTACCTTGGCCATGTCTCTGAGTATTGCACACCTTGTGCTTTTGGGCACTCCAGTGATGTTGCAGCTCTGAAATATGGCCAAACTGGTGGCAAGTGGCATCGTGGCAGCTGCACGCTTGACTTTTCTCAGTTCATGGGCAGTTATTTTGCGCCTTGGTTTTTCCACACGCTTCTTGCGACCCTGTTGACTATTTTGAATGAAACGCTTGATTGTTCGATGATCACGCTTCAGAAGCTTTGCAATTTTAAGAGTGCTGCATCCCTCTGCAAGATATCTCACTATTTTTTACTTTTCTGAGCCTGTCAAGTCCTTCTTTTGACCCATTTTGCCAAAGGAAAGGAAGTTGCCTAATAATTATGCGCACCTGATATAGGGTGTTGATGTCATTAGACCACACCCCTTCTCATTACAGAGATGCACATCACCTAATATGCTTAATTGGTAGTAGGCTTTCGAGCCTATACAGCTTGGAGTAAGACAACATGCATAAAGAGGATGATGTGGTCAAAATACTCATTTGCCTAATAATTCTGCACTCCCTGTAGATTGGAGCGATCATCTGGGAAAGATGACGATCAGAGGACTCTGGTCACAAGGGAAACTTGCCTCCCCATCAGCCTGCTGGAATTGCGAGTGATCCGCTTGGCACTGAAAGCATTCCTCCCGACTATCAAGGGGGAACGGGTTCAGGATCTCACAGACAACAGGACTGCTATGTGGTATTGGAACAAACAGGGTGGAGTGGGGTTTTGGGTCCTTTGACAATAGGCTCTATGTCTCTGGATGTGGCTGAAAGTTGAGGCATTTTTCTAATTGCCCAGCACCTGGCAGGATCTTTAAATTCCATGGTGGGCAAATTCAGACACCATTGCTTAGCAGATCACAAATGACAATTGCACTTGAAGATGGCACAGGGTATCTTCCAGCTATAGGTAGAACCTTGGCTCAATCTTTTTGTAAATGCAGAGAACTCAGTGTCCACTGTTTTGCACTTAGAGTAACCAAGGCATTACTTCCTTGGAGATGCCTTATGTTTCATCTGGGGCTCAGGATTTCTGTATGCCTTTCTGCCCCTCTCTCTCCTGCCCAGAGTGAGTGCTGAAAAGTATCAAGAAAGACTGCGCCAAGTTGTCCTAGTGGCTCTGGACTGCACAAGTAGAGGGTGTTGCTTGAAACGTCTAACCATGAGCATTTGCCTCTGATCAAGCTGTCTGTTCTGGAGGACGTTGTATCACAGCAGAGGGCCACGATCTGCATCTGAGCCTGTGCAACTTACATCTCCATGCGTGGAGCCTGAGTGGCAACAGTTGATGGCTTTTGATCTCCCTTCCCAGGTGGTTTGTGTCATCTTGGCAGCCAAGCATCCATCCACCAAAACTGTATGAGTTGGACAATGGGAGAAGCTTGGTCCCCTCCCCCCCCCAAAAAAAATATAACAAGTTGTCTTTTTGTTTTGCTTGTCCTTACCCTGACAAGGCCTTGCTGTAGCAACAATAAGGATTATCATTCTGCCTTTTCACACTTGCCAGAAGAGCAATCACTTTTCAATTGACCTATTATGATGTGTTCTTTGAAAGGGCTGATCCTTATGTTCCCATCAACACCTTTTGTGATGCTGTAATGGAACCTTTAATTTGGTTCTCACTTAACAGATGTGCATTCCCTTTGAACCAGTGCACAGCTATCCTCTATGCTTGTTGACCATCAAGCTTGTGTTCCTCATTGCCATTACATCTGTGAGGTGAGTGAGTGAACTCAAGACCCTGTCCATCCAACAGCCTTAAACAATTTTCTTCCAGACAAATTGGTCTTGGGACAATAGGGTAATTCCTGGCAAATGCTAGTTATGCCCTTCTGGCAATTCATCACCTTTCCTGCATTCTACACCCAACCTCACCTGCCCAAGGAGGAGGAACATCTCCACCGTTTTGACCCAAAGAGGGGACTCAGTTTATACATTGATCAAACTAAAGACAATGGGTGGTTTATGGGTCTCTCTGGTACAAAAAAGGGAAAATCGGTGCAAAAAAGAGCCATTTTACGATGGATCCATTGTTTGTATCAAGATTTGCTCTGGGCTAACCAAAAAGCAACTTGTAGGAGGCTAATGTGCTCATTCCACCAGAAGCCTGCTACTACTTTGCTTGTGTGCGGTGTGCAAGTCTTAGACATCTTCCAAGCTGCGACGTGGGAATGCAATCACAAAATACTGTATCTATCCCATAGGATTTCCTTGTCTGAGCCATTCCACACCCACACTCTGGGGCGGTACGGCCTTGGTGTCTGTTCACAGGGTGAGGAAATGGTGGTTAAAAGTCCCTACTTGAAAAACAACGTCCTTAACGTCGGTAATGCCTTTTCTGGTAGAGACTGTAACTAACTGCAGATTTCTCACCGACCTCCCTGTTCTCTGGAATGGACTTGTACTGTCTATTAATAAGATCCTGATCTAGAGATCTGCACACAGGTATATTTTCATTTATTTAGGCACAGCATCTGACATTGTGAACAGGGTACAGAAAGAAAACTGACAATGTCACATCCATGGAGAGACTGATCCAACCTAAAGCCACACAATGCCACCTATTGACCTGCGAGGAATTTGGTATCAAAATTCTCCATATCAAGTCTGGTGCCTGAGGGAATTCACAAGGTGAAGAATCTGAAGTTAGATAGATTCTCTACCAGAAAAGGCATTACTGAAGGTAAATAACTAATTCTTCCTTCATATTTAAAGCCAAAGCCATTGTTTGAAGGGATGGTTCCTAGATTTCAAAGGCTCCGCAGGGGGTTTCCTAAACTTTTTCGACAGTATTCTTTCAAGATATGTACTGTTCTGCTACAGATTTGTCAGTGTGTCCATAAATTACGATCTTCTCCAGATTGGTCTAACTTCAACCTTCAAATTCTATTTACCATGTTACCTTATTGAGAATCTTTGCAATGTTTTGCTTAAATCCTTATGTTACTAAGTACTTACATAATTTTTTTAACTCACTCTAAAGTTCCTCTCGAACATTTGCTGCCATATTATCTAATTTTGTGAACTTTGGTTACTTCTTGCTTATACTCGGGAATGCACCTCTGTGTGCAAATTTCCTTTAGGTCTGTAATACAGCTGCTCTCTTCTGGAGTGTGCCCAAGAGAACCTGAACTTGTGTGTCTGATATGAACTTCTCTCATTTTTGTGTACTTTGAGAAGGTCCTGTGGATACAAACGTGGAAGAAAACAGTCCAGACTGCAGTCATGCAATTATAAGAGCCTTAAGGCCACCCTCCCCCCAGTTTAAAATGCTTGAACTAGTTTCGCTTGTGCAACTTCTAAATATGTATTAATATTTGTATAGATCAAACCTGGCTGGGATGATTGGAACGTCATTTATTATGGAGTGGAATTTGGAGATCACACACAGTGGGGTTTACATCTTATAATTATATTGACAGCTGTATTTCACTTATTTAGGCACAGTGTGATTATGTGCTTTGAGCACAGTCTCACAATTTTCAGTCAAGGGCAGGACAGAAACACAGGGTCCTAGGTTCCAAAGTCAGCAGCTTAGCCTCTAGAACACCTCTAGCTCAACCGTGTTTCTGGTTCGGAAGTCCTCTTCCCGAATTTGAGAGGGTGAGGACCAGTTTGAGCACTGCTTGTCCAAGTAGTGTTGTTTATAAGATAGGAGCCATTTTTTATAAAAAGTCCAAAATCTACCCAGATAGTATGAATACACAGGAACAAGATCACTGACCTCTTCTGTATTCAGTGCTCAGCGTCACTTGATTTCACTTCTGTGTAGCAGGGGCAATTACATTTTATCTACAGAGGTAAACTAAAATAAGTAAAAACCCACATGCTGTCCATTTATCTCTTATAAAATATTCAGTCAATCAGACAGGATATAAAGAGAGCAGCTAATCACCCACAAGGGTATCCAGACGCTGAGAACATAGCTGCCAATGGGTTTCAGTTGAACAGCCACGTGTAGAGTCCTTTCCTGAATTCCAGAAGAGAGGATGAGGTCCGTAGGTGATGGGGGAGTTTGTTCCAGGATTTTGTCATGTCATAGGAGAAGGAACATCCTCCACTGTTGCTTCGGCAGAAGCAGGTGGTATGTGCAAGGGAGAGGGAGGCGGAGAGCAGGTGTCTGGAGGGTTGGTGGAAGTGCAGGCAGTGGTTGATGTATGCTGATCCTTGATTGTGAAGGGCTTTGTAGGTGTAGATTAGCATCTTAAATTGGCATCTTTTATGAATGGAGAGCTAGTGGAGCTTCTTGAGGTGTGGGTTTTGTTGGGCCGTTTGGGGAGGTCGAGTATGAGTTCAACCGCTGAATTCTGTATGGTTTGTAGTTTCTTCAAGAGGTGCATGGAGATTCCTACTTAGAGTACACTGCCATAGTGACGGTGTATCTGGTGTTGTCTTGGAGCCATTTGAAGATCTTGTGCAGCATGTGAAGAGTGAGGAAGGAGGTGGAAGAGGCTGCAGTGGTCTATTTTCTCATGGTGAGCTTGTTGTCCAGGATGATAAGGTTCTGAGCGTGGTCAGCCTGAGTGGGTGTTGGTCCTAGTACAGTAGGCCACTATGAGTTGTTCCACAGATTCCTTACCTTTGAATTCTCCCCTGGCATCAGACTGGATCCGGAAGATTTTTGTAAGCATTACCCCTGTATGCGATTAGGTGGCATCGATCGACACTGCGTCTGCCGTTGTTGTTCACACCGGATATGACGTTGTTGGTCCTACTTAAGTGCCACCCCAGCGCACTGATTTCAGTTCTTTTCTTTCTGCGCCAGCACTTGCTAATCCAAAGAGAGCTACTCCTCAGTCTATTTTTGGGCAGCTTTTTTTTTTTTTTTTTTTTTTTTAGTTTCTACTCCTGGTGCATGTCCTCCAAAGAGACCAGTATCTGACATCTAGTTGCAGATTCCTTACCTTAGAATTTCCCCCAGGAATCAGTCTGGATCCCAAGAGTTTTCTCAAGTAGTACCCCTGCACGCACCGTTAGGCCTGCATCCATCATGACGTCGCAGATCCTTTATCGGCGCCACCCCGGTGCGCTCTTGTCAGCTATTTTCTTTCTGTGCCAGCCAGCGCTGATCCGAAGAAGAGCTACGCCTTAGTCACTTTTTGACAGGTCTTCAACGTCTTTTTGTCAGAGAGTTTTGAGTGTCTATACTCCTGATGCATCGAGGATGCCTTGGCGTAAGACCAGGTTCAAGCCCTGCGGGTCTTGTCAACGGGCAGTGTCCATGACAAATCTGTACTTTTATGTGTTTGTGGTGTCTGGAGTGCGAACACAACCCAAAGTCATGCTCTTGGTGCTTTGCCAAAAATCCAAAGGCTTTGAGGGAGCGGTCCCTAACTCTACATGCATGCTGACACTCAGCTCTGCGTAGCTCCCGATCTCGGTGGAGAGGAAGGTCCGGGGTTCTTTTGGGGCGCGGACACACACACACACACACTTCGTCCCACTCTCTCTCTCACACACACACACACACACACACACACACACACACACACACTTCGTCCCACTCCAAGTCCTCAGGACGATTAAGTGAGTCGAGGCACAAAAAGAAGTCAAAGAAGAACAAATGTTCTTCGACTTCATCCTTTCCGTCGGCTGATGAGATGGGGGAAAGGGAGCTTTGTCACTCTAGTCCTCCGTCCTCGGAGCCTGTGACAGCTCCGCGCCTCCCCGAGTTTACGGGAGTCAGAGCAACTCAGAGCGTTTTATTAGGCCATTCACCTTATTATTGAGCAGTCTGACCCTGCTGGAGTGCCCTTGGGCCCCTTTGGACTGGGTGAAGCCAGTGGTCTAGATACTTCACCCAGACACTGACTGTAGGAAGCTGGCCTGGTGTGTGGTGGGTACATATGGTACTTACACTTATACCAGGTCCAGGTATCCCCTTTTAGTGAAGTGTAGGCAGTATCTAGAAGCCAGGCCCTCTAGAGGTAGCTGTGAACACATTTACACACATGAAAGAAAAACATCAGTTGTACACAAATAAAGGTACTTTATTTTTGGGGGAAATCACCACAAAATACTAGAAGGGCAACCAACCAATAGGAGGCAAGTAATCCACTAAATAGAAAACAGTGCAAATAGCAACAACCAATAGTGACCCTAGGGGAAGCTGAAACCATATACTTTTAAAAAAAAATGGAATACGAACACAGGAGCCCAACCTAGGTAAGTAAAATGTGTACAGGGGAGCTGGGGGTACTAGAAAACCACAAAGTAAGATGGATGCAGATGATTTCCCACGCTGGAAGGAAGATTGCAGGCAGGTGTCGGTGAAGGAATTCCACCAACAAGCCTTAGCAAAGGCAAACTTGCGGTTAGTGGAAATGTGGTGCTGCCGGGGACCAGCAAGGCCCAGTAGGACTCAACCAAGGAGGGGGAGTTACAGGAGACCACCAGTGTCGCAGAGAGTCCACAGGAGCAGAGGCAGCACCCGTAGGAGTCCCACAGGACTAGGACACAGGAGTTGCAGAAGAAGCCCACGCAGCACTACAAAAGGAGATCCAGTGTCGCCGGAGAACCATGCAGGAGGCTGTGCTTTGCAGGAAGGAGTGCTAGGGACTGGGGCTACACGTCGCCTGAAGATCCCTTAGAGGAGATGTATATAAGCCTTGGCAGCTGCAAGAGACGCAGTGCACGGGGTACTGTCCTGCGTGGGAAGGCAAAGGCTTACCTCCACCTACGTTGGACAGCTTACAAAGAGGACCAAGAGGACTAATCTGGACCACCACCTGTGAGGCAGGATCCACGCAGCTCAAGATAAAGGGAGTGCCACACAGCTGGTCATTGCTTGCTGGAGGTTCCTGCGGTTGCAGGGGAGTGACTCCTTCACTCCGAGGGAGATTCCTTCTTCTTGTGCAGGCTGAAGAGTTGCAGTCTTCTGAGGATGCATGGCAAGGGAAATGTTGCAAAGCTGGCAGGAACCTGGAAACAATGTTGCAGAAGAGTTGTTTCTTCTTGGAGTCAGCTTGTCGGATCCTAGAGGTTACAGTCACAGTTCCAGAGGCCAGAAGTCGAAGCAGAGGTTGCAGAGGAGACTTGCTGGAATCTTGCAAGCCGAATCTGAGGACCCACCCAAGAGAGAGAAAAGGGGGTTTGGTCACCTAACCAGGTAAGCACCTATCAGGAGGGGGCTCTGACGTCACCTGCCTGGCCTAGCCACTCAGATGCTCCCAGAGTTCCCTGCCAGCCCTGGAAACAAGATGGAAGAACCCAGGGACCCTCTGGAGGAGCTCTGAGCACCACCCCTGGGGTGGTGATGGACAGGGGAGTCCTCACTCCCCTTTCCATTGTTCTGTTTGGGCGTCCCTGAACCAGTGTGGACTGGTTTATGCACAGAGGGCACCAAATGTGCCCTTTAAAGCAAACTAGTGGCTCGGGGAGGCCACCACTCCCAAGCCAGTCACACCTATTTCCAAAGGGAGAGGGTGTTACCTCCCTCTCCTAAAGGAAATCCTTTGTTCTGCCTTCCTGGGCTTGATCAGGTGAAGCAGCAGGAAGGCAGAAACGTGTCTGAGGGGTGGCAGCTGCAGGGCTGCCCAGAAAACTCTGCAAGACTGGGGATAGCAATGCTGCTCTAAGGAGCCCCCAAAGTACATGGAATCACACTTCCAGTACTTGCAACTGTATTGGGGTATGATTCTGACATGTTTGATACCAAACATGCCCAGGTTCAGCGTTACCATTATGTAGCTGGACATAGGTAGTGACCCATGTCCAGTACACGCATAAAATGGCATCCCAGTCCTCACTTAGGCCAGGAAAATGGATCTGGAGTTTGTGGGGGCACTGCTGCTAGTGCAGCGGTACCCTGACACACAGGCACCTGCACCCTGCCCTCTGGACTGAGAGAGCCTACCATAGGGGTGACTTACAGTGACCTGGTGCAGTGACCTGTAGTGAAAACGGGTGCATGGCCCAATTTCACGCAGATTGCAATGGAAGGCCTGCAGAACCCTTTGCATGGGCTTCCATATGGGTGGCAGAATAACTGCTGTAGTCCATGTGGATCCCCTGGAACCCCAATGCCCTGGGTACCTAGGTACCATATACTAGGGACTTAAATGGGGGGACCAGTATGCCAATTGTGGGAAGAAAAAGGTACAGTTTAGAGGAGAGAGCAAAACTACTGAGGGTCCTGGTTAGCAGGATCCCAGTAGACACAGTCAAACACACTGACAAAAGGAAGAAAATGGGGGTAATGCATGCCAAGAAAGAGGGTACTTTGCTACACTGGCATGCTTTCCTCCCCTACCGTAGATACAGAGGAGGGAGCGTCCTATTTCATGGTGGTATCGCCGAGGTCCTGGGCCTCAAGCTGCCTTGGTGACAGCCAGGACTAACCTCCTGATGGAAGTGCTTCAACCTGGGCTTCATCCTCTGAACCCCTCTTTCTCTCAATGAAGCTGTTACCGATGTCCTACTGGGTACCTGGTCCAAACCCATCACAAGGGCTCCTGTGAACAGGATCATTGCCCGTTGCTATCAACCTGCTCCAACTGACCCAGCGTTCCTGACGCAACACCCCATTCCTGAGAGCTTGATTATCCAAACCTCTAAGTGCCAGTATGCGCTACCTTCCACCCCCCCAAATATTGAATCCAAGAGGCTGGACCAGCTTGGGAAGCTGTTTGCTTCATCCAGCCTGGCATTGAGGTCCATGAACACTGCATGCCTTTTGGGCAGTTATATCCATACTCTGGGACACTGTGGTGTAAGTGCTGATACAGGTCCCGGAGGAGGCCCGGGATGTACTCTCTCAAGCTGTTGCTGATTGGAGGGACCCTGCAAAGTTCAGGATCCGATGTGAACTGGACACAAGCAACTCAATGGACGGTTCCTTTGCATCATTGGTGGCCTTGAGGCACCATACCTGGTTGAGGATGTCTGACTTTTAGGGGGATGTCCTATCTACTTTTATGGACATGCCCTTTGACGGCACCCGTCTCTTCGGAGACAAAGCAGACTCGGCGCTCGAGCGCTTCAAGGTTTCTAGTGCCATGGCCAGGTCCCTGGGCCTCTCATCTCCCCCTCATCCCCCTCAGTCTGATTTTCGCCCCTTTTTAGGCTACAAAAGGTGCACCCCACCGTATCCATTCCCCCTCCAGCCACCCTGCTCTGCATGCTGCCCAGCCTCTGCGTGGCCAGGGGCGTGGGATCCAGGTTCCTCGTGGATCCAATAAGCCAACATTCTGGCCAATTCACCCCATCCCGCACCTGCAGCTGCTTCCAAACCTTCCTGGTCTGACAATTCCCCACAGGGACCAGTCGGAGGCCCGATTTGCTGTCACCTGCTTCACTGGCAGTCCATCACATCGGACAGGTGGGTTTTGCAGATAGTACGAAGGCGCTACTCCTTCCCATTCAAGACTATTCCTCCATCCATGCCACCTTCCTACAATGAGATGATCAGTTGGCATTTCTCCATGAGGAGGTTACGGCTCTCTTGGCCAAGAAAGCTGTTTGAAATGGGGTCTCTAGTTGGCAGAGGTATTCACCCTTCTCCAAGTAGGAACCACAATCCTAGTCAGGATAAGTCGCAACACAATCCAAATTATCCTGTGCTCACCCTCTGGTAGCTTGCCACAGAGCAGGCAAGCTCTACTTAGCAGGCAATGTGTAAAGTATATGTGCAATAACTCCTACAGTAACACAGTGAAAACACCACAAAATGTACTCCACACCGGTTTAGGAAAATAGATAATACTTATCTGAATAAAATAAGACCAAAATGACAAAAATCCAATTTGCACAAGTCACTATATCAGTTTTTAAAGGTTTAAATAAATCTTAATCAGTGGTTGTATCCTTTTAACACACAGTACCTGGGATGCATCGAAAAATAAAGCATGGGGTCAGATTTTCTGATGCGGCATAGACGATTCAAGGGGATATTTTGATGCCCAGGGATAATGTGTTGAAATGCCTTGACGTGCTGGTAGAAGGAGCAGGCGCTGGGTCGATCCAGTAGGCAATGCAGTGCTTCTTCAGCCGCGAGGCAGGCGCTGCGTTGATTTTCCGATGAACAGAAATGTTCTTCTCTTGCATGAAGTCTTTGTGGCCCTGAGACTTCAGAACAGGAGGCAAGTTCAATTCAAGCCCTTGGAGAGCACTTGTGGGGAAGGCAGAGTCCTTCGAGCAGGGCAACAAGCAGGGCATCAGTTCTTCTCGCAAAGCAGTCCAGATGAGTCCTTTGGGTAGCCAGGCAGTCCCTCTGACAGAGTTCAGTTGCAGGTCCAAAAGTGTCTGATTTGGTGGGGTCAGAGACCTGTTATATATATATTCCCAAAAATGACCTTCAAGTGAAGGAAACTTCAAAGAGTGGTTTTGAAGTGCACAAGTTCCCCTTTCAACCCAGCCCTGTGTGCCAGGATCCCTGCGGAGAGGTGCAGCGAAATTCCCAATTTCTGAAAGTGGCATTTCTAAAATAGTAATAGTAAATCCATCTTCACCAGTAAGCAGGCCTTTCTATTACCTCTCTGGCCATACCATACATGACAGGGATACTCCTTTCAGATCAGAATCTACCACTTAAAAGTATATAAGGGCAGTTCTAATGCTGACCTATGAGAGGAGGAGGCCTCACAGTTGTGACAAATAAATGTGTGAGTTTTACTCTAGCAGGACATGTAAAACACATAAGTACATGTAGGAGGCTGGCCTGGTTTGTAGTGGGTACCTTGGGAACTTAAACCTTACACCAGGTCCAGTTATCACTTGTTAGTGAATGTAGTAGTCTTCTAGCAGCTTAGGCCGATAGAGGTAGCTATAGCAGAGCAGCTTAGGCTGAACTTGGAGACATGCAAAGCTCATCCAGTACCACTTATAGTTACACAGTACTTATACACAAGTAAAGACAATACTCAGTCTTACCAAAAATAAAGGTATTTATTTGGGTGACAGTACCAGAAATATCTTAGAGACAATACTCCTTCTGGAGGTACGTACTATACACAATATATACACTAGACACCAAAATTAGACAAGTAAATAGTCATATAACAGTGCAAACAGTAGTAAATCCTATAGGATTCAATGGTAGAAAATAGGTCTAGGGGCAAAAGTGGAATGTGAATCACGAATTCCCCCCTAGACAAGTGTAGTGTGTGCAGAATTGCTGGGAGAGTAAGAATACAGTAAAGGTAAGTAAATTACTCACCCCAGAGCCCAGAAAAGCAGGAGTAAAGTACTGCAAGTTTCCTTAGTATACACTACACCTCGTTTTGGGGATTTTGCACCAGCCAACCAAGTCTGCAAAGAACAACTGCTGGATTATTGGACCTGAAGACCTGCAAAGGGAGGGGACCAAGTCCAGAAGTTGAAAGAAGTCCTAGGAAGGACATGAGCCCCTGCCAACCCAGAAGAGGGTGCAAAAGAAGAGTCCCCGGTTAGTTGCAGAAATGCACCCTAGGTAACTTGGTACTTTTGTCCAAGGAGGTGTTGTGCAGGTGACTGTAGGAAGGTAGCCTCTTTCTAGCCTTGTTACCCCCACTTTTGGCCTGTTTGTGAGTATATGTCGGGATGTTTTACTGTCTCACTGAGATCCTGCTAGCCAGGGCCCCAGTGCTCATAGTGGAAACCCTATGTTGTCAGTGTGTTTGATATGTGTCACTGGGATCCTGCTAGCCAGGACCCCAGTGCTCATAAGTTTGTGGCCTATATGTGTTCCCTGTGTGGTGCCTACCATGTCTAAGATCATGGAATTGCCCCCCCAAGCCAAATCTGGTATTGGGGTGCCAATCCCATGCATCACCGGGGCTCCAGTATGGACCCCGGGTACTGCCAAACTAGCTCTCTGGGGTTTTCTCTGCAGCTACCGCTGCTGCAAACCCCCAGACAGGCTTCTGCCCTCCTGAGGTCTGGGTAGCCCAGTCCCAGGAAGGCAGAACAAAGGATTTCCTCTGAGAGAGAGTGTTACACCCTCTCCCTTTGGAAATAGGTGTTAAGGGCTGGGGAGGAGTAGCCTCCCCCAGCCTCTGGAAATGCTTTGAAGGGTACAGATGGTGCCCTCCTTGCATAAACCAGTCTTCACTGGTTCAGGGAACCCCCAGCCCTGCTCTGGCGCGAAACTGGACAAAGGAAAGGGGAGTGACCACTCCCCTGTCCATCACCACCCCATGGGTGGTGCCCATAGCACCTCCAGTGTGTCCCAGACTTCTGCCATCTTGATTCCAGAGATGTGAGGGCACAATGGAGGCCTCTGAGTGGCCAGTGCCAGCAGGTGACACCAGAGACCACTCCTGATAGGTACTTACCTGACTAGGTGGCCAATTCTCCTGTGAAGGCTATTTAGGGTCTCTCCTGTGGGCTTTTCCTCAGATAACGGATGCAAGAATTTACCAGAGTTCCTCTGCATCTCTCTCTTTGACTTCTGCCAAGGATCGACCGCTGACTGCTCCAGGCCGCCTGCAAAACGGCAACAAAGTAGCAAGAAGACTACCAGCGACATTGTAGCGCCTAATCCTGCCGGCTTTCTCAAATGTTTCCTGGTGTTGCATGCTCTGGGGGCTGTTTGCCTTCACCCTGCACTGGAAGCCAAGTAGAAATCTCTTGTGGGTCCACAGAATCTTCCCCCTGCTAACGCAGGCACCAAACTTTAGCTTCAGCGGTCCTCTGGGTCCCCTCTCATCGTGACGAGCGTGGTCCCTGGAACACAGGTGCTGGATCCAAGTGACCCCAACTGTCCAGTGGTCCATCTGTCCAAATTTGGAGTAGGTAAGTCCTTGCCTCCCCTCGCCAGACAGTAATCCTGTGTACTGCGTGAACTGCAGCTGCTAGGGCTTCTGTGCACTTTTGCAAGGAATCCTTTGTGCACAGCATAGCCAGGTCCCCAGCACGCCGTCCTGCATTGCTCAACTCGCTGAGTTGACCACCGGCTTCGTGGGACCCTCCTTTGTAGTGTTGAGACGACCACCGTACTCAGTTTTCTTGAACCCATGTTCACGTACTTCTGCGGGTGCTGCCTTCATCTTCGTGGGCTCTTTGTGTTGCTGAGGGTACCCACTGCCTCCTCTTACAAGTTGCCACCTCCTGGTCCTGCCTGGGCAGCACCCTTTTTCTTCAACCGCGACCTTTGCAGCTAGCAAGGCTTGTTTGCCGTCTTTCTCCAAAGAAACAACTCTGCATCCTCCAGCACGCTGTGGGACATCTTCTGTACAAAGGAGAAGTTCCTGGCACCTTCTGTCGTTGCAGAATCTTCAGCTTCTTCCACCTGGAGGCAGCCATTCTGCCCCTTCATCTGGGGTTTAGTGGGTTCCTGCCTCCCCCCCGGACACTTTTGTGACTCTTGGACTTGGTCCCCTTCCTTTACAGCTCCTCAGGTCCAGGAATCCGTCTCAGTGCTTTGCAGTCTGTTGTCTTTGCAGAATCTCCTATCACAACTTTAGTGTGTTTCTGGTGAAGTAGGGTCAGTTTACTCCTACTTTTCAGAGTCTTGGGGTGGGGTATCTTGGACACCCTTAGTGTTTTCTTACACTCCCAACGACCCTCTACACACTACACTAGGCCAGGGGTACCTAAGTGGTGCGCATTCCACTTTCTTAGTATATGGTTTGTGTTGCCTCTAGGCCTATTGCATCCTATTGTATTCTACAATGTTTGCACTACTTTTCTAACTGTTTTCTTACCTAATTTTGGTTTGTGTGTATATTTTGTGTATTTTACTTACCTCCTAAGGGAGTAAATCCTCTGAGATATTTTTGGCACATTGTCACTGAAATAAAGTACCTTTATTTTTAGTAACTCTGGGTATTGTGATTCTTATGATATAGTGCTATATGATATACGTGGTATGGTAGGAGCTTTGCATGTCTCCTAGTTCAGCCTAAGCTGCTCTGCTATAGCTACCTCTATCAGCCTAAGCTACTAGAACACTACTAATAAGGGATAACTGGACCTGGCACAAGGTGTAAGTACCATCAGGTACCCACTATAAGCCAGGCCAGCCTCCTACATTGGTGGTGCAGCGGTGGGATAAGTACTTGTAACTGCTTTAACATTTTTTCATTGCTGCTTTTCATAAGAAAAACATATTCCAAATACTTAAAAATATACACAGTTAACCTGAACAGTTTAACTCTCTTTCTAAAAACTTTCTGAAAAGTTTTCAAAAGTTTGAAAAGTTCTTCTCTTTTCTTTAAAAGTTTCTAAAAACGTTTTTCTCTCTACCTTAAACTCTTTCTTACAACTATGTCTGCTGTAGAGCTCACTCCCACAGTTGTTCAGGCAACCTTTGGTAGTTTAAACTTTAAAAGTTTGACAGGTCTCTGCATAGAAAGAGGTTTAAGCATTGGTAAGAACCCTACCAAAGATCTTCTCCTTAGCCTTCTCCTAGAAAGTGACCAGAACCAGTCTGGCCCATCCATCCCAGGATCGGGAGGTAGAGGAGGTACCCAGCAAGAATCGGGAGGGTCCTGAGGACTCTGGGGAGGGTTCCTCCAAAGACCTGTCAGCTGACAAACCACCTAGTGACACTGGTAGTGGGAGGGGGTCACACACTAGTAGGACACCTTTCACTCCAAAAGGCCAGGTAACTAGGGTTCAGGTAGTTAGAGACATGTCCACTTCTGCACATTCCCACATTTCCTCTGTGTCTAAGAATTCCCAAGCCTCCCACCCTGAGGATAACACCCTAGACAGGGAACTCAGTAAGCTGAGGATGGATGAGGCCAGACTGAAGCTGAGACAGCAGCAGTTGCCCTTAGACAGGGAATCTCTAGATGTAGAGAGGGAAAGACAGAAGTTGGGGGTTGTTCCCCATGGTGGCAGCAGCAGCAGTGTTCTTGATAGTAATCCTGTAAGAGAACAAGATCCAAGAAACCTGCACAAGATTGCCCCCCTGTAAGGAAATGCCTCCTTAGCATGGTTACCCCCTAACGTTTTGCCTTTGCTGATGCTACGTTTTGATTGATAGTGTGCTGGGACCCTGCTAACCAGGCCCCAGCACCAGTGTTCTTTCCCTAAACTGTACCTTTGTTCCCATAATTGGCACAGTCCTGACACACAGATAAGTCCCTTATAAATGCTACCCCTGCTACCAAGGGCCCTGTTACCAGAGGAGGTCTCTAAGGGCTGAAGCATGTCTTTTGCCATCCGGGGGGCCCTTCACTCAGCACATGCACACTGCCTCACAGCTTGTGTGTGCTGGTGGGGAGAAAATTACTAAGTCGACATGGCACTCCCCTCAGAGTGCCAGGCCAACCTCACACTGCCTGTGGCATAGGTATGTCACCCCTCTAGCAGGCCTTACAGCCCTAAGGCAGGGTGCACCATACCACAGGTGAGGGCATATGTGCATGAGCACTATGCCCCTACAGTGTCTAAGCAAAACCTTGGACATTGTAAGTGCAGGGTAGCCATAAGAGTATATGGTCTGGGAGTTTGTCAAACACGAACTCCACAGTTCCATAATGGCTACATTGAAATCTAGGAAGTTTGGTATCAAACTTCTCGGCACAATAAATGCACACTGATTCCAGTGTGAAATTTATTGTAAAATGCACCCAGAGGGCATCTTAGAGATGCCCCCTGAATACCAGTCCAACTCCTAGTGCTAGGCCGACCAGTTTCTGCCAGCCTGCTACTACCAGGCGAGTTTCTGGCCACATGGGGAGAGTGCCTTTGTCACTCTGTGGCCAAGAACAAAGCCTGTACTGGGTGGAGGTGCTTCTCACCTCACCCTGCAGGAACTGTAACACCTGGCCTCAAAGGCTCATGCCTTTTGTTACAGCACCCCCGGACATTCCAGCTAGTGGAGATGCCCGCCCCTCCGGCCACGGCCCCCAGTTTTGGCGGCAAAGCTGGAGGAGATAATGAGAAAAACAAGGAGTTGTCACCCACCAGTCAGGACAGCCCCTAAGGTGTCCTGAGCTGAGGTGACCCCGGCCTTTAGAAATCCTCCACCTTGAGATTGGAGGATTCCCCCAATAGGATCACCTCAGGGAGGAAGCACAAAGAGGGTGTAGTCATCTTCCAGGACAGTAGCCATTGGCTTCTGCCCTCCTGACCTAAACACACCCCTAAATCTAGTATTTAGGGGCGACACAGAACCCAGGAAATCAGGTTCCTGCAACCTGAAACAAGAAGGACTGCTGACCTGAAAGCTCTGCAGAGACGACGGAGCCGAACATCAGTGCAGGAGTGACCCCCAGGTGATCCTCTGCCTAGCCCAGTCGGTGGCTGGTCCGAGAAGCCCCCCTGTGCCCTGCCTGCACCGCTAGAGTGACCCCCGGGTCTCTCCTTTGAATCCTATACAAAACCCGATGCCTGCTTTGCACATTGCACCCTTCCGCCCCTGTGCAGCTGAGGGTGTGTTTTGTGTGCCTACTTGTGACCCTCCCACTGCTCAATAAACCCCCCCTGGTCTGCCCTCCGAGGACGCTGGTACTTACCTGCTGGCAGACTGGATCCGGAGCACCCCTGTTCTTCATAGGCGCCTATGTATTTTGGGCTCATCTTTTGACCTCTGCACCTGACCGGCCCTGTGCTGCTGGTGTGGTAACTTTGGGGTTGCCTTGAACCCCCAACGGTGGGCTCCCTATGCCCAGGAACTTAGACTTGTAACTGTCTTACTTACCTGACAAACTAACCATTACTTACCTCCCCCAGGAACTGTTGATTTGTGCAGTGTCCACTTTTAAAATAGCTTATTGCCATTTTTACTAAAACTGTGTATGGTATTGCTCCAATTCAAAGTTCCTAACTTGCCTGTGTGTGGAGTACCTTGCATTTTATGTATTTAATTCAAATCTTGAACTTGTGGTTCTAAAAATAAATTAAGAAAATATATTTTTCTATATAAAAACTATTGGCCTGAAGTTAAGTCTTTGAGTGTGTGTTCCTCATTTGTTGCCTGTGTGTGTACCACAAATGCTTAACACTACCCTCTGATAAGCCTACTGCTTGACCACACTACTACAAAATAGAGCATTAGAATGATCTAATTTTGCCACTATCAACCTCTAAGGAGAACCCTTGGACTCTGTGCACACTATCTCTTACTTTGAGATAGTATATACAGAGCCAAATCCCTACACAAACCATTTACTAAAATAAAATGGAATGCAAACACAGGTACCCCATCTAGGTAAGTGGAATGTGTAGAGGGGAGCTGGGGGTACTAGGAAACCCCAAAGGTAAGTACTGCAGTGCCCTTTAGTGACCAGGAAGAAAGGAGTAAGTTACTGGATTTTCCCCAAAAGGAAGGAAAAGAAGAAAATGTAACACCCAGACAAGACTGCAAGAATCCAGCTATGGATTTCTGAAGAGGAAGACCTGTGGAAGAAGGGGACCAAGTCCAGAAGTCACAGAAGATTCCAAGAGGAGTAGGAGCTACTACCCACCCAGCTGTGGATTCTGGAGATGGTCGAAGGTAGGCGAAGACGGTCAGGAATGCAGCCCTTGAGCAGGTGAAGTGTTCCTGGAGAATGCAGTCGACGTCCCACGCCGGATGGATGATTGCAGTCAGTCAGTGGCATGGAAAAGCCACCAACAAGCATTGGCAAAGGTAGAAGTTGCGGTGAATCTAAGGTGGAGCTGCCGGGGACCAGCAAGATCCAGGAGGACTCAACCCACAAGGGAACTCCTAGGGGGCCCTCAGCAAGGCAGAGAGCTCAAATAAGAAGAGGCAGTCGCCACAGCAGACCCCCTGGGCGAGGAAACAGAAGTCACAGAGGAGCCCACAGAGCACAACTGGAGAAGGGTCCTACGCTACAGGAGAAGCACGCAGAGGGCTGTGTGTCGCAGGAAGGAGGGCTGGGGCTACAAGGAGCCTGAAGATCCATTGGAGGGCATGCAAACAAGCCATGGCAGCTGCAAGCGATGCAGTGCATGGGGGTACTGTACTCCGTGGGAAAGCAAGAGATGACCTCCACCAAAGTTGGAAAGCGTGCAGAGAGGACCAAGAGGATTATTCCGGATCACTACCTGTGATGCAGGATCTACGCAGCTCAGGATGAGAGGAGATCCACACAGCCAGTCGTAATTGCAGTTGGTGCCTGCGGATGCAGGGGAGTGTCTCTTTCACTCTAAGGGAGATTTAGTCTTCCTTCTCATGCAGACTGAAGACTTGCCGCCTTTATTGAATGCACAGCCGGGGAAATATAGCAGAAGATGGAAGGAGCCATGGAAACAAAGTTGCAAGCAGAGTCTTCCTCGTGGATGCAGATTGTCGGTTCCTGGAGTGGCTAGAAGTTGAAGTAAGGTTGCAGAGGAGTCCTGCTGGAATCTTGCAAACCAAATCTGAGGACCCACCCAAGAGAGAGACCTTAAATAGCCCTAAAAGGGGGATTCGTCACCTAGGCAGGTCACCATCTATCAGGAGGGGGCTCTGACGTCACCTGCCTGACCTGGGCACTCAGATGCTCCCAGAGGTCCCTGCCAACCTTAGATTCAAGATGGCAGAACCCAGGGACCCTCTGGAGGAACTCTGGGTGGTCCCCTTTCCATTGTCCAGTTTTGTGCCAGAGCAGGGACTGGAGGTTCCTTAAACGGTGTAGACTGGTTTATGCACAGAGGGCACCAAATGTGCCCTTCAAAGCAAACCAATGGCTTGGGGAGAATACCACTCCCAAGCCGTGTAACACCTATTTCCAAAGGGAGAGGTTGTTAATACTCTCCTCTCTCTTCCCCCCCTCCCCCCCCCCCCCCCCCCCTGTCTGAGCGGTGGCAGCAGCTTGGGCTGCACGCAAAACCCCAGCCCACAAGGCTAGTAGGAGCAATGCTTGGGGTTCTCTAAGGAGCTCCAGAGTGCATGGAATCATACTTTCAATACTGGCAACAGTATTGTGGTATGATTCCGACATGTTTGATACCAAACATGCCTACTTTCAGAGGTACCATTATGTAGCAGGACATAGGTAGTGACATATGTCCAGTACACGCATAGAATGGTGTCCCCACACTCACGAAGACCAGGAAAATTGAACTGGAGTTTGTTGGGGGCACCTCTGCAGGGGTGCCCTCACAGAGGTACGTGCACCCTGCCCTCTGGCCATAGGGGTGACTTACAGTGACCTGTAGTGAAAAGGGTGCATGTAGCCTTTCACACAGGCTGCAGTGGCAGGCCTGCAGAACACTTTGCGTGGGCTCCCCATGGGTGGCATAACACATGCTGGATCCCCTGGTACCACACTGCCCTGGGTACCATATACTAGGGACTTACATGGGGGCACCAGTATGCCAAATGTGGGGTGAAAATGGTACAATTTACCAAGTTAGAAGGGAGAGGGCATAATCACTGGGGTCCTGGTTAGCAGGATCCCAGTGAACACAGTCAAACACACGGACAACAGGCAGAAAAATGGGGGTAACCATGGCAAGAAAGAATATACTTTCCTACAGAGAGAGCAGAACCCCAAGAGGGTAAGTATCTAGACTACCCCCAGCTACCAGGAGAGCAGACATAAGCTACCTGGTCGACCTGTAGCCTAACATGGGGACTCATAAATGGAAAATTGCAAGAACAGGACCAGGCTGGTGGAACCTAACGGTGGATTCTGGATGAAGAGGACCTGAAAAAGAAGGGGACAGTGTCCAGTCCACACAGGAGTGTGCAGATGGGTCAGTGGTCAGGAGGAGCACCAACAAGCAAGTGCGACTGGAGCTGTTGGAGATTTGCAGAGCTGAAGATGATCAGAAAGGCCCTGGGGACTGGACCCTTTGAGGGGAGTCCGGGCAGACCCGTAGCAGACAGGAGAGCCATCAGAAGCAATCTGAGCCCTCACAAGCAAACCACTGGCAGCAGGCTGTAGGAAAGTGCCCTCTTTTTGCAATAGTAGGAAAATGGCTCCTTGTCGCAGTTACCCCTCCCTCCCCAAACCCACTTTTTGCCTGATATTGATGTTGACTTGACAGAGAGTGTGCTCTGGGACCCTGCTAACCAGGCTCCAGCACCAGTGTTCTATCACTAAAAATGTACCATTGTTTCCACATGTCTCACAGGCAAGTCCCTTGTAAAAGATACCAGTGGTACCAAGGGCCCTGTGACCAGGGTAGGTCCCTAACGGTTGCAGCATGTGTTCTGCCACCCTAAGGGACCCCTCACCTAACACATGCACACTGCCATTGCAGATTGTTTGTGTTGGTGGGGAGAAAAAGGCAAAGTCGACAGGTCATCCCCCTCAGGGTGCTATATGCCCAAAATACTGACTGTGGGATAGGTAAGTCACCCCTCAATCAGGCCTTAAAGCCCTAAGGCAAGGTGCACTATACCAAGGGTGAGGACATAGGCACTTTAGGGACATATTGCTCATGCAGCTAAGTCCATTCTTAAACATTGTAAGTACAGTGTGGCCATATTAAGTATATGGTCTGGGAGTTTGTCAAAACGACCTCCACATTTCCATAATGGTTAACATGGAGTACTGGGAATTTTGGTATCAAACTTTGCAGAATAATAAACCCACACTGATGCCAGTGTTGGATTTATTAGAGATGCCCCCTGTATTTTACCCAATCCTTCAGTGCAAGACTGACTGGTCTAGGCCAGCCTGCCACAGAGAGACGAGTTTCTGACCCCCTGGGGTGAGAGCCTTTGTGCTCTCTGAGGCCAGAAACAAAGCCTGCCTCGGGTGGATGTGCTTCACACCTCTTCCCCTGCAGGAACTGTAACACCTAGCAGTGAGCCTCAGAGGCTCAGTCTTCGTGTTACAATGCCCCAGGGCACTTCAGCTAGTGGAGATGCCTGTCCCCCGGACACAGCCCCCATGTTTGGTGGCATGTCCGGGGAGATAATGAGAAAAACAAGGTGGAGTCACCCCCTCAGCCAGGTCCACCCCTAGGGTGACCAGAGCTGAAGTGACCCCCTCTTTGAAAAATCCTCCATCTTGCTTTGGAGGATTTAGCCCAGTAGGGATAGGGATGTGCTCCCCTCCCCAAAGGGAGGGAGCACAAGGAGGGTGTAGCCACCATCAAGGACAGTAGCCATTGGCTACTGCCCTGTGACCCTTACATATCCCTAAATGCAATATTTAGGGGCCATCCTGAACCCAGGACTTCAGATTCCTGACGACCTACAAAGAAGGACTCCCTGGCTGAAAAATCCCGCAGAGAAGAAGGAAGACAACAACTGCTTTGGCCCCAACCCTACCGGCCTGTCTACGTCTTCAAAGAACCTGCACCAGCGATGCATCCTGAGGGCCCAGCAGCCTCTGCCAACTCAGATGACTGCCCTGCAACTACAAAGGACGAAGAAACTCCCGTGGACAGCGGACCTGTCCAACCAAGCAAGAAGAAACATCTTTAAAGGGACTCTGACCTCACTCCTGAAGCGTGAGTCCACACCACTCTGCACCCAACGCCCCTTGCCTGTGTACAGAGAAACCAACAACCCAGAGAGGATTTTCAGGCGACTCCGACGACTTGTCCACCCTGGGCTAACCTCTGCACCCCCACAACGATGCCTGCAGAGGGAATCCCAAGGACCCCCCTGATCGTGACTGCCTGGGACGAAGATATCCAATGCCTGGAGAAGCACTACACCTGCAGCCCCCAGGACCGTGAGAAACAGACCAACGGTTTGGCAGTGACCAGCAGGCAGCCCTCACCCTTGCCCAGTCGGTGGCTGGTCCGAGAAAGCCCCCCTGTTCCCTGCATGCAAAGTCTGAGTGACCCCCGGTCCCTCCATTGAAAACCCGCCACCTTGTTTGCCCACTGCACCCACCGCCCCTGTGCCGCTGAGGGTGTGTTTTGTGTGCCTACTTGGGACACCCCTAGTGCTCTACTAAACCCCCCTGGTCTGCTCCCCGAGGACGCAGGTACTTATCTGCCAGCAGATCGGAACCACACCACCCTATGTCGCTATAGGCACACATGTTATTTGGGCTCTTCTTTGACCTCTGCACCTGACCGGCCCTGTGTTGCTGGGTGTTTGGGGTTGACTTGAACCCCCAACGGTGGGCTACATATGCCCCTGAGACTGAAGTGGAAGTGCTTTACTTAACCTAACTGTACTTGCCTCCTCCAGGAACTGTTGAATTTTGCACTATGTCCACTTTTAAAATAGCTTATTGGCATTTTATGAAAAACTGTGTACATTACTGTTTTAGTTTAAAGTCCTAACTATACCTAGGCAAAGTACCTTACATTTAATATGCTTACCTGCAATTTCAATCTTGTGGTTCTAAAAATAAAGAAAATAATATTTTTTTAATATAAAAACCCATTGGCCTGGAGTTAAGTTATTGAAAAGTGTGTTCTCACTTATTGCTTGTGTGTGTGTACAACAAATGCTTAACACTACCCTCTGATAAGCCTGCTGTGCGACCACAGTGCCACAATAGAGCATTAGTATTATCTATTATTGCCTCTGCCAAGCCTCTTGGGAAACTCCTGGACTCTGTGCACACTATCTCTCGCTTTGAGGTAGTATATACAGAGCCAGCTTCCTACAGCCATTGTTACCCCCATTTTCTGCCTGTTGTCAGTGTGCTTGACTGTTTTCACTGGGATCCTGCTAACCAGGACCCCAGTGAATATGCTCTCTCTCCTCTAAATTTGGTTGTTGCATGCTGGTAACCCAGTATTTCACCCACAATTGGCATACTCAATCAATCAATAAGTCAGGGTGTTTGTAAAGCACACTACTCACCCGTAAGGGTGTCAAGGCGGAGTGGGACGGGGAGCAGCTACTGCTCGAACATCCATGTCTTGAGATGTCTCCTGAAGGTAAGGAGGTCCTTGGTCTGACGCAGGTGGGTGGGAAGGGTGTTCCACTTCTTGGCAGCGAGGTGCGACAATGATCTGGTGCCGGTGGTTGTTTTGCGGGTGCATGGGGCAGTGGCGAGGGCAAGGTCGGCGGAGCAAAGCTGTCGGGTCGGGGTGTGGACGGAGAGCCGTCTGTTGAGGTATTCTGGTCCGGTGTTGTGCAGTGCCTTGTGAGTGTGGGTGAGAAGTTTGAAGGTGATTCCTTTGTTGATGGGGAGCCAATGCAGGTCTGTCAGGTGGGCTTGTGATGTGGCAGTGGCAGGGGATGTCCAGGATGACGTGTGCGGAGGCGTTCTGGTGCCCCTTTATAAGTCCCTAGTATATGATACTTAGGTACCAAGGGCATTGGGGTTCCAGGGGATCCTTATGAGCTGCAACATATACCCCCCCCCCCAATAGGGAGCTCATGCAAAGGCTTCTGCAGGACTTCCATTGCAGCCTGCGTGAAAAGGTGCATGCACCTTTTCACTGCTATTCACACTGCACCAGATCACTTCTAAGTCACCCATAATGCAGGCCCTCAAGCCCTTGGGGCAGGGTGCAAAGTACCTGTGTGTGAGGGCACCTCTGCACTAGCAGAGGTGCCCCCATGACCACCAAGACCATTTTCCCAGACTTCATGAGTGTGGGGGATTCCATTTTACATGTGGAGTGGACAAAGGTCACTACCTATGTCCAGCTACAAAATGGTAGTTCCAAACATAGACATGTTTGATATCAAACGTTGAAATCCTACCCCAAGGCTTTTGCAATCATTGGTTGTATGATTTCAAGCACTCTTGGGGCTCCTTGGAGGACCCCCGTATGATTTCAAGCACTCTTGGGGCTCCTTGGAGGACCCCCAGTATCACTATTACAGCCTTCTGAGGTTTTACATGCAGCTCCAGCTGCTGCCACCTCACAGATCGATTTCTGCCTTCTAGAACAAATAATTTTCTTTGGGAGAGGGGTGTTACACCCTCTCCCTTTGGAAATAGCTGCTACAGGCTTGGGAGGGGTAGCCTCCCCAAAACACTGGAAATGCTTGGAAGGGAACATTTGTTGCCCACCTTGCATAATCCAGTCTACGCCGGTTCAGGGCCCTGCTCTGGCACGAAACTGGACAAAGGAAAGGGGAGTGACCACTCCCCTTGCTCAGAGCTCCAGAGGGTCCTTGGGTTTTGCCATCTTAAGTTACAAGTTGGCAGGGAACTCTGGGAGCATCTGAGTGGCCAGTGCCAGCAGGTGACTTCGGAGCCCTCCTGTGATAGGTGTTTACCTGGTTAGGTGCCCAATCCCCCTTTCGGGGCTATTTAGGGTCTCTCCTTTGGGTGATTCTTCAGATTTGGATTGCAGCAGGAATTCTGTGCATCCTCCACTTCAACTTGTGGCCCAAGAAACTGCATCTGGACCCTCCAGAAACTCTACAAACTGCAACAAAGAAGCAAGACGCCGTCTGCAACATTATGGGGGTTATTACAACTTTGGAGGAGGTGTTAATCCGTCCCAAAAGTGACGGTAAAGTGACGGATATACCACCAGCCGTATTACGAGTCCATTATATCCTATGGAACTCGTAATACGGCTGGTGGTATGTCCGTCACTTTACCGTCACTTTTGGGACGGATTAACACCTCCTCCAAAGTTGTAATAACCCCCTATATCTTCAGCTCCTGCCTGCAACTGCATCCTCTGAGGAAAGCCCGTCTTCAGCCTGCACCTGAAGGGTATAGGAGTCCCTCCCCTGCTTCCGCAGGCACCTACTGCAATGACGACCGGCTGCGTAGATCCCCTCTGCTGCTGAGCTGCATGGATCCCGCATCACGGGTGGTGGACTGAAGTGGTCCTGACGTCCTACTTTCCAACTTTGGTGGGGGTAGGAGCTTGCCTCCCCACTCAAGATAGTACCCTTGTGCACTGTGTGTTTTGCAGTTGCCAAGGCTTGTTGGCATCCTTCCACGAAGTTATTTGTGCATCTTGCAGCTCGGGCCCCCAGCACTCTGGCCTGCGACGCACATCTTCCTGAGTAGTTCCCCAGTGGCGTAGAAGTATTTGTCATAGTGCTGCGTGGGCCTCCTTTTGCACCTTCTTTGTCCCCGTGCTGTGGGACTTCTGTGTGCGCTGCCTGGTCTTCTGTGTGCTCTCTGAGTTGCTGAGAGCCCCCTCTCCCTCCCCCTTCTGGCCACCTGGTCCTTCCTGTTGCCGGGCAGTGCCATTTTCCGCTAACCACGAGCTTTGCCTGTGCCAAAGCTTGTTGGCGGACTCCAGCGACACAAACCAGACTGCAATCCTCCATCCGCCGTGGGACATCACTTGCACCAACCAGGAACCTGACTTGTTCTTCTTTCCCACCTTCAGCCTGGCTAGCAAGGGCCCGTGTTCTCCCTGTACTCCGCTTCTTGGACTTTGTCCCCTTCTTCCTAAGGTCCTCGGGTCCAGGAATCCACTGTTGGTGTCTTGCAGTCTCTTCTGGTTTTTGCATAATCTTCTTTCTCGTTTTTGTGTGTGTTCTGGTAAAGTTACTGTGTTTTACTCCTGCATTCCTGAGCAGTGGGGTGGGTTCTAGTACTTAATTTTGGGTCTTTCTAGTATTCCCAGTGGTCCTCTACACACTATACTTGCCTAGGTGGGAAATCGACATTCGCATTCCACTTTCTTAGTATATGGTTTGTGTTCCCCCCAAGGCCCATTTCTTACTATTGTGATTTTCACTAATTGCACTGTTACGGTTGTTATGCCTATTTCTGCATACTAGTGTATAATTTGTGTATTACTTACCTCCTAAGTCTCAATGGTATTTTGGGTATTTGTGTCACCAAACTAAAGTACCTTTATTTTTGTAACACTGAGTGTTTTCTTTCATGTGTGTGAGTACTATTACCACCGTGGTATTGCATGAGCTTTGCATGTCTCCTAGATAAGCCTTGGCTGCTCAGCTACAGCTACCTCTAGAGAGACTGGCTTCTAGACATTGCCTACATTTCAATTATAAGGGATAACTGGACCTGGTATAAGGTGCAAGTGCCATAGGTACCCACTACAAACCAGGCCAGCCTCCTACAAATGCACAGGAAGTCGCTGTGAGGCCCAGGCAGCACACCTGAAGAGGAGTCCTATGTCGCTGGAGCAGCAGAGAGAAGACTACCCTTTGCAGAGGTAGAGTTCTGGGGGCCGGGACTACTTGGAGCTTGAAGATCTCTTGGAACAGGAGTCAACAAACCTTGTTTGCTGCAACAGTCGCAGTGCACAGGGGTTCTGTCTTGGAAGAAGAGGCAAGGACTCACCTTCTCCCAGGTTGAACAGAAGGCAAAGGGGACCCCTCAGAACCACCACCTGTGTTGGAGAATCTTCACCGGTCCAGAGGACAGCAGATCCCAGCAGCCGGACATAGTTGTCTTAGTTGGCTGCAGGTGAGTGACTTCTTCACTCCAAAGATGATTCCTTCTTGCTTCCTTGGTGCAGCTGAAGTCTTACCGACTCCAGAGGATACACAGCCGTGGAAATGTTGCTAGTTGTTGACAGGAGAGATGTTGCAAGGAGAGCTTGTCTCGGTGTTGCAGTCTTATTTGTTTCCTGTGAAGTACATCAGCGGTTCCGGTGGCCAGTATCAGAAGAGGTCATTGCAGAGGAGTCCTGGTGGAATCTTGCATGATGAATCTGGGGATCCAAGCACTAGGGAGTCCCTAAATAGCCCATAAAGAGGCTTGGTCACTCTGTAATGTGACCACCTATCAGAGGGGGGTCACTGATGTCATCTGCCTAACCTGAGCAGTCAGATGCTCCCAGGGACCTCTGCCCAATCTTGTTTTCAAGATGGCAGAATTAAGTCGCCACCTGGAGGAGCTCAGGGCACCACCTGTGGGTTGGTAATGGACAGGGGAGTGGTCATCCCCTTACCTTTGTGCAGTTTTGCACCAGAGCAGGGATCAGGGGTCCCTGGACTGTTGCAAACCGGATTATGCAAGGAGGGCACCAAATGTGCTGTTCAAAGCAAATCAGCGATGTTGGGAGGCTACCCCTCACCAGCTTGTGACACCTATTTCCAAAGGAGAGGAGGTTGCACCCCACTCCCACAGGAAATCTTTTTTTTTTTTTTTTTCCCTGCGGAAGCTCGGCAAGCAGCAGGAGGGCAGAATCCTGTCCGAGGGGCTCCAGTAGCATGGGCTGCTCGGATACCCTGAAAGGCTGGTATGAGAAATACTGGAGGGTCCTCTAAGGAGCCCCCAGAGTGGCATCAGTATTGGGGTATGATTCCGACATGTTTGATACCAAACATGCCTGGGTTTGGAGTTACCATTAGGTAGCTGGACCACGGGTAGTGACCTATGGGCAGTACATTGCTAAAATGGTTTCCCCGCATTTATGAAGTCCAGTACATTGAAACTGGAGTTCGTAGGGGTACCTCTGTTCCTGCAGGGGTGCCCACACACGCAGGAACCTGCACCCTGCCCTTAAAGCTGGTAAGGGAATACCATAGGGGTGACTTGGTTTGGTGACCAGCAGTCAAAGGGTGCATGCACCTTTTCAGGCAGGCTGTAGATGGCAGTCATGCACAGACAGTTGGCATAGGCTTCCATGGGTGGCATAATACATGCTGCAGCCCAGAGGGACCCCTGGTGTACCAGTGCCCTGGGTACCTAAGTACCATATTCTAGGGACTTACAGCGATACACCAGTATACCAGTTGTGGGGTGTAAAAAGTACCAAGACAACCAAATTTAGAGGAGAGAGCACCATCACTGAGGTCCTGCTTAGTAGGATCCCAGTGAAAACAGTCGAAGCACACTGACAACAGGCAAAAAGTGGGGGTAACCATGCCAGAAAGAGGGACTTGCTTACAGTGTGGTTTTATTGAGCTGAGATGTTTGATACTAAACTTCCCAGACTTTAGTAAAGCTATCATGGAGCTTTGGAGTTCGTAATGACAAACTCCTAGTCCATGCACTCAGTATGGCCACACTGCTTTTACAGGGTCTAAGAATGGACTTAGACATTTTAAGGGCATATTGCTCATGCAGCTATGCCCTCAGCTTTGGTGTAGTGCTCCCTGCCTTAGGAGTGTAAGGCCTGCTAGAGGGGTGACTTATCTATGCCACAGGCATTGGTTTGTGGGCACCGAGAGAGGGATGCCGTGTCGACTTTACCTTTTTCTCCCCACCAGCACAAACAAGCTGCAATTGCTATGTGCATGTGTTTTGGCATAATACATGCTGCAGCCCTTAGGGGCCCTCCATGGCAACAGGGCCTTTGATACCACTGGTACCTTTTACGTGAGACTTTGCTGTCTGCCAATGATTTTCCAATTGTGGAAGCAATGGTAGAGTTTAGAGAAAGAACACAGGTGCTGGAGCCTGGTTAGCAGGATCCCAGCACACACTAAGTCAAGTTAGCATCAGATATCAGGCAAAAAGTGGGGAGGCAAACCATGCCAAAATGGGCTCTTTTCTACATCCTGGTCTTGGTCTAGAGGAAGGTCCCGAGACCGTGCATTGAGTCATCACCACTCCTTGTCCCACTCCAAATCGTCTGGTCATTCAGGTAAGCACAAGAAGAAGTCGAAAAAGCACAAGCGTTCTTCGACTTTAGCCATCAGCCGTACGACGTGACGCGGGAGAAGGATAGTGCTCGATCTAGGCCTCTGTCTTCAAAGCCTATCTCTTGGTCGGCTCCTCGCCTCTCGAGCTGCCGGAGCCTGGAGCCACCCCTCCCTAACTAAAGGAATTTTATGAGGCCATGCACGTCATTTTTGGGCAGTCTGGCCCTGTCGTGGAGCCTTCAGGCCCTGCATGGTTGAAATGGGCCCCTTCTGGTTCTGTGTCGGTGGCTTCGGTCTCGGCTGCAAGGGGCATCCACTTATTCGCTTCCAGATCCGGACGGGTATTGGTTGTACCCTTGCGACCTTGCCTGACAACGGTTCCAGCATTGATGCTCCTGACATTGCCTTCGTCTGCAGGCGGTGTCAGTCCTATAGTCATCGTCAACTCAGACTCTGAGCCGGAGTGGTGTCACTGAATGCTGATTCTGACTTCAGCAGGTGCCTTGGTCCCTAGATCGGATCCTGACCCTTATTCTTATGGTGACCTAGTCAGTGAGAGTATGGAGGATCCTTTGGAATTCCAGCAGGAAGACCCCATTGTAGGAGACTTGCCTGGCTTATAGTGGGTACCTGATGGTACTTACACCTTGTGCCAGGTCCAGTTATCCCTTATTAGTAGATTAGTAGTGTTCTAGCAGCTTAGGCTGATAGAGGTAGCTATAGCAGAGCAGCTTAGGCTGAACTAGGAGACATGCAAAGCTCCTACTATACCACTTATATCAATAGCACTATATCATTAGAAACACAATACTCTGAGTTACTAAAAAATAAAGGTACTTTATTTTAGAGACAATATGCCAAAGGTTTATCAGAGGATATACTCCCTTAGGAGGTAAGTAAAATACACAAAATATACACACAAACCAAAATCAGGTAAGTAAACAGTTAGAAAAGTAGTGCAAACACTCTAGACTACAATAGGATGCAATAGGAGACAATATGCCTAGGGGCAACACAAACCATATACTCCAAAAGTGGAATGCGAACCACGAATGGACCCCAGGCCTAGTGTAGTGTGTAGAGGGTCCCTGGGAGTGTAAGAATACACTAAGGGTGCCCAAGATACTCCACCCCAGGACTGTGAAAAATAGGAGTAAAGTTGCCCACTACCCCAGAAAGACAGGTATGTCGAGATAGGGGATTCTGCAAAGGCAACAACTGACTGCAAAGCACTGAAGACGGATTCCTGGACCTGAGGACCTGTAAAGGAAGGGGACCAAGTCCAAGAGTCACACAAGTGTCCAGGGGAACAGGAGCCCACTAAACCTCGGATGAAGGTGCAAAAGGGCAGCCTCCGGGTGGAAGAAGCCGAAGATTCTGCAACAGCGGAAGGTGCCAGGAACTTCTCCTTTGGTCAGAAGATGTCCCACGGCGTGCTGGAGGATGCAGAGTTGTTTCCACGCAAAAAGACCGCAAACAAGCATAGCTAGCTGCAAGAGTCGCGATTGAAGAAAATGGGTGCTGCCCGGGCCCAGGAAGGACCAGGAGGTCGCCCCTTGGAGGAGGAGACAGAGGGGGCGCTCAGCAACACAGATAGACCACGCAGAAGCAGGCAGCACCCACAGAAGCTCTTGAACAGGCGTTCAAGAAATCTGAGCATGGCGGTCGTCTCAACACTACAGAGGAGGGCCCCATGATGTCAGTGGTCAACTCAGCGAATTGAGCAATGGAGGACGGAGTGCTGGGGACAAGGGCTATGCTGTGCACAAAGGATTACATGGAAAAGTGCACAGAAGCCCTAGTAGCTGCAGTTCACGCAGTACACAGGATTACTGTCTGGCATGGGAGGCAAGGACTTACCTCCACCAAATTTGACAGAAGGACCACTGAACTGTTGGTGTCACTTGGATCCAGGTCCTGTGTTCCTGGGATCACGCTCGTCAAGATGAGAGGGAACCCAGAGGGCCGGTGATGCAGAAGTTTGGTGCCTGCGTTAGCAGGGGAAAGATTCTGTCGACCCACAGGAGATTTCTTCTTGGCTTCCAGTGCAGGGTGAAGGCAAACAGCCCCCAGAGCATGCACCACCAGGAAACAGTCGAGAAAGCCGTCAGGATTAGGCGCTCAATGTTGCTGGTAGTCTTCTGGCTACTTTGTTGCGGTTTTGCAGGCGTCCTGGAGCAGTCAGCGGTCGATCCTTGGCAGAAGTTGAAGAGAGAGATGCAGAGGAACTCTGGTGAGCTCTTGCTTTCCTTATCTGAAGAGAAACCCACATGAGAGACCCTAAATAGCCCTCAGAGGAGGATTGGCTACCTAACCAGGTAAGAGCCTACCAGGAGGGGTCTCTGACGTCACCTGCTGGCCCTGGCCACTCAGAGGTCTCCATTGTGCCCTCACACCTCTGCATTCAAGATGGCAGAGGTCTGGGACACAGTGGAGGAGCTCTGGGCACCACCCCTGGGTGGTGATGGACAGGGGAGTGGTCACTCCCTTTTACTTTGTCCCGATTCTCGCCAGAGCAGGGGGTGGAGGATCCCTGAACCGGTGTCGACTGGCTTATGCAAGGAGGGCACCATCTGTGCCCTTCAAAGCATTTCCAGATGCTGGGGGAGGCTACTCCTCCCCAGCCCTTAACACCTATATCCAAAAGGAGAGGGTGTAACACCCTCTCTCAGAGGAAATCCTTTGTTCTGCCTTCCTGGGACTGGGCTGCCCAGACCCCAGGAGGGCAGAATCCTGTCTTTGGGTTGGCAGCAGCGGTAGCTGCAGAGAAAACCCCACAGAGCTAGTTTGGCAGTACCGGGGTCCATGCTGGAGCCCCGGGGATGCATGGGATTTGCACCTCAATACCAGATTTGGCATGGGGGGGACAATTCCATGATCTTAGACATGTTACATGGCCATATTCTGAGTTACCATTGTGAAGCTACATATAGGTATTGACCTATATGTAGTGCATTTGTGTAATGGTGTCCCCGCACTCACAAAGCCTGGGGAAATTGCCCTGAACAATGTGGGGGCACCTTGGCTAGTGCCAGGGTGCCCTCACACTTAGTAACTTTGCACCTAACCTTCACTGATTGAAGGTTAGACATATAGGTGACTTATAAGTTACTTAAGTGCAGAGTAAAATGGCTGTGAAATAACGTGGACGTTATTTCACTCAGGGTGCAGTGTCAGTCCTGTGTACGAATTGTCTGAGTTCCCTATGGGTGGCAAAAGAAATGCTGCAGCCCATAGGAAATCTCCTGGAACCCCAATACCCTGGGTACCTAGGTACCATATATTAGGGAATTATAAGGGTGTTCCAGTGTGCCAATCAGAATTGGTCAAAATGGTCAATAGCCTGCAGTGACAATTTTAAAAGCAGAGAGAGCATACACACTGAGGTTCTGGTTAGCAGAGCCTCAGTGACACAGTTAGGCACCACACAGGGAACACATATAGGCCACAAATTATGAGCACTGGGGTCCTGGCTAGCAGGATCCCAGTGACACAGGCAAAAACAAACTGACACACAAGTAAAAATGGGGGTAACATGCCAGGCAAAATGGTACTTTCCTAACCCCCCCCCCCCCCCCCCCCCCCCAATTAACAAGGGATAATAAGGCTAACCTTGCCCAGATGAGTCTTCATTGTCTAAGTGGAAATATCTGGAGAGTCCATCTGCTTTGGAGTGGGTACCCCCAGGTCTATGTTCCACTGTATAGTCCATTCCCTGTAGGGAGATGGACCACCTCAACAATTTTGGGTTTTCACCTTTTGATTTGTTTTAGCCAAAGTAGAGGTTTATGGTCTGTCTGAACAATAAAGTGAGTACCAAACAGGTATGGTCTCAACTTTTTCAGTGCCCAGACCACAGCAAAGGCTTCCCTTTCGTTGGCAGACCAACGCTTTTCTCTAGGGGTGAACCTCCTGCTGATAAAAGCAACAGGTTGATTCTGGCCCTCAGTATTAAGCTGTGATAGCACTGCCCCAAACCCAAATTCAGAAGCAGCAGTCTCTGGACTATGAACTGTTTGAAGTAGCAAGGGCTTTTTAGGACAGGTGCAGAGCACATGGCCTGTTTGAGCTCATCAAAAGCTTTTTGACAGCTAGCTGTCCACAATACCCTTTTAGGCATCTTCTTACTAGTCAGGTCATTAAGAGGAGCTGCAATGGAGCCATAATTCTTAATGAACCTCCTATAGTACCCTGTGAGACCTAGAAAGGCTCTCACCTGGGTTTGAGTTGTAGGAGGAGCCCATTCCATAATGGTCTGGATCTTCCCCTGCAGTGGTGCAATCTGTTCTCCACCTACCAGGTGGCCCAGATAAACCACTTTCCCCTGTCCTATCTGGCACTTTGAAGCCTTGATAGTGAGGCCTGCCTTTTGCAGGGCCTCCAAACCTTTCCACGGGTGGACCAGGTTATCATCCCAAGGTGAGCTAAAGACAGCTATATCATCTAGATATGATGCACTAAAAGCTTCCAACCCTTGCAGGACTCTGTTCACCAACCTTTGAAAAGTAGAAGGTGCACTTTGCCGACCAAAGGGCATTACAGTGCCCTCCAATAGTTGAAAATGCAGTTTTAGGTTTTGCATCTTCTGATAACTTAATCTGCCAATACCCTGCAGTTAAATCATAAGTGCTTAGATAGTTGGCAGAAGCCAGTGTATCCATGAGCTCATCTGCCCTGGGTATAGAGTGAGTATCTGTCTTGGTTACTTGATTGAGACCTCTATAGTCAACACAAAACCTCATCTCTCTTTTACCATCTTTACTGTGAGGTTTTGGGACAAGCACCACTGGGCTAGCCCATGGGCTTTCTGAAGGCTCAATCACTCCTAAGTCCAGCATCTTCTGTACCTCTTGTTTCATGCAGTCCCTGACATGGTTAGGCTGCCTATCAATCTTACTTTTGACAGATAAACTGTCTCCAGGACTGATTGTATGCTCACACAAGGTAGTTGTACTTGGTACCAGTGAGCAGAGTTCAGAAAATTGACTTAAGAGGTTTACACAGTTGTTTTTCTGCTCAGCAGTAAGGCAATCTGCAAGTACTACTCCCTCCACTAAGCCATCAGCTTCGGTGGTGGAGAAGAGATCAGGGAGAGGGTCACTCTTTTCTTCCTGTCCCTCATCAGTTGCCATTAGCAGGGTGAAATCAGCCCTGTCATAGTAGGGTTTTAGGCAGTTGACATGGAGCACCCTAAGGGGACTTCTGGCAGTGCCCTTGTCTACCAAGTAGGTAACCTCACCCTTTTTCTCAACAATGAGATGGGGTCCACTCCATTTGTCTTGGAGTGCTTTTGGGGCCACAGGCTCCAATACCCACACTTTCTGTCCTGGGTCAGGACAGCCTTCTGGTCATGCCATTGCTTTTGCAGCTCTTGGCTGGCCTAAAGGTTTTTACTGCCCTTTTTCATGTACTCAGCCATTCTTGATCTTAGGCCAAGTACATAGTCCACAATGTCCTGTTTAGGAGCTTTTAAAGGTTGTTCCCAACCCTCTTTAACAAGTGCAAGGGGGCCTTTCACAGGGTGCCCAAAGAGGAGTTCAAAGTGGCTAAAGCCCACTCCTTTCTGGGGTACCTCCCTGTAAGCAAAAAGGAGGCACGATAACAGGACATCCCATCTCCTTCTGTGTTTTTCAGGGAGTCCCATTATCATACCTTTGAGAGTTTTATTAAACCTCTCAACCAGACCATTTGTTTGTGGATGATAAGGAGTAGTGAACTTGTATGTTACACCACACTCCTTCCACATAGCTTTGAGTTATGCAGACATGAAGTTACTACCTCTCTGACACAACTTCCTTAGGGAAGCCCACTCTGCAAAAGATTCCCAGGAGGGCCTTTGCCACTGCAGGAGCTGTAGTGGTCCTTAAGGGAATTGCTTCAGGATACCTAGTGGCATGGTCCACTACCACAAGGATAAACCTATTGCCAGAAGCTGTTGGAGGGCCAAGGGGGCCGACTTTGTCAACCCCTACCCTTTCAAAGGGCACCCCAACCACAGGAAGTGGAATTAAGGGGGCCTTTGGTGTGCCACCAGTCTTGCCACTGGCTTGCAGGTCACACAAGAGCGACAAAACTCTTTGGTGTCCTCTGACATATGAGGCCAGTGAAACAGGGGAATGAGTCTGTCCCAAGTTTTAATTTGGCCCAAATGCCCAGCCAAAGGAATATCATGTGCCACGGTAAGAAGAAACTCCCTGTACTGCAAAGGGATGCCCAATCTCCTGGCAGCTCCAGGTTTAGGGTCCCTTGACTCAGTATACAGGAGGTTGTCTTCCCAATACACATTATGGCTATCAGTGACATCCCCATTCTACTGTTTGACAGCTTGCTGTCTCAAACCCTCTAGTGTGGGACAGGTCTGCTGTGCCGTACTCACTCTTCCCTAGCAGGCCCCCCTGCACCTAAAAGCTCAGCAGTGTCTGCTGCCAGCTCCTCTGGTGTAGGTTCTGCACAGGAAGAGGATTCCTCTTCCTCAAAAGGGGAATCTTCTGGAGAGGGAGGGATAGTGGGCAAGGATTTACCCTTACTACCCCTAGCTTTTGGGAGCACTTGGTCCATTGTTCCAGGATCCAAGTTTCCCTGTCCTTTTTGCTTCTTGGCCTGAGCCCTTGTCAAAGCAAAAATATACCCAGGAATGCCCAGAATTGCTGCATGAGCCTCCAACTCCACTTCAGCCCAAGCTGATGTCTCCAAATCATTGCCTAGTAAGCAATGTACAGGTAATTCAGTGGCTACCACAATTTTCTTTGGGCCAGTAAACACCCCCCTACCCCAGATGAGATTCACAACAGCTATGGGGTGGCTAAATGTGTTAGTGAGCATCAGTCACTTGATACTGCTGACCAAGTAGGTGTTGATCAGGGTGAACCAGTTTCTCTATAACCATAGTTACACTGGCTCCTGTGTCCCTGTAGGCCTCAACACCATTGATTAGGGGAAGTTGCTTGCACTTACCCATATTAGGGGGACAAGCAACCAAGGTGGCAAAGTCAATGCCACCATCAGAGACTAAATCAGCCTCTGTGGTCTCCCTAACAAGACCAACCCCAACTACACTGCCAATGGTGAGCCCAGCTACACCCTTGGATTGGCTATTTGTAGTAGACTTCCCACCACCACTGGTATTACTGGTGGCGCTAGAGGTTGCGGTAGTGGGAGGTTTGGTGTTTTTCTTTGCACAAGTGGCATCACTTGCCCAGTGGCCTTTTACTTTACATAAATAACACCATGGCTTTTTCTGATTGTGAGAAGAGGATTTGGACCCACTACCCCCAGAGGATTTTTGTGGGCCTGATGAAGACTCAGAATGTTTTTTATCTTTGTCCCCACCCTAGTCAGAAGACTTACCAACCTTCTTCTTGCCATCCTTGTCACCCCCTGTATGAAATTATCGGTTCACTCTTGTTCTGACCCATTTGTCTGCCTTCTTTCCCAACTCTTGGGGAGAGGTCAGATCTGAGTCTACCAAGTACTGGTGCAATAAATCGGACACACAATTGTTAAAAATATGCTCTCTCCGGATTAGATTATACAGGCTTTCATAGTCAGTCACCTTACTGCCATGTAACCAGCCCTCCAAGGCCTTCACTGAACAGTCTACAAAGTCTGTCCAGTCTTGAGAGGACTCTTTTCTAGTATCTCTGAACTTAATCCTGTATTATTCAGTGGTTAAGCCAAATCCATCCAAGAGTGTATCTTTCAAAACTTTGTAGTTATTAGCATCACTTTCTCTGACCGTAAGGAGTTTATCCCTACCCTTACCAGTGAAAGATAGCCACAAGATAGCAGCCCACTGCCTTTGAGGGACCAACTGTACCATACAAGCCCTCTCAAGTGCAGCAAACCACTTGTTAATGTCATCCCCCTGCTTGTAAGGGGGGACTATCTCATGCAGGTTTCTGGAATCTTGTTCTCTCACAGGATTGCTATCAAAAACACTGCTGCTGCCACCATGGGAACTAACCCCAACCTCTGCCTTTCCCTTTCCACATCCAGAGATTCCCTGTCTAAGGCCAGCTGTTGCTGTTTTAGCTTCAGCCTGGCCTCTTCCAACCTCAGCTTTCTGAGTTCCCTTTCCATGAGGTTATCCTCAGGGTGGGAGGCTTGGGAAATGTGAGTCACAGAAGAAATGTGGGAATTGGCAGAGTTAGAAATGTCCCTAACTGGCTGGACTCTATTAAACTGGCCTTTAGGAGTGAAAGGTGCCCTACTAGTGTGTGACCCCCTCCCACTACCAGTGTCACTAGATGGCCTGTTAGCTGGCAGGTCCTTGGAAGAACCCTCCCCAGCATCCTCAGGGGACTCCTCTGAGTCTGGCTGGGTACCCCCCTCCTCTACCTCCTGATCCTGGGATGGGCCAGACTGGTTCTGGTCACTTTCTAGGAGAAGGCTAAGGAGAAGATCTTTGGTAGGATTCTTACCAATGCCTAAACCTCTTTCAATGCAGAGACCCCTCAGACTCTTAAAGTTTAAAATACTATATGTTGCCTGGACAACTGTGGGAGTAAGTTCTACTGCAGACATGATTGTTAGAAAGGATTTAGGACCGAGAGAAAAAAAAGTTTAGAAACCTTTAGAGAAAATAGAAAAACTTTAAAACTTTTCAAAACCTTTGAAAAACGCTTCAAAAACTTCTTAGAAAGTTTAGAGAAGGAAAGTTAAACTGTTCAGGTTAACTGGGTATATTCTGAAGTATTTGGTATATGTGTTTCTTATGAAAAACACCAATGACAAAGTGGTAAAGCAGTTACAAGTACTTATTCCACTGCTGCACCACCAATGTAGGAGGCTGGCCTGGCTTATAGTGGGTACCTGATGGTACTTATACCTTGTGCCAGGTCCAGTTATCCCTTATTAGTAGATTAATAGTGTTCTAGCAGCTTAGGCTGATAGAGGTATCTATAGCAGAGCAGCTTAGGCTGAACTAGGAGACATGCAAAGCTCCTTCTGTACCACTTATATCATATAGCACTATATCATAAGAAACACAATACTCGGAGTTACTAAAAATAAAGGTACTTTATTTTAGTGACAATATGCCAAAAGTATCTGAGGATATACTCCCTTAGGAGGTAAGTAAAATACACAAAATATACAAACAAACCAAAATCAGGTAAGTAAATAGTTAGAAACGTAGTGCAAACACTGTACAATACAATAGGATGCAATAGGTGACAATAGGACTAGGGGCAACACAAACCATATACTCCAAAAGTGGAATGTGAATCACGAATGGACCCCAGGCCTAGTGTAGTTTGTAGAGGGCCGCTGGGAGTGTAAGAAAACACTAAGGGTGTCCAAGATAACCCACCCCAAGACCATGAAAAGTACCAGTAAAGTTACCCTACCACCCTAGAAAGACAGTAAAGTCGAGATAGGGGATTCTGCAAAGACAACAACTTACTGCAAAGCACTGAAGATGGATTCCTGGACCTGATGACCTGTAGAGGAAGGGGACCAAGTCCAAGAGTGACACAAGTGTCCAGGGGGGGCAGGAGCCTCCTAAATCCCAGATGAAGGTGCAAAAGGAATGCCTCCGGATGGAAGAAGCCAGATATTCAGCAACAGTGGAAGGTGCCAGGAACTTCTTCTTTGGTCAGAAGATGTCCCACGACTGGCTGGAGGATGCAGAGTTGTTTCCATGCAAAATTACCTCAAACAAGCCTTGCTAGCTGCAAAAGTCGCGGTTGAAGAAAATGGGTGCTGCCCGGGCACAGGAAGGACCACAAGGTCGCCTCTTGGAGGAGGAGAAAGAGGGGGCGCTCAGCAGCATAGAGAGCCCACGCAGAAGCAGGCAGCACCTGCAGAAGCACTTGAACAGGCCTTCAAGCAATCTGAGCACTGCGGTCGTCTCAACACTACAAAGGAGGGTCCCACGAAGTCGGTGGTCAACTCAGCGAATTGAGCAATGCAGGACGGAGTGCTGGGAACCAGGGCTATGCTGTGCGTGAAGGATTCCTTGCAAAAGAGCACAGAAGCCCTAGCAGCTGCAGTTCACGCAGTACACAGGATACTGTCTGGCGTGGGGAGGCAAGGACTTATCTCCACCAAATTTGGACAGATGGACCACTGGACTGTCGGGGTCACTTGGATCCAGCTCCTGTGTTCCAGAAACCATGCTCGTCACGATGAGAGGGGACCCAGAGGACCGGTGAAGCAGAAGTTTGGTGCCAGCGTTAGCAGGGGGAAGATTCCATCGACCCACCGGAGATATCTTCATGGCTTCCAGTGCAGGGTGAAGGCAGACAGTCCTCAGAGCATGCACCACCAGGAAACAGTTGAGAAAGCCGACAGGATTCGCGCTACAATGTTGCTGGTAGTCTTCTTGCTACTTTGTTGCTGTTTTGCAGGCGTCCTGGAGCAGTCAGCGGTCGATCCTTGGCAGAAGTTGAAGAGGGAGATGCAGAGGAACTCTGGTGAGCTCTTGCAGTCGTTATCTGAAGAGAGAAACCCACAGGAGAGACCCTAAATAGCCCACAGAGGAGGATTGGCTACCTAACCAGGTAAGAGCCTGTCAGGATGGGTCTCTGACGTCACCTGCTGGCACTGGCCATTCAGAGGTCTTCATTGTGCCCTCACACCTCTGCATTCAAGATGGCAGAGGTGTGGGACCCACTGGAGGAGCTCTGGGCACCACCCCTGGGGTGGTGATGGACAGGAGAGTGGTCACTCCCCTTTCCTTTGTCCAGTTGCGCGCCAGAGCAGGGGCTGGGTGATCCCTGAACTGGTGTAGACTGGCTTATGCAAGGAGGGCACCATCCGTGCCCTTCAAAGCATTTCCAGAGGCTGGGGGAGGCTACTCCTCCCCAGCCCTTAACACCTATTTCCAAAGGGAGAGAGTGCAACACCCTCTCTCAAAAGAAATCCTTTGTTCTACCTTCCTGGGTCGTGGCTGCCCAGACCCCCAGAGGGCACAAACCTGTCTGAGGGTTGGCAGCAGCGGTAGCTGCAGAGAAAACCCCCAGATAGCTTGTTTGGCAGCACCCGGGGTCCATGCTGGAGCTCCGGGGACACATGGGATTGGCACCCCAATGCCAGATTTGGCATGGGGGGGGACAATTTCTTGATCTTAGACATGTTACATGGCCATATTCGGAGTTACCATTGTGAAGCTACATATAGGTATTTACCTATATGTAGTGCACGCGTGTAATGGTGTCCCCGCACTCACAAAGTCTGGGGAAATTGCCCTGAGCAATGTGGGGTCACCTTAGCTAGTGCCAGGGTGCCCTCACACTTAGTATCTTTGCACCTAACCTTCACTAAGTGAGGGTTAGACATATAGGTGACTTATAAGTTACTTTAGTGCAGTGTAAAATGGCTGTGAAATAACATGGACGTTATTTCACTCAGGCTGCAGTGGCAGTCCTGTGTAAGAATTGTCTGAGGTCCCTATGGGTGGCAAAAGAAATGCTGCAGCCCATAGGGATCTCCTGGAACCCCAATACCCTGGGTACCTAGGTACCATATACTAGGGAATTATAAGGGTGTTCCAGTGTGCCAATCAGAATTGGTCAAAAGGGTCACTAGCCTGCAGTGACAATTTTAAAAGCAGAGAGAGCATAAACACTGAGGTTCTGGTTAGCAGAGCCTCAGTGATAGTTAGGCACCACACAGGGAACACATATAGGCCACAATTTATGAGCACTGGGGTCCTGGCTAGCAGGATCCCAGTGAGACAGGCAAAAACAGGCTGACACACAAGTAGAAATTGGGGTAAGATGCCAGGGAAGATGGTACTTTCCTACACCTATGGACTGGGCTTAGAAACTGAGTGAAAGTAGTTTTCTGTACACCTCCCCTGATGCTGGTTTGCTTTCTTCCCCTACCATGACTACGGAGGAGGGGGAGTCCTACTCCAACGTGGTGCATAGAGCAGCCAAGCTCTTGGGCCTCGAGCAGCCTTTGGTGGCTGTCAGGACTAGTCTCCTGACTGAAGTGCGTAAGCCTGGGGCTTCCACATCAGAACCCCTTTTGCCCTTCAATAAAACCCTCAGGGATGTCCTGCTGGGGATCTGGTCCAAACCCAGCACAGGGACTCCTGTTAATATGACAATAGCCCACCGCAATAGGCCTGCGTCTTTCCTGACCCAACTCCCCACCCCCAAGAGCTTGGTTATCCAAGCCTCAACGTCCCATGGCGCTTTCACTTCCGCTCCTCTGATAGGGAATCAAAGAGGCTGGACCACCTTGGAAAGAAGATGATTTCTTCCTCCACCGTGGCATTGCAGTCCGTGAACGCCGCATGCCTTTTGGGCTGTTAAACTCATACTTTATGGGACACGGTCGTGCAGGTGCTGCCACAGATCAGGGAGGAGGCCCAGGCCGTTCTCTTCCAGGCTGTTGCTGATGGGAGGGACAGCCAGGTATACAATCAGATGTGGGCTGGTTACGTCAGACTTTCTGGGAAGATCGGTTGCTTTGACGGTGGCCCTGAGGCACCACGCCTGGTTACGAACATCTGACTTTTCAGGGGATTTTCATTCTGCTCTGATGGACATGCCATTTGATGGTACCCATCTTTTCGGGGGCAGACACTGCGCTCAAGTGCTTTAAGTAGACCCAGGCTACATCCCTGTCCCTTGGCCTCGCTTCTGCCATTCGCCCTCTTCGGGCTGCTTTTCGCTCCTTTCGTGGTCACAGAAGGGGCACCCAACCACATCCATTCCCCCCCCAGCCACTGCGCCACTCATGCTGCTCAGCCTCTGCGGGACTGAGGATGTGGAATCCAGCGTCCTTGTGGAACAGGGAGCCAGCGGTCTAGCAAGTCCATCGCCCCATTTTATTGTAAAATACACCCCAGAGGGCATCTTAGAGATGCCCCCTGAAACCATACCCGACTACCAGTGTGGGCTGACTAGTCTTAGCAGCCTGCCACACACCAGACATGTTGCTGGCCACATGGGGAGAGTGCCTTTGTCACTCTGTGACTAGTAACAGAGCCTGTACTGGGTGGAGGTGCTTCTCACCTCCCCCTGCAGGAACTGTAACACCTGGCGGTGAGCCTCAAAGGCTCACCCCCTTTGTTACAGCATCCCAGGGCACTCCAGCTAGTGGATTTGCCTGGCCCCTCCGGCCACGGCCCCATTTTTGGCGGCAAGGCCGGAGGAGATAATGAGAAAAGCAAGGAGGAGTCAATGGCCAGTCAGGACAGCCCCTAAGGTGTCCTGAGCTGAGGTGACTCTGACTTTTAGAAATCCTCCATCTTGCAGATGGAGGATTCCCCCAATAGGATTAGGGATGTGCCCCCCTCCCGTCAGGGAGGAGGCACAAAGAGGGTGTAGCCACCCTCCAGGCTAGTACCATTGGCTACTAACCCCCCAGACCTAAACACACCCCTAAATTGAGTATTTAGGGGCTCCCAGAAACCAGCAAGATAGATTCCTGCAACCTAAGACGAAGAAGGACTGCTGAGCTGAAAAACCTGCAGAAAAGACGGAGACACCAACTGCCTTGGCCCCAGCTCTACCGGCCTGTCTCCCCACTTCAAAAGAACTGCTCCAGCGACGTGTTCCACAGGGTCCAGCGACCTCTGAAGCCTCAGAGGACTACCCTGCATCTAAAAGGACCAAGAACTCCTGAGGACAGCGGCTCTGCTCCAAGAAAGAAGCATCTTAGCAACAAAGAAGCAACTTTGAAAGAACACACGTTTCCCGCCGGAAGTGTGAGACTTTGCACTCTGCACCTGACGCCCCCGGCTCGACTTGTGGAGAACCAACACTACAGGGAGGACTCCCCGGCGACCGCGAGCCCGTGAGTAGCCAGAGTTGACCCCCCTGAGCCCCCACAGTGACGCCTGCAGAGGGAATCCAGAGGCTCCCCCTGACCGCGACTGCCTGCTTCAATGACCCGACGCCTGGTAAGGACACTGCACCCGCAGCCCCCAGGACCTGAAGGATCCGACCTCCAGTGCAGGAGCGACCCCCAGGTGGCCCTCTCCCTTGCCCAGGTGGTGGCTACCCCGAGGAGCCCCCCCCACTTGCCTGCCTGCATCGCTGAAGAGACCCCTGGGTCTCCCATTGAACTACATTGCAAACCTGATGCCTGTTTGCACACTGCACCCGGCCGCCTCCGTGCCGCTGAGGGTGTACTTTTTGTGCTGACTTGTGTCCCCCCCGGTGACCTACAAAACCCCCCTGGTCTGCCCTCCGAAGACGCGGGTACGTACCTGCTGGCAGACTGGAACCGGGGCGCCCCCTTCTCCATTGAAGCCTATGCGTTTGGGCACCACTTTGACCTCTGCACCCGACCGGCCCTGAGCTGCTTGTGTGGTAACTTTGAGGTTGCTCTGAACCCCCAACGGTTGGCTACCTTGGACCCAACTTGGAACCCTGTATGTGGTTTACTTACCTGCAAAACTAACAAACACTTACCTCCCCCAGGAACTGTTGAAAATTGCACTGTGTCCAGTTTTAAAATAGCTTATTGCCATTTGTGTGAAAACTGTATATGCTATTTTTCTCATTCAAAGTTCCTAAGTGAAATACCTTTCATTTAAAGTATTGTTTGTAAATCTTGAACCTGTAGTTCTTAAAATAAACTAAGAAAATATATTTTTCTATATAAAAACCTATTGGCCTGGAATTGTCTTTGAGTGTGTGCTCGACCACACTACCACAAAATAGAGCATTAGAATTATCTCTTTTTGCCACTATCTTACCTCTAAGGGGAACCCTTGGACTCTGTGCATGCTATTTCTTACTTTGAAATAGTACATACAGAGCCAACTTCCTACAACTTGGCATCAGCAAAGGCAAAAAGTCAGGGGGTAACCATGCCAAGGAGGCATTTCCTTACAGTCTCTTTCAGCAGTGGGAAGGTTCTTGGTTAGGTCTTTTTGCTTTTGCAGAGAATGTGCAATCTCAGCTGTTTTTCACGTTGGAGTTGTCAGGTGCCACTCACTCGGCAACGCTTTTCATCTCGAGTGGAACTCAGCCCTCCTTTCCACCAATACCACTTCTGTCCAGAGTTCTGAAGAAGATCAAGAACAACCTGGCCCAAGTCATTTTTGTAGCTCTGGACTGGGCACAAAGAGTATGGTATTTCAAGCCATTGAACATGGCCATCGATCCTCTGATCAGACTGCCCTTTCAGGAGGATCTTCTGTCGCAGTAGCAGAGGACAGTTCTGCACCCAAATCTGTCCAGTCTCCACCTTCTTGCATGGAGATTGAGTGGCACCACTTGATAGCTTTTGACCTTCCGCCCAAAGTATGCAATATTATCTTGCCAGCTAGGCGTCCCTCTACCAAAACGGTATTGCCTGTAGATGGAACAAATTTGTGGCATGGTGTACAGACAAGTCTGCTGACATCATCGCTTTCTTTGGCCCAGCAGGGCTCTGCTCTGTATACCCTAAAGGGTTATTTGTCTGCCTTCTCGACTTTCCTCCAATTGCCTCCTTGTTTAAATCCCCCATTGTTGGACGACTTCTTAAGGGCCTTACCCATCACTTTCCTCCTTCCCTGTTCATAATGCCTTAGCTATCTAATGTGCGCTCCCTTTGAGCTGCTTCACAACTGTCCTCTTCACCTGCTTACTTTGAAAACAATATTCCTTGTGGCTAATACGTCTGCCGGCAGAGAGAGCGAGCTGCAGGCTCTTTGTTCGAAGCCACCTTTCATCTCCAACCACCCTGACAAGGTGGTGCTTCGTAATAGGGCTTCTTTTCTGCCTGAAGTGGTCACGCCCTTTCATTTAGGCCACTCCCTCACTTTGCCTACTTTTTACATGCCCCACATTCTTTTAAGAAAGAAGAGAGACTCCACCAACCGGACCCAAAAAGAGCTTTGGCGTTCTGTCTTGATCTTGCAAAAGAGTTCCGGGTGGATGATCAACTCTGTGGGTTATGTGGGTTCGAGGAAAGGTCGGGAGGTTAAGAAGAGAACCATCTCTAGATAGGTCATTCTCTGCATTCAAATTTGCTACGTGTTGGCTAAGAAGGAACCCCCCGGAGGGATTGCATGCTCATTCTACCAGAGCAGCTGCTGCAACCACTGTGTTAGCACGCGGAGTCCCAGTACTGGACATATGCCAGGCAGCAACATGGTCATCCAAGGCAACAACCTGGGCATCCTTGCACACCTTTATTAAACACTACTGCCTGGACATTTAAATCCAAAGAACAGGTACTTTGCCCATTCGGCACTTCTAGACTTCCTAGTATGAACTTGGTTCGCAGACGTGCCTCTGGGGATAGTATTGCTTGGGTATCTAGTCTAAGGTAAGGAATCTGCGGCTGTAAGTCGCTATCAAATTAACAAGTTACTTACCTTCGGCAACAAATTATCTGGTAAAGACATGTTCTAGTTGCAGATTCCTTACTGACCCACCCATCCTTCTCGCTCTGCAAACTGATTTCTAGGGACAGGGACTTCCCTTTCAGGCCCTTAGATCTGGCACACCAGAATCTGTGTTCTTCATTTCTCCGCTATACTGGCGTGAAAAGTTGTGAAAAGAAACAAATGTCGGTGCGCTGGGGTGGTGCCTATATACGACCCGCAAAGTCATATCCAGCTGCCACGATGTCTGCGACGGACGTGGAATCCACGGATACTGCTCGAAGAAAAATCTTGGGATCCACATTAAAGCCTATGGGAAACTCTAAGGTAAGGAATGTGCAACTAGAGCATGTCTCTACCAGATAATTTGTTGCCAAAGGTAAGTAACCTGTTCGTTTAGACCATTCCCAAATCATCTTCTTAGAACTGATGTGGGTGAGAATGGTGTGGAAAGCGAGTTTGATGCACTTTTCCCTGTGCTCTGAACTCTGCCTCAGTGTATCTCTGTCAAGGAGACTATAATTTACCTATGGTTCTGCTTCCAAGCTACGCACTGTCTACTATGGAAAGAAAACAATGAGTAACATGGAGAACGGATAAGAAAAGGATCAGAAAACAGTAAGTGAAAGACACTAAAGAAAGGCATCTATTTCTCCCCCTTCAGGCTTTAATAGCAGGAGAGGAGGAAATGTATGAGGAGGAGGAGAATGATGTGGATAGAAAGGAAGAGTCTTTGAGCTGCTCATGTGGAAAGAGAGGAGAGTGTAGAGAAGATGAGTGCTGAAGAGGAGCCATGGAGAGTGAAGACTAACCCAGACGCCTGGAAACAAGGAGAATCTCCCGACTGGAGGAGGAGAGTCCTCTGAGCAGGAGCATGAACAGCATGAGCAGCTCCCGGTACATGCCGAGACAGGAGACTCTACTGGCTCTCACTACGCTCCTGGAGAGGTGTGGCAATCTCAGAAAGGTTCCTGGTTCAGAAGCTGGACCTGCGGTAGAGGAAGGAGGGGAAGAACTGCGATCTGAAGTTGTTTGAGGGAGGTTTAAACAAAAAAAAAGGAATAACTCCGGAAAAAAGTTAAAACGCTTTTAAATTTGGCTGCTACCCATATACTTCACAGGAATGTCACCAGCTCTGCAATACCAGGGACAATGTGCCCTATGACGTACAATACTGCACTGAAAGAATATGTCAAGTTTTCTTTTGTGGCTGCATTAGGATATAAAAGAGAAGCCTACTAAAAACCTGAAATATGTTTTGTTTTGTTTAGTTTAAAAGGAAGTAGGAGAGAGGAAGAAAAGTAACCATAATAATCAAGAATATGTACAGATCAGGAATAAGAAAGAGGAAAGGGGAAAACAAGCAGAATTTAGTAACTTCTGGCTTTGAAGGCATTCCCACCCTCGCTCAAAGGGAAAGTGGTGCAGGTGTTCACGGCCAACACTACCGCCATGTGGTACTCCAACAAACAAGGCGGGGTAGGGTCCTGGACCTGTTGTCAGGAGGCACTATGCCTTTGGACATGGCTGGAACATCAGGGCATTACCCTGATGGTTCAACATCTGGCGGGCTCTCAAAGCCAGAGCAAACAAACTCAGCCGCCGACGCACTGTCGATCACGAATGGCATCTCCATCCGGAGGTGGCGTAAGGTCTCTTTCTCAAATGGGGAGAGCCTTGGTTAGATCTGTTCGCCTCCGCAGAGAACGCACAATGTCAGCTATTTTGCGTGTTGGAGTTTCTAAGGTGGCACTCGCTCTGAGATGCTTTTCGTCTTGAGTGGAACTCCGGCCTCCTTTACGCCTTCCCGCCTATCCCTCTTTTGCCCAGAGTTCTCAAGAAAATCAAGTACAACCGGGCTCAAGTTATCTTGGTGGCTCCAGACTGGGCTCGAAGAGTGCGGTATCCAGAGCTATTGAGCATGTCCATCGATCCTCCACTCAGACTGCCTCTTCGGGCGGATCTTCTGCCGCAGCAGCAGTGGACGGTCCTCCACCCAAACCTGTCCAACTTCCACCTTCATGCGTGGAGATTGAGCGGCAACAGTTGACGGCATTTGCCCGTCCACCCAAAGTCTGCAATGTTATCTTGGCAGCCAGGCGTCTATCGACTAAAACTGTATACGCCTGTCATAGGAATAAATTTGTGGCATGGTGCACCACTAAATCTGTTGACCCTCTTTCTGCCCCTGTTTCAGAGGTTCTTCTGTTCATTCTTTCGTTAGCCCAGCAGGGTTCTTCATTGGGCACCCTTAAAGGGTATCTGTCTGCCATTTCCGCCTTTCTTAGGCTTCCTGATCAGCCCTCACTCTTTAAATCTCCTCTTGTGAGTAGGTTCTTGAAGGGGCTCACCCACTTATTTCATCCCACTCCCTTCATCATGCCTCAGTTGGATCCTAATTTTGTACTTACTTACTTGATGTGTACCCCCTTTGAGCCAATGCATAATTGTCCCTTGCCGCTCCTCACATTCAGAACTGTCTTTCTCATCGCTTTCACCTCTGCTCGCAGGGTGAGTGAACTTCAGGCCCTTTCTTCAAAGCCTCCATACTTGTCTGTGAACCCTGACAAAGTGGTGTTACGCACTAGAGCTTCCATCCTTCCTAAGGTGGTTACACCATTTCTTGTAGGCCAGTCCATCACTTTGCCTACCTTCTACGCATCCCTACATCCTTCCCATGAGGAAGAGAGACTCCACCTTCTGGACCCAAAAAGAGTGTTGGCTTTCTATCCCAATCGTACTAAAGACTTCCAGGTGGACGATCAATTCTTTGTTGGCTATGTGGGTGCGAAGAAAGGGAATGCTGTGCAGAAGCGTACCATCTCTCGATGGGTGCTTCTTTGCATCAAAATGTGCTGGGCTTTGGCAAAAAAGCAACCTCCTGACGGCTTGCGGGCTCATTCTACCAGAGCCACTGCTGCATCCACTGCGTTAGCACATGGAGTTCCTGTCATAGATATCTGTCAGGCAGCTACATGGGCGTCCCGACTGGACGGCTGCTTTGGTCGTTCGTCCTGCAGGACTTTCTAGTATGATCTTAGTTCGCAGCCCACCACCAAGTATGGCATTGCTTGGGTATCTTTTCTAAGGTAAGGAATCTGCAACTAGAAGTCTCTATCAGATGTACAAGTTACTTGTCTTCGGTAACGAAATATCTGGTAGAGACATATTCTAGTTGCATATTCCTTACCTTAGAATTTCTAAGGGGCCGCTCCCTTTATCACAAAACACAAAAAAAAAACAATCCCTGGTGTCTAGTGGGGGCAGAAATGGCCTAAGCACAATTTGGCCCCCCAGGGAGCGACCCTTGCCTAAGGGGTCGCTACCTGCACATAAAAGCATTTCTTCCCCCCCAGGGGCAGATCGGCTTAATTTTTTTAGGCCAATCTGCCCCCAGGAGGGGCAGAAATGACCTAAAAATTATTTGCCCCCATAGGGAGCGACCCTTGCCCAAGGGGCCGCTCCCCTCATGTAACTAAAAAAACGAAATTCCCTGGTGTCTAGTGGGCATTTCTGCTGCCCAAATGACATCGGAAGAAAGGAAAAGCCTTTCCTTTCTTCCGATGTCTCTCCCGCCCCCCTCCTCCCGAGCGGGAGAGAAATGCTAAGCATTTCTCTTCCGCATCACGCTGGAAGCAAGCTTTCAGCACGACGGGAGGCGACCTCTGATCAGGTCAGCACACGATCGCTTGCTGACTTCATCAGACGTCACGGAGTCGGATCGGGGTGAAAGGGGAAGCGATTCCCCTTTCATCCCTGATGGGGGTGTGTGGGTGGGGGGCCCACGGGGGAGCGCTAGCGCTTCCCTCGTGGGCCTGGTGCAGGACGAGGTGGTCTCGTCCCAGGCACACGGGAACCGTGTGCTGGGACGAGACCACCTCGTCCAAGGCACAAATCACCTGTTGTGATGTGTTTTTAATAGGGCTCACCCACAGGTTTCCACTTAAACTTTTTGTGATGCCCCAGTTGGAGCTTAACTTAGTTCTCACATATTTTATGTGCAGTCCAGTTGAACCAATACATAGTTGCTATGTTCATCGTTTGACTCTGAAAATAGTGTTTCTCATAGCGATAATGTCAGCTCTTAGCATTACCTATTTGCAAGCACTGTCTGTGTAACTACCATACTACACTTGTTTTAGACAAGCTAGTGCTTTGTAGTATGACAAGTTTTCTGCCTAAGGCAGATCCCTTTCTACCCTGAACAATCTGTCTCTCTTCTGGCAGTATTTTCTTCTCATCCTTCAAAAGAACAATTAAGACTCCATTGTTTGAATCCCAAAAGAGCCTCAAACTTTTATCGCACCAAAGACCACTGGTTGGATGATGCACCATTTGTAGGGTTCACGGGTTCAAAGAAGGGCAAGACTGTGCAGAAGAGAACCATTTGAAGATGGCTAGTTGTTTCATAGAAATTGTTATGCACTTTCTTAGAAGCAGGCCCCACAAGGCTTGAAGGTTTATTCCACCAAAGCCAATAGTACCACTGAGTTGGCAAGTGGAGTGCCTGCCTGGAACATCTGTCTGGCTGCATATTGGGCATCCGTTCACATGTTCATGAAGCACTACTTTCTTCATAACCAGGTCCAGCGGAAGGAAAACTTTGCCAGTTCAGTCCAGCAAGATTTTTTGGTTTGAGCCATCCCACAGACCCACCTCCTTGGGATACTGATTTGATATGTATTCACAACATGATGAATAACTAGTATAACCAGTTAGAATACCTATTTTCTCAACTTAAGTAATGCTGTTTCTGGTGGATAACCTCTAAATGGGGGTCCCTTCTCCATTGTTCAAAGGTCCCAATTTAGTGATCTCCACATTGTCAAACCTGATTCATTAAGCGCTCTGCCTCCGAAGGCGCAGACAAACGTCTGGAAATGCAGAGATGATTGGTGTCAGCTCACATAGATGATGGCTATATGTGGCTTGGGGTCATTTCTGGGGCAGGACGGAGTCAACGCGGAGCCACATGACACCACCTACCGGTGCTTGAGAAAATTCTCCGGATCCAGTCTCGTGCCTGGAGGTATTCACAAAGTGAGGACTTTGTAGTTAGAGTATTCCGTTAAAAGAGTTACAGAAGGAGTATGCAGAATTACCCTTTAGAACATTCTTCTTTAAATGCAGAAGAGCCAGATGAGAGAGATTGCCAGCTACTAGTGACAGGAACTGTTAATGCTTTTGGACTTGGTTAGGAATTCTGATTTCTCAAGTAAATCATTCCAGAAGTCTAACCTGTAAATACTGAAGAATTTGATTGCGATATTGTTACTAAAGTATACCTTGGCATTATCTGAGCTTGACTAACAACTTGAACAGATTTCATTGAACTATGTGTAGACTCCACCTGAATCATCATTGGTTTCTGAATAACCTGTGGGGCCACCAGAACTGTAATACTCGGTCGAGAACTCATAACGACTGTAGAATATATGACAGGCTGTGCTACAGTTTGAATCACTGGAGCCTGAGTTACTGTAATAGCAGGAACATTAGTTGCGACCTGGGCTTGCCTCTGTGTTACCACAACTGGAGGTGCACTTCGATTATCACTAGCAGCTTTTCGCATTTGTCTTTCAAATTTTATTTTCTCTTGTTGTCTGGCTACTGGCTCCAAAATAGCTAAGGCTTCAAATTGTGCTGGGGGAATTTTATTAATAAAGAACTCTTCTCAAATTCTCATATTAATATTTCCATGAGTAGGAAAAGCTAAGCTCCCTTACTTCTCTGTTATTTTGCACCACTGTTTTAACCAAATAAACATGCTGATGGACCTTTCTCTTCAGTTACTATGTATGCGGGCCTGCCTTCTGGCGGATCAATTTCTGCTATTCTAACTGGAATGAAAGCATCTCCTCTTATCCCACTCTTTTTAATGCTATAAAAAATGTTATTTTTACCTTTAATAGGACTTAAAATTATTAATTAAATTCCAACAGGAAATATTTCAATCCCAAAATCCTTTTCACCTGCGATTCTCAACCAGTAGCTGTTCACAGTTCTCTAGCCAATCCGTTCACAGCTCCTTTCACCAACCAACCAATCTCAGCGTGGACCCAGTGACGTCACACTCGTTCACACAGCTGCTGACAAAGCTTTGCGGTTCGTCCTTCAATCTCAATTTACACAGAAAACTAACTGCAAAATAATGCAAGCGCTAAAAAAATCAACAAAAATCAACTTGTCTGCTCACTACAGGTAGGACTCAATCACTTTGGAAGCGTTACAGAAATTTTGACTGTTTTGGCTTTCTCTCATGCGCAAGTACAATTTGATCTGCAAATTTCACCCTTGACTAATAACAGGTCCTCCCTGCTCGCTCAGGAATCACTTAGTACCTGCCAATCTAGCACTCCTTAACGCACACTAGGAATACAACTACACCGGCTACAGACAGGTAAACTACAACAACAAAGTGACTCATACACTTGTACAATACTCCGAAGTCTTAGACCATACAGGGTCCGTTACATCAACAACCACGTGGGCAGTTTTTGAGCACAAAGCACCGCATTCACTTGAAGTATGACAACTTCTCTAAACTCACCCTTTGGAGTATGCAAACTCCCTACTTCTCTCATACATCACAATTTACCTGCGATTTGCCAGAGCATTGCAAGCGCAAACTCTGCTTAGAACTCAGACATCACTGGGAACATACCAAATCTCATCTAAACAATCATAATTTTTAAACAAGCATTGACAAAACCACATCTATCAAAACGAGGATGATCGTCTCCTGGTGAGACAAAACCATCATCTCTGCTACCAAAATCTGGGGGCGTGTGACCTCCTAATATTAGGCTAAGGTGATATGTAATAGGGCAGTGACATATACTACCCTCAGAGGTCTACTCAAATCTTTTGACTCAAACAGGAGTATGAGATCATCCAATTAAACAATGAGAACCAATAGTCATCAACAATTAAAATCTGCAATAATGAGTCAGTAATCTGATAGAGACTTCTAGTTGCAGATTCCTTACCTTAGAATTTTCCCCCAGGCGTCAGACTGGATCCGGAGATTTTTTCTTCAAGCAATACCCTTGCGCGTCAGTAGGTGGCGGAGCTCGACTCCACAGGCGTCGTGGTCGCCGTGATGACGTTGGGAGTAGTACATAGACGCCGCCCTCGCGCAGTGACGTCAGTTCTTTTCTTTCCGTGCCACGCGCTGATCCAAGAGAGAGCTACCCTCTGCAATTTTTTGGGTGAATTCGACCATTTTGTCAACTTATTTGGTGCGTCGAGGATGTCCCCGAAGACCGGGTTCAGGCCCTGCGAGGACTGTCACCACATGATGTCAGTGACGGACCCTCATCATGTCTGTCTGTGGTGCATCGAGCGCGACCACGACCCGTAGTCGTGCTCCGAGTGCCGGGCAATGCATCCGAAGGCTTTGAGGGAGTGGTCCCTAAAGCTGATGGCGGCCTGGCACTCGTCTCCGCGTAAGTCCTGATCTCGCTCGAGAGGAAGGTCTTGAGATCGGTCACGGAGCCACCACCACTCATCATCGAAATCGTCGGGTCACTGTAAGAAAAAGAAGACATCGAAGAAGTCCCATCACTCTCCGACTTCACCCTGTCGCTCGGCCGACGCGACACGGGTCTAGCGTCAACGAAGTAGGCCTCCATCCTCGGAGCCTATGCCTGGGTTGGCTCCGCGCTCACCCAAGTATCCTGGAGCCGGAGCGACCCCCACCCAATTCAGAGTTTTACAAGGCCATGCGCCTCATCTTTGGGCGTGCCGACCGCGATATGGCGCCTTCGGGCCCAAGGGGCTTGGTTGAGGGGCCTTTGGGTTCCGCGGCTTCAGCCCCGGCCACCGAGGTCGTCTCTGGATCTGTGCGCGGACCCGCCCTGACGCCAGTCGCACATTCAAGACCTTCCCCGGCACTGGGTCGTTTAGCGACGCACTTGACGTCGGTAGTGCCCACTATCGACGTCGACCCCATTCTCATCCCCGAGGAGTCGGAGCAGCGTCGGCCGCCATCGGCTTCGGTGGGCCCTATTCGCCAGAGGTTGGATTCTGACCCATTTTCCTATGGGTACGAATATGGGGAGGAGTTGGAGAGGTCCCTGGACCCTTATGAATACCAGGAAGACCGTACTATGGACTGGGCACAGGACTTGGGCGAAGCCTGTGGTCTTGATACTTCTCCTGACTCTGGAATGCTGCCTCCTCCTACCGTGGCTACGGCAGAGGGAGCTACCTATGGTGTGGTGGTTAGTAGGGCGGCTGAGGTCCTTGGCCTTGAGCTACCTACTGTCTAAGTCAGGTCTAACCTCCTGACGGAGGTGCTTCAGCCTGGGGTTTCTACTTCTGAACCCCTTCTTCCATTTAATGAAGCCCTCACTTACGTCCTTTTGGGTACCTGGTCCAAACCCAACACAGGGGCTCCTGTCAACAGGATGGTTGCTCGCCGCCATCGGCCTGCGCCGAACGACCCGAAGTTCCTGTCCCAACATCCTATGCCTGAGAGTCTTGTTATCTAGGCGTTCTCTTCTTCTGGCGCGTTCCCTTACGCTCCCCTGGATAGGGAATCCAAAAGGCTGGAACAGTGTGGTAAGAAGTTGTTTTCTTCCTCCAGCCGCGCACTGCAGTCCGTGAACACTGCATGCCTTTTGTGCGTTATTCCCACTCCCTGTGGGATACGGTTGCGCAAGTCCTGACGCAGATACTGGAGGAGGCCCGTGCTATTGTCTCCCAAGCAGTCAAAGACGGGAGAGACGCGGCAAAGTTCACCATCTGTTGTGGGCTGGATACGACTGACTCTCTGGGCAGATCGGTTTCTACGACAGTGGCCTTGAGGCGCCATGCCTGGTTATGTACTTCTGGTTTTTCGGGGATGTCCAACAGTCACTCATGGACATGCCCTTTGATGGCACCCGTCTCTTCGGAGACAAAGCAGACTCTGCCTTGGAGAGGTTCAAGGAGTCCAGGGCTGTGGCTCGGTCCTTCGGCCTTTCTGCTGCCACACGCCCCCAACAGTCTGCTTTCTGTCCCTTTAGTGGCCACAGAAGGGGTGCCCTGTTGCGTCCTCAACCCAGTCACTGGGCCATGCACGCTGGACAGCCTATGCGTGGCCGGGGGCGCGGAATCCCACGAGGTCGTGGGACAGGGAACCAGAGGTCTGTCCAGTCCACCCCTGCCCAGCAGCAGCCTCCAAACCTTCCTAGTCCGTCCCCTCACTCCCGCCCAGTAGGAGGCAGAATCCCCCATCATCTGCCCCACTGGGAACATATCACCACGGACGGGTGGGTTTTGCAAATAATTCGGAAGGGCTACTCCCTCCCTTTCGAATCCGCACCACCACACATGCCACCATCCTTCCATCCCCTTTCGGAGGATCATTTGGTGCTTCTCCGCCAGGAAGTTGCGTCTCTCTTGGCCAAGGGAGCTATAGAAAAGGTCCCTGTGCCACAAGGAGGTTGTGGTGGTTATTTCCAATTCTAGGAAGTTGGCTCTGTATGTACTATTTCAAAGTAAGAAATAGCATGCACAGAGTCCGAGGGTTCCCCTTAGAGGTAAGATAGTGGCAAAAAGAGAATTCTAATGCTCTATTTTGTGGTAGTGTGGTCGAGCAGTAGGTTTATCATAGGGTAGTGTTAAGCATTTGTTGCACACACACAGGCAATAAATGAGGAACACACACTTAAAGACAATTCCAGGCCAATAGGTTTTAGTATAGAAAAATATATTTTCTTAGTTTATTTTAAGAACCACAGGTTCAAGATTTACAATCAATACTTCAAATGAAAGGTACTTCACTTAGGTATCATAGGAACTTTGAATCAGCAAAATAGCATGTACAGTTTTGGCAAAAATTGCAATAAGCTATTTTAAAACTAGACACAGTGCAATTTTCAACAGTTCCTGGGGGAGGTAAGTATTTGTTAGTTTTGCAGGTAAGTAAACCACCTACAGGGTTCAAAGTTGGGTCCAAGGTAGCCCACCGTTGGGGGTTCAGGGCAACCCCAAAGTTACCACACCAGCAGCTCAGGGCCGGTCAGGTGCAGAGGTCAAAGTGGTGCCCAAAACGCATAGGCTTCAATGGAGAAGGGGGTGCCCCGGTTCCAGTCTGCCATCAGGTAGGTACCCGTGACTTAGGAGGGCAGACCAGGGGGGTTTTGTAGGGCACCGGGGGGACGCAAGTCAGCACAAAAAGTACACCCTCAGTGGCACAGTGCGGCCGGCTGCAGAGTGCAAACAGGCGTCTGGTTTGCAATGGAGTTCAATGGAGTTACCAGGCGTCGGGTTCTTAGAAGCAGGCAGTCGCGGTCTGGGGGAGCCTCTGGATTCTCTCTGCAGGTGTTGCTGGGGGGGCTCAGAGGGGTCAACTCTGGCTACTCACAGGGGCGCAGTCGCCGGGGAGTCCTCCCTGTGGTGGTGTTTCTCTGCAGGTCGAGCCGGGGGCGTCGGGTGCAGAGTGGAAAGTCTCACGCTTCCGGCGGGAAACGTGCAGTCCTTTAAAAGTTCTTTCTTTGTTGCAAAGTTGTTTCTTCTTTGGAGCAGACCCGCAGTCCTCTGGAGTTCTTGGTCCTTTTAGATGCAGGGTAGTCCTCTGAGGCTTCAGAGGTCGCTGGACCCTGGGGAACGCGTCGCTGTTGCAGTTTTTCTTGAAGTGGGGAGACAGGCCGGTAGGGCTGGGGCCAAAGCAGTTGGTGTCTTCGTCTTCTCTGCAGGTTTTTCAGCTCAGCAGTCCTTCTTCGTCTTAGGTTGCAGGAATCTATCTTGCTGGGTTCTGGGAGCCCCTAAATACTCAATTTAGGAGTGTGTTTAGGTCTGGGGGGTTAGTAGCCAATGGCTTCTAGCCCTGAGGGTGGCTACACCCTCTTAGTGCCTCCTCCCTGAGGGGAGGGGGACACATCCCTAATCCTATTGGGGGAAGTCAGAGTCACCTCAGCTCAGGACACCTTAGGGGTTGTCCTGACTGGCCAGTGACTCCTCCTTGTTTTTCTCATTATCTCCTCTGGCCTTGCCGCCAAAAGTGGGGCCGTGGCCGGAGGGGGCAGGCATCTCCACTAGCTGGAGTGCCCTGGGGCGCTGTAACAAAGGGGGTGAGCCTTTGAGGCTCACCGCCAGGTGTTACAGTTCCTGCAGGGGGAGGTGAGAAGCACCTCCACCCAGTACAGGCTTTGAACTAGCCACAGAGTGACAAAGGCCCTCTCCCCATGTGGCCAGCAACATGTCTGGTGTGTGGCAGGCTGGTAAAACTAGTCAGCCCACACTGGAAGTCGGGTATGTTTTCAGGGGGCATCTCTAAGATGCCCTCTGGGGTGTATTTCACAATAAAATGTACACTGGCATCAGTGTGCATTTATTGTGCTGAGAAGTTTGATTCCAAACTTCCCAGTTTTCAGTGTAGCCATTATGGTGCTGTGGAGTTTGTGTATGACAGACTCCCAGACCATATACTCTTATGGCTACCCTGCACTTACAATGTCTAAGGATTTGCTTAGACACTGTAGGGGCATAGTGCTCATGCACCTATGCCCTCACCTATGGTATAGTGCACCCTGCCTTAGGGCTGTAAGGCCTGCTAGAGGGGTGACTTATCTATGCCATAGGCAGTGTGAGGTTGGCATGGCACCCTGAGGGGAGTGCCATGTCGACTTAGTCATTTTCTCCCCAACAGCACACACAAGCTGGCAAGCAGTGTGTCTGTGCTGAGTGAGGGTCCCCAGGGTGGCATAAGACATGCTGCAGCCCTTAGAGACCTTCCCTGGCATCATGGCCCTTGGTACCAGGGGTACCAGTTACAAGGGACTTACTGGATGCCAGGATGTGCAAATTGTGGAAACAAAAGTACAGGTTAGGGAAAGAACACTGGTGCTGGGGCCTGGTTAGCAGGCCTCAGCACACTTTCAAATCATAACTTGGCATCCGCAAAGGCAAAAAGTCAGGGGCTAACCATGCCAAGGAGGCATTTCCTTACACCAATACTTTCTGATACCAAAGGAGGACAAAGGCTTGCGCCTTATCCTAGATCTTCGGGACCTGAACTACTTCCTCAAGAAGGAGAAGTTCAAAATGCTCACCCTGGCTAAGGTTGTGTCTGCCTTAGACCCAGAAGACTGGATGGTAGCGTTGGACTTGCAGGACGCTTATTTCTACATCCCCATCCTGTCTGCCTACAGACGTTACCTACGATTCGTGGTAAGTCACGAGCACTTTCAATTTACCGTGCTCCCTTTCGGCCTTACCAGTGCCCCTTGAGTGTTCACAAAAGTGATGGCGGTGGTTGCAGCTCATCTGTGCAGGTTAGGGGTCTCAGCCTTCCCCTACCTAGACTGGCTGTTGAAGGTGCCTCTGCCCCAGACAGTGGTCTCACAACTCCAGACTACGGCGGACCTCCTACAACAGCTGTGGTTCACTATCAACGTGCCGAAGTCACACCTGACTCCCTCTCAGACGGTCCCTTTCATCAGGGCAGTTCTGGACACAGTGCGGTTTCGGGCTTATCCTCCCCAAAAGCGAGTCCAAGACATTCAGGCTATGATTCCGATCTTTCAGCCTTGGTCTTGGGTTTCGGTGAGACAGACTCTGAGGCTGCTGGGCCTCTTGGCCTCCTGCATCCTGCTGGTAACACATGCCAGGTGGCATATGCGGGCTCTGCAGTGGGATTTGAAGTTCCAGTGGGCACAGCATCAGGGGAATCTCTCCGACATGGTCCAGATCTCGGAGGGGACTGCAAAAGACCTGCAGTGGTGGCTTTCGAATCCCAATTGGGTCAATGGCAGATCCCTCTCCCTTCCCCAACCAGATCTCTCAATAGTGACAGATGAGTTGCTTCTGGGTTGGGGCAGCCACATGGGAGAGGCTGAGATCAGAGGCCCCTGGTGTCCGGCGGAGTCGGGACTCCACATAAACATGCTGGAGCTCCTAGCGATCAGACTTACGTTGAAAGCATTCCTTCCCTCTCTCAAAGGGACAGTGGTGCAGGTGTTCATGGACAACACTACCGCCATGTGGTACTCTAACAAACAAGGCGGGGTAGGGTCCTGAACCCTATGTCAGGAGGCACTACGCCTCTGGACATGGTAGGAACATCAGGGCATTACCCTGATGGTTCAACATCTGGCGGACTCTCTCACCGCCAGAGCAGACGAACTCAGCTGCCGACGCACTGTCGATCACGATTGGCGCCTCCATCCAGAGGTGGCGCAAGGTCTCTTTCTCAAGTGGGGAGAGCCTTGGTTAGATCTGTTCGCCTCCGCAGAGAACGCGCAAAGTCAGCTATTCTGCACGTTGGAGTTTCCGCACTCGCTTGGAGACGCTTTTCGTCTCAAGTGGAACTCCGGCCTCCTTTACGCCTTCCCGCCTATCCCTCTTCTGCCCAGAATTCTCAAGATCAAGATCAAGAGCGACTGAGCCCAAGTTATCTTGGTGGCTCCGGACTGGGCTCGAAGAGTGTGGTATCCCGAGCTACTGAGCATGTCCATCGATCCTCCACTCAGACTGCCTCTTCGGGTGGATCTTCTGTCGCAGCAGCAGAGGACGGTCCTCCACCCGAACCTGTCCAACCTCTGCCTTCATGTGTGGAGATTGACCGGAAACAGTTAACGGCATTTGCCCTTCCACCTGAAGTCTGCAATGTTATCTTGGCAACCAGGCGTCCCTCGACTAAAACTGTATACGTCGGTCGTTGGAATAAATTTGTGGCATGGTGCACCAACAAATCTGTTGACCCCCTATCTGCCCCTCTTTCAGAGGTTCTTCTATTCCTTCTTTCCTTAGCCCAGTAGGGCTCTGCATTGGGCACCCTTAGGGGGTATCTGTCTGCCATTTCCGCCTTTCTTAGGCTTCCTGATCAGCCCTCACTCTTTGAATCTTCTCTTGTGAGTAGGTTCTTAAAGGGGCTCACCCACTTATTTCCTCCCACTCCCTTCATCATGCCTCAGTGGGATCTTAACCCCTTCGCTGCCAGGCCTTTTCCCCCTCCTGTGCCAGGCCCTTTTTTGCCTATTTGGGGCAGTTCGCGCTTAGGCCCTCATAACTTTTTGTCCACATAAGCTAACCAAGCCAAATTTGCGTCCTTTTTTTCCAACATCCTAGGGATTCTAGAGGTACCCAGACTTTGTGGGTTCCCTTGAAGGAGGCCAAGAAATTGGCCAAAATACAGTGAAAATTTCGTTTTTTTTTTTTTAAAAATGGAAAAAGTGGCTGCAGAAGAAGGCTTGTGGATTTCCCCCTGAAAATGGCATCAACAAAGGGTTTGTAGTGCTAAACTCAGCAGCTTCCTAGCTTTCAGGAACAGGCAGACTTGAATAAGAAAACCCAATTTTTCAACACAATTTTGGCATTTTACTGGGGCATACCCCATTTTTGCAATTTTTGGTGCTTTCAGCCTCCTTCCAGTCAGTGACAGGAATGGGCATGAAACCAATGCTGGATCCCAGAAACCTAACCATTTCTGAAAAGTAGACAACATTCTGAATTCAGCAAGGGGTCATTTGTGTAGATCCTACAAGGGTTTCCTACAGAAAATAACAGCTGAAAAAGAAAAATATTGAAATTGAGGTGAAAAAAACATCAATTTTTCTCTACGTTTTACTCTGTAACTTTTCCCTGCAATGTCAGATTATGGAAAGCAATATACCGTTACGTCTGCTGGACTCCTCTGGTTGCGGGGATATATAGGGCTTGTAGGTTCATCAAGAACCCGAGGAACCCAGAGCCAATAAATGAGCTGCACCCTGCAGTGCGTTTTCATTCTATACCGGGTATACAGCAATTCATTTGCTGAAATATAAAGAGTAAAAAATTGCTATCAAGAAAACCTTTGCATTTCCAAAAAGGGCACAAGATAAGGTGCTGAGGAGCAGTGGTTATTTGCACATCTCTGAATTCCGGGGTGACCATACAAGCATGTGAATTATAGGGAATTTCTCAAATAGATGTCTTTTTTACACACTCTCCTATATTTGGAAGGAAAAAATGTAGAGAAAGACAAGGGGCAATAGCACTTGTTTTGCTAATCTATGTTCCCCCAAGTCTCCCGATAAAAATGATACCTCACTTGTGTGGGTAGGCCTAGCGCCGGCGACAGGAAACACCCCAAAGCGCAACGTGGACACATCCTAAATTTTGGAAAAAAACTGAGGTGTTTTTTGCGAAGTGCCTACCTGTAGATTTTGGCCTCTAGCTCAGCCGGCACCTAGGGAAACCTACCAAACCTGTGCATTTCTGAAAACTAGAGACCTAGGGGAATCCAAGGAGGGGTGACTTGCGGGGCTCGGACCAGGTTCTGTTACCCAGAATCCTTTGCAAACCTCAAAATTTGGCTAAAAAAACACATGTCCCTCACATTTTTGCGGCAGAAAGTTCTGGAATCTGAGAGGAGCTACAAATTTCCTTCCACCCAGCGTTCCCCCAAGTCTCCCGATAAAAATGATACCTCACTTGCGTGGGTAGGCCTAGCGCCGGCGACAGGAAACACCCCAAAGCGCAACGTGGACACATCCTAAATTTTGGAAAAAAAACGGAGGTGTTTTTTGCGAAGTGCCTACCTGTAGATTTTGGCCTCTAGCTCAGCCGGCACCTAGGGAAACCTACCAAACCTGTGCATTTCTGAAAACTAGAGACCTAGGGGAATCCAAGGAGGGGTGACTTGCGGGGCTCGGACCAGGTTCTGTTACCCAGAATCCTTTGCAAACCTCAAAATTTGGCTAAAAAAACACATGTCCCTCACATTTCTGTGGCAGAAAGTTCTGGAATCTGAGAGGAGCTACAAATTTCCTTCCACCCAGCGTTCCCCCAAGTCTCCCGATAAAAATGATACCTCACTTGCGTGGGTAGGCCTAGCGCCGGCGACAGGAAACACCCCAAAGCGCAACGTGGACACATCCTAAATTTTGGAAAAAAAACGGAGGTGTTTTTTGCGAAGTGCCTACCTGTAGATTTTGGCCTCTAGCTCAGCCGGCACCTAGGGAAACCTACCAAACCTGTGCCTTTCTGAAAACTAGAGACCTAGGGGAATCCAAGGAGGGGTGACTTGCGGGGCTCGGACCAGGTTCTGTTACCCAGAATCCTTTGCAAACCTCAAAATTTGGCTAAAAAAACACCTGTCCCTCACATTTTTGTGGCAGAAAGTTCTGGAATCTGAGAGGAGCTACAAATTTCCTTCCACCCAGCGTTCCCCCAAGTCTCCCGATAAAAATGATACCTCACTTGCGTGGGTAGGCCTAGCCCCGGCGACAGGAAACACCCCAAAGCGCAACGTGGACACATCCTAAATTTTGGAAAAAAACAGAGGTGTTTTTTGCGAAGTGCCTACCTGTAGATTTTGGCCTCTAGCTCAGCCGGCACCTAGGGAAACCTACCAAACCTGTGCATTTCTGAAAACTAGAGACCTAGGGGAATCCAAGGAGGGGTGACTTGCGGGGCTCGGACCAGGTTCTGTTACCCAGAATCCTTTGCAAACCTCAAAATTTGGTTAAAAAAACACATGTCCCTCACATTTTTGCGGCAGAAAGTTCTGGAATCTGAGAGGAGCTACAAATTTCCTTCCACCCAGCGTTCCCCCAAGTCTCCCGATAAAAATGATACCTCACTTGCGTGGGTAGGCCTAGCGCCGGCGACAGGAAACACCCCAAAGCGCAACGTGGACACATCCTAAATTTTGGAAAAAAACTGAGGTGTTTTTTGCGAAGTGCCTACCTGTAGATTTTGGCCTCTAGCTCAGCCGGCACCTAGGGAAACCTACCAAACCTGTGCATTTCTGAAAACTAGAGACCTAGGGGAATCCAAGGAGGGGTGACTTGCGGGGCTCGGACCAGGTTCTGTTACCCAGAATCCTTTGCAAACCTCAAAATTTGGCTAAAAAAACACATGTCCCTCACATTTTTGTGGCAGAAAGTTCTGGAATCTGAGAGGAGCTACAAATGTCCTTCCACCCAGCGTTCCCCCAAGTCTCCCGATAAAAATGATACCTCACTTGCGTGGGTAGGCCTAGCGCCGGCGAGAGGAAACACCCCAAAGCGCAACGTGGACACATCCTAAATTTTGGAAAAAAACAGAGGTGTTTTTTGCCAAGTGCCTACCTGTAGATTTTGGCCTCTAGCTCAGCCGGAACCTAGGGAAACCTACCAAACCTGTGCATTTCTGAAAACTAGAGACCTAGGGGAATCCAAGGAGGGGTGACTTGCGGGGCTTGGACCAGGTTCTGTTACCCAGAATCCTTTGCAAACCTCAAAATTTGGCTAAAAAAACACATGTTCCTCACATTTCTGTGGCAGAAAGCTCTGGAATCTGAGAGGAGCTACAAATTTCCTTCCACCCAGCGTTCCCCCAAGTCTCCCGATAAAAATGATACCTCACTTGCGTGGGTAGGCCTAGCGCCGGCGACAGGAAACACCCCAAAGCGCAACGTGGACACATCCTAAATTGTGGAAAAAAACAGAGGTGTTTTTTGCGAAGTGCCTACCTGTAGATTTTGGCCTCTAGCTCAGCCGGCACCTAGGGAAACCTACCAAACCTGTGCCTTTCTGAAAACTAGAGACCTAGGGGAATCCAAGGAGGGGTGACTTGCGGGGCTCGGACCAGGTTCTGTTACCCAGAATCCTTTGCAAACCTCAAAATTTGGCTAAAAAAACACCTGTCCCTCACATTTCTGTGGCAGAAAGTTCTGGAATCTGAGAGGAGCTACAAATTTCCTTCCACCCAGCGTTCCCCCAAGTCTCCCTATAAAAATGATACCTCACTTGCGTGGGTAGGCCTAGCGCCGGCGACAGGAAACACCCCAAAGCGCAACGTGGACACATCCTAAATTTTTGAAAAAAACAGAGGTGTTTTTTGCGAAGTGCCTACCTGTAGCTTTTGGCCTGTAGCTCAGCCGGCACCTAGGGAAACCTACCAAACCTGTGCATTTCTGAAAACTAGAGACCTAGGGGAATCCAAGGAGGGGTGACTTGCGGGGCTCGGACCAGGTTCTGTTACTCAGAATCCTTTGCAAACCTCAAAATTTGGCTAAAAAAACACATGTCCCTCACATTTCTGTGGCCGAAAGTTCTGGAATCTGAGAGGAGCTACAAATTTCCTTCCACCCAGCGTTCCCCCAAGTCTCCCGATAAAAATTATACCTCACTTGCGTGGGTAGGCCTAGCGCCGGCGACAGGAAACACCCCAAAGCGCAACGTGGACACATCCTAAATTTTTGAAAAAAACAGAGGTGTTTTTTGCGAAGTGCCTACCTGTAGATTTTGGCCTGTAGCTCAGCCGGCACCTAGAGAAACCTACCAAACCTGTGCATTTCTGAAAACTAGAGACCTAGGGGAATCCAAGGAGGGGTGACTTGCGGGCTCGGACCAGGTTCTGTTACTCAGAATCCTTTGCAAACCTCAAAATTTGGCTAAAAAACACATGTTCCTCACATTTCTGTGGCAGAAAGTTCTGGAATCTGAGAGGAGCTACAAATGTCCTTCCACCCAGCGTTCCCCCAAGTCTCCCGATAAAAATGATACCTCACTTGCGTGGGTAGGCCTAGCGCCGGCGACAGGAAACACCCCAAAGCGCAACGTGGACACATCCTAAATTTTGGAAAAAAACAGAGGTGTTTTTTGCCAAGTGCCTACCTGTAGATTTTGGCCTCTAGCTCAGCCGGCACCTAGGGAAACCTACCAAACCTGTGCATTTCTGAAAACTAGAGACCTAGGGGAATCCAAGGAGGGGTGACTTGCGGGGCTCGGACCAGGTTCTGTTACCCAGAATCCTTTGCAAACCTCAAAATTTGGCTAAAAAAACACATGTTCCTCACATTTCTGTGGCAGAAAGCTCTGGAATCTGAGAGAAGCTACAGATTTCCTTCCACCCAGCGTTCCCCCAAGTCTCCCGATAAAAATGATACCTCACTTGCGTGGGTAGGCCTAGCGCCGGCGACAGGAAACACCCCAAAGCGCAACGTGGACACATCCTAAATTTTGGAAAAAAAACGGAGGTGTTTTTTGCGAAGTGCCTACCTGTAGATTTTGGCCTCTAGCTCAGCCGGCACCTAGGGAAACCTACCAAACCTGTGCATTTCTGAAAACTAGAGACCTAGGGGAATCCAAGGAGGGGTGACTTGCGGGGCTCGGACCAGGTTCTGTTACCCAGAATCCTTTGCAAACCTCAAAATTTGGCTAAAAAAACACATGTCCCTCACATTTTTGTGGCAGAAAGTTCTGGAATCTGAGAGGAGCTACAAATTTCCTTCCACCCAGCGTTCCCCGAAGTCTCCCGATAAAAATGATACCTCACTTGCGTGGGTAGGCCTAGCGCCGGCGACAGGAAACACCCCAAAGCGCAACGTGGACACATCCTAAATTTTGGAAAAAAACAGAGGTGTTTTTTGCGAAGTGCCTACCTGTAGATTTTGGCCTGTAGCTCAGCCGGCACCTAGGGAAACCTACCAAACCTGTGCCTTTCTGAAAACTAGAGACCTAGGGGAATCCAAGGAGGGGTGACTTGCGGGGCTCGGACCAGGTTCTGTTACCCAGAATCCTTTGCAAACCTCAAAATTTGGCTAACAAAACACATGTCCCTCACATTTTTGTGGCAGAAAGTTCTGGAATCTGAGAGGAGCTACAAATTTCCTTCCACCCAGCGTTCCCCGAAGTCTCCCGATAAAAATGATACCTCACTTGCGTGGGTAGGCCTAGCGCCGGCGACAGGAAACACCCCAAAGCGCAACGTGGACACATCCTAAATTTTGGAAAAAAAACAGAGGTGTTTTTTGCGAAGTGCCTACCTGTAGATTTTGGCCTCTAGCTCAGCCGGCACCTAGGGAAACCTACCAAACCTGTGCATTTCTGAAAACTAGAGACCTAGGGGAATCCAAGGAGGGGTGACTTGCGGGGCTCGGACCAGGTTCTGTTACCCAGAATCCTTTGCAAACCTCAAAATTTGGCTAAAAAAACACGTCCCTCACATTTTTGTGGCAGAAAGTTCTGGAATCTGAGAGGAGCTACAAATTTCCTTCCACCCAGCGTTCCCCCAAGTCTCCCGATAAAAATGATACCTCACTTGCGTGGGTAGGCCTAGCGCCGGCGACAGGAAACACCCCAAAGCGCAACGTGGACACATCCTAAATTTTGGAAAAAAACAGAGGTGTTTTTTGCGAAGTGCCTACCTGTAGATTTTGGCCTCTAGCTCAGCCGGCACCTAGGGAAACCTACCAAACCTGTGCCTTTCTGAAAACTAGAGACCTAGGGGAATCCAAGGAGGGGTGACTTGCGGGGCTCGGACCAGGTTCTGTTACCCAGAATCCTTTGCAAACCTCAAAATTTGGCTAAAAAAACACCTGTCCCTCACATTTCTGTGGCAGAAAGTTCTGGAATCTGAGAGGAGCTACAAATTTCCTTCCACCCAGCGTTCCCCCAAGTCTCCCTATAAAAATGATACCTCACTTGCGTGGGTAGGCCTAGCGCCGGCGACAGGAAACACCCCAAAGCGCAACGTGGACACATCCTAAATTTTTGAAAAAAACAGAGGTGTTTTTTGCGAAGTGCCTACCTGTAGCTTTTGGCCTGTAGCTCAGCCGGCACCTAGGGAAACCTACCAAACCTGTGCATTTCTGAAAACTAGAGACCTAGGGGAATCCAAGGAGGGGTGACTTGCGGGGCTCGGACCAGGTTCTGTTACCCAGAATCCTTTGCAAACCTCAAAATTTGGCTAAAAAAACACATGTCCCTCACATTTCTGTGGCCGAAAGTTCTGGAATCTGAGAGGAGCTACAAATTTCCTTCCACCCAGCGTTCCCCCAAGTCTCCCGATAAAAATGATACCTCACTTGCGTGGGTAGGCCTAGCGCCGGCGACAGGAAACACCCCAAAGCGCAACGTGGACACATCCTAAATTTTTGAAAAAAACAGAGGTGTTTTTTGCGAAGTGCCTACCTGTAGATTTTGGCCTGTAGCTCAGCCGGCACCTAGAGAAACCTACCAAACCTGTGCATTTCTGAAAACTAGAGACCTAGGGGAATCCAAGGAGGGGTGACTTGCGGGCTCGGACCAGGTTCTGTTACTCAGAATCCTTTGCAAACCTCAAAATTTGGCTAAAAAACACATGTTCCTCACATTTCTGTGGCAGAAAGTTCTGGAATCTGAGAGGAGCTACAAATGTCCTTCCACCCAGCGTTCCCCCAAGTCTCCCGATAAAAATGATACCTCACTTGCGTGGGTAGGCCTAGCGCCGGCGACAGGAAACACCCCAAAGCGCAACGTGGACACATCCTAAATTTTGGAAAAAAACAGAGGTGTTTTTTGCCAAGTGCCTACCTGTAGATTTTGGCCTCTAGCTCAGCCGGCACCTAGGGAAACCTACCAAACCTGTGCATTTCTGAAAACTAGAGACCTAGGGGAATCCAAGGAGGGGTGACTTGCGGGGCTCGGACCAGGTTCTGTTACCCAGAATCCTTTGCAAACCTCAAAATTTGGCTAAAAAAACACATGTCCCTCACATTTTTGTGGCAGAAAGTTCTGGAATCTGAGAGGAGCTACAAATTTCCTTCCACCCAGCGTTCCCCGAAGTCTCCCGATAAAAATGATACCTCACTTGCGTGGGTAGGCCTAGCGCCGGCGACAGGAAACACCCCAAAGCGCAACGTGGACACATCCTAAATTTTGGAAAAAAACAGAGGTGTTTTTTGCGAAGTGCCTACCTGTAGATTTTGGCCTGTAGCTCAGCCGGCACCTAGGGAAACCTACCAAACCTGTGCCTTTCTGAAAACTAGAGACCTAGGGGAATCCAAGGAGGGGTGACTTGCGGGGCTCGGACCAGGTTCTGTTACCCAGAATCCTTTGCAAACCTCAAAATTTGGCTAAAAAAACACATGTCCCTCACATTTTTGTGGCAGAAAGTTCTGGAATCTGAGAGGAGCTACAAATTTCCTTCCACCCAGCGTTCCCCGAAGTCTCCCGATAAAAATGATACCTCACTTGCGTGGGTAGGCCTAGCGCCGGCGACAGGAAACACCCCAAAGCGCAACGTGGACACATCCTAAATTTTGGAAAAAAAACAGAGGTGTTTTTTGCGAAGTGCCTACCTGTAGATTTTGGCCTCTAGCTCAGCCGGCACCTAGGGAAACCTACCAAACCTGTGCATTTCTGAAAACTAGAGACCTAGGGGAATCCAAGGAGGGGTGACTTGCGGGGCTCGGACCAGGTTCTGTTACCCAGAATCCTTTGCAAACCTCAAAATTTGGCTAAAAAAACACGTCCCTCACATTTTTGTGGCAGAAAGTTCTGGAATCTGAGAGGAGCTACAAATTTCCTTCCACCCAGCGTTCCCCCAAGTCTCCCGATAAAAATGATACCTCACTTGCGTGGGTAGGCCTAGCGCCGGCGACAGGAAACACCCCAAAGCGCAACGTGGACACATCCTAAATTTTGGAAAAAAACAGAGGTGTTTTTTGCGAAGTGCCTACCTGTAGATTTTGGCCTCTAGCTCAGCCGGCACCTAGGGAAACCTACCAAACCTGTGCCTTTCTGAAAACTAGAGACCTAGGGGAATCCAAGGAGGGGTGACTTGCGGGGCTCGGACCAGGTTCTGTTACCCAGAATCCTTTGCAAACCTCAAAATTTGGCTAAAAAAACACCTGTCCCTCACATTTCTGTGGCAGAAAGTTCTGGAATCTGAGAGGAGCTACAAATTTCCTTCCACCCAGCGTTCCCCCAAGTCTCCCTATAAAAATGATACCTCACTTGCGTGGGTAGGCCTAGCGCCGGCGACAGGAAACACCCCAAAGCGCAACGTGGACACATCCTAAATTTTTGAAAAAAACAGAGGTGTTTTTTGCGAAGTGCCTACCTGTAGCTTTTGGCCTGTAGCTCAGCCGGCACCTAGGGAAACCTACCAAACCTGTGCATTTCTGAAAACTAGAGACCTAGGGGAATCCAAGGAGGGGTGACTTGCGGGGCTCGGACCAGGTTCTGTTACCCAGAATCCTTTGCAAACCTCAAAATTTGGCTAAAAAAACACATGTCCCTCACATTTCTGTGGCCGAAAGTTCTGGAATCTGAGAGGAGCTACAAATTTCCTTCCACCCAGCGTTCCCCCAAGTCTCCCGATAAAAATGATACCTCACTTGCGTGGGTAGGCCTAGCGCCGGCGACAGGAAACACCCCAAAGCGCAACGTGGACACATCCTAAATTTTTGAAAAAAACAGAGGTGTTTTTTGCGAAGTGCCTACCTGTAGATTTTGGCCTGTAGCTCAGCCGGCACCTAGGGAAACCTACCAAACCTGTGCATTTCTGAAAACTAGAGACCTAGGGGAATCCAAGGAGGGGTGACTTGCGGGCTCGGACCAGGTTCTGTTACCCAGAATCCTTTGCAAACCTCAAAATTTGGCTAAAAAACACATGTTCCTCACATTTCTGTGGCAGAAAGTTCTGGAATCTGAGAGGAGCTACAAATCTCCTTCCACCCAGCGTTCCCCCAAGTCTCCCGATAAAAATGATACCTCACTTGCGTGGGTAGGCCTAGCGCCTGCGACAGGAAACACCCCAAAGTGCAACGTGGACACATCCAAAATTTTGGGAGAAAACAGTGCCTACCTGTGGATTTTGGCCTGTAGTTCACCCGGCACCTAGGGAAACCTACCAAACCTGTGCATTTCTGAAAACTAGAGACCTAGGGGAATCCAAGGAGGGGTGACTTGCGGGGCTCGGACCAGGTTCTGTTACCCAGAATCCTTTGCAAACCTCAAAATTTGGCTAAAAAAACACATTCCTCACATTTCTGTGGCAGAAAGTTCTGGAATCTGAGAGGAGCCACAAATTTCCTTCCACCTAGCGTTCCCCCAAGTCTCCCGATAAAAATGATACCTCACTTGCGTGGGTAGGCCTAGCGCCCGCGACAGGAAACACCCCAAAGCGCAACGTGGACACATCCTAAATTTTGGAAGAAAACAGAGGTGTTTTTTGCGAAGTGCCTACCTGTAGATTTTGGCCTCTAGCTCAGCCGGCACCTAGGGAAACCTACCAAACCTGTGCATTTCTGAAAACTAGAGACGTAGGGGAATCCAAGGAGGGGTGACTTGCGGGGCTCGGACTAGGTTCTGTTACCCAGAATCCTTTGCAAACCTCAAAATCTGGCTAAAAAAACACATGTTCCTCACATTTCTGTGGCAGAAAGTTCTGGAATCTGATAGGAGCCACAAATTTCCTTCCACCCAGCGTTCCCCCAAGTCTCCCGATAAAAATGATACCTCACTTGTGTGGGTGGGCCAGGTGCCTGCAACAGAATAAGGCCCAAACCCTGAAGGGATAGAAGGGATAGCACAGCAAGTTTATAAGGGCATATTCTTTTATACATCTTTAGACGGACTCTGCTTTGGGGACCCACATAAGTGAGGTGTCATTTTACTTGGGAGACTGAGGGGAAAACTGGGGAGTAGGAATTTTGTGCTGGAGCGGTGATCCTACTAAGAAAAATCAGGAAAATATGCTTTTTTATGCAAATTTTGAGGTTTACACAGGAGTCTGGGTAAGAAAATGTTGGGGGAGCCACACAAGCCACACCTCCCTAGACTCCTTGGGGTGCCTAGTTTTAAAAAGTTTCTGGGTTTTGTAGGTTTCCCTACATGACGGTCGCACCCAGGACCAAAAACATAGGTGGGCCCTCCCCCCCCAAACACAGGTATTTTCGGAATATATCACTTTGATGTGTGCACATACGTCCGTGATGTGCCAAACACTAAAATTGTGAAAAGAAACACACTTAGGTTATGTGAAGAAGACCCCTCACCCACCAACCAAGTTGGTGGCATGCTTCATCATCGGGGTCCCACCCGAGGCACCTAGCGTGTCTCAAGTGTGCTGCGACGCCTGATTACAGCGGAGCAGGTTTTGTCATTTGTACCACACATACTGGTTGGATTTGGCACGAGGGTGAGTGATGGTTCAGTAGATCAAATTTTATTAACAAGAGATTTCACAAAAGTGAAATGCACTGGTAATAACTGAAAGGCCAAAAAACTGAACCAATGACTCACAGCTCGTGAGCTGTAAAGCCACGACAAGGCACCAACCGCTTTACAGTTCATTCACACACCTTTCATACATGACATGCACTAGACCATTCACGCCGCCAGCCACGGGCCCAGCACATTACAAGACTCGCATCCACAGACAGCGCCAGTCAAGGGCCCATCACTTTCATACGCCCACATGCCTGATACAGCATTCACAACAGCTGATGAGTGTGTGGACTGGCGTTTGGCCGGCACTGCCAGCCAAGCGCCACCCCACCCACACCGCCAGCCAAGCGCCACCCCACACACACCGCCAGCCCAGCGCCACCCCACACACACCGCCAGCCCAGCGCCACCCCACACACGCCGCCAGCCAAGCGCCACCCCACACACACCACCAGCCAAGCGCCACCCCACCCACGCCGCCAGCCAAGCGCCACTCTACACATGCCATCCCCTTTTTTTGTTTTTAAACAACAAAGAAACCACTAATCATAAATTAGTACAAAACTACAAACACAAAAGCTCTAACTGAATACATGACTAATGCCAACCGTGAAACCGAACATATAAAAATATAAAACACCAGTTTACGCTCACGGAATTTCCCAATAATTCTTCTGTGTGTGGTAGCTCCTGAAACAGCCACCCACACACAGCCCAGGCTTTGAAGGACAATCAGGGCAGTACATCCTAGTCTCCTTCCTGATACCTCTTCGAGCACAGACTCTACATCTCTTAGCAGGAAAGTTTTTTTGGGCCGTGGGAGGAATGTGCTCAGCAAAGTGACGATCTTTCAATCTAGCCACATCCTCCACCACTGCTTCTCTAGGAACTCTTGCCTGTTCCAGCACAACAAGGCTAGCTATGATAGACTCCTGAAATTTCACAAATGTCATCCTTGACTCTGGAGAACTATCCTTAAACACAACAAAAGCATTAAAAGTTGCCAAGTGGAACAAGTGAAGTGCTAATTTCTTATACCACACATAAGACTTACGAGCAGCAGTGTAAGGTTCTAACCTCTGATCTACTCTATCAACACCACCCATGTGCTTATTATAGTCTAAGATGCACACAGGTTTGCGCACTTCGGCAACCTGACCCCAAACAGCCACAGGAGAAGTACTCTCATCATGGATGGTGCTTAGCATGTATACATCCCTCTTGTCTACAAATTTCAGAGCTAGCAGCTCATCATTCCGCAAGGCACTGCACTGTCCCTTCTCAAGTTTTTTACAGACAAGCTCTTTTGGATAGCCTTTCCGATTAGAGCGGATTGTGCCACAAGCAACAGTGTCCACTCTGAACAACTCCTTGAACAACCGAACTCCAATGTAGAAGTTATCTACATATAAATGGTGACCTTTGTTAAACAGTCGTCTACCAAGTTCCCACACAATTTTCTCACTAACTCCAAAAGTGGGAGGACAACCAGGGGGGTCAGTATTGGAATCCCTACCAGTGTAGACCCGGAAATTATAAACATATCCTGTACTACTTTCTGACAGCATATACAATTTAATTCCATACCGTGCCCTCTTGCTAGGAATGTACTGCCTAAAAACCAAACGACCCTTGAACAGGACCAAAGACTCATCTACAGATATTTCTTTCCCTGGAACATAGATCTCTGAAAACCGATCTACCAAATGATCAAGGACAGGTCTAATCTTAAAAAGACGGTCAGAATCAGGATGATCTCGTGGCAAGGCTAAAGCATTATCTACAAAATGCAACATCCGAAGAAGAAGCTCATACCGGTTACGACTCATGATGGCAGGAAATATAGCAGTTGCCCTCAAGGGACTAGTAGACCAATATGAAGACAGCGACGGCTTCCTTATCAGCCCCATCAAAAAAGTTAAACCCAAGAACTTTTTCAACTCTTCCAGATTTGTGGGAATCCACCGGCTAGCTCTAGAGTGTGGCCTAAGTCTGGCAGCGTTGTCCCTCAAAAACTGCTCTGCATACAAATTAGTCTGCTCAACAATCTCTTCCAAAAATATATCGTCCATAAACAACTCAAAAAAGTTGACGGGCAAAAAGTTTTCCGTATTAACTCGACACCCTGGAAAACCAGTAAACGCAGGCAACTGTGGCTGCTCCATGTTTGGTGCAACCCATGCGTCAGGTCTTCCAATGGGAAGCCTTTCAGCCGCTGGCTCCTGTACCATTGGCACATCACTGTCCTCCTCTAAAACAGGCCCTTCATCAGCACTGAGAGTGGCTTCATCATCAGATGATTCATCTCTGTCAGAAAATTCACTTCCAGAATCCTGCACTTCCTCCTCTGCCTCAGATGCAGTCAGTCTCATATTCATGGTCAGAAGATGACTCAAAAAGCACACTAACAACCTGCTGAGCGGTCATCCTACGGCTGGCCATGATCCTTCCTACAAAAATTAACTGGACAAATACACCACCAACAACCAGCACTGTGTAAGATAAGTAACAAAGTATAGGTTTATCACTAAGAATTATAAACTCAAAAACGATACTGCTCACTTGCCTGAAAAAGCTTGACTCACCAGCAACTACTCTGCACAGCCACAGCAATCACCAACGATATCCCACTAAAAAGAGAAAAAAAAAAAGCAAATTAGACATAAGACAACACAATAATCATTGTGCATAACTCTAAGGACAATTTCACACACAATCCTGCATTCAGTACACCACCTACAAACATGTCATTCATGCATTGCAACAATACTCACTTGGAGTAAATTTATTTACTTACCTAAAACATGCAACTACGCAAACCGCAGGACAACTACTGCCAAAACTGCAACAAGCCACAGCAAAGTCAGCAAAAGCTTTGAACTAGAACAAAAAGGAGAAAAACTGTTATTATCATAAAAGCAAATACTTCGCCAGTTGACAAACACTCCGCCACTAACCATTTTTTCATTTTCCCTTGTGTCTAGTCTTCTCTGCTTGGGGGAAGATGGGCCTAAAAAAAAATAGGCCAATCTACCCCCAAGGGAAGGGGGCAGAAATCGCCCAGATTACATTGCACCCTTTGGGGGGGGCGACCCTTGCCCAAGGGGCCACACCCCCACACAAAGCACACACACACACACACATATAGTATCCCTGGCGCTATGGGGATTCTGCCCCCCTTGGGGACAGAAAGGCCTAAAAAATAGGCATATCTGCCCTCAAGGGGGGCAGAACTGCCCAAAAATACATGTGGGCCCCTGGGGGCGACCCTTGCCCAAGGGGCCGCCCCCCAACACAAAAAATAAAAACCAACAATAAAATCCCTGGTGTCTAGTGGCTTTCTGCCCCCCTTGGGGGCAGATCGGCCTAAAAATAGGGCCAATCTGCCCCCAAGGGGGGCAGAAACGACAATAAATACATTGCGCCCCTGGGGGGAGCGACCCTTGCCCAAGGGGCCACCCCCCAACACAAAGCACACATACATAATACTATTTCTGGCGCTATTGGGATTCTGCCCCCCTTGGGGGCAGAAAGGCCTAAAAAAAATAGGCCTCTCTGCCCCCAAGGGGGGCAGAACTGCCCAAAAATACATGAGGGCCCCTGGGGTGACCCTTGCCCAAGGGGCCGCCCCCCAACACAAAAAATAAAAATCAACAATAAAATCCCTGGTGTCTAGTGGCTTTCTGCCCCCCTTGGGGGCAGATCGGCCTAAAAATAGGGCCAATCTGCCCCCAAGGGGGGCAGAAACGACAATAAATACATTGCGCCCCCGGGGGGAGCGACCCTTGCCCAAGGGGCCACCCCCCAACACAAAGCACACATACATACATACTATTTCTGGCGCTGTTGGGATTCTGCCCCCCTTGGGGGCAGAAAGGCCTAAAAAAAATAGGCCTCTCTGCCCCCAAGGGGGGCATAACTGCCCAAAAATACATGAGGGCCCCTGGGGGCGACCCTTGCCCAAGGGGCCGCCCCCCAACACAAAAAATAAAAATCAACAATAAAATCCCTGGTGTCTAGTGGCTTTCTGCCCCCCTTGGGGGCAGATCGGCCTAAAAATAGGGCCAATCTGCCCCCAGGGGGGGCAGAAACGACGTAAAATACATTTGCCCCCAAAGGGGAGCGACCCTTGCCCAAGGGGTCGCTCCCCTACGCTAATAAGCACACACACAGAGAAATCCCTAGTGTCTAGTGGGCATTCCTGCTGCCCGATCGCATCGCGATCGGGCAGCAGGAATGCTCAAAGAGACATCGAGGGAAAGGAAAACCCTTTCCTTTCCCTCGATGCCTCTCTCAGAGCACCCCCACCCCGCACGAAGGGGAAATACTCACCTTCTCCCTTAGACGCGCTGGAAGCAAATGGCTTCCAGCGCGTCTTTCCCCCTTTCCATGAAATCAGCGCGCGATCGCGCACTGACGTCATGGGGGGGGGGGGTGGCGTGAAAGGGGAAGGGATTCCCCTTTCAGCCCTGGCCTGGGGGTGTTGGGGGGCGGCCCTCGGGGGAAGCGCTAGCGCTTCCCCCGACTGCCAGTCCCAGGACGTAATGGTTACGTCCATGGCGCCACACGGGCGCTGCCATGGACGTAACCATTACGTCCCTGGCGGGGAAGGGGTTAATCTTGTGCTTACTTTCTTGATGTGTACTCCCTTTGGGCCTATTCATAATTGTCCCTTATGGCTCCTCACATTCAAAACTGTCTCTTCTCTCCATCACCTCTGCTCGCAGGGTGAGTGAGCTTCAGGCCCTTTCTTCAAAGCCTCTGTACTTGTCCGTACACCCCGACAAAGTGGTGTTACGCACTAGAGCTTCCTTCCTTCCTAAGGTGGTTACACCGTTTCATGTAGGCCAGTCACTTTGCCTACCTTCTACGCACCCCCACATCCTTCCCATGATTAGGAGAGACTCCACCATCTGGACCCAAAAAGAGCGTTGGCGTTCTATCTCAATCATACTAAAGACTTCCGAGTGGATGATCAACTCTTTGTTGGCTATGTGGGTGTGAAAAAAGGGAAGGTGGTGCAGAAACGTACCATCTCTTGATGGGTGCTTCTTTGCATCAAAATGTGCTACGCTTTGGCGAAATAGCAACCTCCTGAAGGCCTGCGGGCTCATTCTACCAGGTCCACTGCTGCATCCACTGCGTTAGCACGCGGAGTTCCTGTCCTGGATATCTGTCCGGCAGCTACATGGGCATCCCTGCACACATTTGCTAAACATTACTGCCTGGACAGTCAGATCCGTCGGGACGGCTACTTTGGTCGTTCGGTCCTGCAGGACTTTCTAGTATGATCTTAGTTCGCAGCCCACCACCGGGATAGCATTGCTTGGGTATCTATTCTAAGGTAAGGAATCTGCAACTAGAAGTCTCTATCAGATGTACAAGTTACTTACCTTCGGTAATGAAATATCTGGTAGAGACACATTCTAGTTGCAGATTCCTTACTGCCCACCCATCCTCCCGCTTCAAACTGATTTCTAGGGAAAGTGTAGGAAGCTGGCTCTGTATGTACTATTTCAAAGTAAAAAATAGCATGCACAGAGTCGAATGGTTCCCCTTAGAGGTACGATAGTGGCAAAAAGAGATAATTCTAATGCTCTATTTTGTGGTAGTGTGGTCGAGCAGTAGGCTTATCAGAGGGTAGTGTTAAGCATTTGTTGTACACACACAGGCAATAAATGAGGAACACACACTCAGACAATTCCAGGCCAATATGTTTTTATATAGAAAAATATCTTTTCTTAGTTTATTTTAAGAACCACAGGTTCAAGATTTACAAACAATACTTTAAATGAAAGGTATTTCACTTAGGAACTTTGAATTAGCAAAATAGCATATACAGTTTTCACACAAATGGCAATAAGCTATTTTAAAACTGGACACAGTGCAATTTTCAACAGTTTCTGGGGGAGGTAAGTGTTTGTTAGTTTTGCAGGTAAGTAAACCACCTACAGGGTTCAAAGTTGGGTCCAAGGTAGCCCACCGTTAGGGGTTCAGGGCAACCCCAAAGTTACCACACCGGCAGCTCAGGGCCGATCAGGTGCAGAGGTCAAAGTGGTGCCCAAAACACATAGGCTTCAATGGAGAAGGGGGTGCCCCGATTCCAGTCTGCCAGCAGGTAAGTACCCGCGTCTTCGGAGGGCAGACCAGGGGGGTTTTGTAGAGCACCAGGGGGGACACAAGTCAGCACAAAAAGTACACCCTCAGCGGCACGGAGGCGGCCAGGTGCAGTGTGCAAACAGGCGTTGGGTTTGCAATGTGATCCAATGGGAGACCTAGGGGTCTCTTCAGCGATGCAGGCAAGGGGGGGGGCTCCTCGGGGTAGCCACCACCTGGGCAAGGGAGAGGGCCACCTGGGGGTCGCTCCTGCACTGGAGGTCGGATCCTTCAGGTCCTGGGGGCTGCGGGTGCAGTGTCCTTACCAGGCGTCGGGTCTTTGAAGCAGGCAGTCGCGGTCAGGGGGAGCCTCTGGATTCCCTCTGCAGGCGTCGCTGTGGGGGCTCAGGGAGTCAACTCTGGCTACTCACGGGCTCGCAGTCGCCGGGGAGTCCTCCCTGTAGTGTTTGTTCTCCACAAGTCGAGTCTGGGGCGTCGGGTGCAGAGTGCAAAGTCTCACGCTTCCGGCGGGAAACGTGTGTTCTTTCTAAGTTGCTTCTTTGTTGCAAAGTTGCAGTCTTTGTGGAGCAGAGCCGCTGTCCTCGGGAGTTCTTGGTCCTTTTAGATGCAGGGTAGTCCTCTGAGGCTTCAGAGGTCGCTGGACCCTGTGGAACGCATCGCTGGAGCAGGTCTTTAGAAGTGGGGAGACAGGCCGGTAGAGCTGGGGCCAAAGCAGTTGGTGTCTCCGTCTTCTCTGCAGGTTTTTCAGCTCAGCAGTCCTTCTTCATCTTAGGTTGCAGGAATCTATCTTGCTGGGTTATGGGAGCCCCTAAATATTCGTTTTATGGGTGTGTTTAGGTCTGGGGGGTTAGTAGCCAATGGCTACTAGCCCTGAGGGTGGCTACACCCTCTTTGTGCCTCCTCCCTGAGGGGAGGGGGGCACATCCCTATACCTATAGGGGGAATCCTCCATCTGCAAGATGGTGGATTTCTAAAAGTGAGTCGCCTCAGCTCAGGACACCTTAGGGGCTGTCTTGTCTGGCCAGTGACTCCTCCTTGTTTTTCTCATTATCTCCTCTGGCTTTGCCGCCAAAAGTGGGGCCGTGGCCGGAGGGGGCGGGCAACTCCACTAGCTGGAGTGCCCTGGGGTGCTGTAACAAAGGGGGTGAGCCTTTGAGGCTCACCGCCAGGTGTTAGTGCCTGCAGGGGAAGGTGAGAAGCACCACCACCCAGTACAGGCTTTGTTACTAGCCACAGAGTGACAAAGGCACTCTCCACATGTGGCCAGCAACATGTCTGATGTGTGGCAGGCTGCTAAAACTAGTCAGCCCACACTGGTAGTAGGTTAAGGTTTCAGGGGGCATCTCTAAGATGCCCTCTGGGGTGTATGTTACAATAAAACGTACACTGGCATCAGTGTGCATTTATTGTGCTGAGAAGTTTGATACCAAACTTCACAGTTTTCTGTGTAGCCATTATGGTGCTGTGGAGTTCGTGCATGACATACTCCCAGACCATATACTCTTATGGCTACCGTGCACTTATAATGTCTAAGGTTTTGCTTAGACACAGTAGGGGCATAGTGCTCATGCACTTATGCCCTCACCTATGGTATAGTGCACCCTGCCTTAGGGCTGTAAGGCCTGCTAGAGGGGTGACTTATCTATACCTATAGGCAGTTTGAGGTTGGCATGGCACCCTGAGGGGAGTGCCATGTCGACTTAGTAATTTTATCCCCACTAGCACACACAAGCTGGCAAGCAGTGTGTCTGTGTTGAGTGAGGGGTCCCCAGGGTGGCATAAGACATGCTGCAGCCCTTAGAGACCTTCCCTGGCATCAGGGCCCTTGGTACCAGGGGTACCAGTTACACAGGACTTACCTGGATGCCACGGTGTGCCAATTGTGGAAAAAAAAGTACAGGTTAGGGAAAGAACACTGGGGCTGGGGCCTGATTAGCAGGCCTCCGCACACTTTCAAATCATAACTTGGCATCAGCAAAGTCAAAAAGTCAGGGGGTAACCATGCCAAGGAGGCATTTCCTTACAGACAGGGATTCCCCCTTTCAGGTCCTTAGCTCTGGCGCACCAATATCTGTGTTCTTAGCGGCTCTGTCCTCTGGCGTGGGAAGTCGTTCAAAGAAACTGTCGTCACTGCGCGAGGGCGGCGTCTATGTACTACTCCCGACGTCATCACGGCGACCACGACACCTGCGGAGTCGACCAACGCCACCTACCGACGCGCAAGGGTATTGCTTGAAGAAAAAAATCTCCGGATCCAGTCTGACGCCTGGGGGAAAATTCTAAGGTAAGGAATCTGCAACTAGAATGTCTCTACCAGATATTTCGTTACCGAAGGTAAGCAACTTGTACATTCATACACTCCATCACCTATGTGGTCAGGAATATACACACCAATTTAGTAACGTTTACACATTTATTGCCCTTAAATTGACAATACTAAGGTCATGTAAATGTTGCGCAAAACCAAATGGTAACAATAGAGAAAGAACATATGTTGTCCAAAGCGTCATAAGAATCTTAACCTAATAAGAGAAATTACCATTAAGCACTCCAAGAGATGTAGGAGGCTGGCCTGATTTGTAGTGGGTAAATCAGGTGCTTACACCTTATACCAGGTCCAGTTATCCCTTATTAGTGAAGTGTAGATAGTGCCTATAGAAGCCAGACTCTCTAAAGGTAGTGTGGATGAGCAGCCAGGGACTAACTAGGAGACATGCAAAGCTCATGCAATATTGTTGTAGTCACACAGTCCTCACACACATGAAAGAAAATACTCAGTGTTACAAAAATAAAGGTACTTTATTTTGGTGGCACAAATGACAAAAATACCATAGAGACCATACTCCCTTAGGAGGTAAGTAATAAACAATTACATACACTAGTATGCAGAAATAGCTGTAACAAAAGTTAGAAAACAGTGCAAATAGTGAAAATCACAATAGCTAGAAATGGCCAGGAAAGCAGGAGTAAATCACAGTAACTTTCCTAGGACACACAAGAAAGAAGATTATGCAAGAACCAGAAGAGACTGCAAGACGCCAACAATGGATTCCTGGACCCAGAGACCTGTGGAAGAAGGGGAGTAAGTCCAAAAAGCACTGAGGAGTTCAGGGAGAACAGGAGCCCCTGCTAACCCGGATGAAGGTGCAAAATAAAGACCAGTGAAGAACAACAGTCAGTACTGAACCCAAGAAGACGGATGTGGGATCCTGGTTGGTGCAGATGATGTCCCACGCTGAATGGTTGATTGCAGTCTGGTTTGTGTCGCTGGATTCTGCCAACAAGCCTTGCATGTGCGAAGCTCGCAGTTAGTGAAAAATGGCGCTGCACAAGACCATTAGGAACCTGGTGGACTCTACTCGGAGGGGGAGTCAGATGGGGCTCTCAGCAACTCGGAGTGCCCTCAGAATACCAGGCAGCGTGCACAGGAGTCCCACAGCACGAGGACAAAGGTGGTGCAAAAGGAGGCCCACGCAGCACTACATAAAAGGATCCCACTCCACCGGAGAACCACGCAAGAAGGAGTGTTGGGGGCCAGAGCTTCACGGTGCACGAAGAAGTTTGTGGAAAGATGCCAACAAGACTTGGAAACTGCAAAACGCGCGGTGCACAAGGGTACTGTCTTGCGTGGAGAGGCAAGCTCTTACCTCCACCAAAGTTGGATAGTTGGATGTCGGGACCACTTCAGTCCACTACCCGTGATGCTGGATCCACGCACTTCGTCAGGAGAAGGGACCCAAGCCACCGGTCGTCGCTGCATAGGGATGCCTGCCGAAGCAGGGAAGTTACTCCTTCACTTCAAGGAAGATTCCTTTGTTCTTCTGGTGCAGGCTGAAGGCTGGCTGTCCTCTTAGGATGCACGACCGGGAAACCGTTGCAGTTGCTGGCAGGAGCTGAAGATACAATGTTGCAGAAGCCGTCTTTGTTTCATTGTTGCAGTTGTAGAGTTCCTGGAGGGTCCAGATGCACTTTCTTCAGTATGAAGGTGAAGTAAAAGATGCAGAGGATTCCTGGTGCAGTCTTGCAATCCGAATCTGAGGAAACACCCAGAGGAGAGACCCTAAATAGCAATGAAAGGGGGATTGGTCTGCTTTCATGGGAGGGCTCTGACGTCACCTGGTGGCACTGGCCACTCAGATGCTCCCAAAGCTCCCTACCACCTTGGAATCCAAGATGGCAAAACTCAGGGACCCTCTGGAGGATCTCTGAACTCCACCCGTGGGATGGGGATGGTTAGGGGAATGGCCACCCCCCTTCCGTTTGTCCAGGTTTGCACCAGGGTAGAGTCTGGGGGTCCCTGAACCAGTGTAGACTGGATTATGCAAGGAGGGCACCATCTGTGCCCTTCAAATCATTTCCAGAGGCATGCCTGTAACACCTGTTTCCAAGGGGAGAGGGTGTAACATCCCTCTCCCAAAGGAAATCCTTTATTCTGCCTTCCTGGGCTTGTGCTGCTCAAGCAACAGGAGGGCAGAAACCTGTCTGTAAGGTGGCATCAGCTGGGGCTGCCTGGAAAACCTCAGAAGGCTGTGATGGCAGTAGTGGGGTGGTCCTCTAAGAAGCCCCCAGAGTGCATGGAATTATACAACCAATGCTTGCATAAGCCTTGAGGTATGATTCCAACATGTTTGATACCAAACATGGCCATATTCAGAGTTACCATTGTGAAGCTGTACATAGGTAGTGACCTATGTACAGTGCACGCATAAAATGGCGTCCCCGCACTCAAGAAGTCCGGGTAAATAGTCGTGGTGGTTGTGGGGGCACCTCTGCTAGTGCAGGGGTGCCCTCACACACAGGTACTCTGCACCCAGCCTTCAGGGATTGAAGGCCTGACATATGGGTGACTTATAAGTGACCTGGTACAGTGTAAATGGCAGTGAAAGGGTGCATGCACCATTTCACACAGGCTGAAATGGCAGTCCTGTAGATGCCTTAGCATGGGCTCCCTATGGGTGCAGCACATAGGGATCCCCTGGAACTCCAATGCCCAGAGTACCTAGATACCATATACTAGGGAATTATTAGGGGTGACCAGTATGCCAATTTTGGGTGAAATACTGGGTTACCAGTATGCAGTGACAAAATTTAGAGGAGAGAGATCATAATCACTGGGGTCCTGGTTAGCAGGATCCCAGTCAACACAGTCAAACACATTCACATCAGGAGAAATTGGGGGTAACATGTCAAAAAGAGGGTACTTTCCTACCAGGGAATTATGCAGAATGACAACAAAATTATTTGGGAAATATCAACTGACTTCTTTTAGTTGTGCAATTGAATCAATCACAATCACTTAATAAACACTCAAATTAATTTTTGGATCAGACATCCTTACTACCAAACTAATTTGAAAAGCATGTGTGGGCTTCATGCAAAAATAAAAATAAGACAAAAATTAATTTGGGAAACATCTAAGTATGGCGCTCGGCAAAAACATGTGATTGGATTTTCTAAAGGGAAGAGCTGCAAAAGAAATTAAATGCTCATTGTTTATGCCTCTCCTAAATAAGATAGCAGTCAACAGAGCCTTTATCAGTGAGCACAGAAACTGCAGGCCTTCAGAAATCGGGATCAGGAATATGGGAAGGGCAACAGTTTAGTAATGTTGGGCATAACCAAACTGTTCAGAGCAGACTGCAAAGACCTGAAAAAAACTAAACTCTGAATGGAGCTGAAAGGAACTCAAAACTGTCTTGCATCACCTAAAGCTTTGCTATATTAAAGTCCCAAAAGTTACTAGCTAAGCTTCTATTGGACAAGGTTATAAGGTGGGTTAGTGTGCAGCCAATAAACTTTCATCTGGGCTTCAGTGGTATCTCTTTCTGTTACTTTTCCAAGATAGGCTCATGTACAATAATACTCTTTATGTGTTGTCAATACATGTAGTTATAATTAATCAAAATACATTTCCACAAACATTTATTAATTTCACAATTAACTTAAGGTGGCTCACATCATAGCAATCTCTTTTAAAGTTGCAGGTTTATTTTTCTAGCACACTTTTTTAGTTAGACCTTTTAATGCACATTAAACATTTCATTTTAGTTACACATTTGTATTAATAATGTTTGCTCTCTAACACAGGTGTCCACAAGCACAAGTGAAGTCAATCCAAATGCTTTTCCTTTGACAACCCGCCCATCTACATCCCGCAACTCTCCTCCCGGTTTGTTTTTAAAATCTATGAATGCCTTGGCAACTAATTTGCTGTCAATCTCTTGAATGCAATGTGATTTTTCTAGGCAAGTACACCCATGCCTTATGGAACCTAGACAGCAAGATCTTGCTAGTCCTGAGGATCTTGGGAACTCACTGGCCCAAATGATTAAAGAGCAACAGGATGCAACAATGTATGTATTACATACAGTCCTATATACCTTTGACTTCATAGACCATGCTGTTTGCACCAGTATAGTGATTAAAATGCACACCTTTGTTCCCATTTGACCTCCAGCCCACTACCCTGCTTTGTGGCCTTTAGATGTAAAAGGACCATGTTCTTTTTGTCCAGAGTTGAATGTGATCAACTGGACTTTCAGCCGATGTCCAGTTGTCCCTTTTTGGACATGCAGACATGGCTGACTCTCCGCTCGACAGATTCAAAATTACTGGCACCATGACTCGATTTTGGGGGTATTGTCCCCACCCAGATAATTCCACCTCAAGTATGGAAAGTTTAGGGGCTATTCTAGAGACCTAGCATACTGGCAGCGCAGCCTTCCCATGCGGTACAGCAGAAATTTGAGCTCTTTCGGGGCAGAGGTCGCAGTGCGGCTGAGGTCATTCACACCAGCAGGGTCAGCTACCCTCCACCCTTCCTCCCTTGCAGCAGCGGCTCCCAAGCCATTTTGTTTTGCTCTCCCAGGTCACGACTATTCGATAGGTGGTGGGGTATGATATTTCCTTCTTGGCCGAAGACTGGAGAGATGGCTTTTACAAATTGTTCAGTGTGTCTGTGCCCTGGCCTTCATTTCATCCCCACCTCTTATTTTCCCACAGCAGAGCAGTTTTCCACAGATCACGTCACTTTCCTGATGCAAGAAAAAATGTCCTGTTCGCCAAAGGCGACATAAAGTAGTGCTGTACTTTGAGATGGGCGAGGGGTACTATTTGTGCTACTTGAATGCTGGTAGGGGTGCTGGCTCCACACTGGTGCTGGTAGTGATGTCTTCATGATGTCACTTGAGCACCGTCGACCCACTGATGTCTGTTGCCTGTTTTCCGTGCTAGTGACTTTTATCCGGAGCTCAACTGTCCTCAGGAAATGAGTCGACTATTTTTTTTCAAACTTTATCTCAGGTGCATTTACATAATGTCTCTCCCTAAATGTTCAGGGTTTAACTATGCAGGGACTGTGATGGGCAAACGTCCATTATGGACCCGCATCAGAGACATGCTTCACTAGGCATTTCCTCCTGTACATGTGTTTCCTCGGGTCTTAAGGAAGACACGCCTTGACCAGGCTCAAGTCATTCTAATAGCCATGACTAACTAAAAAGGGTGTGGTATTCAGGCCTCTCGCAACCACCTGTAAAACTGTAAACTGTAAACTTTGCACTTGTATAGCGCACTACTCACCCATTAGGGTCTCAAGGCGCTGTATGCATACCGCTGTGGAACCCCTCCTGGCTTTTCCCTGTGAGGTGCCCACTCCTGGACAGCCCCAGGGTGAAGCCAGGCATCCAAGCGCTGTGAGGGCCGTTGTGGAGATTAAGTAAGCTATTGCCCAGAGTTACAGAGTGGGACCCATTAATTAGATTAGGCACTGAGGCAAGAATTATCTGGTCCAAGGGAATTGAGCCCTGGTCCCGGGCCAGATCTCTGCATCAGGGTGTGCCGCTCTAACCATTGTGCCACACCTCTCCACTTCTCCTGAGCAGTTTATGCACCCAACCTCCAGAACCTCCACATTCATGTCTGGTTATTAAGCAGGGTAGCCAGAATGAATGTTTTTTCTTTTTTTCCTGAAGTGGAGGATGTCGTCCTGTGTGCTAATCTGTATATTTGGGAAGATTGAGTAGGTTCATGAAATGTTTGATTATTGAACATCTGCCCTTTCACTGTCTACGCGGTAGTGTGCAGTAGGCACAGTCACAGGCTTTTTCATAGGCCTTTTTGGCCCTTTCTCTGTCTCCTGAACCAACCATCCCTTTTTAAGTCCCCTGTAGTCATGAGACTTTTGAAAGGCCTCAGGAACACGTTTTCATCCTCGCCATTAATAATGCCATAATAGGACCTGAACCTTGTTCTCATGTTTTAAATGTGTTTCCCCATTTGAGCCACTGCACAGTTGCATGTTAGAACGGCTTACTTTCTTCTTACCATCACGTTGGCAAAATGTGCAAGTGAGTTACAGGTATTAAGTGTCAAACCTTCCTTCATCACTTTCTTTTTTCCTGTCAAAGGTGGTTACGCCCTTTCATGTAGGCCAATCCATATGTCTCTCTGCCGGCCTTCTTGCCTCCCCCACATAGTTATCAAGTACAGCATTTGAGGCTGACACTTCAACCCTGCTAACTTCTGATTTGGACTACTGAGGTCGGTACTTCAGGGTATCAAAACCACCAGTGCTTTAAATCTGATTTAATGATTACATTGAATTTAATGTAATTGATGGCCAAAGTACAACTTCAGTAAGTCTCTACTAAGGTTGCCCAAGGTTTCCATTGTCCTTTCTGATTGCATTCAGCGACTGTCCTTCCAGACAGCCTTCTGCCTCCTAGGGAAACGTCTGAATGTCTCTCAAGAAGGGTAATAATAGAGACCTGCCACTGTAAGTGGTGTTACCTCCTCCTGGCAGAAAGACACACAGGGCCTAAAAACTGAGCTTGAAAGGGTAAGCAGCCCTTTAAGGGCAAGTGGTACACACACATGGGATGGGATGCCCTCTTGTTTAGGTAGACAGGCTGACAATGGAGACAGAGAGGGAAAACAGTTGCCAAACCAGTTTTCCCGTTGTTGTGTAACCGAGACGTAGCCACACCCCTAGAGTGGGTTACCATGAGAGGGGTCCAGGCATCATGGAAGTGGGCAGAATAGAGCACTCTGGGTTAGCTAAATGCCACACTTCACAGGAAGTTGTCATCAGCCTGGAGGGATCCAGGTACCCCATTGGCTAGTGACTGTGACCTTAGGGGCAATTTCTTGGCCTAAAAGGGGCACCCCTGCCACCCAGAGCTCAGATCTCGTTTGACTGGAGAAGAATGACAGAAGACTGCCCTGCTGACCCTGTAGCTGGCAACAAAGAAGCTGCACCAAAGTCGAACTGCACCTGCTGCTCCTTTGGCTAGTGAAGGAAAGGACTGTGCGTGCTGTACCCTGCTTGTGGACAAGTCAATCCCTGAGCCACAACAGAAGCAGAGACTCCAAGAGTCAGTTGGCTGATTTTCTATTCGCAGCACAGGGCCATTAAAGCTGAAGAAGCCTCTGGGTGAGCAGGTAGCCAAGAACACCAGATTGTCGCTCCAGGTTGCAGTGCATCCAAGGAGACAGAGACCCAACACTCAAAAATTGCACCTGAGACTTCTGGGCACGGGATAGTCGTCAAAGTGCAGAGTTATCACCAGAAGAAGGAACAGTGGATTTTGCTGTACCCTGTGACCAGTAGTCCAGTGGCGACTGGACTTTTACTGAACCAAAGAGGACTTTGAGGGACATTGACCCATGTGTCCAAAGTCCCCTCACTGGGACTGTGGACTTCGGAATGGCCCTAGGAAAACCCCAATCGTCTACACAGCATGTTCGACATCTTCACAATCCTGTATCCTTTGTATCAGGACCACTTCATAAAAGTCAATAGAAAGGGGCCACTGGAAATGGACTGAAGACTACTTTTCTTGATGAGGTAACTTTCTTCAGAATTTGCAAGTCCCCTTAACTGACTCCCTTCCAAAGTTGATCACTCAAAGTTACTTTAAGTAACTGCATTCCACTTTGACCAACGTTTTCTTTAAACAATTCTGAAATGTCAGTTTATGTGAATTTGCCAATGCTTTTTTGTGGTTAAGTGAAAAGTCTTGATTTATGGGTCATTGTAAAATCTATGTCTCCGGAAGCCTCTGGTGAATTTTTTCTGTTTTGGTGTCTATAAATTCATACATACATATTTATAAATTGGTGTTGGATTTCTTGAGAGTTGTGTTCCTTTCTTTTTTTGGTGTTCTCTTAAATGCTTTACATATGTTCCTTTGTTGAAGCCTGACTGTCAAAAACGCAGCTACCCACGGTTGAGCTAAGGTTCAACCACTGAAACCTGCCTGGTCTGTGAAGGGTTGTTGTCCTCGTACAACCACACCATATAGTATACCCTGTTACATTCCATATTTAATATTCATTTGGAGAATAACTATGATGTGTGATGAGATAGGTCAACCATGCCACAAAGACAATAGGTATGATGACCTCTAAAAAGCCAGTGGCCTTGACACTGCCCCTGAGTTTGTGACTCCTCTCACCCCAGGCCCTGCCACTGAGAGAGAGTTAATTTTCTGTAGTAGTCATGCGTAGTACAGCTCATGTTCTCGACCTTCAGCTTCCCACGTAAACGTCAAAACCAATGTCTTGACGGGCGTGCTCCAGCCAAAGTAAACATCTACTGAGCCCCTACTGTTCTTCAGTGAGGCACTTGCAGATCCTCTCTTAGGGACACGGACAGAACCCCCAGGCAATCAGCAAATTGGGAGACACCACTGCCCTGCCCATGGCAACCTACATCTTTTGTCTTAGCATCCTTCTCCTGAAAGTTTGGCATGTACCAGTCGCATGAACCCAAGTACCTTACCAACTACTCCCCAAAATAGAGATTCCAGACCAGGTGAGACCTTTGGGAAGAGGGCATTTTCTTCCACCTGCTGGGTTCTCAGTTCCGCTAATGCCAATTGTCTGCTGGGCCACTACTCTTACTTTTTGGGATTCAGTATCAAAGTGTACCACAAGATCTCCTACTAGCTCTGACTCAAGCCATACAGAACAGTAGTGTCCCAGCCAAGTTCAAAATTTGTTGTGGCTTGGACATCACACACTCCAGTGGGAAAGCCATTGGAACCATTGTCACCAGTCATCGCTGTTAGACCTTGACAGCCTTAGAAAGGTCTTCCCCCAAACCTTTTGCCAGCTTGCCTTATATTTTTGCTGATTTCTTTTTGTTGGCCTTAGGGCTCTTATCACATTACCCCTACTGACCAGTGCTGAAGTGCATGTGCTCTCTCCCTAAAACATTGTTTGAGTGGTATATACATAATTGGCATATTTAATCTTCTTTTAAGTGCCTAGTAAAGTGCACTACCTGTGCCCAGGGCATGTAATAGTGGGCCAGCAGCACTGCTCTCGTGCCACTCACTTAAGTAGCTCTTTAAAACATGCACAGGCCTGCCATTGCAGCCTGAATGCAGTATTACACTACCATGTTGACTTGCCATTTAAAACCCCTTGCCAAGCCTCAAACTCACCTTTTATTACATATGTCAACCCTAAGGTAGGACCTAGGTAGCCCATAGTGCAGTGTACTATGTAATTAGAAGGCAAGACAGAAACTTTTAAGATTTAGTCCTGGTAGTAAAGAAAACCTCTCAAACCTGTTTTTCACTACTGGGAGGCCTACCCCTCTCATAGGATAGCATTGGGGATTCCTTATTACATTTAATAGGGTGTAATTATTGATTTAGAAGGAGTAGACCTGTCATGTTTAGTACCTATGGAACTGTAATGACAAATCCTCTTTTATCTTGAAGTCAGAATTGTCATTACAATTTTGAAAATGCCGCTTTTAGAAAGTTGGCATTTTCCTGCTTTTAGCCCTGTGTGCCGACAGTATGTCTCCAAAACATGTCTGGAGTGGGGTGGGGGTGGCAGCTGGACTTATGCATTCACTCTAGATAGCCACACACAAAAGGGAGCTTAGGTGTGACTGATGGGCCACCAACATCCTGATGGACAGTCATGGGCAGGATGGCACAGGGAGACAATAAAACTTACACCTTAATTGGCAGTGTCCTGTCCCCAGACAAAGGGTTGCATACCCTTCTGTAGTGAGTCTGGAGCCAGGGCAGATATGGAGGACCTCTGTGCACTTCAAAGCCCTTCTTTGAAGTCTCCCCACTTCAAAGGCACCACTCAGTATAAGAATTCATCTTCTGACTCTACGAACTCAGTACACTTCTGGACCTGTGGATACTCTGCCAGGAAGGACGTCTGCTATTCTGCTGGACTGCTGCTCTGGAAGAACTGTTTTCTTACTGTTTTCCCTCAACCCTCCATGCCTGGGTGTGAAGGACTGGTCCCACTTCACTTGAATCCAGAACCAGAATGACTCCAAGAGCTTGCTGGCTTCCCTCCTGTTCGTCTGACATCTCAGGGACATAAGACTTCCAGCTCATCACCCAAAGCTCCAGGACCAGCTTTCAACAAGCTTCTGCCCCACAAGAGGTGTCTCCCTGGGTCCTTGTAAGTGGTTTTTAGGCTCCTGAAATCAAGCGTTTGGGCTCTTGGCAACTGTAAATTGGCCTGCTTGCTCTGGAACCGCACCATTCACCCCAAGAATCAGCGCAAGCAGCCACAAGTTAGTCTCTTCACACAGCAATTATCACCACTTGCAACCCCAAGAGTCCAGCTCACCAGTGCACAGTGCTCAGCCCACTCTACACTCATGCAGACCACCACCAGCGACACTGTCTTTTCTCCCAGCGAACTTCTCCTCTGTGAGCGTTACTCTTGGCTCAATTCTTGAGAAGGTAAAACTTCATCAGGGCTTGTCTGGTACTGTCTGTGACCACCTCTCCACAGTGGTCGGCCTGAGGTTTTGGATGCAACCCAGTTTAGTGCGACCAGATATCACCGGTTGGTGCGTTATGTTTCTAGCCACTACAACTCCGTTTATTCTTTAAAATTGCATATCTCAACATCTACATATTGGATTTTTGACCTTTTGGTCTTCTTTTGTTCATGAACTTAAGATCTGTTTTTCTAACCAGGTGTGGTATATATTTCTGAATGATGTTTTCAATGTTTTACTGTTTGAAGTGTTGCACATATACTTTGTACATTATACATTGCCACTTAAGTTAAGCCTGACTGCTCTGTGCCAGCTATCAGGGGGTGAAACCAAGTTAATTTAGAGTGTGTATCTAACTTTTCCTGATTAGGTTTGTGGTTCCTGCTTGGACAAGGGGACATACCTCTGCCAATCAGAAACCCAACTTCTAACATTCGCCACACCTGGCTACAATCAACGGGGTTCTCAGATGATGTTCATGTGTCTCTTAAGGAAATGCCCTTTAGCCAGACTCACCTCTTGGAGGACATAGCAGATCCAGTCTGGAGCAGCTCAGCAAGCAGGGCCCTAAAGCACGCTCCATGGGCTTATCCTGCCCCCACATCGCCAGCCACAACAGCTCCATTGTTCCTTTCACTGTTTTCGGCAGAGGTACCCCATACAACCAGCCACTTCAGCCTTACTAAGGTGCTCAACTATTTTTCGGCAGATGCCATGGTGCCCATGGACCCTGTGCTTAAGGTCAGCGTGTCACTCAGCCTACTTCGCCCCCTGGAGCCCCACCTGCTAGACCCCATCAATATGCCCTTAGTGGACCACAGCCACCTGGTTTGAGGCAGGACGAATGATTCTTGTCAGGTTGGCAGACCATAACATCGGACAGGTGGGTACTGCAGATAGTCCAGAAGGGGTATGCCTTACCCTGCATTTTCAGTCCACTGAACCTTTCACAGTCCCTAGAATGACTGAGAGAGAACCATCTGTTCCTCTTATGGGAGAAAAAGCACACCCTTTCAGCTCATATGCTATTGAGAGGGTGCATGCGTCCAGAAGTAGGTTGTGTTTGTTATTCCTGCTACATTCTGTGCCTAAGAAGGACAAGAGGCCCTTACAACACCTTTATACAGAAGGACAAATTAGAAATGCTCACACTGACTTGGGTTTTGTCTGCCCTTGACCCTGGAGACTAGATGGGGGCATATGTAGAAAAACCCATTTCCATATACCTGACCTGCAAGTCCATCTACGCTACCTCTGGTTTGTGGAGCAAGAGGAGCATTTTCAGTTTGTTCTGCTCCCCTTTAGTCTCACCAGTTCTCCTCGGTGTACACAAAAGTCATTGTGGTAGTAGCAGCACACCTGGAGGTCCCAGTCTTCCCTTACCTCGACGATTGGCTTTTGAAGGTGAGCTCACCCCAGGTAGTTGTCAACCACTTCTAGACCTCAGCAGCCTCTTGTGATATTTGGGGGTTTACTATCAATGTGCCAAAGTCACACTCCTTCTCTGTCATTCCTCTTCATCAGAGCCATTCTGTTTTGTGCCTTTCCCTTTAAAAGGCGAATCCGGGACATGCATGCTATTATCTCAATCTTTTGGCCTCTGTCCTCGGTTTCAGTGAGACTGACTCTGAGTCGGGTGGTATTGGTGGCCTCTTACATCCTGCTAGTCAAGAGCAATAGGCGGCATATGCGGCATCTAAAGTCTCAGTGAACCCAACATCACCTAAACCTCTCCACCCACGTCCAGATTTCAGGGGAGACGGCATAAGACCTGAAGTGGTGGTTACTGGTCAAAGATTGAGTCAGTAGCAGATCCCTCTTTGTACCCCTCCCAAAGCTGAGAGTAGTGACCGATGTGTAGCTTCTGGGTTGGGGTGGCCACTTGAGAGATGTGGAGATCAGAGAACTGTCGTCTCAGGCAGAGGCCTGCCTCCATATCACCACCTGGATCTGCAGGCTATCGGCATGGCGTTGAAAGCCTTCCTTCCATCCATCAGAGTGAGACTGGTACATGTGCTGATGGACAAAACAACTGCCATGTGGTACCGCAGTAAGCAGGGTAGAGTGGGGTTGTTCCACTAAGATGGACTACCTTGGCTCAATTTATTGGACACTGTCAAGAAAGAGCAAATTCAGCAGCTTCGAGCATTGTTGATTCCAAGGTGTCTCTCTCTCTAGGACACTCGTTCCTCCTAGAGTGGTCCTCAAAACTCCTGTATGCTATCCCGCTGATAACGCATCTGCCCCAAGTTCTGAAAATGATGAGGACCGACTGGGCCCAAGTCATCCTAGTGGCCCCATATTAGCCACGGAGAGTATGGTATCCAGAACTGCTGACCTTGAGTGTCTTTGCTTCTATCAGGATCCCCCTTCGGCAGGACCTGCTGTCGAAGCAAGAGGACAGGGTTCTGCATCCAGGCCCTTGCAGTCACCACCTTCATGCGTGGAGATTTGATCTCTTTGAAAACTGTATAAGGCTGTTGTTGGCACAGGTTTGTGGTTTGATATGGCACACGCCAGATTGACCTTCTCCAAGCAACAATATCTGACATTATTTGTTTTGTCCTTTGCCTTAGGCACGGTTAAAGGGTATCGTTCAGCCCTTTTTGCCTTTTTTACCATTGGCGATCCGTATCTAATTATAAATCCATCGGCTGTATTGATTTTGTTTTTTTTAAGGCCTGCAACCCTTGTCTCCTTCTCCCTTGATATGCCAGTGTGGAACCTTAACATGGTCCTCACATATTTGTTGTGCCCTCCCTTTGAGCTACTTCACAGGTTCCCTCTGCTACTTTGTACCCTCAAGACATTATCCCTCATCGCCATAACATTGGCACAGGGAAGGAGTTAGCTGCAGGCTCTCTATTGACACCCGCCATACATCACGTTCTTCTGTTATAAACTGGTTCTGGGGACGCAGATATCCTTTATATCTGATAGAGACTTCTAGCTGCAGCTTCCTTACCTTAGTATTCCCTTTCGTCAGCTTCGAATCCGGAGTTTTTTGTGAGCAGTACCCTGCTCGCGCGCCGTCAGACGGCATCGTTCAGATCCGCGTGCGTCGACCAGCTCCGCGTGCGTCGCCAGCATCGTTGGAGTCGTCTATGACGTCACGGTTGTCTATATAGACGCCATCTCGGCACGCGTACGTCAGTTCTTTTCCTTTCGCACCGGTTAAGCGCAGTTTCGGAAAGAGCTACCCTGCTTCGACGGTTTGTCGACGCTTTTTTGACTGTTTGGAGTCATGACTTCGAGAAAGACAGGATTCAAGCCGTGTGGTGCGTGTCATCGCACCGAGTTTGTCTTTGGTGCTTGGACAAGGACCACGATTCCACCTCGTGCTCCGATTGTCGGGCCATGGCGCTGAAGGCCTTGAGGGAGAGATCCCTTAAGCTTCTTGCGGCCCGACATTCGTCTTCGGTCAGCGCGACTCCGCGGAGGTCACGGTCCCGCAGTAGGAGGAGGTCGTGGCACCGCTCCCGGAGCCCCGAGTCCTCTTCCTCGCACTCGAGGTCATCGGAAGGTAAGAGGCACAAGAAGAAGTCCAAGCGGACTTCGTCTTCGCCACGCCCGTCGACCGACGAGGCGTCTAGGGAACGTCGACTTTCCGAGCACGGTTCTGCAGAGCCATCGCCAGGGTCGACTCCGCGTCTTCCCCCCTTTCCGGGGACCGGATCGACCCCCGCTCAAATTAAAGAATTTTACGAGGCCATGTGTCTTGTTTTTGAGCGGGCTGTACCCTCGGGTGGGACTTCGGGCCCCGCGGGGTCAGCAGGGGCCCCTTCTTATTCAACGCCGGCGGCTTCACCTTGGCGCCGTTGGGGACCTCAGGATCCGATAACGGATCCGGACTGGTGCCGGTTTCACACAGTCGACCTCCTACGGCGCCGGTCCGACGTCGACGATTCCACCAACGGTGGTAGCCCCATCCTTATTCCGGATGATCCGGAGCGACGTCGTACGACGTCGACTCCGATTTCGACGGAGCCGGTTCGGCCGAGATCATTGTCTGCGCATTATTTGGAACAGACAGACGCAGGAGAGGAATGGGAGGGGTCTGAGGACAATTTAGAATCAGGTTTGCAACAGGACTGGTATGTGGATCTAGGGGAGGCCAGTGGACTGGACACATCTCCAGATACTGGTATGCTCTCTCCACCTAATGTGGCTACGGAGGAGGAGGCTTCTTTCGCTATGGTGGTGCGTAGGGCAGCTGAGGTCTTGGACCTAGATTTGCCTACGGTGCCAGTCAGGACAAATATCCTGACAGAAGTACTTCAGCCGGGGGTGTCAACATCGGAACCGTTGTTGCCCTTCAATGAGGCTCTTACAGACGTCCTTCTGGGTACGTGGTCCAAACCCAGCACAGGGGCTCCTGTGAATAGGACGGTCGGTCGCCGCCATAGACCCGCTCCCAGCGACCCTAGTTTCCTAACACAACACCCCACTCCTGAGAGCTTGGTTGTCCAAGCCTCTACTTCACGTGGTGCCTTCCCTTCCGCTCCCCCGGATAGGGAATCCAAGAGGCTGGATCAGCTTGGGAAGAAGATGTTTTCTTCCTCCAGCCTGGCATTGAGGTCTGTAAACACCTCTTGCCTATTGGGCCGTTATTCCCATACTTTATGGGATACAGTGGCGCAAGTGCTGCCCCAGGTCCCGGAGGGCGTGCGGGACACTCTCACCCAGGCTGTAAAGGATGGGAGAGATGCAGCCAAGTTTACAATCCGATGTGGCTTGGATACGACCGACTCGCTGGGCAGAGCAATTTCATCGTCAGTGGCCCTTCGTCGCCACGCCTGGCTACGTTCCACTGGTTTTTCAGGGGATGTTCAGTCCAGCTTGATGGACATGCCCTTTGATGGGTCTCGCCTTTTTGGCAAAAAGGCAGACTCCGCGCTTGAGAGGTTCAAGGATTCTCGAGCCACGGCCAGATCCTTAGGCCTTTCAACGCCGGCAAGACAGCAGTCTGTTTTTCGTCCCTTCCGAGGCTTCGGGAGGGGCGTGGTACAACGCCAGCCACAGTTTAGCCATCGTCCTCAGGCTTCACAGCATCCCGGAAGAGGACGTGGTCATGGTACCATCAGACCCAAAGGGTCTGGCCAGAGGTCGGCCGCCACACAGCCCCCCTCCACTGCGCCCAAGCCCTCCTAGTGTGGTTCTGCGGGATCACGTCCGTCCAGTTGGAGGGAGGATTCGTTTTCATCTCCCTCACTGGCTTTCCATCACCACGGACAAGTGGGTCCTGCAGATCATACGGAAGGGCTACTCCTTTCCCTTCCAGTCTTTCCCTCCTTCTATCCCTCCGACTAAGGAATGGCTGATGGAGGACCATTTAGCTTTGCTCCGCGAGGAAGTTTCGGCTCTTTTGGCCAAGGGAGCCATTGAAAGAGTCCCAATATCAGAAGTAGGCAGTGGTTGTTATTCCCGCTACTTTCTGATTCCCAAAAAGAAAAAAGGCCTTCGCCCTATTTTGGATTTAAGGGACGTCAATCTCTTCCTCAAGAAGGAGAAATTCAAGATGCTCACTCTTGCTCAGGTTTTGTCTGCCCTAGGCCAAGGAGACTGGATGGTAGCGTTGGATTTGCAGGATACGTATTTCCATATTCCCATCCTGCCAAGCCACAGGCGTTACCTGCGGTTCAAGGTGGGCCACGAGCACTTTCAGTTTACCGTGCTTCCTTTCGGTCTCACCAGTGTCCCTCGGGTGTTCACAAAGGTGATGGCGGTGGTGGCAGCTCATTTGCGCAGGTCAGGGATTTCAGTCTTCCCCTACCTGGACAATTGGCTGTTGAAGGCGACGGCGGACCTCTTGCATTCGCTGGGGTTCACTATAAATGTGCCGAAGTCACACCTGACTCCCTCTCAGAAGCTCTCTTTCATCGGAGCTGTTCTGGACACAGTGCAGTATCGGGCTTATCCTCCCGATCAGCGGGTTCAGGATATTCAGGTTATGATTCCGATGTTTCGGCCTCTATCCTGGATCTCGGTGAGACAGACTCTGAGGCTGCTGGGACTCATGGCTTACTGCATCCTGTTGGTCAATCATGCCAGATGGCGCATGAGGGCTCTGCAGTGGGACTTGAAGTTCCAATGGGCACAGCATCAGGGAAATCTTACCGACGTAGTTCAGATCTCGGAGAGGTCTTCCTGAAGATCTGCAGTGGCGGTTAGTGAACTGCGAGTGGGTCAAGGACAGACCCCTCTCCCTTCCCCAACCAGATCTAACGGTAGTGACAGATGCGTCACTTCTGGGATGGGGCGGCTATCTGGGGGAGGTGGAGATCAGAGGTCACTGGTCTCCGGCGGAATCCAGGCTCCACGTCAATTTGTTGGAGCTTCGGGCGATCCGGCTAGCATTAAAAGCATTTCTTCCTGTTGTGAAAGGGAAGGTGGTGCAGGTGTTCACAGACAACACTACCGCAATGTGGTACTGCAACAAGCAGGGCGGTGTGGGGTCGTGGACCCTTTGTCAAGAGGCTTTACGTCTCTGGACATGGCTGGAACAGCAGGGCATGACCCTGGTGGTTCAACACCTGGTAGGTTCTCTGAACGCCAGAGCAGACGAACTCAGCCGAAAATGCTTAGAGGATCACGAATGGTGTCTCCATACGGAGGTGGCGCAAGGACTCTTTCAGCAGTGGGGAGAGCCTTGGTTAGATCTGTTCGCCTCCGCAGAGAACGCGCAATGTCAGCAGTTTTGCGCGTTGGAGTTTCCAAGGGGGCTATTGCTAGGCAATGCTTTTCGTCGCGAGTGGAGTTCAGGCCTCCTGTACGCCTTTCCGCCTATACCACTTCTGCCCAGAGTTCTCAAGAAAATCAAGAACGACCGGGCCCAAGTAATCCTTGTGGCTCCGGATTGGGCACGGAGAGTTTGGTATCCAGAACTTCTCAAAATGAGCATCGGTCCTCCAATCAGGCTGCCTCTTCGGGAGGATGTTCTGTCGCAGCAGCAGGGGAAGGTTCTCCACCCGAACCTGTCAACTCTGCGCCTTCATGCGTGGAGATTGAGCGGCGACAGTTGATGGTTTATGACCTCCCTCCTGAGGTCTGTGATGTCATTCTGGCGGCCAGGCGGCCCTCTACTAAGTCGATCTACGCCTCCCGTTGGAAACGTTTTGTTTCTTATTGTTCAGAGAGGTCTATTGATCCTCTTTCTTCTTCTCTGTCTAACATCCTTTTGTTTATTTTGTCTCTGGCCCAGCAGGGTTCTTCCTTGGGGACTCTCAAGGGCTATCTTGCAGCCTTATCGGCTTTTCTTCAGTTGCCTGATCAACCATCTCTGTTTAAATCACCCATAGTACAGAGGTTTTTGAAAGGGCTCGTACATCTGTTTCCGCCTGTGCCTTACGTTATGCCCCAGTGGGATCTTAATCTGTTTCTTACCTTCCTTATGTGTGCTCCTTTCGAGCCTTTGCATAACTGTCCTCTCCGGCTGCTCACTATTAAGACAGCCTTTTTGGTGGCAATTACATCTGCCAGGAGAGTAAGTGAGCTGCAGGCTTTATCTTATAAACCTCCTTATCTCATGATATATCCTGACAAGGTGGTGTTGAGAACTCGTGCCTCTTTCCTCCCCAAGGTGGTGACCCCTTTCCATCTGGGTCAAAATATCACCCTGCCCACCTTCTTTGCACCACCGCATTCCTCTAAGGAAGAGGAGCGTCTCCATCGACTGGACCCAAAAAGAGCATTATCGTTCTACCTTGACCGCACTAAAGAGTTCCGGGTGGACGACCAACTCTTTGTGGGGTACGTTGGTGCAAAGAAGGGTCGGGCAGTACAGAAACGATCCATTTCGCGCTGGGTCGTTCTCTGTATAAAAATATGCTACGCTTTGGCAAAGAAGCAGCCTCCCGAGGGCTTGAGAGCTCATTCCACTAGGGGGAAAGCTGCTACCACTGCGTTGTCACGTGGCGTACCGGTGGTGGACATATGTCAGGCCGCAACGTGGGCTTCCTTACACACGTTTGCGAAGCACTACTGCCTGGACAGTCAGGTGAGGAGAGAGGGGCATTTTGCCCGTTCTGTCTTACATGACTTCCTTGTATAAAAAAATAAAAAATCTCCTTCAGACTCACCACCATGGGTTATAGCTTGGGTATCTATTCTAAGGTAAGGAAGCTGCAGCTAGAAGTCTCTATCAGATGAACAAGTTACTTACCTTCGGTAACGAGGTATCTGGTAGAGACTCTATCTAGCTGCAGATTCCTTACACCCACCCAAGCCTCCCCGCTCTGGGGAATTTTTTCTCATGTACACATGTGTTTATAGGTATATATATATATTTATATATATATATGTGTTTCATTTTGGCAACTTTTTGCCTTTCTTACAGACATGATAGTGTTTTTCTCCAAACAGTCAGAGAGGTTAAAAGTGTATTGGTTGGTTCTTCCATGACTCTGTGCTTCTGGCGCAGGAAGTTGTGGAAAAGAACTGACGTACGCGCGCTGAGACGGCGTCTATATAGACAACCGTGATGTCATAGACGACTCTGGCGACGCACGCGGAGCTGGTCGACGCACGCGGATCCGAATGACGCCGTCCGACGGCGCGCGCGCAGGGTACTGCTCACAAAAAACTCCGGATTCGAAGCTGACGCCAGGGAATTCTAAGGTAAGGAATCTGCAGCTAGATAGTCTCTTCCAGATACCTCGTTACCGAAGGTAAGTAACTTGTTCTTTAGAAATTCTGATGTTGTTCCACGTTGGTCAAAATATCAGCCTGTCAGCATTCTATGTTCTCCTCTGCCCTCTAAGGAGGATTCCATCTCTTGGAACCCAAAAGATCACAGAGCTTTTATATCGATCATATCAAAGAACACCGGGTGGATGATCAGCTCTTTGGGGAGTTCTCTCGAGCATAAAAAATGAGTCATACAGAAAATGAAATTTTTTTGCTGGTTAATGCTCTGCATGAAGATCTTGTATGCAAAAACTGCCTCTAGAAGGAATGCATGCTCATTACACCATGGCCAAGACCGCTACCCACATCTACGTTGGCACGCAGAGTTTCTGTCTTGGAATGTGCAAGGCAGCTACGTCAGTGTCGCTCGTACGTTCATGAAGGACCACTGTCTTGACAGCCAGGTTCGCTAGGAGGGGCATTTCTCCAGCTTGGTCCTACAGGACTTTTTAGTTTGAGCCAACTCAGAGACTGACCTCCTAATAGGTACTGCTCTCGAGTCTGTTCAGAAGGTGAGAAATCTGCAGTTAGATGTATTTATCAGAAGAAGTTTCTTTCCTTCGGTAATGCTCTTTCTGGTAGACACTCTACCTAGCTGCAGACTCCTCTTCTATCCTCCCCGTTGTGTGAAATTACCTCTGTCCCACAGTACTCCACCTGGTGGCCATCAGAGCTTAGTCCTTCCCAATCACCCACCAACCATGCTTGCAACCTGTGGATGATATTAGATGACAATCTCAACATGATCATACAGATAAACAGTTTACTCCTCCTGACTCCACAGGAGGAGTAAACTGTTTATCTGTATGATCATGTTGAGATTGTCATCTAATATGATCCACAGGTTCCCTACAAAAAATCTTCAGATAGATTTCCAAAGCACCAGATGTATTGTCACTCAAGCCCTAATCACCAGCATCTCCTCCACCAACTTCAGACCACCCAGAATGCCACTGCCAGAATGGACCTAGATGCACCGACATCCCACTTCAACTGAAAATCTCAGCTGGCTGCCGATATACAAATGTTGTCAATTCAAACACCTCACACATACATACAAGGCACTGCACAGCATTTGGCACAGCGTACCTCAACCCCGCTTACACTTCCACCAGGCACCTGCACTCTGTGTCTTTCTCTCCTGCACACACCCGCAGAAGCAGCACAGGAGGACTAGCCTTCTCATTCCTTGCACTGAGACAACAAGTTACTTACCTTCGGTAACAATTTATCTGGTAAAGACTTATTCTAGTCGCAGATTCCTTAACTTGGAAATTCCCCCATGCGTCATTCTAGATCTTGAGATTTTTCTTCTAGCGGTACCCTTGTGTGCCGTCAGGTGGCGTCAGTCGACTCCACGTCCGTCATTAGCATTGTGGTGGCTGGATATGACATTGCGGGTCATACGTAAGGCGCCACCTTGGTGCGCTGACGTCTGTTTCTTTTCATGAAAGCATGGAGCCATGAAGAACACCAATATTTGTTCACCAGAACTAGGGCCCTAAAAGGGAAGTTCCTGTACCTAGAAATCAGTTTGTAGAGGGTGGAGGATGGGTAGGTCGGTAAGGAACCTGCAACTAGGATATGTCTCTACCAGATAAATCGTTACTGAATGTAAGTAACTTGCTCATCAGATAGAGACTTTTAGTTGCAGATTCCTTACCTTAGAATAGATACTCAAACAATACCACCCCCAGAGGTGGGTCTGTGAACCAAGATCCTTCTAGGAAGTCCTGCAGGACCGAAATCGCCAAAGTAGCCGTCCCTGCAGACCGGACTGTCCAGGCTGTAGTGTTTAGTGAACGTGTACAGTGACACCCTCGTTGCTGCCTAGCAGATACCCAGGACTGGAATTCCACGTCCTAATGCTGTGGTGGCAGCTGTTGCCGTGGTAGAGTGAGGACGCAAACCCTTAGGGTGTTGTTTTTTTAGCCAAAGCATAGCACATTTGAATGCAGAGAATAACCCATCTCGAGATGATTCTTTTCTGCACTGTCTTTTCTGCACTTTTCTGCTGTCCATTCTTCGCGCCCGCATAGCCCACAAAGAGTTGATCATCCACTCAGAACTCTTGAGTACGATTGAGGTAGAATGCCAATGCTCTTCTTGGGTCCAGGTGGTGGAGTCTCTCCTGTTCTTTAGAGGGATGTGGGGGCATGTAAAAGTAGGCAGTATGATGGATTGGCCTACATGAAAGGGTGTGACCACCTTAGGGAGAAAAAAAGCACCACCTTCTAAGGATTGATGGAGAGGAAAGGTGGCTTAGAAGAAAGAGCCTTCACCTCACTCACTCTACGGGCAGAAGTGATAGCCACAAGGAAGGCTGTTTTCAGAGTAAGCAGGCAAAGAGGACAATTGTGAAGTGGCTCAAAGGGAGCGCACATCAGATAAGTGAGGGCAGTCTGATCGGAAAATCGATGGCCATGTTCAAGAGCTCGGGATACCATACTCTTTTTGCCCAGTCCGAAGCCACAAGAATGACTTTAGCTCAGTCGTTCTTGATCTTCTTGCGAACTCTGGGCACAATTGGTATTGGCGGAAAGGAGGCCTGAGTTTCACTTAAGACAAAAAGCATCACAGAGCGAGTGCTGTCTTGGAAACTCCAACGTGCAAAACAGCTGACATTGCACGTTCTCTGCAGAGACAAACTAATCTAATCAAGGCTCTCCCCACTGCTGAAAGAGACCTTGCGCCACCTCTGGATGGAGACACCATTCGTGATCAACCTGGCATTGACTGCCAAATTTGTCTGCTCTGAGGTTCAGAAAGCCCACCAGATGTTGAACCATCAGGGATATGCCCTGATGTCCTAGCCATGTCCAGAGGTGAAGAGCTGGGTCCACAACCCCACCCCGCCCTGTTTGCTGCAGTACCACATGGCAGTGGTGTTGTCCGTGAACACCTGCACCACTTTTCCTTTGAGATTGGGAAGAACTGCTTTCAATGCTAGTGTGATCACCCTGAGCTCCAAAAGGTTGATATCGAACTCTGACCCTGCCGGAGACCAGATGCCTCTGATCTCCATCCCCCCTATGTAGCCCCCCAATCCCAGGAGTGATGCATCCGTCACTACAGTTGGGGAAGTGAGAGAGATCTGCCTCTGACCCAATCACGGTTCAAAAGCCACCACTGCAGATTTGCGCAGTCCCCTCCGATATCTGGAACATGTCACAGAGAGTCCCCTGATGCTGCGCCTACTGAAACTTCAGGTCCCACTGCAGAGCCCGCATATAGCATCTGGTATGAGTCATCAGCAGGATGCATGAGGCCCAGCAGCCTTGGACTAATTCTCACCGAAATCCAGGATAGAGTCTGACAAATCGTTATCATAGCCCGAATATCCTGGACTCGCTGCTCTGGAAGATAGGCCCGAAACTGCAGTGTCCAGAACAGCTCAGATGAAAGGGTGCATCTGAGAGGGAGTCAGGTGTGACTTCAGCATGTTTATAGGGAACCCCAGCAAATGCAGGTGGTCTGCCGTAGTCTTGAGGTGGGAGATGACAGCCTGGGGTGAGCTCGCCTTCAACAGCCAGTCATCGAGGTAGGGGAAGACTGAAACCCCCAAACCTATGCAGATGAGCTGGGACCACCGGCATCACATTGGTCAAAACTTGAGCGGCGCTTGTAAGGCCAAAGGGGAGCGTGGTGAATTGGAAATGCTCGTGAACTACCACGAACTGCAAGTAACATCTTTGGGCAGGCAGGACGGGAATATGGAAGTAGGCGTCCTGCAAGTCCAAAGTTACCATCCAGTCTCCTGGGTCCAGGGCAGATAGGACCGGAGCCAGAGTATACATTTTGAACTTCTCCTTCTTGAGGAAGAGATTGAGGGACTGGAGGTCTAGGATAGGCCAGATGCCCTTGTCTTTTTTGGGCACCACAAAGTAGCAGGAATAACAACCATAACCTACTTGTGACACAAAGACCCTCTCTATAGCTCCCTTGGCCAAGAGAGCCGTAACCACCTCGTTGAGAAGTGCCAGATGATCCTCGGACATGTAATTGTAGGATGTTGGCATGGCGGGCGGGGGAAGCCCCTTTGGACTATTTGCTAAACTCACCTGTCTGACGTGATGGTGGTCCGAGTGGGGCGGGTGATGTCGGATCCTGCCAACAACTGGTTCCTGGTGGGGAAGCACCAGATCATGACGGCTTGGAGGCTGCAAAATGGGGTGGACAGGCTAGACCGCTGGCTCTCCTGGCTCAAAAGATCGACACGAATGCTGGATCACACATCCTTGGCCACGCAGTTGCTGCGCGGCACAGTGGCTGTCAGGGAACAGATATGGCTGGGTGCCCCTTCGTAACCACGAAAGGGGAGAAGAGCAGGCTGAAGGGGGCAAGGGACAGCCTTAAGGCCAAGGGACCAAGCCATAGATCGGGACTCCTTAAAGCGCTTGAGCGCCGAGTCTGCTTTGTCCCCAAAGAGACGTGTGCCATCAAAAGACATGTCCATCAGAGTAGATTGGCCAGCCCCTTAAAAGCCAGATGTACATAACCAGGTGTGGCATCTCAAAACCACAGTCGATGCAACCAATCTGCCCAGAAAGTTGGTCATATCCAGCCTATATCTGATGGTAAACTTTGCTGCTTCTCTCCCATCAGCAACAGCTTGGGAGAAAATGGCCCTGGCCTCCTCTGGGACCTGTGGCAGTGTAGGAAAGTATCATCTTTCTAGCATAGTTACCCCCACTTTTTGCATGGTGTCCATGTGTTTTGCCTGTAGTATACGGGGATCCAGCTAATCAGGACCTCAGTATCAGTGCTCTCTCCTCTAAATTTGGTTGTATGGAGACTTTTACACCCAACAATTGGCATACTGGTGCACCCTTGTAAGTCCCAAGTATATGATACGTAAGTACCCAGGGAACTGGTTCACCAGGGGTCCCCCATGGATGGCAGCATGTATTTTGTTACCCATGGAAGTCCATGGGTAGCACAGTGTCTGCAGGCCTGCCATTGCAGCCTGCATGAAATTGTGCATGCACCTTTTCACTTTAGATATAAGGCTTTCCTTATATCGTTGTCACTGCACTTGGACACTGTAAATCACCCCTATGGTAGGCCCTTCAGCCCAGGGGCAAGGTGCATGGTCTTGAGTGTGAGAGCGTCCCTGCATTAGCAGAAATGCCCCCACAAACCCCAGACTCTGTTCCCAGGACTTTGTAAGTGCGGGGAAGTTATTTTGAGGCATGTAGTGGACACTGGTCACCAAGAGTAGTCTAACTACTTAATGGCTTCTCTGAACCTAGGCATGTTTGATATCATGGAAATACACTGATTCCAGTGTCAGTTGCATGATACAATGTACTCTGGGGGTTCCTTTGAGGATCCCCCAGATCTCCTTGAACAGCCTTGCAGGGTCTGCATGCCAGCCTGTTCTGCTGCCGACCCCAGACACTGTTCTGACCTCCTGCTGCTTAGCCTAACTCAAGCAGGGGAAGGCAGAACAAAGGGTTTTCTGTAGGAGGGAGGTGTGACCTCCTCTCCTTTAGAATTAGGTGACTCTGGGCTGGGACGCCTCTCAGCACCATCAGACCACTTTGAAGGGCACATTTGATGACTTCCTTGTATAAACCGGTCTGCATCAGTACAGGGACCCCCCCTGTTTCCGCTCTGGCACAAAACTACACTGAGGACAGGGGAGTGACCCCTGTCCTTAGGAGGTGCACAGATCTCCACCAGGTGGCCGCTTGATTGTGCCATCTTGAAAATAAGATGTGCAGAGGCCCCTGGGGCATGTGACTGGTTAGGCTAGCTAGGTGACGTCCCTGATAGGCAGATCACTGCACATAGTATCCAACCCCCTTTTAGGGTTACTTAAGGGCACCCCCTGAGGGTGGGTCGCCAGATTTGTCGAGCAAGACTCTGCAAGACTCTTCTGCAACCTGTCCTCCGTAACCGCTGCTGGTCTGCCTTAGGAACTGAAACAAGACTGTATCCAGTTGTGTGGGCTCCACTGCAACATTATTTCTCCAGCTTCTGCAACATCTGTGGCTCTGCATCCTCCAGGGTCACAAGGGCTCTTTGTGCATCAAGAAGCAAGAAGGAATCTCCCTTGGACTGAAGGAGTCAATCCCCTGCATCTGCAGGCACCACAACAACTAGCTGGTGGATCCTGCTGCATTGAAAGGCTCTGCCACACAGGTAGTGGTTCTATGGCCCTCTCCACGTCCAACTTGTCTTCTGACCAACTTGGGAGACGGTTGGTCCTTGCTGTAGCCACTGGGACGGAACCCCTGTGGACTGCGTTGGTTGCTGTTACCAAGTCTTGTTGACTTTTCCTCCAGAAGCTCTTCACGCTCCAAGAAGCCCCAGCCTCCAGCACTCTGCATCTCCAAGAACAGCTTCCACCATGCAACTCCTGCGGCGTGGGACTCCTTCTATTTTGTGTTGCTGAGGCCTCCCTACGACTTCCTGTGCTTGCTGCCAGTGGATCCTCGTGGGGGCTCCAATGATTCCTGCTGGCTCTCCTGTGTGCAGAGGGCCAGCCCTGACTCCTCTCCTGGGGTCGAGTGTCTAGGACCTTGCTGGTCCCCAAACTCCTGCAAACTTTCCAGCAGCTTCTTCCTACTTTTGCCAAGGCTTGTTGTGGCTCTGCTGACCACTAACACCTCCACAATCCAGCAACCTATGTGGGACAGCTCGTGGGTGACTCCAAGGATTTTCCTGAATCACCTGGACTCCGCAACTGTACTCCTTCCTTCACTAACCTGCAGGAACTTCTCCCCAAAGAGGGTGGGCGTTGGTTACAGCAGCACCTGGACATTTCCGATTGGTTATGGACATTATCCCTTTCTTTTTCAGGTGCTTCTTATCCGGAATCCGCCCTTGGGTTCCTCTGACTTGGACCACAGGTCGCGACAGCAGCTGGATAAACGAGGCTCCCATTGACTCCAACAAAGTCTTCTAAACGTCACTTCACCCCTAGCACCTGGGCTCCCTGGTGTAAGCACTCCACTCTCCTGGGTAGCCACGGGTGGGAGCACTATCGAACCTTCCTTGTGGCTGTGGGTTTCCTCGGGGTCTTCTGGGAAGGGTCCTGAATCCTGAAAATTCCAACCGTGACGGTCCTGTGTTAGTCTATGGAACACCCAAATAGATAACACCTCTGCATACGGGCACCTGGGAGGCATCTACTACTTACTAAGGTTGATTTTGTACTCCCCCAGCTCCTAAGATCCTAACAAACATACCTTGGTTGGGCACCTCTATTCTTATACAACTTTCTTAGTATATGGTTTGCCTCTCCCCTCATAGGGCTCCATGCATTTCTGTGCTTCTCCTGTTTGTTTCCAAGTATATTTTCTGTGTCTACATACCACTAGGTGGATATATTCCAACGTTAGTATGGAACTAGTGTGATAATAAAGAATACTTCATTTTTATAACACTTGGTGTGGTTCTTTCTAGTGTGAACATCACTGGCTGCTGTTGTATTGTAAGTGCTTTACACTCCTCCTTGATAAGCCTGAGCTGCTCTCCACAGCTACCCCTGGAGAGCTTTGGTTATCTAGGCACCAACACACTATCACTAAGGCTTTCCTGGACTCCGTATAGGGTGTCACACCATAGGTGCACATCATAAACTGAGCCAGCCTCCTATAGGCAGCACTTGTGTGACCGTGCCCCATAAAGTATGAGTGTAACAGCCCAAATGACATGCTCTGTTTTCCGACCACCGTACCAGGCTGGAGGAATTAAATAGCTTCTTCCCACGACGGTCCAGGTTCTTGATTCCCTGCCCGGGGGAGCGGAAGGGAACACGCCATGAGAGGTTGAGACTTGGATGACTAAGCTCTCGGGTGTAGGGTCAGGAAAGCTTGGTCATTAGGCTGAACCCTTTGGCGGCAGGTAGTTGTCCTATTAACATGGGACCCTGTGCCGGGCCTGGAACGTGTTCCCAGCAGGACATCAATGAGGGCTTCATTAAAGGGCAAATGGTTCTGATGTGGAAGCCCCAAGTTGAAGAACCTCAATCAGGAGGTTAACCCTGACAGCCACCGAAGGCAGCTTGAGGCCCAAGACCTCGGTTGCTCTTCTCACCACCATGGAGTAAGAAGCTCCCTCCTCTGTAGTGACAGCAGAGGGAGAAAGCATACAAGCGTCAGGTGAGGTATCCAACTTGCTGGTTTCGCCCAGTTCCTGAGCCCAGTCCATAGGCTCTTCCAGCTGGTATTCTAAAGAGTCCAGCAACCCCTCCATAACCTCGTCGAATTCAGACCAATGAGAATAAGGGTCTAAATACATTCTAGGAACCAAGGGGCCTGCCGTAGACTGAATCAGCGTTGGGCTACGTCATTCCGGCTCTGTGTTGGAGTCGCGGATAAGTATAGGGCCGATGCCGTCCGGGCATCATCGGGAGCGTTGATGCCTGAACCGACGTCAGGGAACGTCGACGTACAACCAACCCGTTAAGATCCGGAGGCGTATCCTTTGGTGCCCCTTGGAGCCGAGGCCGAAGATGCCGGCGCGCAGACCGAAGGGGCCCCTGTCAACCCCAGGGGGCCTGGGGGCTCCCAACTGGGTTGGCCTGCCCAAAAATGAGGCGCGTGGCCTCGTATAACTCTTTGAGTTGGGCAGGGGTGGCTCTGGCTCCCGGAAAGACAGGGAGGCGCAGAGCCAACCAAAAAGTAGGCTCTAGAGATGGAGGCCTAATATGAGGACGCTCCTTGTCCCGCGTCGTCCGACAGACTGGGTGAAGAATGCTTGTGCTTCTTCGACTTCTTCTTACCCGAATGTCCTTAAGATTAAGAATGGGCGAAGAGGAGTAGTGGAAGTGGCTACGCGAGCGGCCTTGGGACCTTCTTCTTGACTGAGACTGGAGCCAGAAGGAATAGCTTTAAGGACCACACCCTCAATGTCTTAGATTTCATGGCCCGGCAGTCGGACAACAACTTCGGGTTGCGGTTGCACTATAAGCGCCACAAACACACCAGGTGCGGATCTGCACTGACATCATGCGGTGGCAGGAGTCGCAGGGCTTGAAGACCGTCTTCTTGAACTTCCTCGACAAACCAGAAAAGAAAAAAAAAAAAAAAAGTTGACAATCCAGTCAAAAAGCGATTGAGGGTAGCTCTTGTCTGCATCTGCGCATAACCTGGTGTTGAAAGAAAAGAACTAACGTCAGCACTGGAGTGGTGCTTATGTATGACCCGCAATGTTGTATCCAGCAACCATAATGCCAACGATGGACGCAGAGCCAACCGAAACTGACGCCTGGGGAAATTCTAAAGTAATGAATCTGCAACTAGCAGTCTCTATCAGATACATGGAACGACCTACCTCTACACCTCTCCACGCTTCTAGATTTCTGTAAGGAGCTGAAGACCTAGCTCTTCAACTAAGACCCAGCAATTGACCTTCGCACCTGCTCCAGCCCCTCGATAACCCTCTGATAAGTCACACTTTACAAATCCCTATAACATATATACATCCACTAATATCCCAAGTCTAGGAATCTTCATAATGGGCCAAGCCAATGTGCCCCTTGGGCTTCTTGCCTGAAGGCACATACAACCCTGGTCCTTAAATGGGCCCACATATCATTTCCGGAGCGGAACGGTGGCAGTGCTGCGTCGCACAGCACCACCTACATGTGTACAGAGGTACACCACAAAAGTTTCTGGATCCATTCTGACATCTGGAAATTATTCAGAATGTGAAGAATCTTTGGTTAGATAGTCACTACCAAAAAGTGTACTGAAGGTAAGTAACTTGTTACTCAAGTTTATGACCTTTTATACCATCAGGTAAATCTATCATAAACTTTGTTGGGTTTTAATGCACAAAAAGATGCCTCTGTTACTTTGCATTACAAAGTTCACATGGCCCATGTAAGTGTTCCATCCCCCTTCATTTTACATAACTCAGTTATGATCTTTTTAGTTCCATCCAATTGTTATTGCTTAAACTGCTTTAAATTGATGAAGTGGGTAGTGGCATAGTATGGCACACTACTAGACTGCATGGGCTGGTATCTTATTTAGGACTACATTTGCTTATACTGGACTCTCATACATGAGAAGGATTCCCCAAACATTGCGGCAGAAGATGTGCATGAGGAATTGGACCGTTGAAGTTACTTTGGGGAGTAACTTATGTGCATAGAAAAAAGAAATCCCAGAAAAGTTTCTTTATGATAATAATTTTACATTACTTGACGAATAATTTTAAAAATACCACCTGCTTCAACCTGTTTGCTGATTATTATTTTGCATCAGTCGGAATTTGGTAATCTACCTTTCGTGTGCTCTGAGATTTTTCTTTTTATTTGACTAAATCAATTTAGGTAACAATCACTGGTACCGTGCCATAGTGTTGGAATTGTTTGGATCCACAGTGAAGGTGGCATATGTAGATTATGGAATTGTAGAAAACCTTCAGTTCTCACGACTGCTACCAATTAAAGCAAGCTTGTTAGAGCTTCCTTTACAGATCATCCAATGCTCTCTTGAAGGTAAAGCACCTTTGTAAAGCATATTACTTGCTGTTTTGTGATATTCGTGTTGAGCTAATTTTTGCAGAAAGAATACTTGTATGTGATGCTTTCTATCAACATGCTGAAGGATCACTGAACTTGTTTATGGTAGAAGAGCAACTGCAGTCCTCATAAATTAGCTAATCTCTTCTCCATGCACCTTTATATGCTACTCTCAAAATATTCTCACACGCTGTTCCAGAAATTCTAGTACCTTGGGATTACACATTTGACTAATTTTACCACACTTATGGAGGTCATTGACTGATATCCTTGTTGAAGGCAAATACAATTTGCATATGAAATGTGGGGGGGGGTGAGCGTTAAGATGATAGGTTTAATATAACTGAGTAGAGTATGTGCAGATGATTACTGGGCTAGCTTCTAGTGACTTTGCACTGTGGCATTTAAATGGAACTCTAATCTGGTCTAAGGTAGTACAAATGCCATTCAGTGAAACACTATTATTTGATGGAAAAAAACAGAAGTGGGTCAGTTTAATTTGTTAGACTTTCAGATTTGGAGATTAGGAAAATGTTTACTGAATTAATACTGGGCATATCACAAGCTCATTTACTTATCAAGGTTTGTCAGGGTATTCCCTGCCAAGAGAGATTTTGTGTCTGCTGTCTGTTATTGCCAGGTTCTTTGCTGCAAATAGCATTATATTACCATCTGTTTTTATGTCTATTTTTATTTTTGGAATGAGCAATATTTGGGTGATATACACTCATTGAAAAAAATGGTTGTTGAATGTGTACTCAATTCAAGAAATCTTGATTTTGACTGTAAAACATAGCCATCGAAGTACAATACAATTAAATAAAACGGTATCAAAACAAAACAAAAATCACAGTTTAGCACTGATTAAAAAAAGATAAATACACAATAAAATACTCAGAATAAAAGAAAGTGCAAAATACTATCCAGACACAATGATCAACTATCAAAAAGGCATTTGTTTTCTACTACTTAGTGCATGTTTTAAGAAGGAACAAGCGGAACAGCGGAGGGGATTCAAGGATTGGAGGTAAAACAAGGCCTCCGCACATCTTCTAATGCCACTGGCTCAAATTAGTGGTCCTGTAATATTTACAAAAAATAACGAAGTGGAGAGAACTCTTGAGGTAAGACTAACGCAGGGGCGAATTAATACATTGGTTTAATTAAATTGACTCGGTGGGAAGCTTAAATGCCACCTTATTGAACCCAATGTAAATCTTGTTAACAGGTGTAGGACAATGGCTCCATGTTGCAGTTACCACCCACTTTTTGTCTGATTTTGATGTTGAGTTGCCTGAGAAGTGTGCTGGGCTCCTACTAACGAGGCCCAAGCACCAGTGTTCTTTCACTAAAAATAAACCTAAACCACAATTGGCACACCCCTGGCACACAGATAAGTCCCTTGTAAATGGTACTAGTGTTACCAAGCGCCCTGTGACCAGGGAAGATCCCCAATTGCTGCAGCATGGGTTGGGCCACCCTAAGGGACCCCTCACCTAACACATGCACACTGCCATTGCAGATTGTGTGTGTTGGTGGGGAGAAAAAGGCAAAGTCGACATAGCATCCCCCTCAGGGTGCCATGCCCGCAAAACACTGCCTGTGGCATAGATAAGTCACCCCTCTAGCAGGCCTTACAGCCCTAAGGCAGGGTGCACTATACCACAGCTTAGGCCATAGCTGCATGAGCAATATGCCCTTAAAGTTAAGTCCATTCTTAGACGTTGTAAGTACAGTGCGGCCATATTAAGTAAATGGTCTGGGAGTTTGTCAAAATGAACTCCAGAATTCCATAATGGCTACACCTGAATATTGGGAAGTTTGGTACCAAACATCTCAGAATAATAAACCCACACTGATGCCAGTGTTGGATTTATTAAACAATGCACACAGAGGGCATCTTAGAGATGCCCCCTGTATTTTACACAATCCTTCAATGCAGGACTGACTGGTCTGTGGCAGCCTGCCACTGAGAGATGAGTTTCTGATCCCCTGGGGTGAGAGCCATTGTGCTCTCTGAGGCCAGAAACAAAGCCTGCTCTGGGTGGAGGTGCTTCACACTTCTCCCAGCAGGAACTGTAACACCTAACAGTGAGCCTCAAAGGCTCAGGCTTCGTGTTACAATGTCCCAGGGAACTCCAGCTAGTGAAGATGCCCGCCCCCAGGACACAGCCCCACTTTTGGCAGCAAGTCTGGGGAGATAGTGAGAAAAACATGGAGGAGTCACCACTTCAGCCAGGTCCACCCCTAAGGTGACCAGAGCTGAAGTGACCCCCTCCTTGGAAAGTCCTCCATCTTGTTTTGGAGCGTTTAGCCCAATAGGGATAGGCATGTGCTCCCCTCCCCAAAGGGAGGGAGCACAAGGAGGGTGTAGCCACCCTCAAGGACAGTAGCCATTGGCTACTGCCCTGGGACCCTAACACGCCTAAAGGATTTTAGATTCCTGATGACCTACAAAGAAGAAGGACTGCCTAGCTGAAAAACCCTGCAGAGAAGAAGGAAGACGGAAACTGCTTTGACCCCTCCCTACCAGCCTGTCTCCAACTTCAGACAACCTGCGCTAGCGATGCATCCTGCGGGCCCAGTGACCTCTGCCGACTCAGAGGATTGCCCTGCAACTACAAAGGATCAAAAACTCCAGTGGACCTGTCCAACCAAAGAAAGAAGAAAACATCTTTAAAGGGACTCTCACCTAACTCCAGAAGCGTGAGTCCCCAGACGCCCCCGGCCGTGTCAAGAGAAATCAACAACCCAGAGATGATCCCCAGGCGACTCTGACGACGTGTTCACCCTGGGCTAACCTCTCTGCACCCCCACTTCGACACCTGCAGAGGGAATCCGGAGGACCCCCCCTGACCATGACTGCCCGGGATGAAGATATCCGACCCCTGGAGAAGCACTGCACCCGCAGCCCCCAGGCCCGTGAGAAACCGACCACTGGTGCAGCGGTGACCAGCAGTTAGCCCTCACCCTTGCTTAGTCGGTGGCTGGCCTGAAAAGCCACCCTGTGCCCTGCCTGCAACGTCGGAGTGACACCCGGTCCCTCCATTGAATCCTATTGCAAACCCAGCGCCCTGTTTGCCCACTGCACAGAGCCGCCCCTGTGCCGCTGAAGGTGTACTTTGTGCTTTGTGCTTTCTATATAAAAACCTATTGGCTTGGAGTTAAGTCATTGAGTGTGTGTTCTCATTTTTTGCTTGAGTGTCGTAGGAAGTTGGCTCTGTATATACTATCTCAAAGTGAGAGATAGTGTGCACTGAGCCCAAGGGATCCCCTTAGAGGTTGTTAGTGGCAAAATTAGATAATTCTAATGCTCTATTTTGTGGAAGTGTGGTCGAGCAGTAGGCTTATCAGAGGGTAGTGTTAAGTACTCCAGGCCAATAGCCTCAGAGGACTACCCTGCATCTAAAAGGACCAAGAACTCCAGAGGACAGCGGCTCTGCTCCAAGAAAGAAGCATCTTTGCAACAAAGAAGCAACTTTGAAAGAACACACGTTTCCCGCCGGAAGCGTGAGACTATGCACTCTGCACCAGACGCCCCCGGCTCGACTTGTGGAGAACAAACACCACAGGGAGGACTCCCCGGTGACTGCGAGCCCATGAGTAGCCAGAGTTGACCCCCCTGAGCCCCGACAGCGACGCCTGCAGAGGGAATCCAGAGGCTCCCCCTGACCGCGACTGCCTGCTTCTAAGAACCGGACGCCTGGTAAGGACACTGCACCGGCAGCCCCCAGGACCTGAAGGATCCGACCTCCAGTGCAGCAGCGACCCCCAGGTGGCCCTCTCCCTTGCCCAGGTGGTGGCTACCCCGAGGAGCCCCCCCCCCTCGTTGCCTGCCTGCATTGCTGAAGAGACCCCTTCGTCTCCCATTGAACTCCATTGCAAACCCGGTGCCTGTTTGCACACTGCACCCGGCCGCCCCCGTGCCGCTGAGGGTGTACTTTTTGTGCTGACTTGTGTGTCCCCGTCCCCCCCCCCCCCCCAGTACCCTACAAAACACCGCTGGTCTGCCCTCCGAAGACGCGGGCACTTACCTGCTGGCAGACTGGAACCGGGGCACCGCCTTCTCTCGATTGAAGCCTATGCGTTTTGGGCACCACTTTGACCTCTGCACCTGACCGGCCTTGAGCTGCTGGTGTGGTAACTTTGGGGGTTGCCCTGAAACCCCAACGGTGGGCTACCTTGGACCCAACTTGGAACCCTGTAGGAGGTTTACTTACCTGCAAAAGTAACTAACAGTTACCTCCCCCAGGAACTGTTGAAAAGTGCACTGTGTCTAGTTTTAAAATAGCTTATTGCCATTTGTGTGAAAACTGTATATGCTATTTTGCTAATTCAAAGTTCCTAAAGTTCCTAAGTGAAATACCTTTCATTTAAAGTATTGTTTGTAAATCTTGAGCCAGTGGTTCTTAAAATAAACTAAGAAAATATATTTTTCTATACAAAAACCTATTGGCCTGGAATTGTCTTTGAGTGTGTGTTCCTCATTTATTGCCTGTGTGTGTACAACAAATGCTTAACACTACCCTCTGATAAGCCTACTGCTCGACCACACTACCACAAAATAGAGCATTAGAATTATCTCTTTTTGCCACTATCTTACCTCTAAGGGGAACCCTTGGACTCTGTGCATGCAATTTCTTACTTTGAAATAGTACATACAGAGCCAACCTCCTACACCCAGCACAAGCAACACAGGGCTGGTCAGGTGGAGAGGTCAAACAGGAGCTAAAATAGCATGGGCACCTATGGAGACAGGGGGCACTCCGGTTCTGGTCTGCTTGCCGTTAAGTACCCTCGCTGTTGGAGGGAAGACCAGGGGGTTTTGTAGAGTACCAGGGGGTCCCAAGTAGGCACAGAATCCACACCCTCAGTGGCACAGGGACGCCCAGGTGCAGTGTGCAAACAGGGCATCAGGTTCTTAATAGAACTCAATTTAGGGACCAGGGGTCACTTAGGCACTGCAGGTAGGGCACATGGGAGCTTCTCGGGCCAGCCACTGACTGTGGAGGGAATAGGGTCACCTGCTGGTCACTGCTGCACCAGAGGTCGGCTTCTCTCGGGCCTGAGGCTGCGGGTGCAGTGCTTCTTCAAGCGTCAGATATCTTCGTCCTGGGTAGTCGCGGTCATGGGGGTCCTCCGGATCCTCTCTGCAGGCGTCATCTTGGGGGTCTGGAGAGGTCAGAGGGATCGCCTGGGGGGGTTCCCGCTGGCTGGCTGGCTGGTTGGTTCCTCTGGACATGAGCCATGGGTGTCGGGGCAGAGTAGTCTTGGAGTCCCTTTAAAGATGGATTCTTCTTTGTTGTTGGGTAGGTCCGCTGTCCCACAGGAGTTCTTGGTCTTTTCTGGGTGCAGGGCAGACCACTAAGTCTGCAGAGGTCGCTGGAAGCGTCACTGTTTGTTTTGCAGGGTCTTTGAAGCAGGACCAAGCACTGCACTCGCAGCCCCCAGGACCGAGAGGAACCATTCTCCAGTGCAGGAGTGACCAGCAGGCAGTCCTCTTCCTAGCCCAGGCGGTGGCTGGCCCGAGAAGCCCCCCTGTGCCCTGCCTGCATCACGTAAGTGACCCCCCCTCCCCACCCCCCAGGTCCCTCCATTACCTTCAATTGCAAACCCAACGGCAACTTTGCACACTGCACCCAGCCGCTCCTGTGCCGCTCATGGTGTGTTTTGTGTGCCTGTTTGTGTTCCCCCCCCCCCCCCCCCCCCATCCCTCTACAAAACCACCTGGTCCTGGACTGGAACCGGAACACCTCTGTTCTCTATAGGCGCCTATGTGTTTTGGGCCCTCCTTTGACTTCTGCACCTGAGCGAACCCCAGTTGCTGGTGCAGTGACTTTGGGGTTGCCTTGAACCCCCAATGGTGGGCTGCCTATGCCCAGAAGGCTGACTGTGTAAGTGCTTTACTAACCTGCAAAACCTAACCATACTTACCTCCCACAGGAACTGTTGATTTTTGCACTGTGTCCACTTTTAAAATAGTTTATTGCCATTTGAAACCCGATGCTAACTCCACACTGCACCCGGCCGCCCCTCTGCCGCTGAGGATGTGTTTTGTGTGCCTGTTTGTGTTCCCCCCCCCCCCAGTGCTCTACAAAACCCCCCTGGTCTGCTCCCCAAAGACACGGGTACTTACCTGCCAGCAGACCGGAACCGGAGCACCCCTGTTCTCTATAGGCACCTATGTGTTTTGGGCCCTCCTTTGACCTCTGCACCTGAGCAGCCCTGAGTTGCTGGTGCGGTGACTTTGGGGTTGCCTTGAACCGCCAACGGTGGGTTGTCTATGTCCAGGAAGCTGACTGTTTAAGTGCTTTACTTACCTGCAAAACCTAACCATACTTACCTCCCCCAGGAATTGCTGATTTTTGCACTGTGTTCACTTTTAAAATAGCTTATTGCCATTTTAACCTATACTGTGTGTACTACTGCTTCAATTCAAAGTTCCTTACTTACCTGTGTGGAGTACCTTGCATTTTATGTATTTACTTCAAATCTTGAATCATGTGGTTCTAAAATAAATTAAGAAAATATATCTTCCCCTGGCATCAGGGCCCCTGGTACCAGGGGTACCAGTTACAAGGGACTTACCTGAGTGCCAGGGTTGTGCCAATTGTCGAGACAAAGGTTCAATTTAGGGAAAGAACACTGGTGCTGGGGCGTGGTTAGCAGGGTCCCAGCACACTTTCAAATCATAGCTTTGCATCAGCAAAGACAAAAAGTTAGGGGGTAAGCATGCCAAGGATGCATTTCCTTACACAACACCCCCCCCCCCCCCCCCAAACGAAAGAGGATGAGACTAACCTTTCCCAAGAGAGTCTTCATTTTCTAAGTGGAAGGGCCTGGAAAGGCCATCTGCATTGGCATGGACACTCCCTGGTCTGTGTTCCACTCTAAAGTCCATTCCCTGTAGGGATATGGACCACCTCAACAGTTTAGGGTTTTCTCCTTTCATTTGCATGAGCCATCTGAGAGTTCTGTGGTCAGTTTGAACTATGAAGTGAGTACCAAAAAGGTAGGGTCTCAACTTCTTCAGGGACCAGACCACAGCACAGGCCTCCCTCTCAATGGCACTCCAATGCTGCTCCCTGGGGAGTAACCTCCTGCTAATAAAAGCAACAGGCTGGTCAAGGCCATCATCATTTGTGCTCCTATCCCATGTTCAGCGGCATCTGTCTGCACAATGAACTGCTTAGAGAAATCTTGAACTTTCAAAACTGGTGCTGTGCACATTGCTTGCTTCAGGGTGTCAAAGGCCTTTTGGCAGTCCAAGGTCCAGTTAACTTTCTTGGGCATTTTCTTGGAGGTAAGTTCTGTGAGGGGGGTCACTATTGATCCATAATCCTTCACAAACCTTCTATAGTAACCAGTCAAGCCAAGGAATGCCCTGACTTGAGTCTGGGTTTTTAGAGCTACCCAGACCAGAATAGTCTGGATATTGGGTTGGAGTGGCTGAACTTGGCCTCCACCTACAAGGTGTCCCAAGTAAATCACAGTATCCTGCCCTATCTGATATTTAGATGCCTTGATAGAGAGTCCTGCTGCTTGCAGGGCCTGCAAAACCTTCTTCAGGTGGACCAGGTAATCCTGCCAGCTGGAGCTAAAGACAGTAATATCATCAAGATAAGCTGCACTAAAGGACTCCAAGCCAGCAAGGACTTGATTCACCAACCTTTGGAAGGTGGCAGGGGCATTCTTTAAGCCAAAGGGCATCACCGTAAACTGGTAGTGTCCATCAGGTGTAGAGAATGCTGTTTTCTCTTTTGCTCCTGGTGCCATTCTTATTTGCCAGTACCCTGCTGTCAAGTCAAAGGTACTCAGGTATTTGGCAGCACCCAATTTGTCAATCAGCTCATCTGCCCTTGGAATGGGGTGAGCATCTGTCTTTGTGACAGAATTAAGCCCTCTGTAGTCCACACAAAACTTCATTTCTCTCTTGCATCTTTGGTGTGAGGTTTGGGGACCAAGACCACTGGGCTAGCCCAGGGACTGTCAGAGTGCTCAATCACTCCCAACTCCAGCATCTTGTGGACTTCCACTTTGATGCTTTCCTTAATTTGGTTAGACTGTCTGAATATTTTTTTCTTGACAGGCAGGTTGTCTCCTGTGTCCACATCATGGGTACACAGGTGTATCTGACCAGGGGTTAGGGAGAAGAGCTCAGCAAACTGCTGGAGGACTTGCCTGCAGTCAGCTTGCTGTTGGCCAGAGAGGGTGTCTGAGTAGATCATTCCATCTACTGTGCCATCTTTAGGGTCAGTGGAGAGGAGATCAGGGAGAGGCTCACTCTGTTTCCTGGTCCTCATCAGTAACCATTAACATGTTTACATCTGCCCTGTCATGGAAGAGTTTTAGGCGGTTAACATGGATCACCCTCTTGGGGGTCCTGCTAGTGCCTAGGTCCACCAGGTAGGTGACCTGACTCTTTTTCTCTAGCACTGGGTAAGGGCCACTCCATTTGTCCTGAAGTGCCCTGGGAGCCACAGGCTCCAGAACCCAGACTTTCTGCCCTGGCTGAAACTCAACCATAGCAGCCTTTTCGTCATATCACATCTTCTGGAGCTGTTGGCTGGCCTCAAGGTTTTTACTTGCCTTTTCCATGTACTCTGCCATCCTTGAACGTAGGCTTAGTACATAGTCCACTATATCTTGCTTAGGCGTCATGGAGAGGTCTCTCCCAGCCTTCTGTCACAAGAGCTAATGGTCCCCTAACAGGATGGCCAAACAGAAGTTCAAAGGGGGAAACCCCTACTCCCTTCTGAGGCACCTCTCTGTAGGTGAAAAGCAGGCATGGCAAGAGGACATCCCATCTCATTTTGAGTTTTTCAGGGAGCCCCATGATCATGTCCTTCAATGTCTTGTGGAATTTCTCAGCAAGACCATTGGTTTGTGGATGGTATGGTGTGGTGAATATGGTGTGTTGAATTTGTAAGTCACCCCACACTCATTCCACATGTGTTTCAGGTAAGCTGACTTGAAGTTGGTACCTCTGTCCGAAACCACTTCCTTAAGAAATCCCACTCTGGTAAAAATACCAATGAGTGCTTTGGCTACTGCAGGGGCAGTAGTGGAGCTAAGGGGAATTGCTTCAGGGTACCTAGTAGCATGATCCACTACTACTAGGATATACTGATTTCTTGATGCTGTGGGAGGTTCAAGTGGACCCACTATATCCACTCCCTCTCTTTCAAAGGGGACCCCCACCACTGGAAGTGGAATGAGGGGGGCCTTTGGGTGGCCACCTGTCTTACCACTGGCTTGACTGGTGGCACAAAACTCCTTTACCTTCTGTGACATATTGGGCCAATATAAATGGTTGACTAACCTGTCCCATGTCTTGGTTTGTCCCAAATGCCCAGCAAGGGGAATGTCATGGGCTAAGGTCAGAATGAACTCCCTAAACTCCTGAGGCACTACCACTCTCGTAGTGGCACCAGGTTTGAGATCTCTTGACTCAGTGTAAAGGAGTCCATCTTCCCAATAGACCCTGTGTGTTCCACTGACAATTCCTTTTTCTTGTTCAGCAGCTTGCTGCCTTAGGCCTTCAAGAGAGGGCCAAGTTTCTTGCCCCTTGCACAGCTGTTCCCTTGAGGGCCCCCCTGGGCCCAAGAGCTCAACCTGGTAGGGTTCTAACTCCATAGGCTCAGTTCCTTCAGGGGATAGAATTTCTTCCTGAGAAGAGGCGTTCTGTTTCTTTTTCTGTGCTGAAGCTGGTTTCCCAGTCCTCTTTCCTTTTCTCTTGGAGGGTGGGCCATTATTCCAAACTCCAACACCTCTTTTTCACCCTGAGCTCTGCACTGTGCCCTAGTCTTGACACACACCAGTTCAGGGATACCCAGCACGGCTGCATGGGTTTTGAGTTCTACCTCAGCCCATGCTGAGGACTCCAGACAATTTCTAAGCAGACATTCTATTGTTATAGCAGAAGAGACTACCACCTGTTTCAGGCCAGTGACCCCTCCCCATTCTAAAGTTGCCATAGCCATGGGATGTACTTTAGTCTGATTGTCAGCATTGGTGACTGGATAAGTTTGTCCAGTCCGGTATTGTCCTGGGGAAACCAGTGTGCCTGTCACCATAGTGACACTGGCACCTGTATCCCGCAGGGCCTCTACTCTAGTCCCATTAATAAAGAGCTGCTGCCTGTATTTTTGAATGTTAGGCGGCCAGGCAGCTAGTGTGGCTAAGTCCACCCCACCCTCGAAGACTAATGTAGCTTCAGTGTGGACCCTGATTTGCTCTGGGGCACACTGTTGATCCCACCTGGAGACTGGCTATTCCAGTGCTAACTGGAGTAGTAGTTGAAGTGGAACCTTTCTTGGGACAGGCCTTGTCTCCAGTTTGGTGTCCAAGCTAACTACAGATGCGACACCAGGACTTTTTGGGATCAAAGTTTTTACCATTGTACCCAAATGAGGATTGTGAGGAGGCTTTGGACCCACCCTCCTGTGCAGGTTTTTGGGGCCCTTTAGAAGACGCTTTACTTTTTTTCAGTTGGATGTCTCAACACTCTTCCGCTGGGGAGGTTTTGTGACCCCTTTCAGTTGGTCACCCCCTTTGGAAGTCTTGGTCACCCTTGTCTTAACCCAGTGGTCTGCCTTCTTTCCCAATTCTTGGGGAGAAATTGGACCTAGGTCTACCAGATGCTGATGCAGTTTATCATTGAAACAATTACTTAAAAGGTGTTCCTTCATTAACAAACTATATAGCCCTTCAAAATCATTTACACCACTGCCATTAATCCACCATCCAGTGTTTTGACTGAGAAGTCAACAAAATCAACCCAGGTCTGGTCGAGGATTTTTGAGCCCCCCTGAAGCTAATCCTGTACTCCTCAGTTGAGAATACAAAGCCCTCTATCAGGATAGCCTTTAAGAGGTCATAGGATTCTGCATCTTTACCAGAGAGTGTGAGGAGACTATCCCTACACTTTCCAGTGAACATTTCCCAAAGGAGAGCACCCCAGTGAGATCTGTTTACTTTTCTGGTTGCTCAAGCCCTCTCAAAAGCTGTGAACCATTTGGGGATGTCATCACCATCTTCATATTTTGTTACAATCCCTTTGGGGATTTTTAGCATGTCAGTACTTTCTCTGACCCTATTTATGTTGCTGCCACCATTGATGGGAGCTAAACCCATCTCTTGTCTTTCCCTCTCTATGGCTAGGAGCTATCTCTCCAAAGCTAATCTTTTGGCCATCCTGGCTAACAGGAGGTCATCTTCATTGAGGCGCTACTGGACTCCTCTGTGGGAGATCCAGCATCTCTGACTATCACTTGTGGAGTCAGGGTTTGAGGGACCCTGGCCTCCCTGACTAGGACAGGAAGGATGGAATTATCCTCCAGGTCACTAGTTTCCCCCTCTGTAAGGTGATCTTCAGAGGGGTGGTCTCTTGCAAACTCTGCCAAAAGCTCCTGGAGCTGTACTTTGGTAGGGTTTGATCCAGTTTTTATATTTTTTATTTTACAGAGAGTCCTTAACTCTGACATCTTTAGATGCAGGTAAGGGGTGAGGTTGAGTTCCACCATCATCTCTTCTGTGCTAGACATTATTTTTCTAAAAGTTGGGATACTTTTTAAGAATCTAAAAATATTTCCAGAACTTCATCCAAACTCTTACAAAAGTTTTAAACTCTAAAATAAATGCTAACAGGGACTAACACAAGGCCCTAGCAGGACTTTTAAAATTTTAGAAAAATAGCTCAAATTGCAAAAATCAGTTTCTAATGACAATTTTTTTAATTTAGTCATGTGATCAAGTATTGGCTGAGTAGTCCAGCAAATGCAAAGTCTCAGACCCCCACCGCTGATCCACCAATGTAGGAAGTTGGCTCTGTATATACTATCTCATAGTGAGAGATAGTGTGCACAGGGTCCACGGGTTCCCTTTAGAGGTAAGATAGTGGCAAAATTAGATAATTCTAATGCTCTATTTTGTGGTAGTGTGGTCTAGCAGTAGGCTTATCAGAGGGTAGTGTTAATCATTTGTTGTACACACACACAGGCAGAAAATGAGGAACACACACTCAGACTTAATCCCGGCCAATAGGTTTTTCTATAGAAAAATATATTTTCTTAGTTTATTTTAAGAACCGCAGGTTCAAGATTTACAGTTAATACTTTAAATGTAAGGTACTTCACTTAGATACTTTAGGAACTTTGAATGAAAACAATATCATGTACAGTCTTTGTAAAAATGGCAATACGCTATTTTCTAAGTGGACGCAGTGCAAAAATCAGCAGTTCCTGGGGAAGTAAGTAAAGGTTAGATTAGGAGGTAAGTAAAACACTTACAAGTCTCAGTTCCGGGGCATAGGCAGCCCACCGTTGGGGGTTCAAGGCAACCCCAAAGTTACCACACCAGCAGCTCAGGACCGTCAGGTGCAGAGGTCAAAGAGGTGCCCAAAACACATAGGCACCTATGGAGAACAGGGGTGCTCCGGTTCCAGTCTGCCAGCAGTTAAGTACCTGCGTCCTCGGGGGGCAGACCAGTGGGGTTTGTAGAGCACTGGTGGGGACACAAGTAGGCACACAAAACATACCCTCAGGGGCACAGGGGTGGCCGGGTACAGTGTGCAAAGCAGGCTTCTGGTTTTGTATAGGTTTCAATGGAGGGACTCGGGGGTCACTCTAGCGGTGCAGGCAGGCACGGGGGGGCTTCTCGGGACAGCCACCACCTGGGCAAGGCAGAGGGGCGCCTGGGGGTCACTCCTGCGTTGAAGTTGGGTTCCTTCAGGTCCTGGGGGCTGCTGATGCAGTGTTGGTTCCAGACGTCGAGTCCCTCGTTACAGGCAGTCGCGGTCAGGAGGAGCCTCTGGATTCTCGTTGCAGCCGACAGTGTGGGGGCTCAGGGGTTCGTCTCTGGTTACTCACGGGCTTGCAGTCGCCGGGGAGTCCTCCCTGTGGTGTTGGTTTTATGCAGGTCGAGCCGGGGCGTCGGGCGCAGAGTGTAGAGTCCCACGTTTCCGGCGGGAAACGAGAAGTCTTTGGAAGTTGCTTCTTTGTTGCAAAGAGGTAGCTGGTTTTGAACAGGGACGCTGTTCACTGGAGTTTCTTGGTCCTGTAGTCCAGGGCAGTCCTCTGAGGCTTCAGTGGTCGCTGGTCCCTGTCGTATGCGTTGCTGGAGCAGGTTTTCGAAGTTGGAGACAGGCCGGTTGGGCTGGGGCCAAATCAGTTGTCGTCTTCCTCCTTCTCTGCAGCCTTGTAGGTCAGCAGTTCTTCTTCTTTCTTCAGGTTGCAGTAATCTGCTTTCCTGCGTCAGGGAGGGCAGTAGCCAATGGCTACTGTCCTTGAGGGTGGCTGCACCCTCTTTGTGCTTCCTCCCGGTGGGGAGGGGGGCAATATCTCTAATCCTATTGGGACAATCCTCCAATCTCAAGATGGAGGATTTCTAAGGGCAGGGGTCACCTCAGCTCAGGACACCTTAGGGGCTCTCCTGACTGGTGGGTGACTCCTCCTTGTTTTTCTCATTATCTCCTCCAGCCTTGCTGCCAAATGTGGGGGCAGTGGCCAGAGGGGTCGGCATCTCTACTAGTTTGGATGTCCGGGGATGCTGTAACAAATGGCATGAGCCTTTGAGTCTCACCGCCAGGTATTGCAGTTCCTGCAGGAGGAGGTGAGAAGCACCTCCACCCAGTACAGGCTTTGTTCCTGGCCACAAAGTGAGAAAGGCACTCTCCCCATGTTCCCAGCAACTTGTCTGGTTGTGGCAGGCTGGCAGAAACTGGTGAGCCTAGCACTAGGAGTCGGACTGGTATTCAGGGGGCATCTCTAAGATGCCCTCTGGGTGCATTGTACAATAAATTCCACACTGGTATCAGTGTGCATTTATTGTGCTGAGAAATGTGATACCAAACTTCCCAGATTTCAGTGTAGCCACTATGTAACTGTGGAGTTCGTGTTTGACGAACTCCCAGACCATATACTCTTTATGGCTTCTCTGCATTTACAATGTCCAAGGTTTTGCTTAGACACTGTAGGGGCAAAGTGCTCATGCACATATGCCCTCACCTGTGGTAGAGTGCACCCTGCCTTAGGGCTGTAATGCCTGCTAGAGGGGTGACTTACCAGTGCCACAGGCAGTGTGAGGTGGGCATGGCACTCTGAGGGGAGTACCATGTCGACTTAGTCATTTTCTCCCCACCAGCACGCACAAGCTGTGAGGCAGTGTGCAGGTGCTGAGTGAGGGTTCCCCGGGGTGGCATAAGGCATGCTGCAGCCCTTAGAGACCTTCCCTCTCATCAGGGCCCTTGGTACCAGGGGTACCCTTTACAAGGGTCTTATCTGGGTCCCAGGGCTGTGCCAATTGTGGGAACAAAGGTACAGTTTAGGGAAAGAACATTGATGCTCGGGCCTGGTTAGCAGGGTCCCAGCACACTTTCAATCATAACTGGCATCAACAAAAGGCAAAAGGTCAGGTGGTAACCATGCCAAGGAGGCATTTACTTAGAAGCCCATACTGTTCAGCCGCTGCGTGGCTGGGGCCACAGAATCCCATGTGGATGTGGGACAGGAAACCAGAGGTCTGCCCAGTCCACCTCTGCCCCCGCTGCAGCCTCTACACCGTCCTAGTTTGTCCTCTCACTCCCATCCAATTGACGGCATGTTTGCCATCACCTTCCCCACTGAGAACCCATCACTACAGACTGGTGGGTTTTGCAGATCGTTCGAAAGGGCTACTTCCTCTCTTTTGGATCTGCCCCACCGCCATGCCTCCATCACTCAGCCAACTCCCGGAGGATCATTTGGCACTTCTCCGCCAGGAAGTCGCAGCTCTCTTGGCTAATGGAGCTGTAGAGAAGGTCCCTGTGCCAGAAGTAGGTCGTGGTTGTTATTCCTGCTACTTTCTGGTGCTGAAACAGGACAAGGGCCTACGTCCTATCCTAGACCTTCGGGACCTCAACTACTCCCTCAAGAAGGAGAAATTCAAAATGCTAACCCTGACTCAGGTTCTGTCTGCCCTAGACCCAGGAGACTGGATGGTAGCGTAGGATTTGCATGACGCTTATTTCCCCATCCCGCTTGCCTACTGACGTTACCTACGATTCGTGGTAGGTCACGAGCACTATCAGTTTACTGTGCTCCCCTTTGGCCTTACCAGCACTCCTCGGGTGTTCACATAAGTGATGGCAGTGGTTCCAGTTCATCTGCGAAGGATAGGGGTCTCGGTATACCCCTACCTCGATGACTGGCTGTTGAAGGCGGACTTGCCCCAGAAAGTCGTTTCCCACCTTTAGACTTCGGCGAGCCTCCTGCACACGCTGCGGTTCACTATAAGCTTGCCGATGTCACACCTGACTCCCTCTCAGACGCTCCCTTTCATCGGAGCTGTTCTGGACACAGTGCAGTTTCGGGCTTATCCTCCCGCAAAGCCAAGATATTCAGGCTATGATTCTGATCTTTCAGCCTCTGTCTTGGGTTTCGGTGATACTGACTCTGAGACTGCTGGGCCTCATGGCCTTCTGCATCCTGCCAGTGACACATGCCAGATGGCATATGCGGGCTCTGGAGTGGGACTTGAAGTTCCAGTGGACGCAGCATCAGGGGAATCTCTCCGACGTGGTCCAGATCTCGGAGGGGACTGCAAAAGATCTGCAGTGGTGGCTTTCGAATCCGCATTGGGTCCACGGCAGATCCCTCTCCCTTCCTCAACCAGATCAATCTATAGCGACAGATGGATCGCTCTTGGGTTGGGGTGGCTACATGGGAGAGGTGGAGATCAGAGGCCTCTGGTCTCCGGCGGAGTCTGAGCTCCATGTCAGTCTTGAGGACCTCTAGGCGATTAGGCTTGCATTAAAGGCATTTCTTCCCTCTCTCAAAGGGAAGGTAGTGCAGGTGTTCACGGACAATACTACTGCCATGTGGTACTGCAACAAACAGAGCGGAGTAGGGTCCAGGACCCTCTATCAGGAGGCACTACGTCTCTAGACATGGCTGGAACATCAAAAAGCGGCAAGAGGAGAAACAACGCTGTAGGAAGTTGACTCTGTATGTACTATTTCAAAGTAAGAAATAGCATGCACAGAGTCCAAGGGTTCCACTTAGAGGTAAGATAGTGGCAAAAAGAGAGAATTCTAATGCTCTATTTTGTGGTAGTGTGGTCGAGCAGTAGGCTTATCAGAGGGTAGTGTTAAGCATTTGTTATACACACACAGGCAATAAATGGGGAACACACACTCAAAGACTTAAATCCAGGCCACTAGGTTGTTATATAGAAAAATATTATTTTCTTACTTTATTTTAAAACCACAAAATTCAAATTTTAGGTAAGTACACAAATTGTAAGATACTTCTCACAGTAAGTATAGAACTTTGATTTAAAACAGTAGTACACACAGTTTTGGTTAAAAACTGCAATAAGCTATTTTAAAAGTGGACACTGCAAAAATCAACAGTTCCTGGGGGAGGTAAGTATTGGTTAGTTTTTCAGGTAAGTAAAGCACTTACAAGTTCAGTCTCCTGGGCATACGCAGCCCTCCGTTGGGGGTTCAAGGCAACCTGAAAGCCACAGCACCAACAACACAGGGCCAGTCAGGTGCAGAGGTCAAAGGAGGGCCCAAATAACATAGGTGCCTATGGAGAACAGGGGTGCTCCAGTTCCAGTCTGCTAGCAGGTAAGTACCTGCGCCCTCGGGGAGCAGACCGGGGGGGTAAGGGGTTTGTAGCGCACTGGAGAGAGGGTGACACACACAACACACCCTCAGCAGCACAGGGGCGGCCAGGTGCAGTGTGCAAAGTAGGTGTCGGGTTTATCATTGAAAACAATGGAGGGACCAGGGGGTCCCTCTGGTGATGCAGGCAGGGCACAGGGGGGCTTCTCAGGCCAGCCACCAACTGGTCTAGGATGAGGGCCGCCTGATGGTCACTCCTGTACTGGTAGGTGGTTCCTCTCGGTCCTGGGGGCTGCGGGCGCAGTGCTTGGTCAAGGTGTCTGGTTCCTTTGTTACCAGGCAGTCGCAGTCAGTGGGAGCCTCTGGATTCTCTCTGCAGGCGTCGCTGTTGGGGTGCAAAGGGGTCTACTCAGGGTGTCCACGTCATTGGAGTCGCCTGGGAGTCCTCTCTGCGGTGTTTGTTGTCCTGGACTCGAGCCGGGGGCGTCGGGTGCAGAATGTGAAGACTCACGCTTCTTGCGAGAAGTGGAGTCTCTTTAAAAGTTGCTTTAAAGTTGCAAAGTTGTTGCAGTTTTCAAACAATGCCGCTGTTCTCGGGAGTTGCTTGGTCCTTTAGGTGCAGGGCAGACCTCTGAGTCCTCAGAGGTTGCTGGTCCCGCTGGATGCGTCGCTGTGCAGATTCTTTGAATCTGGAGACAGGCCGGTAGGGCTGGGGCCAAGTCAGTTGTCTCCGTCATCTCTGCGGGGCTTTCAGCTCAGCAGTCCTTCTTCTTTCTTCAGGTTGCAGGAATCTGATTTCCTTGGTTCAGGGTAACCCCTATAATGGTAGTGTGGGTCTAAAGCCTCTTCACAATCCTCATTTGGGTACAAAGGTAAAAACTTTGATCCCCAAAAAAAAGCCTGGTGTCGCAGCTGTAGACAGCATGGACACCAAACTGGAGACAAGGCCTGTCCCAAGAAAGGTTCCACTTCAACTACTACTCCAGTTAGCACTGGAATAGCCAGTCTCCATGTGGGATCAGCAGAGTACCTAGAGCAAATCAGGGTTCACACTGAAGCTACATTATTCTCAGAGGGTGGGGTGGACCTAGCCCCAGTAGCTGCCTGGCCGCCTAACATGCAAAAATACAGACAGCAGCTCTTAATTAATGGTCTAGAGTAGAAGCACTGAGGGATACAGGTGCCAGTGCCACTATGGTGACAGACAAACTGCTTTCCCCAGGACAATACCTGACTGGACAAACTTATCCAGTCACCAATGCTGACAATCAGACTAAAGTACATCCCATGGCTATGGTAACTTTAGAATGGGGCGGGGTCACTGGCCTGAAACAGGTGGTAGTCTCCTCTGCTATACCAGTAGAATGTCTGCTTGGAAATGATCTGGAGTCCTCAGCATGGGCTGAGGTAGAACTCAAAACCCATGCAGCCATGCTGGGTATCCCTGAACTGGTGTGTCAAGACTAGGGCACAGTGTAGAGCTCAGGGTGTAAAAGAAGTGTTGGAGTCTAGAATAATGACCCAACCTTCCAAGAGAAAAGGAAAGAAGACTGGGGATCCAGCTTCAGCAGAGAAAAAGAAACAGAACCTCTCTTCTCAAGAAGAAGTTCTATCCCCTGAGGGAACTGAGTCCATGGAGCTGGAATTTTACCAGGTTGAGCTCTTGACCCAGGGGGACTCTCAAGGGAACAGCTGTGCAAGGGGCAAGAAACGTGTCCCTCTCTTTGAGGCCTAAGACAGCAAGCAGCTGAACAAGAAAAAGGAATTGTCAGCGGGACCCACAGGGTCTATTGGGAAGATGGACTCCTTTACACTGAGGCAAGCGATCCCAAGCCTGGTGCCACTAGGAGAGTGGTAGTGCCTCAGGAGTTTAGGGAGTTAATTCTGACCTTAGCCCATGACATTCCCCTTGCTGGGCATTTGGGACAAACCAAGACATGGGAGAGGTTAATCAACCATTAACTGTTGGCCCAATCTGATAGAGACTTCTAGCTGCAGCTTCCTTACCTTAGAATTCTCTGGCGTCAGCTTCGAATCCGGAGTTTTTCTGCTGAGCAGTACCCTGTTTGCGCCGTCGGGCAGCATTTTTCAGATCTGTGTGCGTCGACCAGCTCTGCGTGCGTCGTCAGTGTCGTTGGAGCCGTCTATGACGTCACGGTTGTCTATACAGACGCCGTCTTGGCGCGCGTACGTCAGTTCTTTTCCTTCCGCGCCGGTTAAGCGCAATTCCAGAAAGAGCTACCCTTCTTCGACGGTTTGTAGAGGCTTTTTTGACTGTTGGAAGTCATGTCTTCGAGAAAGACAGGATTCAAGCCGTGTGGTGTGTGTCATCGCACCTTGTCGGTGACGCATCCGCACTGTGTTTGTCTTTGGTGCCTGGAGAAGGACCACGATTCCACCTCGTGCTCCGAGTGTCAGGCCATGGCGCCTAAGGCCTTGAGGGAGAGATCCCTCAAGCTTCTTGCGGCCCGACATTCGTCTTCGGTCGGCGCGACTCCGCGGAGGTCACGGTCCCGCAGTAGGAGGAGGTCGCGGCACCGCTCCTGGAGCCCCAAGTCCTCTTCCTCGCATTCGAGGTCTTCTGAAGGTAAGAGGCACAAGAAGAAGAAGTCCAAGTGGACTTTGTCTTCGCCACGCCTGTTGGCCGACGAGGCGTCTAGGGAACATCGACGTTCTGAGCGCGGTTCCGTGGAGCCATCGCCAGGGTCGACTCTGCGTCTTCCCCCCTTTCTGGGTACTGGATCGACCCCCTCTCAAATAAAATAATTTTACGAGGCCATGCGTCTCGTTTTTGAGCGGGCTGCACCCTCGAGCGGGTCTTTGGGCCCCACGGGGTCAGCAGGGGCCCCTTCGGATTCGACACTGGCGGCTTCGGCCTCGGTGCCGTTGGGGACCCCACAATCAGATACTGGATCTGGACCGGTGCCGGTCCCTCACAGTCGACCTCCTTCTGCGCCGGGTCTGACGTCGACGATTCCACAGCCCACCGGTGGCAGCTCCATCCTTATTCCGGATGATCCGGAGCGACGTCGTACGACAGCTTCGACGAAGCCAATTCAGCCTAGGTCATTGTCTGAGCATTATTTAGATCAACCAGACGCAGGAGAGGAATGGGAGGGGTCTGAGGACCCTTTAGAATTTGGATTACAACAGGACTTGGATGAGGATCTAGGGGATGCCAGTGGACTGGACACGTCTCCAGATACTGGTATGCTCTCTCTAATGTGGCCACGGAGGAGGGTGCTTCTTTTACTATGGTGGTGCGTAGGGCAGCTGAGGTCTTGGACCTAGATTTGCCTACGGTGCCAGTCAGGACGAATATCCTGACAGAGGTGCTTCAGCCGGGGGTGACAACATCAGAGCCGATGTTGCCCTTCAATGAGGCTCTTAGACGTCCTTCTGGGTACGTGGTCCAAACCCAGCACAGGGGCTCCTGTGAATAGGACAGTTTGCCGCCGCCATAGACCTGCTCCGAGCGACCCTGGTTTCCTAACACAACACCCCACTCCTGAGAGCTTGGTTGTCCAAGCCTATACTTCCCGTGGTGCCTTCCCTTCCGCTCCGCCGGATAGGGAGTCCAAGAGGCTGGATCAGCTTGGGAAGAAGATGTTTTCTTCCACCAGCCTGGCATTGAGGTCCGTAAACACCTCTTCCTATTGGGCCGTTATTCCCATACTTTATGGGATACGGTGGCACAGGTGCTGCCCCAGGTCCCGGAGGGCGTATGGGACACTCTCACCCAGGCTGTCAAGGATGGGAGAGATGCAGCCAAGTTTACGATCCGGTGTGGTTTGGACACGACTGACTCGCTGGGCAGAGCAATTTCATCGTCAGTGGCCCTACGTCGCCACACCTGGCTACCTTCTACTGGTTTCTCAGGAGATGTCCAGTCCAGCTTGATGGACATGCCCTTTGATGGCTCTCGCCTTTTTGGTGAAAAGGCAGACTCCGCGCTTGAGAGGTTCAAGGATTCTCGAGCTACAGCCAGATCCTTGGGCCTTTCAGCGCCACCACAACAGCAGTCTGTCTTTCGCCCCTTTCGAGGCTTCGGAAGGGGCGTGGTACCACACCAGCCACAGTTCAGCCACCGTCCTCTGGCTTCACAACACCCCGGAAGAGGACGTGGTACCATCAGACCCAGAGGGTCTGGCCAGAGGTCGGCCGACACAGCCCCCTCCACTGCGCCTAAGCCCTCCTAGTATGGTTCTGCAGGATCACGTCCGTCCAGTTGGAGGGAGGATTCGTTTTCATCTCCCTCACTGGCTTTCCATCACAACGGACAAGTGGGTCCTGCAGATCACACGGAAGGGCTACTCCCTTCCCTTCCAGACTTTCTCTCCTTCTATCCCTCTGACAAAGGAATGGCTGAAGGAGGATCATCTGGCTTTGCTCCGCGAGGAAGTTACGGCTCTCTTGGCCAAGGGAGCCATAGATAGAGTCCAGATATCAGAAGTAGCCAGTGGTTGTTATTCCCGCTACTTTCTGATTCCCAAAAAGAACAAAGGCCTTCGCCCTATCTTGGATTTAAGGGATGTCAATCTCTTCCTCAAGAAGGAGAAATTCAAGATGCTCACTCTTGCTCAGGTTCTGTCTGCCCTAGACCAAGGAGACTGGAAGGTAGCGTTGGACTTGCAGGATGCTTATTTCCACATTCCTATCCTGCCAGCACTTTCAGTTTACCGTGCTTCCTTTCGGTCTTACCAGTGCCCCTCGGGTGTTCACAAGGTGATTGCAGTGGTGGCAGCTCATCTGCGCAGGTCAGGGATTTCAGTCTTCCCCTACCAAGACGATTGGCTGTTGAAGGCTTCTACGCCCCAGGCTCTCGTCACCCACCTCCAGACGACGGCGGACCTCCTGCATTCGCTGGGGTTCACTATAAATGTGCCGAAGTCACACCTAACTCCCTCTCAGAAGCTCACTTTCATCGGAGATGTTCTGGACACAGTGCAGTATCAGGCTTATCCTCCCAAACAGCAGGTCCAGGATATTCAGGTTATGATACCATTGTTTAGGCCTCTATCCTGGATTTTGGTGAGACAGACTCTGAGGCTGCTGGGACTCATGGCTTCCTGCTTCCTATTGGTCAAGCATGCCAGATGGCGCATGAGGGCCCTGCAGTGGGACCTGAAGTTCCAATGGGCACAGCATCAGGGAAATCTTACCGATGTGGTTCAGATCTCGGAGGGGACTGCAAAAGATCTGCAGTGGTGGTTAGTGAACTGCGATTGGGTCAAAGGCAGACTCCTCTTCCTTCCCCAACCAGATCTAACAGTAGTGACGGATGCGTCACTTCTGAGATGGGGCGGCCATCTGGGGGAGGTGGAGATCAGAGGTCACTGGTCTCCGGCGGAATCTGGGCTCCACATCAACTTGCTGGAGGTTCGGGCGATCCGGCTAGCATTAAAAGCATTTCTTCCTGTTGTGAAAGGGAAGGTGGTGCAGGTGTTCACGAACAACACTACCGCAATGTGGTACTGCAACAAGCAGGGCAGTGTGGGGTCATGGACCCTTTGTCAAGAGGCTTTACGTCTCTGGACATGGCTGGAAGAGCAGGGCAAGACCCTGGTAGTTCAACAGCTGGCAGTTTAAGGAAATGCCTCCTTGGCATTGTTACCCCCTGACTTTTTTGCCTTTGTTGATGCTACGTTATGACTTAAAAGTGTGCTGGGACCCTGCTAACCAGGCCCCAGCACCAGTGTTCTTTCCCTAAACTGTAACTTTGTCTCCACAATTGGCACAACCCTGGCACCTAGGTAAGTCCCTTGTAACTGGTACCCCTGGTACCAAGGGCCCTGATGCCAGGGAAGGTCTCTAAGGGCTGCAGCATGTCTTATGCCACCCTAGAGACCCCTCACTCAGTACACGCACACTGCTTCACAGCTTGTGTGTGCTGGTGGGGAGAAAAAGACTAAGTCAACATGGCATCCCCTCAGAGTGCCATGCCAACCTCACACTGCCTGTGGCATAAGTAAGTCACCCCTCTAGCAGGCCTTACAGCCCTAAAGCAGGGTGCACTATGCCCCTACAGTGTCTAAGCAAAACCTTAGACATTGTAAGTGCAGGGTAGCCATAAGAGTATATGGTCTGGGAGTTTGTCAAACACGAACTCCACAGCACCATAATGGCTACACTGAAAACTGGGAAGTTTGGTATCAAACTTCTCAGCACAATAAATGCACACTGATGCCAGTGTACATTTTTATTGTAACATACACCCCAGAGGGCACCTTAGAGGTGCCCCCTGAAACCTTAACCAACTACCCGTGTAGGCTGACTGGTTTTAGCAGCCTGCCACACACCAGACATGTTGCTGGCCACATGGGGAGAGTGCCTTTGTCACTCTGTGGCTAGTAACAAAGCCTGTACTGGGTGGAGGTGCTTCTCACCTGGCGGTGAGCCTCAAAGGCTCCCCCCCTTTGTTACAGCGCCACAGGGCATTCCAGCTAGTGGAGATGCCCGCCCCCTCGGGCCACGGCCCCACTTTTGGCGGCAAGGCCGGAGGAGATAATGAGAAAAACAAGGAGGAGTCACTGGCCAGTCAGGACAGCCCCTAAGGTGTCCTGAGCTGAGGTGACCCTGACTTTTAGAAATCCTCCATCTTACAGATGGAGGATTCCCCCAATAGGGATAGGAATGTGCCCCCTCCCCTCAGGGAGGAGGCACAAAGAGGGTGTAGCCACCCTCAGGGCTAGTAGCCATTGGCTACTAACCCCCCAGACCTAAACACACCCCTAAATTAAGTATTTAGGGGCTCTCCAGAACCTAGGAACTCAGATTCTTGCAACCTAAGAAGAGGACTGCTGAACTGAAAAACCTGCAGAGAAGACGGAGACACCAACTGCTTTGGCCCCAGCTCTACCGGCCTGTCTCCCCACTTCTAAAGACACTGCTCCAGCGACGCGTTCCCAGGGTCCAGCAACCTCTGAAGCCTCAGAGGACTACCCTGCATCTAGAAGGACCAAGAACTCCTGAGGACAGGGGCTCTGTTCCCCAAAGACTGCAACTTTGCAACAAAGAAGCAACTTTGAAACAACACACGTTTCCCGCCGCAAGCTTGAGACTTTGCACTCTGCACCCGACGCCCCAGGCTTGACTTGTGGAGAACAAACACCACAGGGAGGGCTCCCCGGTGACTACGAGACCGTGAGTAGCCAGAGTTGACCCCCCTGAGCCCCCACAGTGACGCCTGCAGAGGGAATCCCGAGGCTCCCCCTGACCGCGACTGCCTGCTTCAAAGACCCGACGCCTGGTAAAGACTCTGCACCCGCAGCCCCCAGGACCTGAAGGATCCGACCTCCAGTGCATGAGCGACCCCCAGGTGGCCCTCTCCCTTGCCCAGGTGGTGGCTACCCGGAGGAGCACCCCCCTTGCCTGCCTGCATCGCTGAAGAGACATCTTGGTCTCCCATTGATTTCTATTGCAAACCCGACGCTTGTTTGCACACTGCACCCGGCCGCTCTGTGTGGACTTGTGTCCCCCCCGGTGCCCTACAAAACCCCCCTGGTCTGCCCTCCGAAGACGCGGGTACTTACCTGCTGGCAGACTGGAACCGGGGCACCCCCTTCTCCATTGAAGCCTATGCGTTTTGGGCACCACTTTGACCTCTGCAGCTGAGCTGCTGGTGTGGTAACTTTGGGGTTGCTCAGAACCCCCAACGGTGGGCTACCTTGGACCCAAACTTGAATCCCGTAGGTGGTTTACTTACCTGCATAAACTAACAAACACTTACCTTCCCCAAGAACTGTTGAAAATTGCACTGTCTAGTTTTATAATAGTTATATGTAATTTATGTGAAAACTGTATATGCTATTTTGCTAATTCAAAGTTCCTAAGTGAAGTACCTTTCATTTAAAGCATTACTTGTAAATCTTGAACCTGTGGTTCTTAAAATAAACTAAGAAAATATATTTTTCTGTACAAAAACCTATTGGCCTGGAATGGTCATTGAGTGTGTGTTCCTCATTTATTGCCTGTGTGTGTACAACAAATGCTTAACACTACCCTCTGATAAGCCTACTGCTCGACCACACTACCACAAAATAGAGCATTAGAATTATCTCTTTTTGCCACTATCTTACCTCTAAGGGGAACCCTTGTACTCTGTGAATGCTATTTCTTACTTTGAAATAGTACATACAGAGCCAACCTCCTACACCATGGCATTGTGGTATGTGCGTTGGCCAGATTTTTAGATGCAATTTGGCACATAAGAGCAAAATGTCTAGGGGCAGCTTCTAATGCATTACATTAAAACAAGCTTAAGCCTGTAGACAAAATTGGATATGTTACTTTTATAGGGAACATCTGATATTAATTCGAAGATTGTTATATTGTGCTTTTACTTTCTTGCACTTTTAATCTATTGGGTGAAGGTTTTTACATTATTGTTTCCTTACATTGATGGACTCTTATTATTGATTGTTTTAGAACTTTTCATTTTTATCGTTCTTTTCGAATTTTATTTTTAGATAGTGTTTTATATTATGGCACTTATTTATTCTTATGTGTGCATTGTAGGATGAGCTCTTATGGTACGTTTATTATCAGAATAAAGCTAATGAATGAATGAATCTTGAGGTTCTAAAATAAATTAAGAAAATATATTTTTCTATATAAAAACTATTGCCTGGAGTTAAGTCTTTGAGTGTGTGTTTCTCATTTATTGTCATTGTGTGTTCAACAAATGCTTAACACTACCCTCTGATCAGCCTACTGCTCTACCACACTACCACAAAATAGAGCATTAGAATTATCTCATTTTGCCACTATCAACCTCTAATGGGAACCCTTGGACTCTGCACACTATCTCTCACTTTGAGATAGTATATACAGAACCAACTTCCTACACCATGCCAACAGTGGCATGTTCCTACAGGAGGGATACAACAAAATTCATGATTAGTTGTGGACTGGATACGACTGAATCTCTGGGCAGATTGGTTGCATTGACGGTGGCATTGAGACGCCATGCCTGGCTGAGAACATTTGGCTTCTCATGGGATGTGCAGCAGTGTCTGATGGGCATGCCCTTTGATTGCACACGTCTCTTTGGAGACGAGGCGGACTCAGTGCTCAAGGGCTTCAAGGTTTCCCGGGCCACGGCCAGTCCCTTGGCCTTGCGCCTGCTCCTAGATCCCAGCAGTCCGCCTTTCCCCCCTTTCGTGGCTATGGAACAGGCACCTAGCCGTGTTCCTTTACCCCTGGCCATCGATCCACCCACGCTGTACAGCCCCTGCCCAGCAGTGGGATCACATGCCCCCGGGGATCAGGGAGCCAGCTTGTCGCCCCGTTGTACTGCCATTTGATAAGTTTTGTTTTGACCAATGACTTTGTGTTTCACCACTGCGCATATTAGTTGCTCAATGTTCACCAGTAGCACATGGTATGTTTTGTTCAGTTTAGCCGCCTATGGGCTTTGACATTGTATTAGTCATTACATTCTGTATTCTGCCTATTGGCTTTGACATGGCATTAGCCATTACTTTCTGTATTCAGTTGAGCCGCCTATTGGCTTTGACATTGCATTCCTATTGGCTTTGACATTGCATTCCTATTGGCTTTGACATGATGTATTCAGTTTAGCTGCCTATTGACTTTGATATGCTATTAGATATTCTGCCTATTGGCTTTGACATGATATTATATATTGCATTTTGTACTCAGCTTAACTGCCTATTGGCTTTGACATGATATTCAGCTCAGCTGCCTATTGGCTTTGACATGATATTATACATTGCATTTTGTATTCAGCTCAGCTGCCTATTGGCTTTGACATGACACTAGACATTGCATTTGATATTTAGGTTAGCTGCCTATTGCCTTTAACATGACATTGCATTTGATACTTAGGTTAGCTGCCCATTGCCTTTAACGTGGAGTTAGACATTGCAGTTGAGAATGCAAGCTGTATTTTTCCAAGCTGTGTTTTTGCACCAGAGAACCAAGATGTTTTTCTCACAGTAGACTAGACATGATAAGAGAGAGTACATGGGTGTTGTTCTCTCTGCTTGAGCTTGGGAACAGGAGTAGTCTTGGAGACCTGGCCAGTCTCCAAAAGGCTTGCTCAGTTTCCCAGGTCTGAGAGGAGGGGGCACACCTTTGTAACGAATGTAACAGGCTGCAGAGAGTCAGATTCGAATCTGCCGGACCTCGTGCTGGAGCTTGGCGCCAGCTGGCAGCAATCCCGTGTGGGTAGATGAATCTCTTTCCCGCGGCTGACAGGGGTCATCAGCTTGCAGACCTTAGAAAGATGAAGCTGTAGATAGTTCCCACACGGTGAAGTATTTGTTTTGCTTTGCATTCAATATCTTATAAATATAACCTGCTGTGTATATTGCAAACTGATATATTTTGTTTGATTAACGCGGACTTGAAAGCTACTAATTCGTCATTCATAAATATTGTGGTTGGGGAAGAATTAACAACAATAAAAGTCTTCTTTGACCTCAGAAGTGCATTTCTGTTGTGTTATGTTAGTGCTTAGAAACTAGATAAGAGGAAAGCACTACACCCGTCCACCCCCACCCCCTCCTCAGTCTCCAAACCTTCCTAGTCCGCAGGTACACTAGGAACCAGTTGGTGGCAGTTTTCTCCATCACCTGCCCCAATGGCAATCCATTACCTTGTAGTGTAGCCATTTTTTTTATGTAGCTTCATGCGCGTTAGCTTAACATATTAGGCCTCTGTGCACTTTACCCCTAGATGCATTTTATTCGACCTCACACTGTTATTTTACAATAACCAGTTTTATGGTCTTGTTTTATTTCATTCTATCACACTGTTTAGCTTAGTTCAGCACTGTGTTCTCAAACAATGCATTCTTGCTCACTCTGTGCTTCGGTCAAGGCTACAATCTGGTACGTTGCCGGTAAACGTGGTCGAAGTTTAGTGTAAGGAAATGCCTCCTTGGCATGGTTACCCCCTGACTTTTTGCCTTTGCTGATGCCAAGTTATGATTTGAAAGTGTGCTGAGGCCTGCTAACCAGGCCCCAGCACCAGTGTTCTTTCCCTGAAACTGTACCTTTGTTTCCACTCTTGGCACACCCTGGCATCCAGGTAAGTCCCTTGTAACTGGTACCCCTCGTACCAAGGGCCCTGATGCCAGGGAAGGTCTCTAAGTGCTGCAGCATGTCTTATGCCACCCTGGGGACCCCTCACTCAGCACAGACACACTGCTTGCCAGCTTGTGTGTGCTGGTGGGGAGAAAATGACTAAGTCAACATGGCACTCCCCTCAGGGTGCCATGCCATCCTCTCACTGCCTATGGCATAGATAAGTCACCCCTCTAGCAGGCCTTACAGCCCTAAGGCAGGGTGCACTATACCATAGGTGAGGGCATAGGTGCATGAATAGTATGCCCCTACAGTGTCTAAGCAAAACCTTAGACATTGTATGTGCAGGGTAGCCATAAGAGTATATGGTCTGGGATTCTGTCATACACGAACTCCACAGCACCATAATGGCTACACTAAAAACTGGGAAGTTTGGTATCAAACTTCTCAGCACAATAAATGCACACTGATGCCAGTGTACATTTTATTGTGAAATACACCCCAGAGGGCATCTTAGAGATGCCCCCTGAAAACGTACCCGACTTCCAGTGTGGGCTGACTAGTTTTGCCAGGCTGCCACACACCAGGCATGTTGCTGGCCACATGGGGAGAGTGCCTTTGTCACTCTGTGGCTAGTAACAAAGCCTGTACTGGGTGGAGGTGCTTCTCACCTCCCCCTGCAGGAACTGTAACACCTGGCGGTGAGCCTCAAAGGCTCCCCCCCTTTGTTACAGCGCCACAGGGCATTCCAGCTAGTGGAGATGCCCGCCCCCTCCGGCCACGGCCCCACTTTTGGCGGCAAGGCCGGAGGAGATAATGAGAAAAACAAGGAGTCGTCACTGGCCAGTCAGGACAACCCTTAAGGTGTCCTGAGCTGAGGTGACTCTGACTTTTAGAAATCCTCCATCTTGCAGATGCAGGATTCTCCCAATAGGATTAGGGATGTGCCCCCCTCCCCTCAGGGAGGAGGCACAAAGAGGGTGTAGCCACCCTCAGGGCTAGTAGCCATTGGCTACTAACCCCCGAGACCTAAACACACCCCTAAATTGAGTATTTAGGGACCCCCAGAACCAAGCAAGATAGATTACTGCAACCTGAAGACGAAGGACTGCTGACCTGAAGCCCTGCAGAGAAGACGGAGACACAAACTGCTTTGGCCCCAGCCCTACCGGCCTGTCTCCCCACTTCAAGAAAAACTGCAACAGCGACGCGTCCGCCAGGGTCCCGCGACCTCTGAAGCCTCAGAGGACTACCCTGCATCTAAAAGGACCAAGAACTCCCGAGGACAGCGCCCCTGTTCCACAAAGACTGCAACTTTGCAATAAAGAAGCAACTTTTAAAGACCACACGTTTCCCACCGGAAGCGTGAGACTTCCCACTCTGCACCCGACACCCCCGGCTCGACCTGCGGAGAACCAACACTACAGGGAGGACTCCCCAGCGACTACGACCCTGTGAGTAGCCAGAGTTGTGCCCCCCCCAACGACGCCTGCAGAGGGAATCCAGAGGCTCCCCCTGACCGCGACTGCCTTCTTCAAAGAACCCGACGCCTGGTAAAGACACTGCACCCGCAGCCCCCAGGACCTGAAGGATCCGACCTCCAGTGCAGAAGCGACCCCCAGGTGGCCCTCTCCCTTGCCCAGGTGGTGGCTACCCCGAGGAGCACCCCCCCCCCCCCCCTTGCCTGACTGCATCGCTGAAGAGACCCCTGGGTCTCCCATTAAAACCTATTGCGAACCCGACGCCTGTTTGCACTCTGCACCCGGCTCCCCCGTGCCGCTGAGGGTGTACTTTCTGTGTTGACTTGTGTTCCCTCCCCCCCCCCCCCCCCCCCCGATGCAGAATAGAGGCCTTCTTTGCTCAGGTATGAGGGTTGATGTCCTCCCGGGGAAACCTGAAAGGCAGGCTTAGAGCTTTACGTGATGTGCTAAGACTATAACATAGAGAGAACCTAATCTAGTTGCACTATGTTAGCCTTATTCTTGTGCTTCACTCACATCCTTACTATTTTAATCCTACTGTATTGTATAGTTCTGGTTATTGCAGCTCACGCTTTGCTATGTAAAATGCAGTCGTTCTATTAAACCAATCTTTAAAACTTAAACTGCCTTTGTCATTTATATATGAGACCGCACTATGTATGAGAGTACCGGTTGTGACCTGAGTGACCACGACTTCCCTGGGAAGTATTGAGATGTCATGCGCTCGGCTGCCCAATTGTCTCTTCCCTTTGGGAGAGATGAGGCACTGCTAGTTAGCCGGAGCAAAACCTGCATTTAGAGTGACAAGGGTCCTTCACCGTGGATCAGACTTAGTCCCCCACACTGTGAACGATCTTGCCGCTCAAAATCCAGTGGTCTCATTAGGATAATGAGCCTACATGGCGCCACCAACGTTTGGTCAGGCTCTAATTTTCGGGTCCATCGGTATATCTCTGTCTCATATAATACAATGACCCCCTCAGTTCCGTATGCGGAGACGTCCGTGGTACTGAGGATTTCCACCACCGCTGCATAGGTAGCCCTATTTACAGCAGGTGGTTGTTCAAGCTTGAACCTTAAAAGGATAGACCCCATCTTGGTGTGCCTTCTCTGAATTCTCACAGTTTTTCTAAATGCCGAATCCCCAAGTAATACAAATAGCTCTTAACATGAGACAACCGCTCACAGCACATTTGCTAGCAAATGGCCTTACGGCCCAGGGTGGTCCAGTCACGTTTGTGGTGGACGCCCACGCAGCCTATAGAACAGAACTTTTTTATTCTTGGGTCACATTTCCAGCAGTTGATGGGAGCACAAACACATTTCATACATATACAGTTGCAGGTGCGCCTGGACAGTACAGGGCGTACGCTTACTTAGAGATACCTCTATCTTATCAAGAACATAATAATTGGCTTGATGTCGCCCTACCCCATACAATATTACCAGTAAGGTTAGGTCCACTAAGTAATGATGGTCCTACCTGGCCTTTATTGGACATATATACACCACATCCTGCGGTTGCGAATATGGCAGTGGCTGAAGTTCGATGTTTATATACAGACTTAAAAGCTACATATAGACGCTTAGCACAATTTGTGATGCAGACACTAAATACAAACCCAGCGTGTGCTGCTACGGCACAACCACACGCAGTAACTCCAGGTATAAATCTGGTGACTGTACACTCGATTATGGGTAAAGTCCCAGCAAAACTAGAGAAGACTCAGTTTTGGCTGGCACAAAAAAATAATACGCTGGAAGCAGTATTTCCCCATACAGGACCTCAGGATAAACATAGGATATTAACTATGTGTTTTCCCTTTGTTATGGTTCCCACAGTGGAACATTGTAATACATGGGGCACGGTGTTTGCCGTGCTCTATACGACAGCACACGGTACTCCGACACTAGCCAACCTACTGGAAGTGCTTAAACAAATTCAAGATGAATACGGGCTTCCCCGGCCTTAGATTTAGGAATGCAACTGATGGGCAATTTTGCCACGGTCTCTTCAATAGTCCTAAGTAATCTTAAAAGGGAAGCAGTTGCGCTTGCAGTGCGCATGCGTCTTCGTGACGTCCCGCATCAAGATCAGGAGCGGGAACTGCCTAAAATAATAGCGGAAACATATTCCAGTATTGGTCGGGATAGCCTTGGGGCTAGACAGCAAAAACCTCAATTTCAGGGAAAAGGTAATAAAGCTAATACTAAACAACAACCTGAGGCTAATAAGAAGTGTTGGGAGAAAAAACAACAGACACCTAAAAAAGAAAGGGGAGATTCTCCGCAACCGGAGACCCCGCAGACTATGTATAATCTCAGAAATAGGGATAATATAAAAACGCCTGATAGATATCAATATACTGACACACGCCAATCTCGCTACTTTCAGGACTCATCGGAAAAGAGAAATGAGAGAGGTGGGCGGTCAGAGCGGCGAACAGAGTACGTGAAACCAAGACAGGAATCACAACGCTCTTCAGAGGTTTCTGTCAAGAAGGAAGAGAAACCAGTACAACAAAAACAACAGTTTAAAAAGAAATAGGTGGCTGCCTTAGCAGTTAGGCATGCCACTCAGGAAGAGGGTTCTCTTGAAGAACAAGAAATGGGCTCTAGCACTCCTAGACAGCACGGCAGAGGTCACAATAGTTCGCCGGAATCTTCTAGAGCATCTGGAGGTGAAAGCAACTGATGACTTTATACAAGTAGAAACAGCAGATATGCATGTCTCCGAGCCCGATAGGGTGTATGAAGTAACTCTACAATTGGAAGGTGACATTGAACGCACTATACACGCAGTCTTCTGGGATCGTGTAGTTAGGATATATGACATTTTGTTGGCCGAACAAGATTGGCCGCCTGATTTTACCGTACCTGCCCAGCCGGGTGAGGAGGTTATTAAACCTTCTTTCTCGACCCTTGTTCCAGAGGAACTCGCAGAGTCCTATGCTATAAAATGGGCTCTTGCACAGGCACCTGCCTTATATAGAAATCACGTAGGGTGGGACAGGGATTCTCCATATCATGTAATTCCCATTAAAGGTGAACCTCAGCCACAACCGCAGTATCCCATAAAACATGAAGCAAGGGCACCGGTGAGAGAAATACTTAAACAATTAGAATACCAGGGGGTAATTGAACCCTGTGTCTCGCAGATGAATAATCCCTTATTTCCTGTAGCAAAGCCGGACCATTCATACAGAATAGTCTTAGACTACAGACATTTGAACTGACATACACGTACATATTGTTGGAAAATGGGTTATTGGTAAGGGCAGGTAGGTACCTACACCTAGCAACAAGCCACTAACCTCCACCTAGGTACAGTTAGGTCTCAGTAAATTAATCCCAGCTCAACCCTTGGTAGCTTGGCAACGAGCGTCAAGGCTTAATTTAGGAGACAGTGTGTAAAGCATTCAAATATCACAAAACAGTAATTAAATAAAATACAGGAAACAGTTTAAAAATCCAAAACCAATTTATAAAAATAGTTTATATTTTTATCTTTAAAATGACACAAAAACGATTAAAATTGGTTCAGGGGAACCGGAGATATGAATTTTTAAAGAATTATTATTTTTCTACCGCTTAGAAACAAAAAGCGCCAATCGGGTCATCTGGTTGCACCTCGACCGGGGCAAAGTCAAAGTTTCAGGCCGACCGCGATGGAGCCCTGCTCGGCTACAAGTCGCGGGAGGCCTCGGTTAAAAAGTTACCTTCTGACTTAGTCTTTATTTTGAAGTTTTTCTTCACTGGGATGAACCTGCCAGTTGAATCCGACCTCCTGGAGCCCTTGTCCGGATATGCGATGTGGGTTTCCTCTGTGGAGATTTTTACCTTCGGACTTAGTCGTTTTTTCGAGATGAAAATCCTTCAACCGGGGTAAACCTGGATCTTGATCCGACGTCCGTGGAGCCCTTCTCGGATACGATGGCTGGGAGGTCCCGGTCAACTTTTTACCTTCGGACTTAGTCTCTTTTTCGGAGGTTTTTCTTTACCGGGACGAACCACCAAGTCAGGCCGGGTCGCGGTTGAGGCAAGCCGGCTAGAATTTCCGCGGCGGGTCGGTCCCTCTCTGGAGCTTTTTTTCAAAAATTCTCAAATCTTTTCCAAACTTCTGGGGCTTCACCCAGATGTTCTTTTAAGGTTCTTTTGGGGTCCACAGCTCACCCCAAGGGTCCTGAAGTTCTGTGATGGTCCTTGGGGGGTGCGGACTTCAACTCCCAGAATGCACCTTGCGCAAACTCCTTTTTGGCCACTGGACAGTGGTCAGCTGGTCACTTTTCAGGAGTTGGTGCAGGGGGACTCTGGATAGCAATTTTTCACCTTTAGCAAACAGGGAGTCCCTCCTTGAACCAGTTGAAGCCAGGCAAAGTCCTTCTTGTGGTGAAGCCCAAGTGTGCAGCTGGTGCAGTCCTTCTGAGTGCAGGTTCCAGGTGCAGGCCAGGGGTCCAGCAGGGCAGTCCTTCTTCTCCTTTAGTTCCTTCTTCTTGAAATTTGGTGGGGATCTGAGGTGTGGGGGCAGGTCTGCCAGTTTTATCCTTGCTCCTGGGTGGGGGGTCCTGGTCCTCCAATCAGGTACAGGGTCGTCCCCCTGTGATGACCACTTCCTGGGAAGTGTGGCAAAAATCCATCCCAAAAGGCAACAGTCTCTAAAAATCCAACATGGCTGAATCTGATTTTTGGAGGTTACATCTGGCTAAGCCCACCCACTGGTGTGGCTAAAAATCATAAACACACCCCTCTCCTGCCCTCTCCTAATCTAATCAAGGGGGCACCTAGTTGTCTGGGGTTGCAGGATGTGGGGATGTTGCTGGGTGCTCCAGATGTCCTTCTCTGCCTTTGAAGACCAGTTTGGCAGCCCTCCCCCTTCCTGCCTCACCATCTGCTGAGGGGAGATTCTCTCCCCCAAGCACATTCCTTTGTGTGAAGCCAGGCCACTTCACACCTCATCAAGGCAGCTTGGCAAAAGCTGCTGCAGGCTGGCCAATCAGAGCACAGCAGCAAAAACAATGCAGAGCTGAAATTGGCAACTTTTTAGGTAAAGTCTAAACTTTTTACCTGAACAAGTTATATTAAATCCAACAACTTGAAGTTGTGGGATTTATTACAACAATTAATTTGATACCAAATTCTTGGTATGCAACATTTAAGGAGACTTTAAATTTTAAAATAAAGTCTCCCCATTCTAGCCTATGAAGGCCATTTACTTCAATGAGGGAAAAACGAATTTGGCTGTTTTTACCTCACCAGGGCTTATAAATCTATTTTTATAAAGTCCCTGCTTATAGTTACATGGCACCCAGCCCTAGGGGCACATAGGGCACACCTTAGGGGTGACTTATATGTAAAAATAAGGTAGTTTAAGACTTTGGAATTACTTTTAATTCCAAAGTCGAATTTGCATATAACTTTAATTTAAAAGCAGCCAGCAAGGTAGGCTTGCTTTTAAAATTACACTGGGCACTTCAGCAGTGCACCTAGGTGTGCACCACCTATGCTGTGGTCCCTTAACCTACATGCCCTACCATATGCTAGGGACTTATAGGTAGGTTAACTTAGCCAATTATAATTAGCCTAATTTGCATATCCATTTTACACAGAGCACTGGCCCTGGGACTGGTAAGCAGTACCCAGGGCACAGCCAAGAGTCAGTAACCACCAGTACCTGTCCAAAAAGTGTGGGGGTGATCAGGGCAAAAAAAGGAGGACTTTCCTACACTGCCCCCCCCCTCCCCCCCCCCCCCCCCCCCCCAGATGAAAGGTGATGGGTACTAACCTACACCCTGGTAGTCCTCATCAGCTAAGTGGAAAGGCCATCTGCATTGGCATGGGCAGTCCCAGGTCTTTGCTCCACTGTGAAGTCCATCCCCTGTAGGGAAATGGACCACCTTAGCAGTTTTGGGTTCTCCCCCCTCATCTGCATCAACCATCTGAGAGGTCTGTGGTCAGTTTGTACACGGAAGTGAGTGCCAAACAAGTAAGGCCTCAACTTCTTCAGGGACCAGACCACAGCAAAGGCCTCCCTCTCAATGGCACTCCATTTTTTCTCTCTGGGGAGTAGTCTCCTGCTGATGAAGGCAACTAGGTGATCATGGCCCTCTTCATTAACTTGTGCTAACACTGCCCCAATCCCTTCCTCTGAAGCATCTGTTTGCACTACAAACTCCTTGCTATAGTCAGGGGCCAGTAAGACTGGTGCTGAACACATAGCCTGTTTTAGGGTGTCAAAAGCTTTTTGACACTCTGGGGTCCAAATGACCTTCTTGGGCTGTTTCTTGGAGGTAAGCTCAGTCAGAGGGGCCACTATGGTCCCAAAATTCTTAACAAACCTCCTGTAGTACCCAGTCAGGCCAAGAAAGGCCCTGACCTGAGTCTGGGTTTTAGGAGCCTCCCAATCCAGGATAGTCTGGATCTTGGGCTGGAGAGGTTGTACATGGCCTCCACCAACAAGGTGGCCCAGGTACACAACTGAGCTTTGCCCTATCTGGCACTTGCTTGCCTTGATAGTCAGGCCTGCTTGAAGCAGAGCCTGAAGCACTTCCTTCAGGTGGACCAGGTGGTCCTTCCAGGTGGAACTAAATACAGCTATATCATCCAGATAAGCTGCACTGAAAGATTCCAACCCAGACAGGACTCTATTCACCAACCGTTGGAAGGTGGCAGGAGCATTTTTCATACCAAAGGGCATCACCTTGAACTGAAAGTGGACCTCTGGTGTGGAAAATGCTGACCTCGCCTTAGCTCCTGGACTTAAGGCAATCTGCCAATATCCTGAGGTCAGATCAAATGTGCTCAGGAATTTGGCAGCCCCCAACCTGTCAATGAGCTCATCAGCTCTAGGTATGGGGTGAGCATCAGTCCTAGTGACTGCGTTTAGACCTCTGTAGTCCACACAGAATCTCAATTCTTTTTTCCCACCTTGGGGATTAGGTTTGGGCACCAGTACCACTGGACTGGACCAAGGACTATCAGAGGGCTCAATTACCTTGAGGTCCAACATCTTAGCCACCTCAGCTTTGATGTTGGCCTTGACCTGGTCAGACAGCCTATACAGCTTGTTCTTGACAGGCAAGCTGTCACCAGTGTCAACATCATGGACACACCAATTGGTGAGTCCAGGGGTCAGGGAGAACAGACTAGCAAACTGTTTCAAAACTTGTTTGCAGTCTTTTTGTTGCTGATCTGTCAATTTGGGAGAGAGTACCACTCCCTTCACTGACCCATCTTGTGCCTTTGAGGACAGGAGGTCTGGCAGAGGTTCACCCTCCTCCTCCTTCCCTTCATCAGTGACCATCAGCATGGTCATGTCTGCCCTGTCCTGGTGGGGTTTCATCCTGTTTACATGCAGGATCCTGTGAGGATTCCTGGGGGTGCCAAGGTCCACCAAGTAGGTGACCTCACCTTTTTTCTCCAGAAGTGGATTGGGCCCAGTCCATTTGGCCTGAAGTGCCCTAGGAGCCATAGGCTCCAAAACCCACACCAGCTGTCCTGGGTGATACTCAGGCATGGTAGCCTTTTGATCATGCCAGAGCTTCATGAGCTCCTGGCTGGCCTCCAGGTTTCTGCTTGCCTTCTTCATGTACTCAGCCATGCGTGACCGCAGGCCCAGCACATAATCTAGCACATTCTCCTTGGACTCTTTGAGAGGCTTTTCCCAAGACTCTCTCACCAAGCACAATGGGCCTCTTACAGGGTGGCCAAACAGTAACTCAAAGGAGCTGAATCCAACCCCCTTCTGTGGCACCTCTCTGTAGGCAAACAGCAGGCATGGGAGGAGGACATCCCATCTCCTCCTGAGTTTGTCAGACAAACCCATAATCATGCCCTTCAGGGTCTTATTAAATCTTTCCACCAGACCATTGGTCTGTGGATGATAGGGGGTGGTGAACTTATAAGTAACACCACACTCATCCCACATGGCTTTCAGATAGGCTGACATAAAGTTTGTGCCCCTATCTGAGACCACCTCCTTTGGGAATCCCACTCTGGTGAACACACCAAGTAGGGCCCTAGCCACTGTGGGAGCAGTGACTGTCCGGAGGGGTATTGCCTCAGGGTACCTGGTGGCATGGTCCACTACCACCACAATGTACCTGTTACCTGAAGCAGTTGGTGGGTCTAGGGGACCAACAATGTCAATCCCCACCCGCTCAAAGGGAGTCCCAACCACTGGCAGTGGTATCGGGGGAGCCTTTGGTTTGCCTCCTGTCTTGCCACTGGCTTGACAGGTGACACAGGAGCTGCAAAACTCCCTGACTTTTTCTGACATTTGGGGCCAATAAAAATGGTTGACCAGCCTGTTCCAGGTCTTGGTCTGTCCCAAATGTCCAGCTAAGGTGATATCATGGCTTAAGGTAAGGAGGAATTCTCTATACTTCTGGGGGACCACTACTCTCCTAGTAGCCCCTGGTTTGAGGGCCCTTGCCTCAGTGTAGAGAACTCCATCCTCCCAGTAAACCTTGTGGATCCCACTGGTATCCCCTTGTTCTTGCCTGGTAGCAGTCTGCCTCAGGCCCTCAAGAGTGGGACACTCTCTTTGTCCCTGGCACAATTCTTCTCTGGTGGGCCCACCTGCCCCTTGCAGTTCTGCCAAATCAGGCAGAGTTTGCAGGGAAAGTGTCCCTCCCTCAGAGTTCAGATCCTCCCCCTCAGGGTTGGATTCTTCCTGACCCTCTGTACTTGTTGGGGCTGGCAAGCCAGACCCAGTGCCCTTTCTCTTTTTCTTGGAGGCTTGGCCCATTGTTCCAGGGTCCAAGTGTCCAGCATTTCCCTGTTGTGCTGCCTGTGACCTGGTCACAGCACACACCCATTCAGGGAGGTCCAGCATCTGTGCATGGACCCTTCTCTCCACTTCTGACCATTCAGATGCTTCAAGATCATTTCCCAGCAGACACTCTACTGGGAGGGCAGGAGCTACAGCTACCTTCTTAGGGCCAGTCACCCCTCCCCATTCCAGACTCACCATGGCCATGGGATGGAGTTTGGTTCTGCTATCTGCATAAGTCACCTGGTGGAAGACACCAGGTAAGACTTGCTCTGGAGAAACCAGCTTCTCTGTGACCATTGTCACACTGGCTCCTGTATCTCTCAGAGCTTCCACCTCAGTCCCATTGACTTTAGGCCTCTGCCTATACCTCTCCATGATGGGAGGCAAGGTGGCCATAGTTGCAATGTCCACCCCACCCACGGATACTAAGGTGACCTCTGTGTACCCTGACTCCACCCCTGGGCCAACTTCCAACCCTACACTAGCAATCCCCTGGGATTGCCCACCAGTGGGGGGCTTCTTGGAGCAGATAGCATCTCCTCTTTTATGTCCAGGTTGATGACAATCAAAACACTTGCCGGCCTTAGCAGGCTCCTGAAACCTTCCTGCTTTAGCAGGATCATAATTCTTTCCCTGATACCCTTTCCCTTTAAAAGTGAATTGGCTTGGGGTTCCCCCTCCCTGAGAAGTTTTTAGGGAATCTTGTGAGGACTCCTTGGGTTTTTTATCATCTTTCCCCTGGTTCTTCCCCTGAGAAGAACCATGTCCTCCCTTTTTCTGATCACCCCCTGGGGGTTTCTGGTTAACCCTAGTTCTTAACCAGTCATCTGCTGCCTCCCCCAGTTCTCTGGGGTTGGTCAACCTAGAGTCAACTAGATACTGGCGGAGCTTCTCTTGGACACAATTAATTAGAAGGTGCTCCCTCATAATCAAATTGTACAGCCCCTCAAAGGTACTTACCCTGTTGCCTTGTATCCAGCCCTCCAGTGCCTTTACTGAAATGTCCACAAAGTCCACCCAGGACTGGGTGCTTGTCTTTTGGGTGTCCCTAAACTTGAGCCTATACTGCTCTGGGGTCAGACCAAACTTTTTAGTCAAGCAACTCTTCATACTGGGGTATGAGTCTGCATCTTCTCCACTCATGGTTAGGAGCCTATCCCTCCCAGAGTTGGGAACTAACTCCCAAAGAAGTGAACCCCAGTACTGAGGCTTGACTCTCCTCATCTGGAGGGCCCTCTCAAAGGCCCCCAGCCACTTATCTATGTCATCCCCCTCTACACAGGCAGGAACCACCCCTTTGGGTAATCTGGGGGAAAAACCCCCACCCAGGGACACCTCAGCTTCTTTCTCGCTGCCACCATCTCTTTTTTCTTTGTTTGCCCACTTTTTCTTTTCTAGGGCCAGCTTATCTGCTTCCAAAGCTATGTATGCTAGCTGGGCCTCCAGCTCTCTTTCTCTGATGGATGGGTTCTCTCCTCCTGAAAGGACCCCCTTCCTACCACTAGCTTTGGGTCTGCCCCTAGTGACTGTATCTACTGAGGACCGTTCTTCCTCATCCTCACTTGGGCTCAGATGCCTTCCCTCCCCTGAGAGATTAGAGTTAGCATCCTCCCCTTTTTCTTCCTCCTCTGGAGCTTCCTCTGTGCCTAGTTCTTGGGCCTCAGCCCATGCTGTCAGGGATTTAATCAGGATTTGCTTCCTGAGATCAGTGGTTGCAGGCAACCCTCTTTCAATACACAACCCCCTAAGCTGGACTACTGTCAGTGTGGGTAGGCTAGCCAGATCAAGCTCCATGGTTCCCTAGTTTTGTGTCAACAAAAACTTTTTGCAAAAATTGGAAACAAGAATTTAGAAAAATTACAAAAATTCAATAATTGAAATTAATCCAAATTAATAAAAAAATAAAAAAATTTTTTTTTTTTTTTTTTTTTTGCACTAAGACAATTTAAAGGATTTTTAATTTGTTTTACTTAAAACTGTAACGTGATACTGAACACAAGTACAGGATCCCACCGCTGCCACCAAAAATGTTGGAAAATGGGTTATTGGTAAGGGCAGGTAGGTACCTACACCTAGCAACAAGCCACTAACCTCCACCTAGGTACAGTTAGGTCTCAGTAAATTAATCCCAGCTCAACCCTTGGTAGCTTGGCAACGAGCGTCAAGGCTTAACTTAGGAGACAGTGTGTAAAGCATTCAAATATCACAAAACAGTAATTAAATAAAACACAGGAAACAGTTTAAAAATCCAAAACCAATTTATAAAAATAGTTTATATTTTTATCTTTAAAATGACACAAAAACGATTAAAATTGGTTCAGGGGAACCGGAGATATGAATTTTTAAAGAATTATTATTTTTCTAGCGCTTAGAAACAAAAAGCGCCAACCGGGTCATCTGGTTGCACCTCGACCGGGGCAAAGTCAAAGTTTCAGGCTGACCGCGATGGAGCCCTGCTCGGCTACAAGTCGTGGGAGGCCTCGGTTAAAAAGTTACCTTCTGACTTAGTCTTTATTTTGAAGTTTTTCTTCACCGGGACGAACCTGCCAGTTGAATCCGACCTCCTGGAGCCCTTGTCCGGATACGCGATGTGGGTTTCCTCTGTGGAGATTTTTACCTTCGGACTTAGTCGTTTTTTCGAGATGAAAATCCTTCGACCGGGGTAAACCTGGATCTTGATCCGACGTCCGTGGAGCCCTTCTCGGATACGATGGCTGGGAGGTCCCGGTCAACTTTTTACCTTCGGACTTAGTCTCTTTTTCAGAGGTTTTTCTTTACCGGGACAAACCACCAAGTCAGGCCGGGTCGCGGTTGAGGCAAGCCGGCTAGAATTTCCGCGGCGGGTCGGTCCCTCTCTGGAGCTTTTTTTCAAAAATTCTCAAATCTTTTCCAAACTTCTGGGGCTTCACCCAGATGTTCTTTTAAGGTTCTTTTGGGGTCCACAGCTCACCCCAAGGGTCCAGAAGTTCTGTGATGGTCCTTGGGGGGTGCGGACTTCAACTCCCAGAATGCACCTGGCGCAAACTCCTTTTTGGCCACTGGACAGTGGTCAGCTGGTCACTTTTCAGGAGTTGGTGCAGGGGGACTCTGGATAGCAATTTTTCACCTGTAGCAAACAGGGAGTCCCTCCTTGAACCAGTTGAAGCCAGGCAAAGTCCTTCTTGTGGTGAAGCTCAAGTGTGCAGCTGGTGCAGTCCTGAGTGCAGGTTCCAGGTGCAGGCCAGGGGTCCATCAGGGCAGTCCTTCTTCTCCTTTAGTTCCTTCTTCTTGAAATTTGGTGGGGATCTGAGGTGTGGGGGCAGGTCTGCCAGTTTTATCCTTGCTCCTGGGTGAAAAGCAGGGGGGTCCTGGTCCTCCAATCAGGTACAGGGTCGTCCCCCTGTGATGACCACTTCCTGGGAAGTGTGGCAAAAATCCATCCCAAAAGGCAACAGTCTCTAAAAATCCAACATGGCTGAATCTGATTTTTGGAGGTTACATCTGGCTAAGCCCACCCACTGGTGTGGCTAAAAATCATAAACACACCCCTCTCCTGCCCTCTCCTAATCTAATCAAGGGGGCACCTAGTTGTCTGGGGTTGCAGGATGTGGGGGTGTTGCTGGGTGCTCCAGATGTCCTTCTCTGCCTTTGAAGACCAGTTTGGCAGCCCTCCCCCTTCCTGCCTCACCATCTGCTGAGGGGAGATTCTCTCCCCCAAGCACATTCCTTTGTGTGAAGCCAGGCCACTTCACACCTCATCAAGGCAGCTTGGCAAAAGCTGCTGCAGGCTGGCGAATCAGAGCACAGCAGCAAAAACAATGCAGAGCTGAAATTGGCAACTTTTTAGGTAAAGTCTAAACTTTTTACCTGAACAAGTTATATTAAATCCAACAACTGGAAGTTGTGGGATTTATTACAACAATTAATTTGATACCAAATTCTTGGTATGCAACATTTAAGGAGACTTTAAAATTTAAAATAAAGTCTCCCCATTCTAGCCTATGAAGGCCATTTACTTCAATGAGGGAAAAACGAATTTGGCTGTTTTTACCTCACCAGGGCTTATAAATCTATTTCTATAAAGTCCCTGCTTATAGTTACATGGCACCCAGCCCTAGGGACACATAGGGCACACCTTAGGGGTGACTTATATGTAAAAATAAGGTAGTTTAAGACTTTGGAAGTACTTTTAATTCCAAAGTCGAATTTGCATATAACTTTAATTTAAAAGCAGCCAGTAAGGCAGGCTTGCTTTTAAAATGACACTGGGCACTTCAGCAGTGCACCTAGGTGTGCACCACCTATGCTGTGGTCCCTTAACCTATATGCCCTACCATATGCTAGGGACTTATAGGTAGGTTAACTTAGCCAATTATAATTAGCCTAATTTGCATATCCATTTTACACAGAGCACTGGCCCTGGGACTGGTAAGCAGTACCCAGGGCACAGCCAAGAGTCAGTAACCACCAGTACCTGTCCAAAAAGTGTGGGGGTGATCAGGGCAAAAAAGGAGGACTTTCCTACACATATGCTATACAAAACTCGCATAGCACCGCATTAATGAGCAACATTGTGCGTAAAAAATATAAGACGAATTTGGATATCTCGAATGGATTCTTCTGCCAGAATATAGCTCCTGAAAGTCGTGATTTAACCAGCTTTAGCGCACTAGGCTCCCAGAAAAAATTATGTTGTTTGCCTCAGGGGTATAAGAACAGCCCAGGACTGTTTGCGGCTTGTGTGACTGCTATTTTGCACGAGTTGGACCCTGAGGCGTTGTCAAATGTGGGTGATATATATCTCACAGATGACGAGTTAATACAACATTTAAGACGAGTAGCCCGCATTGTTGTAGGGTTTGCCGAAATAGGCTACAAATTTAACTTTAAAAAAACAAAAATTGCCTTTCCTCAGCGTCCTGTTCTTGGGATATGAGCTGTCGAATGAAGGGAAGAGCCAGGCGCCACAATTCTTAGAAAAGTGTGCACAATTGCAACCACCAAATACGATTAAGAGGCTCCAATCATTATTGGGCTTTCTGAATTTTGGCAGAACATAGATTCCGGATTATGCTACACGCATAAAGTCTTTATATGAATTAATACGTCCTGACTTTTCGAGCAAATTTTGGACAATAGAACATACACATACTTTTCGAGAGTTAAAAGCAGATATGCTCGCAGCGAAACATGTACACACATAGGACAATAAGACACATTTGGTCCTCAGGGTGATAGCTGGGGCCATAGGGTTTACTTATGTCACATTTAATGATGGTGAGACAGTCCCATTAGCATACAAGTCACACTTGTATTCTGCTGCAGAGCAACGATTTGCACCCACAGAGAAAATTCTCACTGCTGTACAGATGGCTGTTATTGATGAGAGACCTCTGGCTCAGGGAAAACGCATTATTGTCGTTTCTCCTATTCCGGCCCTAGAGGCTGTTACAAAAGCTAGCGTTCCGAACGCAAAAGCACTCCACCCAAGATGGATTCAATGGGCCACGTCCTTGACAGCCACTGATGTAGACTACATTTTTGACCCTAAGTTACAAACTCAGGAATGTCTACAATATGAAGTTGAATATCCAGTTCCCGCTGACACGTTGCCTATTGATCAATATTAAGTAGTCATGTACACCGATGGCTCTGCGCAACCAGCGATTGGAACGAAACACAAATATTCTGCTGCATGTGCAGTGGTGAGCAGCTATATGGAGGGGGAGAAATTCTGCCCCCAACATACTTATACACAGACTTTAGGGGATTGTCCAGCACAATTGGCTGAGCTCAAAGCTCTACTAATGACTCTAGAACATACGGATCCAACACAGTTCACACTGGTTGTTTGTGATTCGTATTATTGCATCCAGTCCTTTAATGAATAACTACATTACTGGCACTTTAATGGGTTCAAAGATTCAAAAGGCAACAGCATCAAACACAGACTACTGTGGGGGAAGGTAGCAGATCTGAAAGAGATGCTACCCAGAGTCCATGTTGTGCATATACTTGGACACCAGCGCGTTGGAATACACATTGCTGGAAATACTTTGGCTGATGAAGCCGCAAAGTCGGCAGTGGCGGTTGCCACTGTAGCTGCAGTGACTCATTCGAGCTCCAAACTAGACACAGACATTATGGCTGCCATAAAAGCTGCGGTTGATGGCACGCCTTATCCTAAGGGATTTTCTAATAAGTATCAATACTTCATGGGAAGTATGCTGAACGCTGAAGTTAAGATTCCAGGTGTAGGCGTACGCGACATCCCCAATAAAGATGTAAGACCACAATTGATTAAAGTGGCACATGAGGGAGTGGCATCTGCACATGCTGGCGTGGCAGCTACAATTTCACTCTTACAGGCCCGCTATTGGTGTCCTGGTCTCTATAAAGAGTCCAAGCAGTATGTCCTTTGTTGTGACATCTGTCAACAAATTAAAGTATCAACAGCTAAGCGCCCGCCGCAGGCACCCCCTCTTAATTTCAAACAATCCTTTACAATGTGTGTACTTGGATCATTGTGGTCCACTGACACCGGATAGTGCATACAAATATATCCTAGTCGCTGTTGATTCTTGCTCCAGATTTGTGTGGGTGTGGCCACAACGCTCGGCTGACGCACAGACTGTTATTAAAGGTTTGCAAGTCTTTGTTGGTACATATGCAGTTGCGGCATTCCATTCGGACCAGGGCCCTGCCTTTGCCTCATGGGCATTCAGGGACACCATTGCTTTGTTGGGGGTCCAGCTCTTGTACTCGTCTCCATTTCATCCAGAGGTAAATTCTGTTGTGGAGCGATTAAACCGCGATTTAAAGCAATCCTTAACAGCCAGACTCTTAGGTGCAGGCCGTAGTTGGCTAACCCACCTGTATGGAGTTCAGAGAGCACTAAATATCCTGTCTAGAAGGTCCCTGGGGGGTTGTACTTCATATGAGCGCCTGTTCAGAACACAAATGTTTGTTCTGGATCTTGATGGTCCTGGTGTGGAGGCGGCGGAGACACCTTTTGACATAAATGATTGTGTCACTGTTTTACAGGACTTACAGCAGTTCTGTGAAGATAACTCTTCTAAAAGTGCTGCCTCCACAGGAATTAAGGATGTGCCAGTAACACCTACCGGCTGGATTCCCAGGGTTGGGGATCTTGTGCGTGAAAAGGTCACAGTGAAAAAATAATTTGACCTTTCTTATCGTGCACCAGTCCCCATGTTGGGTATACACGGCACCAGAACTGTTATTCTACCCCCGTTGCCAGGTGCCAAAGAAGATCGCTTGGTTTCTATTGACAATGTCAAGTTACAACATGTGGCCGATTCTACACAGCCGACCAAGAGGAACGCCAGTAGTTCCCGAATCCCTCTCGCTACTGGAGAAGAAGTTCCGCTTCAAGTTGTCTATACCAACACTGGTGCCTCTCCGAGCTTGGGGACGGTAGATGATGATTTCGCATTAGTTCCACTAACAACGACCAACTTAGAAACATTTGATCAAGTTACCATGAATACAGATGTGACGGATGGTGCTGTCTACAGTGTACCACCCCGAGAAACACCAACTCCTCCATTGACTACGGTGACGCCTTTTGCACGAACTGCGTCTGGTTACTTTGCCGACAACAACGATGGTCTGTCGGACTCGTTTGCCTCTTCGACTACTGACCTGTCAGGTCCACGTAAGCTGATGCGTTGGCTTAAAGATATGTATTTAGTTTCTCTGTGGCTTTTATTGACTATTGGCTAGCATTTTTTCTTTGGATTGGGTTTGTCATTACCTTTTTTCTGTTGATACATGGAAATTTTCTTCCTGAAAGATCAGCGGTTGAACAGGTGGAGGAGGTGTTGAAACCACATTTTTCATCACATAAGGTTCGAAGAGACTTGTCCTTTGTGAACATTTCTGCAGTGCCAATTCCAGATGGGACTGTGTGGGATAAAGTAATGTTTTATATATATGGTCCCACTGAAATAATTCAAGTACCGTATGTCCTAAAGTTATCAATGAATGATGTAGCAATACCAGGCATTGTATCTGATGATTGGGATGTGAAGACAGTTGACTCGATGATGACAGAATTGCAATATTATACTGTCTATGAAAATGAAGATGTTTACCAGTTTAGATACAATTATGGTGACATGTTTTGCTATAATTATTATGGGCACCACTTCATACATAAAGCAAGTGCTCCTAAACTGATATTTGACTATACTCAGTGGGAACATTGCCCGACTCCCCCGCAAGGGAGTTCCAAAACTTATTTTGATAGATTCAGGTATTTTTCTGGGCACCACCAAAAGACTGCTGAGTCATATTATTTTAAGTTAACTCTGACAAAAGATAAACAAATGTTGCTGACCAACACTAAATTCATGTATTCGGATTCCTTTGTTTCCCGATTGTCAATTGAAGGTTATGAATATTGGTTAAAAAAATGTTGATTTGAAAAGTGTTTGGGGAACGAAAAATTGGCAGACCAGTGGTAGAGAAACATTGTTTAGAGCATGTTTCATTCCTGTTCAAATGATTTTTTTAAATGAAACAGTATAGCAGACCAGCTGCTTAGGTTTAGCTATAATCAGAGAATTAAACATGCCCAGTATAGCTGCCCCTGCAAAACTTAACAATTGGCAGAAGTTAATAAATGCCACCTTCAGTGAGCTTACTGAATGGGTCCAGAATGGTACATTTAACACTTCATTGACACGTCCAGGCGGGTGGTTATTGTGGCCGGTAGATACCCACTGGTGTCATCAACGTTTTGTCACCTCCTCGGGGAGTTTCTGAACGAGTAGGTCAGACCCTCGCTATATATCCCCAGAAGATGTTGAAATAATTACGACATATAGTGTGGGAAAATTGTGCCACCAATGGCTGAAATCATTCTCGCTAGATGCAGTTAAGACACATCTCACTCTCCTGTCTAATGACACTGACTTACAAGATTTTTTGTCAGGCCTGAAGACACCACGTATGAAGCGTTTCTTGTATGAAGTATACAATGAAATATGGAAGCTTTCTCAACAAGAGGCTGCAGCCCGGTTAAGGCAGATAGATCAGGAAAATCTGAAAAAAGCATTAGCTGTTGTGGATAATGGCATTCACACCTTGTCCGACTGCATTTATACAATTAATAACATTGTTTCTTCTGCTATAGACATTAATGCGATCTGATATGTCTTCTTTATATCATGGACAGAGTCAGACCAGGTCCATTATGCAGTTAGGGTGGACGCTTCAGACTTTGAAGGCGGGTCGCGTTCCGTGGCAGCACATCAGTGCCAGGGAGATATTTTTCTCTTTTAATTTGACGCAACAACAACAACTAATGGCTAAGAAGGAGGCGACTTATGTCATGCTTAGCATTGAACAGTTAGAAAGATTGCCTTTTACAGTGGCTGAGATCCCCTCAGCAGAGTGGTTGATACACAGGGTTATTAATCTGCCTATTTCTACATTGCAATTCACTTCTTGTTTAAAACATGTTCCTGTAGGCAGATATGAGAAGCTAAGAGATAGTTACATCCATGAGGTGTGGGAGCTTTCCTTCTTGTACAAATGCCTCAATGGCATGAAAGAGGTCTTTCTTAGTGGCAGTGAATGTGAGACTTCAGTCAGCCATTCGATGATTTGTAAGCAGCTGTCTTTGCATGGGCCGTGTAACGCCTTGGTTGCAAATTTGGCTTGCTATCTGAAGGGAGTTCCCGTCCCCTTGATTAAACGCACGTTCTAGGTGCTTTCAAACGGCAGCTACGTCCTCCTCAATAGTGAAAACTATTGTGGTATGCGGGCCGGAATAGTTTACGTTGTTTCGGTCACTAAGGTTGTTACTTGCTGCGGGAATGTGTTGTTTCCCCCCACTAAAATTAGGGAGGTAGCAGATATTTGGCCTCACATTGCTACTTCCAAGGTGAATTTTGACAAGTTAAGTTGACTGAAGGCTTTATTGTTTCAGAAGCATGTGGCCCTTACATCTGCACGCGAGACCTACGCACTTCAAGTGGCAAGGTCGTCGGCGGAAATACAGTCCCTGTTAAATACAAACTTTCCGAGCCACTTTGGTGATCTCGAGGGATGTATATTTAATGCTTCCAGCACGGCTGGATTAGCACATTTTTTTAAAGCCGTTGGTATTGGTTTCGTTCACACCTTATCTTCCATATTCGGTTTAATACCTTTGGCTATTCATTCAATTTTCTGAAGCATTTTTGGGGGATTTCCGATAACTTTGGCTTTATTAGCCGGCATTTTGCTGTTGCTGTTGTTTTTCCGCAATGGCTGTCCCGCCGCAACAAGGAAAAATGTGGGAGCTCCCATTAGCGCAGCTGTGTCGTGAACGCATGATACAGTACTTTGGAGCAACACTCCTGGAACATTTGGAGTGTAACTGGTCTCTGTCATTCAGACCGGTTTTGGATTGTGTGCAGCCCATGTTTTGGTGCTGTTGGTGCTCTTTTGAACATGCTCTGGACGTTTGTCTCTCACAGCGACGCCCCCCAGTGGTTGATGCTGATCTGTTGATGTTCTCGATGAGGGCTCATTACCAGACATGCGCGCTGCGGCTGCGTTTGCTCAGAGAGGCTGTTTATGAGATACCCTTCCTTGAGGAAGTTGATATTAACTCGTTTATAGGCACTGCACGGGACGCCACCTTGGCTGACACTAAGGCTTTGGAACACACCGGCTCCTTGATAGTCTTTGGCGTGGAGTTTCCGGTTTTGTCATCTGTCGAAGTGGAGAATTTCCTGCTTTCCATGGCCAATGCTTGATTTGGACTTATTCAAAATTGACATTATCCTTTTAATTCGGCTTTGGCTGCATGCTCACATTTTGAATTACAAATTACTATGCTTGTGTGTCCTCTTAACTTGTTGAAATTGAATAGGGTTTTAATCTTATTTTAGCTTAGGGCATTTTTAGCTTCGGCTTAAACCACTTTCTACCGACAAGGGGAGGGTGTAGTGTAGCCATTTTTTAATGTAGCTTCATGCGGTTATCTTAACATATTAGGCCTCTGTGCACTTTGCCCTAGATGCATTTTATTCGACCTCGCACTGTTATTTTACAATAACCAATTTTACGGTCTTGTTTTATTTCATTCTGTCACACTGTTTAGCTTAGTTCTGCACTGTGTTCTCAAACAATGCATTCTTGCTCACTCTGCTTCGGTCAAGGCTACAGTCTGGTACATTGCCAGTAAACGTGGTAGAAGTTTAGTCTCTAGTGTTCGTAGAAAATACACATTCTTACGTAGGGGACATTTTCTTAGAACATCTGCGTGTTAGTTATAAAAACACTTTCTAGTCCTAGTACACGTCAGAGGGAGATTCTGACCAGGAACCTACAGCTAGATGCTGACTGCCCCTTTGCAGATGCTGATGCAGAATACAGGCCTTTGCTCAGGTATGAGGCTTGATGTCCTCCCGGGGAAACCTGAAAGGCAGGTGCTGTGCTCAGACTGTAACGTAGAGAGAACCTAATCTAGTTGCACTATGATAGCCTTATTCTTGTGCTTCACTCTCATCGTTACTATTTTAATCCTACTGTGTTGTATAGTTCTGGTTATTTCAGCTCACGCTTTGCTATCTAAAATGCAGTCGTTTTATTAAACCAATCTTTAAAACTTAAACTGCCTTTGTCATTTAAATATGAGACCGCACTATGTATGAGAGAACCGGTTGTGACCTGAGTGACCACGACTTCCCTGGGAAGTATTGAGATGTCATGAGCTCGGCTGCCCAATTGTCTCTTCCCTTTGGGAGAGATGAGGCACTGCTAATTAGCCGAGGCAAAACCCGGATTTAGAGTGACAAGAGTCATTCACCGTGGATCAGACCTAGTCCCCCACACTGTGAACGATCTTGCTGCTCAAAATCCAGTAGTCTCATTAGGATAATGAAAGCCTACGTGACAACCTCGGCCAGGTGGATTGTCCAGATTGTGCGAAGGGGCTAGACACTCCCCTTTGAGACACCTCCTCCAGCCATGCCACCTTCATACAATCGCATATCGGAGGATCATATGGCGCTTCTCCGTGAGGAAGTCCAAGCCCTTTTGGCCACAGGAGCTATAGAGAGGGTTCCGTTGTGTGAAGTAGGTTGTGGTTGCTATTCCCGCTACTTCCTGGTGCTGAAACAGGACAAGGGTCTTCGTCCTCTGTTAGATCTTCAGTCTCGCAACCTCTTCCTCAGGAAGTAGAATTTCAAAATGTTGACATTGGCTCAGGTCCTATCTGCCCAGGATCCTTGAGACTGGATGGTAGAGTTGGACTTGTAAGATGCATACTTCCACATTCACATCTTGCCGGCCCACAGACGTTACCTACGATTCTTGGTAGGTCACAAGCACTTTCAGTTTACCATGCTCCATTTTTGCCTTAGCAGTGCCCCTCGGGTGTTCACAAAAGTGATGGTGGTGGTGGCAGCTCATCTGCTCAGGTTAGGGGTCCCAGTCTTCCGCTACCTTAGCGATTGGCTGTTGAAGGCAAATTCGCCCCAGACAGTCTTCATCACCTCCAGACTTAAGTGAACCTTTTGCATTTGCTGGGGTTCTCTGTCAAAGTTCGAAAGTCACACCTGACTCCTTCTCAGACGCTCCCTTTCATTAGAGCTGTTCTGGATACAGTGCAGTTTTGGATGTATCCTCCCAAAAAGTGAGACCAGGATATTTGGCTGTGATACCAATGTTTCAGCCTCTGTCCTGGATTTCGGTGAGAATGACTCTGAGGCTGCTGGCCCTCATGGCCTGCATCCTGCTAGTTCAAAAAGCCAGCTGGCATATGCGGGCTCTGCAGTGAGACCTGAAGTTCCAGTGGGCGCAGCATCAAGGGTTTCTCTACAACAAGGTCCAGATCTCGGAGGGAACTGCAAGAGCCCTGCAGTGGTGGTTAACAAATCAGGATTGGGTCAGAGGCAGATTTCTTTCCTTTCCCCAACCAGACCTTACAGTAGTGACAGATGCGTCACTCCTGGGATGGGGCGGCCACATGGGAGAGGCGGAGATCAGAGGCCTCTGGTCTCTGGCGAAAACCGGGCTTCATATCAACCTTCTGGAGCTCCGAGCGATTCGACTAGCATTAAAAGCATTTCTTCCTTCTCTCAAAGGGAAAGCAGTGCAGGTGTTCACAGACAACACCACCGCCGTGTTGTACTGCAACAAACAAGCCAGAGTGGGGTCGTGGAGCCTTTGTCAAGAGACTCTTCGCCTCTGGACTTGGCTGGAACATCAGAGCATTTCCTTGGTGGTTGAACACCTGGCAGGCTCTCTGAACCCCGGGGCAACCGAACTCAGCCCATGATGCGTGGTCGATCACTAATGACGTCTTCATCCGGATATGGCGCAAGGTCTCTTCCTTCAGTGGGGAGAACCTTTGTTAGACTTGTTTGCCTCCGTAGAGAACGTGCAAAGTCACCTGTTTTGCCTGTTGCCGTTTCCAGGGCAGCACTTGCTCGGCAAAGCTTTTCGTCACGAGTGGAATTCAGGCCTCCTGTACGCCTTTCTGTCCATACCACTTCTGCCCAGAGTTCTGAAGAAGATCAGGGAATACTGGCCCCAAGTGATCCTGGTGGATCCAGACTGGGCACAAAGAGTCTGGTGTCCCGAGCTATTGAGCATGGCCATTGCTCCTCCGATCAGACTGCCGCTTCGGGAGGACCTTCTGTCGCAGCAGCAGGGGAGGGTCAGCTACCTGAACCTGTCCGCCTCTGCCTCCTTGCGAGGAGATTGTGCGGCAACAGTTGATGTCTTTTGACCTGCCATACGAAGTCTGTAACCTTATCTTGGCAGCCAGGCGTCCCTCAACCAAAACCAAATAGGCCTGTCGTTGGAAGAAATTTGTGGCATGGTGCATCAACAAATTTGTCGATCCTCTGTCTGCCCCTCTTTCTCAGATCCTTCTCTTTATCCTTTCACTTGCCCAACAGATCTTCTTTATTACAATCTCCCATTGTTGGGAGGTTTCTTAAAGGCCTCACACATCTTTTTCCTTCTAGCCCATTCATCATGCCCCAATGGGATCTAAACCTAGTATTAACATACCTTATGTGTGCCCCATTCGAGCCGCTTCACAACTGCCCTTTACGCTCTTAACTATCTAGACTGGCTTTTTAGTTGCCATTACTTCTGCCCGCAGAGTAAGTGAGCACCAGGCTCTTTTATCTAAACTTTCTGGCACTACATCCTGACAAAGTGGTACTTTGCACAAGGGCTTCTTTCGTACCTAAAGTTGTGACACCCTTCCATGTTGTGCCATCCATCACCTTGCTTAACTTTTATGCACTCACACATTCCTCACACGAAGAGGAGAGACTCCACCGTCTGGACCCAAAAAGAGCATTGGCATTCTACCTTGATAATAGCAAAAGAGTTCCGGGTGGACAATCAACTCTTTGTGAGATGTATGTGTGCAGAGAAGGGGAAGGTGGTGCAGAAGAGAACCATTTCACGATGGCTACTCTTGTGCATCAAAATGTGTTAGGCTCTGGGTAAGAAGCAACCTCATGAAGGTTTGCATGCCCACTCCAGCAGAGCTATTGCTGCTACCACAGCGCTAGCACAGGACATTCCAGTCTTGGACATCTGTCAGGCAGCAACATGGGCATCTCTGCACACTTTTATCAAACACTACTGCCTGAACAGTCAGGTCCGCAGGGACGTTTACTTTGGCTGTTCGGTCCTGCAGGACTTCTTGGTGTGATCTTGGTTCTCAGCCCTCCACTGGGGATGGTATTGCTCAGGTATCTATTCAAAGGTAAGGAATCGGCAAGTAGAAGTCTCTATCAGATGTACAAGTTACTACCCTCCAGTAATGATATATCTGGTAGAGGCATATTCTAGTTGCAGATTCCTTACCGACCTGCCCATCTTCCCCACACTGCAAACTGATTTCAAGGGACAGGAACTTCCCTTTAAGGGCCTTAGTTATGGCGCACCACTCTGTTTTCTTCATGGCTCTGTGCTACTTGCGTGGAAAGTCGTGAAAAGAAACTGACGTCAGAGCGCCGGGGTGGTGCCTATATACCACCGTGACATCATCACAGTGAACATGATGCCAATGATACCCGTGGAGTTGACCAACGCCACCTGACGGCGTGCAGAGGTACTGGTTGAAGAAAATTCTCTGGATCCTGACTGACGCCTGGGGGAATTCAAAGGTAAGGAATCTGGAACTAGAATATTTCTCTACCAGATATATTGTTACCGAAGGTAAGTAACTTGTACGTTTTGCACTGTATGGTTTTAATTGAAAGATTTTTGATGTGTTGTTTATAGGGTAGGAGGCTGGCAAGGTACTTTCCTAAATATAGCTAGCAAATAAACAAATTATTTTATTGGCAGAACAGTCTCTATTAACAGTCCTTAAATTTGTACAGTACCTTTGTCTGTAATGTTTGTAGAATTGTTAAAACACAGACATTTTGTTTCGCAAAAGAGAAACTTGGTATATGATAAGAAAACCAAAATGTTCTGTGAAATAGAGTACACCAGTGTTTTCTCTTTATTTCTTAGGATTAATACCTCATACTGCTGAATGGTCTTTAAGTGCAGTGGAACGCTTCAAAAGTTTGGTTCTTGATAAGGATGTCACAATCAAAGTATTAAGGGTTTGTGACGATATCCACAGAGTGACCATGGAAATGCAGGACCATCAGGGCATGATAAATATAGCTGATTACCTGGTCCGGGAAGGCCTGGCATTACGCAGCAAGTTGGTAAATGAGAACTTTTCAGTTACAGGTAATCAATTTCTTTATTTTCTAAATTAAGATTTGGCATATTTGTGCATGTTTTTTAACCGACGGGCCTAATTACCTGCAGTGGTACATCTCCTTAGTATATCTACTTCGGCAGTTACTATTATTCCCTTACCTGTAGGAGGCCCCTCTCCAGTAGAAGGTATTGGAAGCTCCTTTTGAAGCATTGAAAACAGTCAAAAAGTCTGTGAGTATTTATGTCCGGATATATGTGAATTCATTGAAAATGCAAACTGAAAAACATTTAAGGTAACTAAATCATGGAAAACCAATATCTGATAGAGACTTCTAGTTGCAGATTCCTTATCTTCGAATTTCCCCCAGGCGTCATACTGGATCTAGAGATTTTTCTTCGAGCAATACCTTTGCCTGTCGGTAGGTGGCGTCTGTTGACTCCGCAGGCGTCGTTGGCGTCGTCGCAATGATGCCGTCAGGAGTAGTACATAGACGCTGCCTTCGTGCAGTTACGTCAGTTCTTTTCTTTCCGTGCCACGCGCTGATAAAGAGGGAGCTACTTTGGTCTCTTTTTGACTGAATTCAACCGTTTTGTCGACTTTTGTAGTGAGATATTTGGTGCGTCGAGCATGTCCCTGAAGACCAGTTCCAAGCTGTGCGAGGACTGTCACCGCATGATGTTGGTGACGGATCTGCATCGGGTTTCTATGTGGTGTCTCGAGCACGACCCAAAGTCGTGCTCCGAGTTAGTCCCAGTCTTGATGGAGAGGAAGGTCTTGAGACCGTTCGTAGAGCCATCACCACTCGTCATCTTCAAAATCTTTGGGTGCAGGTAAGAAAAAGAAGTCGTTGAAGAGGTCCCATCACTCTCTGACTTTGCCCCGTCGCTCGTCTGATGCGACGCGGGAGGAGCGTCGAAGCTGAAGGCCTCCATCTTCAGAGCCTGCGTCTTGGTCCGCTCTGCGCTTCCCAGAGTTTCCAGGAGCTGGAGCGACCCCCGCCCATCTTAAGGAGTTCTATGAGGCCATGCGCCTCATTTTTGGGCAGACCGACCCTGATAGGGTGCCTTCGGGTACAAGGGGTTTGGTTGAGGGGCCTTCGGGTTCTGCGCTGGTGGCTTCGGCTCTGGCCATCGAGGTACCCTCCGGATCCGCTCGCTGACCCGCACCGGCGCCAATCGCACTATTGAGACCTTCCCCGGCGCTGGGTTGATTGTCGACACTTCCGACGTTGGTAGTGCCCACTATCGACACCGACCCGATCCTTATCCCCAACGACTCGGAGTTGGAGTGGCGTCTGCCGATGCTGCCTTTGTCTTGGATGGGGCCTATTCACCCCAGGTCGGATTCTGACCCTTTTTCCTTTGGGTACGAATTCGGAGGAAGGATTGGAGGTGACCATGGACCCTTATGAATACCAGGATGACCCACTGTAGGAAGTTGGCTCTGTATATACTATCTCAAAGTGAGAGATAGTGTGCACAGAGTCCAAAGGGGTTCCCCTTAGAGGTTGATAGTGGCAAAATTAGATAATAATGATCCATTTTCTGGTAGTGTGGTTGAGCAATAGGCTTAGCAGAGGGTAGTGTTAAGCATTTGTTGTACACACACAGGCAATAAATGAGGAACACAGACTCAAAGACTTAACTCCAGGCCAATAGTTTTTACATAGAAAAATATATTTTCTTAATTTATTTTAGAACCACAAGATTCAAGATTTGAGGTAAGTACATAAAATGCAAGGTACTTCACACAGGTAAGTATAGAACTTTGATTTAAAACAGTAGTGCACAGTTTTGGTTAAAATGGTAATACGCTATTTTAAAAGTGGACACAGTGCAACAAATCAACAGTTCCTGGGGGAGGTAAGTTTGGTTAGGTTTCTCAGGTAAGTAAAGCACTTACATAGTCAGTCTCCTGGGCATAGGCAGCCCACTGTTGGGGGTTCAAGGCAACCCCAAAGCCACAGCACCAGCAACACAGGGCCAGTCCGGTGAAGAGGTCAAAGAAGGGCCTAAAACACATAGGCGACTATGAAGAACAGGGGTGCTCCGGTCCGGTCTGCTTACAGGTAAGTACCTGCGTCCTCGGGGAGCAGACCAGGGGGGTTTTGTAGAGCACTGGGGGGGACACATACACAAGCCCACAAAACACACCTTCAGCGGCACAGGGGCGACCGAGTGCAGTAAGTAAAGTAGGCGTCAGGTTTGCTATTGAAAGCAATGTAGGTACCTGGGGGTCACTTAGGCAATGCAGGCAGGTCACAGGGGGGTTCCTCGGACCAGCCACCAACTGGGCTAGGATGAGGGCCGCCTGCTGGTCACTCCTTCACTGGTAGGTGGTTCCTCTCAGTCCTGGGGGCTGCGGGTGCAGTGCTTGGTCCAGGCGTCGGGTTCCTTTGTTACCAGGCAGTCACGGTCAGGGGGAGCCTCTAGGTCCTCTTTGCAGGCGTCGCTTTGAGGGTGCAGGGGGGTCGACTCAGGGTGTCCACATCATTGGAGTCGCCTGGAAGTCCTCTCTGCAGTGTTGGGTCTCCTGAACTCGAGCCAGGGGTGTAGGGTGCAGAGTGTGAAGTCTCACGCTTCCGGCGGGAAGGGAGAGTCTCTTTATAAGTGGCTTCTTTGTTGCAAAGTTGTTGCAGGTTCTGAACAGTGCCGCTGTTCTCAGGTGTTTCTTGGTCCTTTAGGTTCAGGGCAGTCCTCTGAGTCCTCAAAGGTCGCTGGTCCCCGTTGGATGCGTCGCTGTGCAGGTTCTTTGAGTCTGGAGGCAGGCCGCGTAGGGCTGGGCCCAAGTCAGTTGGTGTGTCTGTCGTCTCTGCAGTGCTTTCAGGTCCGCCGTCCTTCTTTCTTCAGGTTGCAGGAATCTGATTTCCTGGGTTCTGGGGTGCCCCTAAATACAGAATTTAGGGGTGTGTTTAGGTCTGGGAGGGCAGTAGCCAATGGCTACTGTCCTTGAGGGTGGCTACACCCTCTTTGTGCCTCCTCCCTGTGGGGAGGTGGGCACATCCCAAATCCTATTAGGGGAATCCTCCAAAACTAAGATGGAGGATTTCTAAAGGCATGGGTCACCTCAGCTCAGGGCACCTTAGGGGTTGTCCTGACTGTTGGGTGACTCCTCCTTGGTTTTCTCATTATCTCCTCCAGCCTTGCCGCCAAAAAATGGGGGCAATGGCCGGAGGGGCGGGCATCTCCACTAGCTTGGATGCCCTGGGGCGCTGTAACAAAAGGGGTGAGACTTTGAGGCTCACCGCAAGGTGTTACAGTTCCTGCAGGGGGAGGTGTGAAGCACCTCCACCCAGTACAGGCTTTGTTCCTGGCCACAAAGTGACAAAGGCACTCTCCCCATGTGGCCAGCAACATGTCTGGTGTGTGGAAGGGTGGCAGAAACTGGTCAGCCTACACTAGAAGTCAGATTGGTATTCGGGGGGCATCTCTAAGATGCCCTCTGGGTGTATGTGACAATAAATTGCACACTGGCATCAGTGTGCATTTATCATGCAGAGAAGTTTGATACCAAACTTCCCAGTTTTCAGTGTAGCCATTATTAAACTGGGGAGTTCGTGTTTAACAAACTCCCAGACCATATACTCTTATAGCTACCCTGCACCTACAATGTCTAAGGTTTTGCTTAGACATTGTTGGGGCATAGTGCTCATGCACCTATGCCCTCACCTGTGGTATAGTGCACCCTGCTGTAGGGCTGTAAGGCCCGCTAGAGGAGTGACTTACCTATGCCACAGGCAGTGTGAGGTTGGCATGGTACTCTGAGGGGAGTGCTGTGTCGACTTAGTCATTTTCACCCCACCAGCACACACAAGCTGTGAGGCAGTGTGTATGTGCTGAGTGAGGGGTCCCCAGGGTGGCATAAGACATGCTGCAGCCCTTAGAGACCATCCCTGGCATCAGGGCCCTTGGTACCAGCGGTACCAGTTACAAGGCACTTGTCTGTGTGCCAGGGCTGTGCCAATTGTGGAAGCAAAGGTACAGTTTAGGGAAAGAACACTGGTGCTGGGGCCTGGTTAGCAGGGTCCCAGCACACTTTCAGTCAAAACTTAGCATCAGCAAAGGCAAAACGTTAGGGCGTAACCATGCCAAGGAGGCATTTTCTTACACAACACCCCCCAAGAGTCTTCATTTTCTAAGTGGAAGAACCTCGAAAGGCCATCAGCATTGGCATGGGCAGTCCCAGGTCTGTGTTCCACTACAAAGTCCATTCCCTGTAGGGATATGGACCATCTCAACAGTTTAGGGTTTTCTCCTTTCATTTGCATTAGCCATCTGGGAGGTCTGTGGCCAGTTTGAACTATGAAGTGAGTACCAAAAAGGTATGGTCTCAACCTCTTCATGGACCAGACCACAGCAAAGGCCTCCCTCTCAATGGCATTCCAACGCTGCTCCCTGGGGAGTAACCTCCTGCTAATAAAATCAACAGGCTGGTCAAGGCCATAATCATTTATTTGGGACAGGACTCAGAGGCATCCCATGTTCAGAGGCATCTGTCTGCACAATGAACTGCTTAGAGGAATCTGGAGCTTTCAAAACTGGTGCTGTACACATTGCTTGCTTCAAGGTGTCAAAGGACTTTTGACAGTCCACGGTCCAGTTCACTTTCTTGGGCATTTTCTTGGAGGTAAGTTCTGTGAGGGGTGTCACTATTGATCCATATCCCTTCACAACCCTCCTATAGTACCCAGTCAAGCCAAGAAATGCCCTGACTTGAGTCTGGGTTTTGGAGCTACCCAGTCCAGAATAGTCTGAATCTTGGGTTGGAGTGGCTGAACTTGGCCTCCACCTACAAGGTGACCCAAGTAAACCACAGTACCCTGCCCTATCTGACATTTAGATGCCTTGATAGAGAGGCCTGCTGCTTGCAGGGCCTGCAAAACCTTCTTCAGGTGGACCAGGTGATCCTGCCAGCTGGAGCTAAAGACAGCAGTATCATCAAGATAAGCTGCACTAAAGGACTCCAAGCCAGCAAGGACCTTGATTGTCCAACCTTTGGAAGGTGGCAGGGGCATTCTTTAAGCCAAAGGGCATCACAGTAAACTGGTAGTGCCCATCAGGTGTAGAGAATGCTGTTTTCTCTTTTGCTTCTGGTGCCATTCTTATTTGCCAGTACCTTGCTGTTAAGTCAAAGGTACTTAAGTATTTGGCAGCACCCAATTTGTCAATTCATCAGCCCTTGGAATGGGGTGAGCATCTGTCTTGGTGACAGAATTAAGCCCGCTGCAGTCCACACAGAACCTCATCTCTCTCTTGCCATCTTTTGGGTGAGGTTTGGGGACCACGACTACTGGGCTAGCCCAGGGACTGTAGGAGTGCTCAATCACTCCCAACTCCAGTATCTTGTGGACTTCCACTTTGATGCTTTCCTTAATTTGATCAGACTGTCTGAATATTTTGTTTTTGACAGGCATGCTGTCTCCTGTGTCCACATCATGGATACACAGGTGTGTCTGACCAGGGGTTAGGGAAAAGAGCTCAGCAAAGTGCTGGAGGGCTTGCCTGCAGTCAGCCTGCTGTTGGCCAGCGAGGGTGTCTGAATAGATCACTCCATCTACTGTGCCAATCTGAGGGTCAGTGGAAAGGAGATCAGGGAGAGGTTCCCTCTCTGCTTCCTGGTCCTCATCTGTAACCATTAACATGTTTATATCTGCCCTATCATGGAAGAGTTTGAGGCGGTTAACATGAATCTCCCTTTTGGGGGCCCTGCTAGTGCCTAGGTCCACCAGGTAGGTGACCTGACTCTTCTTCTCTAGCACTGGGTAAGAGCCACTCCATTTGTCCTGAAGTGCCCTGGGAGCCACAGGCTCCAGAACCCAGACTTTCTGCCCTGACTGAAACTCAACCATAGCAGCTTTTTGGTCATACCACATCTTCTGGAGCTGTTGGCTGGCCTCAAGATTTTTGCTTACCTTTTCCATGTACTCTGCCATCCTTGAACGTAGGCCTAGTACATAGTCCACCACATCTTGTTTAGGCTCATGGAGAGGTCTCTCCCAGCCTTCTTTTACAAGAGCTAGTGGTCCTCTAACAGGATGGTCAAACAGAAGTTCAAAGGGGGAAAACCCTACTCCCTTCTGAGGCACCTCTCTGTAGGCGAAAAGCAGGCATGGCAAGAGCACATCCCATCTCCTTTTGAGTGTTTCAGGGAACCCCATGGTCATGCCCTTCAGTGTCTTTGTTAAATCTCTCAACAAGACCATTGGTTTGTGGATGGTATGGTGTTGTTGAATTTGTAAGTCACTCCACACTCATTCCACATGTGTTTTAGGTAAGCTGACATGAAGTTGGTACCTCTGTCAGAAACCACCTCCTTAGGAAATCCCACTCTGGTAAAAATACCAGTGAGTGCTTTGGCTACTGCAGGGGCAGTAGTGGACCTAAGGGGAATTGCCTCAGGGTTCCTAGTAGCATGATCCACTACTACTGGGATATACTGATTCCCTGATGCTGTGGGAGGTTCAAGTGGACCCACTATATCCACTCCCACTCTTTCAAAGGGGACCCCCACCACTGGAAGTGGAATGAGTGTGGCCTTTGGATGGCCACCTGTCTTTACCACTGGCTTGACAGGTGACACAGGAGGTACAAAACTCCTTTACCTTCTGGGACATATTAGGCCAATAGAAATGGTTGACTAACCTCTCCCATGTCTTGGTTTGTCCCAAATGCCCAGCAAGGGGAATGTCATGGGCTAAGGTCAGAAGGAACTCCCTAAACTCCTGAGGCATTATCACTCTCCTAGTCGCACCAGGCTTGGGATCTCTTGCCTCAGTGTAAAGGAGTCCATCTTCCCAATAGACCCTGTGTGTTCCACTGACAATTCCTTTTTCTTGTTCAGCTGCTTTCTGTGTTAGGCCTTCAAGAGAGGGACACGTTTCTTGCCCCTGGCACAGCTGTTCCCTTGAGGGTCCTCCTGGGCCCAAGAGCTCAATCTGGTAAGGCTCCAGCTCCATGGACTCAGTTCCCTCAGAGGATAGGACTTCTTACTGAGAAAAGAGGGTCTGTTTCTCTTTCTGTGCTGAAGCTGGTTCCCCAGTCTTCTTTACTTTTCTCTTGGAAGGTTGTGCCATTATTCCAGACTCCAACACTTCTTTTTCACCCTGAGCCCTACACTGTGCCTTTGTCTTGACACACACCAGTTCAGGGATACCCAGCATGGCTGCATGGGTTTTGAGTTGCACCTCAGCCCATGCTGAGGACTCCAGATAGTTTCCAAGCAGACATTCTACTGGTATAGCAGAAGAGACTACCACCTGTTTCAGGTCAGTGACCCCTCCCGATTCTAAAGTTACCATTGCCATGGGATGTACTTTAGTTTGATTTTCAGCATTGGTAACTGGATATTTTTGTCCAGTCAGGTATTGTCCTGGGGAAACCAGTTTGTCTGTCCCCATAGTGACACTGGCACCTGTATCCCTCAGGGCTTCTACTCTAGCCCCATTAATTAAGAGCTGTTGCCGATATTTTTGCATGTTAGGCGGCCAGGCAGCAAGTGTGGCTAGGTCCACCCCACCCTCAGCGACTAATGTAGCTTCAGTGTGAACCCTGATTTGCTCTGGGCACACTGTTGATCCCACCTGGAGACTGGCTATTCCAGTGCTAACTGGAGTAGTAGTAGTTGTTGTGGAACCTTTCATGGGACAGGCCTTGTCTCCAGTTTGGTGTCCATGCTGGCTACAGCTGCGATACCAGGCCTTTTTGGGATCAAAGTTTTTACCCATGTACCCAAATGAGGATTGTGAAGAGGCTTTGGACCCACCCTCCTGTGCAGGTTTTTAAGGCCCTGTAGAAGACTCTTTACTTTTTCCCTTGGATGTCTCAACACTCTTCTCCTGGTGAGGCTTTTTGACCCCTTTCTTATGGTCACCCCCCTGGGGAGGTTTTGCTCACCCTTGTCTTGACCCAGTGGTCTGCCTTCTTTCCCAATTCTTGGGGAGAAATTGAGCCTAGGTCTACCAGATGCTGATGCAGTTTATCATTGAAACAATTACTTAAAAGATGTTCTTTCATAAACAAGTTATACAGCCCATCATAATCATTTACACCACTGCAATTAATCCAACCATCTAGTGTTTTGACTGAGTAGTCAACCAAATCAACCCGGGTCTGGCTCAAGGATTTTTTAGCCCCCCTGATCCTAATCCTGTACTCCTCAGTTGAGAATCCAAAGCCCTCAATCAGGGTAGCCTTCATGAGGTCATAGGATTCTGCATCTTTACCAGAGAGTGTGAGGAGTCTATCCCTACACTTTCCAGTGAACATTTCCGAAAGGGGAGCACCCCAGTGAGATCTGTTTACTTTTCTGATTGCACAAGCCCTCTCAAAAGCTGTGAACCATTTGGTGATATCATCACCATCTTCATATTTTGTTACAATCCCTTTGGGGATTTCTAGCATGTCAGTACTTTCTTTATGTTGCTGCCACCATTGATGGGAGGTAAACCTATTTCTTGTCTTTCCCTCTCTATGGCTAGGAGTTGTCTCTCCAAAGCCAATGTATTGGCCTTCCTGGCTAACAGGAGCTCATCTTCATTGAGGCTGCCCTCAATGCTTCCAGAGTTACTGGTCTCCCCTGTGGAAGAATCAGCATCTCTGACTGTCACTTGAGGAGTTAGGGTTTGAGGGACCCTGGCCTCCCTAACTAGGATAGAAGGGAGGGAATCATCCTCCTGGTCACTAGCTTCCCCCTCTGTAGGGTTATCCTTAGAGGGGTTGTCATTTGCAAACTCTGCCAAAAGCTCCTGGAGCTTAACTTTGGTAGAGTTGGACCCAGTTTTTATATGTTTTAGTTTACAGAGAGTCTTTAGCTCTGAGATCCCTAGATGCAGGTAAGGGGCGAGATTGAGTTCCACTGCCATCTCATCTGTAGTAGACATTATTTCTCTAAAAGTTGGGATAACTTTTTAAGAATCTAAAAACTTTTACAAACGTTTAAACTCTAAAAGAAATGCTGACAGGGACTTACACAAGGTCCTAGCAGGACTTTTAAAATTGTAGAAAAATAGCTCAAATTGCAAAAATCAGTTTCTAATGACAATTTTTGGAATTTAGTTGTGTGATCATGTATTGGCTGAGTAGTCCAGCAAATGCAAAGTCTTAAACCCCACCACTGATCCACCAATGTAGGACGATGGCTCTGCATATACTATCTCAAAGTAAGAGATAGTGTGCACAGAGTCCAAGGGTTCCCCTTAGAGGTAAGATAGTGGTAAAATTAGATAATTCTAATGCTCTATTTTGTAGTAGTGTGGTCGAGCAATAGGCTTATCAGAGGGTAGTGTTAAGCATTTGTTGTACACACACAGGCAATAAATGAGGAACCCACACTCTCAAACACTTACTCCAGGCCATTTATAAAAAAAAATATTTTCTTAGTTTATTTTAAGAACCACAGGTTCACGATTTGAAGTAAACACATAAAATGCAAGGTACTTCACATAGGTAGGTTAGGAACTTTGAATAAGCTGCAGATTCCTTACACCCGCCCAAGCCTCCCGCTCTGGGGAATTTTTTCTCATGTACATATGTGTTTATAGGTAGGTATATATATATATATATATATATATATATATATATATAGGTATATATATATATAGGTATATAGGTATATATATATATAGGTATATTTATCATGTGGATATGTGTATATATATATGTATATATGTTTCTATGTGTACATATGTATATTTGTGTTTTTGGCAACTTTTGCCTTTCTTATAGGCATGAAAGTGTTTTTACTCCAAACAGTCAAAGAGGTTAAAAGTGTATTGGTTGGTTCTTCCATGACTCTGCGCTTCTGGCGCAGGAAGTTGTGGAAATGAACTGACGTACGCGCGCCGAGACGGTGTCTATATAGACAACCGTGACGTCATAGATGGCTGCAACGACGCTGACGACTCACGCGGAGCTGGTCGACGCACGCGGATCCGAACGACGCCGTCCGACGGCGCGCACGCAGGGTACTGCTCAGAAAAAACTCCAGATTCGAAGCTGAGGCCAGGGAATTCTAAGGTAAGGAATCTGCAGCTAGATAGTCTCTACCAGATACCTCATTACCGAAGGCAAGTAACTTGTTCATCTTGCCTGGCATGTTACCCCCATTTTTATTTGTGTGTCAGTTTGTTTTGCCTGTCTCACTGGGATCCTGCTAGCCAGGACCCCAGTGCTTATAGTTTGTGGCCTGAATGTGTTCCCTCTGTGGTGCCTAACTGTGTCACTGAGGCTCTGCTAACCAGACCCCAGTGCTTATGCTCTCTCTGCTTTTAAAATTGTCACTGCAGGCTAGTGACCATTTTTACCAATTCCGATTGGCACACTGGAACACCCTTATAATTCCCTAGTATATGGTACCTAGGTACCCAGGGTATTGGGGTTCCAGGAGATCCATATGGGCTGCAGCATTTCTTTAGCCACCCATAGGGAGCTCAGACAATTCTTACACAGGACTGCCACTGCAGCATGAGTGAAATAACGTCCACATTATTTCACAGCCATTTTACACTGCACCGAAGTAACTTATAAGTCCACCTGTATGTCTAACTCTCACTTAGTGAAGGTTAGGTGCAAAGTGACTAAGTGTGAGGGCACCCTGGCACTAGCCAAGGTGACCCCACATAGTTCAGGACAATTTGCCGGACTTTGTGAGTGCGGGGACACCATTGCACATGTGCACTACATGTAGGTCAATACCTATATGTAGCTTCACAATGGTAACTCCGAATATGGCCATGTAACATGTCTAAGATCATGGGATTGTCCCCCCATTGTATTGGTGTGGTGCCAATCCCATGCATCCCCGGGGCTCCAGCATGGACCCCGGGTACTGCCAAACTACCTCTGTGGGGTTTTCACTGCAGCTACCGCTGCTGCCAACCCACAGACAGGCTTCTGCCCTCCTGGGGTCTGGGCAGCCCAGTCCCAGGAAGGCAGAACAAAGGATTTACTCTGAAAGAGGGTGTTTGGAAATAGGTGTGAATAGGTGTGAAGGGCTGGGTCTGGGATGCCCTCCTTGCATAAACCAGTCTACACCGGTTCAGGGATCCCCCAGCCCCTGCTCTGGTGCGAAACTGGACAAAGGAAAGGGGAGTGACCACTCCCCTGTCCATCACCACCCTAGGGGTGGTGCCCAGAGCTCCTCCAGTGTGTCCCAGACTTCTGCCATCTTGAATGCAGAGGTGTGAGGGCACAATGGAGTGGAGGCCTCTGAGTGGCCAGTGCCAGCAGGTGACGTCACAGACCCCACCTGAAAGGTGCTTACCTGGTTAGGTAGCCAATCCTCCTCTGAGGGCTATTTAAGGTCTCTCCTGTGGGTTTCTTGTCAGATAACGAATGTAAGAGCTCACCAGAGTTCCTCTGCTTCTCCCTCTTCGACTTCTGCCAAGGATCGACGGCTGACTGCTCCAGGACGCCTGCAAAACCGCAACAAAGTAGCAAGACGACTACCAGCAACATTGTAGTGCCTAATTCTGCTGTCTTTCTTGACAGTTTCCTGGTGGTGCATGCTCTGAGGGCTGTCTGCCTTCACCCTGCACTGGAAGCCAAGAAGAAATCTCCCGTAGGTCGACGTAATCTTCCCCCTGCTAACGCAGGCACCAAACTACTGCATCACCGGTCCTCTGGGTCCCCTCTCATCTTGAGCGTGGTCCCTGGAACACTAGAACTGCATCCAATTGACCCAGACAGTCCAGAGGTCCTTCTGTCCAAATTTGGTAGGTAAGTCCTTGCCTCCCCACGCCAGACAGTAATCCTGTGCACTGCGTGAACTGCAGCTGCTAGGGCTTCTGTGCACTTTTTCAAGGAATCATTCGTGCACAGCATAGCCCAGGTCCCCAGCACTCCGTCCTGCATTGCTCAACTCGATGAGTTGACCACCGACTTTGTGGGTCCCTTCTTTGTAGTGTTGAGACGACCGCCGTGCTCCGATTACTTGAACGCCTGTATAAGTGCTTCTGCTCGTGCTGCCTGCTTCTGCGTGGGCTCTCTGTGCTGCTGAGCGCCCCCTCTGTCTCCTCTTACAAGGGGCGACCTCCTGGTTCTTCCTGGGCCCAGGCAGCACCCATTTTCTTTAACCGCGACTCTTGCAGCTAGCAAGGCTTGTTTGCGATCTTTCTGCATGGAAACAACTCTGCATCTTCCAGCATGCCGTATGACATCTTCTGTGCAAAGGAGAAGTTCCTTGCACCTTTCGTTGTTGCAGAATCTTCAGCTTTTTCCACCAGGAGGCAGCCCTTTTGCACCTTCATCCGGGGTTTGGTGGGCTCTTTCCCACCCTGGACACCTACGTGACTCGTGGACTTGGTCCCCTTCCTTTACAGGTCCTTAGGTCCAGGAATCCGTCTTCAGTGCTTTGCAGTCAGTAATTTCCTTTCAGAATCCCCTATCACGACTTTAGTGTGTTTCTGGGGTAGTAGGGTAACTTTACTCCTAATTTTCAGGGTCTTGGAATGGGGTATCTTGGCCACCCTTAGTGTTTTCTAACACTCCAAGTGACCCTCTACACACTACACTAGGCCCCGGGGTCCATTCGTGGTTCGCATTCCACTTTTGGAGTATATGGTTTGTGTTGCCCCTAGGCCTATTGCATCCTACTGTATTCTACAGTGTTTGCTCTACTTTTCTAACTGTTTACTTACCTGATTTTAGTTTGTGTGTATATTTTGTGTATTTTGCTTACCTCCTAAGGGATTAAATCCTCTGAGATATTTTTGGCACATTGTCACTGAAATAAAGTACCTTTATTTTTAGTAACTCTGAGTATTGTGTTTCTTATGATATAGTGCTATATGGTTTAAGTGGTATAGTAGGAGCTTTGCATGTCTCCTAGTTCAGCCTAAGCTGCTCTGCTACAGCTACCTCTATCAGCCTAAGCTGCTAGAACACTACTAATCTACTAATAAGGGATAACTGGACCCGGCACAAGGTGTAAGTACCATCAGGTTCCCACTATGTCAGGCTAGCCTCCTACATTACAGTGTTACAAAAATGAAGGTACTTTATTTTAGTGCTCAAGTACTAAAATACTAGATAGGCAACTCTCCAGTAGGAAGTAAGTGAACACACTAGGGCCCTCATTACAACATTGGCGGTAAATGCCGCTTACCGCCGTGCAGAAGACCGCCAACACACAGCCGTGGAATTCCGCCACAGCTATTACGACCCACAGCTCGGAATCTGCCAAAATCCAGAAACCCACACAAGTCCGCCACACCAAAGATCAGTGATAAACTGGGGATACCAAAACCTCCACCTTCACGCCAACAGGAATACGCCCACACTATCATTGACCCACGAATCCACACAGCTGTCTTTCAACCGCGGTAAACCATTGGCGGTACACACCGCCACGCTCAAAATACATACACATTTACAAAACACAACCACATTGGACAATTCCAAATACAGACACCTGATACACCCGCCACATAACCCACAAACCCTTACTACCTAAAATATTGACGAAGGCCAGAGAGACAGCATAGCAAAGACAACACCACCATACAGAGGCATACAACACCATCACACATACACATTCACGCACAAAACACCACACACCCCTTAACATCACCCTACACATCACAACACACACCACCTCACACATCACCCACACCACCCCATGGCACGCAAAGACACCCCAGGTTTTCTGAGGAGGAGCTCAGGGTCATGGCGGAGGAAATAATCCGGGTAGAGCCACAGCTATTCGGATCACAGGTGCAGCACACCACCATAGCTAGGAAGATGGAGCTATGGCGCAGAATCGTGGACAGGGTCAACGCCGTGGGACCGCACCCAAGAACACTGGATGACATCAGGAAGAGGTGGCACGACCTACGGGGGAAGGTGCGTTCTGTGGTCTCAAGACACCACATTGCGGTTCAGAGGACTGGCGGCGGACCCCCACCTCCTCCCCCACAACTAACAACATGGGAGGAGCAGGTCTTGGCTATACTGCATCCTGAGGGCCTCGCAGGAGTAGCTGGAGGAATGGACTCTTGTAAGTCAAATATTTCACTACTTCATCCCCCACCCTACCTGCATGCTATCACATACCCCCACCCTCAACCCATCACTCCAGCTCCTCACATATGTCCCACTATCACAAACCACACATCCCAACACCAGGCCCTGCATGCAACAACAAAGCATGGACACCCATCACCAATGCATATCCACTGCAGGTACCCACACAGACCCCTAAACAATTAGCACACAAGGTCCTACACAGAAATGCAAGCACTGGGGTACAGGGTCACCCACCCATTGCACACCATGGCACACGCAGATACTAAAACTATGCCTTTACACCGCTGCAGGACCCCTACCCAACGTCACCGGACAGGAGGTTCCAGACATGTCCAGCCCACCTACAGAAGAGGCCCACAGTGATGACAGCAGCTCTCTCCAACTGGATCTAGATGACCAGCCCGGCCCATCTGGGACCTCGGGACAGTCGGTTCCCCTCACACTGGCACAAGCCACAACAAAGCCTCCCCCCTCTGGAAACACCAGCATAGCACCAACCCAGCGGGCCCATACCTCTGTCCCCAGGACACGTCAAGCAGCAGTGTGTCCACCACTACAGGGAACCCAGGCTAACCCACCACCCCAAGAACAGCAGGGACCTGGGGGCAGTGACAGTGGGCACACGGTTCAGGGGACAGAGACCCAGGAACACAGGGGAACTGGGAGGGCTGCTGTGCGACAGGGGGAGGACAGGCCTAGGGAACCCACTCTCCATGACACCCTTTCCAACATCATGGGAGCCTACCACCATTCCCAGGAGAAGATGGCAACGGTACTGGCCAAGTTTCAGGAGACCCAGCGGCTGCAGGAGGAACAGTATTTGGGGTTCAGGGAGGAACTCAAATCCCTCAATACCACCCTGGGCACCATTGTAGGGGTGCTGAAGGACCTCGTGAACACCAGGAGGGACACAGTGGCACCACAAGGGGCCCCTGACACTAGCCTAGACGATGAACTACCCACCACCTCCGCCGGCGCTAGTGGACAGGAGGCACCGCCACAGGACCTCGACACCAGCACCCCACCCCCGCAGATGGAGAACCACCCTGCAAGCAGTCCCTGAGATCCAGCACAAAGACAGAGAACAATGCTAAGACCCCCGCCAAGAAATGAGACAACCCTGATTGTCATCCTTCTGTCCCACTTTGTCACAATGTCCATCCATCAACTGCTCCAGCTCCACTTCCTATGCCCCTTTGGACAATGCACCTGTGAAACAAATAGACGGGACTCTGCCATGGACATTCTTCCACCGTCACCCCTGACCATTTTACAACCTCCTCCACTATTTAGCACTTATATAAACACCCTTAAATCACAAAACTATCTGGAGTCAGTCTGTGCTTTAACAAACGTGTATTTGCAATAACTGAGGAAAAATGCAATATCCATTGTATTGTCAACATACCTATGTCTCACAGCTCTAGTCATGAGGAAACATAGCAGAGGTCACACAGTGGGACCCACATCTGTGAAATTGAAAGGGAAAGTGACAAATCAGGGTCCATACACTGGGTGAAAGTGACACAGATGAGAGGTAGAACAAGTGTATCAGATGTAGCAGGCAGTGATGTCTTCTTACCTGTGTCTCACTGGAAGTATTGATGAATCACCATGTTTCTGTTGTCGATATGCTCTTCTTCTGCTTCCTCGTCTTCACTGTCCACAGTGTAAGGAAATGGCTCCCTGTTGCAATTACCCCTCACTTTTTGCCTGATACTGATGCTGACTTGACTGAGAAGTGTGCTGGGACCCTGCTAACCAGGTCCCAGCACCAGTGTTCTTTCACCTAAAATGTACCATTGTCTCCACAATTGGCACAACCCTGTCACCCAGGTAAGTCCCTTGTAACTGGTACCCCTGGTACCAAGGGCCCTGATGCCAGGGAAGGTCTCTAAGGGCTGCAGCATGTCTTATGCCACCCTGGGGACCCCTCCCTCAGCATAGACACACTGCTTGTCAGCTTGTGTGTGCTGGTGGGGAGAAAATGACTAAGTCGACATGGCACTCCCCTCAGGGTGCCATGCCAACCTCACACTGCCTGTGGCATAGGTAACTCACCCCTCTAACAGGCCTTACAGCCCTAAGGCAGGGTGCACTATACCACCGGTGAGGGCATAGGTGCATGAGCACTAGGCTCCTACAGTGTCTAAGCAAAACCTTAGACATTGTAAGTGCAGGGTAGCCATAAGAGTATATGGTCTGGGAGTCTGTCAAAAACGAACTCCACAGCTCCATAATGGCTACACTGAATACTGGGAGGTTTGGTATCAAACTTCTCAGAATAATAAACCCACACTGATGCCAGTGTTGGATTTATTAAAAAATGCACACAGAGGGCATCTTAGAGATGCCCCCTGTATTTTACCCAATTGTTCAGTGCAGGACTGACTGGTCTGTGCCAGCCTGCTGCTGAGAGATGAGTTTCTGACCCCATGTGGTGAGGGCCTTTGTGCTCTCTGAGGACAGAAACAAAGCCTGCTCTGGGTGGAGGTGCTTCACACCTCCCCCTGCAGGAACTGTAACACCTAGCAGTGAGCCTCAAAGGCTCAGGCTTCGTGTTACAATGCCCCAGGGCACTCCAGCTAGTGGAGATGCCCACCCCCTGGACACAGCCCCCACTTTTGGCGGCAAGTCCAGGAGAGATAATGAGAAAAACAAGGAGGAGTCACTGGCCAGTCAGGACAACCCCTAAGGTGTCCTGAGCTGAGGTGACTGACTTTTAGAAATCCTCCATCTTGCTGATGGAGGATTCCCCCAATAGGAATAGGGATGTGCCCCCCCTCGCCTCAGGGAGGAGGCACAAAGAGGGTGTAGCCACCATCAAGGACAGTAGCCATTGGCTACTGCCCTCCCAGACCTAAACACACCCCTAAATTCAGTATTTAGGGGCTCCCCAGAACCTAGGAAACTAGATTCCTGCAACCTAAGATGAAGAAGGGCTGCCAAGCTGAAAACCTGCAGAGAAGACGGAGACACCAACTGCTTTGGCCCCAGCTCTACCGGCCTGTCTCACCACTTCTAATGACACTGCTCCAGCGACGCGTTCCACAGGGTCCAGCGACCTCTGAAGCCTCAGAGGACTACCCTGCATCTAAAAGGACGAAGAACTCCCGAGGACAGCGGCTCTTCTCCACAAAAACTGCAACTTTGCAACAAAGAAGCATCTTTGAAAGAACACACGTTTCCCGCGGAAGCGTGAGACTTAGCACTCTGCACCCGACACCCCCGGCTCTACTTGTGGAGAACAAACACTACAGGGAGGACTCCCTGGCGACTGCGAGCCCATGAGTAGCCAGAGTTGACCCCCCTGAGACCCCACAGTGATGCCTGCAGAGTGAATCCCGAGGCTCCCCCTGACCGCAACTGCCTGCTTCAAAGACCCGACGCCTGGTAAAGACACTGCACCCGCAGCCCCCAGGACCTGAAGGATCCGACCTCCAGTGCAGGAGCGACCCCCAGGTGGCCCTCTCCCTTGCCCAGGTGGTGGCTACCCCGAGGAGCCCCCCCCCCCCCTTGCCTGCCTGCATCGCTGAAGAGACCCCTTGGTCTCCCATTGAAACCTATTGCGAACCCGACGCCTGTTTGCACACTGCACCCGGCCGCCCCCGTGCCGCTGAGGGTGTACTTTTTGTGCTGACTTGTGTCCCCCCCGGTGTCCTACAAAACCCCCCTGGTCTTCCCTCCGAAGACGCGGGTACTTACCTGCTGGCAGACTGGAACCAGGGAACCCCCTTCTCCATTGAAGCCTATGCGTTTTGGGCACCGGTTTGACCTCTGCACCTGACCGGCCCTGAGCTGCTGGTGTGGTAACTTTGGTGTTGCCCTGAACCCCCAACGGTGGGCTACCTTGGACCCAACTTTGAACCCCGTAGGTGGTTTACTTACCTGCAAAATTAACAAACACTTACCTCCCCCAGGAACTGTGGAAAATTGCACTGTCTAGTTTTAAAATAGCTAATTGGTATTTGTGTGAAAACTGTATATGCTATTTTGCTAATTCAAAGTTCCTAAAGTTCGTAAGTGAAATACCTTTCATTTAAAGTATTGTTTGTGAATCTTGAACCTGTGGTTCTTAAAATAAACTAAGAAAATATATTTTTCTCTACAGAAACCTATTGGCCTGGAATTGTCTCTAAGTGTGTGTTCCTCATTTATTGCCTGTGTGTGTACAACAAATGTTTAACACTACCCTCTGATAAGCCTACTGCTCGACCACACTACCACAAAATAGAGCATTAGAATTATCTCTTTTTGCCACTATCTTACCTCTAAGGGGAACCCTTGGACTCTGTGCATGCTATTTCTTACTTTGAAATAGTACATACAGAGCCACCTTCCTACACACAGGCTCCACAGCTGCCACAAGACCTCCTTCAGGACCATCCTCCTGCAGAAAAGGCACCTGTCGTCGCAATGCCAAGTTGTGCAGCATACAGCAGGCCACGGTGATCTGGCACACCTTCTTTGGTGAGTAGAATAGGAAACCACCCGTCATATGTAGGCACCTGAACCTGGCCTTCAGGAGGCCGAAGGTCCTCCCTATAACTCTTCTAGTTCGCCGATGTGCCTCATTGTAGCGTTCCTCTGCCCTTGTCCTGGGATTCGTCACTGGGGTCAGTAGCCATGACAGGTTGGGGTAGCCAGAGTCACCTGCAAATGTCAAGTGACAACTGTTAGACACACACTAACCCTTAGGGGCAACCCCATACCCAGACACCTATTCACAATGTATAGGGTCCATGTCCTCACCTAATAGCCACACACGGCGCCTCTGGAGTTGCCCCATCACATAAGGGATGCTGCTATTCCTCAGAATGTAAGCGTCATGCAGTGAGCCAGGAAACTTGGCATTCACATGGGAGATGTACTGGTCGGCCAAACACACCATCTGCACATTCATTGAATGGTAACTCTTCCGGTTTCTGTACACCTGTTCACTCCTGCGGGGGGGGCCAAGGCCACATGTGTCCCATCAATGACACCTATGAAATTGGGGATATGTCCCAAAGCATAGAAGTCACCTTTCACTGTAGGCAAATCCTCCACCTGAGGGAACACGATGTAGCTGCGCATGTGTTTCAGCAGGGCACACAACACTCTGGACAACACGTTGCAGAACATAGGCTGGGACATCCCTGATCAGTACTGACAGCACCTGCACTAATGGGGGGATACCTGTGGGATGGCAGATAGCTGACATCAGGTCCGGCTCCAACTGGGCACACAGTTCATGGATTGTGGCATGGTCCAGTCTGTAGGTGACAATTACATGTCGCTCTTCCATTGTCAACAGGTCCACCAGCGGTCTGTACACCGGAGGATGCCGCCATCTCCTCACCTGCCCCAGCGGACGTGCTCTATGGAGGAGAACAGCGAGCAGAGGGTCAGCCAACATTGAGGTACGAAAACACAGCTTTATTGCACACATTTTCCAATCCACTATGTGCCTGTCTTAGTGTGTATGCAAGGCCTAGATATGTGTGACGCATTTAAAAATAATGCCATGTGGCCCCCTGAAATGGCGGCTGCCTGACCTGTAAGGTGGGACAATGGGATACAAGGTAACTGCGCTGGTATTGTACACCGTCGCGGTAGGTGGTCGAAGACAGCAGCGCAATCCTGCATTGGTTAACATTGGGCCCTATGGGACCCAGGAGCCAATGACGATGTACGCCGGCGGTGACGGTACGCACCTCCGCGGACGTGACCGCCATTTTCTATCTGTTCACTCACTTGATACCTGATCTTCGACAGGAGAGGACCTACACTGCAAGTGCTGCTGTGACCTCAGTCTGGAAGAGACAATGGCTCTTGTGTCTGGGAAAAGGGCCCCTGCCTTCACCACAGAGGAGTTGGAGAAACTAGTGGATGGGGTCCTCCCCCAGTACACGCTACTCTACGGTCCTGCAGACAAACAGGTAAGTACACTGTGAGCATGCCCTATGGGCAATGCGTGTGTGGAGTGGTGTGTATGGAAGATTAGGGGGGAGAATGAGGCGTGCATGAAACGACGGTGAGTGTATGTGCGTCATGGCAAGGGTAGGAACGCGGGCCAATGACTGTGACGGTCCGGATGGTTATATCTTGTCCTTTTCCCCTGTACTATTCCTGTAGGTCAGCGCCCACCAGAAGAAGGATATTTGGTGTGCCATCACCAAGGAAGTCCGGACCCTGGGGGTCCACCACAGACGGAGCACCCACTGCCGTAAAAGATGGGAGGACATTCGTCGATGGCGCAAGAAGACGGCGGAGGCCCAGCTGGGGATGGCCTCCCAACGTGGGAGGGGTGCCCGTCGCACCATGACCCCCCTGATGTTCTGGATCCTGGCGGTGGCATACCCAGAGTTGGATGGGCGCTTGAGAGCATCACAGCAGCCACAAGGGGGTGAGTACACTCATTCAGCTGAATCAGCACGCATTGGAGGTGTCTGGGTGGGGGAGGTGGGCTGTGGGTACCCTTAGGCCAGGGCAAGTTTTGTAGGCAAGGTCCCTTCGTAAGGCAGGCTATGTGGCACCCCACCCCACCAGTGTTAAGGGCCAACTACACCTAGTCAGGCTCCTGTGACTTCCATGTGTGCAGCAATCGGGCATAGGCCTTGTACCCCATGTCTCTGTGATTAATTAGGGAACTCTAAGTGCATGGCGTTATGCAGAGGGCTGCTGTGTCTGTAGTGTCCGCCAACGATAGCGGTATTGCATGCACTGAACATGTCTTTCTTCTGTCTCCCCCCCCCCCCACTTTTGTGGTCTACCTGTTCTTGTGTGCAATAGCATCATCAGGCAGAGGAGCAGTGGCACCAGGGCAGGAGGGAGCTGCATCCCACATGGCCCTGGAGGGCGAGACAACGGAGTCTGATGGCACCAGTGGGACAGAGGGCGAGGGGAGCTCCACGGTGGGGACAGGAGCTGAGACCAGCGACACGGACTCCTCCTCTGATGGGAGCTCCCTTGCGGTGGCGGGCCCCTCTGTGCCCCCCGCATCTACAGGTACAGCCGCCAGGGTGGGGATCTCCTTCGCCCCAGCACCTCAGCCCCTGCCCCTGTCAGCCCTGCTGCCCTCAGTGAGGAGGCTATTGACCTCCTCAGATCCCTCACTGTTGGGCAGTCTACCATTCTGAATGCCATCCAGGGTGTTGTGAGGCAGTTGCAACAGACAAATGCATACCTGGAGGGCATTCATTCTGGTCAGGCAGCCCAACAGCGAGCTTTTCAGACTCTGGCCTCAGCACTGATGGCAGCCATTGTCCCTGTGTCCAGCCTCCCCCCTCCAGCTCCTTCCACCCAGACCCAATCCCCTGTACCTCAGCCTATCCCAAGCACACCATCAGACCAGCATGCACACTCCTCAACACACAAGGGTAGCTCTGGCAAACATAAGCACCACACAGCCCACAGGCACACACACAAGCATCATACATATGCACACATACCAACATCCACTGCCTCCACTGTGTCCCCCTCCTCCTCGTCTCCCTCCTCCCTCCCTGTCACGTCTCCACTCACACCTGCATGCACTACATCTTCAGCCACTACGTCCATCACCAGCACGCCAATCACCACACACCACTCACGTGCACTCACCACCCCCATTCACACATCCCCTGTGTCCTCTCCCAGTGTGTATGTGAGCCCACCTCCCAAGGTACACAAACACAGTCACACACTCACCCAACAGCCATTCACCTCACGACAGCCTCCAGCCCATGCACCTTCACCCAAAGTCAGCAAACGTACACCTCCTACAACCACTACCTCTTTCTCCACTCCCAAACCCCCTCCATCTACCCATCCCAGTGTGTCTAGAAAACTTTTCCTGTCAAACCTTCACCTCTTTCCCTCACCTCCCCCACCCCTTCCGTCCCCTAGGGCACGCCTTTTCAGGTCCCAACCCAGCCCCTCAGCCACCACATCACCGGGAACGGTGGTGCCAGCAGTAACCGGCTTCTGGAGTGCGCCAAGCAGCAGGGCAGCCAGTGTGCCAAGGAGCCAGATCACGGACAGTTCCCCATCTCAGAAACATAAGAAGTTGGCCACAGCCCGGAGGGAGAAGGGCAAAACACCTGCAACCAAGGGCTCTCCCAGGACTACAGTTGGGAGTGGCAAGACAGCTGCGCCCCCCATCCAAAATGGGGAAGGGGCACAGAAATGGAAGTCGCCGCCACCCTGCACAGCGGACAAGACCGCCCCCAGCACCGCTGCCAAGGACACCGCCGCCCCCAGCCCCGCTGCCAAGGACACCGCCGCCACCAGCACCGCTGCCAAGGACACCGCCGCCACCAGCACCGCGTCCCAGGACACCGCCGCCACCAGCACGCTCAATGAGCACAGCCGCTACTGAGGCCGCCACAAGCACCGCCAGCGGCCACACCACATCATGTGCCAGTGGCACCACCACAGACATGGCTGCCATCCCCAGTGGTCAGTCGTACGAAGCTGGTGGTCAGTTTCAAGGGCCTGGACAGCTTCCATGTAGGCCCGCCGTGAGTGGAGATTCACATCCACTACTCAGTCCTTGGCAGGATGAAGCACTCTGGGCACAAAGTCCCCTCCAGAACCAGTGGAGATTCACATCCACTACCTCAGTCCTTGGCAGGATGATGCACTCTGGGCACAAAGCCCCCTCCAGAACCAGTATAGAAAGGCATCCACTACCTCAGGCCTTGGGAGGATGAAGCACTCTGGGCACAAAGCCCCCTCCAGAACCAGTATAGAAAGACATCCACTACCTCAGTCCTTGGCAGGATGAAGCCCTCTGGGCACATAGCCCCCTCCAGAACCAGTGGAGAAAGGCATCCACTACCTCAGTCCTTGGCAGGGTGAAGCACTCTGGGCACAAAGCCCCCTCCAGAACCAGTGGAGACTGTTATTCACTTGTGAGGCTGTGGCTTTGCACTCCCCAGGATGCAGCAGTGGGTTAACCACCCACTGTAAAGACTTGTGAAACTGTGGTTTTGCACTCCCCGGAATGCAGCAGTGGGCAAACCACCCACTGAAAAGACTTTTGAGACTGTGGCTTTGCACTCCCCAGGATGCAGCAGTGGTCAAACCACTCACTGTAAAGAATTGTGAGACTGTGGCTTTGCACTACCCAGGATGCAGCAGTGGGCAAACCACCCACTGAAAAGACTTGTGAGACTGTTGCTTTGCACTCCCCAGGATGCAGCACTGGGCAAACCACCCACTGAAAGACTTGCGAGACTGTGGCTTTGCACTCCCCGGGATGCAGCAGTGGGCAACCCACCCACTGAAAAGACTTGTGAGACTGTGACTTTGCACTCGCCAGGATGCAGCAGTGGGCAAACCACCCAGTGAAAAGACTTTTGAGACTGTGGCTTTGCACTCCCCAGGATGCAGCAGTGGTCAAACCACCCACTGTAAAGACTTGTGAGACTGTGGCTTTGCACTCTCCAGGATACATCAGTTGGTATGGAGCCCCCTCGTTGATCTGGCGTCGTGCACTCATCCGGCTGAGGTTCCCCCCCTTCCCTTCCCCCTGAGGTGCCTGTTTTATTTCGATCTGATATCCTTGCAGTGTTCTCTCCGTTTTGATCGGGTATCTTGTGTGGACCTCGCCCATGCATTTTGGGCCCAGTGGTCAACGGACTATGTATGTGCAGTACATGGACTTTTATTCTTGCTGTATATATTTGTTAATAGTGTATATATATTTTTGAGTACTGGATTTTTATTGATTACAATCGTTACAATCATTTCATTTTGTCCTTGCGTTCTTCCAGGGGGGGTTGGGGGGTGTAAATGTAATGTATCAACATGTATTTGTGTGTGTGTTGTAGTGGGTGAGGGTGGGGGTGGGGGTGTTGCGTGTGTGTCACTCTCTTTTCCCTCCCCCCTCCCCTGTTTCGTAGTTGCAGTACTCAACGCAGTCTTCGCCGCTGGCGTTCGTGCTCCTGGTAGAGGAGCAGGAAGACAATGGCTGGTAGAATATGGAGGTCCGGCTCCATGGCGCCTTGGTTCCTCGTGGGGTGTGCAGAGGTGAGCGTTTCCCCTTCCAAGTCCTGTTTCCGCAGTGTTTTTGTTCACGTTGAATCCACCCCGGAAAAGGTGGCGGATTGGCCTCCCATGATACTGTGGGGGGGTACTTTGTCTTCCGCCTGTCTGTTGGCGGTGACCGCCATGCTATTTGTTTGTACTGCCGTGGCCGTCGGAGTGTTAAAGTGTCTGTCTATGTTGGCGGTTTCCGCCACAGTCGTGATTCCATTTTTTTTTACCGCCAGCCTGTTGGCGGTTTTACCGCCGCTTTAACACTGACCGCCAGGGTTGTAATGAGGGCCTATAAATGTACAATAACAATCAGGAATAGGCATAAAAAGCAATAGTAAAAAGCAATAGGCAATACTGAAGTCGTAGGGAGAGATCAAACCATATACTAAGAAAGTGGAATGCAAAGGTTGACTCCCCACCGAAGGAAGTTGAATTGGTAGAGAGGAGCTGGCGGTACTAGGAAACCCCAAATATAAGTATTAGAGTGCCCCCCAGCGACCAGGGGGAAAGAGGTAAGTTACTGGTTCTACCCAAATTAACCCACAGGAATTCCGAGAAGGATATTGCAAGACTGCAGGAAACCAAAGGTGGAACCTGGAAGCGGAAGACCTGGAAAAGAAGGGGACCAAGTCCAGTTCCTGTTGGAGTGTCCAGTGGTGGCAGGATCCTTGACCTACCCGTCTGTGGATGCAGTAGTTGGTTGATGGGGAGATGAAGACGGTCAGCAATGCAGCACTGGAGCAGATGAAGAGTTCCTGGCCAATGCAGTCGACATCCCATGCTGGATGAAGGATTGCATTCAGTCTGTGGTGTGGAAAAACAACCAAAAAGCCTTGGCAAAGGCAAATGTCGTGGTTGGAGGAAAAGTTGAGCTTCCGTGCCCAGCAAGGTCTAAAGGGGAATCAACCCACTGGGGGAGTCCCAGGCGTCCCTCAGCAGTGCAGAGAGTCCAAAGAAGAAGAGGCAGTCCCCACAGAAGACCCACAGGCAAGGATCCCATGAGTCGCGGAGAGGTCCCACGGTGCAGGAGAAGCAACCAGGCGGCTGTGCGTCGCAGGGAAGAGCGCTGGGTGCTGGAGCTACACGGAGCCTGAAGATCCCTTGGAGGAGATGCTAAAAAGCCTTGGAAGCTGCAAGACAGACTGTGCACGTGGTGCAGTCCTGCGTGGGAAGGCTAGGGCTTAGCTTCACCAAAGTTGGACAGCTAGCAGAGAGGACCAAGGTGACCACTCCAGACCCACACCTGTGATGCAGTTGCAGACTGGTTCATGAAAGGAGGGCACGAAATTTGCCCTTCAAAGCAGACCAGTGGCTTTGGGAGGCTACCACTACCAAGCCATATAACACCTATTTCCAAAGTGAGAGGGTGGTGCTTCCCTCTCCCTAAGGAAATCCTTTGTTCTGCTTTACTGGGCTTCAGTTGTTCAGTAGGAGGGCAGAAACCCGTCTGAGGGGTGGCAGCAGCATGAGCTGCCCGGAAAACCCCAGAAGACTGGAAAGAGCAATGCTGGGGGGTACTCTAAGGAGCCCTCATAGGGCACGGAATCATACTACAAAAACTGGCAACAGTATTGGGGTATGATTCCGACATGTTTGATACCAAACATGTCCAGGTTTGGATTTGTCATTATGTAGATGGACACAGGTAGTGGCCTATGTCCAGTACACACGTAAAATGGCATCCCCGTACTCACAAAGTCCAGGAAACATGGAGCTGTAGTTTGCAGGAGTACCTCTGCTCATGCAGGGGTGCCCTCACACACAGGTACCTGCACTCTGCCCTTTACGCTAGGAGGGCCTACCATAAGTGTGATTTACAGTGGCCTGTAGTGAAAATAGGAGCATGCACCCTTTCACGTAGGCTGCAATGGCAGGCCTGCAGATATTTTGCATGAGCTCCACGTGGGTGGCATAATACATTCTGCAGCCCATGGGGGACCCCTGGTGCCACAGAGCCTTGGTACCATAAACTAGGGACATATAAGGGGGCACCAGTATGCCAAATGTGGGGTGTTTGTGGTCTAAGCAACCAAGTTTAAAGGGAAAGAGCACAATCACTGGGGTCCTGGTTAGCAGGATCCCAGTAAACACAGTCAAAATATACTGACAACAAGCAAAAAGTGGGGGTAACCATTCCAGAAAGAGGGTACTTTCCTATACGATCATATCTACTCATATAATTCAGGAATTACAAGTTCTAAGATTTAATGTGTCTCGTAGTTTTCTCCCTTGTTGAAGCACACTATCCTTGTGTTTACGTTGGTTAAAGGGACACAAGAGTTCTTTGAGTTTCTGAAAGAGAGAACTTAATAGTTTGGCATTTGGGATTGAAGGAGTTCTTCAATCTGAATGGTGAGTTCTTTTGGTTCTTTAGACTGCATTCAATCGTACCCCTCCACCCCAAGTTCTGCGGGTAGGAAGCATTGGTGTTCTATTTGTGTGATGTTTACCAAATGTGAGAGGTGCTTTAACAATTTTTTGAGCTTTTTGAAATCCACAAACAAATTTAGACCTAAAAGGCATTATGTACCCTTAAAACTATGGAGAAGCATGATAAAGCAAATTAAGTGTAAATAACACATACATTCTTTTCAAGCGTGTTTTTTCGCTACGTTGACCAACAATGATGGAGTTGTGGAAGGAAGTAGAAAACTACAAAGTCTGAATAAATACGTAATATTGCATAATGTTTTCAAATATATTAAACTGTTAATACTGCAAATGTTAGCAAATGTTTGATTTTTTTCCTGTATATTTTGATTGCATTACAGGTGAAATGGGTATTTGCTGCTGTAAAGAGCTCAAGGAACAATTGAACAGAATACAAGAGACGGTAATTTCTTTCTAAAGCTCAAATTCTGATATTTTGTTAACTTATTTACATTTTGTTATTTCAGTATTGTGATTATTAGTGAACTGTACATGGAAATTCAGAAATAGCAATTGTGCTTGGTTAGAAAGAGATCACAGAGTTTGAGAAATGTTGTGTTACTGCACATAAAATCATATTAAAGCAATATGTGTTATCTACTTCATGTTTGAATCTTAGCATCATCTCTGGGGTGGTACAGGAAATATGTTGAAAAATTCTAAATGTTTCATTTTCCACCAGCCAGAATCACAGATAAGGGTTGTAGAAAGTTGGCTCTATATATACTATCTCAAAGTTAGAGATAGTGTGCACAGAGTCCAAGGGTTCCCCTTAGAGGTTGATAGTGGCAAAATTAGATAATTCTAATGCTCTATTTTGTGGTAGTGTGGTCGAGCAGTAAGCTTATCAGAGGGTAGTGTTAAGCATTTGTTGTACACACGCAGTCTATAAATGAGGAACACACACTCAAAGACTTAACTCCAGGCCAATAGTTTTTATATAGAAAAATATTTTTTCACTAATTTATTTTAGAACCACAAGATTTGAAGTAAATACATAAAATGCAAGGTACTCCACACAGGTAAGTAAGGAACATTGAATTAAAGCAGTAGTACACACAGTATAGGTTAAAATGGCAATAAGCTATTTTAAAAGAGGACACAGTGCAAAAATCAACAGTTCCTTGGGTAGTTAAGTAAGGTTAAGTTTCTGAGGTAAGTAAAGCACTTACAAGTTCAGTTTCCTGGGCATAGGCAGCCCACTGTTGGGGGTTCAAGGCAACCCCAAAGTCACTGCACCAGCAACACAGGGCCGGTCAGTTGCAGAGGTCAAAGAAGGGCCCAAAACACATTGGTGCCTATGGAGAACAGTGGTGCTCTGGTTCCAGTCTACCAACAGGTAAGTACCTGCGTCTTCGGAGGACAGACTACGGGGGTTTCGTACAGTACTGGGGGGGACACAAACAGGCACACAAAACACACCCTCAGCGGCACAGGGGCGGCCGGGTGCTTAGTAGGCATCGGGTTTTCTATAGAAATCAGTGGAGGGACCCGGGGGTCATTCTAGCGAAGCAGCCAGGGCACAGAGGGGCTTCTCTGGCCAGCCACTGTCTGGGCTAGGCAGAGGGCCGCCTGAGGCAAACTCCTGCACTGGAGGTTGGTTCCTTTCGGGCCTGGGGGCTTCAGGTGCAGTGCTTGGTCCAGGCATTGGGTTCTTTGTTTCAGGCAGTTGCGGTCAGGGGGATCCTCTGGATCCTCTCTGCAGGCGTCACTGTTGGGGTGCAGGGGGGTCATCTCAGGTTACTCACGAGGTCCCAGTCGCCTGGGAGTCCTCTCTGCAGTGTTGGTTCTCTGAATCTAGAGCCGGGGGCATCGGGTGCAGAGGGTGAAGTTGCATGCTTCCGGCGGGAAGAGAGAGTTCTTTAAAAATTGTTTCAAAGTTGCAAAAATATTGCTGTAGGTGAACAGTGCTGCAGTTCTCTGGAGTTTATTGGTCCTTCCGTTCAGGGGAGTCCTCTGAGGCTTCAGAGGTCGCAGGTCCCTGTCAGATGTGTCCCTGTGCAGGTTCCATGAGTCTGGAGACAGGCTGGTAGGGCTGGGGCCAAAACAGTTGTTGTCCCCGTCATCTCTGCAGGTCTTTCAGGTCAACAGTCCTTCTTCTTTGTGTGGGTTGCAGGAATCTGATTTCTTGGGTTCTGGGTCGCCCCTAAATACTAGATTTAGGGTGTGTTTAGGTCATGAGGGCAGTAGCCAATGGCTACTGTCCTGGAGGGTGGCTACACCCTCTTTGTGCCTCCTACCTGAGGGGAGGGGTGCACATCCCTAATCCTATTGGGAGGAATCCTCTAAACTTAAGATGGAGGATTTCTGAAGGCAGGGGTCACCTCAGCTCAGTACACCTTAGGAGCTGTCCTGACTGGTGGGTGACTCCTCCTTGTTTTTCTCATTATCTCCTCCAGCTTTGCCACCAAAAGTGGGGGCAGTGGCTGGAGGGGCAGGCATCTCCACCAGCTGGGATGCCCTGGGGCACTGTAACAATAGGGGTGAGCCTTTGAGGCTCACCGCCAGGTGTTACAGTTCCTGCAGGGGGAGGTGAGAAGCACCTCCACCCAGTACAGGCTTTTTCCTGGCCACAGAGTGACAAAGGCACTCTCCCCATGTGGCCAGCAACTCGTCTGGTTGTGGCAGGCTGGCAGAAACTGGTCAGGCTAAGACTAGAAGTCGGATTGGTATTCAGGGGGCATCTCTAAGATGCCCTCTGGGTGCATTTTACAATAAATTCCACACTGGCATCAGCGTGCATTTATTGTGCTGAGAAGTTTGATACCAAACTTCCCAGATTTCAGTGTAGCCATTATGGAACTGTGGAGTTCGTGTTTGACACACTCCCAGACCATATACTCTTATGGCTACCCTGCACTTACAATGTCTAAGGTTTTACTTAGACACTGTAGGGGCATAGTGTTCATGCACATATGCCCTCACCTGTGGTATAGTGCACCCTGCCTTAGGGCTGTGAGGCCTGCTAGAGGGGTGACTTACCTATGCCACAGGCAGTGTGAGGTTGGCATGGCACCCTGAGGGGAGTGCCATGTCGGCTTATTCTATTTCTCCCCACCAGCACACACAAGCTATGAGGCAGTGTGCATGTGCTGAGTGAGGGCTCCCCAGGGTGGCATAAGACATGCCGCAGCCCTTAGAGACCTTTCCTGGCATCAGGGCCCTTGGTACCAGGGGTACCATTTACAAGGGACTTAACTGAGTGCCAGGGTTGTGCCAATTGTGCAGACAAAGGTACAGTTTAGGGAAAGAACACTGGTGCTGGGGCCTGGTTAGCAGGGTCCCAGCACACTTTCAATCATAACTTGGCATCAGCAAAGGCAAAATGTCGGGGGGAACCATGCCAAGGAGGCATTTCCTTACAGTGACAAAAATTAAAAATGGTCAAACCCAGGATCAGGAGGTAGAGGAGCGGGGTACCCAGATAGATTCAGGGATGGGTCCTGAAAATTCTGGGGAGGGTACCTCCAAAGACCTTTCACTAAACAGGCCCCCTAGTGAAGCTGGTAGTGGGAGGGGGTTACACAGCAGTAGGAACCTTTGACTCCTAAGGGCCAGGTCACTAGGGTTCAAGCAGTCAGTGAAAGTTCCACTTCTGCTCATTCTAACATTTCCTCTGTATCAGAGGTTTCCCAAGCCTCCCACCCTGAGGACAACACCCTAGACAGGGAGCTAAGAAAGCTGAGGTTGGAAGAGGCCAGGCTGAGGCTAAAGCAGCAACAGTTGGCCTTAGATAGGGAATCATTAGATGTAGAGAGGGAAAAGCAGAAGTTGGGGTTAGTTTCCCATGGTGGCAGCAACAACAGCAATCCTGATAGTCATCCTGTTAGAGAAACAGATTCAAGGAACCTGCGTAAGATTGTCCCCCCCTTACAAGGAGGGGGGAGTGACCTTAACAAGTGGTTTGCTGCACTTGAGAGGGCATGTATGGTACAGTTGGTCCCTCAAAGGCAGTGGGCTGCTATATTGTGGCTATCTTTCAATGGCAAATGTAGGGACAGACTCCTTACTGTCAGGGAGAGTGATGCCAACAATTAGAAAGTTTTGAAGGATGCACTCTTAGATGGATTTGGCTTAACCACCGAACAATACAGGATAAAGTTCTGAGATACCAGAAAAGAGTCTTCTCAAGACTGGACAGACTTTGTAGACTGTTCAGTGAAGGCCTTGGAGGGATGGTTACAGGGCAGTAAGGTGACTGATTATGAAAGCCTGTATAATCCAATTTTGAGAGAGCATATCTTGAATAATTGTGTGTCAGACTTGTTGCATCAATACTTGGTAGACTCAGATCTGACCTTTCCTCAAGAATTGGGAAAGAAGGCAGACAAATGGGTCAGAACAAGGATGAGCAGAAAAGCTCATACAGGGGGTGACTAGGATGACAAGAAGAAGGATGGTAAGTCTCATGACAAAGGTGGGGACAAAGACAAAGAGCATTCTGAGTCTTCATCAGGCTCACAAACATCCTCTAGGGGAGGTGGGTCCAAATCCTCTTCTCACAATCAAAAGAAGCCATGGTGTTATTTATTAAAAAATGAAGGCCATTGGGCAAGTGTTCCCACCTGTCCAAAGAAAAACACCAAGGCTTCCGCCACCACAACCCCCACTGCTTCCACTAGTGCCCCTAGTAATAGCAGTGGTGGTGGGAAGAAAACTAGGGTGTAGCTGGGCTCACCATTGGTAATGTAGTGGGGGTTGGCCTAGTTAGGGAGACCACAGAGGATGTTTTAGTTTCTGATGGTGGCTTTGACTTTGCCACCTCAGTTGCTTGTCCCCTTAATATGGGTAAGTACAAGCAACTACCCCTAATAAATGTTGCTGAGGTTGAGGCCTACAGGGATACAGGAGCCAGTGTCACCATGGTGATAGAGAAACTGGCTGCCCCTGTGTAGGAGGCTGGCCTGGCTTAGAGTGGGTACCTTGTGGTACGTACACTTTGTGCCAGGTCCAGTTATCCCTTATTAGTAGATTAGTAGTGTTCTAGCAGCTTAGGCTGATAGGGGTAGCTATACCAGAGCAGCTTAGGCTGAATTAGGAGACATGCAAAGCTCCTACTATACCACTTATATCACTTAGCACTATATCACAATAAACACAATATTCAGAGTTACTAAAAATAAAGGTACTTTATTTTAGTGACAATATGCCAAAAGTATCTCACAGGATATACTCCCTTAGGAGGTAAGTTAAACACATAAAATATACACACAAAACAAAATCAGGTAAGTAACAGTTAGAAAAGTAGTGCAAACACTGTAGAACACAATATAATGCAATAGGAGACAGTAGGCCTAGGGGAAACACAAACCATATACTCCAAAAGTGGAATGCGAACCACGAATGAACCCCAGGCCTAGTGTAGTGTGTAGAGGGTCGCTGGGAGTGTAGGAAAACACTAAGGGTGTCCAGGATACCCCACCACAAGACCCTGAAAAGTAGGAGTAAAGTTACCCTACTACTCCAGAAAGACAGTAAAGTCGAGATAGGGGATTCTGCAAAGACAACAACTGACTGCAAAGCACTGAAGACGGATTCCTGGACCTGAGGACCTGCAAAGGAAGGGGACCAAGTCCAAGAGTCATGCAAGTGTCCAGGGTGGGGCACAAAGGAAGTCTTGCAAAAGTGCCCAGAAGCCCTAGCAGCTGCAGTTCACGCAGTACACAGGATTACTGTCTGGCGTGGGGAGGCAAGGACTTGACTCCACCAAATTTGGGCAGAAGGGCCACTGGACTGTCGGGGACACTTGAATCCAGCTCCTGTGTTCCAGGGACCACACTCGTCAAGATGAGAGGGGACCCAGAGGACCGGTGATGCAGACGTGTGGTGCCTGCATTGGCAGGGGGAAGATTCCGTCGACCCACGTGAGATTTCTTCTTGGCTTCCAGTGCAGGGTGAAGGCAGACAGCCCTCAGAGCATGCACCACCAGGAAACAGTCGAGAAAGCGGGCAGGATGAGGCGCTACAATGTTGCTGGTAGTCTTCTTGGTACTTTGTTGCCGTTTTGCAGGCGTCCTGGAGCAGTCAGCGGTCGATCCTTGGCAGAAGTTGAAGAGGGAAGTGCAGAGGAACTCTGGTGAGCTCTTGCATTTGTTATCTGATGAGAAACCCACAGGAGAGACCTTAAATAGCCCTCAGAGGAGGATTGGCTACAGAGAAGGGTAAGCAGGAGGGGTCTCTGACGTCACCTGCTGGCACTGGCCATCCAAGATGGCAGAGGTCTGGGACACACTGGAGGAGCTCTGTGCACCTCCCCTTGGGAGGTGCTGCTCAGGGGAGTGGTCATTCCCCTTTCCTTTGTCCAGTTTCGTGCCAGAGCAGGGCTGGGGGGGAATCCCTGAACCGGTGTAGACTGGCTTATGCAAGGAGGGCACCATCTGTGCCCTTCAAAGCATTTCCTGAGGCCAGGAGAGGCTACTCCCCTCAGGCCCTTAACACCTATTTCCAAAGGGAGAGGGTGTAACACCCTCTCTCAGAGGAAATCCGTTGTTCTGCCTTCCTGGGATTGGGCTGCCCAGGCCCCAGGGGGCCAGAAACCTGTCTGAGGGTTGGCAGCAGCGGTGAGCTAGTTTGGCAGTACCTGGGCTCTATGCTGGAGCCCCAGGGATGCATGATATTGTCCCTTCAATACCAGAATGGTATTGGGGTTACAATTCCATGATCCTAGACATGTTACATGGCCATGTTCAGAGTTACCATTGTGACACTATACATAGGTAGTGACCTATGTATAGTGGACGCGTGGTGTCCCCCGCACTCCCAAAGTCCGGGGAATTTGCCCTGAACGATGTGGGGTACCTTGGCTAGTGCCAGGGTGCCCACACACTAAGTAACTTGGCACCCAACCTTCACCAAGTGAGGGTTAGACATATAGGTAACTTATAAGGTACTTATGTGCAGTGAAAAATGGTTGTGAAATAATGTGGACGTTATTTCACTCAGGCTGCAGTGGCAGGCCTGTATAAGAATTGTCTGAGCTTCCTATGGGTGGCAAAAGAAATGCTGCAGCCCATAGGGATCTCCTGGAACCCCAATACCCTGGGTACCTAGGTACAATATACTAGGGAATTATGAGGGTGTTCCAGTGTGCGAATCAGAATTGGTAACATTAGTCATTAGCCTGCAGTGACAATTTTAAAAGCAGAGAGAGCATAAACACTGAGGTTCTGGTTAGCAGAGCCTCAGTGATACAGTTAGGCACCACACAGGGAACGCATACAGGGCACACTTTATAAGCACTGGGGTCCTGGCTAGCAGGATCCCAGTGACACAGGCAAAAACAAACATACATACAAGTAAAAATGGGGGTAAGATGCTAGGCAAGATGGTACTTTCCTTCACCCTGAGCAATACCTACTTGGTCAGCAGTACCAAGTGACTGATGCTCATAACAACACTCTTAGCCACCCCATGGCTGTTGTGAATCTCAACTGTTGTGAATCTCAACTGTTGGTGGGGGGGGGGGGTTACTGGCCCAAAGACACTTGTGGTAGCCATTGATTTACCTGTAGACTGCTTACTAGGAAATGGTTTGGAAACATCATCTTGGACTGAAGTGGAGTTGGATGCTCATGCAGCAATGCTGGGCATTCCAGGGCATATCCTTGCTCTCACAAGGGCTCAGGCCCAGAAGCAAAGAGGACAGGGAAACTTGGATCCTGGAAAAATGGACCAAGTGCTCCCAAAAGCGAGGGGTAGAAAGGGTAAATCCTTGTCCACGATCCCTCCCTCTCCAGAAGATTCCCCTTTTGAGGAAGAGGAATCCTCTCCCTGTGCAGATCCTACACCAGAGGAGCTGGCAGCTGACACTGCTGAGCTTTTGGGTGCAGGGGGGCCTGCTAGGGAAGAGCTGAGTGTGGCACAGCAGAGCTGTCAAACAGCAAAAGCGAGATATCACTGATAGCCATAAAGTTTATTGGGAAGATAATCTCCTCTATACTGAGGCAAGGGACCCTAAACCTGGTACTTCCAGGAGACTGGTCATCCCTCTGCAGTATAGGGAATTTCTTCTTACTTTAGCACATGATATCCCATTAGCTGGACATCTGGGCCAGAGCAAAACATGGGACAGACTTGTTCCACATTTTCACTGGCTTTATATGTCAGAGGACACAAAGGAGTTCTGTCGCTCCTCTGTGACCTGCCAAGCCAGTGGTAAGACTGGTGGCACACCTAAGACCCCCTTAGTCCCACTTGCAGTGGTTGGGGTGCCCTTTGAGAGGGTAGGGGCTGACATTGTTGGCCCCCTTGACCGTCCAACAGTTTCAGGAAACAGATTCATCCTGTTGGTAGTGGACCATGCCACTAGGTATCCTGAAGCTATACCCTTCAGGACCACTACAGCTTCTGCAGTGGCAAAAGCCCTATAAAAATGGACACTGCAATTTTCAGGAAACAGTTACTGGGGGTTGGGGGAGGAGAGAAAAGTTAGTTTGTGTTACAGATAAGTACAGCACTTACAGTTCCAGTGTCCGGGGGTTAGGAAGTCCACAGGTTGGGGTTCAAATGAACCCCAAACACTCACCATCAGCAACACGGGGCATACCGGATGCAGAGGTCAAAATGTAGTTAAAATTAACATAGACTCCTATGGAGACTGGGGGCACTCAAGTTTCAGATCTGCAGGCAGGTAAGTATCCACAACTTTGGACGGCGGACCTGGGGGATTTAGAGGAGCACTGGGGGGGGGGGGGGGGCACAAGTAGGCACCAAACATACCCCCTCAGCGGCACTGGGGCAGCTGGGTGTAGGGAACAAACAAGATGTTGAGTCTCCAATGATTCTCTATGAAGGGACCCCCGGGGTCACTCAGAGGCTGCAGGTAAAGTCCATGTGGTCGTCTGGAGCTAACCACCGGCTGGACAGGGAGGAGGGACGTCTGCTTGAACGTTGCTGCGCTGGGTGTCGGTTTCTCCAAGACCTGGGGGCTGTGGGTGCAGTGGGTCCTTAGCCATCGGATATCTTTGTCTGGAGATTTCGTGGTCGGGGGTCCTTGTGATTCCCTCTCCAGGTGTCATCGTGGAGGAGTGTAGAGGTCAACCCAGGGTGGGCACTTGCTCGGAATCGCCTTGGGGGTCCTCTCTAGCTGGTTAGACCACCTAGACACGGGCCGTGGGCGCAGGGTGCAGAGTGGTTAGGGCTCACACATTCGGAGTGAGGTTGGAGTCCTTAGTTGTTGGTTTCTTCTTGGACAGGGTCGCTGTCCACTGGAGTTCTTGGTCCTTTGGGGTGCAGGGCAGTCCTCTGGAGCTTGGCAGAGGTTGCTGGTCACGCTGGATAAGTTGCTGTTCTTTTGCAGGTTCTTTGAAGCAGGAGACAGGCCAGTAGGGCTGGGGCCAAATCAGTTGTTGTCTTCCTTCTTCTGTGCTGGGGGTTTCATTAAGCAATCCTTCTTCCTGTCAGGTCGCCAGGAATCTGACAACTTGGGTTTAGGGAGGCCCTTACATCTTAGATTTAGGGGCGTTTTAGGTGTCAGAGGGCAGTAGCCATTGGCTACTGTCCCTGGGGGTGGCTACACCCTCCTTGTAGCCACTCCCTTTGGGGAGGAGGGCACAATCCTAATCCTATTGGTCCCTGTCCTCCAAACCAAGATGGAGGATGCTGGTGGGATGGGGTCACCTTAGGGGTGGTCCTGACTGGAGTGGTCACTCCTCCCTGTTTTCCCTAATTTCCCCGCCGGACTTGCCACCAAAAGTGGGGCTTTGTCGGGGGGGTCATCTCCACTAGCTGGAGTGCCCTGGGGCACTGTAATCCAAGGCTTGAGCCTTTGAGCCTCACCGCCAGGTGTTACAGTTCCTGTAGTGGGGAAGGTGTGAAGCAGCTCCACCCAGTACACGCTTTGTTTTTGACCACAGAGTGCACAAATGCTCTCACCCCATGGGGTCAGAAATTTGTCTGAAAGTGGCAGGCTGGCACAGACCGGTCAGTCCTACACCAGCAGTTTGGCTGACATACAGGGGTATCTCTAAGATGCCCTCTGTGTGCATTTATTTATAAATCCCACACTGGCTTCAGTGGGGGTTTATTCTGCTGAGAAGTTTGATATCAAACTTCCCAGTATTCAGTGAAGCCATTATGGAGCTGTGGAGTTCGTAATGAGAGTCCCAGACCTTATACTCAATATGGCTAACACTGCACTTACAATGTCTAAGAATGGACTTAGACACTGTAGGGACATATTACTCATGCTGCTGTGTCCTCACCTGTGGTATAGTGCACCCTGCCTTAGGGTTGAAAGGCCTGATAGAGGGATGTCTTATCTATGCCACAGGCAGTGATTTGTGTGCATGGCACCCTCAGAGGGGTGCCATGTCGACTTTGCCTTTTTCTCCTCGCCAGCACATACAAGCTGCAAGGCAGTGTACATGTGCTTGGTGAGGAGTCCCCACGGGTGGCAATATACATGCTAGTATCAAATGCATTTTGTTTGTAATTCACAGTTAAAACAGTTTTCAGGTGAGTAATACTTTTCATCATCAAAAGTAGACAGTGCCATTTTCATTGAAGGCAGTGCAGTCCTGGGGGGTGGAAAAAGTACATACACAGTTTAAAGGTAAGTAGTACACTTACAGTCCCAGTATTCGGGGGTTAAAGTGTCCTCAGGGCAAAGTTCAGGAAGACACAGAGGGTGCCCCACCAGCAACATGGGGCCGGCCCGGTGCAGAGGTCAAAGTTTGTGTCAGGTGCCCAATGGAATCCTATTGAGACTTTGTTCACTCACAAGTTAACGTTTTCAGGAAAGTACCCGCGGTCTCCGGGCATGGGCCCTGGAGAGTTTAGATCAGCACCAGGGGGTGCACAGGTAAGCATCAAAGACACACCCTCAGTGGCACAGGGTCAGCTGGGTGCAGGTTTCAAACACAGCGTCGGGCACCCAATGCTTTCCTATGAGAATCCCTGGGTTCACAAAGTGTCTGCGGGTTTGGTCCAGGTGATCAGCTGAAGAAGAAGGTAGGCAGTCTTCTGAGGATTGGTAAAGATTGCTGGTCTTGCAGGATGATTCTTCTTGTGGCAGGAGTCTTGAAGGTTCAGACAGGATGGTAGGCTGGGGCCAAGTCAGTTGCCATCTCCACTATCTGTAGTGCCCTGAGGCAGCAGAACAAAAGGCAGGAGCCTTTGAGGCTTGATCACCGCCAATTGGTGCTGTTCCTGCAAGGGGGAGGTGTGAAGCACCTCCACCCAGAGCAGGCTTTGTTCCCGCCCCCGGAGAGCACAAAGGCTCTCACTCCATTGGGTCAGAAACTTGTCTGTTGGTGGCAGGCTGGCATAGACCAGTCAGGCTCAAACTAGAGAGTTGGGTGAATTTCAAGGGGCATCTCTAAGATGCCCTCTGTGTGCATTTTACAATAAATCCAACACTGGCATCAATGTGAGTTTATTGAGCTGAGATGTTTGATACCTAACTTCCCAGTCTTCAGTGAAGCCATCATAGAGCTGTGGAGTTTGTAATGACAAACTCCCCGTACATGTATTCAGTATAGCTACAATGCACTTACAATGTCTAAGAATGGACTTCAGGTTCACATAGCTTTCTTCGGTTACTTTCAACCATAAAAGCAAACAACCAACAATTAAAATAAAAATAAAAAGAGATTTAGTTAAAAAAAAGAGATTAGAATAACATATGTTCAGCCTTAAAACACATAAAATTACTTTCCATCAAAATGCACCTGACCCCCTAGTATCTATCATTTAAATTAAACATGGGGTTTTATTTCAGTCTTAGGTGCATAGTTTAAAATTTAGCAACTAAAACACTTTTCCTTATTTTTTTTATTTTTATTTTTTTCTTTTAAAATTTGTTCCTCATCATCATTTTTCCCCAGGGAACTAATACGTATATGCCCAGCAGCTACAATATACTTGCTAACCGCACAAGATAGAAAGAGGGAAGTATCCCTCATCATGATCCTTAAGGCAGCCATACAGTGTCTTATCCCCATATTTCTACACACAAGTCGTAACCACTTCCGTCGCGCACTCATATATGCAGGGCATATAAACATAAAATGTACAATGGATTCTGAAGTGTGATTACAACTAGGACAAGGATCAGATCTTGTAATCAAACTCTGTGTACTACCATAAGATTTAAGAGGCAGACAACCATATCTGAACTGAATGTATAGACTCTTACTTAGTGGGTCAAGAATTGTATCCATAAATGGTTCCAAATGCGGATACCATTTGAAATAAAAAAATTGTGAGGTCAATCTGCCGTGTGTTGAACACAGCAGGTAGTTTTCCCTGACCTATATCCAGTAAACAGTTTTCAAATGGTTCTTCTGATCCTTCCTTATACTTTCTGGATGGCTCCAAAACTCACTAAGACCCAATCTATAAAACCATTTTGAGATGTGATTAAACCAAGGAATGGTAAGAACATTTGGTCTATCTAGAATGTCTTGAATAGACTCCTTATATGTGGATAGCTCAGGGGTAGTCCATACACGGACCCAGAAAAGCAATGGTCGTAGGGCAATTACATCTGAGATGCATGAAAGGCCAAGGTCCCAGAACATTGGCAGCAGTGGGGTATTACGAGGACAAGCCAAAGTTGACCTTACAAAGTTGTTTTCCCCCACTGCTAACTTGCCAGTGTTTGAGGACCCCCAGATTTCTGCCCCATAGACCGCAGCACTCTGTGCCTTAGCTCGGTAAATTTTAATGGTTGGAGTAATCACTCTCTCAGAGGTAGACTTGTGGAAACGTAGAATAGCCCCAGATCTCTGGGCCAAAAGAGCTAAACTTTTGTCAATTTGAGCCCCCCAATGCAGATTGTTGCTAATTCTCACCCCCAAATTTTCTATGGATTTTACCTTGCCTAAGGGGGTTCCATTATAGAAAATTGAATATCTCTTAGGGGGGCCACAGCCCAGGGTCATAAGTTTAGTTTTGCTATGATTAAGTTCTAGTCCATAGTCACCACAAAACGAACTAAATTTATCCACAAGTACCTGGAGACCCATAGGAGTTCTGGAGATCAGGAGGGAATCGTCAGCAAATAGCAAAATTGGAATTTTATGGTTATTCAAGGATGGAGCATCATTTTGACAGTTGGTAACGACTTGCACCACCTCGTTAATAAACAATGTGAATAGAGTTGGGGCAAGAACACAGCCCTGGCGCACTCCTCTCCTAATATCTATTTTGTCGGTGAGTTCCCCCCGATTGCCCCATCTAACTTGTGCAAATGTTTTTTCATGTAACCTTTGAATTAAATGCACTAAGTTTCCTGGGATACCGATTTTGTTTAATACTCCCCATAGTTTCTCTCTTGGGACAAAGTCGAACGCAGATCTTAGATCTACAAAAGCAACACAGAGATTTTGCTTAGATAGGGTGACATACTTCCAAAATAGTAATGACAGCCTGAGGACTTGGTCCATGGTGTTAGTTTTAGGCCGAAAGCCGGCCTGTAAGGGGGATAAAATTTGATTATCCTGAATCCAATCGGTAAGCCTATCTAAGACTTGCTTAGCAAACGTCTTCTGAAGGATATCGATAAGGCTGATTGGTTGATAATTTGCAGGTAAACCTACATCACCGTTTTTGTGAATCGGAATTATTTCTGCACCACGCCAAGAATCTGGAATAGGTCTACCAGCTGCTATGGCATTAGACAATAAGTTAATGTACCATGCCCATATCTTTGGTTCTGATTTAAACAGGTCCCCTGGAATCTTATCTGGACCAGGGGCTTTAGCTGGCCTCAGAGAATTAATTGCAGCTGTTGTTTCGGCTAAAGTTAAAACAATGCTCTCAGTTGATGTCTTGGTAACAGCCCAACACTCATCATGTCCAGGGACCTCCAGAGCTTGCGGTGCAGGCAGAGCATAAATTCCAGAAAAATAGGACACCCATCTTTCGGGCTGAATATACATGCCAATGTCATCATTACCCCTTTTCGAGCTGGAGGTCAACAGCCGCCAAAAGGATCTATCATTTTGATGTTTAACTGCTTCAAGCAACTTCTGCCATATCTCATTATCCCAGTCTTTTTTTGCTTGTTTCAGGGCATTAACATACCGACGTCGGGCCTCTTTAATAGCCTCTTGGGTAGAGTTTTTTTTACAGCCTCGTTTAAATTAGATCTTGCTCGCACACAATCCTGATTGTACCAGTCCCTACGAGGGATGTCAACAGGTCTCGGTTTAGAAGGGATTTCCCTATAGAAGATACCCTGTAGGGAATCCACTAATTTGTTGTGGATAGCCATAATAGGAATATCAGATGCTTCTTGTTCCTCGTAATCTGCAAAAAGTTTAAAAAATGATGAATATATTTCCCTAATCAAGTACGGGTTGGATTCAACCTGGGCCAACAGACCCGAGAACGTCTGTGATTCAAGTAGGGGAGTGGGACATTAGTGATCGTTGTGTGCTGGGCTCTTAAAAATGCATGGTTGGTCAGTACAAGGCACAAGGGATTATGATCACTGTCCAGGCGAGGTAATATTTCCATGTCCAGTGAACTTGACCATAGCCTAATGTCCACCAGAATATAATCAATAGTACTAAAGGAAAGCCCTCGCTTAAAGGTAATAGCTCGCTCAGGATCTGATTTAGTGCGGCCATTACATTCTCTCAGGCCATATTTCAGACAAAGGGAAGACAACTGAGATGCAACACGGGAAGCAGGCAGAGATGCCATTTCCTTAGATTGGGGAATACCCCAGTTCGATGGCATGTGTAGCTGCAGATACACATGCTATGCACAGTCCGCCGTCTGGTGTTGGGCTCGGAGTGTTACAAGTTGTTTTTCTTCGAAGAAGTCTTTTCGAGTCACGAGACTGAGGGACTCCTCCCCTTTCGGCTCCATTGCGCATGGGCGTCGACTCCATCTTAGATTGTTTTTTTTCCACCATCGGGTTCGGACGTGTTCCTTTTCGCTCCGTGTTTCGGGTCGGAAAGTTAGTTAGAATCTCGGAAAAAATCGTCGCTATTGTTTCGTTCGGTATCGGGTTAGTTAGCACACATCGACACCGAATCTTGAAGAGCTCCGGTGGCCCTTCGGGGTAATTTCGATCCCCGTCAGGGCCTGGTCGGCCCGACCGCGTGCGACTTCAAGACTGATGGAACGGACCCTGTTCCGATTCTGTCCTAAATGCCATAATAAATATCCTTATACGGATCAACATTTGGTCTGTAACTTGTGCCTGTCCCCCGAGCACAAGGAGAATACGTGCGAGGCCTGTCGCGCGTTTCGGTCGAGGAAAACGCTCAGAGACCGAAGAGCCAGGAGATTGCAGATGGCGTCCACGCCAACAGGACAACAACGGTTCGAGGAGGAAGAAGAAGAAACTTTCTCCATCCAAGAGTCGGATTTCGAAGAACTCGACGCCGAAGAAATGTCAACCGTGAGTAAGACATCGAAACAAAAAGCTCACGAAAAGACTGACAAAGCCAAGGGGACGCCACCGCCAACAGGCCATGGCTTAACCCAAAAAGTAGGTGACCGTCCATCGGCACCGAAAAAGGGCGGGCTGCTGCCGAAGTCATCCGACTCCGGTCGAGATACAGGCACGCAGCACTCTCGGGCCCGAGAGAGTGGCGCAGACACCATTCGGCACCGAGACAGCGGCACCGAGATTGGTCGGCACCGAGAGGGCACGACGCAGAAAAGAAAAAAGATTTTGTCGGAGCCGAAAAAATCAGTAGAAAAGGTTTTGGTGCCGAAACAACCGGCATCCGAACCGAGAAGCAGTTCCTACTCAGAGGAACAAGGACTGTCCTCTCAAATGAAAAAACACAGATTTGAAGAGGAATTACAAACAATAGAGCCAGATCACACGCAAAAGAGGCTCTTTATTCAAAAAGATACTGGGAGGATCAGCACTCTTCCCCCAATCAAACTCAAAAGGAAACTTGCCTTCCAACAAGGAGACAAGCAACCACAAGCAAAGGTGGTGAAAAAAGTAACTCCACCACCTTCTCCACCACCATCAACTCATGCATCACCGGCGCAAACTCCACCATTAACACACTCGCCAGCTCATACCACAATGAGCCAGGATGATCCAGATGCATGGGACCTCTACGACGCCCCAGTATCAGACAATAGCCCAGAGTCGTACCCAACTAAACCGTCACCACCTGAGGACAGTACCTCATATGCACAGGTGGTCGCTAGGGCAGCCGAATTCCATAATGTATCACTACATTCGGAGCCTATTGAGGATGACTTCCTCTTTAACACCCTGTCCTCCACCCATAGCCATTATCAAAGCCTTCCCATGCTCCCGGGAATGCTAAGGCACTCAAAACAAATATTTCAGGAGCCAGTTAAAGGCAGACCTATAACTCCAAGGGTGGAGAAAAAATATAAGGCGCCACCCACAGACCCTATATTTATTACGACACAACTGACACCGGACTCAGTAGTTGTGGGGGCAGCTCGTAAGAGAGCCAACTCGCATACATCAGGCGACGCACCACCTCCGGACAAGGAGAGCCGCAAATTTGATGCAGCGGGAAAAAGGGTTGCAGCACAAGCAGCAAATCAGTGGCGTATCGCCAACTCGCAAGCACTCTTGGCGAGATACGACAGGGCTCATTGGGATGAAATGCAACATCTCATCGAACACCTACCCAAAGAGCTCCAAAAAAGAGCGCAACAGGTGGTGGAAGAGGGACAAAGTATCTCGAACAATCAGATACGGTCTTCCATGGACGCAGCGGATACAGCTGCACGGACAATAAACACTGCAGTCACAATTAGGAGACACGCATGGCTGCGCACATCTGGGTTCAAACCTGAAATACAACAGGCTGTGCTCAATATGCCGTTTAATGAACAGCAATTGTTTGGGCCAGAGGTGGACACTGCCATTGAAAAACTAAAAAAGGACACCGATACAGCCAAAGCCATGGGCGCACTGTACTCCCCGCAGAGCAGAGGCACATTTCGGAAAACACCTTTTAGGGGAGGGTTTCGAGGTCAACCCACAGAAACCAACACCTCACAAACAAGACCACCTACCTACCAGGGACAATATCAAAGGGGAGGTTTTCGGGGACAATACAGAGGAGGCCAATTCCCAAGAAATCGGGGAAAATTTCAAGGTCCCAAAACCCCTCAAAATAAACAGTGACTCACAAGTCACACAACCCCTTCACACAACACCAGTGGGGGGAAGACTAAGCCAGTTCTACAAATCTTGGGAGGAAATAACAGACACTTGGGTCTTAGCAATTATCCAGCATGGTTATTGCATAGAATTTCTCCAATTCCCTCCAAACGTCCCACCGAAAACACACAATATGTCAAAACAGCATAAAGATCTTCTAGGACTAGAAGTTCAAGCATTACTGCAAAAGGACGCAATAGAATTAGTACCAAGTCCACAGAAAAACACAGGAGTTTACTCACTGTACTTTCTAATACCAAAAAAGGACAAAACTCTGAGACCAATACTAGATCTCAGAACACTAAATACCTACATCAAATCAGACCACTTTCACATGGTCACATTACAAGACGTGATCCCACTGCTCAAACAACAAGACTACATGACAACATTAGACCTAAAAGATGCGTATTTCCATATACCGATACATCCTTCACACAGGAAATACCTAAGGTTCGTATTCAAAGGAATACATTACCAATTCAAAGTGTTGCCATTCGGAATAACAACCGCGCCAAGAGTCTTTACAAAATGCCTAGCAGTAGTAGCTGCACATATCAGAAGGCAGCAAATACACGTGTTCCCTTACTTAGACGACTGGTTAATCAAAACCAACACGCTAAAAAAGTGTTCAGATCACACAAAGTATGTCATACAGACCCTTCACAAGCTAGGTTTCTCCATCAACTATGCAAAGTCACACCTTTTGCCATGCCAAACACAGCAATACTTAGGAGCGACAATCAACACAACAGAAGGGATAGCCACTCCAAGTCCACAAAGGGTTCAAACATTTCACAAGGTAATTCAGGCCATGTATCCAACACAAAAGATACAAGCAAAAATGGTATTAAAACTCCTAGGCATGATGTCTTCATGCATAGCCATTGTCCCAAACGCAAGGTTACACATGCACCCTTACAACAGTGCCTAGCATCACAATGGTCACATGCACAGGGTCAACTTCTAGATCTGGTGTTGATAGACCGCCAAACATACATCTCGCTTCTATGGTGGAACAGTACAAATTTAAACAAATGGCGGCCTTTCCAAGACCCAGTGCCACAATACGTCATAACAACCGATGCTTCCATGACAGGGTGGGGAGCACACCTCAATCAACACAGCATCCAAGGACAATGGGACATACATCAAAGACGGTTTCACATAAATCACCTAGAACTGTTAGCAGTATTTCTAGCGCTGAAAGCATTTCAGCCCATGATTTCCCACAAATACATTCTTGTCAAAACAGACAACATGACAACAATGTATTACTTAAACAAACAGGGGGGGACACACTCAACACAGTTGTGTCTCCTAACACAAAAAATATGGCATTGAGGCGATTCACAATCACATTCGCCTAATAGCACAATTTATTCCAGGGATCCAAAACCAGCTAGCAGACAATCTCTCTCGAGATCACCAACAAATCCACGAATGGGAAATTCACCCCCAAATACTGAACACTTATTTTCAAATTTGGGGAACACCCCAAATAGACCTATTTGCAACAGAAGAAAACTCAAAATGCCAAAACTTCGCATCCAGGTACCCACACCAGCGATCCAAAGGCAATGCTCTATGGATGAACTGGTCAGGGATATTTGCGTACGCTTTTCCCCCTCTCCCTCTCCTTCCATATCTAGTAAACAGATTGAGTCAAAACAAACTCAAACTCATACTAATAGCACCAACATGGGTAAGACAACCTTGGTACACAACACTACTAGACCTGTCAGTAGTACCTCATGTCAAGCTACCCAACAGACCAGATCTGTTAACACAACACAAACAACAGATCAGGCATCCAAACCCAGCATCGCTGAATCTAGCAATTTGGCTCCTGAAATCCTAGAATTCAGACACTTAGACCTCACACAAGAGTGTATGGAGGTCATAAAACAAGCTAGAAAACCTTCCACTAGACACTGCTATGCAAATAAATGGAAAAGATTTGTTTGTTACTGCCATGATAATCAAATTCAACCATTGCACGCATCTCCAAAAAATGTAGTAGGATATTTACTACATTTGCAAAAATCATATCTAGCTTTCTCTTCCATAAAGATACATCTCACCGCAATATCTGCTTACCTGCAGACTACTCATTCCACTTCCCTATTTAGAATACCTGTTATTAAAGCGTTTATGGAAGGCCTAAAGAGAATTATACCACCAAGGACACCACCTGTTCCTTCATGGAACCTCAACATTGTCTTAACAAGGCTCATGGGTCCACCTTTCGAACCCATGCATTCCTGTGAAATGCAATACTTAACGTGGAAAGTTGCATTTCTCATTGCCATCACATCTCTAAGAAGAGTGAGTGAGATTCAGGCATTTACCATACAAGAACCATTTATTCAAATACACAAGAATAAGGTAGTTCTAAGAACAAATCAAAAAATTCTTACCAAAGGTTATCTCACCGTTCCACTTAAATCAAACAGTAGAATTACCAGTGTTCTTCCCACAGCCAGATTCGGTAGCTGAAAGAGCACTACATACATTAGACATCAAGAGAGCACTAATGTACTACATTGACAGAACAAAACAAATTAGGAAGACAAAACAACTATTTATTGCCTTTCAAAAACCTCATACAGGGAATCCAATTTCAAAACAAGGCATTGCTCGGTGGATAGTTAAGTGTATTCAAACCTGCTATCTTAAGGCAAAAAGAGAGCTGCCTATTACACCAAAGGCACACTCAACCAGAAAGAAAGGAGCTACCATGGCCTTTCTATGGAATATTCCAATGAATGAAATATGTAAGGCAGCAACCTGGTCTACGCCTCATACATTTACCAAGCACTACTGTGTAGATGTGTTAACTGCACAACAAGCCACAGTAGGGCAGGCTGTACTGAGAACATTATTTCAAACTACTTCAACTCCTACAGGCTGAACCACCGCTTTTGGGGAGATAACTGCTTACTAGTCTATGCACAGCATGTGTATCTGCAGCTACACATGCCATCAAACGGAAAATGTCACTTACCCAGTGTACATCTGTTCGTGGCATGAGTCGCTGCAGATTCACATGCGCCCACCCGCCTCCCCGGGAGCCTGTAGCCGTTTAGAAGTAGATCTTAAACAATTGTACATTTGTAAATATATTACCTTAAACCTTTATTATGTACATAAGTATTCATTCCATTGCATGGGTGCACTATTACTAATATACACAACTCCTACCTCACCCTCTGCGGGGAAAACAATCTAAGATGGAGTCGACGCCCATGCGCAATGGAGCCGAAAGGGGAGGAGTCCCTCGGTCTCGTGACTCGAAAAGACTTCTTCGAAGAAAAACAACTTGTAACACTCCGAGCCCAACACCAGACGGCGGACTGTGCACAGCATGTGAATCTGCAGATACTCATGCCACGAACAGATGTACACTGGGTAAGTGACATTTTCCATATTCGTCCTCCTCAGTAGTCAGATTACTGATAGTATTGTCCAACACAAAAGAGCAATTAAAGTCGCCAGCTATAATCAGAAAATCTGAAGAGTCCAAAAGCTCTATATAATCCGTCAGCTGGGTGAGAACAATTGATTCCGACCCACGGGGAACGGATCTTGCATAAGTATTCAGTACTATCATCCTAAATCCAGGTCGGAATGTAAGTTGCACACCCAGCAGATCATAGGAGTTAAACTTTATCATAGAATGGTCACATTCTAGCTTGTTGTTCAATAAAATCATTAACCCTCCTATCTGTCTTCCAAAGCCACCAGAGGCAGGTTGGGCAGCAGAAAAATAGGTTGAAAAGCCTTGAATGGATATCTGTTCTGCAGTCCAAGTTTCCTGAAAAAGACAGATATCTTGTTTATTAACAAGGCTTACCCATTCCGGGTCACCCAACTTTAACTTAATTCCTGCAATATTCCAGGATATAATATTGATTTTGGAAGGCGTAGATATTAACTTAGTTCTCAATAAAGAGGCAGTAGATGGAGTCCCTGTAAATTGACACTCATCGTTTACTGTTTTAGGAAGTACTGTGCAGGTGGCAATCAGTCAATCCAGTTCAGGAAGTAAGGGGGAAGGATTCTCAGATTTAGATGTTAAAGAGTTGTCTGGAGAAGGAATAACCCCAGCCTCAATAGTTCCAGATGTACAGCATCCTCTGCATAACGGGACCCCAGGCGGCTGACTACTAAGTCTAAGGTTCGATTCCCTACCTGAACTTAATGTACCTGTCCGTGTGTCGAAGGCCAGGAGATCAATGACTAGCCTACTATCATTAAAAAGAATCGAAATATAATCAAATTCCGACCCTAACTGATTATATCTATGGACCTCGCATATATCAGACCTGATAACAGAGAGGCAGTTCCTATGGGAGCGTATCCAATGAATGACTTTATTAGTTAGAGAGTCACTCGACTCTCTCTTGCCCTGAGGTAGCTTTGGCACCCTAGTCAAATATATAATGGCATCTTCCCTCCTCCTTCTTGACCTTCCCTTGAAGTCACGGGTCTGTAGGAATGTCAAATAGTCAGGGTGTGTAGCTGAACTGGGACTAGCACGACAACTTGCTGCAGAGGGCATTCCACCTGAGTTTAACTGAGAAGTTTTAGAACAGGGAATACCTTTGTCCCCCCTTCCAGAGGTGGATCCACACTTATTTACACCTAATTTTGGAACCCGCTCATTGATGGTAGACATGGTCTGACAGACAGACCTGCCATGCCTTGGAGAGCTGCCATTACTTCCCCTAACAATATTGTGTGTAGAAAGAGATGTCAATTTGTCACCTAAGGTAGAGAAACTAGGTTTTTTAGTTTCCAGCAGTGAATCAGAGGAAGGAACAGACTCATACGGCACAATGCAATTACAACCAGACTTTTGATCATAGAGTTCAGAGATTTTTTTCATTAAAGATACCAGCAGACACTTAACATCATCTAGTTTCTGAGAAATTATAGCTAACTGAGAAGCTTCATTGTTGCCCATCTTCCTATCCGGGGAGTCTTTGTCAGTTCCTTCTACGAATATGGTTTGTAAATGTCCAGAACTTACAGAATTAGAGGATAAAACCGAAAACCTATTAGAACAAGGAATGGTAATAAGAGGCGGAGACGTGCTCCTCGAGAAAGGCGCACCTTCTGCAGGTAAACATCCATTTGTTTCCACCAAAGATGGTGAAGTCTCCAAAAGTGAAGGAATTACACCCTGGGAGTGAGGTGGAGGGTGTAGATCCGCCTTGACCTCTACTCTATGCATCTGTGTTTTTTTCTTAAAGAGATCAGGAATCTTTTTTGAAGGAATAGTGTCCAGTATAGAAGGGCCAGCAACAGAGGGACTCCTCAGTATTGCCTCAACCTCTTCAAACAATGAATCAATTGTTTTGAATTGCTGTAGATTTGCGGTAGAACATCCCTCCACTTTCCCAACAGAACGTTTTTTGGGTTTTTTAACCCGAGAGTGGGATACTGATACATCATCGGCCTTCCTCTTTCCCATATCGTCTTTCCGATGGCCCAGCTAAATAATTTCAAACACGTCTGGAAAAATGGCCCAGCCCTGGTTCCTACTATCTGGTGCAAATGGTATCGGGGGGGAAAAGAAGCACCTAGGAACAAGGGATGATAAAGACTTTCTCCACAGGCCCCTTTGATGCCGGATAAAGCTCGTGGTCAAATAAAACTAATCAAACTAAGCAGACAAGATTCCTGAAACCTCTAGACCAAGTCCAAATAGCATAACAAACAAAACTTTAGGGGGGTGGCCCAGCCCACGCTCCTCCTGGCGATGACGGGCGCAAGATGGGCCGGCCCTTGGCCCGGGCGCGTCCCGCGCGCGTCCTGCGGCGGGAACGCGGTAGTCCAAATTTAAAGGGCTCCTGCCCTTGGGATCAAATTAAAGGGCTCCTGCCCCTTCGAAAATGCCGCCGGCGCCTCCCTTCTCAGAGCCGCGCTTCCCGCAGAGCGGGAACGCAGTAGTCCAAATTTAAAGGGCTCCTGCCCTTGGGATCAAATTAAAGGGCTCCTGCCCCTTCGAAAATGCCGCTGCCGCCGCCTCCCTTCTCAGAGCTGCGCTTCCCGCAATGGACTTAGACACTGTAGGGGTATATTGCTTATGCAGCTATGCCCTCACCTGTGGTGTAGTGCACCCTGCCTTAGGGCTGTAAGGCATGTTAGACGGGGTGACTTACCTATGCCACAGGCAGTGGTTTGAGGGCATGGTTTCCATGAATGGATGCCATGTCGACTTTACCTTTTTCTCCCCACCAATACACAAAATCTGCAATGGCAATGAACATGTGTTTCGTGAGGGGACCTTTAGGGTGGCACAATACATGCTGCAGTCCGTAAGGTCCTTTCTTGGCCACAGGGCACTCGGTATCACTGGTACCTTTTACAGGGGACTTAGCTGTGCGCCAGAGGTGTGCCAATTGTGGAAGCAATGGTACAGTTTAGGGAAAGAATAATGGTTCTGGGGTCTGGTTAGCAGGATCCAAGCATACACTCAGTCAAGTTAGTATCAGATATCAGGCTAAAAGTGGGTGGGTGACCATGCCGAAAGGGACACTTTCCGACAGTCGGGATATTTGGGGAGCTTTAACGTTCTTCACCCTGTCAGCGGACGACACGAGGTAGGAGAAGGAGCATCCTCGCTCTAAGCTTCAGTCTTTGGAACCTATTTCAGGGTTGGTTCTGCGCATCTTCAAGTTTCTGGGAGCTGTATCCACCCCTGCCAAATTAAAGGAATATTATGAGGCCATGCACCTCATCTTTGGGCATTCCCGCCCTGTTAGGGAGCCTTCGAGCCCCGCAGGGTTGGAAGGGGCCTCTTCAGGTTCCATGTGGGCAGCTTCAGCCTTGGCTACGAGGGGCACCCTGGGATCCACTCCCCTGTGCAAACCGGCGTCGGTCGTATCATTGCGACCTTCCCTGACAATGGTTCCGACATCAACACTCCTGAGATCGCATGGTCCGCTAGTGGCGTCTATCCTATACTCATCGCCGACTCGGACTCGGACTCGGAGTCAGAGTAGCGTCACTCGAAGCATATTCTGACTTGATGGGGACCTTGGTCCCTAGATCGGATCCTGACCCTTATTCTTATGGGTACAAGTTTGGTGAAAGTATGTAGGGGTCGCTGGACCCTTTAGAATTCCAGCTTGAAGACGCTCTGGACTGGGCTCAGGAACTCGGTGAAGCCAGTGGTCATCCAAGCCTCAACGTCCTGTGACATGTTCCCTTTCGCTCCCCCAGATAGGAAATCAAAAGCGGGCGAACCACCTTGGGAAGAAGCTGTTTTCATCCTCCAGCCTGGCATTGCGATCCGTGAACACCACATTACTTTTGGGCTGCTACACCCATACTTTCTGGGATACTGTTGCGCAAGTGTTGCCACTGGTCCTGGAGGATGCCCAAGCTATTCTCTCCCAGGCTGTTGCTCATGGGATAGACACAGCCAAGTACAGAATCGTATGTGGGCTTGGGTTGACCGACTCTGGGCAGATCCGTTGCTTCGATGGTGGCCTTGAGTCACTACGCCTGGTTAAGAACATCTTGTTTTTTAGGGGCTGTCCAATCTACTTTGATGAACATGCCCTTTGATGGCACCCATTTCTTCTGAGACAAAGCAGACACAGTGCTCAAGTGTTTTGAGGAGTCAGGGGCTATGGCCTGGTCCCTTGGCCTTGCTGCTGCAACTTTTACCCCGGTCGCCCCCTCCAAAATCTGCTTTTGGGCTCTGCGTGGCCGGGGACGTGGAATCCAGCGTCCATGTTGATCAGGTAGCAAGCAGTCTAACCAGACCATCCCCCCCACTGCTCCCTCCCCACCTCCCAGTAACTGCTGCCTCCAAACCTTCCTAGTCTGGTGGCAGCATTCACCATCACCTGACCCACTGGAGCACGATCACCCCACTGGAACACGATCACGTCAGACAGATGGGCTTTGCAAATAGTCTGAAGGAGCTACTCCCTCCCTTTCGAGACTACCCTTCCCTTAGGTTACGGCTCTCTTGGCTATGGGGACCATAGAGAGGGTCCCTGTGTCAGAAGTAGGTCATGGTTGTTATTCCCACTACTTTCTGGTGCCCAAAAAGTACAAGGGCCTCTGCCGTATCTTCGACCTCCGGTCCCTCAATCTGTTCCTCAGGAAGAAGAAGTTCAAAATGCTCACTCTGGCTCAGGTCCTTTCTGCCCTGGACCGAGGAGACTGGATGGTAGCGTTGGACTTGTAGGACGATTATTTCCAGATTCCCGTCCTTCATGCTCACGGACCTAACTTGCGGTTTGTGGTAGGTCACAAGCATTTTCAATTCACCATGCTCCCCTTCGGCCTTACCCGCGCCCCTTGGGTGTTCACGATAGTGATTGCGGTGGTCGCAGCACATCTGTGCTGGCTAGGGGTTTCAGTTTTCCCCTACCTCAACGACTGGTTGTTGAGGGGCGGGCTCACCCCAGGCTGTCGTCGTCGTCCCCATACTCCGCCCCCCCCCCCCCCAAGACTACAGCGGACCTCTTGCATTCGCTGAGGTTCACTATAAACTTGACAATGTCACACCTGACTCCCTCCCAGACGCTCCCTTTCATCAAAGCTGTTCTGGACACTGTGCAGTTTTGGGCCTATCCTCCCAAGCAGCGTGTCCAGGATATTCAGGCTATGATACAGATGTTTCAGCTTCTATCCTGGATTTTGGTGAGTGTGTCTGAAGCTGTTGGGCCTCATGGCCTCCTGCATCCTGCTGGTGACTCATGCCAGATGGCATATGCAAGCTGTGCAGTGAGACCTGAAGTTCCAGTGGGCGTAGCATCAGGGGAATCTCCAACATGGTCCAGATCCCACAGAGGACTGCGCAAGATCTGCAGTGGTGGCTTTTGAACTGTGATTGGGTCAGAGGCAGATCTCTCTCCCTTCTCCCACCAGATACAACTGCAGTGACAGATGATTCACTCATGGAATGGGGCAGCCACATGAAAGAGGCAGAAATCAGAGGCTTCTGGTCTCTGGCAGAGCCGAGCTCTCTATCAAACATTTTGGAGCTCAGGGCGATCAGACTAGCATTGAAAGCATCCCTTCCCTCTCTCAAAGGGAAAGTGGTACAGCTGTTCACAGACAATATCACTGCCATGTGGTACTGCAGCAAGCGAGGTGGGGTCGTGGACCCTTTGTCAGGAGGCTCTCCACCTCTGGACATGACTGGAACATCAGGGTATATCCTTGGTGATTCAACATCTGGCAGGCTCTCTGAACGTCGGAGCAAATGAACTCAGACGTCAATACCTGGTCTTGTAATGAATCCTATCTTATTTTAATGGGAAGCAGGCATTAGCTTAGCCCTCTTGGCTTGCAGACATGTGCCCCTGTCACCTAGTGACTCAAACTACTTAGCTTGCTCTGTTTTAGCAGATGTATTTAATTATATCTTCCCAAGATGGCTGCTGTGCTTCTAGTTGGGAAGATGTTTTGTTTTAAGTAATCAGTGCCACTTTCCAAAGGCGTCAACATCAGTGTCAAAAGATAAATAAGATGTAGTTATTTGCATTATATACTTTCTCACTCTTGTACTTTCCATGGAATTGTTTGTGATTGCCGCCCCAAGTATGTCTTCTTATCTATTGTTTGGGAACACGTTTACGTCAGGGATCTGATCAGATCTGTATAAATACATCTCACACAGACAGTCAGAGGGATTCCTACTAGATGCCATCTGTGCTATCCGTGCTGCACGTCGCCTTGATGCTGACCCAGTATTCGTGTCCCTAAGGAGTCTGATCTAGAGACCTCATTCCAATGTAACGAGGGTTGGGGGGCTCTTCTCATGGGCATGGTACTGGCAGATTAGGTTTAACACACATAGCTCTTTTTAGGTTAGAGATTAGGTTCATCATGCTAGGGTATTAGGACATATTTCATATCTTATGTCATTTTATGTTATTGCAAGGTGGTGGGGGTCTTTGTATTAATGACTCTTGTGTTCACAATTCTGCTACTTGCATTATTCATTATCCTAATCATTGCAGCCCATGCAATTTATCGTAGATTGCAGATTTGTTAATAAAACCTATTGAAACTTTACTGCATCTCCTTCATTGCCTGTGTTTGACTGAGACATGATGTTCATGTGAGAAAGGGGTAATCTCCGTTTAACCACTACACTCCCTGAGATGTTGCACTCTTGAGTCCATGCATAAAGGTTGCCACAAATCACCTTTTACTGTTTGGGTTTTTGGTGGAGTACTGATTGTGAACCAGGAGGGTTAAGACAACAGTTGCGACTTGTTGTAGGACTGGCATACTCGCCTACAAACAGAAGTACTGTCATCCTTAAACCAGCAGTCTTGCCTAGAGCAAGAGTCAAACTACGACAGTCTCTATCACAAATGGCATCTCCATCTGGAGGGCGTTCAAGGTGTCTTTCAGTAGTGGGGAGAGCCTTGGTTAGATCTGTTCGTCTCTGCAGAGAACACACGGTCTGCTGTTTTGTGTGTTGGGGTTTTTAAGATATCACTCACTCGTTTACACCTATTGTCTCAAGTGGAATGCAGACTTCCGTTACTCCTTTCTGCCAATACCACTTCTCCTCAGAATTCTCAAGAAGATCAAGAATAACTGTGCCCAAGTCATTCTTGTGGCTGCGGACTCGGCACGAAGAGTATGGTATCCCGAACTCTTGAACATTGTCATCAATCCTCCGATCAAACTTCCCCTTTGGGAGGATCTTCTGTCACAGCAGTGGGGGATGGTTCTCCACCTGAACCTGTCCAGTCTCAGCCTTCTTGCGTGGAGATTGAGCAGCAGCAGTTGACCGCTTTTGACCTTCTGCATGAAGTCTGTAATGTTATCTTGGCAGCCAGGCATACGTCCACCAAAACTGTATAAGCCTGTCATTGGAACATATTTGTGGCATGGTGTACAGACAAGTCTGTTGACCCCCTCCCTACCCCTCTCTCTGAGGTTCTTTGATTTATTCTTTCTTTGGCCCAGCAGGGCTCTGCTCTGCACACCCTAAAGTGTTGTTTGTCTGCCATCTCAGCTTTCCTGTGATTGCCAGACCAACCCTCCTTGTTTAAATCTCCCATTGTTGGACAATTTCTTAAGGGCCTTACCCATCTCTTTCTTCCTTCCCCGTGCCTAATACTCCAGTGGGATTTGAACGTAGTTCTTACCCATCTTATGTGTGTTCTCTTTGAGCCGCTTCACAACTGCCCACTTCGCCTATTTACTCTGAAAATATTCTTCGTTGTAGCTATCACCTCTTTCCGTAGAATGAGTGAGCTGCAGGCTCTTTCTTCGAAGCCACCTTTCATCTTCATTTACCCAGACAATGTGGTGCTTTGTAATAGGCCGCCTTTTTTACCTAAAGTGTTCACACTCTTTCATGTAGGCCAATTGATCACCTTGCCTACTTTTTAGGTGCCCCCACATCCCTCCAAAGGAGAGGAGAGATGGGTACTTTACCCATTCAGTCCTTCAGGACTTCCTAGTTTAATCATGGTTTGAAGACCTTCCTCCGGGGGTGGTGTTGCTTGGGTATCTATTCTAAGGTAAGGAACCTGCAACTGGAAGTCTTCACCAGATGAACAAGTGACTTACCTTTGGTAACAAATTATCTGGTAGAGACATATTCTAATTGCAGATTACTTACCAACCCAACCATCCTCCCTGCTCTTCGAACTGATTTTCTAGGGACAGGGACTTTCCTCTCAGGGCCCTAGTTCTGGCGCACCAGAGTCCGTGTTCTTTATGGCTCTGCGCTTCTAGCATGGAAAGTTTTGAAAAGAAGCTGACAACAGTGCACCTTTGTGGCGCCTATTTTTGACCCACAACTTCATATCCGGCAACAACACCAACGACCGATGCCACCTAACAGCACACAAGGGTACTGCTCAAAGAAAAATCTCCAGATCCAGACTGGCGCCTGGGGGAAGTTCTAAGGTAGGGAATCTACAACTACAAAATATCTCTACCAGATAATTTGGTACTGAGAATAAGTCACTTGTTCATTAATAACTGCACCCAGAGGGCTCCATTGAGGTGCCCCCTGAAAACCTACCAGCTACTGGTGTCGTTGACTGACTGGCCCTGACTAGTTCAGTCATGTGTCTGGCCCCCCAAGGTGAGAGCCAGCGATCTCGAGGGCCAGAGACAAAAGCCTGCACTGGGTGGTTGTGTTAGCACCTCAACCAGGCAGGATTGACATTCCAGGGCAGGGAGCTTCAAAGGCCTAGCTGCCTTTGTAATGCGACCAAGGTCTTTCCATATGGTGGAGATGACCGACTCCACTGTCCTGACCCCACTTTTGGTAGCAGAAAAGGTGAGAAAATTAGTCCGATTAGGAGGTGTGCCCACTTCATGCCAGTCCAACCCCTAAGGTGGACGACCTGAAGTGGACACTAGTTTTTAAATTCCTCCATCTTGTTTGGAAGGAATTAGGCCACTAGGGTTAATGTAGTGCCCACTTCCCAGTGGAAGTGCTCATTAAAAGGGTGTAGTCACTATAAAGGTAGGCAGCCCATTGGCTACCACCTGGCACTCTCTGTAGCGCCCCTAAATTGAGTATTTAGGTAGCACTCCTAAACTCTAGAACTCAGATCCTGACGACCTAAGAAGAAAAGGACACAAGTTGCACCTGCAAAAGAGGAAACGAAAAAGCAGCTGACTTGGTTCCAGCCCCACAGGTCTGCCTGGTGACCTCAACGGACTCTGCCCAAAAAGATGACTCGTCATGCAGCTGAGCCTCCAAGAAACCCAGGAGAACTGCCAGGCTGCCACAAAGACTCAGACTCACATGAGCAGTGGATCTGCTCTGCAAGAAAGTCTCAAGTAAGGACTCTGTATCCTCCTAAGCTCGATTCCACTCTGGGTCCTCCCCGCTGGACTCCCTTGACAGTGCCTGCAGCCTCAACACACAGGACCCCCTGACTGTGAGTGCTCCCGGACGGAGAAACCTGATGCCTAAGGACCCCCTGCATCCATCCCCCCTGGAGAGAAGTACTGTAAGGAAATGCCTCCTTGGCATGGTTACCCCCTGACTTTTTGCCTTTGCTGATGCCAAGTTATGATTTGAAAGTGTGCTGAGGCCTGCTAACCAGCCCCAGCACCAGTGTTCTTTCCCTAACCTGTACCTTTGTTTCCACAATTGGCACACCCTGGCATCCAGGTAAGTCCCTTGTAACTGGTACCCCTGGTACCAAGGGCCCCGATGCCAGGTAAGGTCTCTAAGGGCTGCAGCGTGTCTTATGCCACCCTGGAGACCCCTCACTCAGCACAGACACACTGCTTGCCAGCTTGTGTGTCCTGGTAGGGATAAAATGACTAAGTCGACATGGCACTCCCCTCAGGGTGCCATGCCAATCTCACACTGCCTATAGGTATAGATAAGTCACCCCTCTAGCAGGCCTTACAGCCCTAAGGCAGGGTGCACTATACCATAGGTGAGGGCATAAGTGCATGAGCACTATGCCCCTACAGTGTCTAAGCAAATCCTTAGACATTGTAAGTGCGGGGTAGCCATGAGAGTATATGGTCTCGGAGTCTGTCATGCACGAACTCCACAGTACCATAATGGCTACACTGAAAACTAGGAAGTTTGGTATCAAACTTCTCAGCACAATAAATGCCCACTGATGCCAGTGTACATTTTATTGTAAAATACACCCCAGAGGGCATCTTAGAGATGCCCCCTGAAACCATACCCGACTTCCAGTGTGGGCTGACTAGTTTAGCAGCCTGCCACACACCAGACATGTTGCTGGCCACATGGGGAGAGTGCCTTTGTCACTCTGTGGCTAGTAACAAAGCCTGTACCTGGTGGAGGTGCTTCTCTCCTCCCCCTGTAGTAACTGTAACACCTGGCGGTGAGCCTCAAAGGCTCACCCCCTTTGTTAAAGCACCCCAGGGCACTCCAGCTAGTGGAGTTGCCCGCCCCCTCCGGCCACGGACCCACTTTTGGCGGCAAGGCCGGAGGAGATAATGAGAAAAACAAGGAAGAGTCACTGGCCAGTCAGGACAGCCCCTAAGGTGTCCTGAGATGACTCTGACTTTTAGCAATCCTCCATCTTGCAGATGGAGGATTCCCCCAATAGGATTAGCGATGTGCCCCCCTCCCCTCAGGGAGGAGGCACAAAGAGGGTGTAGCACCCGCAGCCCCCAGGACCTGAAGGATCCGACCTCCAGTGCAGGAGCGACCCCCAGGTGGCCCTCTCCCTTGCCCAGGTGGTGGCAACCCCCCGATGAGCCCCCCCCCCCCCCCCCCCCCCCCCCCCCCCCCTTGCCTGCCTGCATCGCTGAAGAGACCCCTAGGTCACCCGACGCCTGTTGAGGGTGTACTTTTTGTGCTGACTTGTGTTCTAACAACAACCCCCCCCCCCTCTCCCCCCCCCCCCCGTCTCCTACAAAACCCCCCTGGTCTGCCCCCCGAAGATTCGGGTACTTGCATGCTGGGAGACTGGAACCGGGGCACCCCCTTCTCCATTGAAGCCTATGCGTTGTGGGCACCACTTTGACCTCTGCACCTGACCGGCCCTGAACTGCTAGTGTGGTAACTTTGGGGTTGCTCTGAACCCCCACCGGTGGGCTACCTTGGACCCAACTTTGAACCCTGTAGGTGGTTTACTTACCTGCAAAACTAACAAACACTTACCTCCCCCAGGAACTGTTGAAAATTGCACTGTGTCCAGTTTTAAAATAGCTTATTGCCATTTGTGTGAAAACTGTATATGCTATTTTGCTAATTCAAAGTTCCTAAGTGAAATACCTTTCATTTAAAGTATTGTTTGTAAATCTTGAACCTGTGGTTCTTAAAATAAAATATATTTTTCTAAATAAAACCCTATTGGCCTGGAATTGTCTTTGAGTGTGTGTTCCCCATTTATTGCCTGTGTGTGTACAACAAATGCTTAACACTACCCTCTGATAAGCCTACTGCTCACCACACTACCACAAAATAGAGCATTAGAATTATCTCTTTTTGCCACTATCTTACCTCTAAGGGGAACCCTTGGACTCTGTGCATGCTATTTCTTACTTTGAAATAGTGCATACAGAGCCAACTTCCTACAAGTACCAAAGATGCACCTATGTCCCCGAGCACCCCAAGTCTACTACCTACCTGTTTGTTGTCACTGACTGGCTTCCTAGCCAGAGCCTACAGCCTGTCTTCATGAGGACCAACGCCCAAAGAAATCCATTTGGCACCTACGCCTTGCTGCACCCCTGCAGCCATCTGCCCTAGTGGTGCACCGAGTGACCTGCTGGTGTGGTTCTGATCAGTGGCCAGTACTTACCTTAGCTCACTGAGATTGGCCTTTTAAGTTGTTGTTAACCCTTTGTTGCTGAACTGTGTTTTCCTTCGTAGGTTAACATTGAAGAACTCTGAGAATATCACTAAGTGTTGATTTTTGAATCTGAAAAATATTAATGCTTGAAATAGTACTTACCTGATAACGGAAGTTCTTGGGTTTGAAAGATATATTAAAAAAGTGTTATTTTTATAAACTGGTCTCGGATTTATTCCTTGAGAGTGTGCCTCACTTATTGACTCTGTGAGTACAACAAATGCTTAGCACTACCCTCTGATAAGCCTAATTGCTTGCCCACACTACCATAAAGTAGAGCATTAGTGGTGAATGACCATCTCTTCGTGGGGTATGTTGGTTCGAAGATAGGTCAGGCGGTGCAAAAACTGACCATCTTTCGATGGATAGTTTTTTGCAGCAAAATCTGCTATGCATTGGCCAAGGATCAACCCCTTGCGACCTCATTCCACCAGAGCCAAAGCTGCGACTGCTGCTTTAGCATGTGGAGCCCCAGTCCTGGACATCTGCCATCCAGAAACCTGGGCTTCCTTGCACACGTTTGCCAAACATTACTGCTTGAACAGTCAGGTCTGCAGAGATGAGCATTTTGCACATTCGGTCCTGCAGGACTTCTTAGTTTAATTGCTTGGGTATGTATTCAAAGGTAAGGAATCTGCGACTAGAAGTCTCTATCAGATGAAAAAGTTACTTACCTTGGTAATGCCTTATATGGTATATACAATATCTAGCCGCAAATTCCTTACTGACTCTCCCATCCTCCCCGCTGTGTGGGCAGATTTCGAGGGTTGGGTTAGTAATGCTCCCTTTCAGGGCCCTAACGTGGACACACCAGTGTCAGTGCACTTCGTGGCACCATGCTTGCGGTGTGGAAAGTCATGAAAAGTAACTGACGTCAATGTGCTGAAGTGGATCATATGTAAGTGATGCAGATGTCACTTCCGGCATGTATGATGACGTGCAGAGCTGATTGACGCCACCTACCGGCGCACAGGGGTTCCTGCTCAAGAAGATCTGCTGGATCCAGCCTGACGTCTGGGGAAATTCAAAGGTAAGGAACCTGCGGCTAGATATTTTCTCTACCACATAAGGTATTACCAAAGGTAGCTAACATTTTCAATACTTCTTCTGAGTTGCATAAAGATTATGTTATATTAAAGGCGTTGAGCATACTGGTACCATGTTGTGTCCTGGCACTGTGATAGATAGAGAAGCCAGATTACACAGTGTGTATAGCCATGTTTTCAGTGGGAATCTAAATGGTAGCAATTGTAAAATAGACCAAATGCTAGGAGGTAGTGTTCTACAGCTTATGTGTCGAGACAGAGAATGAGCAACTGCCCAGACGAGCATTTTGGAACTTTTGAACCACCGATAGCTAGGTGTTGGAAGAGTGCAGTTGTTGGACAGGAACGTTAAAGTTAAATTTTTATATTGGAGATAAACTGGGCTAACCTTATGGTAAGCACTAAAAATTAAACGTGTCCCTTAAACAAAATGCAGTTATCCACAGGAAGCCCATGAGGTTTGCTAAGTGCACCAGATGAAGAAGCTTTTATAGGCAATGGGAGGGCTAATTTATGTGGCAACAGATAAAAGGGTGAGACGAGAAACAGGCGGTCTAGTAATCCAGGCGGCATACTGTGGTGGCCTGGAGCACTAGGGCTCACTTGACTGATGGCAACAAAAGCAGAACTATGAGCAAAACTTGTAGGAATAGAATACAGTAATGTAAAAAAGTACCCTCTTTCTTGGCATGGTTACCCCCATTTTCTGCCTGTCGTCGGTGTGTTTGACTGTGTTCACCGGGATCCTGCTAACCAGGACCCAAGTGATTATGCTCTCTCCATTCAAACTTGGTTACTTTAACCACTTACACCCCACATTTGGCATACTGGTACGCCATTGTAAGTCCCTAGTATATGGTACCCAGAGATCCCTATGGGCCGCAGCATGTATTATGCCACCCATGGGGAGCCCATGCAAAGTGTATCTGCAGGCCTGCTATTGCAGCCTGCGTGAAAGGGTGCATGCACCCTTTTCACTACAAGTCACTACCCCAGGTCACTGTCAGTCACCCCTATGGCAGGTCCTCCTAGCCCAGAGGGCAGGGTGCAAGTACCTGTGTGTGATGGCACCCCTGCACTAGTAGAGATGCCCCCACGAACTCCAGTCCCATTTTCCTGGACTTCGTGAGTGCGGGGACACCTTTTTTATGCGTGTACTGGACATAGGTCACTGCCTATGTCCAGCTTCATAATGGTAACTCCGAACCTAGGCATGTTTGGTATCAAACATGTCGGAATCGTACTCCAGTACTGTTGCTAGTATTGGAAGTATGATACCATGCACTCTGGGGGCTCCTTAGAGGACCCCTGCATTGCTCCTTCCAGCCTTTTGGGGTTTTCCGGGCAGCCAAGCTGCTGCCACCCCTCAACCGGTTTCTGCCCTAGTGATGCCTGAACAGCTCAAGCCCAAGAAGGCAGAACAAAGGATTTCCCTTGGGAGAAGAGAGGTAACACCCTCTTCCTTTGGAAATAGGTGTTACATGGCTTGGGAGGAGTAGCTACTGGTATTCTTTGAAAGGCACATTTGGTGCCCTCCTTGCATAAACCAGTCCAGACTGGTTCAGGGACCCCGAGTCCCTGCTCCGGCACGAAACTGGGCAATGGAAGGGGGAGTGACCACTCCCCTGTCCATCACCACTGAAGGGGTGGTGCCCAGAGCTCTTCCAGAGGGTCCCTGCGTTCTGCCATCTTAAATCCTAGGTTGGCAGGGACCTCTCGGAGCAACTGAATGGCCAGGTCAGGCAGGTGACGTCAGAGTCCCCTCCAGGTAGGTGCTCACCTGGCTAGGTGACCAATCCCCCTTTCAGGGCTATTTAGGGTCTCTCTTGGGTGGGTTCTCAGATTCAGCTTGCAAGATTCCAGCAGGACTCCTCTACAATCTCTACTTCGACTTCTAGCCACAGGAACCATGACTGGACCCACCAGGAACAGTCAGTCTGCATCCACGACGAAGACTCTGCTTGCAACATTGTTTACACAGCTCCTTCTCCAGCTGTGGATCCTCTGAGGGCAGCAAGTCTTCAGTCTGCACAAGAAGGAAGAAGGATTTTCCCTTGGAGTGAAGGAGTCACTCCCCTGCATCCACAGGCACCAACTGCAGCAACAACCAGCTGTGTGGATTGCCTCTCATCCTGGGCTGTGTGGATCCTGCATCACAGGTGGTGGTACGAAGTAGTCATCTTGGCCCTCTCTGTCAGCTGTCCAACTTTGATGGAGGTAAGCCTTTGCCTTCCCATGCAGGACAGTACCCTCGTGCACCACGTCTCTTGCAGCTAGCAAGACTTGTTGGCATCTCCACCGAGGGATCTTCAGGCTCCATGTAGCCCCAGTCCCTCGCACTCCTTATTGTGACGCACAGCCCTCCGCGTGCTTCTCCTGTGGCGTAGGACCCTTCTCCAGTTGTGCTGCGTGGGCTCCTCTGTGACTCCTGGTTCCTCGTCCAGTGGGTCTCCTATGGGGGCTGCCTCTTCTTCTGTGGACTCTCTGCCTTGCTGAGGGTACCCCTAGGACTTCCCCCATGGGTTGAGTCCTCCTGGACCTTGCTGGTGCCCGGCAGCTCCACTTTGTGCTTCACTGCGACTTCGGCCTTTGCCAAGGCTTGTTGGTGGCTTTTCCATGTTACTGACTGATTGCAATCTTCTTTCCAGTGTGGGACGTCAACAGCATCCTCCGGGGCTGCATTCCTAACTGTCTTCGTCCTACCGTCGACCAACTCCTTCAACACAGCTGGGTGGGTAGTAGCTCCTGTTCCCCCAGGACTCTTCTGTGACTTCTGGACTTGGTCCCCTTCTTCCACAGGTCTTCTTTTTAAAGATTCCACCGCTGGTTTCTTGTAGTCTTGTCTGGGTGTTGCATTTTCTTCTTTTCTTTCCTTTCGGGTGGTTTGGTGAAAATCCAGTAACTTACTCCTTTCTTCCTGGTCGCTAGGGGGGCACTATGGTACTTACCTTTGGGGTTTCCTAGTACCCCCAGCTCCCCTCTACATATTCCACTTACCTAGGTGGGGGTCCTGCATTTGCATTCCATTTTTTTTAGTATATGGTTTAGGCTCCTTCTATGGTCACTATTGCCTATTGCTATTTGCACTGTTTTGATATTGCTTTCAATGCCTACTTCTGATTACTGCTGTACAGATCTAGTGTGTTACTTACCTCCTGTTGGAGGGTTGCCTCTCTAGTACTTTTGGGTAATTGTGTCACTAAAATAAAGTACCTTTTTTTGTAACATTGAGTGTTTCCTTTCATGTGTGTAAGTGCTTTGTGACTACAGTGGTATTGCATGAGCTTTGCATGTCTCCTAGATAAGCCTTGGCTGCTCATCTAGAGCTACCTCTAGAGAGCCTGGCTTCTAGACACTGCCTACACTACACTAATAGGTGATACGTGGACCAGGTATCCTGGTACCCATCACACACCAGGCCAGCTTCCTACAAGGGGTCAGAAAGATGGATGGCATGTGACAATCTCTTGAGGTAGTTAATGAACAACATTCTTGTTCCCCACTCCCCCAATAGAAGCCAGTAATTTTTTTTCTCTTCATTGTTCATAGAGTGCTCTAGGATATAGTTAGATATACCTGCTAAAATTGTATATATATCAATTGATAGTTTTTCCCTAGAAAACTTCCAGATGCCTCAGAAGTCCCATAGTAGCTTTTTTTAAAATCAAGAATGTATTTGTGAGCGTGACAACCTGGAGTACTGTCTGAGTGCAAGATCTCTGGACTTGATATTTAAACCAGTTATTACTTAAAGACCTAACCCTGGTACTAGGTTTACTCAGACAACCTAGTTGTTTGCCTAGTTGCACTCTGCTGTACAGCAACATTAATCTGCCTGTCAGATCACTGTACCAGGAAGGTACCTCAAGAGTGAACTTGCTTTCTAGAGGAAACTCAAGCAGATCGTTGGGTCTCCAGAGCATACTGGACACAGTATAGAGCCTCATAAAATTCCTCAAATCTGTTGTTAAACAGTTTGTGTCTCTCTCAGAATATCGGTCAGTCTGTTCCAATGCCTGCCTTTATGTTTGGAACTTGACTGGTTAGTATTGTGTGTAAGAGTGCTTCTGTAAAGTTCTAGCATTTGCTTTTTGATGTAGCAACGATTCTTTGGACCCTTGGGAAGAAAAAGTTTAGCATATCCTGGACTTTGTTCTTTCTAGCGGGTGATGTTCAAACACTGGCATTTTAAAATAATACTTGGTTAATATTTCCTGTTTACCGTTGTGAGAAAAGGCCTCTTTTTGACATGATCAGCATCCCACTTTGTCTGATGTATGATGTAGCCTAGAAATTGTACTGCCCAGGAGCCCTGCTAACCAGGTTCCCTGGCCCAGAGCTCTTGCCCTAAAACTGTTGTGATGTATTGACACAATTGAATACACCTTTAGCTACCACTATAAGTCCTCAGTTTATAGGTACTTAGGTACCCAGGGCATGGGGTACTAAGGGTAGGACCCTGAGGGCAGCAGTACTGATTGTGCCACCCTCTATGGCCATGCATCCAGATGCACCCAGCACTGCCATTACATGCTGAGTGCCCTGGTGCAAACGTAAAACACCACCTTGACATAGCACACTGCCTGTGTGCCTTGTCCACCATACACTATGGATAAGACACCCCTCTGGCAGTCATTCCAGCCCTAAGGCAGGGTGCACCATTCTATATGTGAGGGCATAGCTGCATGAGCAATATGCCCCACTGTGTCCTTGCCAAACTTGGGACATAGTGAGTGAGCAGAGCAGCCATTTTAATACATATGCTGGACACTGGTCAACATGAGTTTCCCAGCTACATGATGGCCACTCTGAACCCTGGGTTGTTTGGTTTCAAACAACTCAGAATGATAAATCCAAACTGGTGCCAGTATTGGATTTATCCATAAATGTCTCCAGGGGTCACCTTAGAAGTGCCCCTGCAAAAGCTAACTACCCTGGCATGGTTGCTGACTGGTCCTATCCAACCTGCCACCTCCAAACACCCAGTCTACAAACCTTGGGTGAGAGATCTGTGTCTCTGGTTTGTAGGACAATGCCCTTCCCAGGTGGAAGTGCTAACACTAAATCCCTCAGGAATGTTCACTGCCTTGCCGGCGAGCTTCAAAGGGCTTACCGCCTCTGAAACTCGACCCCCAGGCCTGCTAGCAGCAGATGGTCAACCCCCATGCAGACCCCCACTTTTGGCGGGACCAAAGGCGGGAAGCTACACAAAGAGTAGCGGGATGGCCGCACTTGGCATGCACCACCCCTAAGGTGTTGCCTGCGAGGTGGGCACTCCATTTCATTTTTCTCCATCTTAGATGGATGAAAAGGAGTCAATCAGGGATACGGTAGTGACCCTTCCCACAGGAAGTGGTAACTATAGTGGGTGTAGCCACCCAAAGGTAGGTGTTCCTTTGGACACTAGCAGGTTCTCCCTGAAACACCCACTAAATTTAGTATTTATTGGGCATCCTAGACCAGGTAATCTGATTTGATTGTCAAAAGAAGACCAGCACCAAGAAGATCCAAGCCACAAGAACTGTGGATCTGCTGCAACAAAGAAAGTAAGCAAACCCTGCCAGCTGCACCCAGGACCCAACAATCGCTGCTGAGGAGCCGCTGGACACTAGAAAAACTCTAATGAACCTCAGACGATCGCCAGGCTTCGAAAATCACCCAAGAACCCCCTCCAAAGTGGATTTACCACTCTGCAACAAAAACAAACCAGCAGATTAGTGAGAGTCACTTCACTGACCAAGTCGCTAACTCCTTCATCGGAAGTCGCAGCTGAACCCGACAACACACCGACGACCGCGAGGGCAGACCCTCAATTGTGCCAAATTTGGTGTCACTGCACCCTCCAGTGGTCAAACCATACTAATACTCTGGGTATTGGTCAGCTGATGTCGGGTACCAGGAAAACCAGCCCGCCCAGGGCTGAAAAAGGACCAGGAGGAAGCTTCAGTCGAGGGACTTAAGGGACACCCCGGACCTCCCACCAGAATTCCCCTGTTATCCTGCAAACGACCCTTGAACTTACTTATCTCCAGCTTCAAAGGGCATCCTTCCACACAGCTCCTGGCTCACCGATTCGCTCTGCACCCGGCCGTCCTGTGCCCTGCACCAAAGAACCTGCTGTGCCTTAAGGGGTCCCCAAGGAACCACCTCAAAACTAAACCGTGCAGTGCTTTTCCAAGTAGTCCCTCCTAGTGGCCCTGCACCAGCTCCAGAGCCATTTCATCGCTGCTTCTACCGGAACCTGGGACTGCCCAAACTTATCCAGCTGGCACAGTGTGCCCACCGACGACCTCGATCAACCTACAAAAGGAGAACTTGGTAACTCAACTGTACAATTTTATACGTATTTTTAAAGGTGACTTTCCATTGATACCTATGATGTGTAATTATGCACAAAAAAACTATTTTTTTATTAAACTTCAAAAATCAATATCTCAAAGAGTACTTAACCAATTTTGATAATCTTGGTCTTAAAAATTACATAAACATCTTGAGTATGTTTATAAATTGGTCTCAAGTTATTCCTTCGAGTTTGTGAGTTACATGATTGATACTGTGGGTGCAACAAATGCTTTGCACTTCTCCAAGGTTGGCCGAACTGCTCGACCAAGCTACCTTCAAAATTAGAGCATTTGGTGATCTAGTTTTTACCCCTGTAAACCAACGTGTGGTTGCCTGGACCCCCTGCACAGTGTGCCTACCTTTGCACACTACATAGAGGACCAGCCTGCTACAACCATTTCTCGTGATCGGGTTTTATTGTTTACATGAACTGTTTTGACCAAGTTTCTTAAGGAACTGCAGAGAAAGCATCTTCTGATTACATTCAGGACTCGCGCAATGTAGGAAGTTGACTCTGTGTATATACTATTTCAAAGTAAGAAATAGTCTGCACAGAGTCCAAGGAATCCCCTTAGAGGTAAAATAGTGGCAAAAATAGATAATTCTAATGCTTTGTTTTGTGGTAGTGTGGTCGAGCAGTAGGCTTATCAGAGGGTAGTGTTAATCATTTGTTGTGTACACACAGGCAATAAATGAGGAACATACACTCCAAGACTTACTCCAGGCTAATAGGTTTTTGATATTGAAAAATATATTTTCTTAGTTTATTTTAAGAACCACAGGTTCAAGACTTACATCAAACACTTTAAATGTAAGGTACTTCACTTAGATACTTTAGGAACTTTGAATGAAAACAATATCATGTACAGTCTTTGTAAAAAATGGCAAGAAGTTATTTTCAAAGTGGAAACAGTGCAAAAATCAACAGTTCCTGGGGGAGGTAAGTAAAGGTTAGATTAGGAGGTAAGTAAAATACTTACAAGTCTCAGTTCTGGGGCATAGGCAGCCCACCGTTGGGGGTTCAAGGCAACCCCAAATTTACCACACCAGCAGCTCAGGGCCGGTCAGGCGCAGAGGTCAAGGAGGTGCCCAAAACACATAGGCGCCTATGGAGAACAGGGGTGCTCTGGTTCCAGTCTGCCAGTAGGTAAGTACCTGTGTCCTCGGGGGCAGACCAGGGGGGGTTTGTAGAGCACTGGGTGGGACACAAGTAGGCACACAAAACACACCCTCAGATGCACAGGGGCGGGCAGGTTCAGTGTGCAAAGCAGGCGTCTGGTTTCAGGTAGGAAACAATGGAGCGACCCAGGGGTCACTCTAGCAGTGCAGGCAGACACAAGGGGGGCTTCTCGGGACAGCCACCACCTGGGCTATAGGCAGAGGGTCGCCTGGGGGGGTCACTCCTGCATCAAAGTTCGGTTCCTTCCGGTCCTGGGGGCTGCGGGTGCAGTGTTGGTTCCAGGCGTCGGGTCCCTTGTTACAGGCAGTCGCGGTCAGGGGGAGCCTCTGAATTCTCTCTGCAGGCGTCGCTGTGGGGGCTCAGGGGGGTCGTCTCTGGTTACTCACGGGCTCGCAGTCACCGGGAAGTCCTCCCTGAGGTGTTTGTTCTCTGGATCTCGAGCCGGGGGCGTCGGGTGCAGAGTGTGAAGTCTCACGCTTCCGGCGGGAAACGTGCAGTCTTTGAAAGTTGCTTCTTTGTTGCAAGTAGCTGGTTTTGAACAGGGCCGCTGTCAAGGGAGTTTCTTGGTCCTTTAGTCCAGGGCAGTCCTCTGAGGCTTCAGAGGTTGCTGGTCCCGGTCGGATGCGTCGCTGGAGCAGGTTTTCGAAGTTGAAGACAGGCCGGTAGGGCTGGGGCCAAAGCAGTTATCGTCTTCCTCCTTTTCTGCAGGCTTGTAGGTCAGCAGTCCTTCTTGTTTCTTCAGGTTGCAGCAATCTGATTTCTGGGATCTGGGGAGCCCCTAAATACTGAATGTAGGGGTGTGTTCAGGTCTGTGAGGGCAGTAGGCAATGGCTACTGTCCTTGAGGGTGGCTGCACCCACTTTGTGCCTCCTCCCTGTGGGGAGGGGGGCACATCCCTAATCCTATTGGGGGAATCTTCCAAACTCAAGATGGAGGGTTTCTCAAGGCAGGGGTCACCTCAGCTTAGGACACCTTAGGGGCTGTCCTGACTGGTGGGTGACTCCTCCTTGTTTTCTCATTATCTCTTCCAGTCTTGCCGCCAAAAGTGGGGGCAGTGGCCGGAGGGGCGGGCATCTCCACTAGCTGGGATGCCCTGTGGCGCTGTAACAAAAGGGGTGAACCTTGGAGGCTCACTGCCAGGTGTTACAGTTCCTGCAGGGGGAGGTGAGAAGCACCTCCACCCAGTGCAGGCTTTGTCCCTGGCCACAGAGTGACAAAGGCACTCTCCCCATGTGGTTAGCAACATGTCTGGTGTGTGGCAGGCTGGCAGAAACTGGTCAGCCTACACTACAAGTCTGGTAGGTATTCAGGGGGAATCTCTAAGATGCCCTCTGGGTGTATGTTACAATAAATTGCACACTGGCATCAGTGTGCATTTATTGTGCTGAGAAGTTCGAAGTTCAGTGTAGCCATTATGGAACTATGGAGTTCGTGTTTGACAAACTCTGAGACCATATACCCTTATGGCTACCCTGCACTTACAATGTCTAAGGTTTTGCTTAGACACTGTAGGGGCATAGTGCTCATGCACATATTCCCTCATCTGTGGTATAGTGCACCCAGCCTTAGAGCTGTAAAGCCTGGTAGAGGGGTGACTTACCTATGCCACAGGCAATGTGAGGTTGGCAGGGCACTCTGAGGGGAGTGCCATGTCGACTTATTCATTTTCTCCCCACCAGCACACACAAGCTGGCAAGCAGTGTGTATGTGCTGAATGAGGGGTCCCTAGGGTGGCGTAAGACATGCTGCAGCCCTTAGAGACCTTCCCTGGCATCAGGGCCCTTGGTACCAGGGGTACCAGTTACCAGGGACTTACCTGGGTGCCAAGGTTGTGCCAATTGTGGAGACAAAGGTACAGTTTAGGGAATGAACACTGGTGCTGGGGCCTGGTTAGCAGGGTCCCAGCACACTTTCAAATCATAACTTGGCATCAGCAAAGGCACAAAGTCAGGGGGTAACCATGCCAAGGAGGCATTTCCTTACACAACCCCACCGCTTCCCCCCCAAACGAAAGAGGATGAGACTAACCTTTCCCAAAAGAGTCTTCATTTTCTAAGTGGAAGAACCTGGAAAGGCCATCTGCATTGGCATGGGCAGTCCCATGTCTGTGTTCCACTACAAAGTCCATTCCCTGTAGGGATATGGACCACCTCAACAGTTTAGGATTTTCACCTTTCATTTGCATTAGCCACCTGAGAGGTCTGTGGTCAGTTTGAACTACAAAGTGAGTACTAAAGAGGTATGGTCTCAGCTTCTTCAGGGACCATACCACAGCAAAGGCCTCCCTCTCAATGGCACTCCAACGCTGCTCCCTGGGGAGTAACCTCCTGCTAATGAAAGCAACAGGCTGGTCAAGGCCATCATTTGTTTGGGACAGAACTGCCCCTATCCCATGTTAAGAGGCATCAGTCTGCACAATGAACTGCTTGGAGTAATCTGGAGCTTTGAGAACCGGTGCTGTGCATATAGCTTGTTTCAGGGTGTCAAAGGCCTGTTGGCATTCTACAGTCCAGTTTACCTTCTTGGGCATTTTCTTATAGGTCAGTTCTGTGAGGGGTGTCACTATGGATCCATATCCCTTCACAAACCTCCTATACTAACCAGTCAAGCCAAGGAATGTCCTGACTTGAGTCTAGGTTTTTGGAGCTACCCAGTGCAGAATAGTCTGGATCTTGGGTTGGAGTGGCTGAACTTGGCCTCCACCTACAAGGTGTCACAAGTAAACCACAGTACCCTGCCCTATCTGACATTTGGGTGCCTTGATAGGGAGGCCTGCTGCTTGCAAGGCCTGCAAAACCTTCTTCAGGTGGACCAGGTGATCCTGCCAGCTGGAGCTAAAGACAGCAATATCATCAAGATAAGCTGCACTAAAGGACTCCAAGCCAGCAAGGACTTGATTCACCAACCTTTGGAAGGTGGCAGGGGCATTCTTTACGCCAAAGGGCATCACAGTAAACTGATAGTGCCCATCAGGTGTAGAGAATGCTGTCTTTTCTTTTGCTCCTGGTGCCATTTTGATTTGCCAGTACCCTGCTGTCAAGTCAAAGGTACTCAAGTATTTGGCAGCACCCAGTTTATCAATTAACTCATCTGCCCTTGGAATGGGATGGGCATCTGTCTTGGTGACAGAATTAAGTCCTCTGTAGTCCACACAAAACCTCATCTCTCCTTACCATCTTTTGTGTGCGGTTTGGGGACTAAGACCACTGGGCTAGCCCAGGGGCTGTCAGAGTGCTCAATGACTCCCAATTCAAGCATCTTGTGGACTTCCACTTTGATGCTTTCCTTAACTTGGTCAGACTGTCTAAAAATGTTTGTTTTTGACAGGCATGCTGTCTCCTGTGTCCACATCATGGGTACACAGGTGTGTCTGACCAGGGGTTAGAGAAAAGAGCTCAGCAAACTGTTGAAGCCCATTCCTACAGTCAGCTTGCTGTTGGCCAGAGAGGGTGTCTGAATAGATCACTCCATCTACTGAGCCATCTTTAGGGTCGGTGGAGAGGAGATCAGGGAGAGGTTCACTCTCAGCTTCTTGGTCCTCATCTGTAACCATTAACATGTTTACATCTGCCCTGTCATGAAAGAGTTTGAGGCGGTTCACATGGATCACCCTTTTGGGGGTCCTGCTAGTGCCTAGGTCTACCAGGTAGGTAACCTGACTCTTTCTCTCTAGCACTGGGTAAGGGCCACTCCATCTGTCCTGAAGTGCCCTGGGAGCCACAGGCTCCAGAACCCAGACTTTCTGCCCTGGCTGAAACTCAACCATAGCAGCCTTTTGGTCATACCACATCTTCAGGAGTTGTTGGCTGGCCTCAAGGTTTTTACTTGCCTTTTCCATGTACTCTGCCAACCTGGAACGTAGGCCTAATACATAGTCCACTATATATTGCTGAGGCTCATGGAGAGGTCTCTCCCCGCCTTCTTTCACAAGAGCTAGTGGTCCCCTTACAGGATGGCCAAACAGAAGTTCAAAGGGGGAAAACCCTACTCCCTTCTGAGGCACCTCTCTGTAGGCGAAAAGCAGAAATGGCAAGAGGACATCCCATCTCCTTTTCAGCTTTTCAGGGAGCCCCATGATCATGCCCTTCAATGTCTTGTTAAACCTTTCAACAAGACCATTGGTTTTTGGATGGTATGGTGTGGTGAATTTGTAAGTCACCCCACACTCATTCCACACGTGTTTAAGGTATGCTGACATGAAGTTGGTACCTCCTTAGGAAATCCCACTCTGGTAAAGATACCAGTGAGTGCTTTGGCTACTGCAGGGGCAGTAGTGAACCTAAGGGGAATTGCTTCAGGGTACCTGGTAGCATGATCCACTACTACTAGGATATACTGATTCCTTGAGGCTGTGGGAGGTTCAAGTGGACCCACTATGTCCACTCCCACTCTTTCAAAGGGGACCCCCACCACTGGAAGTGGAATGAGGGGGGGCTTTTGGATGGCCACCTGTCTTACCACTGGCTTGACAGGTGGCACAGGAGGCACAAAACTCCTTGACTTTCTGGGAAATGGTTGACTAACCTCTCCCATTTCTTGGTTTGTCCCAAATGCCCAGCAAGTGGAATGTCATGGGCTAAGGTCAGAATGAACTCCCTAAACTCCTGAGGCACTACCTCTCTCCTAGTGGCACCAGGTTTGTGATCTCTTGCCTCAGGGAAGAGAGGTTCTTTTTCTTTTGCTGTGTTGAAGCTGGTTCCCCAGTCTTCTTCCCTTTTCTCTTGGAGGGTTGGGCCATTATTCTAGGCTCCAACACCTCTTTTTCACCCTGAGCCTTGCACTGTGCCCTTGTTTTGACACACACCAGTTCAGGGATTCGCAGCATGGCTGCATGGGTTTTGAGTTCTACCTCAGCCCATGCAGAGGACTCCAGGTCATTTCCAAGCAAACGGTCTACTGGGATAGCAGAGGAGACTACCACCTGTTTCAGGCCAGTGACCCCTCCCCATTCTAAAGTTACCATAGCCATGGGATGTACTTTAGTCTGATTGTCAGTGTTGGTGACTGGATATGTTTGTCCAGTCAGGTATTGTCCTGGATAAACCAGGTTGTCTGTCACCATTGTGACACTGGCACCTGTATCCCACAGGGCTTCTACATTAGTCCCATTAATTAAGAGTTGCTGCCTGTATTTTTGCATATTAGGGGGCCAGGCAGCTAGTGTGGCTAAGTCCACCCCACCCTCAGAAACTAATGTAGCTTCAGTGTGAACCCTGATTTGCTCTCGGCACACTGTTGATCCCACCTGGAGACTGGCCATTCTAGTGCTTACTGGAGTAGAAGTAGAAGTGGAACCTTTCTTGGGACAGGCCTTGTCTCCAGTTTGGTGTCCCTGCTGATTACAGCTACGACACCAGGCCCTTTTGGGATCAAAGTTTTTACCCTTGTACCCAAAATTGGATTGTGAAGAGACTTTGAACCCTACCTCCTGAGCAGGTTTTTGGGGCCCTGTAGAAGACCCTTTACTTTTACCCTTGGATGTCTCAACACTCTTCCCCTGGGGAGTCTTTGTGACCCCTTTCTTTTGGTCACCCCCTGTGGAAGTCTTGGTCACCCTAGTCTTGACCCAATGGTCTGCCTTCTTTCCCAATTCTTGGGGAGAAATTGGACCTAGGTCTACTAGAGGCTGATGCAGTTTATCATTGAAACGATTACTTAAAAGGTGTTATTTTATAAACAGATTGTACAGCCCATCATAATCATGTACACCACTGCCATTAATCCAACCATCCAGTGTTTTAACTGAGTAGTCAACAAAATCAACCCAGGTCTGGCTTGAGGATTTTTGAGCCCCTCTGAACCTAATCCTGTACTCCTCAGTTGAGAATCCAAAGCCCTCAATCAGGGTAGCCTTCATGAGGTCACAGGATTCTGCATCTTTTCCAGAGAGTGTGAGGAGTCTATCCCTACATTTTCCAGTGAACATTACCCAAAGGAGAGCACCCCAGTGAGATTTGTTTACTTTTCTGGTTGCACAAGCCCTCTCAAAAGCTGTGAACCATTTGGTGATGTCATCACCATCTTCATATTTTGTTACAATCCCTTTGGGGATTTTTAGCATGTCAGGAGTATCTCTGACCCTATTTAAGTTGCTGCCACCATTGATGGGAGCTAAGCCCATCTCTTCTCTTTCCCTTTCTATGGCTAGGAGCTGTGTCTCCAAAGCCAATCTTTTGGCCATCCTGGCTAACAGGAGGTCATCTTCATTGAGGCTGCCCTCAATGCTTCCACAGCTGTTGGACTCCCCTGTGGGAGAAGCAGTATCTCTGACTATCACTTGTGGAGTCAGGGTTGGAGGAACCCTGGTCTCCCTAACTAGGAGCGGAGGGGGGAGATTGTCCTCCACTTCACTAGCTTCATTCTCTGTAAGGGTATCTTCAGAGGGGTTGTCTCTAGCAAACTCTGCCAAGAGCTCCTGGAGCTGTACTTTGGTAGGGTTTGATCCAGTTTTAACTTTTTGATTTTGCAGAGAGTTCTTAACTCTGACATCCTAAGATGCAGGTAAGGGGTGAGGTTGAGCTCCACCACCATCTCTTCTGCAGTAGACATTACTTCTCTAAAAGTTGGGATACTTTTTAAGAATCTAAAACTATCTCTAGAACTTAATCCACACTTTTACAAAACTTTTAAACTCTAAAAGAAATGCTAACAGGGACTTACACAGGGCCCAAGCAGGACTTTAAAAAAAATTGTAAAAATAGCTCAAATTTCAAAAATCAGTTTCTAATGACAATTTTGGGAATTTAGTCGTGTGATCAGGTATTGGCTGAGTAGTCCAGCAAATGCAAAGTCTTGTACCCCACCGCTGATCCACCAATGTAGGAAGTTGGCTCTGTATATACTATTTCAAAGTAAGAAATAGTGTGCACAGAGTCCAAGGGTTCCCCTTAGAGGTAAGATAGTGGCAAAAAGAGATAATTCCAATGCTCTATTTTGTGGTAGTGTGGTTGAGCAGTAGACTTTTCAGAGGGTAGTGTTAAGCATTTGTTGTACACACGCAGACAATAAATGAGGAACACACACTCAAAGACAAATTCCAGGCCAATAGGTTTTTATATAGAAAAATATATTTTCTTAGTTTATTTTAAGAACCACAAGTTTAAGATTTACAAACAATACTTTAAATGAAAGATATTTCACTCAGGTATTCTAGGAACTTTGAATAATCACAATGGCATGTACAGTTTTGACAAAAATGGCATTAAGCTATTTTAAAAGTGTACACAGTGCAAAAATCAACAGTTCCTGGGGGAGGTAAGTAAATGTTAAGTTCACAGGTAAGTAAAACACTTTCAGGGTTCAAAGTTGGGTCCAAGGTAGCCCACCGTTGGGTGGTTAAAGGCAACCCCAAAGTTCCCACACCAGCAGCTCAGGGCCGGTCAGGTGCAGAGGTCAAAGTGGTGCCCAAAACACATAGGCTTCAATGGAAATAGGGGTGCCCCGGTTCCAGTCTGCCAGCAGGTAAGTACCCGCGTCTTCGGAGGGCAGACCAGGGGGGTTTTGTAGGGCACCGGGGGGTACACAAGCAGGAACAGAAAGTACACCCTCAGCAGCACAGAGGCGGCCGGGTGCAGAGTGCAAACAGGCGTCGGGTTTCTAATAGGAATCAATGGGGAGATCTGGGAGTCTCCTCAACGATGCAGGCAGGCAGAGGGGGGGCTCCTCGGGGTAGAGGGTCAACTGGGGGTCGCTCCTGCACTGGAGTTCGGTTCCTTCAGGTCCTGGAGGCTGCGGGTGCAGTGTGGTTTCCAGGCGTCGGGTTCCTTGAAGCAGGCAGTCGCGGTCAGGGGGAGCCTCTGGATTTCCTCTGTAAGCGTCGCTGTGGATGCTCAGGGGGGGTCAACTCTGGCTTCTCACATGCTCGCAGTCGCTGGGGAGTCCTCCCTGTAGTGTTAGTTTTCCGCAGGTCGAGCCGGGGGCATCGGGTGCAGAGTGGAAAGTCTCACGCTTCCAGCGGGAAACGTGTGGTCTTTAAAAGTTGCTTGTTTGTTGCAAAGAGTTGCAGTTTCTTGAACAGGGCCGCTGTTCTCGGGAGTTTTTTGGTCCTTTAGATCCAGGGTTGTCCTCTGAGGCTTCAGAGGTTGCTGGACCCTGTTGAATGCGTCGCTGTTGCAGTTTTCTTCGAAGTAGGGAGACAGGCCAGTGGGGCTGGGGCCAAATCAGTTGTCGTCTCTGTCTTCACTGCAGGGCTTTAGGTCAGAGGTCCTTCTTCTTCTTTAGGTTGCAGGAAAAATCTTCCTCGATTCTGGGAGCCCCTAAATACTGAATTTAGGGGTGTGTTTAGGTCTGGGAGGGCAGTAGCCAATGGCTACTGTCCTTAAGGGTGGCTACACCCTCTTTGTGCCTCCTCCCTGTGGGGAGGCGGGCACATCCCTAATCCTACTGGGGGGATCCTCCTTCTACAAGATGGAGGATTTCTAAAAGTAAGAGTCACCTCAGCTCAGGACACCTTAGGGGCTGTCCTGACTGGGGGTGACTCTTCCTAGTTTTTCTCATTATCTCCTCCAGCCTTGCCGCCAAAAGTGGGGGCAGTGGCCGGAGGGGCGGGCATCTCCACTAGCTGGGATGCCCTGTGGTGCTGTAACAAAGGGGGTGTTACAGTTCCTGCAGGGGGAGGTGAGAGGCACCTCCACCCAGTACTGGCTTGGTTCCTGGCCACAGAGTGACAAAGGCACTCTCCCTATGTGGCCAACATGTCTGGTGTGTGGTAGGCTGGTAAAACTAGTCGGCCCACACTGGAAGTCGGGTATGTTTTCAGGAGGCATCTCTAAGATGCCCTCTGGGTGTATTTTTACAATAAAGTGCACACTGGCATCAGTGTGCATTTATTGTGCTGAGAAGTTTGATTCCCAGTTTTTAGTGTAGCCATTATGGTGCTGTGGAGTTCGTGTTTGACAGACTCCCAGACCATATACTGTTATGGCTACCGTGCACTTACAATGTCTAAGGTTTTGCTTAGACACTGTAGGGGCATAGTGCTCATGCACATATGCCCTCACCTGTGGTATAGTGCACCCGGCCTTAGGGCTGTAAGGCCTGCTAGAGGGGTGACTTACCTATGCCACAGGCAGTGTGAAGTTGGCATGGCACTCTGAGGGGAGTGCCATGTCGACTTAGTCATTTTCTCCCCACCAGCACACACAAGGTGGCAAGCAGTGTGTATGTGCTGAGTGAGGGGTCCCTAGGGTGGCATAAGACATGCTGCAGCCCTTAGAGGCCTTTCATGGCATCAGGGCCCTTGGTACCAGGGGTTCCAGTTACAAGGGACTTACCTGGGTGCCAGGGTTGTGCCAGTTGTGGAGACAAAGGTACATTTTAGGGAAAGAACACTGGTGCTGGGGCCTGGTTAGCAGGGTCCCAGCACACTTTCAAATCATAACTTGGCATCCGCAAAGGCAAAAAGTCAGGGGTTAACCATGCCAAGGAAGCATCCCTTACAAATACCAAATTGCAAAATGTGATTCGGTAACAAGTTACAGAGTCACATTTTGCTGTTTGTACATGCCAAAAAGCATTTTATCAGTGTAGGAAAGTACCATCTTTCTTGGCATGTTACCCCCAATTTCTGCCTGTTTTTTCAGTATGTTTTGCCTGTCTTACTGGGATCCTGCTAGCCAGGACCCCAGTGTTCATAGTTTGTGCCTAATGTGTGTGTTGTCAGTATGCTTAACTGTGTCACTGAAGTACTGCTAACCAGAACTCCAGTGCTTATGCTCTCTCTACTTACCAAATTAGTCACTATAGTTTAGTGACTTAATGTTCCAATTCCAATTGGCACACTGGACTCCCCTTATAAGTACCTAGTATATGGTACCTAGGTACCCAGGGCATTGGGGTTCCAGGAGATCGTTCTGGGCTACAGCATTTCTTTTGCCACCCATAAGGAGCTCAGACAAACCTTTCTTGAGGACTGCCACTGCAGCCTGAGTTAAATAGTGCACACACTATTTCACAACTATTTTCACTGCACTTAAGTAACTGATAAGTCACCTATATATCTAACATTCATTTACTGAAGGCTAGGTACTAAGTGTGAGGGCACCCTTGCACTAGCAAAGATCACACTGTCCAGGGCCAAATTCCCCAGACTTCGGGAGTGCGGGGACACCATTACATGCGTGCACTATATATAGGTCAAGTGTCTAAGGTCATGGAATTGTCCCCTCATTCCAAATCCGGTATTGGAGGGCCAATCCCATGCATCTTGGGGGCTCCACCATGGACCCCCAGTACTGCCAAACAGGCTCTTGGTTTGCACTGCAGCCCCAGCTGCTGCCACCTCACGGACAGGTTTCTGCCCTCCTGGGGACTGAGCAGCTCAATCCCAGGAAGGCAGAACAATGCATTTCCTTTCGGAGGAGGGTGTTACACCCTGTCCCTTTGGAAATAGGTGTTACAGGCTTTGGAGGGGTAGCCTCTGGAAATGCTTTGAGGTGAACGCTTGACGCTCTGCCGACGCTCCGCTGACGCTGGTGCCGGGTGGCTCACGTCTTGGTTTCGGTTGCGGAGGTGTGCACGTAGGTGCGCCGCTGCGGCGATTTTGGGGTGTTTCGCCGGTCGGGAGGGCTGCTCTTGCCGTCTGTTTCGTTCCCGGCCGAGGCAGTTCCCGGGTCCCGCGCCGGTGCCTGCTGCTGCGGCACTCTAAGGAGACCTGTTGTGGAGTCCTGCTGGCCGGAGCGAGCTGCTCCTGCTCCTGCTGCCGGCCATTGCTGTGCCCCGAGGCAGGATCCTGCTGTGTTGTGCTGCTTTTGAGGCAATTGGCTCCCCCCTGCTCCACTCTACCTCCAGTCCTGGTGTTTGGCTGCCCTTGCCTCGCCCTAGCCCCAGCCCTCAGCCCACAGCCCCCAGTTCCAGCTCCAGCTTCAGTCTTGGTCGTTGCTGGTGGTCCGGTAGTTGCTCGGTCCACGTGGTCCTTGAGCTTTGGGAGGAGCAGGCGATGTGAGGCCATCCTGAGGTGACGAGAGACAGGAGAAGTGAAGAAGCGGAGAGGGGTGGTGACGCCAGACCCCGGTGGACGCGAGTGGATGCACAAACAACGCAAGTAAGCGACTCTACCAACTTGCTATTAACCTGCTGAGTTAGTCAAAGACAGTTATAGACATTTGAGACGCGGAGCGAAGCGGCAGTCGAGGGGGAAGGAAAGGAAACAGGAGATTGTTAAAGAGAAGAGAGAAGCAGATGTTAATGGTGCCCGAGGGATAGACACCATCCGTGTACTGCGTTCCGTGTGCCGCATATTGTGTACCTCCGCAAAAGTAATACTACCTCCGAGGGAAAAAATAAATAAAAATTATTGAGACTGAAAACTGCTGAAACTGCTGGTCCTGTCGTACACGGCAAGAGTTGAACAAAAAAAAAGATACAATAAGATAATAACATCAATAATAAAAGTTACTCACGAAAGACCCAGTAAGGAACTAAGGGGGGGGCACGGTGAAGTCTTCCAAGATGGTCGGAACAAGAGGAAAAACAAAGAGGGCCAGGGAGGCTTGGGAGGCCAACGAGGCACTTGTCCACCTAACAAAATCCCAAAGATCAAAGCAGGAATCAAACAGTCCACAAGATCCCTGGTTAGACCAAGACCAGGATCCTGGAACCACCCAGTTATCTCAAAGGGAATTCGTAAATTAAGGAGAGGTCACAGCAGAGGGTGTCCAATCCGGGAGCTCTGGCGACGAAAGTGAACCAGGAGAGGAGATGGGTGGAACACCTGAAGTGGCTTTAGGACCTCAGCTGTCAGCCTGTACTGACCCCGATGATATGGGGTGTGTAATACTGAATGTAGGAGAAACTGCGGGGGGCCTTGCAAGTCCTCCAAGTAGGAGACAACAGTACACACCGATGCACCCGGGTCCAGGTGGGACCAGGGGAGCAAGGAAAGCCAAACCAAAAACAAATACCATTACCAACTACTATAACCATGTGAATTTAAACACTGATCGGCTGCAGATGCAAAGCTCTAAAGCTTGTGACTCCCCAGTACTGTCATCGGGGGGGGAAAGGTGGCAACAACGTGGGGGGTGGTCGAACTGGAGCATTCAGAGACCGGGCAGCCAGATACTCCCCTATCCCAGCAGCAATCTGCTCGATCATCTCGTCCAATTAATAACTCCTTCAAGGATGGCGAAGTGGAGTTAAACAACTTCCCAGAGTGGGGCAATTCCTTGGGGGAGCAAAGAACAAGCCATGAGCCATTTTATCCCGAAGCCCAAACTGGACTATTAAATCCTGGGAGCTCCTTACTAATATCCCCCCTACAATGTGCCCAAGCAGAACTTATAGTATTCCAAAATACAAACAATATAAGGGTAGTTAGGGTGAGAGCAGCCGCACTTCCGTAGAGTAACAACACAAGTAATAAGAGAATCAGTGAAAATTAAACATTGGTGCTCGATGGGTCGGGTGCCTAACTCCCCTAATAGGCACAGATATGCGTAACAGGTACACAATGGTAATATCAGCAGAATGACCCAGGCACACAGAATGGTGTAGTCACAGTTCAAATTGAGGACAAGTGTCCCTGGTGTTCAGGTTCCGGACGTGGGTAGTAAATCTGAAGAGTCCTCAGTTGGTGATGCAAGTGTCTTTATTTGTAGGCCCAATTAGCCACAGATTTACGTAGTCATCCAAGAACAGCACACGTGTTTCGTCACACAAGTGACTTTTTCAAGGCTGTAAAACACAACATGAGTTATACCATTTACTATTAAGCAAGGAAATCCATACGCTTGTAGTAAAATACGAGGGGTGGTCACTCGAAATAGTAAATGTGTATTTCCCTCCTATTAGCTGGGTCCAAGTCAAGCCAGGCGTGCAGCTCCTTAAGGAACATATCTTAAAAAGATCCAGAGGTTGGAGGAACCCAGCATTTGGTCACACGAACAACCGCCCCCCTCAGCTTTGTAAAACCTTTTTACTGATATGCGGTGATTTCAACATTAAACCTCATTCTATTCTCTGTGTTGAACAAGTAGTAGAGGAAGATCACGTTTGGAACATTCCGACACCCCTCATCCAACATTGTCCAGACTCTAAGAAAGGAGAATTAATCTTTGAAGCTCTAATAGAAGGAGGAATTCGTACATTAAATGGAAAAACAAATTCAGATAGAACCTTCAAACCCACCTTTCGAACTGAAAAAAGGCAAAGCATAATCGATTACATGGCAATAAACATCGAAGCCTGGCATTATGTCATCAACATGGAAATAAGGGACAGGATCGAGAGTGACCATGACCCATTGCTAATGGAGATGGCCCATCCGGACACGAGTTCAGGGAAAACTGAGTCTCCATATAACGGAAATAGCTTAACAATAACTATGAGACCAAATAGGAAAAACATATCACGGTCAAATGTGGACGAATCCTTTACGAGTGTACCTAGTCAAACCTGGTTGTCACTCAGCACGTTCCCTAATCTACCAGTCAACAAGGCCTTACCCCTCCTGCATAATTTTAACAATCTGCTATTACAAACAACAAAGGAAAGGACCAAGCACCTCCAAACTAATCCTAATATGATGGAGGGCTGGTTCGATGATGAGTGTTTAAAATTAAAAAGGGCGATATCACAAGCATTAAAGAACCGGCATCTGAATGACTTTAATGAGCAACATTTTTACGAGTGCAGGCAACAGTACAAGAAATTACTGAGATACAAGAGGAAGACTTTCCCACACAAGCTCTGGAAAATTCTCCTGCATGCAATTTCGGGAGGAAACTGTAAAATGTTCTGGGAGGTAATTAGGTGGGGATGCGAAGGCCCTTCGAAAAACCTAGAGCTTCATATTAACCCGCAACTCTGGGTAAAGCACTTCACTGCTCCGTATCAGGAAGAGGTCAAGATGGTATCCGGGAGCACCAATAACTCAAATAGTCTCAGTCCAGGGTTGGAAGGCAGTAACCAAAGATCAAGTAAGGCATTTCCATTTCAAGAGACTTATGTGGCATCATTAAAATGGCCCGTTATGTCGAAATATGAAACACAGGACGAATTAGTCCCTAACAAATTCCCTAGCACAAATTCTATGCAAGCAATCCATGCCATTCCATGTGCAACGGAGTTAACACTGGATTTTAGTGAGAAAGAGATTAAACATGCTATTCTCCTCCTAAAGCCGCACAAGGCTGCAGGTCCAGATGGCATTCCTTCAGACGTTTATCGTAACCAACTAACGTTATGGCTACCTGCTTTAGCTCGTCTATTCAATAGTGTTTGGCACCACGAGGTAATCCCCACTTCTTGGAAGAAATCAATAATTGTTCCAATACACAAAAAAGGGCCTTGGGATATGGTGTGTAATAACAGGCCAATCTCATTGCTTGATAGTGTTGGAAAATGTTTTGCCAAATAGATTCAGTCGCGCTTAGATGAATGGCTAGAGGATGGAGATTTATTATCAACACATCAAGCTGGTTTTAGGACAGGCCTAAGTACAGCAGATCAACTTTTTAAGTTGAACATGATCTGCGCTAAATACGTCGCCCTAAAAGATTGTCCATTATAGCTGTTCTTTGTGGATCTTCAAACAGCTTTTGAAAGCGTGAATCGCCAAACATTATGGCAGTTATTGTCGGAAATGGGAATACAGGGAAAAATTCTAAGGCTGTTAATTCTACTGCATACAGAAAACACCGCCAGGGTCAGATATAGTATGAGAAATTATTATACGGCAGAGATCCCAATCCAGCGAGGCGTAAAACAAGGCTGCGTTTTGGCTCCAACCTTATTTAATTGCTGCATAAATGAAGTAAGCCAAGACCTGAGGAAATTAAATCTGGATGTGCCAAAACTAGCCAATGAAAGCATACCTATCCTGCTTTTTGCAGACAACGCTGTATTACTGGCAAGAACGGAGATAGCAATGCATCGACTACTCGGGGGTTTTGAATCATTTTGTACCTCGAGGAGTATGGTAATTAATGATGGGAAAACCAAGTTTATGATTCTTAACCAAAAACAGAAGATGCAATCGACTTTTAGGGTAAATAATAAGCCTTTGGCCCAAGTGGCTACTTATGACTACCTGGGCTGCAGGCTGGACGAAAAACTGACATGGAAACCACAAATTTATAAAAGCAACATCTCCTTGGCCCAACAAGCTGGAGCTGTACTCCGATTCGCAAAAGCTACAGGCAATCACTCAGAGTTCTGCATTGCTTGCATATAAAACAAAAGCAAGGGCTGCATCACTATATGGCGCAGAGATCTGGGGATTTAGAAAGATTCCATCAATACAAGTAACCGAGAATACATTTTTCCGCCGATTACTTTGCTTAGACAATGCTACACCAATGAACGCAATAAGAATAGATCTACAAATGAGGAAGATTGAGGACTACATTGCATTGGCTCCAATAAGATACTGGATCCGTATTTGGGCAAAAGAGGAACTCAAACCATACAGAGATGTATTGATGGACATCATGAAGCTACAAAGTCATCGGAAATTGCCCTGGTTCAAACACATCTCAACCATCCTGGCTGCTATAGGCCAGGAAGATCTCTGGCTCCATCCAGAAAAAATCAGAAGGCCTAGTCTATCTGTTATATAAAAAAGGCATACTGGGACCAAAAGACACAGAGCATGTGTGAGACACTTAGCCCTTTATTTAAGCGTGACATTTTGTTTAATCAAGAGCTCAAACCAGCTTTTTTTATAGATAGTATTTATCCGGAAGAAAAAAAGGGCTCTCTATTTTAAATTTCGTATGGGCACACTACCAGTGATAGCGGTGACCAATAGATGGCAACCCGTCCCTCCGGGTAGACTAGAATGCTGTCCATGTTTTCTTGGCGGCCAAGAAACATTATCCCACTTCCTTTTATTATGTCACTTCACGCTCAAACTCTGCAAATTGTACTTACGCCCCTAGGCCTATTGCATTCTATTATATTTTCTACTGTTTGCACTATTTTCTGACTGATTACTTACCTGATTTTGGTTACTAGTGTATACATTGTGTATAATACTTACCTCCAGAAGGAGTATTGCCTCTAAGATATTTTTGGCCTTGTGTCACTAAAATAAAGTACCTTTATTTTTGGTAACACTGAGTATTGAGTTTTATTGGGTATAGATACTCTGTAACTTTAGTGGTTTTGCAGGAGCTTTGCATGTCTCCTAGTTCAGGCTAAGCTGCTCACCTATAGCTACCTCTAAGACAGCCTAAGCTGCTAGAACACTGCCTACATTTCACTAATAAGGGATAACTGGACCTGGTAAAGTTGTAAGTGCCTTAGGTACCTATTACAAACCAGGCCAGCCTCCTACAACCAGTCACAAGCGACCCCAATGGCAAGGCAGTGTCCACAACAGTTTTGCTAATATTGTGACATTGCTAGGGGCTTTGCCTTCAGGCATCGTGAAGGCCCACCACCCCAACAGCAGGTACCTCAGTCATATCGAGATCAGGATAAGGAAACTAGCAATCAACACTCAGACCAAAGGGGTAATGAACGTCCCAGTCCCCAACCCCACTGGTAACAGGTTTTTACTGTTAATAGTACACAGCCACACCATGGAGGGCAGGATCACTCATTTTCTCCATTGTAGGCAAGCAATAACATCAGACAGGTGGACCCTGCCGATAGTCTAAAGATGCTATTCCCTGCCTTTTATTTCAGTCCATGGGAGGCAGGATCACAATTTGTTTTCATGGGAGGCAAGCAATAACATCAAACAGATGGGTCCTGCCGATAGTCCAAAGAGGCTATGTCTTGCTTTTCATTTTAGTCCCACCGCCTTTCCACCTACATCAGAATGGCTTTCGGAGGAGCATTTGTCCATTTTGCTGCAGGAAGTCCAGACTGTTTTGGGTAAAGGATCTAAAGAAAGAGTCCTGGCCTCGGAAATTGCAACTGGGTGTTACTCTGCTTTTTTCTAGTGACAGAAGAATGGAGGCCTTCCCCCTATTTCAGATCTTCAACCCCTCCACTTATTCCTGCGGAAGGACAAATTCAAGGTGGGTCACAAGCATTTTCAGTTTGCTGTGCTCCCTGTTGGTCTAATCGGTGCATTCACAAAGGTGATGGCCGCATCATATCTAGAGAGGTCGGGGTACCAGTTTTCCCTTACCTTGACTTGCAGTTGAAGGTAGGTACACCAGTCAGTCGTAGCCCACCTTAAGACATTAGTGAGCCTTGTTACATTGTTTGGTATGACAATCAGTGTTCCAAACTAACACCTGACTCCTTTTCAGAGGTTCCCTTTCACCAGAGCCAACATGGATAGTCTGAGGCTTAAGGGACTGATGGTGTCCTGCATCCTGCTAGTTGTTCGTGCCAGGTTGAACATGCATGCTCTGCAGAGATATCTGAATTTTCAGTGGGCCTAGCACCAAGGGAACCCTTCGGATTCTATCCGAGTTTTAGAGGAGACTGCAAAAGATCTGCAGTGGTGTCGCTTGACTACAATTGGGCTAGCAAAAGATCCCTTTCCCTACCCTAATCAAAGGTGAAAATGGTGACATACACATCACTAATGGAATAGGGAGGTCATCTGCGAGAGGTGTAGATTAAAGTTCTTCGGTCTCAGCAGAGACCCTCCTTCAACTCAACCTGCTGGAGATGCGCGTGCCATTCGCTTGACATTGAAAGTCTTCCTGCTGTCCATCAAGGTGAGGCTAGTTCAGGTCCTCATGGATAACACCACAAATATGTGGTATTGCACCAAGGGGGTGTCATGAGCTCTGTGCTGGGCTGAATCGCCAAAGCACGTTTCTGATTTTCAATACCAGAGAGAATCTTTAAACGCCAGGGCATTCAGCTGTTGGTGGCCGGCAGATCACGAATGGGAGCTGCAACCAGATGTAGCGCATGACATTTTCCACCAATCGGGGAGGGCTGGCTTGATGTCTCTGCCACTGCTGAGCAGTGGCGGCTGGTGAAGTTTGAGTGGTTGGGCTGGGCGGCGCACAAGGGTGGCCATTTGGGTTCACTTTAAGAGTACACAGCATCTCAGCGCCATTGTTGGGAAAGGTTAGGGTGACCATCGTCTCCACTCCCTGACTGATGTAAAGCCCCTGATGCGACAGGGCTGCAGCCTGAAAGCCCAGGTGCTAACTTTACCTCCATGTCATTGGGTTGGGTTGCTGGTCCACTGTGTTTTTGCCTCACAGCCCTCGGGGCTGTGAGCTTGTCAGTCTGGCAAATACTGCAGACTCAGCAGGGTCCGCCCACAGGCAACATAAAGGAATGCAATGGATCAATGTCACTTGTAATGACATGACTCATCCTCATCAGTCATCCCCGACCACAGCAACAACAGCAAGAGGTGTGTGTGTGTGTGTGTGTGTGTGTGTGTGTGTGTGTGTGTGTGTGTGTACATTTTATATTTTAAAAAACGGATAATGACAGTTTGTTTTTTTACTTGAAAAATTAAGGGGGTGGACCTCAGACGCCCTCACATAAAAACCACCACTGCTGCTGAGTATGCACAGTGTAAAAACTCTTGCTCATTAGCGCTCCAAAGAACGCTCACCCTTTTCAAGACTCATTCCGTTCAGAGTACCACCACTATTCTCTCCTGCCCCATTCTGAAAAAGATCAAGATCAGGCCCAAGCTATCCCAGTGGCTATATTTTGGGATAGAAAAGTGTGGTGGTGTAAACATTTGGGTGTGTTGTACGCTAAAGTCCTTCAATCAGGGTGCTGCTTTGGGAGGATCTGCTGCCATAGCAGCAGGCCAGGGTTTTGCACTTATGGTTGCGCAGTCTTCCCCTTCTTGCTTTGGGAAGTGGTCATAATCCTGACCCTAGAATGATAATTCCACCCAAAACAAGATGGAGGAATTTGAAAATGTGTCCACATCAACTGGTCCACCTTAGGGGTGGGACTGATATGATGTGGGCACACCTGCTAATTTTACTAATTTTACCGCCTGTTTTGCTGCCAGGAAGTGGGTTCAGGACGAGGGGATGATCATCTCCGCCATCTGGAGAGACCTGGGTCGCATAACAATGGCGTCTTGCTCTTTGAAGCTTCCCACCCTGGAATGCACATCCTGCATGGAGGAGGTGTCAACATCTCTGCCTAGAGCAGGCTTTGTAACTGGCCTGTGAGCGCATAGGCTCTCACCCCAGGAGGTCAGAAAAGTGTCTGTGGTCGCTGGGCTGGTTAAGACCACTCAATCCACACACTAGCAGACAGTAGGTCGTTCAGGGGGTGCCTTTAAGGTGCTCTCTGGGTGCATGTATTGGTAAATCCTGGGCTGATCACGACCAGTCAGACAACACACTAGCAGTCTGTAGGTCATTCAGGGGGCACCTCTACGGTGCCCTCTGGGTGCATGTATTGGTAAATTCAACACTGCATCAGTATGGGTTCACCATTACAAGATGTTTGTTTTCAAACATCCTGTCTTCAGTGAAGCCCTCATATAGATGGAGAACTTGGATTGACCAGAGTCCAGCACACGTATTTGAAATGGCTTCCCTGGTCACTTACTATGTCTGAGAATTGACAAAGACATAGCAGCGGTATATCTGCTCATGCAGATATGCCCTCACATATAATATACTGCACCCTGCCTTAGGGCTGTAAGGCCTGCTAGAGGAGTGACTTGCATATATTGCATACAGTGTTAGGGTACATGGCACAGAGGCTGTGCGACATGCCACGTTTTCACTTTTGTCTGCATCAAGGCACGCAGTCTGCAATGGCTGCCTGTCATGTGCTCGGTGAAGGGTCCCTGCGGGTGGCACAATTTGTGCTGCAGCTCTTAAGGGTCCTCTTTAGTATTGCAGGCCCTAGTTACCGGGGGTATTGTATGAGGGTGCCTCTTTTGACATTGTAACCCCACACACGCACACACTTTTTGCCTGGTTTCCCCAGCTGTCTTGAGCCCGAGTCCACCAGAGTGTCACCTCTCCTGGACTCAACCAAGTCACCTACAGCCCCTGCATGCAAGCCCTCTCTCCCACAGCGTGCTGGTGTGAGAAAACCTGACACCTACAGCAGCACTGAACCCGTGACACCTGGCCCCAGCTGAGGTGGGTCATCCGTGCCAACAATGTCCCACGACTCCTAAGAGCTTGAGTCCATCCTGGATCCACCCTTGCTGGACTCCCCCAGGACACCTGCAGCCTCAGGACCCCCTGACCGCAAGTACTCCCAGACTGTGAAACAAGACACCAAAGGACACTCCAGCATCTGTCGCCCCTGGGGGCTGGAGACAAGGACCAACGGTGCACCTACCTTCCTGGACATCTCCAGTCTTCGACCTACCTGCTAGTTGTCCCTGACTGGCTTTCTAGCCACAGTCTGCAACCTTTCTTCGCAAGGACCAAACTCCCATAGGAAATCATTGGGCACTTGACGCCTTACTGCACCTCTGCACCCAGCCACCCCAGTGCTGCATGGTGTGTCCTATTGGTGTGGTTCTGATCAGTGCCCAGTACTTAACTTAGCTTCCTAATATCGGCTTCGTAAGTTGTATTTAACCCTGTGCTTGCTGAACATTGAGAGAACTGAACTCTTTTTTTTTAATTGCAAAGTATACATGCTTAAAAGTCTACTTCCCTGAGTTCTTGGTTCTGAAACGTAACAAGAATTGTTATTTTTCTAAATTGGTCTCAGATGTATTGCTTGAGTGTGTCTCATTTATTGCCTCTGTGGGTACAACAAATGCTTAGTACTACCCTCTGATAAGCCTAACTGCTCGCCCAAAAGTGGGGCCATGGCCAGAGGGGGGCGGGCATCTCCACTAGCTGGGATGCCCTGTGGCGCTGTAACAAAGGGGGTGAGCCTTTGAGGCTCACCGCCAGGTGTTACAGTTCCTGCAGGGGGAGGTGAGAAGCACCTCCACCCAGTAACAGGCTTTGTTACTAGCCACAGAGTGACAAAGGCACTCTCCCCATGTGGCCAGCAACATGTCTGGTGTGTGGCAGGCTGGCAAAACTAGTCAGCCCACACTGATAGTCGGTAAAGGTTTCAGGGGGCATCTCTAAGATTCCCTCTGGGGTGTATGTTACAAAACAATTTACACTGGCATCAGTGTGCATTTATTGTGCTGAGAAGTTTGATACCAAACTTCCCAGTTTTCAGTGTAGCCATTATGGTGCCGTGGAGTTCGTGTAAGACAGACTCCCAGACCATATACTCTTATGGCTACCCTGCACCTACAATGTCTAAGGTTTTGCTTAGACACTGTAGGGGCATAGTGCTCATGCACTTATGCCCTCACCTATGGTATAGTGCACCCTGCCTTAGGGCTGTAAGGCCTGCTAGAGGGGTAACTTATCTATACTTATAGGCAGTGTGAGGTTGGCATGGCACCCTGAGGGGGGTGCCATGTCGACTTAGTCATTTTATCCCCACCAGCACACACAATCTGGCAAGCAGTGTGTTTGTGCTGAGTGAGGGGTCCCCAGGGTGGCATAAGACATGCTGCAGCCCTTAGAGACCTTCCGTGGCATCAGGGCCCTTGGTACCAGGGGTACCAGTTACAAGGGACTTACCTGGATGCCAGGGTTTGCCAATTATGGAAACAAAAGTACAGGTTAGGGAAAAAACACTGGTGCTGGGGCCTGGTTAGCAGTCCTCAGCACACTTTCAAAACATAACTTGGCATCATCAAAGGCAAAAAGTCAGGGGATAACCATGCCAAGGAGTTATTTCCTTACAGCTCAGGACTAGCGTAAAAAATTCTATCACTAGTCCCCTAACTACCACCATGTAGCACCGTATTTTAAATACAGCGCACACATGGTGCCGTTAGGGGAGTACTAAGGGGCGCAAGAAAAGTGGTGCAGCACTGTGTCCAGCATCACCTTCTTCAAATATGCCCCATAGGGGCATATTTAAGAGCCCCTAATGCCATTCTAACGCCACATTAGTGTAATTTTCTTTTAAGCTAATGTGGGGTTAGGCGGGCAAAAACACTGCGCCATATTTGCAAAGTGACAAAATGCATGCATTGCGCCACTTTGTAACCCTTAGCGCTACATTATGCCTACACCAGGCATAATGTATGCAAAGGGGGCATCTGACAGATTTCTTTGCGTAATTTTTTTCCGGCACTTTTAACGCCTGTTCAGAGCAGGCATTAAAAGGAGGCTTCCATTGGTTACAGTGGGCCTCTGGGTGCTTTGCAGGATCTGATAGAGACTTCTAGCTGCAGCTTCCTTACCTTAGAATTCCCTGGTGTCCGCTTCGAATCCGGAGTTTTTTCTGAGCAGTACCCTGCGCGCGTGCCGTCGGACAGCGTCGTTCGGATCCGCGTGCGTCAACCAGCTCCGCGTGCGTCGTTGGAGCTATGACGTCACGGTTGTCTATATAGACGCCGTCTCGGGGCGTGTACGTCAGTTCTTTTCCTTCCGCGCCGGTTAAGCGCAGTTTTGGAAAGATCTACCCTGCTTCGACGGTTTGTCAACGCTTTTTTGGCTGTTTGGAGTCATGTCTTCGAGAAAGACAGGATTCAAGCCCTGTGGTGCGTGTCATCGCACCATGTCAGTGACGGATCCGCATCGAGTTTGTCTTTGGTGCCTGGACAAGGAACACGATTCCACCTCGTGCTCCGATTGTCGGGCCATGGCGCCGAAGGCCTTGAGGGAGAGATCCCTTAAGCTTCTTGCGGCCCGACATTCGTCTTCTGTCTGCGCGACTCCGCGGAGGTCACGGTCTCGCAGTAGGAGGAGGTCGCGGCACCGCTCCCGGAGCCCCAAGTCCTCTTCCTCGCATTCGAGGTTATTGGAAGGTAAGAGGCACAAGAAGAAGTCCAAGCGGAATTCGTCTTCGCCACACCCGTCCACTGACGAGGCGGCTAGGGAACGTCGACGTTCCAAGCGCAGTTCTGCGGAGCCGTCGCCAGGGTCGACTCTGCATCTTCCCCCCTTTCCGGGGCCCGGATAGACCCCGCTCAAATAAAATTATTCTGCGATGCCATGCGTCTCGTTTTTGAGCGGGCTGTACCCTCGGGTGGGTCTTTGGGTCAGCAGGGGGCCCCTTCGGATTCGACGCCGGCGGCTTCGGCCTCGGCGCCGTTGGGGACCTCAGGATCCGATAACGGATCTGGACCGGCGCCGGTCTCTCACAGTAGACCTCCTTCGGCGCCGGGTCCGACGTTGACGATTCCGCCACCGATGGCAGCCCCATCCTTATTCTGGATGAGCCGGAGCCGATTCGGCCCAGACCATTGTCTGAGCATTATTTGGAACAGCCAGACGCAGGAGAGGAATGGGAGGGGTCTGAGGACCCTTTAGAATCATGATTGCAGCAGGACTGGTATGAGGATCTAGGGGAGGCAGTGGACTGGACACATCTCCAGATACTGGTATGCTATCTCCTCCTAATGTGGCTACGGAGGAGGGGGGCTTCTTTCGCAATGGTGGTGCGTAGGGCAGCTGAGGTCTTAGACCTAGATTTGCCTACGGTGCCAGTCAGGACGAATATCCTGACAGAAGTGCTTCAGCCGGGGATGTCAACATCTGAGCCGTTGTTGCCCTTCAATGAGGCTCTTACAGACGTCCTTCTGGGTACGTGGTCCAAACCCAGCACAGGGGCTCCTGTGAATAGGACGGTCGGCCGCCACCTTAGACCCGCTCCCAGCGACCCTAGTTTCCTGACACAACACCCCACTCCTGAGAGCTTGGTTGTCCAAGCCTCTACTTCCCGTGGTGCCTTCTCTTCCGCTACCCCGGATAGGTAATCCAAGAGGCTGGATCAGCTTGGGAAGAAGATATTTTCTTCCTCCAGCCTGGCATTGAGGTCTGTACACCTCTTGCCTATTGGGCCATTATTCCCATACTTTATGGGATACGGTGGCGCAAGTGCTGCCCCAGGTCCCGGAGGGCGTACGGGACACTCTCACCCAGGCTGTAAAGAATGGGAGAGATGCAGCCAAGTTTACAATCCGGTGTGGCTTGGACACAACCGACTCGCTGGGCAGAGCGATTTCATCGTCAGTGGCCCTACGTCGCCACGCCTGGCTACGTTCTACTGGTTTTTCAGGGGATGTCCAGTCCAGCTTGATGGACATGCCTTTGATGGGTCTCGCCTTTTTGGCGAAAAGGCAGACTCCGCGCATGAGAGGTTCAAGGATTCTCGAGCCACGGACAGATCCTTGGGCCTTTCAGCACCGGCACGACAGCGGTCTGTCTTTCGCCCCTTCCGAGGATTCGGGAGGGGCGTGGTACCACGCCAGCCACAGTTTAGCCACCGTCCTCAGGCTTCACAGCATCCCAGAAGAGGACGTGGTCGTGGTACCATCAGACCCAGAAGGTCTGGCCAGAGGTCGGCCGCCACACAGCCCCCCTCCACTGCGCCCAAACCCTCCTAGTGTGGTTCTGCGGGATCATGTCCGTCCAGTTGGAGGGAGGATTTGTTTTCATCTCCCTCGCTGGCTTTCCATCACCACGGACAAGTGGGTCCTGCAGATCATACGGAAGGGCTACTCCCTTCCCTTCAAGTCTCTTCCTCCTTCTATCCCTCTGACAAAGGAGTGGCTGATGGAGGACCATCTGGCTTTGCTCCGCGAGGAAGTTACAGCTCTCTTGGCCAAGGGAGCCATAGAAAGAGTCCCGATATCAGAAGTAGGCAGTGGTTGTTATTCCCGCTACTTTCTGATTCCCAAAAAGAACAAAGGCCTTCGCCCTATTTTGGATTTAAGGGATGTCAATCTCTTCCTCAAGAAGGAGAAATTCAAGATGCTCACTTTTGCTCAGGTTTTGTCTGCCCTAGACCAAGGAGACTGGATGGTAGTGTTGCCGGATGCATATTTCCATATTCCTATCCTGCCAAGCCACAGGCGTTACCTGCGGTTCAAGGTGGGCCACGAGCACTTTCAGTTTACTGTGCTTCCTTTCGGTCTCACCAGTGCCCCTCGGGTGTTCACAATGGTGATGGCGGTGGTAGCAGCTCATTTGCGCAGGTCAGGGATTTCAGTCTTCCCCTACCTGGACGATTGGCTGTTGAAGGCTCCTACGCCCCAGGCTCTCGTCACCCACCTCCAGACGACGGCAGACCTCTTGCATTTGCTGGGGTTCACTATAAATGTGCCGAAGTCACACCTGACTCCCTCTCAGAAGCTCTCTTTCATCTGAGCTGTTCTGGACACAGTGCAGTATCAGGCTTATCCGCCCGATCAGCGGGTTCAGGATATTCAGGTTATGATTCTGATGTTTCGGCCTCTATCCTGGTTCTCGGTGAGACAGACTCTGAGGCTGCTGGGACTCATGGCTTCCTGCATCCTGTTGGTCAAGCATGCCAGATGGCGCATGAGGGCTCTGCAGTGGGACCTGAAGTTTCAATGGGCACAGCATCAGGGAAATCTTACCGACGTGGCTCAGATCTCGGAGAGGACTGCGGAAGATCTGCAGTGGTGGTTAGTGAACTGCAAGTGGGTCAAGGGCAGACCCATCTCCCTTCTCCAACCAGATCTAACGGTAGTGACAGATGCGTCACTTCTGGGATGGGGCGGCCATCTGGGGGAGGTGGAGATCAGAGGTCACTGGTCTCCGGCGGAATCCGGGCTCCACATCAACTTGTTGGAGCCTTGGGCGATCCGGCTAGCATTAAAAGCATTTCTTCCTGTCGTGAAAGGGAAGGTGGTGCAGGTGTTCACGGACAACACTACGGCAATGTGGTACTGCAACAAGCAGGGCGGTGTGGGGTTGTGGACCCTTTGTCAAGAGGCTTTACGCCTCTGGACATGGCTGGAACAGCAGGGCATGACCCTGGTGGTTCAACACCTGGCAGGTTCTCTGAATGCCAGAGCAGACGAACTCAGCCGAAAATACTTAGAGGATCACGAATGGTGTCTCCATCCGGAGGTGGCGCAAGGACTCTTTCAGCAGTGGGGAGAGCCTTGGTTAGATCTGTTCGCCTCCGCAGAGAACACACAATGTCAGCAGTTTTGCGCATTGGAGTTTCCAAGGGGGCTATCGCTAGGCAACGCTTTTGGTCGCGAGTGGAGTTTAGGCCTCCTGTACGTTTTACCACCTATACCACTTCTGCTCAGAGTTCTCAAGAAAATCAAGAACAACCGGGCCCAAGTAATCCTTGTGGCTCCGGATTGGGCATGGAGAGTTTGGTATCCAGAGCTTCTCAAAATGAGCATCGGTCCTCCAATCAGGCTGCCTCTTCGGCAGGATCTTCTGTCGCAGCAGCAGGGGAAGGTTCTCCACCCGAATCTGTCAACTCTGCGCCTTCATGCGTTTAGATTGAGCGGCGACAGTTGATGGTTTATGACCTCCCTCCCGAGGTCTGTGATGTCATTCTGGCAGCCAGGCGTCCCTCTACTAAGCCGATCTACCCCTGCCGTTTGAAACATTTTGTTTCTTATTCTTCAGAGAGGTCTATTGATCCTCTTTCTTCTTCTCTGTCTAACATCCTTTTGTTTATTTTGTCTCTCGCCCAGCAGGGCTCCTCCTCGGGGACTCTCAAGGGCTATCTTGCAGCCTTATCAGCTTTTCTTCAGTTGCCTGATAAACCATCTCTGTTTAAATCACCTATAGTACAGAGGTTTTTGAAAGGGCTTGCACATCTGTTCCCGTCTGTGCCTTTCGTTATGCCCCAGTGGGATCTTAATTTGGTTCGTACCTTCCTTATGTGTGCTCCTTTCGAGCCCTTGCATAACTGTCCTCTCCGCCTGCTCACTATTAAGACAGACTTTTTGGTGGCAATTCCATCTGCCAGGAGAGTGAGTGAGCTGCAGGCTTTATCTTCTAAGCCACCTTATCTCATGATATATCCTGACAAGGTGGTGTTAAGAACTCGTGCCTCTTTACTCCCCAAGGTGGTGACCCCTTTCCATCTGGGTGAAAATATCACCCTTCCCACCTTCTTTGCACCACCGCATCCCTCTAAGGAAGAGGAGCGTCTCCATCGACTGGACCCAAAAAGAGCATTATCGTTCTACCTTGACCGCACTAAAGAGTTCCGGGTGGACGACCAACTCTTTGTGGGGTACGTTGGTGTAAAGAAGGGTCGGGCAGTACAGAAACGATCCATTCCGCGCTGGGTCGTTCTCTGTATAAAAATATGCTACGCTTTGGCGAAGAAGCAGCCTCCTGAGGGCTTGAGAGCTCATTCCACTAGGGGGAAAGCTGCTACCACTGCATTAGCACGTGGCGTACCGGTTGTGGACATCTGTCAGGCTGCAACGTGGTGAGAAGAGAGGGGCATTTTGCCCGTTCTGTCTTGCAGGACTTCCTAGTATTAAAAAAATATATATATATCCTTCAGACCCACCACCATGAGTTATAGCTTGGGTATCTATTCTAAGGAAGAAAGCTGCAGCTAGAAGTCTCTATCAGATGAACAAGTTACTTACCTTGGGTAACGAGGTATCTGGTAGAGACTCTATCTAGCTGCAGATTCCTTACACCCGCCCAAGCCTCCCCGCTCTGGGGAAATTATTTCTCATGTGGATATGTGTATATATGTTTCTATGTGTACATATGTATATTTTTGATTTTGGCAACTTTTGCCTTTCTTATAGGCATGAAAGTGTTTTTACGCCAAACAGTCAAAGAGGTTAAAAGTGTATTGGTTGGTTCTTCCATGACTCTGCGCTTCTGGCGCGGGAAGTTGTGGAAAAGAACTGACGTACGCGCGCCGAGATGGCGTCTATATGGACAACCGTGACGTCATAGACGGCTCCAACGAAGCTGACGACGCACGCGGAGCTGGTCGATGCACGCGGATCCGAACGACGCCGTCCGACGGCGCGCGCGCAGGGTACTGCTCAGAAAAAACTCTGGATTCGAAGCTGACGCCAGGGAATTCTAAGGTAAGGAATCTGCAGCTAGAGTCTCTACCAGATACCTCATTACCGAAGATAAGTAACTTGTTCATTAGTGTCAAAAAAATTTATGCTAATCCTGCAAAGCGCCTGACTAGCATAAAAATTTCTGATGCTAGTCCCCAACCTACCACTATGGTGCGCCTTATTTTAAATATGACTCACACATGGTGGCGTTAAGGGGTGCTAGGGGGGCGCAAGAAAAGTAGCGCAGCACTGTGTGCAGCACCACTTTTTTCAAATATGCCCCATAGGAAAGTGCTTAATTTGTAAATAAAAAGGTGCCGGTGCCCAAAGGCCTTCTCTTAAACACACGACTGCTGCAATTAAATGTGTAAACACGGAATACATAGGCAGCGTAATCCTGAAGCCATCTCAGGCCTCTTCAATCCATTTACAGGCACTCCCTATCCCTTCAGCTCACTCTTGTGGATTTCTGCTTTTTCCCATTGTGATGCTTTTTCGTTTTTCTCTTCCTTCGTCTTTCCCATATGTCTCTCTTTCTCACAGTAAATGCTTGAGGCAGAAAAATAAGCGTTGGCGCTCAAAAATAAGTGCTAGTGCTCTGCACCGGAAACAACAAGCACAAATTCAGCACTGCCACAGGGGCATATTTAATATCCCCTAGTACCATTCTAACGCCACATTAGTGTAATTTGTTTACACTAATGTGGCCTTAGAAGGCCTAAAACACTGAGCCATAGTTACAAAGAGGCAGAATTTATCCATTGCACCACTTAGTTCCGTTTGCGCTAAATTATGCCTGCGCCAGGCATAATGTATACAAAGGGGGCATCCCCCTGTTGGGAGGTGAGGGTGGGGGTAAAAAGTGAAGCAAAGAAATCTGTCAGATGCTTAGAGCAGGCATTAAAAGGAGGCTTCCATTGGTTACAATGGGCCTCTGGGTGCTTTTCAAGGTTAGCGTCAACATTTTGGACGCTAATCCTGCAAAGCATCGGACTAGTGAAAAAAAATTCTGGCGCTAGTCCCCTAACTACTGCCATGGTGCAGCGTATTTTAAATAGGACGCATACATGGTGGCGTTAGGGGGGCGCTAAGGGGTGCAAGAAAAGTAGCGCCACTTTTCTTAAATATGCCCCATAGTTCTTTTTTTTACAGCAGGCATAGTAACCGTCTATGCTCCTTTATGTTGAGTCAAAACTGCCACTAGGCAAAACTCCCATCTCTCTCCCTAGCAGGAACATTAATCACAAGAGGTAATCTAACATTTTAATTGTTTCTTGAAGGCTAAACGCACAATCATCTTTTCAGCAAGTGC